>NC_084840.1:79642016-80842016 GCF_033115175.1 Lepus europaeus | reverse complement strand
AGGAAGACCTTTCTCTCTGTCTCTCTCTCTCACTGTCTATAACTCTACCTGTCCAAAAAAAAAAAAAAAAAAAAGTCCTGGAATGCTTTGTGCATGCTAAGACCCCGCCCTCTTTGTTTGTTCAACTAAGCCAACACCCGCTACCATGATGATAGCCAGGGGGAGGCCTTCCTTTGCCCTTGACCATGCTTGAGGGCCCTCCCTTGGTCCTCTCTGCCTCTCTCTCCTTATATGTAACCCTCTGGCCCACTTATGGTGGGTATTTCTCCATGTGGGGTGGTTCATGCTCACGCATGAATGGATGTTCACTCTCCCACTTTTCATAACATCCTGCTCTCCCTTTTATGCTCTATATGTACTTCTGGTTTGAATTCTTACCCCTGTGGGGGAAAGAACCCGGATTAATGATGAAAATAGTTAGGCTTGTATCACCACCAGGGCTGAAAGCCTCAAGTCTCTGATCCCGCCTTGGTCATCATGTAACCAGTCCCATTCTGCAGCTGTCTTGGAGACCCCAGCCATCCATTAACTCATTAACATACAAAACAATTCCAAGGATTTTAGGAGTTATATGCCAGGAATGGGGATGAATACCAAATACATATTTCACAATGTCACACATGGTGTTCAACAATGGAAATGGCTAAAGTTGGCGAAGAGGGTCTTCTTCAAAACCAAGTTCCTCCTCTGGGTTCCCTATGAGGGCTGCTATACATGCACACCTAGGTACCACCTTGCAGGAAATGGCTCCACTTCCTGGACAAGCATCATGGACCTAGCTTCTCACATTGATCAACACAAGCAACTGCTTTCCAGGAAAACCTTTCTGGGCTGTGGAACCTCAGATTCTGCTTCTCCAACCTTGTCTGCATGTTGAACAGTGGATCAACCTTGGGGTTGCTTTGCCCATTGTCCACCTAGGAAGTCACAGTGGCCCATCAATTACCAAAGCCCCTGGCTCCCCTTCTGCCCCATCCACCTACAGGGAGCTCCTACAGCATTTATTTTCCCAGCCTGACTGTTGGCATTTGGCATGGTGTTTCTCATTCTCTTAGCTGCTTTGGTCACAATCACCCTGATGGGACAGTCCCCATTGGTCTCCATGGCTCTTTCAGTTTTATTTGGCATCCTTAATTCCTGAAACTCTTTAGTGACCATGTTTCTACATTTTACCAATGCCCACAGGTAGAGGAAAGATTGGGAATATGAAGCAAGAGGACAGAGCCTGGTGAACCCAGGCCAGCTCCTGATCAACACTTTTCCCCTGACTGCCAGAGGTCTTCGCACAGGGACAAATCTCAGATTCCTTGACCAGGCAGTGTTAGGGAGATGAGATGCCCTCCATGGAACTTACCCCTCACTGAAAGAAAACCCAACCCCCAGGAGGCTCCATCCACCTGAAGCTCGCATCCTGCCTCTGCCCCTGGCAAGCAAAGTGCTTACCTCATGAACCCTCAGCTTTCTCTTTTTGGAAGATCCGTGTCATGCTAGCCCTTATCTCAACAGAATTACTGGAAGAAGTCGACGAAATTGTTGTGGGAATATGTATCCCAGTTTTTATTCCAAGTTCTCGCCCCTGCATGAGATAAGGATTTGAATAAGATAAGGCATAAATAACAAGCAGAAATGAGAGTGTGACTTATTTAAAGTGAGAATATATGCGAGTGTGTACGGAGGTGATCCCACAAGGAGAAAAGCTCCCTGTGAGAGCGTCAGAGGGATGCCCGTGATGGGAGAAGGCGAGAGAAGGGATCATCAGGGAGCAATAAGGCTGTGTGTCCAGCAGTTCCCAGGGGGTGGTGCCTTAATCGAATATACACACGGGGTGGCTTTTGGGCAGAGTTTAGTTTGTGTGAGGTTTTCTGGAAGCTTCATGGCTCCTCTGCCTGGAGTTCCTCATGCTGTCTTCCGCCTTCCCAGGTCCAGATGAGATGCAGGTGCATCATGGGAACAAGTGGGTATACTGGATGACATGTAAGGGGGTGGAGTTTCAGTGCAGGGCTGCAAGATAGAAGATGTGGGAAAATCTCCCATCTCATTTGCTGCTACCTAACTTCCTACTCAGTTCCTCTACTAGCACCCTGCCCCTTTTCCAGAAGGCTGACCCAGCACAGCCACATTGCCAGGACCCCTTGCATGCTGACCTGCCTAAGTTCATTTTCCTCTTAGTACTGTCAGCCCTTAAACTGCTATAAGCTGACCATCAACTGGATGGCAATCATGAGAAAATGTGAATTTTGGAAGTAGGTGTGCATGCCAAGAGAAGTTAATGGAAACCAACCAGGGATTGACACGTTTGGTTATGGATTTTCACTGTTCTGTATTTGTTCTTGTTGGCTGCTGTCTTTGCTCCCCTTATGTATGCTGCAACCCCATTTAGCACACAACTCTGCTGCCTCCCTTCTTCCCCGAGAAGAGGGGAGTAGACTGTCTGATTGTAATGACACTCCCTCTGCTTCTTCCTCCCTCTGTTTGGAGAAAGAAATCTCTGTTGCACATTGGGTATTTAATTCATGTGCCCCCAAATCCCCTCACCCTCAAATTTTATTTTTTTAAAGTTTTATTTATTTATTTGAAAGGCAGAGTGATGCAAAAAGAGGAGGGAGAGAGAGAGTGTGAGGAAGAGGGGGGGAGAGAGAGAGAGAGAAATCATTCATCCTCTGGTTCACCCTGCAAGTGACCAGGCTGAAGCCATGAGCCAAGAGTTTCATTTGGATCGCTTGGAATGTCTGGTCCCTGGATATCAACTAGGACATTGGGTACCTGCTTCCCTTCAATGTCAGAGCCAGCCGGTACTCCTGCAAGGCCCTGCCTCCACTCAACTTCCTTCCCCTCTGCCCTAAAACCTTGTTCTCCTGAGCCATCTACTTAGTGGAGTCCTTTGTTCACATCAAAGGAGACAGGAGACACCAAGAAAGAACTGGCTTAGCTGTTTTATCCTGGAGACTTGAGTTTAGGGTACAGTTCTTCACCCAGGCCCCCACAGTGCCCTAGAAAACCAGCGATGTGTTCCAGGGGTGGGACAGTATGTTGAATGCGTCAGCCTGGCCATGATCGAGGACCCAACATTTTGCTGCTCTGGAAGTGCTTTGCGGTGGGGTTAACGTCTATAGTGGGTCGCTTGAAATCCTGAAGATGAAAACGGAGCTTTCCTGGGGGAGGAGGTTCTGCCTCAAGCCTGCAGGGTCAGCTTCTAGCTCGAGCTGCCACCCCTCTGCTTTGACGAAGGTGGCCCTGCTGTCATTTGTTGGAGCCCAGTCCCAGGACCCCAGTCCCATCTGGATGGCAAACATGCCCTACAATCAGTCCCGTCTTAACCCAACGGATTCCTTACCTAGAGGCAGTGAGCAGGTGGGCCAGATTGTCGCTGTGCAGGTGGCAAGATCTGCTGATAGAACCAGGCAGAGGGTTCTGGCTCATAGAAGGGTTTCCTTTTCTTGCCAGATCCCAGGTTTTGGGGTAAGGCGAGGGATGATCTGGGGGTAGGGGGACAGCAGACCTAATGCCTAGAAATCTTTGGACCTCAATCTTCTCACCTGCAAAATATGACAACAAGAAGAGATCAGCTACCCTGCAGTGTGGCTGTCAGGCTCCCGGAAGTCAAAGCTTGTCAAAGGTGGTGAAGTCTGCGAAGAAAAATACAGAGGTCAATCATTTATTCATAGGGTTATCTTCAACCTTTTCCATCTGTCCGGGAGTACACCCCACACAGCAAACTGTACAGGAAACAGACAAACAAAATCCAGTTTTCTAAACGGCTGCTAAAAGCCAGGAGTCAGATGTCAGTATTTGCACACAGAAACGTGACGTCTGACCTATAACTGCTCTCTGCTGATTTCCAAGACCCCCAAAAGCTGAAGGAGGGGCCTGGTGCTGTGCCCGGACAGCCTCCACCTTCACCCTGGCTGGTGAGAGAAAGGGCAAGAGAAGGAACCAAAGACAGCGGTCCAACCAGGGGCCCAAACCCTCCTGGGAAGTTTCTCTGTTCATTCCTTGCCTTTTGCATTTAGCCCGACACAGGCTGTGTCATGCCTTGATGTTCTGGTAGGAACGGCCCAAGTCACTCCCTGTCCTGAATCTGTTACTTCGCAGCCGGGCCACACAGCGCTGGAAGCACTGCCCACAGGTGGCTATCCACGCACGCGTATTCAGCAGACACCTGTTCTGGGGCAGCCGGGAAATGAGAACGTCCATCGAGGGCGACTGGGCTCATGCTTTCACCCTGCTCTGCTCAGCTGCTCTCCAGAGCAAGCCGGATGCTCCCAGAGCAATGAGGGCTCTGTCCAGAGCACCCTCTACCCAGAGGGGCCATCTTGGCTTCCACTTAGGGCTGCTTTCCCCACCTCGCAGCTTCTCTTCTGCTGGGAGGTGGCGAGAAAGCAAACCTGTCTTCCTGTTCTCGCAGTGCTAGCGTGGAGAAGGCCTGTGAGCGAGGGAGGAGACCACAGAGGCTGCAGTGTGGTCATGGAAGGCAGCGGGCATGCCAGCAAAAAGCTCAGGCTGGCGCCACGGCTCACTAGGCTAATCCTCTGCCTGGGGCACCGGCACCCGGGGTTCTAGTCCCGGTTGGGGCACCAGATTCTGTCCCAGTTGCTCCTCTTCCAGTCCAGCTCTCTGCTGTGGCCCGGGAAGGCAGTGGAGAATGGCCCAAGTGCTTGATCCCTGCACCTGCATGGGAGACCAGGAGGAAGCACCTGGCTCCTGGCTTCAGATCAGTGTGATGTGCCGGCCACAGCGCGCCATTGGAGGGTGAACCAATGGCAAAAGGAAGACCTTTCTCTCTGTCTCTCTTCTCTCTCTCTCACTGTCCACTCTGCCTGTCAAGAAAACAAAAAACAAAAACAAAAAAAACCAAAAAAAAAACCTCAAGTCTCTTCCCTGCTGCTGTGAGACATAACTTCAGGGACTTCTGTCCCCCAACCCCCCCCCCCCCGCCCCCTTGGAAGTGACCGGAACACCCTCTGCCTATTTGCCTCCAGGTGTGGGGGAACCAAATAAGAGCAAGTAAAGCCAGGTTAGAGGACAGGGCCCGGTGTAGGGTAGAGGAGTCTGCACCTCAGCGCCCCGCCCCACCCCTGCTCACGTGTGGGCACGTGGGGCCAGTGCTGGCTCATAGCCAGGGCCACGGCTGAGAGTAAAACCTGCACGCTCAGGTACTCATGGTCTTCAGGTCTTATTGTCGCCCTTCCCCAAGACTACAGGTATGGGGCTGACTATTAGGGCCCAGTGAATAAAGCCATTGTCTATGACACTGGCCTCCCCTATGGGCACCAGTTTGAGTCCCAGCTGCTCCACTTCAGATCCAGCTCTCTGCTAATGTGCCTGGGAAAGCAAAAGAAGATGGCCCAGGTGCTTGGGCCCCTGCCACCCATGTAGGAGACCTGGATGAAGCTCCTGGCTTTGGCCTGGTCCAGTCCTAGTTGTTGTAGCCATTTGGCGAATGAACCAGTGGATGGACGATCTCCCTCTCTTTCTCTCTGTCTCTCTCTCTAACTCTACTTTTCAAATGAATGCTAAAAAAAAAAAAAAACAAAAACAAAAACAAAAACAAAAAAACAACAACACTCGGTGTGTCATCTGTTGGGAGCATTTGTCCATTGCCTTTGCTCATCAAGAACCTCAGGTAGAGGGTTCAGGAGAGTCCAATAAAAATTCACTTGAATTTGAAAAGTGGCATCCATAATCTTCATCCTTGAGCTGGTACCTCTGCTGCCCCTACCCCCACCACCTCACCCCAGGTTGGGGCTGGATGGGGAGCTCTGTTTCTCAGAGGAGTGACCTTTGGGTTCCTGAGAGCTTGGGTGTGGCTGTGTTATCTGCTGTGCCAGGTGTGGCCAAAAAGGGATGCCACAGAGATGACACAAGCCGAGATGAATGACCTGGCTCTGGCCTGGGTTGGTCACCTCCCAGCTCCCAAGCTGTGTGATGCTGGAGCTCTCATTAGCCTGTCAGGGCCTCTTCTCTCCCCAACCCCCTAGGAAATGAGGAGCTTAGACCCAATTCTGGGGTCTGAAAATCAATTTTTTTAAAATTGTTTTACCAGTGGAGCCTTTTCTTGGAAGTGAACCAGCAGCAGAGCCCCAGGATACAAAAAGGACAGCAGTTGAACCTGCCTGGGTGGGTGCAGATCCAGTGGCCCAGAGTTTCATCTGGCCATAGAGGTTGTACTGTTGGGGGCTTCACTTTCACAACAGCGTCCTGAGCTCCCCCAGGTCTGCATCTGTGTTTCCTCCATCAGCAGTGCTGAGCTGTCCTGGAGATTTGGGGGTGGTCCAGACCCAGCCAGCACCCGTTCACTGGCTCTGGCTGTGTGTGGCAGTGGGAGAGGCAGTAGGCAAGCATCCTTGAGAGATGTTGATGTGGTAGCAGGCTTTCCAGACTGGTGGACTCCGTGGGGTGACCAGCTTTTGGCTTTACCAAGACAGGCATCAAGACAGACATTTGGCACTACTGTAATCACCTCTGATTCTTCATAGAGAAGGTACAGTAACAATAGTGAGATGGCCTGGCAATGGGGACTACTGCTGGAGAGCCACTTCACACACTCCACTTGACCTTGTCATCTGTCTGTTCCCACAGGGCAGCCTGGCCACAGGCTGACCTTTGTCTGTGGTCTGCCTCCTGGCAACCCTCAGGCTGCCAGGCTGTGACGCATCTGAGCCAGGGGTGTTGTCCCTTTTGGCGGTGCTGATCCCTTGTTTGGCCCCAAGTCCGCTCTGGACTTTAATAGAACCTGACAACTGTGGCTTGACCTCTGGAACCAAAGAGGCCCCAGGTAAAAGTAAACAAAACCGATGTGAACCCTGGAACATGGAGCATGTCCAGGAGGAAAGGGACCAAAGAGAAGCAGCCTGGTTGATCTCTGTGCTCGCTGTCATGGAGCCAAAGCTGGGAAAGCCAGTGGCACAGGTGTATGGACTGGGTCCTTCCATGCCATGGTGTGAGCCCACTGGTGGGGAGAATTCCTTAAGTGCAGTTGTGGAGAGGGTGTGTGTGCACCAGGAAAGGCTGCTTATGGTAGAAATGTGCAATAGTTCTTGAAAGATGAAGGAGTTTCCCAGGCTCGGTGGAAGGGACACCCAGAGGGGTCAGAGCAAGTGGTGGCACAGGAGACTGACAAAGCCAGGAACTTGCAGGAACATTTCCCTATCTTCCTTTCAAGTCGATCATTTCCTTTGAAGTGCAGTGAAGAGACCACCAATAAACACCCTGTCCACAAGGCCCTTAAACCAAAGTTCATGCCAATTTGCTGCCAGAGACCACATGGTTTTTTTGGCCACCTGCACTTTGCAAATGACAGGGTCATCATGGTGAGATAACAGCGGAGACTCAGAAGCCCCCTGGGAGGTGACCACTTTGGGGGAGGTGCCTAAGGTAGGGAGAACTCTTGGTTATGGTGTCTGTACAGCTGCCCGCAGAGATTATAGGGAGCTGGGGCTCTTAGGAGAGGAGGGTGGAGGCAAGATTGAGTCCAGGACGCTTTTGGAAGCAGCAGGTCTGCTTTCTGGGCTGTGCAGCCCTCATGCCCACAGGGCATCCCATGGACCCTGCAAAAGGACAAGAGTAACCCCAAAGGCATTGACCCCATTCCCTAGTAGAAAGAGGTTTAGGAAGAACTGAAAGACAGGCAGGTAAGAGGCCAACAACACACCCTGTTTGTAGACAAAGAAGACAAAGGAAGACTGGACGAATTTGGGGTGTTGGAGCAGGAGGTGGAGTGGGTCATGGAGAGAAAGAGAGTGCGGAGGGTGTTCTGTGTGGAGCGAGGGAATTGAACAAGCGAAAGCACGTGAAGGAGGAGAGAGGAATGTCTTTCCAGTCCCGTTTTGGGCTCATAAAGGGTATGAGCCTATGAGTAGCCTGATGTCAGCAGGGGTCTTCCCGCTGTACATCTTCTCCCCGCCCCTTCCAGATCAAGCTGGTCTCGTGCCAAAGCAGGTGGCCAGATCAGCACACACAGACTGGTTAGGGATGCCCACGGAGCAGCAGGGTTGTCTGGGCAGACGCACCGCCCATCAGACTTCATGATGGCCCCCTGGCCCACACATTAGCACAGAGGTGATGGCAGGGATGAACAGGTTTTAGGAGTTGAATTGTGCCCCCTCCCCGCCCTGGCATGATAAAGTCCCCCACACACACACCAATTATCTGTAGATGTGACCGTCTTTAGAAACAGGCTTTTCAGAGACAATCAAGTCAGGCTGAGGTTATGGGGGTGGGCTCAGATCTGATGTGACCGCTGTTCTTAGGCAAACTGGAAATTTGGACACAGACACGTTGACAAGGGGAGGTGTGAAGGCACAGGAAATGCCATTTGCAAGTCTGAGGCTACTAGAAGCCAGGAGAACAATCTGGAACAGCCTCTTCCTTGTGGTGCTCAGAAGAAGCCCACCCTGCCAGCACTTGGGTGTCAGAAGCGTGAGACAACACAGTTCTGTTGTTTCAGCCACTCTGTTGCCAATGCCCTGGGAAATGAATACAGGGTGTGACCTCCAGGTTGATGATTGGTACAAATGCTCAGGGTTGAGAAATAGATGCTGCTGTTGACTCCAGGGAGAGCTGCCGGTGTCAATCGACGAATTGATTTGTGATGTCTGTTCTCTAAGGGACAGTGTCGTGGGGGATTGGCCCCTCATTCTGAGCTCCCTGGGCTAAGCAGATTCTGATGAATCTTCCCAGAGAAGTGCTCACACCTGCTGCAAACAGGCACAGACTCCCACTCCGGATCTCAGGGGGATCACATGCCTGCACTGCCCTAATGTAATGAGTTAAGAAAAACAAACAGTGGTGAGGGCTCTTTGAAACATACCAGCACCTGAAAGGGAAAACCCTTGAAGACTGAGTTCCTATCTCCAGGGTGTTGGCAGCAGGCCTACGTCCTAACAGATAAATGACAAGGAGAGTTATTGCTGGTGATTAAGGATGTGCCCAAAGGAAGTTGATGCTGTTACTGACTGAAGATACTGATGCATCTGTCCGCCTGCAGACACGGCCACATCCTGTGTGCACCTGGCCCCTGCCAGGCAGCAGGGCGGGCCATGTCTGAACTAATCGGCAGGGGCCTGCTGCCTTTGTTTCATCCCCTCCCCCACCTGCAGGGGTGTTTGCCCACGCGGCATGAATGGCATGGAGGCAGAGCTGCCTCGTGCTTCTGCAGCATGCCAACTTCCCTCGAATTGCCCGAGTTCTTCCTCAGGGCCTCGATTTGATCAAAATCACCGGCACTTGGCAGCCAGGCCCCAGCAAAGGCTTCACTGACCTGAAACTCTCCAGTACACCCCGTCCTAGCCTTGTTGCACACACAACCAAGAGCCCTTACCTGAGGGCTCACTGGGTAGGCCCTTGCCCAGCTCTCTTCCACCTGTCCCATCTGGAGACACTGAGCTAAGTTGCAGCAAATTCTTTGCTGGGACAAGCCCATCCTAAATCACTCATTGTCTCTTGCAGCTAAAAACAAATGCAAGAGATAAAGCCACTCTGGCCTTTATCTGATTATTGCAGATAGCATTAACAGCCCTGCACCTGCACCTCACCTGCACCCCTGCCCACGGCACCCTCAGTCTCTCTCTGACCTGCCACCTGCTCTGTCTGCCTTCCCTAGGAGGTGTGACCTCTGTGTGTGTGGGGGTGGGTGAGGGTGCTTTCGGGGACTGAGCTGCTACATAGGAAAGTAACCTGGTAGGCTGTGTCCAGCCTCCGTATCTGCCCTCCACTGTTGATTTGCTGGCTCTCCATAGAAAGGGGCAAAGGGACAGAACAGAAATGGAATTCCAGTGAGAGATGTGTGAGCTGCGTGCTTCCATCCCCTTTCGCACCAAGTGCTGGCGCAGCTGCACTTGAGATGATCTGCTTTCCAGTAATTGGTAACTTGGAAAGCAAACTGGGATTGGACGCCAGTCGCTGCTGCCTACCTCCCTCCTGAGGGCCGAGAAGCAACCTGTAACTGACATGTTGAAGCCGCTAACCACCCAAGACCTCAGAATGTGTCTGTATTTAGAGATAGGGTCTTTAATGCAGTAATTAAGCTAAAGCAAAAGGGCCGGTGCTGTGGTGTAGCAGGTAAAGCCACTGCCTGCAGTGCCGGCATCCCATACAGGCACCAGTTCAAGATTCGGCTGCTCTGCTTCCAATCCGGCTCTCTGCTATGGCCTGGGAAAGTAGTAGAAGATGTCCCAAGTCCTTGGGCCCCTGTACCCACATGGGAGACCCAGAAGAAGCTCCTGGCTCCGGATCAGCACAGCTCCGGCCACTGTGGCCGTCTGGGGAGTGAACCAGCAGATGAAAGACCTCTTTCTCTCTCTCCTTCTCTCTCTGTATAACTCTGACTTTCAAATAAGTAAATAAATGTTTTTAAAAAAAGCTAAAGCGAAGTCAAGAGGATGGGCCCTCCTGCAATCTGACGGGGTCCCTACAAGAAACAGCTAGGACGCAGACACCCACAGAGGGAAGACCACATGAGCATGCAGGGAGAAGCTGGCTGTGCCAAGCCACAGGCCTCAAAAGAAACCAGCCCTGCTGGCACCTTGATTTCAGGCTTCCAGTCTCCTAGGAGGGAGGTAGGCTACGGCAGCCTGAGCAGACAAATACACTCCCCTTAACTTGAACTTGTTCAGTACTTAAGATATATCAACAATAGTCAAATTATTATTTTTGTTTGAAAAGGCTTTTTGTAGGCGTTTTCTTTTGAGTCCTTCCAATAATGCAGGACAATGGCATCTATGTCTCATGTTTACTGAAAAGGGGCACAGCTCAGGGGAGGGAGCCAGCACCAGCGCTCCCGTTCTCCTAGCGTCTTTCCTGCTCGCCACCCTTCACCTTATGAACATTTAGGCAAAGATCCCGCCAGCAATGGTTATTGCTGTGTCTTATTCTACACACAGTTGCCTGAATCCACGCACTCTGCTGCTGATATGTCCGTGTCTCTGCTGGAAATACTCACCAGTGAAGGAATGAAATACACAGAACACACATTCATAAAGACCAAGTGTCACAGTCGTCAGCCCTGTCCCCATAGCAGCAGACAGGGAAGCCAAGGCTGGAAACCCAAGTTGGAGACAATTGATTGGAACATTAAAATGCCAAAGCATTCAGAGATACCAGGGAAATGTGCTATGGGCACCTCAGGAGAACTGACCCTGCTCAGACGCCATCCTGTAGGGCCCCACTTAGCTGGACCACCCCACCTCCCTGGGGTGTCAGAACTTCGAAGACAAACACCTGTTTGCTTCGCTCCATTCAAGTACTAATTCCTCCCAAAATTTTAGACATGCTTCAAAAACACCTTTATTGATGCATAATTGACTAGAACAAGCAGTAGAATGAGTGGATAGAAGAGTGGGTGCATTCTAAGGAAGTTGGGGTACTAGTAATGTTTTGTTCTTAATTTGGATGTTGGTTATGAGTGTGTCCAGGGGGACCAAGAACTCACTTATCTGCACATCTGTGTGCCTTTCTTGGTATGTGTACTGCATTTCAGAACCATGTTTAAATAAGAAGGAAGAGGCCGGCACCGTGGCTTAACAGGCTAATCCTCTGCCTTGCGGCGCTGGCACACCGGGTTCTAGTCCTGGTTGGGGTGCCGGATTCTATCCCGGTTGCCCCTCTTCCAGGCCAGCTCTTTGCTATGGCCCGGGAGTGCAGTGGAGGATGGCCCAAGTCCTTGGGCCCTGCACCCGCATGGGAAACCAGGAGAAGTGCCTGGCTCCTGGCTTCAGATCAGCACGATGCGCTGGCTGCAGCGGCCATTGGAGGGTGAACCAACGGCAAAAAGGAAGACCTTTCTCTCTGTCTCTCTCTCACTATCCACTCTGCCTGTCAAAAAAAAAAATAATGAAATTAAAAATTAAAAAAAAATAAATAAGAAGGAAGAAAGATTTATAAAAGGAAGAAAATAATTTTAAGAAAAAGAAACTTTCAGGCGGTTTTCCAGTCTTTGCACTATTTTACATTCCCGTCAGTGGTGCAGGAAAATTTCAGTTCATCCACATCTTTGCCAAAGCTTTGTATGGTCCATTTAAAAAGTATTAGCTATTCTCCAGCGCCACGGCTCACTAGGCTAATCCTCTGCCTTGTGGCGCCGGCACACCAGGTTCTAGTCCCAGTCGGGGCACCGATCCTGTCCAGGTTGCCCCTCTTCCAGGCCAGCTCTCTGCTGTGGCCAGGGAGTGCAGTGGAGGATGGCCCAAGTGCTTGGGCCCTGCACCCCATGGGAGACCAGGATAAGTACCTGGCTCTTGCCATCGGATCAGCACGGTGCACCGGCCGCAGCGCGCTACCGCGGCAGCCACTGGAGGGTGAACCAACGGCAAAAGGAAGACCTTTCTCTCTGTCTCTCTCTCACTGTCCACTCTGCCTGTCAAAAAAAAATATTAGCTACTCTACTAGGTGGGTAGTTGTGTGTCTCATTGAGATTTCAATTTGCATTTCCCTAATGATTAATGATGTTGAACATCTTTTCATGTGCTTATTTTGGCATTCATATATCTTCTCTTATAAAATGAGCGTGTGCTCAAACCTTTGGTCCATCTTAAAAATCAGAACCATTTAGGGGCTGGCACTGTGGCATAACAGGTAAAGCCACCGCCTGCAATTCTGACATCCCATATAGGCACTGGTTTGAGTCCCGGCTGCTCTACTTCCAATCCAGCTCTCTGCTATGGCCTGGGAAAGCAATAGAAGATGGCCCAAGTCCTTGGGCCTCTACACCCCTCATGGGAGACCTGGAAGAAGCTCCTGGCTCCTGGCTTTGGATTGGTGCAGCTCTGTCTGTTGTGGCCAATTGAGGAGTGAACCATTGGATGAAAGAGCTTTCTCTCTCTCTGCCTCTCCTTCTCTCGCTGTGTAACTCTGACTTTCAAATAAATAAATCAATCTTTTAAAAAACATCTGAATCATTTGTCTTCCTATTATCGATGATTTTTTGGCATTTAATTTGTTTTAATTTTTAGATCAACATAGATGAATTATACATATATATGGGGTCCTGTGAGATAATTTGAAATGTGTATATACTGTGTAATGTTGAAATCAGGGTACACATACCTGTCTACTCAAATGTTTATCATTTCTTTGTGGGAACACACTTAAAAGAAATCCTTCCTTAAAGGATATGAGAATAGTTCCAAGAGTTTCTGGAAAACAGAATTTAAAAATATGTTCATTTTGGTATAAAAACGTTGACTCATGCATCACGTTTTCCTAATATGGATTTCACGTGAGCTTTTGAAGACCCTTAATATACATGATTTTTTATTTTTGGGGGTCCAAAATAAACTGATCCTTTGATTCCTTGTCTGTGAACTTTTTGATAACTTGCAGGGCGTTATTGTTGTCTACGGCCATCTTTCTTGTAATTGAGGTTTAAGAGTTCGTTATACACCGCAGGTCCAAGCCCTTCATAGGGTATATGCTTTGCATTTAATCCAGTGAAATATATAAACAAGAAAGGCCTCTCCTACTAGGAAATGAAACACGTACCATTTGTTCAGCTAGCATCCTGAGTATAAATTATACATGTAGAAGCTGCTAGCAACCTGCAGCTGCGCTGTTTTCAACCCCTCTCGAATGGCCTTAGCAACGCTTAGCCAGATGCCCCGGCCTGCCCACGGCATCTTCATTTTTTTGCCTCTTGTCTTGGGATCCTTCCGTGTTTCCACAGTGGGCTCCCTGATTCCACTCTGATTGGCGTCAGCATGCAGACCGATACCATGTGGGACCAGATAGGCATCTGTGGTTCTCCCAGTGTTTCAGGCAGGGTCTTCATCTGCCTTCCCTGCTATCCTGGCTCTTGCCAAGGACTGGCACTGCCTGGGGACCAGGCTTTCTCCTCTCCACTAGAGGGAGAGGGCCTTTCTAGATTCTTCTGGATGGTAGCAGTGAAGACCAATGCTTTGGTTGGGTTACTCCAGTGCTTTCCCTCTGAGTATGAAATAGCCTTGCTTTGCTCCCTGGAGGCACCTGTGGGACGGCTGCCACTCAAGCCATGAGCTCCTGCTTCCAAGAAAGGAAGAACCACTCCTTTGCTTATGTCTCGGGACCCGCAGCCAAGAGAGCGCACGCCCTTAGTTGGTTCAGGCTCCATGGATTTTCCTCTGAAACAGTTCTGTTAACACTGGAGCCAGGCCTGAGGAAGGCTCCCTAGTGACATGCACATCACAGTGAAAGGATTGGACACCTGGAACCATCTAGATAAAGACAAACGAGAGTTCCTGTGAGCAGAGTTCTCACCGGGAGCTATGGGACCTTGGAGAAGCTTCTCTACTTCTCTACACCTCCGTGTCCTCACTGGCTGTGACACCGACAACAATGTTGTATTGTTTTTTTTGTTTTTTTGGGTTTTTTTGACAGGCAGAGTTAGACAGTGAGAGAGAGAGACAGAGAGAAAGGTCTTCCTTCCGTTGGTTCACTCCTCAAATGGCGGCCACTATGGCCGGCGATGCACTGATCCGAAGCCAGGAGCCAGGTGCTTCCTCCTGGTCTCCCATGCGGGTGCAGGGCCCAAGCACTTGGGCCATCCTCCACTGCCTTCCCAGGCCACAGCAGAGAGCTGGACTGGAAGAGGAGCAACCGGGACAGAATCTGGTGCCCCAACCGGGACTAGAACCCGGGGTGCCAGCGCCGCAGGCAGAGGATTAGCCAAGTGAGCCGCAGCACTGGCGCAATGTTGTATTACATCCCATGACAAGAAAGGGGAAATATGGTTACGTCATGGGCTCCGACTCTCCCAGTCACTGTCCTCTCTTTGCTGGATCATTGCAATGACCACATCTGCAGTCTGTCCCCCAGGATCACGTCACTACATTGCCAAAAACCCTCAACCAGTTTAGTCTGGATCAGACTCTGATTCCATCTCTTTCCTGTCTCCTGCCCTCACCTTGGCCTCTGCTCGCTGGCCATTCTGCCTCAGGGCCTTTGCACTGGCTGCTCCAGCTCCAGAATCTCCCCCTTCTCAAGTTCACCTGGCTCCCTCACTTCCTTATACTCTGATCAAGTGTGGCCTTAGAAGGGCTCCTGTTCCCCAATGCTTCTACTTCCTTGCTTTGTACTTCCCCATGGCACCCATCACCATGTGATCAATGTTTTTTAAAGATTTATTTATATATATGAAAGTCAGAGATACACAGAGAGAAGGAGAGGCAGAGAAAGAGAGACAGGTCTTCCATCCACTGGTTCACTCCCCCAGTTGGCCACAACAGCCAGAATTGTTCTGATCCAAAGCCAGGAGCCAGGAGCTTCTTCCAGGTCTCCCATGTGGGTGCAGGGGCCCAAGGCCTTGGGCCATCTTCTGCTGCTTTCCCAGGCCACAGCAGGAAGCTGGATCGGAAGTGGAGCAACCAAGACTCGAACCAGTGCCCATATGGGATGCCAGCACTGCAGGCAGTGGCTTTTTCTGCTATGCCACAGCACCGGCCCTGTGATAAATGTTTATAAACTGCCCATAGCTTGCCTCTCTCCAATGAAACATGAACTCTGGGTGAGTAGGCATTTTTCCAGTTTTACATAGAAAATGTAGCATTTTTAGACCTTAAACTAGCACCTGGCATACAGTAAGAACTCCAGAAAATTTGTTAGATGAATAAATTCTTTTATCACAGTGGCCATGTGAAACATTAGTTTTCTCTTCATTTTTTTCCCTTCATGTCTTTGAAAGCCATTTCTGTAGAACTGCAGGATATGAGTGATTTTAGGGATGAAACACAAGGAGTGTTCACAAGTGCTTCCTACAGAATTTCATATGACTGTCTCTGGAAAACATAAGTGTTTTAAAATATGCAAATGTATTCCAGCAAACACGACAGAAATCCTGCAGAGTATTTTGAGAAGCTCCGGGAAGGTGGTAGGGGATGGTCAGTGTGAGAAACTGGTCAGCCAGTAAACCGGGCAGGATGCTGAAATGGGTGTTTGCAACAGAAACAGGGCAAGGGCTAGAGACAGGGGTGTGGACCACTGACTCTGAAGGATGCTGAGGCCAGGAATTTCGGAGCTGTGATGGGAGTGTGGGGTGTGGGGAGTTTATGGTGAGCTGGTTTGACCATCAGCCATGTGGGCACGGTTATGCGCTGATGCAAAGGTTTTTATTTCTCCAGGACCAAGGCACAGGAATCCTGAATAGAGCACAGAATCAGGACACTTGTTGCTAAGGCCACACAGCTGATAACTATGGATGATACACGTAGAACTTAGGAGTGAAGGGAAGGCATTTGGTCTAATGGTTAAGCCGCTGGTTGGGACACCCGCACCCCATATGGGAGTACCTGGATTTGAGTTCTGGCTCTGCTCTCAGTCCTAGCTTTCTGCTAATGTGCACCCTGGGAGGCCGAAGGTGGTGGATCAAGAAGTTGGGTTCCTGTCACCAGCATGACAGACTTGGACTGAGTCCCTCTCTTCAGGTTTTGGCATGGCTCAGCCTGGGCCATTGCAGGCATTTCAGGAGCAAAACCAGTAGATGGTGACTCTCTGTCTATCCCCTCTGCCTTTCAACTGCATAAATCAATAGGAGCTGGCGGCGTGGTGAGATGGGTTAAGGTGCCCCCTGCAGTGCCAGCACCCCCCATAGCAGAGCACCAATTTGAGTCCAGGCTGCTCTTCTTCCAATCCAGCTCCCTGCTCATGTGCCTGGGAAGGCAGCAGATGACGACCAAAGTACTTGGGCCCCTGCCAGCCACATGGGAGACCTGGATAGAGTCCCAAGCTTCTTGGCCCAGCCACTGTGACCATTTGGGAAGTGAACAGGCAGATGGAAAAATCTCTTTCTCTTTGTCTTTTCTACTCTCTTTGTCACTCTGCCTTTCAAATGCATAAAATACAAAAAAATTTTTAAAGAAAGAAAAAAAGGGAAGAGAGAGGGAGGGAGGGAGAGAAGGAAGGTGGACCCAGGTGTGGCAGTGCAATACGTAGACATGACAATGGAATGAGGTAGGTGCTTCCCTGGGATGAGGCCCTGGCACAGAGGGACTGCCCTCCACTCCTCCACACCACTGGGCTCAGGGGAGGCTTCACAGAGAAGGGCAGCTCAGCAAAGCAGGAAACACAGGTGTGTAAACCTCTAGGAGCTATAAGAGCACTGCCATGGCCCAATAACTACATCTTTAAAATAGAGATCTTCCCTAACCTTGACCCTTCCAACAAAAGCTGGTTCTCTTATAAGAATCTCTCACTGAACATTTTATTAACAGCATTGAAGGAGCTATTGTAACTATTTTTTATTGCATGATTACTTGCCCAAATAGCACCCCAGACTGTAAGCACAAAACTCAAAGCAGAGTGAAAGGACGGTGTTTACAGAATTCGCATGAGTGAGAAAGTTAGGGTGAGACAGGGAGTCGGTGTTTCCTTACCCTGAATGTGATGGAGCAGCCCTAAGACACAGGAGGAGGCCCTGGCATGCTGCAGGGACATCATAAAAAGACTACTTGGGGGCCAGCATGCTGGTACAGCAGGCTAAGCTGCCGCCTGCAGTGCCAGCATCCCATATAAGCACCGGTTCAAGTCCTGGCTGCTCTACTTCCAATCCAGCTCCCTGTTAATGCACCTGAGAAAGCAGTAGAAAATGGCCCAAGTGCTTGGGCCCCTGACAACCACATGAGAGACCCAGGTGGGCTTGTGGCTTCTGGCTTCAGCCTGACCCAGCCCCTATGCCATAGCTACTTGGGGAGTGAATCAGCAGATGGGTGATCTCTGTCTCTCTGTCTCTCTCTCTCTGTCTGTCTGTCTGTCTCTCTCTGTCACTCTAAATCTGAAAAAAAAAAAATTCTGAGCTGTGTGGACATGATGGAGAGCAGTGACTAGGGACAAAGAGGAAGTTGTCTGTGGTTTTGGCCAGCGGTCAGGATGACCTGGCGGGGGCCACAGAGGCAGGGCATCTCCTATACATGTTGAGTAAGGCTTCATAGGGAAGCCTCCCCAGCACCAGGGAAAAGGGACGTTCAGCCTTCAAAAGAATTAAAAGGAAGACGCAGGCTTTTGAAAATCACTCCCCAGTAGGTTCTATCATGAGTTTAGAAACTTTCCCATTGCTGTTAAAGGCAGCCATCCTGTTACTCTGGTTTTTCTTTAAAACTTCACTTGTAACTCATCAGGTGCTGGTGCTTGCTCTGCAGAACACCAGTGACAGCAGGAGGCCAACAGAAAAGTCGATGGTGGCTCAGCGGGTGCAGACAGCAGCTTACCTGGGCACCATGGCTCACTTGGTTAATCCTCTGCCTGAGGCGCCAGCATTCCATATGGGCTCTGGGTTCTAGTCCCAGTTGCTCCTCTTCCAGTCCAGCTCTCGGCTGTGGCCCGAGAAGGCAGTGGAGGATGGCCCAAGTGCTTGGGCCCTGCACCTGCATGGGAGACCAGGAGGAAGCACCTGGCTCCTGGCTTTGGATCAGTGCATCGCCGGCCATAGTGGCCTTTTTTTTTGGGGGGGGGGGTGAACCAAAGGAAAAGGAAGACCTTTCTCTCTCTCTCTCTCTCACGGTCTAACTCTGTCTGTTAAATGAAAAAAATATATGTAGTTATTTATTTGAAAGGCAGAGTTACAGAGAGAGAGAAGGAGAGGCAGAGAGAGAGAGACAGAGAGGGGTCTTCCATCCATGGGTTCACTTCCCAATTAGCCACAACAGCTGGAGCTGCACCGATCAGAAACCAGGAACTAGGAGCTTCTTACAGGCCTCCCACACAAGTGCAGGGGTCCAAGGACTTGGGCCATCTTCTACTGCTTTCCCAGGCCATAGCAGAAAGCTGGATCGGAAGAGGAGCAGCCAGGTCTCGAATCTGTGCCCATATGGGATGCCAGCACTGTGGGTAGTGGCTTAACTCACTATGCCTCAGCGCCGGCCCCAGGAAGCAGTTTAACCCACCACACCACAATGCTGGCCCCTGGGTAGACATTTTGAAGAAGTGACATTTGAGCTGAGATTTGGAGGCTGCAGAGGAGCTGGGAGGGTATGCAAAACCTCAAGGTAGGGAGGCCCTTGGCATATCGCAGGAACCCACACAAATCTGGATGATTGAAATGTGGCCAGTGAGGGAAGAAGGAGGGGAGGTGAGACCAGAGAGAGAAGCGGGATTGGACCACAGGCTTTTGAGACTATGATAAGGGTCTCAGATTGCCTTGCTGCTGGGAAGAAGATGGTAAGCGACGTGAAGACAGGAGGTGTATTTGACTCAACTGAGAGCAGGAGGCAGCTGAGATATTCTAGAGAAAGAATGAGTGGCATCAACAGGACATGGGGGTGGAGGAGGGAGAAAGTGATTTCAGACCCCTGAATGGAGGTGTCGTTGTAGCAGGTGCAAAAGAGGCAGATGTGGGTTCGTGTGCTGTGTGTGTGCATGCATGTAGGTGTGTGTGTGTGTGTGTGTGTATGCTGGGGGAGGGGTAATCCCAGCTCAGCTTTAGGCAGGTAAACCTTAGGATACTGAGGTCTCCAGTTTTTCTCCTGTGATCCATTGATGTTACAGTTCTACTTTCTACTGCCATCCACAACATGCGTGTTTTCTTCTAAACAAGATAACCTGAGTTGGGGAGGAGAGACTATTCCTTTTACTGCTTACTTTGCATCCCTTGTGCTTTCCTGCCTGCTAGGCTGTGTGCACCATTGCAGGCCTTCATGAGAAAAGAATGAGTCCAACTGGACGATGTGGACCTGTAGCATTCAAAGTGACAAGTCATAATTTATTTTTCAGGGAGGTGAAATCTGATCCCGGCTTAATTATGACATTTTAGTCCCCCCCTGGGCTTCCGCAGTTCTGTAGGGAGAGCTTGGTACTAACTACAAGGCTAGGGAAGTCACAGACTTTCAGATTGGATTTGTGCGGAAGATGCTGGGCTGTGGTTTGGATGTGGTTTGTTCCCATATGCGGCAGGAAGCTTGGCTACCACCACGGTGGTGTTGGCTTGGTAGAACCATTAACGGATGCCCCCCACCAAGAAGGGATTGATGGGGTTCATGCAGTGCCATAGTACTTCCTCTAGGGGGAGTTGCTATAAAAGAGGGAGCCTGGCCCTCGCTGCACCTTGCTTCCAGGCTTGCATATGTGCCCCCTTCTGCATGCAGCTGGGGGTCCTTGCCAGGGTGCCAGAGACACACAGCTTGGACCTTTCATCTACCAGAATCATAAACCAAACACACCTCTTCTCTTTCTGTGGAAACTAGCATCAGCAGAAGACAATTAAACTTTCCCCATCTCTACTGCTGTCTGAGTTTTCATGGATACGACTTTGTCCATCAGCCAGGAGAGCCAATGTTTGAACTAACTCTCTTGCTGATACTCTCGCTGACCTGGAAAGCCCATTTCCCACCCTCGAGTTAGCCAGGGTCATCTGCTTTGGTGTTAGCTGCTACCTTGAACGCACTTGGGGGAGGTCAAGTTCTTGCCCCTCTCAGCCTTTACCTGCCTGCAGCTGTGGTCCCTTGCCCTTCTCCACTCCCCTTGTGTGTCCTGCATCAGGGTTTAGTCCAGGGCTCTTGCTGATCCTGCTGTACTCTGAGTTTAGGGCTCTTGGTCCCACACAAGCTGGGCTTGGAGTGTACGTTAGATGGATGCTAGAATCAAAAGTAGACCTTGGAATCAAACTCACACATTCTTGATGTGGGTGCAGGTTTTTACCACTAGGTCAAACACCCATCCCTCCCTGGCATTCTTGAGTGACAGGTTTATCAGTTCAGTGAAACAACCTTTATCAGCTGGACCACTTTGCACCTGTCTGAAAGAGTGAGTGGGCCAGGCAGCAGAGTCCAACACGCACTGACAGCTTCAGGTGGAATGTCACTTGTGACTTCTGCAGTACAGCCTAACTCAATAGTGCCCCTGTATTGAGTCCAGGAGAGCTGTCCTTGTGTTTTCCTCACTGTCCCCTGTCCTGTACTTTGCTTCTAAGAAAGAAGAATTCAGCCAAAGCCTTGATTCTGTAGCCTGGCTTATTTGCTAAATACAAATACTACCAAAACAGTGGCAGGCTCCGCCTTGATTGGCCTCGTGCTGTAGACAGAGGCACAGCCAGAAGTCTAACACTGCAGCTTGAACACTACGCAGGATCAGCACTCTGCCAGGCACTGCACAGATATGGAAATCTCTAAAGCAAAACGCATCCGTGCCCAGAATAAAGCTCATGGAAAGATCTGGATGGTTATTGACGTCATATAGAGGCCTCTGCTCCAGAGAAATCAAGCCTTCCTTTCATCTCTCCCCAACCCCACCCTACCCCAGCTTCTCCCAGGCAGGCTCTGAAGGAGGTCATCCTACTATCAATGACCTTATCCACTATGAACACCACCCCACCCCCACCCACCCCCACTAACACTACTGCTACTGCCACTGCCACCCCATTCTATTCTTTAGTGAACCCATGTTTTAATAGGTATAATGATGAAGCTGCTCCTCTGACAACTGAGTTCACTGGAATGTAAGAATTTGAGCATCTGTGTCAGAGACACGTGCAACACACCCCCTGTAAACAGGTAGAGATGGTGGAGAGGAAGGACATCAACTGGACAGGCACGAACACTTCCTGCTGAGGTCCCAGTTCTTGCCTGGATTTGGGCCATCTCAGGCACCCATGCCTGCCTGGACCCCCTGCCTCCCAGGAGAATCCTCAGATGTGTCCCAGGGGCCCTGCTCTCTCCCAAGCCTGTGCGGTCACTTCAAGAGGCTGTCCCTGTTCCAGACTCAGCACAAGGTCTGAGCTCTCACAGCTGCTCACCTCCATGGGCCTGTTGTGCAGTCCCAGGCTCAGGGTGTCCCTTTCTCTCCATCACCTCCTCTCACGACCCTGCTTTGGATTCCACCATCAAAACCCCTGTGCACACAGTACATCTTCCTCGCTGGCCCTGGACTGAACCCTACCGTTGCTGCTTTCCAAATTATCCATGTGGTCCTAAATTCTAACTCAGCCCATTTTCTCTCCTGAAAAGCCTCAGTAGCCTGACTCAGTTTGTAAGCTCTGGCTTGGCTCAGTGCAGCTCCACGTGGAATCGCTATCATCAAATGCTTTCTGGGCGGGTGCCACACTGAGATATCAAATCATTTGTTTGTCATTCTTTGTCCCATCTTGGACCATTCTTTGTCCCATTCTTTGAACCATCTTTGCCTGCTTGCCCAAGCACATGGGCAGGGACCTGGATTGGAAGTGGAACAGCAGGGACTCTAATAAGCATCCATATGGGATGCTGGTGCCACAGATGGCTGCTTCACCCACTGAGCCACAGTGATGGCTAACTTGTGGTCTCCTTAATCCTAAATGAAATATCCTGGTTCTAATTATTCACCCCAGATAGTCTTTCTGTGCTTGAGAAACAATGAAAATTTTCTTTATTTGTCTACAGCCTTGGAGTTGAGCAAGCTAGTACAATGAACCAACTCATATGCCTATATTCCTCTATGATAAAGTCCCTCCTTGCTTAACAACAGGGATGCATTCTGAGAGGTGCCTTGCTAGGGGATTTCCTCACCATGTAAACATCATAGCATGTACTCGTACAACCCTAGATGGTGTAAGGCACTCATGCAATGCAGCCTTTAGATGCAATCAAGGGATAAGGTCAACATGGGATATAAGTACTGCTCTCGGAATGACACAGCACACCATTCTACTGCAAACTTTATGTGCCTTTAAGTAGAAGCTGTACACTCTAAAACAGTGATACAAGTACATGACCCAGAAACATAGTCATTTATTATCAGTGTCATTATACACTATTTATACGTTATTATATACTATTATCATTATATATCATTTCTAATTGTATGTTCCACACTTCTATAAGATTGGCAGCATGGTAGGTGTGTTTGCACCAGCATCACCACATCACCAGTGGATTGTGTCTAAGATGGCTATAATGTTATAATGGCTGCAGCAGCACTTGGTGGAAGGAATTTTTCAGCTCTCATGACCAGCGTGCACTTGGCCACTCATTGACAAAGGGGCTTGTGACTGTATATCCTTGTGCAGAAAGGAGAGACACACAGAGAGAAATCTTCCATTTGCAGGTTCCCTTCCCAACTGGCCACATGACTTGGGCTGGGCCAGGCTGAAGCCAGGAGTCAGGAGCTTCTTCCAAGACTCTCACATGGATGTGGGGGCCTAAGCACTTGGACCATCTTCTGCTGCTTTCCCAGGCATGTTAGCTAGGGGCTAGATCGGACATATTAGCTTGAACCGGTGCCTATATGGGATGTAGTGCTGCAGACTGTGGCTTAATCTGCTGTGCCACAGCACTGGCCCCAAGTTCTCATATTTTTAGAAATATTAATTTAATTTATTTATTTGAAAGGGAGAAAGAGAAAGAGAGGGAGGGAGGGGGAGAGAGAGAGAGAGAGAATCTTCCATCTGCTGGTTCACTCCCCAAATGATCACAATGGTTGGGGCTGAGCCAGGCTGAAACTAGGAACCAGAACTCCATTTAGGTCTTCCACAGGGGTGCAGGGGCCCAATTTCTAGGGCCATCACCCACTGCTTTTCTCAGGTGCATTAGCAGGGAGCTGGATCAGATGCAGAGCAACCTGGATTCAGTCAGCACTCCGATGCTGGAGGCCAGGCGTCATAAGAGGCAGCTTGACCTGCTGCCTCACAATGTCAGCCCTTTGTATACATTTTTTTGGTAAAGAAAAGAAAACCAAAGCAGTCCAAAAGTCAATCTGGACCTGGAATTGTAAATATTTTTACATGAATGCTTTGCAAAATGTAAAATTGTTTACCAAATTGTTTATAAATTTCCCACTTTTAAGGAAAAATGTGTATTGCATCATATATATAAATATATGAATTCCTGTAGGTGTTATAAACATGTACGTCTGTTGCCTGTCCTAATGGTCTCTCACTGACACACCATTTTGAATAGAAATCACAATTTGGAGCAATGTAGACACCCTGGACCCGTCTTCCAGGAGATAATCCATTTAAATTGGTGGTGCTCTAGGGCAACAGATTTCCCTGGAGCTCAGACACCTCATCCTCTCGAGAACTGCAAGCACGGAAAGCAGGTGGCTCCTGACGATTTGGGCTTTTCATTCTGACTCCTTCTAGTCCAGGGCTCCCCAGGCTTCTCCAGATTTGGTGGGAGAAGACGGGACCACACCTGAGCCAGGTTGCTGGGCGCTGCCAAGATGCCTTGTGTTGGGTCCCTGACTTCTGCAAGTGAGCTCCCTGTCTCTCCCATCCTGCTTCTCATTAGTCATCCCCAAATCCCATGAGGAAGCTGGAGGGCTGGGTGCAATTAGCTCTGACCCAGGTTGAAAGGTGAATTTGGGGAGACCATGCTTGCAGGTTAGATAGCTTCACCCAGGTCACTGTGTCACCACTCCCAGCACAAAAAGACCATCCTGCCTGCCTTTCAAACTGGTGCACTGGCCCATTTGGTTTATCAGTGCAGAGACAGAGCTCTGTTCTCCGGATTATGCGTGTGCTGGAGGCTACCGCACATTCTGGGATCCTAGAATGTCTCAATCATTTGGAAGAAAAAGCTTCTGATTTTTGGTTTTCCACTTAAACGAGGTTTACCACATTTTTATGTCCTGAAACCAGATAAAAGCACATGTCTCTGAAATTCTCCACATTTGAGGATGTTTTACTTGGAAAAGCCTGAGCCTACATTAGTTGCTTTTGGAAAGCCCCCCTGGGTTTGGAGGCAGTAGGAATTAACACAGCAAAGCTCTCTTTTAATTTTTATAGAATGTGAAATTCAGCATTTAACCATTTTACCATCCAGTGTGTGATCCGGCCACACTGAGGCCAGTCATGTCATTGTACACCGTCACCATTCTCCATCTCCAGGACCTCTTCATCTGAGGTTCACGCTCCAAATGATCACAATGCATTCTATACTCATTAAACAGCAGCTCCTTCAGCCCCGATCTTCCAGCCCCTAATAACCACCGCCCTGCTTCCTAGCTCTGTGCATCTGCCTACTAGAGGAACCTCATGTGACACCTGACTTTGTCCTTTTGTGCCTCCCGTTTTACTCAGCATCATGCCCTCAAGGTGTACCCAGGTTGCAGCACGTGTCAGAATTTCGTTCCTTTGCATGGCTGAGTAATATTCCAAGAATAGGAATTTCAACATCCGTTCATTGCAATTTTAGGTCGGCAATATCCCATTCACTTTGTTTCCTTTCAGATGGAAATTACAAAACAATTTCGCTCTAATAGCATGTTAAGAAAATTATGTTTTTCATTCATTTTACTTTATTCAAAAATGACAAACATCAACCTCTGTGAGGAAGAGTTGGAGCAAGGTTTTATGAAGACTCCAGAATGTCTTCAAATTTTCAAAGAATATTTATTTATTTATTTGAAAGTCAGAGTTACACAGAGAGAGAAGGAAAGGTCTTCCATCCACTGGTTCACTTCCCAATTGGTCACAACTGCCGTAGCTGCATCCATCTGAAACCAGGATCCAGGAGGTTCTTCCTGGTATCCCATGCAGGTGCGGGGGCCCAAGCACTTGGGCCATCCTCCACTGCTTTCCCAGGCCACAGCAGAGAGCTGGATCGGAAGTGAAGCAACCGAGACTCGAACTGGAGCCCATATGGGATGCCGGCACTATGCTTTACGCCACAGCGCCGGCCCCCGTCTTCAAATTTTGTGTCTGCATCTCATTCCTGAAGAGACCCTCTCTTCACTTCTGCCACAAGCAGGCACTTCAAAATTAGAGCAGAATTAAAACTGGGACACTGGCCAGCGCCGTGGCTTAACGGGCTAATCCTCTGCCTTGCGGCGCCGGCACACCGGGTTCTAGTCCCGGTTGGGGTGCCGGATTCTATCCCGGTTGCCCCTCTTCCAGGACAGCTCTTTGCTATGGCCCGGGAGTGCAGTGGAGGATGGCCCAAGTGCTTGGGCCCTGCACTCGCATGGGAGACCAGAAGAAGCACCTGGTTCCTGGCTTCGGATCAGTGCGATGAGCTGGCCGCAGCAGCCATTGGAGGGTGAACCAACGGCAAAAAGGAAGACCTTTCTCTCTGTCTCTCTCTCTCTCACTATCCACTCTGCCTGTCAAAACAAAACAAAACAAAACAAAACAAAACAAAACAAAAACTGGGACACCAGTTTGAAAGTTCTTTAAATAACTGAGCCTCAATGGGAGAAAGGCCTGAACCAAGGCCATCAATGGACTCAGAAAGGAGGAGGGGGCAGAGGTGAGAGATGTTTGCAGCATGGGATGTCCTGGGGGAGTGAGTGGTGAGGGCCTAGGACTCCATCAGTGACAGCTTGTCCGTGGGCAAAAGAAACCAGAGCACCTGGTTCAACACCAGTGTATCAGCGTGAGATGAAGGAGCTCCTGATAAGCCTCTAGGCCAACTATGTACTTCACAGGGTGTGTGGATCCCAGGCCAAGGCTCTTGGCTACAATCAAGTTAACTGCCTTATGGGGTAAGTCCATTTTGGCTGCTGCAGTCTATGATTTTCTGGATTCTTCTTCTTATCTGATTGTTTTCCGAAGGGGTGGAGTGAAGCTCCTTTGGCATATTACTTGCTATCTTGCTTTCTTTAAATTGCCATCATTTGCACTGCACTTAGCTTTCCATCTTCAAATTCCACCCATTTCCTTTATACAATAAAGAGCGGTTTATCAGAAAACACAGGGCAGCATTTTCGGCTTCTAAATGGTGTTCTGAGAGCAGAGGTGTTACCATGAAGTTAACCACGCTAAATCTTTGGGGTCCCTCACTTAGGCCCTAAAAGAGACCCTTGCAATTTTATAATTTCATTTTTTTTTTCTTATTTCTCTTGGGTACTTCTTAAAGTTTGTAAGTCTCAAGTCCCTTAAAACCTAGATGTGTCCTGGCTTGGGGCAGGACCAAACTGTAAACCCAGGGCTGTGAGTTCCCCTTTCATAGAGAACTTTCTGAAGGTTTTGTATCTGACAAATGGGGAGGGAGAACTTTTGCCCTCAAGTCAACGGTTCTGTCTCCTCACCTATACACCCTCTATGCCATTACTTCCTTTTCCAAATCTTCCTGATGTTTACTGATCATTAAAAAACAAAACCAGGCCTGCTAAGAAAAGTGAAACAAAGAAAAACTGACACAATTGCTTCCGTTCAGATAGCATCTGTTATTGGATTATCAAATTTTCCTCTTTTTTTTCTAAAATCACCCCAATTCCAACAGTGCTCCTAGGTGGCCTGGGACTTGGGGTAGAGTCCAGGCTGGGGCACCTCTTCTCTGTCTTTGTCCTTACAGGTGCACCTTCCATCTTGCAGGGCAACCTATATGGTGTCCACAGCCCGTGGAGACCCGAGAGCACTTTCCAGAGAGAACTTGGGTGCCAAGCAGTGACCCAATGGATACATCCATGTGTGTTTCTAATGTGGGCTTTGCCACTTTCAGCACTGACCTTCTGTACAAACCCTGCTCCTTGGATGATGGAAAACAGAAGTCCCTTCCTCTCAGCCCTGCTGGCAGGGGACTGAGTGCTGAGTGGGTGGAGAAGGCCCCTGGGGGAAGAGGGCTGGATTTTGATGACAAAGCCCCAGAATCACTACTGTTACAGAGAGAAGGGTCAACTAGAAAAATCCATATTTCCAGTGAAGAAAACACCACTAGGTTCTCTTGAGGAGGAGAAGATACCCAGCGAGCATCTGGTGCTTTGTGAACAGATGTGTTTCTCTCCCACAGCCCTGGGATTGCTGAGTATGCCCAGCAGTTCAAGGACCTCGTGCTGATTTTCAGAATCAGGGTCCTGGTTACCACCATGTTCACTTCCGGGATTGGGGGGTGGGGGAGAGAGAGAGAGAGAGAAAGAAAGAGAGAGACAGAGAACCCAAAATGTACCCAGGGTAGGATTTTGCACTTTTCTACATCTAGAAATTAAAGAAAAATGGTCTTTTCTTAGAGGAAAAAATATTCAACCATGTTTTATAACTTTGAAAATTTTAATTAGAATACAAGATACACAGAGAAAAGTGCACACATCATAAATGCATGGCTGGATAGATGTAAACAACGTCAATACATTGGGGTAACCAGAAGTGGAATAAAGAGATGCCATTGACAAAGAAGACACAGAGCCCGCCCCTGGCCCTGTTCCACCCATTTCCTCCCTCCCTCCAAGGCAGCCATCATCCTAACTTCCAGTTCCATAGAGTTCTTTTGCCTCTTTTTAAACTTTATCTCAGTGGAGTCATAAAGTATATTCTCTTATTTCTGACGCTGCACTCACATTGTTCTTGTAATATCTCTCAAGGCCTGGTGTGGCAGTAGATTGTCCATTATCATGGGTGTATAAGTATTCCCTCGGAAGGCTACATCACAATTTTCTTATCCATTCTACTGTTGTTGAGAATTTGAGTTGTTTTTAGTTCTTTCATAAACATTCTCATCCATGTATTTTTTAAAAAGATTTCTTTTTTAAATTTATTTAAAAGGCAGAGTTACACAGAGAGAGAAGAGATACACACACATAAAGGGAGAGAGAGAGAGATAGAGAGAGAGGAGAGAGAATCTTCCAGCCACTAGTTCACTTCCCAAGTGGCTGCAATTGCTGTAGCTGTGTCAGGCCAAAGTAAAGAGCCTGAAGATTCTTCCAGGTCTCCCATATAAGTGTAGGGGCCTAAGCTTTTCAGTCATCTTCTATTGCTTTCCCAGGAACATTAGCAGGGAGCTAGATTGGAGGTGGGGCACCTAGGTCTTGAACTGGTGCCCATATAATGCCAGCATTGCAGGTGGAAGCTTAACCCATTATGCCACAATGCCAGCCCCTCTCATGCATGTATTTTGAAATATAAAGCATTTTTGAGAGACTACTTCTAGGAATTGGATTCCTTAATCCCAGAGTATCTATAAATTCAGCTTTAGTAGATATGATGAAGCAATCAAAACAACTTTTTATTCAATGAAGTGCTTTGCACTCGACTTTGAAGGCAATGTCAAAGGAAAGATGCTATATAGTCTCACTCCAGGAGTGAGAGTCAAGGGATCCACTTGTGAAACAGTGAAGAGATACTACGGCTTATTTGATTGGCCACCAAACTGATGTAATTGATACTGCGTGCCGCAGGGCCAATGTCACAGGCAGGTCCCCAGGCTCACTCAGTTTATCTCTTTTGCGAAATCCTTCCTTTGAGGGGCATTGCTTTTTCTATGCAATCTCATCTCTCTGCCTTTGATTCTCACCCCACATGAAGAAGAAGGCCTCGGCCCTAGGTACTATAAAATATAAAAATGACCAGATAATCACAAAGTAGAGATTTCAATGTCAGCGTTTGTGAACTCAAGAGGCACCATAGCCTTGACAGCTCATGACAAGAGCCTCAGGTGATCACTGACATCATACATAAGAGTGTCAATTGTTAAATCAAAACAGGAGTCACTGTGCACTTACTCCCCATGTAGGACCTCTGTCCTTAATGTGTTGTACTATGCAAATTAATGGTAAAACTTGTCTTCAAACAGTACTTTATACTTTGTGTATCTGTGTGGGTGCAAACTGTTGAAATCTTTACTTAGTATAGAGTTGGACTTCTGTATATAAAGATAATTTAAAATGAATCTTAATGAAGAATGAGATGGGAGAGGGAGAAGGAGATGGGATGGTTTGTGGGTGGGAGGGTGGCTATGGAGGGAAGAACTGCTATAATCCAAAAATTGCACGTTTGAAATAAAAGTTTTCTATTAAAAAAAAAAAAAAAAAAGGAAAACTAAACAAACAAAAAAAAAAATAGAGATTTCTCTTACAGGAATTTCTGCCATGTTCTTTGAACCTAATCCTCCCTATGAAAACAACCGAAGATCTAGATTAAATGCTCACAATGTCTCCTTCATAATATCAAATAGCAATCGAAACAGCAAGGGGGTGCCAGGCCACAGCCTGTGCAGAGGCCAAGGCTCGGAGAAATGAGAGAGGAGAATTTGGCTCCTTCTGCCGGAGGCCAGTTGCCAAGCTGAGCAAACCTGGGCTTCAGCTTTGACAACGCGGAGGGAGCAGGGCTAGAAGTCAGAGTCCAGTGCAGCCTCACGAGGGGCGTCTAACAGGAAACCTTCTCCCCACAAGCTGGGACTCTGGAGGTCTCCAGCCTCGCAAGGCAGATGAACCGGAAATACCATCAACTTCCCACTTACCAGCTCCAAGAGACAGCAGGTGAGATGGTCTTTGTATTAATCAAAGTAGAGAAAAATATAATAAAATGGAAATAATTGCCCTAAGAAGCTTCGATCACAAACATGTGCACCATAATCTCAAATTACCTGAGCTGTACTGGAAACTTCCAGCTATGAATTTATTTCAAAGTCTCCCAGTGTCTGGGAGAAACCACTACAAATCCTTTTATGGATAAGTGCTTCCTGAACACAGACCCATAAATATCGTTACAAGGGCAATGAATAGTACACAACAAAAAATAACCAATCATGCGAGAATGCAAGGCATCATAAGTGAAAGATGGCCAAAAGAATAGACTGAAAAAATATACCTTTACAGTTTAGGTATGGAAGTTGTTAGATGAAGGATTTTACCAAACAAGGATTTTCTCCATATACAAAGACATAAAACAGGTTTCCAAATAGCTGTAGGCACCAGGAAGCTCTCAACAGCAGTCTGGCGTATTCAAAAGAGAAGCCACAGAACTTCTAGAAATAAAAAATAGAATATCAAACAGTTAAAATCCCCTTGGCGGTTTTAACAGTAGCTTAACCCAACTAAAAGGAATGATGGTGTTCCTTAAAATCAGAGATACCAGTTATCGTAAGGTGCACAATTAAATGAACATTAAGAAAGAAAAAAAAATGTTGTTAGTTAAACTACGGCACAGTGCTTTTTGTAAGTAGAAATTTTAGTTTGTACTCAGTGAAAGAGCTCTTTTGGATTTATTTTAAAAATCCATGCCCAAATGCAATTTCTATTCAGCTGGTTATTAAATATTTCCTTTCATCATTAGGGAAGGGAAGCATGGTTTTGCCACTGGCCAGTCTTTTTAGGGCTGGAGACATCTGTGCCAATACTCCTTCTGCAGTAGCCACAATCCAGTCTAACTTCCTTAGCCATGAATGCCCTTGGCAGTTCATAGCATCACATGAACGAAAGCTTTGTGGTCTCTGTGTTGGTTTCCTGCAAGCTACCACAAAGCTGGAGGCTTACACAGTCCAAATGTGTTATCTTACAGTTGCAGAGGTCAGAGGTCAGAGGTCTGGCCCAGTTCTCACCGGCCTGGGATCAGGGTTTTGATGAGGCTCTGATCCTTTTGGAGTTTCTTGGACAGAATCCTTCCTTCCCTTTTCCAATGTCTAAGGTTATGCCTTCTGTGGCTCCTCACCATCTTCCTCCATTTTCAAAGCCAGTTGCCTCTCTGATCATTATTCCATAATAATGTCACCACAGACAGAGAGAGGGGAAGGCAGAGAGCTTCTATCTGCTGGTTCACCTCCAGATGACCGTAATGACTGGAACTGGGCCAATCCGAAGCCAAGAGCCAGGAGCCAGGAACTTCTTCCAGGTCTCCCATATAGGTGCAGGGGCCCAAGTACTTGGCCTATATTCTACTGCTTTCCCAGACCATCAGCAGGGAGCTGGATTGGAAGAGGAGCAGCTGGGATGTGAACTGGTGCCCACGTGGGATGCCCACGCCCCAGACGGAAGCTTAACCTACTATGCCCCAGCACTGGCCCCAATCTCCCAATCTTTTTTTTTTTTTTATTTTTTATTTTTTTTGACAGGCAGAGTGGACAGTGAGAGAGAAACAGAGAGAAAGGTCTTCCTTTGCCGTTGGTTCACCCTCCAATGGCTGCCGCGGTAGGCGCGCTGCGGCCGGCGCACCGCGCTGATCCGATGGCAGGAGCCAGGTGCTTCTCCTGGTCTCCCATGGGGTGCAGGGCCCAAGCACTTGGGCCATCCTCCACTGCACTCCTGGGCCACAGCAGAGAGCTGGCCTGGAAGAGGGGCAACCGGGACAGGATCGGTGCCCCGACCGGGACTAGAACCCGGTATGCCGGCGCCGCAAGGCGGAGGATTAGCCTGTTGAGCCACGGCGCCGGCTAATCTCCCAATCTTACAGTCAGTGTGTTAGCAATGTTAATTCCACCTGCAGCCTCAATTCCCCTTTGCCATGTAATATAAAATAGTCACAGGTTCTGGGGTTAGGGCACAGATATTTTGGGAGGCATCATTCTTTGTAACATATTCTGAATAAGATGAGAACTGGTTGGTCCATGGATAAGAAAGCAGCACCCTCAGAACTGCTTCCTGACCCAAGTACAATGCATAGGAAGCAGCTTTGGCAGAATCCTTTCGAAGACTGTTTGCTGGGGATTAAGAACCTGCATCAACTTTGCCTTACTATAATGAAATACTTGAGGTAGGCTAACTTTGTGAAGAAAAGAGATTTATTTTTACTCATAGTTCTGGAGATTCACAGTCCAAGACTAGATAGGCCCCATTCGTTCAGCCTCTAGTGGTATTTTCTTGCTAGCAGAGCCAAGGTGGCCCAGACCATCACATAATAAGTCAGGGATCACACATATCTGTACATGGGGTCTCCTTTCCTCTCATTATAAAGCTGTCACCATTCAGTCATGAGGGCTGTACCCTAGCAACCTAATTCAGTCCAACCACTTCCCAAAAGCTGCACCTTTAAACACCATAACTGAATTAAGTGTCTATCTTCCTAGTACTGTTAACATAAGACTTTGAGGGCTAAACTCTTGAAATTGGGGAGCCAAATATTCATAGCATGATGTTAACAAAAAAGGTTGTCTGTCTCCATGGACACCAGTGTCCAGACCCCAATACCACCCCCTCTAAAGATAATTCTACCTTGACCAGGTATACCTACTTCAGTGCAGCATAGTTTAAAATGTGGGAATGAATTTCCCTTAAATATCATAGAAGATACATACTGGGGTTGGTGAAGATTTCTGATGTGGGAAGATTGGAAAGTTGGGAAAATCTCCTTGACATTCTTTTACTAATAATTATACTTATTAATATGCATATACAATGGGCACTGATCAAATCAGAGTCATCAACATTTCCTCCTCTTTACCAGTACTGGGGCCTTGGTGTTCCTCTCTTCTTTTTGCTCATAATACAAGGTTATTGTGAACCACAGTCACCCCACTGTGTTGTGTGACCCCAGGAACCTATTCCTTCAAACTCTGATTTAGGATCCATTATCCAATCTCCCTCTATCCCTTCCTACCCCTCCATCTATCATTGCTATTCTGCTTAAAGGCATCAATTCACCAAGATTACCCTGGGGCTCCTGTCATCCTATTCATGGCAGGGTGAATATGGCCAATCGGCTTTGTACTCCAATTAATCAGTATTGAGTTGCATAGGAAATGATACATCTTTGCTGCTATAAGCAGAGAAGGATTTGCTTAGGCTTTAAATGGTTTACAGAATCACCAGGAGAGCCAAAGAAACAGACTCAAAGCTAAGTTTCTAGGAATGACACCCAAAGCCACATCGCAAAACTGGTTGCCAAGGTCACTACTGCTCCTGCTACCCTGGGAGGCTGCCTGCTGGATGGGTTGCAGGCTCCAGGGCTCCAAATGATAGCCAGCTGCCTCTGAGAAGCCAGCCCACTGTTCCTGCAGCTGCTGACTGTAGAGCAAAGATCTCTCCGTGACATCTGGCACCTCCAGAGCTGGAGGCCTCCAGCCCTGCCTCGTCTCTCTCTTAGCTCCATTTGGAAGCCAACCTTTCAGGGACTGACAAAAGCTGACCACATCTGAAGCCTTGGTCTTCTCTGGGTCTGGGAAAGGAAGGAGTGACTTTTTCAGGTTCCAGATTAAGGAAAGGAAAGCATTGAGGAAGCAACCATTGATGTCCACTATCATCGGGAAATGGTGGAGATTTAGTACCCAAAGCCCCAGTGTTCCCATGGAGTCCACCCACTCTGAGGATTGCTAGGACAGAGCCTGCAACAGGACTCCAAACTGCATACTTCCTCCTCCTCTTTTCCTTCTACATCTTTCCCTCTTAACAAAATTTCCTGTACTTATAGTGGCTCAGTGTTTGGATTGGCTTTTGTTTTAGCTGCACTAGTTTGCTTAGTCTGACTTTGTGACTACCTCCAATGAACTCTGTCCATATTTGGCATGTAGACAGTTTTTTTCCTGAAAGGGGGAAAAAAAAACATCAGCATAGAGTCCATGGCATCGCTCCAAATAAAACTGCACAGCAGAACAATGGCCACTGGCAGAGCTTTCTGGTTGACTCACGAGGATTGGGACTAAATGACCAGTGGAGAGGTGCCAGCTGAGGCTCCCTTGTAGCAATGGCTGCTTGTGGTATGTGAAAAAAGAGACTGGGAAAAGCCCAGCTGTGGGCACCTTGCCATATACTGCTAGCTTCATGCCAGGACTAGGGTGCAGGGATTTCTGGTTTTCAGAAGCAATCCTTTTTTTTTTTTTGTTCTCTTTTTCTAATAGCCCCTTTGGGTTGTGAATTATCCCACAGGACACAGGATGCCTCCATAAGTTAAGGTTTGGGCTTATTTGCTACATTGCTAAAGGTTCCCAAATCCCTCACCAACTTGTTGGTTCCAGTGAGAAAGGACATATTGGCATCCATGGCCAAGTCTAATGGGTTTTTTACTTCTACATTCTAAACAGCTAAATCTTCAGCGTCCAACCCAGATCAAAGATAGCTGGCAATAGATAGATGATGGGTGATTGATAGATAATGGCTAAAGAAATGATAGCTAGATAAAAGAGTTGGGTAGAGAAATCAGCAAGTAGGAACACAGACATATACACAGAGGTGTAGGTTCCAGAACAGCACTCATTCCAGAACTTGAACAGTCTCACTCATGCTCAACCCCAGGCCTCTTCCCTTCTTCTTGGGCTCCTTCTAGGTTCTTGGAGACATCGGCAATTGCCTTCCATTATTATTAGGGTCTGTCTTCTGAAGTTGAAGAATCTCCATGGCACCTAATGACATAACCTTCTCTTGTGGTCTCACTGCCATGGCTGCCCCTGTATCCTGTGCAGAGTGAAGAGGATGCCTCTGTTCCTGACTCTTATGCTTTCTCATCTGAGCTCCAAAGAGATGTACACAGGCTACTTCCAAAGTCTAGAAAGATACAACTTGCTTTGCAATGCCTGGAGCCCCTCTCTCCAGGGCTATGGTGGTGTTCTCCAAGCACCATGTGAACTCTTGGCCAGGGTGCTGATTTCCCAATTCCCTCTCTACCACAATTCTCACTATTGGCGCTGACAACTTAACATGTGAGTGTGTGCTGTGTGCTGAGTGTGTATGAGCTGTGTCTCATGTACTCATGCCCATGCATGTGTAGGAGCGCACAGTTTAGGCTCAACTGGGACCTAAAGAGGTGTGAGGACACATGTCAACAGCTGTCACTCTAAAGATGTTCAGCAAGCTTGAGGCTAGCGTGCAAGGGCTCAGGGGAAGGAAAATGCTCACTTTATCTAGATGCTGCTAAATGAGCATGTAACACTCCTGTTTCCCACTTTTCAGAATATCTGATGCTGTAGCTCAGGCTACAGATCCAAATGGGTCAAGTGCATTTTCAGGATCCACCCGCCCCACGTACAGGACCATCCACATCTCTACAGGCCACTGATATGTCAGAGAGACAGCAGGGACTGGCAGTGAATCAAGTTCACACGCTGTTGAGAGAAGTCTTCTTCCCAAGATTTGCCAGGGTGGGAAAGGTAAGCTGGAGGTAGAAATGTTTGCTCTGGCACTTTTGGGGGTTTGCATTTTTCTATAAGTTTGCACTGAATGCATGGATCAAGGAAAAATGCAGTTCAAGGAGTGAACATAATAAGGCCTTCTGCCCCAGCCATGTGGCCCAAAATGGACCACCCCCTTCCATTCAGGTCTTCAGACCCAACCTGGGGGCCTGGTGACACAGTTGTCCAGTGGGGCTAACTGCCACTCAAGTTCCATCGGCCACAGCAGTGGACAAGGGAAGAGCTGTCCATTGGTAGCATAACCTCACACGAGTCCCGAGAGGAAGCTCAGATGCTTTGTCAATCTACACACTGTCAATGCACTTAATGCCAACATACAGGATGCCAAGGCAAACGTTTCTTGACCTTCTCCGTTTGCTCGGCTTTTGTTGTTTATTCTATGTGCCGGCTGGAGACGAATTGAAAGGAACCGGAGACCTACACTTCAGACCTCAATTCCTTTGGGGCCTGCCTGGTGTGTTTAAAGAATAACTCCCAACATCAACTGTTTTGTTTTTGTTTTCCTGGAGGGAGATGTTGGGGAGGGTGTGTTATGCACAAATTTTCCATAGGCACTTCTTCCAGTACATGATTGCATCTCAATAAATGACATGTGTTGCCTTGCTTGTAAACACACATTTACGTTATGGGGAGAAGAAATAAACTCTTGTTGTTAACCACAAAAATACTCTTTAGTGTCTGAACAACCTATGCTCTAGACTGCCAGAATGTTTTCTTTCTCTGCTCCCTTCTGGTCCCAAATACAATTCTTGCGGCTGAGTGCAATTGTAGTTTGCAGAACCGGCCAAGCTGCCCTTTCATTCCAATTTGTTTCTCATCAAGAGAGTGATCTTTTATCACTTCAGGAGCCTGGGAAAGGCTCTCTCCTGTGGCCACACGGCCAGATAATGAGCTCCAGCACCCTAAGTAAAAACAGGCCTATTGCTAGAGCACTACAAATCTCTACTCCACACCCAGCGTCAGCCCTCATCAGCACAGGGGGAGAGCTGCAGCCAGAGCCCTCAGGTCTTTGTGTCAATGAGCCTGCCCCACCCAGCAGAGCCACTCTGGAGTATCTTGGATGAAAGCATGGAGGAATGAGTGCATCATGCTCTTTGCAATCATGGGACAGGGTCACATTTAACGAAGGCTCTGGAGGTCAAGGAGAAACCCTATGATGCAGCTGTGTTTCAAAGAAAAAAGAAGATGGGCCCATAGTCGGGCTCATTGCCAGCAAGTCCTGGTTAATGATTCCTCCAACTGCCCCTCTGGCCGCAGCTGGGAAAAGTGAGCCTGCGCACCCAGATTTCCCCCTCATTCTTTGTTTCCAGCATCCTGTGTTGACCAAGTCATCCAAATGAGTAGGGTCTCATCCTTGAGTCCGCTCATGCTGTGGGTCATGGAGGATCCCAGAGCAGTCTGTGAGCCTATGGGAACTGTACCTTCTCTCCACCCTTTATTGGGCTTTGTTAGTGAAGGTCTGGAAGATGCTGCTTTATCTTTGCAAGTTTCTAACACAGGCCTTTAACCCCAACACACCCTCGATTCCACTCCTGTCTTTGACTTACCCTCTCCTTCCTTCCTCTGCCTGGTCATTCTCTCCCAGAGATACTCTCCCTGTAGGCTGCGTGCTGATGTCCCTTGAAGTCCCACCACCTAAGGGCCTCCACTTTCACCCTCTGTGTGTATCTATTTCTGCCTTACCCCCAGCAGTGACTGCCAGAAGAAAAGAAATTTGGGTCCATTTTCTTCTCTACTGCCGCATCCTCACCAGTGAGGACCTACAGTAAACACTCAATGAGTATTAATTTCTGCACAGCAGAGGTAATGGTTGTATTCTCTGCTTTTTCATTTAACCTCCGATCGCATTATTTTTCCTAATTCCACATGGGCATCAACTTCTTTTTATATCAGAGAACAGCAAGCACCCATAAACATGCTGTTAAAAAAAATCTCAGCAGGGGCAGAGGCCCCTTGTGCTTTTCAACTGTAGTTCTTAAACACAGCTGGACCCAAAGCCCTCTGAGATCAAGCTTAACCTATGGATAGTCTTGCCAGAAAAGAAAAAAGGGAGCTCTTCGTGCACATACATTTCCTGCACAATTCAAGGAGCTCCAAGACCTCTCATGCCCCATGAATTAAAAGTTGTGGCTTCAAATCAATCAGTGATCTCCCCATTAGTGAGGCTCCCATCACTAAACACTTACCCGATGCAGCTTAGCTTTATAAAACAAAGAGGTTTCTCCCAGTTCACGGTTTTGAAGATTCACAGTCCAAGATCCTAACAGTTCAGCCCCTGGTAGAAGTGTCTTGCTGGCAGGCAGGGTCCTGGGGCCCCACAAAGCCTCACATGGTGAGAGGGAAGCTCTTGTCTAAGAGAGCTGTTACCAAGCCAGCAGAATTTGATCACATGGTGTTTTACAAAGCCAGTACTAACAACTTAATCCAACCCACATGCTTCTCAAAAGCCCTTCCTTCAGATACCACAATCATGTTAAGTTTTTGCCCTCTCAGTACCATTACCATAAGACTTTGGGGACCAAAGCTTTAATGCATGGGTCATTGGAGGACCTTGGATGAAGCCAGTCTTTGGTGAATGCTTCCAGTCTGCATTGTCTCATTCTGCAACCAGTTCAGGAAGACGGCAGAGGTCTGGAGCAGCAGAGTCTGTCAAGGGCGATGGTGTAGATAGCTTAGGCTTAGAAGAGGCAGTGCAGCAGACTGGGAGATGGCCTGGCATGGGAGGCAGACACCGTGGTTCTGGCTTTGTCCCTGTCACTTGGCAGCAACATGTCTTCCACTGAGTCACAGCACGTTTCCAAAATCAAAGCTTTTACATAATTCTCTGAGGTCCCCTTTAATGCTAGAATTCTGTGTTAGTTACTTCAGGCCACCAGGACAAAATAGCGTGGATTGGTGGCTTCAATGACTCACGTTTACTTTTTCACAGTTTTGGAAGTTTTGAGTCTTTGATCACAGTGTCCCATGGCATCACTGAACCTCACCCACCCCCATCACAGTCCTCACCTCCAAACACAAGCACATTGAATGTTTGGGCTTTGGCACATGCATTATCTGGTGGAGATAAAGCTCAGTCCATAATGGATTCTATTATTTCCAGGCTGATTGGAGGAGGAAATTGGCTGCATTTTTGTATTTTCCAACACAGAAAAGAAACTAGTACAACAGGGTGAGGCAGGCAGAATGGGTGGACGATCTGACGGCTAAGAGGTAGGAAGAGATACACTTTAATGAAAAGTGCCTGTTCTCTTCCAGACAACTTTTTGCCCCAGACCTCATTCTGAGATTGCCTTTGAAGACTTTCCTGAGATGGAGAGAAGCTGGCCTTGCATGTCCAGCTTGTTGACAGGTGGACTCCTGGTTTCTCTTCAGTCTGCGATAGACACTCCCTTGGGGTGGACCCCTTGTCTGGGATAGGCAACAATCTCACTAACCCATAAACAAAAAGCTATGAGAAACAATTAGCCAATGATGAGCAGGAACTCAGAAATATACGGAGTATGCAAGGAGTATTTCTGAAGATAGCAAGTGCAGAGGTGGGCTGCTCTTTGCTTCTGCAAATGAAAACATCCAATGATTCCCATAGCAAGGTCAGACTTCCCAGCCCTTAGGTGTTCTTGCACTTGATAACCAACCACTTGGCCTCTTCAAATTTAGGTTATATTGGGTCATTAGGGCACTTGGGGGACTCAGAGGAAACCCACTGTAAGACACATATGCTTCCCAAGAGCCCAGAATTCTAGGGGAGGCAGGAGACCTGGAAGGACAGAGAAATGTGGACCTGTGACGTTGAACATATCATTCGACTGCCTGAGGTTTGCACGTACACACCTGGAAACCAGTGACGGGCAGGAAAGGGAGTCTGATGAGCCAGAAGCAGAGGCGCTCTTAGCAACAGCTTTTTGGTTGTCAGAGATGGATTAAGGTTGAGCCTCTGCTACCCCAGCAGGCCCAGAAAGGAAGGGCACACTGGGTGGGGGTCTGGAGGTCTCCCGATGGCAGAGGCCTATGGGGCAGGGTTCATCCAGCAGGCCTGGGGTTGTGCTGAGAGGACACAGCAGCCCCCTCACATGCCCCTCTGCATGGTACTGCCAGGATGGCCAGCCATATGGTACAACAGGGGCCTGCCAGACACAAAGCCAACTGCTCTGTAGCCCAGAAATAAAGGAGAGAGAGGGTCCCTCACAAGTCAGGGTTCCTCCTGCAGGGAGCTGGGACCCAGCATCTGCCCTCAGGGACCAAAGGGTGGCCTGGAGTGGAGCTGCAGGCCTGCTCTTTGGAGGGGCAGTCACCTAGGATTCCACTTCCTGGGGTGGAAGGACAGTGAGTGCTCCTGTTAACAGTTCCCCTTGCTTCTGTGCTGTGATAGCCTATGCCACACTCAGACACTGGGGATGTATGAATGGACCTGGGCCATCTATTGCACGGATGTCAAGTGGGCTCAGAGGGAGGCTGAGTCTAGTGGATCTGTGATAGACTGGAAAGCCAGTCCACTGAAATCCCTTCTGGGACAAGGCAGGCAGCAAATAAATACAGACATGAATACATGGAAGTGGAATTTCTATGACCCAGACACCCACACCAGCAGCACGCGGATTTATAGCAGAATCTCAGGAAAGATGACGCCCTCTGCTAACAAGCGAGCTTGGGTCTTCCCAGAACCAAGACCACCTACTCACCATCCCACAGCTGCCCCGGGGTCTCTTGGTTTCCTTTCACCTGCTCTTTCTCTGCCTCCACTTCCTCGACACCCACTCCCCATTAGCACTCCCATCAAGGTCACACCTCATCTTTTTATTGGAAGTCTTTTTCAGCAGTCACCAGTGCCTTTGTCTTTGCTGGCTGCAGTTTTGAATGCTCATTCTTTGTAAGCTTTGTAATTTCCACAGTAAAATGAGTATTCTGTCCTCTGCCTTCTGCTCTCAGTTACCTTAAGATCTTTGTAAGCCACTGTCTCCAGCTCTCCCTTGCTTTTCAGCTCCGACTGCTGTCTTCCTGGCCATTTCTCCCCCATCTTCTCCTCCCAGCCGGGCCTCTCTGGCTGCATCCCAAGTCAGAACTCTGTGGTCTCCCCTACTTGAACTTTTCCTGGCCCTTTTCATTCTGGCATCCAACTCAAATGCTTGGCACTTCTCTCTCTGTCTTTATGTTTTGTGGACGAACCAGTTACCAGGTTCTCTGTAGTCAGTTGTCATTGTGTTCCTGTTGACATTGTGTTGACGTTTCTTGTGATGCCAGCATCCAAAATTGGAATGCTGGTTCAAGCCCCAGATACTCCATTTCTCTCTCTTTCTTTCTCTTTCTTTCTTTCTTTCTTTCTTTCTTTCTTTCTTTCTTTCTTTCTTTCTTTCTTTCTTTTTTGACAGGCAGAGTTAGACAGCATTTATTTTCTTTTAAGATTTATTTTTATTTATTTGAAAGGCATCGTTCTAGAGTGAGAGAGGTCTTCCATCTACTGGTTCACTCCCCAAATGGCCACAGAGGTCAGGGCCAAGATGGGCCAAAATCAGGAGCCAGGAGCTTCTTCAGGGTTTCCTACATAGGTATAGGAGCCCAAGCACTTGGACCACCCTCTGCTGCTTTCCCAGACACATTAGCAGGGAGCTGGATCAGAAGTGGAGCAGCTGGGACTTGAATAGGTGCCCACGTGGGATGCTGGCTCTGCAGGAGACAGCTTAACCTTTTATAGCCCAAAGCTGGTCCAGCTACTCCACTTTGGATCCAGTTCCCTGATATCACTCCTGGAAAGATGGTGGAAGATGATGCATGGGCTTGAGCCCCTGCCACCCACATAGGAGACCTGAATGGAATTCCTGACTCCTGCTTCTGTTTGGGGAATGAACCAGTAGATGGAAGATCTCTGTCTTTCCCACTCTGTCTAAAAACAATAAATAAATAAATAAATAAATATTTTAAAAAGTTTAATTTTGTGTCATGAATTTCACTTTTGACATCTATATTGAGATAAAGAAATAGGAATCTGAGCAAAATATCTGAAACATCTGTTTTCAGAGATTGGACAGTAGGCAGAAGAACCGGATTCCTGCCAGAGGCTAAGCAAAGCCTACAATGGCTACAGCATATTGCCTGAGTGCACCTGCAGCCCACAGTTTACTGGAGGGGTGCTGAGTTAAGTGAGCAGAATATAGAGGCCAGGCAGGATGTACGTTGGGGGATATCTGGGGGGAACAGGGGCAGAATAAAAAGGGAGTGCTATGGAAAGAACTCTACCAATTTGCATCTGGATCTTCAGGAGCTTGTTACGGAAGAATCATCAGAGCACTTAAGAAAGGACTTCCTGGAGCCGGCGCTGTGATGTAGTGGGTTAAAGCCCTGGCCTGAAGCACCTGCATCCCATATGGGCGCCGGTTCTAGTCTCAGCTGCTCCTCTTCTGATCCAGCTCTCGGCTATGGCCTGGGAAAGCAATAGAAGATGGCCCAAGTGCTTGGGCCCCTGCATTGGATGGAAAACCTCTCTCTCTCTCTCTGTCTCTACCTCTCTCTGTAACTCTTTCAAATAAATCAAACAAATCTCTAAAAGAAAAAAAAAAAAGGACTGTTTGAGCAGGGAAGAGAACTACAAGAGCTCACGCTGGCCATGAGCACTTTCAAATCCCAGCCAGAGACACTAAAGAGATTTAGGAGAGCCTTCAAATGGCTGAGTCTTTTCAGATGCTGTTTCTGTGTTCGTTGACCTGATTGCACGGTCTTCCACATGATGGACTGCTAAACAGATGGGAGGGATTTTTGCACTAGTGTTTGTGGGAAAAAATGGTTTGCAATATTATAATCTTGTAATGTCTATGCCAGTTTTGATATGAGGGTGATGCTGAACTGGTGATGTTTTCTGCTACTTTGTTTTTGCAAAGAATTTGTGTAGCCTTGATTTTTACTTCTCCCCTAATTGCTTGATAAAATTAATGCTGAATTTTTTTGTGGGCTTGGTGTTTTCCATGTAGAAATTTAATTTTTCTTTAATAAATACTGAGTTATTAAGAATTTCTGTTTCTTCTTTTGTCAGGATTGGTATTATGTGTCTATCAAGCATTTTATTTCTTTAACCTAAGTTGTTGAATTAATTGGCATAAAATTGCTCATTCTCCTACTATCTTATTAACATCTGTAGGATTGGTCATGATGTGCTCTCTCTTTTCTTTTTTTTTTTCTTTTTTTAAAATCTATTTATTTATTTGAAAGACAGAGTTTCAGAGAGAGAGAAGGAGAGACAGAGAGAGATCCTCCATCTGCTAGTTCATTCCCCAAATTGCTTCAGTGGCCAGGGCTTTGCCAGGCTGAAGCCAGGAGCCAGAAGCTTCCTCTGAGTCTCCCAAGTGGGTACAGGGGCCCCAAGAACTTGAACCATCTTCCACTGCTTTCCCAGGCACATTAGCAAGAAGCTGGATTGGAAGTGGAGCAGCCAGGACTCGAACCCTCGCTCACATGAGATGCTGGCCCTTCAGGCAATGGCCTTACCTGCTATGCCACATCACAGTCCCCAGTATGCTTTCATTCTTGATTCTTGTAAGATGTCTTCTCTGTTTAGTAATTTCAAAGAACTAACATTTTCGTTCATTGAGTACTGCAATTCATTTTTTTTTTCATTGATTTCTTATAAGTTTTTTCTATTGACTTTGGGTGTAATTTGAGCCTCTGAACCTCTTGTTTAGCTTCTCAATTTTAAATAGAAATTCCCCCTTAAGTGTTAATTGCTTCCCATAAACTTTGATATGCTGTGTTTTTACTGTCATTCTGCTAGAAATCATTTCGTAGTGGAGTAACCTGTTAGACATCATTAATCAAATGACAAACATCATCTCCTCAGTAGTGGATAAATACAAATCACGATTTACTACAATGAGAAGAAGATGGCATTGCTTCTATGATGTTCTTCCCAGAGCTGCATAACCTGAATCCAAACACAATGCCAGGCACATTCGCACCAAGAGTTAGCAGAGTTTTTTGAAGTGTTTTTATATTTGCAATTTTCTCTAACATTTTCTAAGTTCCTTTTTTTTTTTTTTTAATCTCCTGACTCCTACAAGGGAGGATGTTTTGTTGAGAGGAAATAAACAACAAAAGAAGCTAGACATAAAAGAGTAGTTACTACAGGATTCCACTTACATTGTTTTCTAAAACATTCAAAACGAATCTGTAGCACCAGTGGTTGCTTGGAGTGGTAGGGGGAGAAGATTGAAGGCGGCCAGAGGGAATTTTAGGGATGTGGAATATTCTGTATTTGATTACAGTGGCGGTTATGTGTTTTTTTAAAAAATAGATGCATTTCATAGCATGAAAATGATATCATAATAAAGTTGATTTACAGAGAAAATAGCGGAGTGGGCTTTTGCCCCAGTGGTTTAGATGGCCGCGTCCCACACTAGAGTGCCCGACTTCAAAGCTGGGCACCAGCTCCTAGCTACACTTTCCTGCTAATGCAGATCCTGGAGGTAGTAGTGACGGCTCAAGTAACTGGGTTCCTGCTACCCTCGTGTGGGATTCGGATTCCATTCCTGGCTCCTGGCTTCAGCCCTGCCTAGCCCCAGCCATTCTGAGCATTTGAGAAGTGAATCAATGGATAGGAATTCAATGTTCGCCTCAACTGTGTGTTCATTTCTTTCTCTCTGCCTCTCAAACAAATATTTTTTAAGAAGGAAAAGAAAAAAATGCCCCTCCTCCCCATGTCTCTAATACCATTCCTCCGAAGGAATTAGAGGCCTTTGAGGAGAGGGCCCATTTCTGCCAGAGCTGGTTTTACCATAAGCCTGGGATGCCTCGCTGTGTTTGAAAGCAAGCAAACGTTCAAGCGTTCATAGAGTTATATTAAAAGGGCATAGGAGACAGCTTGGAAGAGGGCTGACTCACCAAAGTCATGGCAATTTAAACATCAAAAATATAATGATTATGATGGATTGAAGTGCATTGAATTAATGAGGATTGGTTCCATTTATAATGCTATTTAAAAAGATAGACAGTCGGGAAGCTCATTTATCACCATTTGAAGTAGCTATAAGATAACTAGTTTCTCTGAGAATGGGCAAATATAGGGAAAGAGTAGACATTTATCCTGCCTTTTAGTGTAACTGTATGTTGGTATATTCAAGCAGTCCCATTGATGAAATAAATTATACTTTCCTTAAAAATGCCAACTATTACATGCAGAATGAATGACAGAATTATTTCTAAAATAATTTCACAAGCTCTAAATTATATCAGTTGGTGTTAAAGCCATTATGTGAGTAGTTGACGGAGAATGAACCACACAGTCAAGAATGTCACATGGGTTATTGTAGTCACAAAGGGAAAAGGCAACCGAGTAATAGGTGACACTGGCATCATCCTATTCCAGCCATGGGTCCTGCATTTTTGACTGGCTCTATCCTATTCTAGCTGACAATGTTTAGACATGAGATCCTCGAAACACAGGAGATAGCTATCAGAAATATCCAGAAAACGAAAGATCCTACAGATAATTGGCTTAGTCCCTTCAAAATATCAATGTCATTTAAAAGAGGACTTTTCTAGAATAAATGAATCTTTAGGGACAAACAACAACAAAAAAGAACCATTAAAATCCAGCCATGGACCAGGGTTGAATACTGTTTAGATGAAACAGCAGTAATATTTTGGTGAATTGGAAAAATTTGAATATGATCTGGTTACCATATGAGTTAAAGTTTTTCCAAAAAAGAGGAATGGGAAAAACTGTATTATGGTATATACAATAACTTCTACAACCAATAAATAAATACAGATAGGTAAGGTATATATGTTCTTATGTACACACAAATAGTATCTATAACATTATCTAATTTGGGCATATTATACACTCACACACACAAACATGCATATAGAAAAAGAGCCAGGAGGATAGCCCAACTGTTTTGTTTATTTATTTATTTAAAGATTTATTTATTTATTTGAAAGTCAGAATTACTCAGAGAGAGAAGGAGACGCAAAGAGAGAGGTCTTCCATCCACTGGTTCACTCCTCAATTGGCTGCAATGGCTGGAGCTGCGCTCCAGAAACCGGGAGCCAGTAGCTTCTTCCAGATCTCCCACATGGGTGCAGGGGCCCAAAGAGTTGAGCCATCTTCTACTGCTTTCCCAGGCCATAGCAGAGAGCTGGACTGGAAGTGGAGCAGCTAGGACTTGAACTGGTGCCCATATGGGGTGCCAGCACTGCAGGCGGCGGCCTTACCCGCTATGCCACAGCTGGCCCCAGCCCTACTGTTTTAAAAGTGTGATAACTGGGAGGTGGGAACCTATTTTTATTTTTTAGCTTTATTTATTTAAGATATATTTACTTATTTATATTTATTTGAAAGAAATAGAGACAGACATAATACATCTGCTGGTTCATGCCTCGAAATGCCTGCAATAGCTAGGAGAGGAAAGGCTGAATCCCAGATCTGGGAACTCAGTCCAGGTCTCTCATGTGAGTGGCAGGGACCCAAGAACTTGAGCCTTACCTGTGGCCTCCCAGGGTACACGTTACAGAAAGCCGGATTGGAAGCCAAGCTAGCACTGGATGCGGCATTCCAAGCACCAAATGTCTGCTCCATTTTTTGTTTTAAATCAACTTCTTGCAAGACAAACACACAGTGGTTTTATAATAAAATTCTTTAGAGCTTTTTATTCTGACCCTTTTTTTGCATTCTCTTAGTCCTTATTTTAGGTGTTCACGCCATCTTGCCTAAATGACTGCAATAAGCACGATCCTTATTTGTGACCAACTCCACTCCATGCCACATATCACCGTCAGATTAATCTTTCTAGAAGGGAAGTGCTAATTGGGAGACTCTCCTGTTGTTTCGATGGTTCCTGCCTACATTGTAAAAACAGTACTTCTCAGCCTGCTGTTCTTAGTCCTCCAGGTGGTCACTGGCTCATGCCCCGCATCTCTACATGCCTGTTGATAATCTCTTCTGAGAACAATCTCAGTGGATTAAGAAATTAATAAAGCCACGGAGTATTAGAGGGAGAAACCACCTCCTCTCCCGCATGTGTGGCGTCCACCAGCTGCAATGCTCCTGCACCATGCAGTCTCATTCCACCTAAGGGAGGAGTAGTTCAAATGGGATAAGTAACTTGCCTTTCAGGCTCATTGATTCTTCTTCCTGGTAGGCACATGTTTGTGTGTGGGAAGCTTGCAATTTCTGCTCTTCCATTCTTGAGTCTTACTGGTGCAGTCCCACTCCATGTGGGAAAGCCTGGCCTCATAATTAATGCCTGCGTCTGGTGCTAACGCCATCTAATTATGAGGCTGATTTAGCAAGCATGTTTTGCTCTTGCACTAAGCCACATCCTAAAATTAAACTTCCAAATGAGAAGCTAACACATCCAACAAGCCTCCAGACAACAGTTCACATTTGACTTTGAGAAGCTCTGCCCTGGAAAATGTGTCTTTGCCTCCATCGCAGCTGATTTTCAAACACTCAGAAAGGCTGTAAGCAATGTCCAATGACTGAAATTCCCCTGACCCTAAGAAGCAGCTCAACAACATTATCAGATGCCATGAACTCATGGCTTTCATATTTTTCACTGTAAAATGAAGGTGCTGGGCTTCACTTGGGGTTCCCAAGGGCCCTTTCAGCTGAGAGCTTGGTCATGAAGAACAGTGAGTATTTCCTGAGGGACCAAGTAGGTGCAGATTTTAAGATAGACACAATGACCTTTACATAGTTTATGGTTTAATTGAAGAGAAGAGAGAATAACCCTTATGAAATATGGTATGCTACAGTGTTGGCCATGGATAGGGAGTGAGTTACAAGCTGTAAGACTTGGAGAAGTTCCATGGGGAAAGAAATTCAAAGAAATGGTAGAACAAGTTCAGGGAGGTGATCTAGGCAGTCATCAGGGTCAAAACCACAGCAGTGGGAATGCTTTCTAATGGAGACAAGGAGAGAAAAGGTCCCTTTATGCTTGGCTATCCTACCAACTTGAGTCATCACTGCCCCTTAGTTTCAGTTTCTGGTGAGAAAACATTGATGTGCAGCTGCTATTTCCATGGCATATTTCCTTGTGATTTTTGCAAGTGCCATAGGTGGGACAGTATGGGGAAATATTTTGTATTGGAGGAAGGTGCAATCTAGGGTAATACACAGCAAAAACTCTCAAGCACGGACATGGCACCCAAATAGGAATTTGGTTTCCATGCAACCATCCCTGGATTCTCCTTGGCAACATGGAGCCAAGAGGCAACATTCACTATGGTATCCCTGAGAAGGGTAGGGTGAAGATTTCTGTGCCATCATCGTCAATTCCAGTTTTTCCTACAAGGTGTTCCAAGGAGAATGAATATCACTCCTTTGAAGAACTCAATGTTCTTTTGAATATTTTTCTTTTTTGTCTAGCTGGGTTATCTCAAAAGATTTGTTTTCAAGCTAGGAAACCCTTCTGTTTGCTCAGTTCTGCTGCTGAGGTTCCCAACTGCATTTTAAATTTTATTTGTTGAGTTCTTTACTTCATTTTCAAGATTTATGGGATGCCATTTTAAGTAAGAATTCACTTTATGAGTATTCAAGAAGAAGATAAAAGGAATAGAAAGCCTATGCAATTAAATAATTGCTGAAAAGTTTTCAAGTATTAGGAATATATCGACATCCATGTGCAGGAAGCCCAAAGAACCCCTAAATATATTCAACCAAAAAAATCCTCTATGAGTAATGATGTAGTCAAACAGTCAAAAACACAGGACAAAGAGGATTATAACAATGGCAATCAAAAAGCATGAAGTTATTTATAAGGGGATCCCCCTTAGATCAATAGCAGACTTCTCTGAAATCTTACGGGCCAGGAGAGAATGGGGTAAATATTCAAATTCTTGCAAAAAATGACAGCCAAGAATACTATAATCAGTAAAGCTATTCTCAGAAATAAAAGAGAAATACTTTCCATAACAAGCAAAACTGTGGGAGTTCATCACCTCCAGGCCAACTCTAAGAAGTGCTTAAAGGAGTCTTACATTAGAAACAAAAAGGCAATAATTACAATCATGAAAAACATGAAAGTAGAAATCTCAGTGGTAGAGCAGTTACACAAAAGACAAAGAGAAGAAAAAAATGATAATTTTTTATTTTTACTTTCTTCTGGATTTGTTATACAAACCTATATTTATATAGGTTTTTCTCACTGCATTAAGAATATAATGCTATGATTTTTCTTTGTCTATAAATCACCCAGACTGACAGAGAGATCTTCTATCTGCTGCTAACTCCTTAAATGCCTCTAACATCTGGTACAGGCCAGGCCAAATTCAGTCCCTTGGAAATCAATCTAGGTCTTCCATATTAATGGCAGGGGCCCAAGTACTTGAGTTTATCACCTGCTGCCTGCCAGGCTGCACATTGACAGGAAGTTGGAACTGGAAGTAGAGCTGACTCAAACCCAGGCACTCCACATGGGATGCAAACATTCTAAGCAGTGTCTTAAGAGTTGTGGCAAACCCTTGCCCCATCCTTGGGTATGGATATCAAGGCTATATTAAAATTTTACAAAGAGTTGTAAAGCATTTGACTCTTCTCTGTTTCCTGAAACAACATATTATTGTGCTAGTATTCCTTCTTTAAGTTTTTAGTTACTTCACCAGTAAAACTATTTATATCTTTTAATTATCTCTGGAAGGAGATTTTTAAAATGGATTCAATTTCTTAAATACATATGGGGATTTTCAAAATTTTTTCTTTCCATGTTAGTTGTCTGACTTTATATTTTTGAAGAAATATGTGTGTTTCACATAAGTTGCCAACATCCTTTAAGAAATAGATCTACCCTATGAAAAAAAGGAGTCAAGGTTTGTTTCTATAATACCTATTACATCCAGACCCTCCCTCCCTAAAAAGGAGGAATATTCTCCTGCCAAACCCCTAGCAACCTTTGGGGTGAGTAGCCAAGATGAGGTAGCTCCATGGTCATCAATCCTCATTATCATTCTTACCATTGTTATCATCATCTAGAAAAAAAACATGCTGCAGGTTTTATACAATCCATCTGACAGATTCATTTATACAACTGTCTAAACAAGACTAAAAGAAAATGTTCATTTGCTTTTGACAAAACCAGAAAAATTACAGCCTCCTCAAGAATTAAATGAGTGGAGCTGCTGATTTTAACGTTAAGATTTGGGGTTAGGATTACAGAGAGCTGGAAAGAGTTGACATATGGTGTGTTACGAGGGTTTCCCAGTGGGACTGTCCTGTGGTTGTGGTGATGAGGAGTTAATTTCTTTATCCATTGTTTTCTATCTTTTTTCTTAGAGACCCAGATGTCTTTGACATTGCAAACCCATCATTTGCACATGAATGGTGGATCTGGGCAGGAGAGATCTACCCAAGACCAACCCAAGCTAACACAACAAAGGGCAGGAATTCAAGACAATTAAGAGAGGTGGTGATTACAAATAACACAATGACTTGAGTCCTGTTGTCTTCACTACTCAAAGTTCAAAACTAAGTTTTCTTAGCAACTTTCATTCCAAGACATTGGGTAGGACATTTCAAAACTAGTGTAAGTCCCTCCTTGAGGATAGTGAAGGGAAAAAAATCCAAACATGAGGAAAGCAGGAACTGTGTTCAAAGTCACAGTGAAGGACACGATTTCAAAACTACCTAATAATCTCAGTATCCAGTTCTGGATGGACAAGAGTCGAGATTCTTTATTGCAGGCAACAGAACCCAAGAGCTAACAAAGTTACCAGGATTTGTCAGAGGTTAACAGGTAACTCACAGGATGGCTAAGAAATCATGCTGAAATATCACACATCCAAGAAGAGACACAGCACAGACTTCCTCCAGGAAGTCCCTTCTGAACATTTAAAGATGGTAAAAATGAGTTCAATCTTGGAGGTAGACAATTCATATCAATTGAACAATCTATCTCTAAGATGTACTCAATTGAAAAAAAATTTTCCTGGGATATTTGTGCTAGAACATACTAAAATCAAAATTAAAACATTGTGTTAGTTAACAGGAAATTGTTCAGGGAATTACTTCCAAATTGATTGCTTCACATAAAGTCAGCCCAATATAAGTTTAACACATTGTGATGAACCCTTCTTAGTTTTGTACTTTGCTTTACATTTGTTTCAATAAGACTTGACTTTTTGGGTATGGATGTCAAGAGCTGACATGAAATAGAAGTTGGGATCATTATGGTTAACCTGAGCACATTTAAGATAAATCAGAAGGTCATATTTCTATACACAACCCACAAATTGGAATGAATAGTAGAACCAGGCTGAGCACATGTTGCACAATAGGAAGCAATGTTTGAGCAGAGCAGTCAGAAACAGTTTCTAAATAACCAATATCCTATTGAAGAATTTGACCTACAAAGACAGCCTGTTTGATTGATCTGCCATCAACTTTCAAAAATATTGACTCTTCCAGCACTCTCTCTTACTGCAGTGCTCCTATCTGGACTGCTTATTGGCCCCATAGATTTGAGACGCATAGATTTCTGCCCCTTCTTGTCTTCCCATTTGGACTTAACCTTTTCCAAATGATCACCCCTGTCCATATTCCACTACCTTACCCTGGCCATATTCCCAAGCCTTAAAGCTTTGTGTACACCCTTCCAATGTCCTATAACCTCCACTGCCCTTCAACCTTAACTTCTCAGGCCATTCATCTGCTCGCATTGTCCCTCTGTCATGCTGGGTCAGCCAGGGTGTCCCAAGTTCCCAATACCTGGTGGCATTGAAACCTCAAGGGATGTAATTTTTCCAAGAGAGGCGAGTCTTCACCCTTCAATCAAATGACAAGCCAAGTGAATCAAAGTTAGTTTCTGAATTAATTGGCTTATTGCAATGCACACACAGAAGAAGAATCAAAAATAAGCAACAGGAATGTGTGAAAGTGTGGGCAAAAATAAATATAAAAAAAAATTCTTTAGCTTGGAATGCTGGTAACAAACCAAACACCTTGTATCCATGGTAGAAATTTTTCAAATGGCCTGGGAAACTCATCCCTTCAATGGATATTTCAATGGGTCCAGAATGTTGACAAGCTGTCAGTGATGAAGTAAAGGACTCTTCACTCCAGCAGAGCCTCTAGCAGCTGATGGCTGTTCAGAGTGAATACTTGCTGAGAGTGGAGTCTCAGCAAAATGTGTCTTGAATGGTGAATTGAATACTTATTATCCCACTGATACTTATCCAAGGAGGTGTGTTATCTCAGCTCCCAGGTGTCATCCATGGAGGGAAAATCCTTGATCCAAACTGTTTCATTTGCAAGTGGGCAAACAGTTGTCAGTGTGGCCTAACAGTAAACCACTTGGCTCAGCTACAGTTTATACTACAAGAAAAAGGTTCAAAATGGTGTTAGTACTGTCAAAACCCAGTTACATTAATCATAACTCCAACACCAATTTACTAAGGTCACATAATCATGCTAGCAAAATACACGGTTCTCATTTCACATGAAAGAAGAATTCCCACATGGACAAAACAGTGAGCAAAGCAAGATTTATTTAAGTCAGAAACCCCCCACTGCTGCAGCCAGCAGGGGAGCTACAAGAGAGGCAGACCTGAGAAACTGTACTGGTCAAGTCTGTTAATAAGCACAGATTTTTAGGGGTAAAAAAACCAAACAAACAAACAAACAAAAAAAACAGCAGCTAACAATCAGAGTGCAAAGACAAAACCCACGAAAAGGCTGGATTTGTAATCCTGTCTATCCTGTCTACTTGCTCAGGATGAAACACAAGGCCACCAGAAAGGTGTGATTGGTAACTTCTCCTTTCTATTCTCACTCTAAGCCAAAACTCAGAAGGGTAGAATCACTACTTCCTTGCTATTCTTCTTACAAAACTGGAAACTCAGGAGTGGGATCCAGCACTTTCATCTTGCTGACAGTAGCTTTTGGGAAGAAACAAGCATTTTGCACCCTCTTAAAAGAGGTTCTCCCTTTCCTTATTCTGACTGGGATGGACCTAACTGCCTATTAGCCCATCTGCTTCCTTTCAACAACACCCTGCCTCTTGGCAATGCGCAAGGGGCCCTGAGAGCCCTAGTCTTGGGACCATGGGCTTTCCTGATATCTCTCCTGATAACATTTCTCCAAGTTTTAGCAAAAATAAATTAAAAACAATACTTCATTGTGATAGGAGGGAACTAGGCAGGAGGGTTAGGCAGGAGTAGGTGAGCCAGAGTCACAACTTCTGCTGGCCCTGCCTTGGAACTCCACCCCCTTATCTATCAATCCAGTACACCCACCTTCCCATGATGCACCTGTGTCTCATCTGGGACCAGGAAAGAGGAAACACTATGATGGCCGTGTGTTAAGTTAAGCTTTGCATGGAGGCATTGTGAAAGCCTCACACACAAACTCCACCCATCTGTGTATTCAATGAAGGCACCAGCCCCTAGCTCATAAAAGAGACTGATAATGTGGGAGGGGTCCTTCTTCTGCTCTTGGCTTCTGGATCATGCCAATGGATCCTTCTCTGGTCCCCTCCATGTCTCTCTCCTCACAGGCAACTCTCTGGCCCACTGATGGTGGGTATCTCTCAGTGTGGGTGGCTCACTCTCACACATGAGGCTATATTTGCTCTCTCTCCCCCCTCGTTCAAGTAAATTCTCTGCTTACTTGTGCTCTACATTTATGCCCCTGCTATGAATACGTCTATGGGGACAAGAACTTAGAATAAAGATTCTGATACATGGGCCCATGATAACTGGACTTTTCAAGCCAAAATAGGAAATGGGATTCTGATCAGAGGCAGGCAGTGAGTTTGGGGCTTGAGTGCAGCTGCCAGGGCCATTGCTCTAAACAGTGAGGGGACACAACATTTCATGGAGTGATTTCCATTTCTTGGCTCTCTTCAGCTCCACCCAGAGCCCAGACTACATTTCTGTCCCCACTCACCCTTTCCCTTCACTGAAGAAGGATTCCCTTTTCTGACTCAGTCCTGCATTTCCCCGATAATTCCAGAATGATCCTCTGTCGGTGAGTCAAGGGCATAGGAGACAAGTGCCTTTAACTTGGGAAAGTTGTTCGTGTTTCTAGGAGTTTAGTTCAGCCTTCCTCTAAACTCAGAACTGACTGATGGCCCAGTGTAGAGGAAGGCAAGGTGTGTAGGATAGTAGTTCTCAAAGCATAGTGATCCTAGGAATCACCCTGAAACTTACACAGACTGAATATCCTCCCAAGGGATACGGATGTGTTATGTCCAGTGTAGGGGCCCAGGGGTCTCTTTTCTTTTTCTTTTTTGAAAGGAAGAATTATAGAGAGAGGAGGAGAAACACACACACACACACACACAGAGGTCTTTTCCATCTGCTAGGTGCAAGAGTCCAAGTACGTGGGCTATCTTCTGTTTTCCCAGGTGTACTAGCAGGAAGCTGGATTGGAAGTAGAGAAGCTGGGACTCGAACCCACAGCTGTATGGTATGCCAGCATCACAGGCAGAGGCTTAACCCGCTACACCACAAGGCCGGCCTCTGGGATCACTTTTCTTAAAAGTTACTCAAATGAATCTGATAAGACTGTTTTGTGGGTCCTATTTTGGGAAATACTGACTTAGAATTGTTCCATATTATTTATTTTGACTGATAAGAGCAGGAATTAGAGATTTAAATGCATTTTCTAGCCATCTTCTATATTAATCAGGTCTTTTGCTTACTGATTTTTTTTTAAGATTTATTTATTTATTTGAAAGATAGAGTTACAGAGAGGCAAAGGCAGAGAGAGAGAGAGAGAGAGAGGTCTTCCATCTGCTGGTTCACTCCCCAGATGGTAGCAATGGCTGGAGCTGGGCTGATCTGAAGCCAGGAGCCAGGAGCTTCCTCTGGGTCTCCTATGTGGGTGCAGGGGCCCAAGGACTTGGGTTATCTTCCACTGCTTTCCCAGGCTGTAGCAGAGAGCTGGATCAGAAGTGGAGCAGCCTGGACTCAAACCAGTGCCCATATGGGATGCTGGCACTGTAAGCAGCAGCTTTACCCACTACACCACAGCGCCAGCTCCTACTCTCTGACATGTAGTGCTGTGACATTTGAGCATTATGATCCTGGCTCCATCCTTTGCTATATAATCTTCAGCAAATAACTGGGTAATTTGCTTCTTATCAGTGTCTTCATCCATGAAATGAAAATAATATCAGTCCTTTCTCATAGGATGGTTGTGACAATTAAGTGTGTTAAGATGCCTGAGCACTTTGAACAGTTCCTGGTTCTCAGTAAGAATTTGATTAATGCATACTAATATCCTCACATCAGTAATAGGGACATTGAAACAAAAACAGGATTAGGTCATTTGCCCAAATCATTGACTAGGGGTGGAACTGTATAAGAAGCAATATCCTAATGACAGAGCCGGAATTTCAAGCCACCAGAGGAGAGAGAGTAATTTGTGCATAATTATACATATCATTTCCATATTCACATATTTTTTGCTTGTCAGCCTCCCCTATGCCATATCCACCATGACACATATTTGTTTTAAGGAGGTTTTTCCTTTAAAGAGCAATGAGTTAGCTAAGGGTTGAACAGCAGCAATTCTCATATAGAGGATTTAGGGGACAGAGAGTAAACAACAAGAGTACTTCATAAAGTTTGCAGAAAATGGAATTAAAACTGAGCTTCTTTTGGTGCAAGAAATTGTGACATCCATGCATTGCTTTCTCATGATCTGCATTTCCCATGAACTATCTGAGGGTCCCACGTGGTATTACTGAGTCAACGTGAGGAGAGGGAATCGGGATTGGCCCCACGGTGAATGGCAAAGCTTCCATAGTGACAATGACTTGTAGCCTGTGGGCTGTGGACACCATGGAGACTTTTCAATGGGCCATCAAGATCAGAAAGATGGCTTCTAGCCCAGTCATGCGGAAAAGGGCAGACTGAAGGGGGCAGACTGGAAACTGCACTACCTGGGTGTGCAGTGGGTGTCAGCCATAGGGGCAGAAAAGGGAGTCGAGAGCTGTGTGAGGCAGGAATGGCAGTTTCGGGTGAGTGATGAGAACCTGGAGAAACCAAGGTAGGAAAGTCTCAGATATGACCTCTTCCTCTCCTGAGTGCTAACTTCTGAAGAAGTGAAATTCCTCTCTCCTTATGTGATTTAAGCTTAACGATGGGCTCATTTTAAGATGAAACATATGCTATGTTGAATTGTGACGCGAAGGCTTGATAGAACAACATAATGTGCCCGTCATTCTTGGGCCTGCTGTAGCTGTCACAAGTGCACTAGAATTTGCATAGGAAAATGTTTAAGGTCTTTCTTCCTCTCTCTCTCCTTTTAAAAGTTCAATTTTCATTTTCTTTGAAAGACAGAGCAAGTCCTCTATCTGTTGGTTCCCTCTGCAATAACCAGCCCTGGAACAGGCCAAAACCAGGAGCCTGGAACTTAATCCAAGCAATGTCTTCACTGCTACACCTAACACCTGCCCCCCAGTAGAAAATTTTTGGTATAGGTAGCCAAGGTTTCAATAATCTGAGCTTGTATGTTAAAAAATTTTAAAGATTTATTTGATAGTCAGAGTTACACAGAGAGAGAAGAGGCAGAGAGAGAGAGAGGACTTCCATCCACTGGTTCACTTCTCAATTGGCCGCAACAGCTGGAGCTGCACTGATCTGAAGCCAGAAGCCAGGAGCTTACTCCAGGTCTCCCACATGGTTTCAGGGGCCCAAGGACTTGGGCTATCTTCTACTGCTTTCCCAGGCCATAGCAGAGAGCTGGATCAGAAATGGAGCAGCTGGGACTTGAACCAGTGCCCATATGGGGTGACGACACTGTAGGTGGTGGCTTTACCCGCTCTGCCACAGTGCCAGCCACAGTGTTTTAGAATTAAAAGTAAACTTAGAGAGGACAGCTAATCAGCACTTCTCATCAAAGCCAAAAAGTGGAAGAAAGAATCACTTGTTTGCTTGGTAGAAGAAAGCAAAACAGAGCCACAATTGCTTGTCAAACATCTTGGCAACTTCTGCCTTTTTGGAAAAAAAAAAGACTTAGAAAAAGCATAAGATTCAAGAGACACTGCTAGTGAGCAGTGAAGAGTCGTGAGGAGCCCGTCAGGACCACGCCGATGGTGATGGCTCACTTATTATTTCAAAGCAATTGCAGACTTACATTACAGAGTACAGTCACAGTTCCAGGCACTGGGATAAGAATGATGGGTAAAGCACTCGAAGTCTTGGCCCTTGTGAAGCTTACTTTCCAGTGGGGGAGGCAGATTCCATATTCCCATGTGTATTTATGTGTGCAAATATGCAGAACAGAAGTACCAGGTGGCCAGTGCAGAAAGTGCAGAGATACAGCAATGTGGAACACAGATGAAGATGGTCATGACCGCAGCCAGTGTTGTGGTTTGGCTTTGGTTCTGTGCATCTCCCCCACGGTTCGTGTCCTGACATTCAATCCCCATATGAGGTTTAGTTAAAGGGTAGGAATTTAATCCAATTATGGTGCTTAGATGCAGGGCCTTTTGGGATGCAATTGGGATTTGATGACATCATCAGGGTGGAAGCCTTGTGACTGAAACCTGGTGACTTTCTAAGAGAAAGAGAGAGACCCGAGGAGGCACTCGCACACTGTCTCCTGCCGTGTGACACTCTGCATCACCAAGGGCTTGTTTCGTGAGAAGACCATCACCATATGCAGGCTGTTGATCCACCAGAAGTGTGAGCAAGATAAGTATCATGTGTTTTGTTACAGTGACACAAAAATGCACTGAAACAGATTGCAGTGAGTTGAAAAAGCCGAGCATAAAGTCGTAAGGTGGTGCCGCTTAGATGGGCTATTGGCTCATGTGCAGAGATGGGCTCCCCTGGTCCACGTGGCCCCAAGAAGCTGGAGCTGCACCTGCAGCAACTCCTTCTCTGCTCCTGAGCCACCTGAAGGGCACTCACTAGGTGGAGGCTGCTCTGAACGTGCCTACTAGGGGCCCAGCTGGGGGGTCCAAGGACATGGAAGGAAAGGGTCTTTCTCATGTTCTTGCCTAAGTTTCAGGGCCTCTGGGCTCTCTTTGGTGGAAAATGGCTTCCTGGTGATCATGTCCTCATGCAATCCAGGGCAGCCGCCACTAACCAATGCTGGTGCTCCATACACAAGCATGTGACAAAGTGTAGGAGGTCATTGTAAGTGACCTCAGTGACTTGCAAGAAGTAAGCTCGGTGCTTCTGTAGTTGGGTGATCAACGAGAGTGGCCATTCCAAACCATTGCCCAGTATCTCTATCCAAACTCCCTGCCACAAGAGTAGGGGTCATTGTCAGACCCTCCTCTTGAGTCTGGCATCTGTCTGTAAGATTTCTTGACCAGCAGAATCTAGCAGTAGGGAAGGGATGTTCCAGGCTGGTGGCTGTTGGGGCCGGTGCTGTGACGTAGTGGGTAAAGCCGCTGCCTGCAGTGCCGGCATCCCATATGGGTGCCAGTTCACGTCCTGGCTGCTCCACTTCCGATCAAGCTCTCTGTTATGGCCTGGAAAAGCAATAGAAGATGGACCAAGCCCTTGGGCCTCTGAACCCACGTGGGAGACCTGGAGGAAGCTCCTGGCTCCTGGCTTTGGATCAGCGCAGCTCCTGATGTTGGGGAGTGAACCAGTGCATGGAAGACCTCTCACTCTTGTTCTTGTTCATGGACCACTGGCAGCAGCCCCAGATTTGCTGAATTGAGCTCTCTCACAGCTGATGGCAGCCCCAGCATCAGTCATCCTCCAACCCTTGGCTGTGGAGCACAGACAAAGCTGTCCTCACCAATTTCTGCCCAAATCGCAGATTCATGAGCAACACATACATTGTACATTTGAAAAGAGGGTATTTTATTGTTTTTTTTAAAAGGTTCTTAAACATTTGAAATAGTTAATATAAATACCTAATTTCATCCGCTCTGTTTATTGTAATGTATGCTAAATTAATGCAAACGTGTATGGGAAATTTTGTTAAAATCCACCTCCAAATTTGCTTCCTGTATCCTGCTCTCCATCTGTGTAATATGATTTTTCAATATTTCGCCATGTAACATGTTATTTGCTCGATTAGGGGAGGAGCTCTCTTTCTGCATCAGAGTTACCGATAAGCAATTCCCAATGGAAAGCTGCTTCCTTTCATTGGTAACAAGTAACCATGGTTTGTACACCAGAAGTTTTCTCCAGAAACCAGTGAGCATTTCTGTTCAACTACATTTGTAAATAAATTTGCTGATGCCTTTAAAAAAAAAAAAAAAACATTGTACACCGAGTTTGAGGTGGTTTGTTAGAGAGTGATAGAGAACTGAACAGCACCCAGCACTGCGGGGTCTGACCATATCTGAGGTCGCCTCCATCCTGTTCAGTCTCCTGTTGAAATCATGACACTCCCATTTTCTCCTTCCCCAGTTTAAAAATGAGTAAGGAGCCACTTGCTCTTTGTTAGTTGTTTGCGACTTTGCTGTCCCTTCAAGGGATAATGAGGAGGAAGGAGGGGGCTGGCAGAGTCAGCTGTTGGGAGAAGTCTTTCTCATGCTCACTTACTGCTCCTGGGCAGATCTGCCCCGAGAGAAAGCCTGAGCAAGCTGGGCGCCTCACACACACACACACACACACACACACGCCATAGTTAGCAGGTCCTTGGCTCCTGTGCAGTTAGGTGTGAGACTGGAGCCTGCACTGGGCCAGTTTGAATGACAAGGAGCTCCCAGAGGTGTTGCTTTGTGTTGGGCTGTGTGGCTTCTGAATCCCGGATTCCTGGGGAGTCCTCCAGGATTAGCTATGCATTCTAAGGCGCTTGCATTCCAATTGCCTTAGGGCCATTCGGCCTTTGAAAGGCATTCTCTTGTTTGGTGGCTGGCTTTCCCCTTGCTCTCTGAGCCTCACCACAGGAGACAGCAGTGATGGTTGCTTTGCTGCTGGCCAGTGGTTTCTGTAACACACTCACCCTCCGACCCAATACTCTCATTGATCATAGCTATCAAACTGCCAGGGAAACAGAAATAAATAGGTGCAATTGTGCCCTAATACTAAAATAAATCTGCAAAGAACTGTGATTTTACATTTTTCGTAGACATAGTAGCCAAAAAGCAATTAGGAGAAAGCTGCAATTTCTCTTTTTCCCTCTTACCTGGTTATTGTGCAGTATCTTTTGTTATATGAAATTTCCCGCGAAGTAATCTTAACTGATCAATACTTTGGTCGCTTCTGATTAATAGTGACATTGCTATTTCTAGCCAACTTATTTGTCCTCATTAAATATTCTCAGCCTATTACCTTAGGGACAAAATAATGAATATTTTAAACAATACCCAGGGACACTGGTGAGTGATTGTGCCAATGGTCTCTTCCAGCCCTCTATTGTGGTGGAACAAACCCATCCCAGAGTGTAGAGGCCTAAAACATGCACAGAGTTATCGCTCATGTTTCTGAGGATTAAGAGTTGGGGCTGCACACAGCAAAGAGTGACTCATATCTGCTCTGCAGCTGGCCTTGGGGCGGTGCACACAGCCTTTTGGGTGTGGTGCTGGTGGCTGCTTGGAGCATTAGCCCTGCTGTACTTTGGCCTCCCTTGTACACGCTCACCATCTAACCAAGAAAGAAAAGAGAAACTGCATGGCCCCTTCAGGGAGAATTTCTACTGCATCTTATGGGCCAAAGCAAAGCGCAAGGTCAGATTGCAAGGTAGCATTGCCAAAAGGGCAGGTAGGATAGGATGCCTTTGTCTACACTGACCCTCGTGAATCCTAAAGCTATGAGATAGTGAGGGCCATGGGCTCATTAAAGTCACTGGCCAGGACAGAGCCATTGTTCCCCCCATCACTCCAGTCCACCACACACAGCTCTGCCGATGTCTTCCAGAAAACCGAGGTTGGCATCTAAGTCATTTATGCTCAGTGTCAAGATCACTTTGTTGGCTGGAGAGCTCACTAGGCTAATCCTCCGCCTGTGGCACTGGCACCCCGGGTTCTAGTCCTGGTTGGGGCGCCAGATTCTGTCCTGGTTGCTCCTCTTCCTGTCCAGCTCTCTGCTGTGGCCTGGGAAGGCAGTGGAGGATGGCCCAAGTGCTTGGGCCCTGCACCCACATGGGAGACCAGGAGAAGCACCTGGCTCCTGGCTTCAGATCAGCACGATTCGCCAGCCACAGCGGCCATTCCGGGGGTGAACCAATGGAAAAAGGAAGGCCTTTCTCTCTGTCTCTCTCTCTCTCACTGTCCACTCTGCCTGTTAAAAAAAAAAAAAAGATTACTGTTAATTTCCAAGTCACACTTGACTTTCAAACCCTTCAGCAGAAATGACCCTAGAGATGGAGGAGAGTGGCAATGTTAGCCCAGGGAGGCTGGCCCCATTTAAATGCATGTTTCTTTAATATCTGAAGCTGAAGCTGTACCTTAAGAATTCATACACGTTTACTTTAAAAAAAAAGATTTATTTATTTATTTGAAAGGGAAGGGGGAGAGAGAGAGAGAGAGAGAGAGAGAGAGAGAGAGAGGTCTTCCATCTGCTGGTTCACTCCCCAGATGGCTGCAATAGCCAGTGCTAGGCCTGACTGAAGCCAGGAACCAAGAGCTTCATCAGGGTCTCCCATGTGCTTGGGCAGGCCCCCAAATATACTTTCTAAATCCGTAAAACACGTATGTGTCTTGGTTAAAAACAAAAGCACATCTTTCTCCTCAATTCTACCTGAAGATTTGGTGCTGTAACTTTCAGTGCAGCTGGCGCCAGCCTGGCCTGCATCCCGGCCCTCCGCCCACTGGCTGCGGCTCCACCCAGCCAGGCAGCTTGTACTGTGCCCTCTCATGACTGTGGATGCTGCTGACATCACCTGCTCACAGCAGGTGAAATGAGACTCAGAACTCAGCAGAGAGGCGGGTCCAGGGCAGTCCCAGTCAATGAGCCTGTGGATTCTATTGGACGCCAACAGGCGCCTGAGACTTCAGCAGCAGAGGCATGGACATTCAGCCTAGCTGTTACAGCATTCACCTCCCATATTGGGATATCAGGTTTGGACACCCCGAGTCCAGCTCTGCTAATGCAAAACCTGGAGTCAGTTGAGCAGGCTGCCACCTACACATGTGACATGGATTGAGTTCCTAGCTCCTGGCTTTGGCCCTGGTGCAGCCCTGGTCATTGAGGGCATTTAGGGACTGAACCAACAGATGATCATGCCTTTCTGTCTCTCTCCCTTTCTCTCTCTTGCTTTCTGTTTCAAGTAAATAATTAAAAATGCAGAGCTTTAAACCCCAGGGTCTCGTGTTAGCAGTTCATGGATTTATGTTAATGGCTGATGGGTTAAGGATGGAGCCCTGATCCAAATATGGCATCTTGGAGTTAGGCCTAAGGGGAGGTCTCTAGGTTCCTGCCCTCAGAAGGCCCTTCTAAAGACAGTGTTGGTGACATAGGCCGGGTTTGGCCTGGCTATTCTCTCTGCTTCCTGGCACGCCAAGTCACCCTTCCTCTGCTCACATGCCACCCTCCACTACCCTCATCATGCAACACTGTAGTGCACTTGGACTCTGAACTTGCAGACTTTGAGCCAAACTAAACCTCTTTCCATCACAGGCAGCTTTACCCAGGTACTTCAGTTAAACCGATGGAAGCTGGCAATAGTCCCTGTATAGTGGGGCTCTGTGGACATGGGGATGGGGTTGGGGGTGCGCAACATCCATGCCAGGCAGCAAAGGGGGTTTATGGCTGAGGGCTCTGAGGCCCCCCAGGGTGTCAGACAATCCTGTTTGATGCTGAGTAGTCACTGGCATAGGCTAACTAGGAAAGGCTTAAGACACAGCTCCAAGGGACGAGATGGGCGAGCTGGACTTGTGAGAAGTGGCCCCAGAGGTTTAAGCACCAAGTGAAGGGGCAGCCTGGGCTCAGGTCCCAGGGAGTCAGATAAGACTTCCCTGTGTCCCCTGTGTCCTTTGCCCTTGCAAAGGGCAGTGCTCCCTAAAGTCTGGTACCCACCAACAGCTTCAGTGGCACCCAGACACCTGTTCAGGCTCCATGACCTGGGCAGACCTATTGAGTCATAGATCTGGGTGGGGCCAGGCAAGACAAACTTCAGCCAGCACTCCTGGGGACTCCGATGCAGCGGAATTCTGAGATCTGTGGTTGAAGGTGGCCAGGTCCTCGGGACAGGCCCTGACTAACACCAAGCACATGGTAACCTCGCCTGACAGAGTCTGGCCACAAATGCTGTGTTCTCCAGAATGTTCCGATAGGACCTGGCTTTTCCAGCAGCGCCTCCCCATGCTTCTCCCTTGGACTGGCTGCTGACAGCACAGCTTTGTCTCCCAACTGATGAGCTCAGCGCTAAAGACCGAGAAGGAAGCTGCAGAGAACACAGACATAGAGGAGTGCTCACTCCCCAAATGGCCACACTGAGCCAGGCCAAAGCTAGGAGCCAGGAATTCCATTCTGATTCCCCATGTTGGTGGCAGGGACTCAAGTACTTGAGCCACTGTCTTCTGCTTCCCAGGAGCATTAGCAGGGGGCTGGATCAGAAGCAGAGCAGCCAGGACTGCAACACGCACTGCTATATGGGATGCAGGTGTCCCAAGCAAGTAGCTTAATGCACCACAGCTCTGGAACCCCATGATTTTGAAAAAGCCCTTGTCTCAGCCTATGCACAGTGGTTTGAGTATCAGTTTGGGTGTCCCCGAAGGCCCTTGTGTTACAGGCTCCACCCCCAAAGTCTTATATTCATGGTTCATGGATTAAGGGTGGGAATGGAATTCAATTTTATAGTGTCCAAAGGGCTGCCTTTTGGTAAGTGCATAGATTGTATCAAGTTATTAGGGCAGAAGCCCTGCAAGCAACTCGTGGTGGCTTTATAAGGAGAGTCCACGTACATGATGGGTCCTTCTCTGCACCACCCTGTCACTGTCATCCTTCGACTTCACCAGTGGGGCCTCTTGATCTTGGATAGGACTTTCCAAAACCATGAACCACAATAAAGCTCCTTCTCTCCTAAGTAGCTCATCTTAGGATTTCGCTACAGTGATGGAAAACTGGCTGACACACCAGGTCCTGCAAAAGTCAGCAGGCGAGTGGAAGATGGAGGTCGGGGACTGCGTGGACTGAGCTGTTCTTCCCACTGTGAGGGCGAGACAGCAAGTGCATGAGATCTGCTTCGTTTGGTGCAACTTGACATCCCCACCCAAATGGTTACAACCAAAATACCAAGAGACACAAAGACCACCAAAAGCAGAGCTCACTCAAGCCCCCAGGGTCCGGGAGACCTTTTCCCTCTATACTGCTCCCTGTCACCCCTTTCCTTTTCTCCATTTACTCCAACCTTCCACTTCTGGCCCAGGAAGCCTGCCCTGCTGTTGCAACCCAGCCATGGCCACTTGGAGCCCTTGTTAACGCTCTCCATCCACCCTAGGGTCTGGATTGTCCAGACCAGCTTTGGTGTCCCCGCCCTGCACTATGTGTGCCTGAGTCTTGAGTTCTCGTGGGTAACAGCAGATCCAAGGAGCGCCCGCAAAAGGCTCTGAGGATGAACTGAGTCTTACTTGAAAAGACCGAAGTCATATACAAGTATGGGCTCTTCCTTCTCTTCTGGGAAAAAAAGGAAATTCATTACATCTTCCTAATTGCTCCCATGCTCCTGTCCACGTCACTTCTGCCTTCTTGGGTGAAGTCCTTGACAGCAGGAGTCTTGCTGCTTGCTCCTCTGCTCCCTGGATGACTTCAGAGAGTCCCAGTCCCCCCCCCCCCCCCCGCACTGCACGCCCCGAAATGCTCCCACGAGTCCTGGTGTGTGATCCTTAAATTATTGTAGACTAAGTGTGTTTGTGTCCCCAAATCCAGTTTGTGACTTTCTACCACAAGTTCTTAAAAAGATTTATTTTTTTGAAAGGGAGAGAGAGAGAGAGAGAGAGAGAGAGATCTGCCATTCACTGGTTCACTCCCCACATGGCCACAACAGCTGGACCTGCACCGATCTAAAGCCAGGAGCCAGGAGCTTCTTCTGGGTCTCCCATGTGGATGCAGGGGCCCAAGGCTTTGGGCCATCTTCTGCAGACAATTTTAAGCTGCACTGTCTGGCTTTACCTTTACAATGCTATGAAGGTCTCGTTATCCCATGTACAGAAGAGAAAACTGAGGATCACTGAAAGCAACCAAAGTGAGTGGCACCACTAAGACTCAAATCTTTTGTTCCTTGTGATTCTTAGAAGATGGCCATCTCACCAGTGCTGGCAGGTTTCATTTTTTATTTTTTATTTTTTTTAACTTTTATTTAATGAATATAAATTTCCAGTGTACAGCTTATGGATTACAATGGCTTCCCCCTCCCATAACTTCCCTCCCACCCGCAACCCTCCCCTCTCCCGCTCCCTCTCCCCTTCCATTTGCATCAAGATTCATTTTCAATTCTCTTTATATACAGAAGATCAATTTAGTATAAAGATTTCAACAGTTTGCACCCACATAGAAACACAAAGTGAAACATACTGTTTGAGTACTAGTTATAGCATTAAATCACAATGTACAGCACATTAAGGACAGAGATCCCACATGAGGAGCAAGTGCACGGTGGCTCCTGTTGTTGACCCAACAAATTGACACTCTAGTTTATGGCGCCAGTAACCACCCTAGGCTGTCGTCATGAGCTGCCAAGGCTATGGAAGCCTTCCAAGTTTGCCGACTCTGATCATATTTAGACAAGGTCATAAAAGACAGAGTGAGGATAGTAACCAATGATCCTAAGAGTGGCATTTACCAGGTTTGAACAATTATACAGCATGAAGTGGGGAAGAGGACCATCAGTACACACAGGTTGGGAGTAGAGCCATTGGTGGTAGAGTAGAGGTTATGATTATGAAGGAATGAGGCCCAAGTGTGCTAGACAGGGTCTAGAACAAAGGACAGAGTCATTATTAGAGGAGCTAAGAACGGTGCTGTCTAAGCTACAATTAAGTTTTCTGATTGAGAGGCAAATAGAACCTGATAGCAGGGGCTTGATAATAATCTGGTGGGCTTTAGGCCCTGTAAGTTAAGAGGCCCAGACCTATCTATCTCTTCACATGGGGTATATCCTAAGGGAGGTGTGAACCTCCTAGGGGAAGACACTCTGTTGACTTTCATTAATTGGCTGGCCTGGGAGGAGAGCTGGCCAGGTAAAGGCAGGGGGCATCTCTAACAAGAAATTTAGAGTTCTGCCTGCAATGTTGCTGACCCTACTTGACCATCCCCTCAGCTGCAGTGGTCACTTTGGAAGTTGGGCTGAGTGAAGGGCTTTTCAGCTTAGAGCCAATAAGATCTGTGGCTCTGACCTGGGCATCCTTCGACTCCAGGGCAGGTCCATTTCCAGTGATCCAACTCTTGGCAGAGCTGCTGGGGCTCTTCACAAGCTGACTTCTGCTGAAGCCCAGGCTTACCACATTGAAAGCCACTGCAGTGGACTGGCCTGTTGGGTCTCCTTGAGGGCAGATCACTGTACAGATCAGCCATTAATAGGCCTGCCACCCATTGCTTCTGATGCCGAGCTTTCTTTTCCTCCTGGTTTGTGTTAAAGCAGACCAGAGGATGCAAGTCAAGGGAGTGCCCGTGTCCCATCTCTAATCTTCGGTGGCCTGAACTACAAGTCTATAGTCACAGGCATGTTCTGTAGTAGTTTTTCTAAGGTAGACAATGCCCATGAGGAAAATTATATTCTCACTTTAAAACTTTCTTTCCCTTTGGTCTGAAAGGGAGGTTTTTTCTACTTACTGTATACTTCGCTGATGGTGAAGTGAATCTAGCTATGAGATTATTATTTAAGCTCTTGTTTTGGCTATGCTATTACAGAAAAATGTTAGCCATCTCTTTTATAAGGTCTAAAGATTAAATTGTGCGTCCTACAGATTCCTTCATAATAGAATTAGTTTCCTACCTTGAAGAGAATAGAGAAATGAAAGAACAAGTTGGGCTTAGAATAGAGAAATGAGGGAGCAAGTCCTAGATCGCTTGCTGACAATAGCAATATCACATGAATACTTAGCAAACAGTTTCAATCATTAGATAACAACTTAAGAAAACATTTACCAGAAGGTCCAATGCCTTCTTTTTTTTATTTTATTTTTTTTAATTTTTGACAGGCAGAGTGGACAGTGAGAGAGAGAGAGAGAGAGGAAGGTCTTCCTTTTTGCCGCTGGTTCACCCTCCAATGGCCGCCGTGGTAGCGCGCTGCGGCCGGCGCACCGCGCTGATCCGATGGCAGGAGCCAGGTGCTTCTCCTGGTCTCCCATGGGGTGCAGGGCCCAAGGACTTGGGCCATCCTCCACCGCACTCCCTGGCCACAGCAGAGAGCTGGCCTGGAAGAGGGGCAACCGGGACAGAATCCGGCACCCCAACCGGGACTAGAACCCGGTGTGCCAGCGCCGCAAGGCGGAGGATTAGCCTAGTAAGCCATGGCGCCGGCCGGTCCAATGCTTTCTATAAATTTTAAGAATCATGTATTTGAAAACACCTCTTAAATATCTAAGATGGTGTAGTTTGTTTAGCCAGTAAACTTAAGCACAACCATATAAAATGTTTTTAGTTTCTTTCTACCAACGAGTTTAAAACATATGCTACACAGATTCAGGTCACACAAATTAAAATGTATCTTTGATTGATTTTAGCAGCTTAAATTTATGGACAATCTTATCTATAAGCCATTTAAAATAAAACTCTTAATAAAATTTCCCCATGTGGACATACAATATGTATACACATAGAACATAACACAATAGACCAATATAGCAATTTTAATAATAGCTTTTAAAATCTTTAACTCTTTTTGTAGATTGCCAATTGATTTGAATTGCCTTTTGTTTTTAGTAACCTCAGTTAACCATACTTTCTCTCAGTTGGTACTGTTAATACATTATTGGCTTCATCTGTTTACAGAGTCATCCCAAAGTACTGAATACAATAGAAGTGGCTGGAAAAAGTCCATAGGAACCTATAGGAGGACAGCTAAACACAGAACCAACAACGCTTTAGTTTTATGAGCAGCAAATCATATATAACTGTGGATGACAAAAGACTTTAAGTCGCCATGTTTAAAATTATAAACTCATCAACCAACAAGAGGCACTTGCTTACTTCACAGTATTTTTGAAAGCACCTGTAGGATTTTACAAGTATTTAACCCTTTAGGCCTCTGGGGCTTTCTCATTAAGATAACTATCATGTCTAGTAACACAAGATCATTAGACTTTTTAATTCTCAAACATTTGTATTAATAGTATTTTCCATTATAGAAAGTTAAAGTTTGGTACCACATCACATCTTGACAGTACTTCTAATATAATCCAAATAGCCTGATTAGTTGGTGTCTCTATAAGATGAGAGACATAGGTCCTTTGATTTTTTCAGTTGGGCCCAAACTGGAAAAACCAAAGTCCAGGATTTACTGGAAATTTTAGAGACCAGATTGTTTGAAACTTTGATTTTTTGAATGCCTGTCAAGAATGCCAAGAAGGCTCAAAATCCAAAATATCTGGTTGAAATAAGATTCCTTAAAATCATGACATAACATAGACCAAATCTGATCATTGTTACAAGGTGATTATTCAAATCTTTGAAAATAACCACATATTTAAATAACCCATAGCTCTTAATAAAAATTCAGCTGTTTTTGAACAATTAGAATTTAACAGACATCAAGAGAACATAATAGATTACTTTAACACATTGTTTTAACAGAGCATCAGAGTTTAATTCTATGGCAAAGAGAAAGTGAGCTTCCTGTGATCTTTTGCTGTGAGGTTTCCTTCCTTTACCTTCTTTCATATTGGTGACCATGTTTCTGTGTTTCTGTGTGTAACACATCTTTAAGCATCTTTTGCAGGGCAGGATGAGTGGCAACAAATTCTTTCAGTTTCTGTTTGCTATGAAAAGTCTTAATGTCACCTTCATTCACAAATGACAGCTTTGCAGGATAGAATATTCTGGGCTGGCAGTTTTTCTCTCTTAGTACCTGGGCTATGTCTCGCCATTCCCTTCTAGCTTGTAGGGTTTCTGATGAGAAGTCTGCTGTGAGTCTAATTGGAGATCCTCTAAGAGTAATCTGACGTTTCTTTCTTGCACCTTTTAGGATCTTTTCTTTATGTTTCACTGTGGTGAGTTTGATTACAACATGTCGTGGTGAGGATCTCTTTTGGTCATGTTTATTAGGGGTTCTATAAGCTTCCTGTACTAAGATGCCTCTGTCCTTCTCCAAACCTGGGAAATTTTCTGCTAGTATCTCACTGAAAATGCCTTCTAATCCTTTCTCCCTCTCCATGCCTTCAGGAACTCCTAGAACCCGAATGTTGGGTTTTTTAATAGTATCCTGTAGATTCCCAACAATATTTTTTTAGATTTCTAATTTCTTCTTCTTTTCTTAGGTTTGCCTGTTTCCTTTCCTGTTCTCTGTCTTCTAAGTCTGATATTCTCTCTTCTGCTTCGCCCATTCTGTTTTTAAGGCTCTCTAATGTGTTTGTCATTTGATCTATTGAATTCTTCATTTCATTATGATTTCTCGTCACTATCACAGTTTCTTGTTCCACTAGTTGTTTCATTTCATTTTGATTCCTCCTTAATATTTCATTTTCACGAGAGAGATTTTCTATCTTGTCCATTAAGGATTTCTGTAGTTCAAGAATTTGTTTTTGAGAACTTCTTAATGTTCTTATCAATTTTTTGAGATCTGCTTCTTGCATTTCTTCTATCTCATCATCTTCATAATCTTGAATTGGGGTGTCTTTTTCATTTGGGGGCGTCATAGTGTCTTCCTTGTTCTTGTTAGCTTGGTTTTTGCGTTTGTTGTTCGGCATGTTGGAGATATTTGGTTTCTTCACTGTGGTGTTTTTTCTTGTTACACTATGGCTCTATATTAAGTGGACTGTCTGCTTTTGGTGGAGCCTTAGAGGCTTGAGATGAGTGTGGACTGAGAGCTGTGTTTGGTTCCTCAGGGTTGAGGGTGTGTCAAAGATGACACTCCCAGGTTAGGTGTGGTAAATCTCTCTTTCTTTCTTTCTTTTTTTGATTCAAAAGGGAAGTAATTCCACACAGCTGAACGGAATTGGAGGTAGTTAGCAGGCAAATGATATACCCACAGGAGCCAGAGATCGGAAGCTCTTTCCCAAGGACCACACAGGGAATCTCTGCTGCCCTCGGTGTGGGCTCCAATTCTCCTGCAGTCTCCCACTGGGTTGCCAAGTTAGATGCTAATCACCTGTTATTTCACCCCTCCCCCCAGAGTCAGGTTTTTCTGCTAGGCTCAGGGCTGGTGCAGACCTGAGGTCGCCCTGCTTATGACGTATGTCCAAAATGGCGCCTGTTCTTTGTCTTGCTCACCTTTGAGAGGTGAGGTGAGCGGAGAGAGAGAAACTCGTGTCCGTATTGGTCACTTTTTTTTTTTTTCCTCTCTCTCTCTTCTAGTTAGCCTGGTGAACTTTTCCCCACTTTCAAGCCTCGTTCCCTCTAGTCTCCTCTTTCCGCTTGCCCGCTGGTGTCTTGGGCTATTGAGGTTTGGCTCACCTCGCGTTCCAGCGCTGGTGCGTTGATTCTGCCGCTGGTGTCCCGAACTTGGGCTCCCACGCTCTCCACGCAGGTCCACTGTGAATCACTAGTTCCGGAAGAGTTTCCTCTGCTGTTTCTTCCCCTACTCTTCCTTGACCCTGCAGTATCTCCACTTTTATTAAACTGTCTCTCCCCTGGACTAATAGTGTGCTCCCTTCCTATTCCGCCATCTTGTCGCTCCGACAGGTTTTATTTTTAATGTTTATTTATTTGAAAGACAGACAGACAGGAAGACAGGGATCTCCCATCTGCTGGCTCAATCCCCAGATGCCCAGGGGTGGGACAGACTGAAGTCAGGAGCTGAGAACTCAATGTGGGTCAGCTACATGGGTGGCAGAGATCAAAGTGTGCTTGAGTCACCATCTGCTACTTCTCAGGGTGTGCATTAGCAGGAAGCTGGAGAAGGCAGCACAGCTGAACTCGAAGCCAGGCACTCCAGTATGGGATGCAGGAGTCTCAGCCAGGGTCTGCAGCACCACATCTGATACCTGCCCCTGCTGACAGATTTCAAAGTCGCTTCCTGGCATTGGGATGTGATGAGGTAGGCAGGAGGCAAGGTGATGCTGGCCTCCTGGAGCTGGGCCTGGCTCCTCGCTGCTGCCTTTCGTGTCTGTGCTACACTGTTCGCCCGCCCCTCCGCATGGCTCTTCCGCCACATCCACCTGTTAGGTACAACACCAAGAAGGCATCATCTCACTGAGGGAACCTCAGAGCTGGGGAGACTCAGGCTGCCTCATCCGTCTGCGCAGCCGCTCTCTCAAGTGCCCGAGCCCACACTCTCCTTCACCACACTCATCATGGAAATCATGGTGAGTCCATCACATAACCCATGGCGTGGGCTCTGCATCCAGGATTCCTGCTGAGGCCCCTCACAGCTGCTCAGGCCTGGGCTGCACCTGAAGAATTGGGTGCTCAGGGCCAGATGTAATGGTCGGTGGCTGGCTTTGTGGCACGGCCTGTTCAGCTGCTCTCACAATTGGCTTTGCTTCCGATCCAGCTCCCTGCTAATGTGCCCAGGGAAGCAGCAGAAGATAATCCTAGTGTGTGGGGCCCTGTGACCCTGTGGGAGACTCAGATGGAGTTCCAGCCTCCTGGCTTCAGCCTGGCCTTGCCCTGCCTATAGCAGCCTCTGGACAGCAAACCAGCTCCTGGCTCCTGGCTTCAGATTGGCGCAGCTCCAGTCATTGCGGCCATCTGGGGGTGAACCATCAGATGGAAGACCTCTCTCTCTCTCTCTCTCTCTGCCTCTGCCTCTCTATAACTCTGACTTTCAAATAGATAAAATACATCTTTTTTTTAAAAAAAAAAACAATACACAGATCTCAAGTGTTCTTAGGGATGCCACAGACTTAGCTTTGCAGACAACACTGCTTTGCTGGGATCATCAGTTCCTAAAGTGGGCCATGTACTTTGTACAGTAACTGATTCAACCTCCATCCATCAGCGCTCCAATGGCATTCTTTGTGATGGCGGCCGCATATATAAAAACCTAACAGGGAGCACAAAGTTGCTGGTTTTTCTGTCTCCAAGGTGTGCATCAGACAAATATCCAAGAGCATTAGGCTAAATCCTGTAAGACATGCAAAGTGCACATCCTTGTGCTGTCTGTTCTATCCCAATTTGCTACTCACGGTTGCAGGAAGAGATCTGGACTCCAAGTGCTCTGTGTTGAAGCCCTCTTTGTCGATATTTTTGGAGAGTATTTTTTCACACTTACTTGGGAGTCTCCCCTCAGGGGTCAGTGGGTTCAATGCACTGACCACAGCAGGTCAGAACTGCATAACCGGCCTCCCTGGGGAAGCTGCCTAGAGCTTTTGCCCATTCTTATCAGGAGCAACGGAGAGGAACTGGTACCTCTCTCTCCACGTAAACAATCAAGGAGTGGGAAGGAGGAAAGCCTTAAATATTTGCTTTCCTTCACAAGACCACCTACAAAATGTTGTTGAGACCCCCGCAGGCGAAATAATCTGTCAGTAGTCCAGGGCTGGGCAAATGTAAACACCTCGAGTGCTCTGAGAGCGGTGGCCCCGGGTTCCCAGATGTTTCCCTAGGTTCTCTCCAGGCAGAGGGAGGGGTCTTGCCCTCCTCTGCTCTTCACCCTGTCTCCTGTGGAGTTTTTTTCCCCTCTGTGTGAAATATTTTGCCCCAAACAGCCTGGGTTAGAGAGGGTACATGGGAACAAGAGTAGCCAGCTCTTCCTCCAAAGATGGGGGCTCCCCTTCTTGTCTTCAGAGGTCACCTGCACTAGGGTGGCAGGCCACAAGGGCTGAACTGATGGCCACAGAGCCTCAGCGGCCACCACCCAGAACCCCGGGTGGGCCTGGGTGGCAGGGACTGAAACTCCAGCCGGCCTGAGTGTAGTGGGAAGTCCCAAGCGTGGAAGCTATTTTGAAAGACTTTGTGTGCCCATCCATGACATTTTTCTTGGGTTCCCTGGTGAGGCCGATAGGAACAAAAGGGCCCAGAGATGGGTGGGATCTGTGCAGCCCCTGTTTCTCCTACTACTCCTTCTTCAGAAAATCACAGGCAGCTTTTAGAGAGATGCCTTTCCCAGCCGCCGGTTGGAATGGGCATGGATGACCAGGCTGGGATAACCAGAGGCCATCTGGACCCAGGGCGTGAGCCTGTGTCCTTGTGTGGATCTTCCAGGGCTGGTAAGCATGTGCGAAGGAGACAGCCCTCTCAGGCTGCCTCTGTGCAAAGAGGCGCATGGGGGAAGAAGCTGAGCGGGCCCTTCCTGGCAGCAGCTTCCTTGCAGCAGCTCTGCTCCATGCCTGTACAACTTCTTCCTCCAGAGGTTTCCCCAGGGCTTGCCCCGAGATACGCTTTGGTGGGAACCTGGCACATCAGGGTGCTCTGCTCAGGGACTCGCCCCTCCAAGCACCACCTGCCTGGGTCTGCCTACGAGGCGTGGATGTTTCTCTCATTTCTGAGAGCTGTGTGTCCCAAGACCCAAGCACTACCCACCATTGACTGTCTGTACCCCTCCCAACCCTGCAGGCAGACGCACAGATGAGAAACACCTGGGCTGTCTGAGCTCGGTTTCCCAATGATCAGCTTACGGCAAAACCAGAGCCATGACAATGCCTGTCAGTTTCTCAGCAGAGTTCCTGGCACACACTGGCTGGTACTTGTGACCAAGAAAACCAACCAGCCCATCAGACAGATAAACCAAAGGCAGCTGGAAAGCCCAGAACTGTAAGAGACCTCGGCCTGAGCTCATCATCTTACCAACTTACCGCCTCCATGGGAGCATATAGGAGTTTGATTTGGTTTTATTCTGAAATCTAAACCCTGGATTTGCTTTTAAGGTGTCAACAAGAATTTAAACGTCTGGGGAGAGCATTATGGCACCAGCAGGTCAAGTAGCCAACCACCTACAACACCGGCAGTGCCAGTTCGAGTCCTAGCTGCTCCACTTCCTACCCAGCTCTCTGCTAATGCGCCTGGGAAAGCAGTGGAAGTGCCACCCACGTGGGGGACCCAGGATGGAGTTACAGGCTCCTGGCTTCTGTCTGGCCCAGTCCCCAGCTATTTGGGGACTGAACCAGTAGATGGAAGATCTCTCTCTCTCTCTCTCTCTCTCTCACCCTATCCCCCCACCCCCTCTCTCAATTAAATTAAATAAAACAAAAAAATTTTAAACATCTGGAATACAGTTACAACAGGGTCAGCTGAGATGTGACGTTCTTTCCATTTTCTCCTGCAGAAGACGATCCCCTGTAATTCAACTCCCCACCCCCTGCTGCTGCCCAGGCTGTGTGACTGGCCCTGGGTTACAATAGTTAGCCATCAAGGTAGCAGTTAAAGCAGCATTTGAAAAGAATTTAATATATGTATTTTTATTCATGATTGACACATAGTAATGATACATGTTTATGGGGGCACAGTCTGATTTTCATTGCATGTATACAATGTGTAATGATCAGTTTAATTACTATTAATTAGGTAATTAATATCTACCTCCTCAAGAGTTTATCATTTCCTTGTGTTGGGAACATTCAGAACCTCTCTGTTAGCTGTTTTGAGATCTACAGTGAACTGTATTCAGTCCCCCTACTGTGCTATAGCATTTGAAGTTATTCTTCCCATTCAGCCACACTCCTGTACTCATTAACAATCCTTCCTCCATGGCTGTGAAATTCAAAGGAGTTGATAGTTAGAAATCCTTTAAAAAGATGGCTGAAATGCACTCAGCACTAACATTATAACGATGATGGTTGCATTCTCCAAGGATTAAAGACCTTCATGCAAAACCAGAAAGCTAATAGGTAAATTACAGATAGTTTTGTTGCCTAGGAATGAGGAAGGACTTCTGAAATAAAACTTCAAAAGCACAAACCAGAATGACATAGGGAGGAAGCAGGGGGGTGTAGGGAGAGGGAGATGAAGTCCAATAAGAATTAAAAACTTCCGTTCAACAAAGGACACCATGCAGAGTTGAGACACCCATGACAGACTGAGCAATTTCTTTTCTAATGGTCAATCAACAAGGGACTAATACATTGAAGAGGCAAAAGTTCCCATAAGTTTGGAAAAATAAAGAGAAATAGGAACTGCTGATGAACAAGTAGTTTGCAGAAAAAGGAAATTCAAAAATACAAGTAACACCTGCATGGGTGTCCAGACTCACAAGTTGTTAGGGAGGCAAACACACAGTGGTGTGTCTACACTTCACACGTGCCTTCACGGCAGGACAGCTCAGAGTTGGAGCCGCAGTAGGGGGAGCAGGTGCCTCCTGCACAGGGGAGGCCTCTGCAGGCAGTGTCTGTCCTATGGATGTGCCCATGGAAACCTCTCCCAGCCACACCAATCAGTGCCCACTGCTGGGGAGTGAATAGGTGGGAAGCACTCAGCTTTTACGCAACTGTTCAGAACCACAACCTGAGCAACCAGGACAGGCAGCAGCCAAAGACCAAGGCAAGGAGGCGTTCTCTAGTGGGAAAGCATCCACAGCCATTTTAAGTGCATACACGTAAAACAATAGGCATCTTATAAGAGACGCATGTATAAGGAATGTGGCCTCACACGGGAGGAGGGGAGCGGGGCATAGGAATTAAAGGGAGCTTCTCCTGGGCCCAAAATGAAAGTGCATGGATAACTCTGTCCTCATCCTGTGCATCTAAGAGGAAAAGGACTGAGAAGAGGGGAGTTTTCTATAACAAATAAATGTTCTATCAGAGCACTACGCTGAATTACACTGCAGTCTTTTTTTTAAAAAAGATTTATTTTATTTATTTGAAAAGTTACAGAGAGGCAGGGGCAGAGAGAGAAAGAGAGAGAGGGAGAATGAGGTCTTTTATCCGATGGTTCACTCCCCAGATGGCTGCAATGGCTGGAGCTGCACTGTTCTAAAGTCAGGAGCCAGGAGCCTCCTTGGGGTCTCCAATGTGGGTGCAGGGGCCCAAGGACTTGGGCCATCTTTTACTGCTTTCCCAGGCCATAGCAGCGAGTAGGATCAGAAGTGGAGCTAAAGTCTTGAACCAGTGCCCATATGGGATGCTGGTGCTTCAGGCCAGGGTGTTAACCCACTGTGCCACAGCTCTGGCTCCTACACTGCAGTCTTGGCTGCTCACTGGAATGAGCTTCTTCCTTCTTGGATTTGGGCCTCAGCACAATTACCTTGTGCTTCTCTGCTACCGTCTTTGCTGTTAGTGCCACCAGCTCCAGGCTAGGGATTGTAGCCCACTCACACCCACACTTGGGCTCCTGGGACCACTCTGTCCTTACCCAGTCCCTGGGCCGGCTGCAGGATCAAGCAGCAGGTGAGAGGCCCAGTGCCTGCCCAGTGCGCAGAGAGCTCCATGCCAGGTGGCCTGATGCCCAGGAGGCTGGAGTTGGGGCCAGGACAGTACCTGGAAATGATGGGGAAGTCGCCAGGAAGTGGGGAGAGGGGGGCTGAGACCCAGCTTTGCAGCCTCAGCCTGTAGGTACCCAGCATGAATGAACAAAGAAAGAAAGCCCTTAGAGCAGTGGGTGTCTACGTCTGTCCCCCCTTGATGGCAGGGAGGGTCTTGTCTTTGCGTCTCCAGGGCCTGCATGGAGCCTGCCCCTAATCAGACTTGTTCTGGCTGTTGCAGTGTTTGGACAACTTATAACCTACTGTTTCTCTGAGATCCTGGCAGGAGCCAGACACAACCGATGGAAAGGCTGAGGCTGTGGGGAGAGGCGGCAGGGGCTTGGCGGCACGCTCATTCCTCAAACAGCTGAATCTGGGGTTCTCCCACGTGTATGGACAGGGAGCTGCAGAGTAGGCTCAGCTGAGCCGTGCACCCCCAGGATGTGTGTGTGTGTGTGTGTATGTGTACACCACAAAGAGGCATGCATTTGGGTGACTGGGAGATGGCATGTGCAGACACAACAAACTGAGCAGGACCCAACTGAGAGCGTGCTGTTGCTAGTGGGTGATGGTCACTGCTGGTGGGTGAGGATCAAAGACCCATCCCCTCTGGTTCAGCCCTCGGACCAAACTCTCTGCTGACCCTGCTGCAGAGCCCTCAAAGTCTCTCTCTGGCCAACAGTGACACTGTTCTTCACAACAACAACAAAAAACACCAAATAAAAACAAGCTGGGGGGGGGGCAGTGCTGTGGTGTAGCCGGTTAATGCCCTAGCCTGAAGCACCTGCATCCCATATGGGAGCCAGTTTGAGTCCTGGCTGCTCCACTTCCGATCCAGCTCTCTGCCATGGCCTGGGAAAGCAGTAGAAGATGGCCCAAGTCCTTGGGCCCCTGCATCCACATGGGAAGATCCAGGGGAAGCTCTTGGCTCCAGCCATTGTGGCCAACTGGGGAGTGAACCAGTGGATGGAAGACCTCTCTCTCCCTCTCTCTGCCTCTCCTTCTCTCTCTGTGTAACTCTGACTTTCAAGTAAATAAGTAATTAAAAAAAAAAAAAAAAACGAGCTGGGACTAGGCATTTGGCATGGTGGCTAAGATGTCCCTCGAGATGCTTGCATGCTGTGCTGAAGGGCCTCAGGTTCAAATCCTGGCTCCACTCCTCATTGATTACAGCTTGCTAATGCATGCCCTGGGAGGCAGCAGGTGATCACTCAAATAGTTGGGTCCCTGTAATCCATGTGGGAGATGTGGATGGAAGACCTGGCTTTCAACTTTGGCCTTGACCCAGAACCAGCTGTTGTAGTCATTTGGGGGAGTGAATCAACAGATGGGGGTTCTCTAAGTCCCCACCCCTCATGTGTGTTTGCCTCCTAAACAAATGAAATTAAAAAAAAAAATTTAAAGCCCTTCTTTTCCTCTTACTGCACTCTCAGGAGGATCATACAATTATCCCCAGGATTCAGCAATTTTTCCCCCAAAGTTGAGGGAAACTGGTTGTTGACTACGATCATCTTCTTGCTGCCAAAATTTGTGGCTTGAATTCTTGTCTGCCAGAGGCTTTGCCTGACAAACTGATCAGAACACTGGGCCTTGATCCATTGGGCCTCAGTTTCCCCACCCAGGATGTGGCTGACCTCCTAGTTCCAAGAGGCAGCACCATCCAAGAGAAGTTTCTGCAATGTCAGAAATGTCCCAGGCTTGCGCTGTCCAGAACACACATGCCCCACCTGTCATTTTGCAAAGTGCTCAGTGTAATGCAAGACCTAATCCCTAATTAAGTTGATAATTAGCATTTAATTAGTTGAGTAATTAGATCCAAAAGGCAGAGTGGCAGAGAAACAGAAACAGAAACCTCTACTGACTGATTCACTCCCCAATGGCCTAAAATACCCAGGGCTGGACCAGGCCAAAGCCAGGAGCACAGAACTCAATCTTGGGTATCCCACACGAGTGAGAGGTATCCAGGTACTTGGACCATCACTTGTTATCTCCCAAGGTGTGCAGGAAGCTGGAATGGGAAGTAGAGATGGGACTCAAACCTGGGTCCTCAGATATGGGATGTAGGCATTCCAAGCAGAATCCTAACTAGGAGCCAAGCACCTGCTCTGATGATCCACAATGAACCAAGGGGACAGTGCAGGTCTGATACACAATCTGGCTCTGATCTTACATCTCATTCCCATGAGGACCCCCTTCATATATATTTTTAAAGATTTATTTATTTATTTGAAAGTCAGAGTTACACACAGAGAGAAGGAGAGGCAGAGAGAGAGAGAGAGAGAGAGAGAGAGAGAGAGAGGTCTTCCATCCATTGGTTCAATCCCCAATTAGCCACAATGGCCAGAGCTGCGCCTATCCGAAGCCAGGAGCCTGCGCTTCCTCCAGGTCTCCCATGTGGATGCAGGGGCCCAAGGACTTGGGTCATCTTCTACTGCTTTCCAAGGCTATGGCAGAGAGCTGGATTGGAAGTGGAGCATCCAGAACTTACACCAGAGCCCATATGGGATGCCAGCACTGCAGGTGGCGGCTTTACCTGCTATGGCATAGCGCTAGCCCCATAGAGCAGAGATTTTGAGCCATGCTAAGTCTGCGCATTCCAGCACCATTCTGGCCCAGCAGGCCTAGCCCGAGGGCCCTGCACCTGTACTCACTTAGTCCACTCGGGGCTATGGATGGGTTCTGTCCCAGAATGCTGGTTTTGTGACTCTCACTACTCAGCCAGTTCTCCCAGGCCCAAATTCCTCTCTACAAGGCCTTCCTGGCAGATCCAGCTGGCACCACCTTCTCCTTTCTCTGACCGGAAGCAAGGTTTCATAGAGTCACTGTACTTCTCCAGCTCGGCACAGCTGTGGCCCTCCAAATATTTATAGACTCTCTCTTCGTAGGCTGGAGCCTCCCCATGAGCAGGGGCTGAGGCATCCATCTCTTTCTGACCACCGCAGCCCCTGATCAGACTTTGCTATACTTTGGTTCCTCCATCTCTACTTAATGACTGATGTATTCAGCCAGAACCACAGCAAGAAGGTGGTCACGCTGACTGCCTTGACCTTAGCAATACAGACAGGCAAACTGACGTTAATAGGGCTTGAACCTGAATGATGTCGTTGGGTTTTTGTTATTGTTCTGAATATTTAACACCACATCAGAATATCCTGCCCTCTCCTAGGGGTCCCAGTTGGGATATGGTCCACAGCCCCTGCTCTGCAGGGTTTCGGTAGCCCCTCCAGAGGGAGGCGGTGGAGATAAACCAGTGGCAGCCTTGCTGGGGTAAAGCAATGGTGTGTGCTGTGCAGAACTCATCAGAGAAGACGGGTTCATGAGAGCCAGTTGCCAGAAATGCCTGTTCTTTTCCTGTATACCAGAAATACCTATTGTCTCTATGCACATAACTTATTTTCCAGTTTCTTTAAAAGGAAGAAAACCACAACCGATCATGTCTCTGTTCTACCAGCCAGCTGAGAGCTGACATGTGCAATCATGTGGGGGTCTAACTCACATTTCTGCTTACCTTACAGCCCCACACAGAGCTGAATGACTGAGCCTGCGTACAACTTTCCTTCCCACCCACGACCTAATCAGTGGGTGTCCTCTCTCTCAGGGACAGCCTGGTGTCCTTCTCCAGGGCCCCTGGCTTCCACTGTGCACCTGTAGCTAGGAGCAAGGTCTTGTCCAATGGAAGCTGATCCCATGACTGCTAGCTGGACCCCCTCCAGTGCATCCCCTGTGCCTCAGAACAAAGCCCAAAGCCCTCCCTTGGGAACTGCACTTGGACTAATGAGCTCTGTGGGCCAGCTCCTGGCCCAGCCCACTAAGCACTAAGTATCACAGAAGAGACAATCTCATTAGCAGAGTGCTCGGTGTTCATAGTTGAGCTGGGGGATGTTTAAGTTGGGAGATCTAGAACACAACACAACAGAGGGGAAACAAGGAGAACCGGTCCTTCCCCTGACTCAGCTGCCCCATTCCCCAACTCTGTCAGATGAGTCCAACTCCCTTCTGCCCAGAACACTTCCTCTCCTTTTCCTGTGATCAGATGCATGTGTCAGGCCCCGCTAGACCCACCTTCAAAGCTGCCTGATACCTCCTGCTGCAAGAGCGAATGAGCTGAGCAGTGCGTGTCCTGTCTTTGTTCCTGTGAACAGATGACTCTAACCAGCAGTTACATCCCCTGTCTCCTCTTACCAGTGGGAGCCAGAGGTTTTCCCAGCAGCATCCATGTCTGATCCACCTCTGGAAGCCCAGGGTCCATTTTCTTAGTCCATTTTCTGTTGCTACAACAAAATATCTGAGACCAGGTGATTTCTAAAGAACACAGGATACTTAGCTCAAGATTCTGGAGCATCCAAGAGCAAGGAGGCAGCATGGGGTGAGGGCCTTCTTGTTCCATCATAACAGGACAGAGGGCATCCCCTAGAGACAGGGCAAGTGAGCGAACTCAGGTCTCTGCCTCCTTCTATAAAGCCACTTGTGCCTTCATGATCTCTCTCTCTCTCTCTTTAAAGATTTATTTATTTATTTGAAAGGCAGAATTACAAAGATGCAGAGAGAGAGAGAGAGAGAGAGAGAGAGAGAGGTCTTCCATCCGCTGGTTCACTCCCCAAATAGCAGCAACCATTGGAGCTCTGCCAATCCGAAGCCAGGAGCCAGAAGCTTCTTCCTGGTCTCCCATGTGGGTGCAGGGGTCCAAGGACTTGGGTCATCTTCTACTGCTTTCTCAGACCATAGCAGAGAGCTGGCTCGGAAGTGGAGCAGCCAGGACTCAAACCGGTGCCCATATGGGATGCTGGTGCTGCAGACCGGAGCTTTAACGCGTGGTGTCACGGCACCCGCCCCAATGCCATCATGATCTCAGGAATCCTAACTATCTCTTAAAGGCTCCGCTTCCAAATAGCATTAACAATTGAATGTGGAGAAACTAAAGCAATTCCGTATGAGCTAAATTCAACTGTGTGTGTGTGTGTGTGTATGAGAGAGAGAGAGAGAGAGAGAGAGAGAGAGTGTGTGTTCTGCAGGGACAGATCAGAGAGCACTGGGATTTGTCCTGAAGGGAATGGGAGCCAGCAGAGGATCTTAGCTGAGCAGCAGTGGTTGCCCCGCCCTGGGCTGTGATGCACAAAGAACAGCAACCCTGGAGAGCAATGAGGGAAGTACAAGTTCCCCACCCTGGCTTCTCACCCTCTGCTTACTCCCTTGGCCCTGCTTTTTGGGATTTGGTGGGGGCTGAAGGAGAATCTTATCTTACTTGTCAGAATCTTGGACTGTCGCTGGGCACCATTGCTACTGGACAGGGTCACTATGTGTGCTAAAATACCATGCACAGGGGCCAGCATTGCAGTGTGCTGGGTGAAGCTGCTGCAGATGATGCCAGAATCCCACAGGAGCACTGGTTCAAGCCCTGGCTACTCCACTTCCAATCCAGCTCCATGCTAATGGCCTGGGAAAAGTAGCTTTGGCCCCTGAACCCACCTGGGAGGCCTGGATGGAGCTTCTGGCTCCTGGTTTCAGCCTGGCTCAGCCCCAGCTATGGTGTCCATCTGGAGAGTAAACCTAACAGATGGAAGATCTCTCTCTCTCTCTCCCTCTCTTTCTCTGTCTGTCTCTGCCTCTCTCTCTGTAACTCTGACTTTCAAGCAATTCAATAAATCTTAAAAAACTGAGCACACAGCTCAGTCAGCCTGTGCAAGAGGTGGCTGGGAGCCTTCCTATATAACCCGTGGGCTTTCTGGGAACACACACAGAAGCTCCCCAATGGATTTCTGAAGCCACAATTCCACAGCCTCGAATGGAAAGGCTGGGTGCCTGGGAACCCGCACTTGCTTTATGAAAGCCACCTTTTCTATCCCCACTCCCACCCATCTTGGTGGTTAGCGGTCCCCACTCAGGATGTGGGGACATCTGGTTCCCTCTGTGAGTGGCCCAGGACCTTGTCCTGGCTGAAGAGTCCACACCTGTAATGAGCATCTAAGAAGGGTGGCCCCATGCCACTGGTACAGAAAGGAGAAGGCAGTAGGGTAGAAACATTGCACAACTCCTGCAGTGTGCAGTTGGAAACTCAGCAGTGCAGGGAAGAGTCCCCAAGCCACTTTGGGGGACCAGGTCCATGCCACTTCTCTGATTCCACACAGTCTAGTTCGCAGGGCCTTGTTACTCTGTTGTGGACCCCTGGGCTGTCATTGACACAGACTGAGGCCTTAAGGGGACACGGCTGGGAAGCTGACGCCCTCAACATCTGTGGCTGCCCTGACACGCTGCTCAGAGCCCACGATGGTTAAGGTTGTGCCCACTCGACATTCTGAGTGGGGCACAGACAGCCCAGTTCTGTGTGGGGAGAATGCCAAGCAGCAGCAGAACAGATGGAGCAGAGCCGGAGAGGAAGACGTGCCCCGGGAAAGCAGTCTCTGAAGCCTCTCCCGGCGGGAGCTAGGATCAGCCAGCCCCGTGTTTCCCAGATGGCTCCTGCTGACCATTAGAACTTAAGTTCCAAAGTGACTTTGCACACGTGATTGGGAGAGATGCAAAGCAAGTGCAGACCTTTACAGTGTTGGACCTCTCAGTTGTAGAGATGGCCACTTGCTCGAGAGGACGCCCAAAAATCCAGACTCCAGACCAGTTGATGCAAAAAGCATGAGGTATTTATTGTACGTTTGCGCAAACGGGCCCCCACCTAAGGCGGTGAGGAGCCCTGAGCGGCAGTTTCACACAGGTTATATAGTCAACAAATTAGCATATGGGATTGGCCGGTTCGGAGGGACAATTAGCATACCGGAAAGTGCTGAGGAGAGTGCTGAGGGAACCAGCTGAGGAGAATGCTGAGGAGAGTGCTGAGGGAACCAGCTGAAGAGAATGCTGAGGAGAGTGCTGAGGGAACCAGCTGAGGAGAATGCTGAGGAGAGTACTGAGACTCTCCGAAGGGGAGTGGCAGCTCTGCTCTGGGCATGCCTAGAGGTTCTCTAAAGGGGATAGACTTTTCCTTCCCAGAGAACGTGCCCGCTGGACCCTGGGGAACATCTAACCTCTTAAGAAGCCCCTGATATCTGCCCAGGCCTAGTTTCCTGTCCCTCTCCCCCATAAGGGTCCTTCATTCCCTCCTTTTCTTTTTGCAAAGATTTTAATCTTAAAATCTATTGAACCGGCCTGGGGAGAACCTGCCTCACTGGAGGGAGGAAACTCTGTTCTTGCTGGACTGGGTTAGGTTCCACGTTAACAATTGCGGAGCATGGGGATTGGAAAAACAATGGGGAAAGGCCAGGAACATCATAAATATTAAACAGTTTTTGAAAGTCTTAGCTTGAGTGGGTTCTGAGTGCGCTGGAGCTTCCATTTGGCTGGTCTATCCGGATCCTCGGGGCCCTGAGGAGGTGGTGCTCGCTTCACGTGTGAGGCGTGGACCCAAGCAGCGATTCCGTCGACCTTGAGAGCGGTGGGAGTTGTCAACAGCACAGTGAAGGGGCCTTTCCACCGGGGCTCTAGAGTCTTAGATTGGTGCCTTCGGACATACACAGCATCACCGATTTGGAAAGGATGTGGAATGGTTGTCGTCTTGGGTTGGTAGGCTGCTGCAAGAGGTTTCCAGACCTGGTTCTGGATGATCTGGAGTGCTCTCAACTGGGCCTGTAACTTAGGGGCATCGGCAACGGAGTCACTGGCAAGGTCAAGCAAGCCTGCTACTGGTGGGGGCCCTCCATAAAGGATTTCGTATGGTGTCAGCCCGCAATAAGAGGGCGTGTTTCGGACCCGGAACAACACCATAGGGAGGAGTTGGACCCAGTCTTTAACACCAGTCTCCAACGCTAATTTGGTCAAGGTCTCTTTAATTGTTCTATTCATTCTTTCTACCTGTCCTGAACTTTGGGGTCTATAGGCACAGTGCAATTTCCAATTTATGCCTAATGCTTTGGCCACCAACTGACTTACCTGGGAGACAAACGCTGGGCCATTGTCGGACCCGATTAACTTAGGCAAGCCGAACCGGGGGAAGATCTCCTCTATGATCTTCTTGACGACCACCTGGGCGGTTTCCCGTTTTGTGGGGAATGCCTCAGTCCATCCGGAGAAGGTGTCTACAAAAACTAGAAGATACTTATTCCCATAACTGCCCGGCCTTATCTCAGTGAAATCGACCTCCCAGTTGATTCCTGGTCGGTCTCCTCTTACCCTAGCTCCCTCCGGGAGCTTGAGGTGTCTGGCATTTACTTTGGCACACGGAACACAGGATTCAGTCACCTGCTGGGCTAAAGAGTCAAATCCGGGGATGTAGTAAGACTGCCTATCTTCCTGTAAGGCTGCTTTTAGCTTTTTGTATCCCAAATGAGTCCATTGATGGAGGCTGGTAATTATTTCTTTAGCCAATTGGTGTGGCAAGACTATTTTCTCTCCGAGCCTCCAAACCCTTATTTGTTCATCATACTCTGCACCGAGCCGCTGAATCGTATCTAAGTCTTGGTCCGAATAGAGGAAAGGTGGTTCCCTCGATACTTGGGTGGGCTCAATTGTCTTTAACGGGAGCACCTGTTGGCTCAGGGCTGCCGCCCTAGCGGCCTCGTCTGCCATCCTGTTTCCCCTTGCTACGGGGTCGTCTCCTCGTTGGTGCCCGGGGCAATGAATTATACTCAACATTTTGGGCAGGAACAGGGCCTGTAGAAGATCTAGGATTTCCTGCTTATTTTTAATGTCCTTGCCTGCTGAGGTTAAAAGGCCCCTTAGCCGGTATATCTCCCCATGTACATGGGCAGTGGCGAAAGCATACCGACTGTCTGTATAAATGTTGACCTTTTTGTCTTGTGCCAGTTTTAAAGCTTGAATTAAGGCTATGAGCTCGGCTTTTTGAGCAGAAGTTCCAGGCTTTAAGGCACTTGACCAGATAACAGTTTTTCCATCCACCACCGCTGCCCCAGCCCTCCGCTCACCGTTCTGTAGAAAGCTGCTCCCATCCGTGAACCAGGTCATTTCAGCATCCGGCAGAGGCTGGTCGGTTAGGTCTTTTCGGGTGCTGTGGGCCTCAGCCAGGATTTGGTGACAGTTATGGATTACCTGGGCCTGGGGCCCCAGTTCCGGGAGCAGGGTGGCCGGGTTTAAAGAGGTGGCAGTCCCAAACCGGACCCGCTCTGAGTTTAATAACATAGTCTGGTAATGAGTTATCCGAGCATTTGAGAGCCACCGGTCTGGTGGCTGACGGATAACTGTCTCCACAGCATGAGGTGCCACTACGGTGAGAGGTTGGCCTAGAGTCAATTTATCCGAGTCTTTCACCAGAACTGCCACGGCCGCTATCATGCGGAGGCACGGAGGCCAGCCGGCCGCTACATTGTCTAGCTTTTTTGAAAAGTATGCCACCGGCTTTTTCCAGGGTCCAAGCATTTGTGTTAGCACTCCCTTCGCCACTCCCTTGTTCTCATCCACGTATAATGTGAAGGGCTTGGTCATATCAGGGAGGCTCAGGGCTGGGGCTGACAATAGGGCCTTTTTTATGTTGTCAAACGCCCGCTGTTGCTCTTCTCTCCATTGAAAGGGAGCATTGGACTTCGTGAGGGGGTACAATGGGGCTGCCAGCTCCGCAAACCCAGGAATCCAAAGGCGGCAGAATCCCGCACTCCCGAGGAATTCCCGCATCTTTCTGGCATCGGTGGGGGGTGGAATTAGAGCAACCGCCCTTTTTCGGCTCTCCGTCAGCCACCGTTGCCCTCCTTCTAGGAGGTAGCCTAGGTAGGCCACCTGTTTCTGACATATTTGGGCCTTTTTCGCGGAGGCTCGATAGCCCAATTCCCCCAGTCTCTGTAGCAGGGCCCCGGTACCTTTTAGGCAGTCCTGCTCAGTTTCAGCAGCAAGGAGGAGGTCGTGCACATATTGCAGGAGGACCAGGTCCGGATGGTTGACTCGGAAGTCGGCCAAATCTAGGTGCAGAGCTTCATCAAACAAAGTAGGCGAGTTTTTAAATCCTTGGGGCAACCTTGTCCAGGTGAGTTGTCCTAAAAACCCGGTCTCTGGGTCTTTCTACTCAAAAGCAAAGATGGATTGGCTCTGAGGGCTCAGTCTTAAACAAAAGAATGCATCTTTTAGATCTAACACTGTGTACCATACGTGGGTCGGAGGCAAGGTACTTAGCAGATTGTAGGGGTTGGGCACTGTGGGATGCATATCCTCCGCTCTCCCGTTAACCTCCCGCAAGTCCTGTACCGGGCGGCAGTCACCCGTACCAGGCCTCTCTACTGGTAGTAGGGGGGCGCTCCAAGGTGAACGACAAGGTTTTAAAATGCCTAGGTGTAACAGTCTCTGGATATGTGGCCGGATACCTTCCTTAGCTTCCTTGCCCATCGGATATTGACGAACTGACACGGGAATGGCCGTGGGCTTCAGATCAAGGGAGGCCGGTTGACGGCCAGCCCTATTCCCGCAGTCTCTGCCCAGGCCTGAGGAAAATCTTGGAGCTTAAAGGCCCTTTTTCTGAAGTCAGTACCGAGTGCTGGACTCCCGTGTCAATCAGGAAGGTTACCGGTCTGCCCCCCACTTCAAGGGTTATCCTGGGCTCGGGGGGGGGGCTCCTGGCCCTGACTCACCTAGTCGTCTTCTTCCAGGGACAGGATTGGAACTGGTCTCCTCTTTGGTCCCTGTGTTTTCTTCGGGCAGTCTTTGACCCAGTGTCCTCTTTCTTTACAATAGGCACATTGATCTCTTTCCACCCGAGGCTTTCGTTTGTCTCCCAAGTCCCTATTCTGTCCTGGTCTACTCCTTTCTGTATCCTGCACTACGGTGGCCAAAATTCTACTAAGCTCTTGATTACGTCTTTTGTCTCTTTTGTCTTCCCTTTCCTCCTGCTCCTTGCGGATTCTTTCCTCCTTCTCCTCTCGGATCTCCCTTTTGTTGTAAATCTTTTCTGCCTCCTTCATTAACTCTTGTATAGTACGGTAGGCTTCCATTAATCTTTCTAGGAAGCCTGCCGGCGTTTCCTCAGCCCCCTGCACTACTGCACGTACCTTGGCCAAATTGGTGGGGCGCTTTCCAGCCCCTCTGAGACCCGCAAGGAGAATCTGGTGGTAAAGACAAAGTCGCTCCCTACCAGCAACGGTGGTGTAGTCCCAATCAGGACGGGTTGAGGGAAACGCCTCCTCGATTTCGTTTAGCAGTAGGGTCGGTCGGCCATCTGCTCCAGGGACGTTTTTCCGTGCCTCAAGGTAGACACGCTGCTTTTCCTCAGTAGTGAGGAGGGTCTGCAGAAGCTGCTGACAATCATCCCAGGTGGGCTGATGAGTCAATAAAATTGACTCGACCAGCCCAGTCAGAGCCTGGGGGTCCTGAGAGAAAGAGGGGTTATGGGTTTTCCAATTGTAAAGATCGGAAGCAGAAAATGGCCAGTACTGCATCTGGCCAGCCACCGAGCGAAGAGGAAAAGCCTGCGAAGTCCAGACGCTTCCCGAGCCCCCTGCCTGCCCCCGACGGAGGCGCAGGCGGCTGGAGGGCGGGGAAGGCGCTGAGACTTCTTCCCCTGCCCTCGTGGAATCAGGGGGTGGTGCAGAAGGTTGCACATCCCGCTCTGGTTGTTGTGGGAGTTCCTGCGGGGGAGCAGGCTGGCCGGGAAGATAGGGTGGGGGAGAGTCAAAGCGCAGAAAGTCCTGATCAGCCGGAAGAACCGGTGGCTTGTCAGGTTTTGGATCTCGAATCTCCTTCAGTGGGTATAGGGAGGAGGTTGGCACAACCGGGATAGGAGGAGGGGATAACGGGGTCCGTATGGGCTCCGTCGGGAAGGAGAAGGGTTCTATCCAGGGAGGGGGATTACGTGAAAGATCCTCCCACGTAGTAATGTAGGGCACCTGATCAGGGTGTCCATTGGATCCTGGCTGAAAGACCCGCGCCTTAATCTGTAAAATAATATCGAGGTTAAAAGTGCCGTTCCTTGGCCAGCCGACCTCGAAGGCCGGCCATTCTGAGGAACAGAATTTTGCCCATTGTTTCCTTTTAATCTCCACTGAGAGGTGGCGCGCGCGTTCTTGAACGTCCTTCCAGTGATCTAGAGTGAGACTTAAAGGGGTGGTTATTTGTTGACCCATGTGTGCAAGGATTTCAGCCCAAACAAAAAGAACAGCCAATGCACAAACATATACAATAAGCAAGACAAACCACATGGCTTGCGCTAGTTTTGGGAGCGGCTACCTGACCAGCCCTCCCCGGGAAGGAGGGAGACTTGGTCTCCGACCCACCTCCAGACCACCCCGGGAGCGTCTTCCGGGGGAACGGACCAGGGGTTGCTGGGCACGCCTGCCTCCCCCACTGGTCCCACAGAGTCAGGTCAGATACTGGCCAGTCAGAATACTCCAGTCAGAATCCAGTCAGAATACTCAAGACGAAGAACAACAAACAGAAAACACTTAATTATACCTCCAACTGGTCCTGCAGAGAATGGGTCTGAGGGCGATCTCGAGCCCCACGTTGGGCGCCAAAATGTTGGACCTCTCAGTTGTAGAGATGGCCACTTGCTCGAGAGGACGCCCAAAAATCCAGACTCCAGACCAGTTGATGCAAAAAGCATGAGGTATTTATTGTACGTTTGCGCAAACGGGCCCCCACCTAAGGCGGTGAGGAGCCCTGAGCGGCAGTTTCACACAGGTTATATAGTCAACAAATTAGCATATGGGATTGGCCGGTTCGGAGGGACAATTAGCATACCGGAAAGTGCTGAGGAGAGTGCTGAGGGAACCAGCTGAGGAGAATGCTGAGGAGAGTGCTGAGGGAACCAGCTGAAGAGAATGCTGAGGAGAGTGCTGAGGGAACCAGCTGAGGAGAATGCTGAGGAGAGTACTGAGACTCTCCGAAGGGGAGTGGCAGCTCTGCTCTGGGCATGCCTAGAGGTTCTCTAAAGGGGATAGACTTTTCCTTCCCAGAGAACGTGCCCGCTGGACCCTGGGGAACATCTAACCTCTTAAGAAGCCCCTGATATCTGCCCAGGCCTAGTTTCCTGTCCCTCTCCCCCATAAGGGTCCTTCAACAGTATTTTATTTTCGAGGAACTGCCAAATTGTTCTCCAAAGCCAACTGCATTGTTTTACATTCCTACAGGCAATATATTAGGGTGGCAATTTTGCCACACTCAACACTTGTTATTGTCTATCTGTTTGTTGATTTTGTTTATTGGAAAGAGAATAGAGGGAGACAGACAGAGACAGAGGGAGGTCCCATCCACAGGTTCACGCCCCAAATGCCCATAACCAGTGGGCTTTTGCAAGACCTGGTGAAAGGCAGTGCAGGACACAAGAACTCAGTCTGTGTCTTCCATGTGGATTGGGTCACCACCACTGCCTCCCAGGGTGTATTTTAGCAGGAAGCCACCATGGGCACCAGAGCCAGCAGTCAAACCCAGGCATTCCAGGTGACACCAGGGTGTCCCAAGCAGTGTCTAAACTGCTGGGCTAAGCACCCACTCCCTACCCTTGTGAATCGAGCCCTGTGGCAGCGATGACACCATGGCCGTTAGCACACATCCTCTTCTCAGTCCTCTGCACCAAGCATGCTGTGCACACATGGCCCTGTGTGTTTATGGCACTGCTTCTGCTGTGGCTGCCTGAGCCAGCACCTGCTCTTTCTCCTGGAGCTCAGGGCTCTGTGATGCATTCAGCATCAGAGAGAGAGAGAGAGAGAGAGAGAGAGAGAGAGAGAAGCTCCCACAGATTCCTGAAGTCCTCTCCCACAAAAGGCAGGGACCTGGTGACTGTCACATCCACTGTGGGGCCATCAGATGAGAAACAGAAAAAAAGCGAAGAAGCAGAACTAAAGCAATAAAGGAAAGTAGCATAGATAGAGAAAAAAATAACAGAAAAAATAAAGGAACAAACAGGCCAAGTCGTGTTTCTCAGATAACCACACAACAGCTTTGTGAGCTGAACGGATGAGGTCAAGTCAGGCTCTTACACAAGGACCTGAAATTCCCTGATGAACATGGCACAGGAGGTCATAGCTAGACATGGGTCTATCATAGCTGGACATAATTCATGATAATTTTCTCTTGGGTGTCAAGAACACTTTTCTCAGAAACAGGGGTGAGGGGAAAGAGATATAGAGATAGAGACAGGGACAGAGACAGAGACAGAGACAGAGATAGAGATAGAGGGGATAGAGATGGAGATAGAGATAGAGATAGAGATAGAGATAGAGATAGAGATAGAGAGAAGCCTCAAAGTGCTTTTGGTTTACGTGAGTAAAGTGACTGATATTTATAGATGAGACATTAAAAGCAATATGATGCTTCGGTGATTTTTTTCATTTCTAGTTCAAAAACCTTCAATTTTAGGGGCTTTTAAATAACTCATAATGCCCACAGTTAAAATTATTCAATCCCCCCCCCTCTTTTACTTTTTGAAGATTTATTTATTTATTTGAAAGTCAGACTTATGGAGGGTATGGGGGGTGGAGCGAGATTTTCCACCTGCTGGTTCACTCCCTAGATGGCTGCAACAGCTTGATCTGGGCTAGGCCAAGGGGCCAGGAGCTTATTCCTGGTCTCCCATGTGGGTTTCAGGGGCCCAAGCACTTGGGTCATCTTCCACTGCTTTTTCCAGACCATTAGCAGGGAACTGGATCTAAACTGAGGCAGCCGGGACACGAGCCAGCATCCATATGGGATGCTAGCATCCCAGCTGGTCCCAATTCCCTCTATTTTTAAAACTCTGCATGACTGGTATCAAAATGATGCTACAGTTTAACTTATATCCTGACAGCCTAGAAAAAGTCCTGTTGCAATAAGCAATAAGGCACATTATTAACCTGTGTATCTAAGAGGAAGATAGCTTTCATCAGAGTTTCCCCCAATAATATTGTCAGCAAATTTCTCATCAGAAATGTTTGAAGCCAGAAGGCAATGGATTGATATATTCAAAGTATTGAAGTAAAAAAATCTGTCAACCAGGAATTCTACATTTACTAAAGCTATCTTTCAAAGCCAAAGGAAAAAAAAGGCCTTCTCAGATCCACAAAAACTGAGGGAGTTGGTTACCACTAGCTTTGCCATGCAGACAAGGGCTGTTTCAGGGGGAAATGAAAAGATACTAGACAGGAATGCAGAGGTTTGCTTTTCCTTTCTTATTTTTTTTTTAAATTGTTATTTGAAAGGCAGAATGACAGAGGGAGGGAGGGAGGAAGGAGGGAGAGAGAGAGAGAAAGAGAGAGAGAATCTTCCATCGGCTGCTGGTTCTCTCCCCAAGTGGCCACAACAGCCGGGGGTGGGCTAGGCTAAAGTCAGGAGCCAGGAACTGGACCCAGATCTCCACATGGGTGGCAGGGACCCAAGTACTTGAGCCACCATCTGCTGCTTTAGCATTAGCAGGGAGATGGATTGGAAGTGATGCAACCAGAACTGGAACCTGTGATCCAATAAGAGACACAGGCCTCCCAAGCAGTGGCTTAATGTGCTGTGCCACAATGCCTACTCCAGGAACTCAAAGGTTTATGAAAAAATAAAGATCTCGGGTAGAGATAAGTACACACACAATTATAAAAGCTACTTTTTTTTGCACCTTTGTCTTGTAACTTTCTTTTCTTTTCTTTTTTAAAAGTTATTTATTTATTTGACAGGTAGAGTTACAAAGAGTGAGAGAGACAGACAGAGAGAAAGAGGTCTTCCTTCTGTTGGTTCACTCCCCAAATGGCCACAACAGCTGAAGCTATGCCAAGCCAAAGCCAGGAGCCAGGTGCCTCTTCCTGGTCTCCCATGTGGTTGCAGGGGCCCAAGGACTTGGGCCATCTTCTACTGCTTTCCCAGGCCATAGCAGAGAGCTGGACTGGAAGAGGAACAACCGGGACTAGAACTGGAGCCCAAATGAGATGATGGCACTGCAGGCAGAAGATTAACCTAGTGCGCCATGGTGCTGGCCCCATAACTTTATTTTCTACATGATTTAAAAGACTAAGGCATACAAAACCATTAGTCTATATTTTGGATGTACAATGCATAAAGACGTAATTTGGTGACATTAGCAGCGGAGTTGAAACTGTCCAGCAGCCATGTTTTGTATATTTTGAAGTTAAATGGGTATAAATTTGCATTAGAATGATACAGCTTTAAGAGGTCAAATGTAGGTCTGGCTTTGTGGAACAGTGGATTAAGCCACCTCTTGCAGTAGTTACGTCCTGTATGGGAGTGCAGGTTTGAGTCTGTGCTGTTCCTCTTCTGACAGCTTCCTGCTCATGTACCTGGGAAGGAAATGGGAGATGGTCCAAGTCTTTAGGCCTCTGTCACAAACATGAGAGACCCAGGTAGATTTCTGGGCTCCTGGTTTCAACCACTGCAGCCATTTGGGGAGTGAACCAGCAGCTGGAAGATCACTCATGCTTACTCTGTCTCTCCATTTCTCTCTCTAGCACTCTGCCTTTCATATAAATAAATAAATAAATAAGTAAATATTTTTAAAAATTAGCCAAAAAATATTAAATATAATTCCATGGTAACCAGAAAGGAAATATAGAACATTTACACATGGAAACTAGACAGGAACTAAAATAGTTTATTAAAAAATCAACTAACAAAAGAATATTGTAATTCAAGAAATGAGGGGAATTATATAAGGCATACAAAAACAAATGTCAAAAGGGCAGAAGTAAGTCTCTTCCTACTAATTATGTCAAATGTAAATGGACTACACTGTCTAATCAAGACAGAAATTGGCAGAACTGATAGAAAAAAAACAGGGTCCAATCACATGTCAGCTATAAGAGACCGCTTTTAGATCCGAAAACATAAATAGATTGAAAGGGAAAGGATAGAAAAAGATATTCCATGTAAACAGTCATCAGGAAAGAGCAAGGGGACTAAAATAGACTTAAAGACTTAAGACAAATTTTTTAAGTCACTAGAAGTTACAAGAGACAGTAGGAATGTTATATATAATAAAAGGCTCAACTCAATACACTGTGACAATTATAAACATCTATGATCCTAATAACAACCTTCAATATATCAGAACAAAATTTAGCAGATTGCAAGGAGAGTCAAATAGTTCTACCATAATGGAGACTTCAATATTCCACTTTTAACAATAAATGGAAGGCCAGCGCCAAGCCTCAACAGGCTAATCCTCCACCTTGCGGCGACGGCATACCGGGTTCTAGTCCCGGTTGGGGTGCCGGATTCTATCCTGGTTGCCCCTCTTCCAGGCCAGCTCTCTGCTGTGGCCCGGGAAGGCAGTGGAGGATGGCCCAAGTCCTTGGGCCCTGCACCCGCATGGGAGACCAGGAGAAGCACCTGGCTCCTGCCATCGGATCAGTGAGATGCGCCGGCCACAGCGGCCATTGGAGGGTGAACCAATGTCAAAAGGAAGACCTTTCTCTCTGTCTCTCTCTCTCTCTCACTATCAGCTCTGCCTGTCAAAACAAACAACAACAAATGGAACAACCAGACAGATTACTGAGGAAACAAAACATTTGAGCAACACAAGTAGATCTAATAGACATACACAGAACACTACTCTTGAGTGCACTTGGAATTTTATCCAGGGCAGATTACAAGTTAGGTCACAAATTAAGTCTCAACAAATTCAAAAAGATAGATATACAATAAATCGTCTGTGAGAACAATGGGATAAAGTTAGAAAGTAGTAATGCAGGTAAAACTGGAAAACTCACAAATCTATGGAAATTAACACTCAATTAATGGATGGAAGGAGAACCAGAAGAACATATGTGAAGCTGTCCAACAATCCTGATCATTAAGGAAATGCAAATCAAAAACCACGATGAGATACCACTTTATACCCATTGAGATGACTATTACTAAAAAAATTAAAGAGCAAATAACAAATATTGCCTAGATATGGAGAAATTGGAATCTTTGTGGAATTCATGGGGGAAATAGAAAATGGTGTAATTGTTATGGGAAACAGTATGGTGGTTCCTCAAAAATTAAAAATAGAATTAACATATGATCTAGCCTTTCCATATCTGGGTATACACTGAAAGAACTCAAAGCAGGTACATGGGAAGATATTTTTACATTCATGTTCATGGCAGCATGATTCATAATAGCCCAAAGATGTCGCAGTGCAAGCGTCCACAAACAGATGAGAGGATAGGCAAAATGTAACATCTCCACACAATGGAATATTATTCAGCCTTGAGAAGGATGGAATTCCTGGCACACTGTGAGCACTTGGTGCAAAAAAAAAAAAAAAAAAAAAAAGCCAATCACAAAAAGACAAAGACTGTGCAATTCCACTTTTCTAACACACTCAGAGTAGTCAAATTCATAGAGACAGAAAGGGGCTGGAGCCAGGTGAGCACGTGGGGTTTGTTTTTCAATGGGTAGAGAGTTTAGTTTTGGAAGATGAAAAAAGTTGTGTAGATTTAGTGTGGTGATGGTTGAACAAAACTGTGAACATACTGAACTGTACTCTTAAGAATAATTATGGTAAATTTTGTGTTCTATATTGTTAATATACTATTAAACAGGGGCTGGTGCCATGGCTCATTTGGTTAATCCTCTGCCTGTGGCACTGGCATCCCATATGGGTGCCAGGTTCTGGTTCCGGTTGTTCCTCTTCCAGTCCAGCTCTCTGCTGTGGCCCAGGCGGGCAGTGGAGGATGGCCCAAGTGTTTGGGCTCCTGCACCCACAGGGGAGAATGGGAGGAAGCACCTGTATCCTGGCTTCGGATTGGCGCAGTGCCGGCCATAGCGGCCATTTGGGGAGTGAACCAACGGAAAGAAGATCTTTCTCTCTGTCTGTCTCTCTCACTGTCTGTAACTCTACCTGTCAAATAATATATACACATATATATATACTATTAAACAATGTAAATTTATTACCAATTTTTTTAAAGTTGTATTTGTTTAAGTGTTTAAAATTTTGTTCTAATAGTAGCTTGCATTTGTTGAGTGCCAGCAAGTACTCTTTCAAGTGCTCTGCCTGTGCTTTCTCCTTACTTTCCATAGTAGTCTGATGAGGTGAGTGCCTTCATTATCTCTATCTTTCAACATAAGGAAATTGAGACCTAGAAAAGTTAAATATTTTATCCAAGTTCTCGAAACTTGTAAGTCAAGAATCTGGAGTTTGAACTCAAGCAGTATGATTCCATATTCTTCATTACTATGGATACTGCTTCCAAAGTGAGTGAGTAATTAGTACATTGCTAATTTGGTTGCCATGATATAATCTCAGGTCTGTTACTTTGCCATTCTATCTTTCCTCAGATGTAAAATGAAATTCAAGGGGCCCATGTTGTGGTATAACAGGTAGAGCCACTGCCTTCAATGCCAGCATCCTGTATAGGCACCCATTCATGTCCCGTCTGATCCATGAATGATCCAGCTCCCTGCTAATGGCCTGGGAAAAGCAGCAGCAGATGGCCCAGCGATATGCGTCCCTGCTAAGATCCGGGTGAAACTCCAGGCTTCAGCCTGGCCCAGCGCTGGCCATTTTGGCCACCTGGGGAGTAAATCAGCTGATGTAAGCTCTCTCTTTCTCTCTCTGTCTCTGCCTCTCTCTCTAACTCTGACTTTCAAATCAATCAACTTTTTTTAACAAATTGAAATTCAGAATGTTCTCATATGCCATCCCCTTTCTTTGCATAGCTGTAGTAGCTAGTTGTACAGTGAAATCAGAAAAAAAATTATCTCTCAAATGGCAAATCTCAGACTCACCCGTTCAGAGATCTTGCAAGATTGCTTTCCATGACATTCAAAGTCCAGTTCGTTTTAATGTCAACACGACTATTTATTTGATGTGTGATCTTGGGTAAATGACTTAACTTCTTCGTGCTTGTCTGCTTTCTAAAAAAAATGGAAATCATAATGTCTTTCTAGCACGGCTGTTGTGAGGATGAATCCGTTGTGCCCAGGTCTCATTGTCCTGTGGAAACACATGAGATTACATCAATATTAATCTGCGAATTTCGCTGGCTCAGGGCCCCCTCTCCCACCAGTTCATCAGACAACCCAGGCTCTGACTTCATTCTGGAACTCAGCAGGAGACTAAAAATGTCACAATGCATACACAGATACAGCTGGAATCTGCAAAGCCATATATATGCTAAATAGGTAGCAGCTATTTCTTTTATTGCCTTAAATGGCACATCAGGTCAAGGTGGAATAATGCCTATATTAACAATCTTGCTGTTTGGATATTTTCTGACTGATCTCAATCCACCTTGAATGGAAAACTTCCAGGTGAAATCTTTGAATTGCAGTAGGCATCCTGCTGGAGGAAATGGAAAACTTTTCAAGGTCTGATCCGCAGCCTCCACAAGTAGCACTCTTTCCTAAATTGCTCTGCACAAAATGCACCTGAAGAGGAAGTGGGGTGCCTGCTCCCAGCTAGTGTTGATACTTTGTTTCTAAGGCACATAGACCTCCTCAGTGCCTAAGAGAGCACTAGGATTGATGGACTCATTTTACCCAAGCCAATAGGAAAAGGATCTGATCTTGTTCACTGAAATGCACATTAAAAATAATTTTATGGTAAATTATTATGTAACCATATAATTTTTGTTTGTCTCTGAGAAAGCACTCAGAGAATTGAAAGGGCTTTATAACTCCTTTCCTTTCTGTCCCTTTATATGACCAGTGTTTGCTATTCTTTACTTGTACAAAGAAGAAACATAGAAATAGAATTTATGCTGAACTGTCTCATTCTAACATAGTCTCTTCCATGGATATACATACTAAAAACTTTTTAAAAGATCTAACCTTTCATGAAGGAAATATTTTGAATTTGATTTCCATTTCATCTTTTTTTTTCAGTTTGTCAAAATTGTGCTATATTATTGTTTAGGTCAATTGAAATGAGAATGCAATTCAGAAAAGAAAAAAGGCTTGATAATTAAATTTCATAACCATCAGAGCATTAAAAGTTTTGACTTTCACTTCCTGTGTTTTTGATGGAAAACTAAACTGGAATATTCAGTGAAATATTATAATTTTAGGGTTAGGATCAGAATACGATCTTGTGGGGGCCAGGGAGAAAACAGAAATAGAAATTTGGGAAGACAACAACATAAAAGTTCTAACTATTAAAGAATAGTTTGCTCATGTATCCATGGTTACTGGAAATGGTTATTGGTGGGGGCTGTGTCAGCAGCATAGCGGGTTAAGCCGCTGCCTGCAGCGCCTGCATCCCATAGAGGTGGTTTAAGTCCTGGCTGCTCCATTTCCTATCTAGCTCTGTGCTAATGCTCCTGGGAGAACGGCAGAGGATGGCCCAAGTGCTTGGGCCCCTGCACGCATGTGGGAGACCCAGATGTAGCTCCTGGTTCCTGGCTTTGGCCTGGCCCAACCCTGGCAATTCCAGCCATTTGGGGAGTGAACCAGCAGATAGAAGACCTCTCTCTCTCTCTCTCTCTCTTTCTCTGAAACTCTGCCTTTCAAATGAATAAATAAATATTTTTTAAAAGAAAGAAAGTGGATACTGGTGATTATCAAATCACCATGATTCCACTGACGTTATATAAAACTCATTTACCAGTTTTATTCTAAAATGTTGGTATTTATAATATATTGGCAATTCTTCTTGGTGATTATAATGGAAAGTTTCACATGTTAACTCAGAACCACACAAAAGGCACATACCTAAAAAAAACTAAGGGGTATTTGAGCAGGAAGTTTGAAAATGACTGAGCTTGAGCCATTTTTCACCTTGCAGGGTTGCTCTGTTCTCTATTCCCCCCAGAACTGGGGCTTGCATTCGGTCCCTGTCTACTCATAGCCTCCCACCAAGGAACTTCACCACGGACTTTTTGACAGTGCTTGGAGTATGCGTGTGAGTGAACTGAAAGGCATGTGCTGAGTGTGTGTTTTGGGGGATGTGAGTGTGTGTGTGTGGGCAGTGTGCCTGTGCATGATGGCATGCATGTTTTGGTGTGTGTATATCTGTGTGTATGTTAGGTACGTGTCAGTGCATGTGTTGGGATCTGACTTTCGGTTGTGTGTGCATTAGGATCTGAGTGCCTATGTATGTGTGTGTTGGGGTGTATGTTCTGTGTGACTGTATTGGGTGTGTGTGTTTGGGGGATGTGTCTGTGTTGTATTTGTGTGTATGTGCTGGGTGTATGGTATGCGTCTGTGTTGGTCTGTGTGCGATAAGGTGGGTGGGTGTGGGGCATGCAGCATGGGGAGGAACCAGGCCTCCTGTCTCTTCCCTCTCCCAGGAACCAGGAGCTACAGCAGTGGCTGGAGTACAGCTGGGTCCAGGCCATTGTCTGAGTCCACAGCATCTCTGGGTATCAGGGTTGGACATGAGTAAAGACACTGCTTAAAAATTTGTTTCATGATCACTTAACAACATTGGGGGAGGATTGTGGCTTCCTGCTGGTGAAGGCAAGGAGGAACATAAAACCCTGGGCAGGGAAAGATTAGAAAAAAAAATGGCAGCTGTCTTTAATCCACTTGGGTTTAACAGTCCCTCTCTAAGATGTATACTTAAGTGTAAGCCATGTTGAACTAGACCGCTCACTTGAGCCCCAAAGCGACCTTACACAGCTGAAGCCCTGGCAGGAAAATTGTATCTTTAAATCCTCCTTTGAATTAGCTGCATTGAGAGAAACATTCCCTGTGTAAGGGGAGAGAAGAAGCCCTCAGAGGACTTCAGCGTCTAACAAGAAATCTTTTAAATGAGCAGAGGGCTGTCAGAGTTGTGCTTCTGATGTCACAGCAAATTCTACCCTGCATGTGTAAGTCCCCCACCCGGCAGATGAGCCATCTTTTTCTTCAGACCACGGGGACGCAGACGGAGGCAGCCAGCCGAGTGTCATTGCTGTTATTATGACTGTAATTCTTCCTCAGTCCACTGCACACACAGCCACTGCGGGAAAATGTGATATGCCCATGTTACCAAACAGATAAATTCGCGCTTGCAATAGAGCAAAAAGGGTTCTTGGCTTCCCAAAGGGGTTCCAAGGAGGAGTCATTTGAATAGAGAGTTCCCCTGATGCATTTAAATGGATCCTCTCTCTGAAAGGTCCACAGGCAGTAAAACCTGTGGAACTCATTTCTGTAAGCTAAATGAGGCATGCTGCCCCCTGAGGGCCTGGCGCCTCCTTCCTGGAGACCTGATCTTTACAAGTCTGCCTGGTAGCTGCAGAGGTTGCAGTGGGAGAGTTTTTAGATCAGGAGTAGGAGACGTCCAGCCGTGGTCCATAAAAGGCCACTCCTCCCCAAATCATCTGGTCTGACCCTGCCAAGGCAACCCTGGGTAGGGCTCAAATTCAATTCCCAATCTTTTTTTTTTTTGACAGGCAGAGTGGATAGTGAGAGAGAGAGAGAGACAGAGAGAAAGGTCTTCCTTTTGATGTTGGTTCACACTCCAGTGGCCGCCACAGCCGGCGCGCTGCGGCCCGTGCACCACGCTGATCTGAAGCCAGGAGCCAGGTACTTATTCTGGTCTTCCATGGGGTGCAGGGCCCAAGCACTTGGGCCATCCTCCACTGCCTTCCCGGGCCACAGCAGAGAGCTGGCCTGGAAGAGGGGCAACCGGGACAGAATCCGGCGCCCCGACCGGGACTAGAACCCGGTGTGCCGGTGCCGCTAGGTGGAGGATCAGCCTGTTGAGCCACGGCGCCAGCCACAATTCCCAATCTTTAAGCTGGTAATTTTTTTATAGCCCACAAATGATATGCTAAGTCTCGGACAGGCACTCAGCTGGAAAAAGGTTCCCTGCCTCTGTTTTAGATGATGACAAAGAGCATGAGATGTGCCGGAGGCCAGCTGTGGCCAAGGAGTGCGGGGACCGGCTCCGTGAAAGCTTCATGGAGTTCAGGCTTCGGAAGGAGTTCTGTAAGAAGGGTGTGAGCGACTATTATCTGACTCCTGTCGCTCACATTTGCACCTTCTTCCTCAGTCTTGCACTTCCTGGTAGACAAGGGCTCCAAGGCTCTAGTCAAGGGTAATCGGGCAGAGAAGAATGGGTGGGGGTTCCTGTCCAGCATGCATGCCAATGGAAACATGCAGGCTACTTGAGCTGTGAGCAGAAAGGAATATGTTTGTCCCGACCAAGCCGAGGAGGCAAGGGAAATCAAGATCAAAAGCCAGGGGCCAGCATTTCTGTGCAGTGGGTTAAGCTGCTGCCTGCAATGCCAGCATCCCATATTGGAACACCAGTTCAAGTCCCTGGCTGCCCCACTTCTGGTCCAGCTTACTGCTAGTGTGCCTGGAAAAGCAGTGGCAGATGGCCCAAGCTCAGGTGAAAGTCCACGACCCTGGATTCGGCCTGGTCCAGTTCTGGCCATGGGAGCCCTTTGGGGAGTGAACCAGTTAGATGGAAGATCTCTTTCTCTCTGTTTCTCCCTCTGTCTCTGTAAATCAGTCTTTCAAATAAATACATATGTCTTAAAAATAATAGCCCAAACAAAAGCCAGGCTCCCAAGGCAGTCTAGGGTTACCAGTTCTAGATCTTGTTTTAAGGGAAGTTATACATATTTAATATGTTTCGAGGAGTCCCAGGAAGAGTTATGCATATTCAAGAGGGGGCAGGTGCACATGCTTGGTGAGTGACCATGTGTGTTACATGTGTCCCCTGTACACTTGGGGTGGAGATTTTATAACTCATAGGGGGCTGGCACTGTGACGTGGTGGGTGAAGCCATCACCTGCAGTGCTGGCATCCCATGTGGGCACTGGTTCAAGTCCCAGCTTCTCCACTTCCGATCCAGTTCTCTGCTATGGCCTGGGAAAGCAGTGGAGGATGGCCCAGGTCCTTAGACCCCTGCACCCTCATGGGAGACCCAGAGGAACCTCCTGGCTCCTGGCTTCAGATTGCCGCAACTCCAGTCATTGCAGTCATCTGAGGAGTGAACTAGTGGATGGAGGACCTCTTTCTGCCTCTGCCTCTCTGTAACTTTGCCTTTAAAATAAATAAATAAATAAATCTTAAAAAAAAATTCACAGGGGATGCTATCATCATCCAGTGAGCCATAGCTCGCATCCACCTGCAAGGACACCTGGTTGATTTGATCTAGGACAAAAACAGTGCTGGGTCATTTCCTTTGAGAGGAAGAGCACATTAGAAAGAGCCAACCCTGGGGCTGGTGCTGTGGCATAGCAGGCTAAGCTTCCACCTGTGGTGCTGGCATCCCATATGGGCGCCAGTTCAAGTCCCAGCTGCTCCACTTCTGATCCAGCCCTCTGCTACACGCAGTAGAAGATGGCCCAAATCCTTGGGCCCCTGCACCCACATGGGAGACCCGGAGGAAGCTCCTGGCTTCGGATCAGCTCAGCTCTTGCCATTGCAGCCATTTGGGGAGTGAACCAGCAGATGGAAGACCTCTCTCTCTTTCTGTCTCTGTAGCTCTTCCTTTCGAATAAAAAAAAAAAAAATCTTAAAAAAAGAGAGAGAAAGCCAACTACCTAAGCCTTCCTAAGCATAAGTGGAGCCAACTAATATGAAAAACAGAAACAAACAAACAAAAAAAAAACCAAACAAACCACTTTTCCCAAGATGTACAGTTTTGTTAAAGTAAGAATGTGAAGTATGGACAATAGCAATGACTAAGAGCTGTCATGCACTTTTCAAGAAAGCGCATGGCTCCAGTCTAAACCTAACAGGGAAAAGGGAACACTTCACGGCTACTTTCAGAAAGTCGTTTCTTTAAAAAATTGTCCCTAGAACCCTACATGTGAAGATTTGGTTATTTTATAGCTTTGACACCTGGCTCTTCCTATTACTTAAGGGAAACCCCTTAGAGATTGTCAGATTCCATAAATGGCTTGTGTCTCACTCCTGCAAGACCCCAGCAGGCACAATTTTCACCAGAGGAGCTGGATCTGTTTAACAGTGGAAAGACCTAGCTGGGAACTGGCAGCAGCCAAGACTTCGCCACCATCTGGACTGCTTTGTGGAAAGGCAGGCTCCCGTCACAGCACACAGCCCAGAGCTGGACCGCTTCAGCCCCCAAGCACCAGAGAGTTCCTTCATGCCCACAGCAACCTCCCTGGCTGCTGAGGGGAAAAGCCTGTGTGGCCCAGCTCCTCGGCCTATGGTGCTGATTAAATGAGACAGTGCTCTCCATGTGTGTAGCATGAGATCAGGAGCTGCCACTATTAATAGACTGTGTTACTCATAGGAACTTGGCCCTGCTAATCTTCACCTGATATATATATTTAATGCCGGCGCAGCTTCAGTTCATTTGCCTTTTGCTTACTTTGTGTGGCCTTCCTGCCTGTTTTAATTGTCCAAACAAAAGAGCCCTTTGTACCTGTACCTTTTTAGCGGGAAAGACAAGGACTTTTGCTCCTGGCAAACTCTCTGTTTTAGAAGCCAGCGTTGAGCAAAGGTAGCTGACTGTCGGCCCCAAACCTGCACTCCTCTGACACTCCCCTTTTTGTGGGCCAGCCTGGAAAGAAGGATGGTTTACCCCTGCATTTTCTCCCTGGGATTACACACTTAATTCAGAGGAGGAAGTCTTTCCTGTTTTTTTTTTTTTTTTTTTGATCACTTTACAACACATTTGAACCAAACAGTGCCATGAGCAGAAAGCAAACACAAAATACAGAGACAGACCCTGCAGAGTCTCCTATGCCATTCTGAGACACCCAAGAGAATAGGTGTTTACAGGCCATAGGGAGCTAGGGGAGGTTATTGCGAGGGGCTGGGTGTGATCCGATGGGCAAGGAGGCATTGCACGAAATCTCAGGGGCCCTCAGTGAGAAGCTGGCTGCAGGTGCATGGTGGGGACTGCTGAGGGCCTTAACTGAAGGCAGCTTAGAGAGAAGCTGTGCCCATCATGGCTCCCAAGAGGCTGTGTGTATGGGGTGCTGGATGATGCGACTGTCCCCACCCCCAACCCTGTTTTAATCCTAGCTAAAATCAACCAGACGTCCTTGTGATGTAGGCAGGCAGATAGGATAAAACTGATTCGATTTGTGAGCTGGAAGGCCACACCTTCACCACGCCCCCTGTGATCTCATGCTGCTACCTGACCCCACCTGTATGCCCGCCTGCCAATCAGGCTACATAACCACGCCCTTTGGAAGTGGTTAAATGGCCTGGAACACCGTGGTCCTGGCCCCTTTTTTCCATTATTGTCCTTTGCTGCCTGTGCCTTCGGGTTGCATGGTCTGCAAGCTGCCTACTCCCTGCTTTCCTGCCTGCATGCTCACTGCACATGGCTGGCTCCTGGCTGCTCTCTGAGTGGTATGGACCCCTACTTAGTTTCTAGATTTTTTTTCTCTTTTAGATATAGCCCTGCTTTTCCTATGCATTTCTCTCACCGAATAAAATCCTTAAAACTTACCATGTTGTGGGGTCTATTTCAGCCAGTATTCAGAATCTTTCTCTGAATTCACGGCAAAAGCCCACGCATGTTGTAACTCAACGTGATTTTCTCTATATATGTTCAAATGCAAATGTATATATGCACATATACACAATATTCCCTATATATGTGCATTCATATTTGTGTGCAGGTTCAGGGAGATGTGGACAGATAGCTGGGGAGAAGAGGATAGGGGCCAGAGGGGAGAGATTTGGCAGTCTGTTCAGGTTTATGTCGTAGTGCTATACCACTTGTGCAATGTTAAACTTGACAAAGACTGCAAGGAAGGCAGGAGCCTTGCCGAGCTGTGAGGGGGCCCCTGAGATGAGACTTGAGCTCTGTGGGGCAGCTAACTTGCTCGCTGTGGTCCTCACCTCTCAACACGAGCAGGATGGGGTGAGACAAGCTGTGCCTTCCCTCTCTCCCCAGGGTGAGAGTATAGCAGGCTGGGGTGGCTTGATACTCAGTTCCTCCAGCTGTGACGGGCACAGAGAGAGAGGACCCAGACTATGATTTATGATATGCAGTTACCACGAGCACGAAATGGGGATAGATCCCAACGGGGTAATCTGGGAAATAACACCCACCATTGATGAAGTTCCAGATGCTCTACAAACAACCTTTGAACAAACTCCTCGGATATCGGAGAGACTCGCCCGCAATTAAACATTCTTCCAGACAGGAGCAGCTGCTAAGCCCGGGACACACATCTCTGGTGTTATTCAGCCTCAGGTTCTACAGAGGGATCTGTTGAGGAGCCCCAGGATGAGGGAGGAGGGCCCCATGGGGAACACAGCCTTTTGTTTTCAGGGGCGATGAGCTTATTGGCATCAGCCCCAGGCTGAGCCCATGGGATTCTGGATGTCAGCTTTGTTGACGTCATGTCCTGCTGAATAATGTAACACAGAGCAGGGGTCAGGGCTGCAGGCCAGGCTCACCCCTCCACCACCACCACTCCTCCTCCTTCCCCCACAGCCCCAAGACATAGGAGCATCATGGTTAGAAAGCAAAAGGAGTTAGCTCTCTCTCGGCCCTTCCCTCTTCCCACTGGGACCCCCCTAATCACACCTCCATCGCTTTTCTCCATCACTATCCTCAGCTGGTGCTTAGAGCAGCAGGCCCCAGGCCCAGAGCTGTGGGCAGACACAGCAGTATGAGGGGAACTGGCTGAAGGGGCTCGAGGAGGTATGGCCAGAAATGCATTCATCTCTTATCTGGTATGTGTTCATGGAGTGCTTCCGGTATGCCAGGATTCTCAGGTACTGGGGACCCAGAGCAATGGAGGTTGTTCACTGTGGACTCCTATATGGACCCTTGTGTGCCCACACATGGACAAGTTTCTCACACCTGGGCAACCTCCACCAGGACATCTAGAATGACTGAATGATGGGCTTGATCTCAGCCTTTATGAAGCTCACACTTAAGGGGAGAAGCAGACCCCACACGTAATCACACATCAAATTCACTCCCTTGGTGACAGGATGATGGATGGAGTTCAGGAGGAATTGCAATTATTTTGGAAAGCTTCAAGAGTGTTTTCTCTATGGGGCCAACTTTGTGGCATAGCAGGTTAAGCCGTCACTGGGATGCCGGCATCCCACATGGGTGCCGATTTGTGTCTTGACTGCCTACTTCTGATCCAGTTCCCTGATAATGCTATTAGAAAAACAGCGGGAGGCAGGCAAGTACCTGGGGGCCCCTGCTAACCATGTGGGAGACCTGGATGGAGTCCCAGGCTCCTGACTTCAGCCTGGTTCAGCCTTGACAATTGTGGACATTTGGGGAGTCAACCAGAAGATGGAAGATCTCTCTCTCTCTCTCTCTCTGTAACTCTGCCTTTCAAATAAACAATTTTTTTTAAAAAAAAAAAGCCCTCAGTAGTGTTATGATTATTTTGCTAATAAATATTTTTTAAAAGTTTTTTTTCTCTGAGTAACATTGTCTTTGAGAGTCATCTCACATTTAATATGAAGCAAACAATCTTAGGGCTTAGCATGGGTCTTGGGTGGAACTGCAGCATGATAGAAGGACCACTCCTACCAGTAGCTGTGAGATCCAGAAAACACAAACTCCCTCTACACAGAATATTTGTGTGGCCTCTGGATATTTCCCTCCACCAAGCAAGCAGGCAATTCTACAGGTTCTATAGGAGACACCAGCCTAATGTCCTGCAATTCGTTTCAGCTGTAATCTGTCTACACCACGGCTCCCAGGGCCTCTTCCTTAAGCTTGCTTAATTTCCTGCTAACATTACGCAGGGAACTGCTTGCTTGTATTTGCCAGTTGATTGTGAAGGACTTTGTAGAGGACATAGGTGAACAGGCAGGTGCAAAAAATACACAGGGCAAGGGATGTGGCAAGGGGCTCAAAGCATCCATGCCCTCTTCCAGAGGAATGTCTGTGTGTTTGGCTATGGAGAAGCTCCCTGGACCTGGTCCCTGTGGGCTTTTCTGGAGGCTTCATTACTTTGGCGTGAGTGATTAAAGCCTTGGCCATTGGTGCTCAACTCAACTCTCAGCTCTTCTCCTTTCCCTGGAGATTGGCATGTGGGGCAGACATGAACAGCTCCAAAACTCTAACCTCATGGTTGGTTCCCATGGCAACCAGTCCCCATTTGAAGCTATCTGGGGGTCCACTAAGAATTGTCTCATTATAACAAGAGATGCTCCTAGCCTCCCTATGGCTTAGATAATTATAACGGTCGTAGGGGCTCTGTGCCGCAAACTGGGATGGCAGCTAGCATGTATATTTCTTATTTCACAGTGGTAAAGACAAAGCAAAGTGTGTGGGTGTCATTGAATACCCAAGCCCCTGTTTGCATAGAGTAAGGGTTCAGGGGCCTAGTCAGCAGCACCCCATGAGGTCTTTGATGCAGACAAATATAATTGATCATTTTGGCCTCTCCTCTGTCCCTTCTTCTTTCATTCTCTAGTCCCCAGTCCCATGGCCCCCACCCCCACCTGCGATGGTGGGAAGCTGCCTTAGGCAGCCCCTGATGACCCCAAGCCTAGCCTGCCACCCTCTTGTCCCAACTAACCCACTAGAAAGGGCATGCTCTCTTCCACAGCTCTACCACTGCCTCCTCTTAACTGAATCCTGAGCATTCAGAAAAAATAAATAGCAGATGGAGTGGGCTATGTTGGGGGTCCACACTTCTTAGAGTAAGAAGACTGTGAGTCTTGGTCTGGCCGAATTATTATCAAATTATAATGTAGATCAAGTCAGCTGTCGGAGCTTCCGTTTCCTCCTCTGCAAACTGGCACTGATAATACCGACCTGATTGTTGAGGAGAAAAGAACCAATGAGAGCTGGGGGGTGGGGGGGAGGCGTTGGGCACACGCACCAGAGGACAGCATCATGACCATGGACACGTGCTGACTGCTGCATCTCCCCCACTTGGGCCAAGGCAGAGCAGTTGGAGTGATGCCCGGCTCCCCAGCCCCAGGAGAGGGTCAGATGAAAACTGAGGTCATCCATTTTTTGAGCTCCTTCTTTGCTCGGCGAGTGTCTATTTATGTGGCCACTGTGTGTGTGGATGAATTGAACTAAGACAATAGGAGCTACTGGAAACCTGGTCTAGCCAACCTGAGCTTTCCCTCCTGGAATACGGCCTCTGCGGTGACAGGACTGGAGGTGGGTGTTCAGTTGGAGTTCAGCTACCCCCTCCAAGAAGCCTTCAGACAGTTGCACAAAAGCAACTGGGTTTCTTTTGCTCAGAACTCTAGAAGAGCAAGTCCACAGGACACACCTACAAAACCACCTGGAGTGTTTATGCCCGGAGAAGGTTGGCCCAGCCCAGCCCTCCTCTCCGATAGCATGAACATCTGACATAAGGGACACTCGGGCGCAGTCACGGGCCAAGGAGCATGAGTCACTGATCTCTGAGGTCATTCTGGCTCCAGCTCAAAGCAAACAGAGCCCTGATTTGTAGATACAGGAAGAAGTGAAAAGAAAAAGAAGACAGAAGAAGCTGCACGCACCCAGCCAGCCGGCAATAAGCTCATCCTCTCGATATCGCAGGGATCCACCTGCGGGGGTCCCGGCCAACATGTAAATGGTTTGGGCTTTGCAGTAGTGTGTGTTGTAACCACCACGACAGCTTGGCCAAGCTGCTTGTTACCAGCGGATCCACAGGGATACACACATGCATTTCTCGGAGCCTGGGGCTGGAACTGGTGTGTTTCCCTTGGCTCAGCTCTCTCATCTGGGGAGAAGTCTCTTTGTATTTATTACCTGAGCACAACTAAATCTGCATCAAAATAGGCCTTTGAATAAGCTTTACAAATTTGTCCCTGCTGAAGTGTGCTTCTTTCATGGACACCTCTAAGCGACTCAGAAGCAATCAGGCCACCAGAAGGGCCCACTTTGACCACAAAGTTCATCTCATTAGAGATGAGCAGGCTGGGTGTGGGTGGCTGTTGATTGGGACTCACATCCCACAACAGAGGGCTGGCTCAAGTCCCAGCTCCTCCATGTCTGATCCAGCTTCCTTAGAGTACACCTTGGAAAGCCATATGGGAGATCTAGATGGAGTTCCTGGCACTTGACTTTAGCCCGGGCCACCCCAGACTGTTGTTGGCATTCAGGAAGTGAAGCAGTGGATGGAAAATATCTATGTCTCTATCTGTCTGTCTGTCTCTCCCCTCACTCACCTCTGTCACTCTGCTTCTCAAATAAAAAAGATAAAAAAACTATGAGAAAGTCAGAGTGACAGGGAGAGAGAAAGGGAGTGAGAGAGAGAAAGAGAACAAAAGTGAGAGATATGTTCCATCTGCTGGTTCATTCTCCATACAACTATAACAGCCAGGGCTAGGCCAGGTCAAAGCCAGGAGCCAGGAACTTTACCCGAGTCTCCCACATGGGTGTCAGGGGCCTGAACACTTGGATCATCTTCCACTGCTTTTCCCAGGCCATTAGCATGGAGGTGGATCAGAAGTGGAACAGCCGGGACTCAAACCTGCACCCATATGGGATGCTGGTGTTGCAGGAGGCGATTTTACCTGCTATACCATAACACCTGCCCCAAATAAATAAATCATTCTTTAAAAATATTTATTTATTTATTTATGCAAAAGGCAGAGTTACAGAGAGGGAGAGGCAGAGAGAGAGAGAGATCTTCCATCTGCTGATTCACTCCCCAAATGACCACAACAGCCAGGGCTGGACCAGGCCTAAGCTGGGAGCCAGGAGCTTCATCTGGGTCTCCCACGTGGGTGCAGGGACCCAAGTACCTGGGCCATCTTCTGCTGCTTTCCCAGACATGTTAGCATGGAGCTGGTTGAGAAGTGGAGAAACTGGGACTTGAATCGGTGTTCATGTTGGATGTCAGTGCTGCAGGCGGCGGATTTACCTGCTGTGCCACAGCACTGGCCTCTAAATAAATCTCTTTTTTATTTTTTATTTTTTTTATTTTTTATTTTTTGACAGGCAGAGTGGACAGTGAGAGAGAGAGAGACAGAGAGAAAGGTCTTCCTTTGCCGTTGGTTCACCCTCCAATGGCCACCACGGCTGGCGCACTGCGGCTGGCGCACCGCACTGATCCAAAGGCAGGAGCCAGGTGCTTCTCCTGGTCTCCCATGGGGTGCAGGGCCCAAGCACTTGGGCCATCCTCCACTGCACTCCCGGGCCACAGCAGAGAGCTGGCCTGGAAGAGGGGCAACCAGGACAGAATCCGGCGGCCCTACCGGGACTAGAACCCGGTGTGCCGGTGCCGCAAGGTGGAGGATTAGCCTAGTGAGCCGCGGCGCCGGCCTCTAAATAAATCTTAAAAAAGAAAATATTAACCAATTTTAGGTCCCAGTGGGGCCTAATCCTGGCTGTAATTTCTCCAGGGTGCAGGAGCTGTGCGGGGCAGGCCCAGTGCCACCTGATGGATGCATCAGACTCAAACTCAAGTGCCAGTGTCCTGACCCCAGCTCCCCTCTTAAACTTGGTGGGGCAGAGTCTCTGTTTTCTTATGTGAAAAATCGTGGGTTTGGATCTGAGCCCTCACAGGGCATGAGAGGGGGCAGCAGGAGACGGAGGTTTCAGAGGAAGAGGTGGCATCGGCCCAGCACGGAGGCCCTCACCCCTCCCTGCCCTGCAGCAAGTGAAGGTGTGGAGCCTGCTTTTCCTTCTTGCAGGAGGCTCCGGCATTCGTCCTCAGAGCTGTCCTAGAAGGTCTTGGCTCATGCTATAGGAAGCCATGTGGAGGAATAGTCACAAGCTCCCCATGGGACATGTGAGTAAGAAATCAAATTTGGGGGCCGGAGCTGTGACGCAGCAGGTTAAGCTGCAGCTTGCAACGTCGACATCCCTGATAAGAGTGCCTGGTATGAGACCTGGCTGTCATGCTTCCAGTCCACCTTCCCGCTAAGGCTTCTGGGAAGGCAGCAGAAGATGGCCCAGGCTTATGGTTCCCTATCTCCCATGTGGAACACCCAGATGGAGTTCTGGATTCCTGGCTTCAGCTTGGCCCAGCCCCAATTGCTGGGAGTGAACCAATAGATGGAAGAGCTCTGCCTCTCCCTGTCTCTCTGTCACTCTTTCAAATAAATAAATAATTTTTTTTAAAAGAAAGAAATCGAGTTTCACCTTATTCTGGGGAGCAACCTAAAGTATGCTTTTAATGTTCTGGGGGAGGAGGCGGGGAGGGTGGGTTTGGTGTTTGCTTCTCTTTAACAAGAGGCTTTATGGGAATTCCTGCATTTTAACATGTGTCCCTGACACTACAATTAAAGACTACACAGAACTCAGAAATGGCCACGTCCACCCCAGACCCAGAGCAGAGGACTCACGTATCATCAGATGGTCACGGCTTCCAGATCCATGGTAAGTGAAGACAACAGATGAAAACACAGGTCAAGGCATTTCGAGAGGATCATGGGAGGATTACAGTCTCAGTGTCTGTACCCAGCATCAACCTTTCCCTTTTGTCTGCTGACCATGCTTACATTACACATGAAATAAATGCAGCCTCTTCATTTTTGTTTCAAGCAGGTTAAAGTTTCTGCTTGCTGCAGTGTGGTACACACACACACACACACACAGGGTTAAAAGCAAATAAAAACAGAAACAGCCCTCCCACCACCAAATAAAATACCACATGTCTCCACGAGTCCAGTCCACCCCATCTGATACGGCTGAGTGGCGGCCGTCAGCACCTGGACCTCTGGGTGTTGGGTAACTGGACCAGAGTGACCCCAACGGCCCAGGTCCTCCCCCTGTGTCAACAGACTGAAACCTGAGCAATGAATGCATGCCTTATTCTGGAACTGTTCTCACCCTATGCTTGTACTGCCTTGTTCTGTGCTCTGGTTCATTTAAATGCTGAGGTCACCCAGTTTATCAGGTCCCTTTGAGCTGCAGAGTCCTGGGAGAGGCTGCAAGAAGGTGTGGAAGAAACAAAAGACTGTTTTCCTGACTCTGAGACATCTACGTTCTCAGGGACAGACAAGCAAATTGCACAGAAAGATTACGTGTGATAGCAGGCAGGAAGAAACCCAAAGTCCTCCGGCAAGAATGGCGCATCCCAGTCCTGGATGTTAAAGGATTTGTGAACACTGCAGACCAGGTGACTCAGGGGACAGCCTTGAGAACCAACTCATCTCTTCCAGCTCTGAGCACAACATTCTGTGGACACTAAGCGTAGGCATTCACGGGTAGGAAAGTGGAAGTGGCAGGCTTTGTTGGGGCAAAGTGTGGTAAAGAGAAACAGGAAGTGAGGATGAGTCATAGGGAAGACTTATCCATGGAGAACATGGGCACCTGTTCGCACATTTGCTCATCTAAACAACGTGCCTTGCTTGCGGTGGCACTGCTCTAGGCACGCATTCATGCCAAGGAGTCTGGTAATTCCCACAGGCAATCCGGAGCCCAACAATAGTACAGAGTTGCACTGGAAGACCAGATTTGGGAGACAACCCATAGGAAGGATAATACAGGCTAGAAGTGAAATCACATAAAATAACAAGACCTAGAGAGTTTCATTGAGGAGAAACAGACAGAAAACATGTGTAGAATTTTGGCCTTTCTGCTTTGTGATCTTTAAAAACAACCTAAAATGTTAGTAGTGGGTAGATAGCATGCTATAACAAAAACAGGAAGAAATAAGTATTCATTAATATTAGTCAATTGTAGACTGGTTTTTCCATTCATTTTGATAAAATCTAGACACCAAAATCTGGACACCACTTAGTTCAAGTTAAATTTTTTCCAAAATGAGTAGATTTCACTAATCACCCAGACTCCTATCAACTCCATCTTGCAGTCCTTGTCACTGGCCAACAACAAATGAAACAGAAACAACAGCTATTGGCTGATGGGAGAGGCAACATTTGTGGTTGGAGCCTGGCTTCAAGCCTTCAAAACAACCACGTGACCCGTATTTCACAGCGATGTCTTAAAGGTACATGACTATCCTCCAACAGCTCTCACCATAAATATGTTTGGCTTCTGGTCTGCCCAGCCAGACTATGAAATCTCCGCATGTGAACAAGCCCAGCACTGGCTGAACTGTGTGGACATTGCACCCAGGCCAAACCTACAGCACGGTTTCTGCCCATGGAACCTGCCCCCAGTGTATAACCACCTGTTCTCTACTTTGCAAAGGTATTTCTTCAAACATTCTCAAGCAAAGTTTCTCGAAGGCAAGGCAGCTGCCTGTCACCTTATCTGGGCTGCTATGCTTTGGAACACATGAGCCAAGAAGCAATGTATTGAAAAATGTTTCACAAGGCTTCATGAGCTTACTAACTATGAGAAAATAAAACAGTATTTTAACAGGCTGTCCAGAAAACAGGGGTCTTGGGACTTTCACATTAGGACCTCATGGCTAATCTTGTCAAAACTAACACAGGCTAGAACAATATTTAGGAAGGAAAACTGCTGAAAGCTGCCAGTGTGTGGTCTTCCATTTATTAGGTTTGATTGAAGGACAAGTGAATGATGACTTCTCAGGCTATTGCGACTTGGGTTTGGGGAGGAGATGGCATTTCAGAGAATGTCGTGCCATACATGGAGCAATTCCTGATGCATCCCAAGAAAAATCTCTTTACTGAGTGACAGCCACAAGTCAGGCTGCACACTTAGAGGGGTTCTCCAGGAGCTCACTGTGGAAAAGGCAAATGGAGATTCCGCTGAATAACAATCACTTTTGTTCTTAGAGCCTTGGGGTTGGCAACTTCATCATCTGCCAATGTTCTGAGCCTTCTCCTAACCCTGATTAGGGAGGCAGGTGGGGGAGTGGCCATGACTCTCCTGGATAGAGGAGGGAGCAAAATCCACCCAAAGTTCCCAGGCTGGTGCCAGCTTGCCAAGTGTGTTAGAGAGTGGAACACTCTGCCCAGTAAACAAAGGCAGGTGCACCTAAACTTTTTCTGGCCACAGTATCTTTAATCCTTTTTTTTTTAACTATTCCTTTTCTCTGTGTATGGTCTTCTTATATGCAAACACATACACATGTACACACATGCTCACACACATGTGGACACATACACTCATGAAAGCACATCCTTGTACACACGTGCTCGTGCATGCAAAACACCCATGCACACAAACATGTTCTCTCTCACATACTTATACCCTGAACACATGCATGCACATATACATGTCCATACACTCATGCCAGGGCACACTCCTGTGTGCACACACTCATGCAGGCACACACACTTATCTTGGGGGAATGGCACATGCAGATGTGAGGGCAAGAGCTGAGAAGGGAGAAGCAGAGGGCTGAGTAGCATCTACAAAGGCAATCTTCCAGGTGGCCCAAGACAGGGATCTGGGATAGGGAAGACTGGAGTCCCAACTTTACCATTGGCCAGCTTAGAATTGTTGGCTTAGAAACTCAATTTGACCCTGATGTCTTTCTTTATAAAATGAGAATGGCACCATTGCCTCCCAGAATTTTCTTTTCCTGCAGAATTAAGTGAAATACATGAAAATTCTTTGGGAATTGCAGTGCCATGAAGAACCATATGCTCCTCTCTGTACACCTAGTGAGACATCCCCAGGTAAACCAAGGGCAAAAAACTGGGGGATCTCTACAATCAAAAAACCATGACTCTTTCTGAATCCCAGAATTGCCCAATCAATCTATTTGCCTGTGACTGCCAACCGGTATGTGTCACCTTTTAAGGAACACTATGGCTATAGGGACCTGGAACCCTAGACTGATAGGAAATGACTGTCCATTGTACAAAAGACAAACACCATTCTGTCCTTATTTAAAAATTTTATGTTCTTCTCATGTATTTTTTACATTATTTATCTTCAATATTGAGTTGTTTGTGCCTCCTGGTATTGGGAAAAGGAACTGAGTGCTACCTTCACCGCCCCCAGCTCCAGTCCTGCTGAACTGTAGATGATTTTTACTCCTCATTGCCGTGTTTGATTTTAGTAGATCTGGGCAGCCACATCACTCTTCCTCCATGTCTGTCCAATACAAAAAATCATGCAACTACTACAAAGTGTATCAAAGACGTGAGAAAGCTGGTCCCTGGTGTTACAGACCCTGTACCCTAGTTGGAAAGCCAATGTGATCCAGTTCGAGGACAGTTTGAGCCATGAATTATACAAGTCAACATGACACAATCTATTCTTATAAGTAGGCCTCCAGGCAAGGGGGAAGGACTCCAGGAGCCATAACCTCTCTCCAGTGGGTTCATCCAGGTGACATCTAAGTGAAATGAGAGTTTGAATTAGCACAAAAATGGAGAGGCTTGTTCAGTGGAGGAGATTGTGTGGCTGGGATGCACATATCTCCTTCTTGTGGCTTGGGAGCAGATTTCAGCTCTGCTATTCCTGGAGACACAAAACCAATGGTGGTTGGCGTTCTCACTCAAGAACAAAGTGTTCAGGGCCAGCACTGTGGCACTATGAGCTAGTCTCGTGCCAGCATGCCAGTATCCGTATGCGGATTCTGGTTTGAGTCCTGGCTGCTCTGTTTCTAATCTAGCTCCCTGCTAATGTGCCTGAGAGAGCGATGGAGATGACCCAGGTGCTTGGGGTCCTACACCCATGTGGGAGACCCAGATGGAGCTCAGGCTACAGCCTGGATCAGCCCCAACCATTGTGACCATTTAGGGAGCATACAGAGAATAGAATTTCTCTCTCCCTTTATCTCTGTCTCTCTCTCTGTGTAATTATGCTTTTCAAATAAATAGTTTCTTTTTAAGAAAAGAGTGTTCAAATCCTCCAGTTGTTCCTGCAAACACAGCAGCTGGTCAGATATTTTTTGGTCAGGTCCACCATTTTAGGACCAGAACTTAAAATGGATCTTAATGATACTTTTTTGCTTTACTACAATCAGGAGGGAAGGGGAAAAAAAAGAAATCTGTCCAGATCATCCAAAATGAGACAAGTTTGGGACAGGGGTTTGGTACAGCAGTGAAGTCACCAGTTGGGTTGTCCACATCGCACCCTAGTTTCGAGTCCTGACTCTGCTTCCAATCCTAGCTTCCTGCTGGTGTGCAGCCTGGGAGGCAGAAGTTGGTAGCCCAAATGCTTTGGCTCCTACCACCCACTTTGCCAACTCCCAGCCATTTGTGGATATTTGAGGGAGTGAAACAGTAGATGAGCATCCCCCCATCGTGTGTGTGTGTGTGTGTACCTCTGTCTCTCAAATATATATAATTAATTAAGTTTTTTAAAAAATGAGCAAACAAGGAAAGTCTGAGACAGTTACAGCCACAAGGAGCCTAAGGAGATGTGACTGTTCAATGAGATGTGGTATCTTACATGGGATACTGGAACAGAATAAGGACATAAGGTAAAGCCAAAAAGCTTTGAAGAGAGGCTGGCTGTGATCAACAATGTATCAGCACGGCTTCATCACCACTCTACCAAGGAGAGCTGTTAATAGGATCAATGGACAGGGCTGTCAGTGGAGACTCAAACTACTGGAACTTTTCTGAACATCGAAAACTGTTCTAAAATAAAATGTTTATTAAAGCAAACAAAAGATCTTTTAGCACAATAAGATTGGAATTAGCAAGAGAAGTAAGAATGTACCCTGAAGATTATCAAAGATTGTGTGGGCTAAAAGCTCTTTTCCAGGTGTCTCCAAGGGGTACACAGGAGTGGGGACATGAGAAGGAAGCTTGGGCGCCTGGAAGCTCCAGAAAAGCATGGTCCCAGCCCAGCCCTGGCATCCCACTGTGTTTGTTTTCCTGGGAAACTGTGCCAGCTGCAGCCCTGTGCCTCCCTCAAGCCTCAGTTCTGTTTTCTCCAACACAGACTGAAACCTGTGCTGAATCTCTGTAGCAATCACCTCACTCTGACTCTTGCCTTCTGAATCCTACAGCAGGGAATTCATCCTGGGTGCTGTGTAAAGGGTTGAAGACATTGCCCCCAGGGCCCTCTCTCCTCCAGCCTGGTCCTACCTGCTGTGACCATGCTGTTCACTTGCTCATAATTATGCTGTTTTAATGACCTTTGGATAAGAAATTATTTTCTGTGACAACAAGAAGCAAAAGTAGAAGACTCTTCTCTTTCTCTCTCTTTCTTCAGATGAGTATGATGAATTTGTAGGTTTTCTCTGTTTTGTAGATAAAGGTGCAAAGCTAAGACAGTTTCCTTTTTCCATGTTATATACCAAAGAAGTAACACAGCCAGAAGTAAAACCCAGGCCATGACCAACCCTATCACCATCATCTTCTAGTGCTTCCTGGGGGTCTACAGTTTTTCTGTTTTGTGAAGTTTCCACATAGTGGATTTAAAAGGACAAGTTCTCTCAGTTCACCTGGTTAATCCTTGGTCCAGACATCCAAGTTAATATTACCTAGGTGATTGCTGTCTATTCTGCAATCTAGGCCCTCAATCATCATTTTACTCTTGGCTGTTTTCAGGATAATACTCTTTGATAGAGAAGATAGAGGCAAAACAAAACAAAACAAAACAAAACAAAACAAAAAACAAACAAACAAAAAAACCAGAGAGTCTGCATTTTCATTGCATTTCTTTCCCAAGCCATAGAGCACCCACCCCTTCCCTCTGATTTACCTTTTTTCCACGAACAACCCAGACAACTGAAAGAACTTACAGATGAAATACAGATTCTCTTCCTTCCTCTCTTTCAAAATATTCTCCAACTACTGAAAATAAATCAGCATGTCTATCGATTTCCTTATCTACAAGAGTTCCTTCTCTCTTCTCAGTTCTATTTAATTTCTTTCTTTATTTATTTATTAAATATAAATTTCCAAAGTACAGTTTATGGATTACAATGGCTTCCCCCCCAATAATTTCCCTCCCACTCCCACCCCTCCCATTGCTCGCTCCCTCTCCCATTCCATTCACATCAAGATTCATTTTCAATTATCTTTATATACAGAAGATTCATTTAGTATATATTAAGTAAAGATTTCATCAGTTTGCACCCACACAGAAACACAAAGTGTAAAATACTGTTTCAGTACTAGTTATAGCATCACTGCACATTAGACAACACATTAAGGACAGATCCCACATGGGATGTAAGTACACAGTGACTCCTGTTGCTGACTTAACAATTTGACACTCTTGTTTATGGCATCAGTAATCTCCCTAGGCTCTAGTCATGAGTTGCCAAGGCTATGGAAGCCTTTTGAGTTCGCTGACTTCGATCTTATTCTGACAGGGTCACAGTCAAAGTGGAAGTTCTCTCCTCCCTTCAGAGAAAGGCACCTCCTTCTTTGATGGCCCCATTCTTTCCACTGGGATCTCACAGAGATCTTTCATTTAGGTCTTCCCTTTTTTTTTTTTTTTTCTTTTCCAGAGTGTCTTGGCTTTCCATGCCTAAAATACTCTCATGGGCTCTTCAGCCAGATCTGAATGCCTTAAGGGCTGATTCTGAGGCCAGAGTGCTATTTAGGATGTCTGCCATTCTATGAGTCTGCTGTGTATCCTGCTTCCCATGTTGGATCATTCTCTCCCTTTTTGATTCTATCAGTTAGTATTTGCAGACACTTGTCTTGTTTGTGTGATCCCTTTGACTCTTAGACCTATCAGTGTGATCAATTGTGAAATGAAATTGATCACTTGGACTAGTGAGATGGCATTGGTACCTGCCACCTTGATGGGATTGTATTGGAATCCCCTGGCACAATTCTAACTCCACCATTTGGGGCAAGTCCGATTGAGCATGTCCCAAATTGTACATCTTCTCCTTCTCTTATTCCCACTGTTATATTTAACAGGGATCACTTTTCAGTTAAAATTTAAACACCTAAGAATAATTTTGTGTTAATTACAGAATTCAACCAATAGTACTAGAACAGAACAAACAAAAAATACTAAAATGGATCAAGTATTACATCGTACATCAACAGTCAGCACAAGAGCTGATCAAGTCACTGTTTCTCATAGTGTCCATTTCACTTCAACAGGTTTCCCCTTTGGTGCTCAGAGTTCTATTTAATTTCTTCTGAAGTAAAGATACACTTGCACACAGTATTCTGTTTGGCTCATGTAATAACAAGTGATATTTTACCCACTTCATTGTATCTACTTCTGTATCTGTTTATGCTGACAAAGAAGTGGACCATATTTTGGTTCTTGGATAGGCAAAGTGGGCCTGCTATCTGGAATATTTTCTTGTTGAAATAAAATCACAAACCTGAGTCACTAAGAAGTTAAAGAGTTAATCAACTCAGGTGTTTGTAGATTAAACAAAATTTCATTAACTGAATATAAATTTATTATCAGTATTAAATAATAGTTAATACTTTTTTGTTTTTGTGTACCATGTGCACCATGTAGTCGGTACTGTACAAGTTCTTTACCTGTGTCCCATTTTAGCAGCACAAAAGCCTTTTAATATTAGTCTTTTAGTATCTCCATTTTATAGACGAGAACCACAAGGCTTAGGAAGTCTAAAACATACTCCAAGTCCAGTCAAAGGCAGAGTCAGCATGCACAATTGTACATATCCTTTCAATCCTGCACAGCTATAGCCACACTCTGGGCCGCTATCCCTTTGCTACTTAGAATTTGGTAGCCAGAGGGAAGGGAACTTTTTGACACAGGGCGAGCCCTGTACAACACTGGCACATGGATTCAGAGAAGTAGACTTCCATTTTCAGCATGGACTATCTACCTTGGGGCAGATTAATGCTTCTGCCAAGAACAACCTGAAAAGCTGCATTGGAAATTTTAGCAATTATTTTCCATGTATCAGAGAGTCACTAAAGCAGAGAGGATCCAAAATTCTAAAGAGATGGGAACTGTGAAGTGAATAGATTTTATGCAGCTATGTAAAAACCCATAGGGGATTTATTGATTCTGGGGACTGGGCAAGAGTGGAGAATCTGAGCTATGCTTGGGCAAGGGCTGCTTATGGGGGCAAACCATCAGCAGAGCTCTGGGAGTTTTTTGTGTGTATACTCAAGGGACCAATTATTTTGATGAGAATGAAAGTGGGCTTCTATCACTGCCGCTGGCATCAGAGAAAGCCAGTTAATGTAGAAAGCTTAAATGAAATCCAGAATTTCATAACATAACATAAAAATATGTAGGTTTTCATTAAAAATCACTTGTCCTACCAGGAACCAGGAAGATCTCAAACAGAATGAAAAACAGACAGCAGATGCCAACACTGAGATGACGGAAGTGTGAGAATTATCCGACATAATAATCAGCATGGAAACACTACAACATTGGCTAAAAATGTACATGTGGTTAATGCCACTGAGCTGTGCACTAGAAAATGTGCACTTGGAAACAAATAGTACACATTAAAAATGATTGAGGTGACAAATTTTTTTGTGTATTTTACCATGATTATGAACATGCTTGAAACAAATAATAAAAAATGGAAATCCTCAATAATAGAAGATATAATGAAAAGTCAAGTGGAAGTTTTAAGACTAAAACATATCATTAACTAAAATTCAAAGTTCACTATATGGATTCAAAGAACAGACAAGACAGAGGACAGAACCAGAGACCTGGAAGTCAGAACAACACAGAGTATCCACAATGCAACCTTTCAAAAAAGAAAAAACGGTTGAAAAAACAAACAGAGGCTTAGAGACTTGTGGCATTATAATGAAAGATCTAATATTATATTGTCAGGCTCTTTAAAGAAAAGAAGAAACAGAGCAGAACTGCAAAGGACCCAGAAAAATAATAGCTCAAAATTTCCCAAATTTGGCAAGAGAAGTAAACATGCAGAATCAAGAAGCTGATTAAAGTCCAAGCAGAATAAACCCAAAGAAATCCACACCAAGACATTTAATATTTAAGACAATGACAATGAATTTATAATCAACAACAAAAGTGATTAAAAAAAGAAGTAGCACAATATCACATAAATGCTAAAAGAACTGACAACTCAGAATCTTATAGCTAGCAAAAGAACAAAAGAACCATTCAGAATTTACAGAAAGATCAAAATATTCACAGATGAAGGAAAACTAACAGAATTTGTCAGCATCAAACTTACCCTAAAAGAATAGCCAAAGATTGTTCTCTAAGAAGGAGGAAAACAATAAAAGGAAAAACTGGAGAATATCAGGAAAAACAAAATAACATAAGTAAAAATGTGCATAAATGCAATAGACTTTCCTCTCCTCTGTTCTTTTTTTTTTTTTAGCAGATTTATTTATTGATTTGCAAGTCAGAGTAACAGAGAGAGGGAGAGACAGAGACAGAGATCTTTCCTCCACTGGTTCACTCCTCAAGTGGCCTCAATGGCCAGAGGTGAGCAAGCCCAAAGCCAGGAACCAGGAGCTTCTTCCAGGTTTCCAACATGGATGGCAGGAGCCCAAGCACTTGAGTTATCTTCTGTTGCTTTTCTCAGGCCATTGACAAGGAGTAGGATCAGAAGTAGAGCAGCAGAAGATGGCCCAAGTCCTTGGGCCTCTGCACCCACATGGGAGACTCAGAAGAGGCCATCTGGGAAGTGAACCAGCAGATCAAAGACCTCTCTCTCTGTCTCTACCTCTGTCTGTCTACTCTGATTTCAAATAAATAAAAAATAAATCTTAAAAAAAAAGAAGTGGATCAACCAGGACAGGAACCAGTGCCCATATAGGGTGCCACCTCATAGGTGACAGCTTTACCTGCTATGCCACAATGTTGGCTCCAACTTTCCTCTCTTCTCGAGGTCAGAGTTACAGAGAATATTTGACAGTTAAGGTAAAAATTGTAACACTATTCAGTGTGACTTCAAATGCATATAGAGAAATATTTACAACTATATTTACAACTATATTATACATATATATATATTATGTCTCATTCAAACTGGCAAAATGATGACACAAATAAGATATAATAAATTATGTCTGGACAGTCATTAAAAACTCTAAAAAGTGATACATTCCAAAACACTATGGATAAATCAAAATGTAATCCTAAAAAATGTTCAAGTAACCACAAAAGGCAAGAAACAGGGCAAACAAATAGAAAACACACCAAAGAATGACAGACTTAGTCTGTAACAAATCAATTATTACTTTAGACACAAATGATCTGAATACATTAATTAAATGACAGAGATTGGCACTGCAGGCAGAGGCTTTACCTATTATGTCACAGCACCAGCCCCAGAACCTCAAAATGTATAGCCAGCAGGTCAGAAGTACACATTGCCTGGAAACCTAGAACTTGTGGCTGACATCTGAAGGGAGGTTAGTCTTGTTGCAGACTGTGCCACAAATGTACACTAACTGTGTAATTAGTGTCAGAACTGCATTGGAAGTATTGCACATGATCAGATCAATTGATGTAGAAAAAGTGTTTGACACAATTCAACACCTGTGCATTATACACCCAGAAGAGTAAGAGGGAACCTCCTCAGATTGATAAAGAGCATATGCAAAGATGAAACAAGATGGAAAACCATGCAGCTAGTATAATACCCAACTGTGAAAGATTGGCTGCTTTCCTTTTCGGATTGGGAATCAAGTAAGGATACACTCCTACCACCCATATTCAGTACAGATTCAGTGGCCCTTATCTGAGATGCCTGGACCAGAAGTGCTTCCAATTTTGGTTGCTTTCAGATTTTGGAATATTTTCATATACATAATGAGCTACCTTGGGAACAGAATCCTTTTCTGAATAGGAATTTCTTCTCTATTTCATATTTATGTTACGTATATGTAGCCTGAAGATAACTTCATATGCTATTTTTAGCACACTTGTGCTTTGACTGCAACCCCTCACATGAAGTCTTACATGGAATTTTCCACCTGTGGCATGATGTTGATGATTGGATTTTTTTTAACCATTTCAGATTAGCATCAGAAGTTCTAGCCAGTGAAGGAAGTCCAGAAAAAGGTATATAGTTAAAAAAGGAAGAAACAAAACAGTACTTAATCACATCGTTTATGTAGAAAATACCAGAAAATCTACAAAGACAATTTAAAAATAAGAAAATAACATCCCAAGGGGCAGGTGTTGTGGCACAGTGGTGCTAGGTTACCATTTGGTATGCCTGAATCTTATATCAGAGTATTTGGGATTGAGTCTTACCTCCACTTTCAATTTGGCTTCCTGCTGATGTGCCTTGGAGGTGATAGATGATGCCTCAAGTACTTGGGTTCCTGCCACCCAGATTGGAGAACTGGGTGGAATTCCTGACTCCTGATTTCAGCCTGGATCAGGCTCAGCTGTGTGGGCACTTGAGTGGTGAACTAGCAGATGAAAGACCTCTCTCTCTGTCCCTCCCTTTTTCACTGTCACCCTGCCTTTCAAATAAGTAAATCTTTTTTTAAAGAGCACCTAAAAGAAAGGGATTTAAGCCAAGTTGTAGGATACAAGATAAGTATACAAAATTAAATTTGTATGTAGTAGCAGTGAATACATATACTGAAATTTTAAAATGTAGCATCATTTATACTTGCTCTAAAATTAGTTATCTGTAAATGTTTTCTAAATATTTATTAAGTATTTTCTTTAAATATTTTAATTATTTGTTTGAGAGGTAGAGTTACAGACAGAGAGAGGGAGAGAAAGGTCTTCCATTCGCTGGTTCACTCCCCAAATGGCTACAATGGCTGGAGCTGGGCTGATCTGAAGCCAGGAGCCAGAATCTTCTTCCAGGTCTCCCAGTCCGATGCAGGGACCCAAGCACTTGGGCCCTCTTCTATTGCTTTCCCAGGCCATAGCAGAGAGTTGGATCAGAAGAGGAGAAGCCAGGACATGAACCAGTGCCATTTCAGACACTGGTGCCGCGGGGGGAAGCTTAGCCCACTATGTCACAGCACTGTCCCCATTTATTTTTAAGTATTTGAAAGTCTGAGTTACAGAGAGAGCGTGGGAGACAGGGAAAGAGAGATTCTATCTACTAGTTCACTTCCCAGATGGCCACAATGGCCAGGGTGAGCCAGGAAAAAGCCAGGAGCTAGGATCTTCTTCTGCATCTCCCACGTGGGTAGCAATGTCCCAAGTGCTTGGGCCATCTTCTTTTCTCTTTTTCTTTTTCTTTTTTAAGATATTTGAAAGGCAGAATTGCATAAAGATAGAGAAAGATCTTCCATCCACTGGTTCATTCCCCAAATGGCTGCAACAGCTAAGACTGAGCCAGGATAAAGCCAGGGGCTGGGAGCCAGGAGCTAGGAGCTTCATCCAGGTCTCCCACATAGGTGCAGGGGCCCAAGATCTAGGGCCAGCCTCTGCTGCTTTCCCAGGTGCATTAATGGTGGATCAGAAGTGGAGCAGCCAGGACTCCAGCGGGAGCCCATATGGGATGTCTGCATTGCAGGCAGCAGCTTAACCTGTTATTCCACAATGGAGGTTAGGCCATCTTCTGCCGCTTTCCCAAGCTGTTAGCAGGGAAGTGGATTGGAAGTGGAGCATCCTGGACACAAACCAGCGCTGATAGACGATGCTGGTGTCACAGGTGGCAGCTTTACCTGCTATACCACAATGCTGGCCCCAGTTATCTGTAACTCTAACAACACTTATAAAGGATTATGTATGGAAAACCACACAATACTGATGAAAGTAATTAAAGGTGTTCTAAGTAAATGGAGACAGATATCTTGTACAGGACTGAAAAATTCAACACAGTAAAGTGTCAGTTTTCCCTAAACTGATATACAACTTTAATGTAATTTCTATCAAAATCCTAGAAAGATTTTTTTTAATGATTAATTTATTTATTATTTGAAGTGGAGAGTGCTGGGTGGGAGGGGAGAGAAGAGAGAGAATCTTTTATCTTTTGGTTCACTCCACAAATGGCCGCAATGCCTGGGCCTGGTACAGGGCAAAGCCAGGAAGCTGGAGCTATATCCAGGTCTCTCATTTGGGCAGCAGGAGCCCCAATACTTGGGCCATCCTTTGCTGCTTTCCCAAGCACATTAGCAGAGAGCTGGATTGGAAACAGAGTAGCAGGGACTCAAACTGCTGCTCTGATATGGATTGTGTACATTCAGCAACACCGATCCCCTTTTAAAATCAATATATTCAAGATTATACTAAAATGTATATGGAAGTACAAAGGAACCATAATAGCCAGAATAATTTTTGAAAAATGAATAAAATGGAAGAATTCAGGCTTCCTGATTTCACTCCTAAGAGGTATTATCAGACACATCAATGGAATAGCATAGAGAAGTCGGAAATAGACCCACAGAAATAGGTTAAACTGATTTTGACAAATATGCAAAATCAGTTAATTCAATGGAGGAAAGATAGTTTTTTCGACAAGCAGGGCTGGGCCAATTGGCCAGCCGAGGCAAACAAACATCTTATACCAAAATTAACAAAAATGGATCCTCTACTTAAATCAAAAACTATAGAACATTTAGGAAAGCAACCAGGAGTAACTTTAGGATCCAGGGCTACACATAGAATTATTAGACAACATCAAAAGCATAACCCATGGAAATAAAAATTTATAAATTGGACTTCTTCAAAATAAAATCTTTGTATTCTGAAAAAGACTCTGTTATGATGAAAAGATAAGCTGGGAGAAAATATTGCAAACTATATAACAAAAAAGGAGGTTCTAGTATCTAGAATTAAAAAATAAAAAGCCTCAAAATTCCACAGAAAAACAAATATCCAGTTAAACAAGCCACTAGATAGAAGTGTGACTAGCTGGGCCCAATGGCCTGTGCGCAGAAGTGAGATGTTACCTCCAGCCAGAGTAGTTAAGAAGAGCCATGAAGGTTTCACGTTCGTTTTTTCTCTTCCTATTCCTGAAGCCATGTATTGAGGTGGTTGCACCACTAAGTGGAGTGGCCTGGATTCTAGATTCACTTCATGGAGGAGACTCAACATGAACTGGACCTTACCTGAGTAAGAGGAAAAGTCTTGCTGGGTTAGGTGGCTGTTGTTTCTGGAATGAGCTGTTACTTGCAAACATAACCTGTTCTACTGACAATGCAGTGATAAACTATAGCACAACATCTTTAAAACATAGTCACAGATAGTGAAATAATTTAATAAAACCCTTTCTATATCATCAGCCAATTATGGGACTCCCAGTTTTCCACAGTTATTTAGAACTAATGGTATCGTAATGATTCTCTTCACTTACGTGTGCAAATTTTTTCTTTGGAGTAGGAGAGGAGTGAAGGTTGTTTCCTTAAAATATGTCTGGAAGCAGTTTTCTTGGATGAAAGGGGAGAGATGTTTCTATTATTCTGCATGCCCATAATTTTCAGTGTCTGATACACAGAATTTCATCATCAAAACTTTGCTGAATGGATATTTTCCAATACTTGCCCCCACTAATCTTGCCAACCCTTACTCTTCGTACATTTTTGACAACATTAATGCACCCAAAGTGATGCTTCCCTGATATTTCTATTCGCACGGCTTTGGTTACAAGTGAGGTTGAGCATGTCTTCATATGTCTGTTTGCTGGTTGTACTTCTTCTTTGATGAATTGCTAGAACAGATGTGTTTGTGACTGGGAAGCAAAGCAGTCCGTTTGTCTGGTGAGATGACTTATCTTTGTCAACGTCCCCAAAATAGCAATCAGTCATCCTGCAAGGTGAACGGTACAGTATCACTTTCTCTAACTGTAATTCTGTCTCTGGAAGCAAGCCAACTCCTTCAGCAGAGGTTAGCTTCAAGTAACCCTTTCCGCTGAGGTTCTCAAAGGTTCTCTTATTGTCTAATGAATCCAAATGTCTAATGAAGTATGGTGATGATTAATTAATAGACATCATTTCTACCTCCTGGCCTTATCACTGGGTAAGAATCTCCAGTTCAGTTAAGAGCTCTGTGTATGGGTGCCTGCTTCTCATCCAAACATCTTATTCTTCTTCCTGTTTTAGGAGAACTCAAGGTAGAGAAACCTGCTACCCATGAGATGCCTAGGAGAGATCAGCTGGATTTTCTGCATCAATGCTACCGGGTTTTGTTACCGCAGCAGAGTGGGCCAATACTTTACGGCCAAATCCCTAAAAGTCATTTCTTTGCTTCTTTTCTTGTCTATAAAGCCATAGTAAGGTGTTCACTAGCAAATCAGAAGAAAAACTGAGCATCAACAAAGCTTTCCTGCTGCAGCCACCATGTACTCTTCCAGCCCCTTCCTTACCCACAGCCTGGGGCCAACCAAACTCTTTGCACAGACTCTGATCTTGCATTACCACAAGCTGACTCTTCTGCCTGCTCTGTCCTCTCCCAGTGTTCTCACCTGACATTTCCTCTCCCTTTGCAGGACACACACTACGAGGCCTTTCTTCCCCTCCAGGACCAGAGCTTGTCATTCTCTTTCCTAGTTTCTGCAGAATGTACCACCACTGTAGCACCTTCCTCAGGGCATAGCCCTCTCTGCCTCCAGCTTACGAGTGATCAAGCACTAATCTTTTTTTTAAAGATTTATTTATTTATTTGAAAGAGTTACACAGAGAGAGGAGAAGCAGAGTGAGTGAGAGAGAGAGAGAGAGAGAGAGAGAGGGAGGTCTTCCATTCGATGGTTTACTCCCCAGTTGGACACAACGGCCGGAGCTGCACTGATCTGAAGCCAGGAGCCAGGAGCTTCTTCCGGGTCTCCCATGTGGGTGCAGGAGCCCAAGGGCTTGGGTCATCCTCTACTCAAGCATGAATCTTGCCTCTCTTCTAGCTCCCAGCACCCAGAGGAAGGACGGAATGGGTTTTGTCTGATGAGTGCGACACGAGGTCAAACCAGTTAGCAAAATGTTTTGCTTTCAACTCTGGCTAGGTCAGCTATCCCCTGAGCAGTCAGTCACACAACCAAAACTATGGTGGGCTGTTTTTGGAGACCGGCACTCAGAAAAGCATCATAAAACAATGCGCAGGTTATAAATGTGGTGATTCGGGATCAGCATCAGCATTTCAGAGCCTCGAAGGTTTCCACCTGCCAACCTCACCATGGCCTTGCACATTCTGAAATGCTCTTCATTTACATGCTCTGATGAAGAGCTCCATCAAGCACTGAGTTCTACTGTGCATAATAATCCTCACAAAACTTGACTCATTTTCTGAAAGCTAGGAGTGATTCTTGTGTATCATAGCATAGGACGTACAAGTGTTCTGTTCAATTAAACTCATATATAGTGATCATTTTCTTTTTTAGATTTATTTTATTTATTTGAAAGACAGAACTACAGAGAGAAGTAAAGACAGAGAGAGAAGTCTTCCATTTGCTGGTTCACTCCTCAGATGGCCGCAGTGGCTGGAGCTGTACGGATCCGAAGCCAGGAGCCAGGAGCTCCATCCAGATCTCCCTTGTAGGTACAGGGGCCCAAAGACTTGGGCCATCTTCTACTGCTTTCCCAGGCCATAGCAGAGAGCTGGATCAGAAGAGGAGCAGCTGGGACTAGAACCAGCGCCCATATGGGATGCCGGCGCTTCAGGCCAGGGCTTTAACCCTGGCTGTGCCACAGCGCCGGCCCCGTGATCATGTTTTAATAATGCTCCGTGGTTCTCCAAGATTAATGTGGCTGGCATTGGAATTCAGCACTTTCCCAGCCTGAAGCATCCTGAGCTGACCTACGCAGGGAGCTGGCCCGTGTGTTTGATGTAGCTCGTTAACTACTCAGACTCCCTGGTAGCGAGTGTAAATGGTTGAAGAGGAACTGGGGGAAGAGAAGCAGGGAGAGATGAAATTGAACCCCTTTTCAGGAAACACAGCCATACCTAAAGACCACTGGGAAACTGATACCAACAGGGGCCAATTACTCACGATCCAAGCCCTACCCAGAAGACGAGTGATGTAACAGCCTCGGCTTGCTCCCCCCAAAATCCCCTCTACACAAATGGAGAGATTCAGATGCTGGTGACCAGAGGCATTTAAGTGGCCATAACTCCCCAGCACAGGACCTCAGAGGAACAAAGTGTCTCCTGCCATCAAGGAGAAGCCTGGGTTGTGTGGCTTGATATCTTATCCTACCATCAGATTTTAACAGCTTCAGTCATTAGGAGTGAAACTTCCCAGGAACCTTTTGCTAGAAAGGAGACAGGTTAAGTTCCAGACAGCTCAGGGCAATGTTCCGGACCATTAACCCAGTGTCTTTTGTTTAAAGATGAGGGGAATGAGCAAGTCCTGTCTTCATCCGGAAAAGTCCTAGGAACACGCAGTGCAAAGGGTATTTGAGCCGCAGCGGCCTCGTGGGTGACTACTTCATGATGAAATTTAGGCTCCCACGGGAATCCTGGCTCTCGTTAATGAGATTGCCTATGCTAAGAACATGGAGCCTGAAAGAAGGAAAACTTGACAAATGCAACAAAAGTTCTCAGAGTCAAATACAGAAAACATGTATGCCTAAAATAAAATTTAAAGAAATATTAAAAACCTAATAAGTGATAGTTTGAACAATTCAAGATATTTACATGGTCTGTAAAAAAAAAAAAAGAGTTCGTTGCAACAGAATGTTCAGTGATCAGAAATCGGCTTTGAGGATGCTCTGTCTAGGACAGTTTTGTAGAACAGCACTGATTAAATGTGCAAGAATCTGAGGACTTCAGATGCCACCAGCCCCTGTCCCATGGGGGTGGGTGGGGTTGCTGCCTATCTGGGTAAAGGCTCATGTGACGCCCAGCATACCTGGAGGGCATGAGTTCTAAGGGGCCATCTTTCATTGGGGAGCTGAGGGCAGTCTGAGATCCACAGATAAGAACAGCTGGCCAGGGCTACAGAGAGCCTAGAGAGAGAGGTGAGGCTTTTGGCTAAGAGTTTCTCAGTGAAGCAGGAAAAACAAAAAGAACTTGGCTCTGGGTTTTTTTTTTTTTTTTTTTTTTTTTTTTTTAAGATTTATTTTCTTTATTTGACGGGCAAAGAGACACAGTGAGGAAGAGAGAACTTCTATCCACTGGTTCATTCCAAAATGTTCACAGTGCTGGTGTTGGGCCAGACTGAAGCCAAGAGCTTCATCTGGGTCTTCCGCATGGGTGGTAGGGGCCCAAGCACTTGCATCATTGTCCCTACTTTCCCAGACACACATTAGCAGGGAGCTAGATCTGAAGTACAACAGCCAGGACTTGATCTAGGGTTCCTGTATTGGATGCTGGCATTGTAGGCAGTGGCTTAACCACTGTGCACAATGCTAGCCCCTCTGTCTTTGTTTTAAGTAGGTGTTGGGAAAGGGGACAGGTGGTTGGGTCCCCTCAAAAGTCCTCTGTTGAAGCCTCACCCCTATGGTGATGGTATTAGGAGACAGGATTCGTGTCTTTATGAAAGAGGCCCAAGGCTCCATGGTCCCTGCCTCCAGGTGAGGATGTAGTCAGAAAGAGCCTTTTATGAGCCGGGATCCACAACTGCCCCCAAGACACTGACAGAATCTGCCAGCACCTTGATTTTGAACTTCTGAGCCTTCAGAATGGTGAGAACTGAATTTCTGTCTAGAAAGCCACACAGTAGCTGTCCACATGGACTTTAGACACCAGCACATGCCAGCCCCAAATGGAAAGAAATTCTGGGATTTCAGAATGTATCATTGCAAGATGACGACCCATGGGCTAGCGCTGTGGCATAGCAGGTAAAACCTCTGCCTGCAGCGCTGGCATCCTGTATGGGCACTTGTTCGAGACCCGGCTGCTCCACTTCCGATCCAGCTATGGTCTGGGAAAGCAGTAGAAGATGGCCCAAGTCCTTGGGCCCCTGCACCCACGTGGGAGACCTGGAAGAAGCTCCTGGCTCCTGGCTTCGGACCGGCACAGTTCTGGCCATTGTGGCCATTTGGTGAGTGAATCAGTGGATGGAAGACCTTTCTCCTCTCTCTCTCTCTCTGACTTTCAAATAAATAAATAAACCTTAAAAAAAAAAAGCTGACACCCCTGCCTGGACCCTAAAATCCACAGCCACAGCTTCACCTTGAAAAGCCCTGGGCTTCCCTCCCACGTCTCCATCCGATAGGCACTGCTGGCTTTATCCTAGAGCCCTCAGCAAGGCTCCCACCTCTATTCCCCTGTTGCCCCTGCTGTCCCTGCTCTGTGCAGTGTTTCCTTTTAAGCACCGTCACTTGAGCAAAGTCCCTTTGCTGCTGTCATCTGTGTATATTCTGGTCACCAACTTCCTCCCCAAGGCACCTGACAGTCTCTCTCTCCTTCAACTCCCCACTCCTGGGGTCATCCCAAGCCACTTTACGGTATGTCATGACCCTAGCACCGTGGTTACTCTGATCCTCCACCTTCTCATGACAAAATAGTTTTCCCTGCTCACACTGCGGCTTCCAAGTGCTGCCGGGGGACCATACAGGTTCCAAGAGCATAATTTTATATATCAACATAGGTAATGGAAAACCCAGGATAAGAATGGCTTAACCACACCATGTAATATTCTGGACAAGGCAATCTGAAGCTGGCGTGGTGGTTGTGTGAAGTCAGCAGATACTTTCTTTTCTATCATCCTCAAGGAAGTACCGCCTTCTGCTTTTAGGGTTACTGCAAGTACAAGAATGGCTGCCAGGGCGCCAGCCATCAAATCTCCCTTGGCAATAAAAATAAAGGAGATGAGAGTCTTCTCAACACCTTTCACTTTTACCTTTTGGGGCCAGAGTTTACTTACACACCCATAATTAGGTATAAGGCAGGCTTGCATATCACCACCCCAATGATGCTGGGGCCGTGATCATAACTCCAATGGTGGACATGGGTGGGTGTGGAGGAGCAACTAGAAGTCCTGGCTTCTTGCTTCCTTCTTGCTCTCTGTCCCAACAAATCCTGCCTCCCAGCCTCACCCTACCAACATTTCTGCAACTTAGAACATTCTGTTGGAGCAGGTGTTTAGCCTAACAGTTAAGATCGCTTCATGGCTGAGTGTTCCAGTAAAATGCACAAATGTTTCTCACATCAGAGCGCCTAGGTCTGAATCCTAGCTTTAACTCCTGATTTCAATTAATTTCCTGACTCAAATGATTGGGTTCCTGCTTCTGGCTCTTGGCTTAGAACTGGCCCTGGGAGGCATATGAGGAGAAAAAAAAATGGGACTGCACTCACTTTCTCTTTATCAAATAATTAATTTTTTTAAAAAATCTGTTGGTGAACTACTAAATATAAAATTATATGACACCAGAGGTTTGCTTCAAAATAAACAGCTGCTGCTGGTGATAGTGGTGCGTATGTAGGGGGCACAGGAAACCAAAGCTGATCACCATTGAAACTGGATGATGGATTTGTGGTTTTAGCTCACTTTCTTTTTCTTACTTTTGTATGTGTCTGACATTTTCCATATTAACCAATGTTTTTAGAAAGCACACACCTGCCAGTTTTTCCTGCTTTTGTTCATGCTCTCACGCACCATATGACAAAGTTTCCTTCTACTTTTGCTCACTTTTTGGCCCCCCAGAGGAGACTTAATATATGTTTGTCCAATGAATGAAATGATTTGTAAAAATTTTTCTCTCTGGGGCTGGCACTATGGCGCAGCAAGCTAAGCTGCTGCCTGAGGTACTGGCATCATATGTGGGCACCGGTTCAAGTCCCAGCTCCTTCACTTCTGATCCAGCTCCTTGCTAATCCACCTGGGAAAGCAGCAGAAGATGGTTCAAGTGTTTGAGTCCCTGCACCCACATGGGAGACCCGGATGAAGCTCCTGGCTCCTGGCTTTGGCTTGGCCCAGCCCTGGTTATTGCAACCGTTTGGGGGAATGAACCAGTGGATGGAAGATTGCCCTCTCTCTCTGCAACTCTGCCTTTCAGTTGAATAAATGAAACTTACAAAAAGAAACAAAACTTTCTGGGGGCCAGCATTGTGGCATAGAGGATAAAGCCACTGCTGATGACACTGGCATGCTAAAATGGTTCAGGTCCCAGGTGCTCCACTTCCAATCCAGCTTTCTACTAATGGCCTGGGAAAAGCAGTGGAAGATGGTCCGAGTGCTTGGGCACCCATTACCCATGTGGGAGACCCAGATAAAGCTCCAGGCTTCTGGCTTTGGCTTGGCTCAGTCCTTGGCTTTTGTGGTCCTCTGGGGAGTGAGCCAGAGGATGGATGTTCTCTCTCTCTCTCTCTCTCTCTCTCTCTCTCTCTCTCTCTGTCTTTCCATTTCTCTTTGTAACTCTGATTTTCAAATACATATGTAAATCTTCAAACAATAACAATTTTCTTTCTGGAAGCTTCTCTCCCCTTCTTGCCCTACTGAAATTCCTTGTCCTCTGGGGACCATGCAGACATTCCTTGATCTGTGTAACCCCATCCCAGTCCAAGGCCCTAGCACATTAGTACACGATTGCTATGATGTTGATCACACAGACACTATGAAATCACTGGCTCACCCCCATCATCACTGATCACCACTGGGTTTGGTCATCATTAAATCCATTAGCTACCATCCATCTGTGTCCCCAGCAAGCTTGCAAGGACAGTTCTTGGAGGGTGGTGCCATTTCTCAGCCACCAATATGCCTTCTCTGCCTGACACAGCACCTGGTACACAGAGACGGCCATCAACAAAGGCCCGACTTGAAATGAGCTTGAAAGCAAAACCTAAGGTTTAACCGGGCTTTCAAAGCACATAGTCCAGTCGGCAGACACAGTGCAATCTAGAACTAGGGCGCAGGATGCAGAGGCTTCGCTGATCGAGCTACAGACACTGACATGACGCTGCAGCCGATCATCAGGATGGAAAGGAAAGAGGGAGTGAGAGAGAGGCAGTCAGCCAAGCAAGTGTAAGCGAAAAGAGGAAAAGGGGCTCTCGGAGTTCTGGGGGTGGAGAGCACTGCGAGAAAGCGCAGAGTGAAGACAGGGACAGAGCAAGCAGGATGCGTCATTTATCCTTTTATTGTTCCAGGGATCGCTTCATGGCTGAGCGTTCCAGTAAAATGCACAAATGAGACCCCAGGGACAGGGCTGTCTGCCCTGGCCATTTAGCATTTTAACAGCCCGTGCTGTCCCTTCCAGGAAGCGGCCTCTCTTTATCTCTCTCCCCAGTGCTGTGGACCTGGGACAGCAAACCTTCTTGACTGCCACACACCCCCACACCAAGAGCCGCCTTGGAACACCAGCTTGTGCCCCTTCTCATCTGCCAGGAAAAGAAACAGAACCCCAAGTGCAAGTCCTAGGTGATCTTCCGCGGCTGACCCTGAGGATCTGTGGCAAAGGCTCTGGGCTCATGGGGACAGGCCAGGAAGACAAAGGGACATCAGCCTGAAGCCCAGAACAAGCCATCTCCTGGCTCCTTGACTGGGCTTCCCTCTTTCCCTCCTGAGACAGGAAAACCAACCCCGCAGTGGGTCCAGCCCACCCGACGTGGAGACAGAGAAGGGGTCCCCAAACAGGACATGGGTATCCCCAGTGAGTATGGCAGTGAAGAACGGGAGTGGGGAAGGGGAGAGGAAGAGAAAAGGGAGGAGGAGGGGCAGCAACACAGCACTGTGTCCTTGCACTGGGGCTGGGGCAGGGCTGTGCCAGAGCCTGGGGCCAGGGAGGAAGGTGGCATGAGTGCCCAAGCTATGCGGGAGGCACCTGCCGCCTGCAGCATCTTCATGGCCCTCACTTCTCTCCTCTTTAGAACCCAGTGGAGGGTAGATTACCTTCGTGCTGGTGTTGGTGTGAAATACTGAAGGAGTTCCTGAGGGTGGATCCCCCACCGCGCTGGTGAATGGGCAACTTGGGGGCAGCAGTGGGGGTCCAGACAGAGGTGGGGGAGGCAGGGAGGGCAGCTTGCTTCCGTTCAGGATGGACTAGGCAGCATCCTTGTGTCAAACACACTGAGCCTCCAGTGCTTCTCCATTCCAGAAACCGTATCTTGCTCAAAGTTACACACACACACGCACACACACACACACACCAAAACAGAAGCCACTGTTGTGCTTCTGGAAAAGACCCCTGGACACAAGGACAAGTCCTGGAGGAAACGCCAGGCTGTGCGTGGCTGAGACCTGGGGCATGGAGTCCTCCTCTTTTAATTGCAGCCTGGGGTGGCCTCAGCCTAGCTCCACAGTGGGGAGGGCTGGCCCCATGTGAGGGTCCTGGGTGTGCCTGCAGAGCCAGGACCACGCTGTCGGGAATAAATCAAGTTGCTGTTGTAACTGCCCTGTGTTTATTCTCACCCGGCAACAGCAAGCTGCATGTGGTGGGAACGGGAGGCAAATCCTCATCCTTATCAGCGAGTGGCTCACGTCCAACTGCAGGGGCTACCCGGAGGAGGAGCTGGGTACCCGCGGACGTGCAGCCAGCACAGTTCAAAGTGTTCTGTGCTGTGTGGGAGCCCGGGGCTGCCTGAGGTGCCGCTGCAGTGATAACCCCGTGTTGCAAAGTCTCCCGGGCGGGCGGACGGAGAAAAAAAAAGCTTCAAAGTGCTTTCTTGATGGGATTCTCTTGGCAAGAAACAGAGCTGTGTTTTTCAGTCGGCTTTAATTCCTCGGAGCAGGCAAGGCCTGACCCTTGGGTTGCTGGTTTCTGGGCAGATGGGAGGGGTTTCTTCTACTTCAAAGCCAGAGGCACAGGACCCTTTCTGGTGGATACATTGGTCAAGTGGGGCTTGCCATTGTCACTGGAAGGCAGTTGTACAGGGCGGCCCAGGGGCTGGTGAGCAGAGGGCATGGTAGCTGTGTTCCCCTCCAAAATTTTTTTTGAAGATTTATTTATTTGAAAGGGAGAGAGAGAGAGAGAGAGAGAGAGAGAGAGATATCTTCCACCTGCTGGTTCACTTCCCATTCAGCTGCAGCAGCATGGGTTGAATCAAGCCAAAGCCAGGAGCCAGGAGCATCTTCCAGGTCTGCCCACCCAGGGGCAGGGACTTGGACCATCTTCCACTGCTTTTTCCAGTGCAGTAGCAGGGAGCTGGATCAGAAGTAGAGCAGCTGGGACTCCACTGCAGGTGGAGGCTTAACCTTCCAACACCACAGGGCCGGCCCCCACCCTCCTGAAAATTAAGATTTGTGTTTTACCAGCAACATATATACTTGTGTAAGCACACAAAACATTACATTTGAGAATGATTCCCAAGTGGCATAGCAGGAAGCAGCTGTCCTTTGTTCGATCAACTCTCGAGTTTGCCTTTATTATGCCTGAGACAATGGGTCTGGGACACCAGCGAAGGTGCTTCTCTTATTCCGTCCAGCCCAGACCACCACTCCGAGTTCTGAGTTCTGCTTGATGCTTTCCCTGGATTGGACACAATGTCTAATGGAGGGGCCCGCGCTGTGGTGTAACGAGTAAAGCTGCATCCTACAGTGAGACATCCCATATGGGCTCTGGTTCACGTCCCAACTGTTTCACTTCCAATCCAGCTCTCTGCTATGGCCTGAGAAAGCAGTAGAAGATGGCCCAGGTGCTTGGGCCCCTGCACCCATGTGGGAGAAGAAGCTCCTGGCTCCTGGCTTAGGATCAGCTCAGCTCTGGCCATTGGGGCTGTTTGGGGAGTGAACCAGTGGATGGAAGACTCCCCCCACTTTCTGCATCTGCCTCTCTGTAACTCTGACTTTCAAATAAATAAATCAATCTTTAAAAAAAATGTCAAATGGAGCTCTAGGAATCATCTGGAGACCAGAATGGGGCGCTCACCAGACATCGGCACTGTGAAAGGTACAGGTGTTTGTTATTGAAGTCTCCTGGGTTAAGGTGTTTTGGTATACCCCGAGCCAAGAAAAGAGCAGCCCGAGCCAAGAAAAGAGAAAAAAATGAAAGTATAGTATCGATATATACAGGGTCTAGGGGACAGTTCCATGGAATGATGGTGTGCACGGTGGCCGTAAAGAAAACACATGCACACAACAAGACAGATGAGGAGGCTACTTCCTTCCTTAAAACCCTCTTTAACCTAAACTGCTTCACTCCCCAACAATCACCCATGTACTTCCATAGCCCTTTTGGTTAGCCTCCCTTTTTCCCGCCAGTGAAAAATAGACAGCAAGGTATAAGAGTTGCTGTGGGTTTGATTGGTTTCAAGGTCACAGAAATCTGTCAATCTAGAGGAGATGGTTTGTCAGGATGGACTAAGCTGGCGGAGATGCAGGTAAAATAAGTGGACAGATTTTAAAGACACAAAGGATATAAAATTAAAGGGACTAGTGGTTGGGAATGAGGTCAGGTGTGTGGTCATTCTTCATTATTTGTGGATTCCAGATTTGCAAATTTACTCTAAAATCATCTTGTTCCATCAAAATCAGTGCCCTTGGTGCTTTCAGGGTCAATTTTGACATGCAAAGAGCAGTAGAATAGCTGAGTTGCCCAAGGCCCACACAACCAGCTGAGGTGGAATACAGCAATGCCTTATCTTGGTGATTTTGCTGTTTCAAGTGGTCCTTGGGGTGGAGGTCTGGCACTGTAGTTTAGATGCTGATGGGAAGCATGCGTTGTGGTGCAGCTTGTTAAACCACTGTTTGGGATGCCTGCATCCCATATCCAGCGTGCCTGCTATCAAGTCCTACCTCTGTTTCCAATCCAGCTTCCTGCTGATGCGCATCTCGGGAGGCAGCAGGTAATAGCTCAAGTACTTGGGAGCCTGCCACCATGTGGAAGACACAGATTGGGTACTTAGCTCCTGGCTTCCATCTTTCCCAACCGCGATTCTTGCAGGCATTGGTGACTGGACCAGCAGATGGAGGTTCCATGCTTGTCCGTATTTGTCTCTGTCTCCACATTTCAAGCAAAACAAAAGAAATAAGACTTATTTATTTATTCAAAGGGCTGAGTGACATGGGGGTGGGGAGAGAAAGAGGGGGAGAGAGAGAGATCTTCTGTCTGCTGGTTCACTCCCCAAATGGCCAGAGCAGCCAGATCTGGACCAGGCCAGGTGCCAGAAGTATCTAGCTCTCCCTTTTGGGTGACCGGGGCCCAAGTACATGGGCCATCTTCTGCTGCTTTCTCAGGTGCATTGTCAGGGAACTGGGTTGGAAGTGGAGCAATATGGCTGCCAGCATTGAAGAGGTATTTAACCTGCTTCACCACAAGACCAAAAAAAATTTTTTAATGGCCCTGAGATATAGTGTAAAAGTGCTATCTATTGTTTCTAATCACAAGAAGGCTATAGTGTGCCTCCTGGAAAAAATACCTGTGATGGGTGTGTTTCATTCAGGCTCTAGCTAGAGTGTAATAGGTTCAACATTAATGAACCAACAATATGTATGGAATGCCTTTCAACAGAAACGAACACACAATATATGCTGGCCAGTTGTTGATGATGTTGTCACTAGGGACTGGTCAGGAGCCTACTGTGTCTCCTCTAAGAGCAACAGTTCAGTGTTCACCAATTCAGTGTTCACCATGACCTCACAGAACATAACAACCGCAACTAATGAGAATTGGCTGTGATTTCATTCAGGGTTCTGCAGTGAGTAATTGACAGTGGTGAAATTTGCTGAACTACAGCTCAACTCAGAGAGAACGAGGTTATTCAACAGGAAGACATAATAAAGCTCTGTAATTCTCTTCTCCTGGGACTTCTGGGCATTATTTTGGTATGATGAGCCCCTCTGTGGTTGGACAAGTCCCAGGCTATTCTATGACATTACTTGCATTGAGTAAATCCAGAGTCATTCTAGGTACTCATTCAGTCCAATGTCTCTTATTGTTTTATTTATTTAATTGTTTGTTTGAAAGGCAGAGCTACACAGAGAGAGGAGAGGCAGAGAGAGAAAGATCTTCCATCAGCTGGTTCACTCCCCAATTGGCCACAATGCCCAGAGCTGCGCTGATCCGAAGCCAGTAGCCAGGAGCTTCTTCTGGGTCTCCCATGAGGGCACGGGAGCCCAAGGACTTGGGCCATCTTCTGCTTTCCCAGGCCATAGCAGAGAGCTGGATCAGAAGTGGAGCAACTGGGTCTCAAACGGCACCCATATGGGATGCCAGCACTGCAGGCCACAGCTTAATCGGCTACACCACAGTGCCGGCCCCATCAGTCCAATGTCTTTTATTGTTCTCACACCTTACATATCTTTGTGCTTCCCAGCGTCATTCTCCAAACTCAGAAGGATATTCACTAGGGATAGATGCCCTGAACACAACAGGAACATTGCCAATAGAAATTTGTGATGAGCCCAGAGCCCACCAACAGCAAGTAGAACAGTGGAGAAGGTGTCAGACGTGTAGAAGACTGTTGAGCGAGACAAGAAAGAGGAACTTATACCGAACCAGGCCAGCATCTTAAGGAAGCTAACCCAGGCTGAGGGCCTGGAAGATATGCCACGGGAAAAAAATCGCAGAAGTAAGCATATTGAATGCCTTAAATATTCTTTTTTTTAATTTATTTTTTATTTTTTTATTTTTGACAGGCAGAGTGGACAGTGAGAGAGAGAGACAGAGAGAAAGGTCTTCCTTTTGCCGTTGGTTCACCCTCCAATGGCCGCCGCGGTAGCGCGCTGTGGCTGGCGCGAATGCCTTAAATATTAAGAAGTAGATGGGAGAGAAGAAGAGAAAGGCAGCAAAGTAAAGAATAAGAAGGAACTTACACGGAGAATTCAAATCTGTCTGCTATGCTGAGGGGTGCAGTTTTCTCATGGAGCTGAACTTGCCTGAATCGTATGAGGTTTCACCACCCTGGGAGTCCTCCCACTCTGATAAAACAGAGCATGGAGTGGAAAACGATGTTCCCTGGGCCGAATCCAGCTCATCTTTTGTTTTTGTATGGCCCATCAGCTAAGACTACTTTTTACATTTTTAATGATTGAAAAAACAAGTTCAGGGAGTGATCAAATTCAGGGACCTGTGAAAACTGTGTGAAACTTAAGTTTCAGGGGCCTTAAGTGAATTTTTTTGGAACACAACCTCGCTCGCTCGTTCATTGACACATTGTCCAGGGCTGCTTCGTTGCGACAATAGCAGAGCTGAGAGGCTGAGACAGAAACCATATGGCCTAAAATATTTACTATCTGGCTCTTTACACAAAGTGTTTGCTAACCTTTAAACTGGAGCTAGCCTTTTAAGCACTGTACTCAGATACTGCTCTCTGGGAGAACAGGCCCAAGGGCCCATGGCAGCAGCTGAGTGCCACTGACACCCTTTACATTGAGGGGAGGGGGTAGGAGGGGGCCTTATGATTCCTTAGGTGATGGCCACAAAATCAACATGGACTGTCTGTCTCACTTTCTTTATGGATGAACGTTAAACAAAACCAGCATAGCCACATCATAAAACAGAATCTCAGAAATCAGCCCAGCATGGTAGAAGGACCATCCATCTCTAAATGTACCCCATTCATTTCCCTTGCAAAACGATTGTCTCAGGGGATGGGGCCTGTGCTGTGGCACTGCAGGTTAAAGCCTCCACCTGCAGTGCTGGCATCCCATGTGGACACCAGTTCGAGTCCCAGCTGCTCTACTTCCAATCCAGCTCCCTGCTAATGCACCTGGGAAGGAAGCAGAAGATGGCTCAACTCCCTGGGTCCCTGCACCCATGTGGGAGACTCGTATGAACCTCCTGACTCCTGGCTTAGGCCTGGCCCAGCCCTAGTCATTGTGACCATTTAGGGAATGATCAGTGGATGGAAGATCTCTCTCTCTCTCGCTCTTGCTCTCTCCTTCTCTCTCTGTAACTCTGCCTTTCAAACAAAATAAATAATCTTAAAAGAAAATGAAAGAATACTGTTCAGGGCCAGTGTGTTCGTGGCACATTGAGTCCTGTTGGCTCTGTTTCCAGTCAAGCTTTGTGCTGATGCTCCTGAGAAGGCAACAAAATAAATCATGGCTCAAGTGCTTGGCCCCTATCAACCATATGAGGGACGTGAATGTTCTTGGCTTTGGGTTTGACCTGGTTTAGACCTGGCTGGTTTGACCTGGCCCAGATATTTGGGGAGTGAGCAGCCAGAGCATGGGAGATCTCTCTCTGGATTTGCCTTTCAATCACTAAATAAATGAATTCATTAAAAAGAAAAGAAAAGAAAAGAAACATAACTGTTTATTATTCTTCTGTTTCCCAGCTGGAAAAGCTGAGAACCCTCTTCCTGATGTCAAAGCTTGAAATTGTGTTTCAGTGGCTGGTGCTGTGGCGTAGTGGGTAAAACCTCCACCTGCAGTGCCGGCATCCCATTTAGGTGGCAGTTTGAGTCTCGGCTGCTCCACTTCCAATCTAGAACCCCGCTAGTGGCCTGGGAAAGCAGTGGAAGATGGCCCAAGTGCTTGGGCCCCTGTACCTACGTGGGAGACTTGAAGAAGCTCCTGGCTCTTGGGTTCAGTCTGGCCCAGACCTGACTGTTGTGGCCTTTTGGGGAATGAACTGGCGGATGGAAGAGCTCTCTCTCTCTTCTCTTTCTGTATCTCCGTCTTTCAAATAAATAAATAAATAAATGAATCTTAGAGAGAGAGAAAATGTGCTCCACCCTGGCCTTCTCTTAAGTGCAGACTGGCCCTGCTTGGTGGCAGCTGACTCCCTGGTCAGGCTCCTCCACATGTGCAAGTCCCAGCCACCTGCTCTGTCAGGCAAACAGGTCAGACTGGGCAGCCTCAGCAGCCAGGCTCAGCCCTAACTGCCCGTGATACAGACATATGCTCACATAGCTCTGTGTGTCCGTGTTCGTACTGCTGGCCAAAAGATGTCTGTCTACCTTGGAGTTCCTTTTATAGTTTTTGCAATAAAAATTTTAAATGCTGTACATTTTACAGTAAAATATAACAGCATCTAACAAAGATATTGTAGCAAAGCTCCATTCCTGACTGGATGGAAATGTTGGTGTCTTTACCCTTAAAAAAGTTTTTTTTTTTTTTTTTTTTTTTTTTTAAAGAACAGACGTTGGGGGCGGTGCTGTGGTGGAGCAGGTAAAGCCACCACCTGCAATGCTGGCATCCCATGTGGGTGCCAGTTCGAGTCCTGGCTGCTCCACTTCTGACCCAGCCCCTGGCTAATGTGCCTGGGAAAGCAGTAGGAGATGGCCCAGGTCCTTTGGCCCCTGTACCCACATGGGAGATGTAGAAGAAGCTCCAAGCTCCTGGCTTCAGATTGGCTCCTACCTTTGCGGTTATTTGGGAAGTGAACCAGCAGATGGAAGACCTCTCTCTTTCTGTCTCTCTCTGCCTCTTTGTAATCTGCGTTTCAAATAAATAAATAAATTTTTAAAAGATTTTTAAATTTATTTATTTGACAGAATTACACACAGTGAGAGAAAAAGACACAGAGAAAGGTCTTCCTTCCATTGGTTTACTCCCCAAATGGCCCCAATGGTGGAAGTTGCGCCAAGCCAAAGCCAGGAGCCAGGTGCTTCTTCCTGGTCTACCATGCAGGTGCATGGGCCTAAGCACTTGGGCCATCTTCTACTGTTTTTCCCAGGCCACAGCAGAGAGCTGGACTGGAAGAGGAGCAACCAGGACTAGAACAGGTGCCCATATGGGATGCCGGCGCCACAGGTGGAGGATTAACCTCTGTGCCATGGTGCCGGCCCCAATAAATCTTTCTTTTTTTAAGAACAGAAGGAATTACAGAGAGTAGTTCAAGTCAAATACTTTACATCCTAAGGAAAGAGCTACTACACCAAAAAATAAGAATTATTCCTTTCTGAAATGTTTTTATAAAGTGGATAGTAGCTCATATACAATAGAAGCCCACATTCAAAGACCCCCTGCTGGGACTAGGGTAGCAATACAAACAGCTGTGAATATATACACTCAGAAGCACATGTGCTTATGCATTGGAAATCCAGAGTGTATTTCTTATGCTTCAGGTTTGTTTTGTAAACCATATATGAATATCCCCAGCACCTCTTCAATTACTTGACAAACAAGAAGAGTTCAAAACAACACTTTTAGAGTGCATAATGGGCAGTGCTGTCTTCAGAATCCACCCAAGATAAAGGAGATCTGACCAGACCCAATTGGCACGAGCAATTTTTCTTGTGAAGAAAACTGGGAGGGAGGGAAGGAAGAGGGGTTTGTACTTCCTGGCTGTTCTGGCCATTTGGGGAATGAGCCAGCAGATGGAATTCTCTCTCTCTCTCTCATTCTGATTTTCAAATAAATAAAAAAGTAAGATAAGTTCATTTTGGTGCAACCAGTCTTGACATTCATGCATAGTTTTATCATGGTATATATTTTCCATGAGCTTTTGATGACCCCTTATAGATGAAATCATGCCTTTTTGCTGCTTTTTTCTTAAGAATGTTCAGTAAACATGTGTTTATCCATCTCTCCGAGCAGAGGGATAGCTCCAGAGAAGGGAGGATTCTCTGTCCTTGGGGTTCCCATCTCCCCACTCCACATACCCCTGTGCTGTACATACGCTCATGGGGTCATAAGGTCAGTCCCACCTGGGCATCTAAGAATGTGATGTAGACTTAGAAATAACCATCGTTGCCAGTTTGGAACAACTGGTCGAATCCTGCCTAGTCAAAGCGCGTATTTCCTGTTCCTCCTCTGAGTCTGCTTCTGCCCACCAGACTTCCCGGGTCAGTTTTCAGATCACTTGCCTCCATTTCTTAGCTTTCCCTAGGGAGCCCAGTTTCCCTTTCCCCAACCCACATCTTCTCCCAAGTCTTCTAAGATTTCCTTAGAACCATGAGATGTTTCCAACACAGCATAGCACCGCCACTGTCTGAGCTCAGGCATCTCCTTGTCTTTATTATTGTTGGAACTGACCTAATATAGATAGGGTCTGCAGCCATCAGGCTGTTCAGTTCAGGGCCTGGGCTACTGGTCATTTGCCCTTTGTTCCTGGGCCTTCCCTCCTGCCAGCCTCGCCTCCCAAGGAGTTAAGTGAATAACACGGAGTTTGTTTTATGCCCCCAGAAGACATGACATAGCCTGGGCACTAAGCCTTCCTGGGCAATATGGAGAGCCATAAATAGCTATTCAGTGGCTCATGCAGGAGTGAAAAATGTGACAGAGGCAGGTGTACATGTTGAGGAACCATCCCAGCTTTCTCCCGCCATGTCACCACCTGGGCTTCTGGACAGCCTAGACACAGATGTCCTTACTCTGCCCAGCTCTAGAACAGAGAGACGCCGATGGTGACAAGCTCTGCAAACAGCAACTGCTGTGCAGTCCAATGCACCTGCCAATGCACCCTACATGGGTACCTCCAGGATCTTCCCCGTGCAGGGCTGGCTGCCTGGTGGGTACTAAGTACCTTCTGTGGATGGACACCTGCCCAGCTGAGGTATCTCAGCTCCCCCTGCAGCACCTCTTTGGAGAGGAGAAAGTCCCTGGATTATGCAAATTTCCCATGTCAGCAATCAAGACAAACTAGACCATATGCTGTAAAATTTCCACCTGCCTGGTGGGGGCAGGGGGAGAGTCCCCTAGGAGCCTAACAAAGGAGCCATCCCCCATCTTACTCCAGTGGGTGGGAAATTTCATTTCACTAACGTCCAAAGCACTGGAGACTGGGGGAGAGAAACGCTCTCTCAGACACTAAAGGAGGTGATTCCTTCTTAGACTTGCGTAACATCAGAGAGTACAGAGGGCTTTTCCTATGTGTTTAATATGATCTTCCTAGCAGCCTGTGGATAAGCTGGGTGGTCCTGTTACCCATGATGAGTAAGCTCAGAGTTGATGTCCAGCCAAGCACACAGAAACAGCACAATCATGTGCTGTGGGCATCCAGCAGGCACACAACGTCCCAGAACTGCAAGGATGGATAGGACAAGGCCCCCTGCTCCACAGGTATTTGTAGTCCAGTCTGGTAGGCAGGCAGGTGCCTAGATTCTCTTGGCTATTAGGCAGCAGGGGCTGTGGGAGAATCTGAGCCTGGGAAGGTGGCCAGGGAGTGGATGGAGGAGTAGGGACTCCCCACTAGGGACAAGGGGCCTCCAGGATTCAACCTTAAGGACCAGCAAGGTGAACCGACAAGCAGGACTGGGGAACGCACAGTGCATGGACAGGAAGTGCAGACCAAGGGGGCAGAGAGGGCCCTGCTGAGCCAGCTGTGTTGGAACTGGGAGTGTAAACAGCAGTGCTATGGAGCACAGTGCAGGCAGAGGACAAGGGCAGCTGGAGAGGGTGGGGCAAGCACTTGGAGGCTCAGAACTCAGGGAACCAAAGTCTGCCTGCAGAGTAACTTGGCAGAGTTTATTTAAGATAGGTTTGAGCCATCCCTTGTAATAGTTTGGAAAAATGGCTTTGAAGGGAGCAAAGCAAGAGACAGGCTGGTTGGGAGGCTACTGGCAGGAGTGGGAGGTTGGGAGAGAGAGGAGGGACTGAACTGGAAAATATTTAGGAGCCGAAGAGTGAGGATGAGGAGGGAGCAAAGGGCCTGGGCCAAGACAACCTGAGTTTAATCCGGGGCTGCCTTTGGCGCAGGCTGGGGATGCAGGAGAACAATCAGACCCTGGGCACGCGGTGACTTGGGTTTGAATCTGTTATGTTGGCCACACCCAAGGGAAGATGGTCTGCATTCGGAAGTCAGGGGACGGGAGTGGGTGACAAGGGCGAATGATGAAGACAGGTTGAGAACATGACTGAGATGCGTGCCCAGCACTGGTCCACAGCTGGTCGGGCAGGTTGTGGGTGGGGGTTGAGTGCACTGTAGGAGGTGGGTCCTGCACTGGAGGTGAGAAAGAGGAAGAGAAAGAGCAGGCACACGTGAGTTTTCTCAAAGCTTGCTGTGGAAGGCTCAGAGGGCTCCGTAGCTACAGGTGCTGCTGTTTTTAGGATGAGAGGAATCTGAGCATGTTATCCTCTGAAAAGCCTTTATAGCCAGATCCAGGAACAGTGGGCTTCAGGGAGTGACGTGGGAAAAGGAGGACAGTCTCTAACAGGAAATGGGATTGTGCATCACAATGAAGCACATCATAACGAAACCTGCAGATGTTCAAGTTCCCTTCATAAAATCACATGACATTTGCATATAACCTGTGCTGATCCTCCTGCAAGCTTTTACATCATTGATATCGCTTCCAACACCAAATACAAAGTAAATGCTAGGCCAACAGCTTGTTAGACTGCATTATTTAGAGAACAATGACAACAGTGCCTGTACATGCATTTTTTTTCCTCACATATTTTTGATCGGCATTTGCTTGAATCTGCAGTCAGAGCCACGGGTAGATAGGCTGGGCTGTCTGAATATATGCACAGCACTTGGAACTCTGTCTGTGTCTAGTGCTCGTACAAAGTGCTGTGTTTGCATTGGGTTAGCATTTTCTCTCCCTGACCCTGAGTTCTGCTAATTTGATACAGACCCTGGTCTGCCTTTCCCACCCGTACCAGGAACTTTAGTTATACAAGAAATCAGATAGCAGTTTTGAACTCCAGCTTGATTTCCTGCTATAGACATTTCCCAAGGGCTCAGATGTTAGTTGATGAAATGTAACCAGAAGTCTCCATAATTAGGCTCAATTATTATACTGTCTTTCTGGGTAATCAAATTACCTTATGGCGTGTACTGTTAGCAGTATAAAATTATTTTCAGTCTATTGCTAGAATTGCTTGTGTTGAGTCCTAGGAATAAAATTAATTTCCAAGAGCAACTCAGATTAATTTATTATCTTAGTATTTTATATTTTATATTAAGTGATATGAAATTGCTGTTACTTGATCATTTGGGAGCTTACAAAATGGGTGTTTTATGTGGTTCAACCTATTTTCAGGCACTGGCAGAATTCCTATTTATGCAAATGGGATAGGTAAAACTAGTTGTTTGCTGTCTAAGAAAACAATAGGATTCCTCTTAGGGAAGGAGCTACCTTTGCTTTGGGAAAATATCTTAATGGACTTCAGTTGTGCAGAAGATTAGAGATGAGAGAATTCTAAGGGGAGCTCAACTTGCTCTGCCTAATCAAATAACCAAATTCACAGAGTTTGTTTTCTTTTGTTTTCCTGAAGTCAGACTGAGGAATTCTACTTTTTTTTGTGGCAGGGAGGGTGATGGGGAAGCAGGCCCTGGTGTGGGTGCACACACACACAAATGGCTACATGGCTGTGTGTGGCTGTGGGAGAACATAAGGCCAGTTCCTGCACCAGAATGCAAAGGTGGTCTCAGAAATACACAGACAGCTCCCGCGTAGACCTGGCCTGCCAGGTCTGGGCTGACTTGGGTACAGCAAATGGCTTGATTCCAAGCTGCTGCTGGAGCCACTGGACATACCTGTCACTGGGGCAGGCCCAAGCCCACAGCAAGTATGAAGAGATTTAGGGAAGGAAAATAAGTTAGAGACAAAAACTTGAGGAGGACACAGGCAAGCTTGGTAGTAGAGGCCAGGATGGGGATGTGGAGAGAGACAAGTCTTTGCTGAAGGTGAAGTTCATCAGCAGAATAGAGATGAGGTGGTAAAGAGGTGATGGACTGGAGGGAGACAAGATGCCTGTACCTGGCCATGGACCAGAAGGTGCAGTCGGTAAGGGCACAGTCAAAGCCGGGTCTCATCAATGCTTACCTGGTGGGTGAGGTGGCCCTGGTCTCCCCAGGCTGAGACTAAGTAGATTTCTTACAAGGCAAGACGGACACCTGCTGAATGGCTGAACTCTTGGGATCTCTGGATGGTGTAGAAGGTGCAATGGCGGGGGGGGGGGGGGGGGGTTACCAAGGCCAAGTGTGGAACCTGGGCAGCCAGGAGAGTGGAGGTACTGGTAACAGAACAGGAAGCTTAGGAGAAGCAGCTGTGGGAGGCTAGGGTGTCTTTGGATGGGCATGCATTCAGGGTGCAAGGCAGCATGTGAAGTACAATCAGGGAGGAGCTATAAGAAAGCCCAAAGCTGCACCTTGCTTCTCCACTAAACTAGACACCAGTGGGAACCCGGGGGCTGGCTGCCTTGCTTCTCATTCCCCACAGTCTCAGGACCTGTCTCCAGGTAACGGTCTCCATGAGTAGCTAATGTGCTTGCATCGAATGTCCAATGCAGCCGGCAAGGTAATTGCTGCGATCTGCTTCCATCCTGCCCACAAGCCACTTGTGCACCTGACCCCCACGCTGAGGCTGGGATGTGAGTGCTGTGTGATCAAGCCCACTCAGAGACAAGGATCCCAGGAGCTCATTCGTCCGAAGGTAGCAGAATCAGACTCTGGACCCAGGCCCTGTGATGTCAGAGCCTGGTCCTGGCTGTCGGCATCCTGGGCTCTGAGTCCACACAGGGCTGTGAACCTGGGGCTGGTGAGTCACCAGAAAGGTGTACAGTGAGGGACCTCATCTGCTTGCTGGAGGTGGGAAAGCAAACCCAAGAGGCTTTGAGGGACATCCCCTCCCAATGAAAGGGTAAAAGGAACGAGAGAAAATGGAATTCTTTCCTTTCTTCCCTCCCCACCCCTTATCTGCAGAACAGGACGGAGTGAGCTACCTCACCTCTCAGGAATTGGATCTTGAAAGGGCCCGGAAACTTGGAAGCAGCCACTGCATTCTTGGCCTGGATGATTCATCTGGACTCCGATGACAGTCAAAAGTCCAAAGTGCTGAAGGTGAATTCATTGTTGAGCCCTGAAATGAATGATAGCAAAAGCCCCATTTCTATGGGGGTGAACCTTCCAAATTCTCTTTCTCTCCTCATTCCATACACACACACACACACACACACCACCACGCGCCTGTACCTAAAAGAACTCTGGGAGTAGTTACGAAGTCTCCTGTCTCTGGAAGCCCATGTCTATCTCTGAAACAGAAGCTTGGGGTCAGCATATCTAATCAGCCTCATGTTTTCTTTTTCTGGGAGATGCTGGCTCCTAAGGCAACTGTCGGATGACCTGCACCTGCTTTGGTAACAGATGGGCCTTGCCACCATCAGCAACAAATGACTCTTATAGGTAACTGAACCCTGCCCCAACTCCTGCCCAAGTATGGAGTTAAGCAGGGTTAGGGGTGAGTGGGCCTTTCCTATCAGAACAAAAGGTAAAGATAAAGCCCTCCTAAATCACAGCACAGCAGCACACTGAGAACTAAGCAGTGGCCAGCACCAATGTTCTCATCCTGTTCCACTCGCATCTACTCAGTATTCTGGTCCCATGGCTGTGGTGGTGCAAAGAGGGGCTCAGTCCCACGCAGCTTGCCCACGCCCCTGGTGGGATCGGTCTCTGGTGAGCTGACTTCTTAAGGAGTAAAGTGGCTTGTCTGATCAGACTATTTTACGCAGATTCTTTCTCTTCAGGGTAGAAGAGAAGGAAGTCTTCAGAGACCTGTAGGCTTCTGATTGAGACAAAGAGTCATTTTGTTCTTTGTAATTTGTCTGCACTGGGGTTATTATTTTTATTTAATTCTGTAAGGCAGACTCTTAGTGGAGCTGGCTTTGGGTGGGATCACCTCGTCAATGTTAACTCCTTCCTTAATTTACTTTGTAAACTCCTCTGTCCATTTTATTAAAAGATTTATTTATTTATTTGAAAGGTAGAGCTACAGAGAGTCAGAGGCAGAGAGAGAGAGAGAGAGAGAGAGAGAGAGAGAGAGAGAGAGGTCTTCCATCTGATGGTTCACTCTCCAATTGGCCACAATGACTGGAGCTGCACCATTCCAAAGCCAGGAGCCAGGAGCTTCTTCTAGGTTTCCCATGTGGGTACAGGTGCCCAAGGACTTGGGCCATCTTTCACTGCTTTCCCAGGCCATAGCAGAGAGCTGGACCGGAGGTGGAGCAGCTGGGACTCGAACTGGCATCCATGTGGGATGCTGGCACTGCAGATGGCAGCTTTACCAGCTATGCCACAGCGCTGGCCCCTGTCCATTTTGAAATATGGTGTCTGAACTGTGGTCTTTGTCTGCCTGGCTGCTGCCCAAGACTTTCCAAATCAAGGGATCTCTGTCATGAGACCTCCGAGGATTGAGACCCACACCACAAGATGAACTCACCAAAGTAGAGGCTTAGGCTCTAGCATGGGGCAGGGATGGCTGTGCTGACTTCTATTGTCCCCTTCCTCCTTCTTGGCCTCTCTGCCCAGACACCAGGTCCTCACAGACGTATCCTCTGGGTCATTCATGTCTCCTCTGTCTCGGTCCCCTCATGTACTTGACCCTCTCGTAAAATGGTATGAAAAGAATGGCTTCATTTCTGCTCCTTTAAAAGACTCTTCAGGGGGCCAGCGCCAGGGCACACTTGGTTAATCCTCCACCTGTGGTGCCGGCATCCCATATAGGTGCTGAGTTCTAGTCCTGGTTGCTCCTCTTCTAGTCTAGGTCTCTGCTGTGGCCCAGAAGGGCAGTGGAAGATGGCCCAAGTGATTGGGCCCCTGCACCTGCATGGGAGACCAGGAACAAGCTCCTAGCTCCTGGCTTTGGATCGGCTCAGCACCAGCTGTAGCGGCCATTTTGGGAGTGAACCAATGGAAGGAAGACTTTTCTCTTTGTCTCTTTCTCTCACTGTCTATAACTCTACCTGACAAATAAAAAAAAAGAATACTCTTCATTATTTAGCTTGCCTAATTGGTTGCACTGTTGGTGCCTACTTTTTCTCTTACTCCTTAGACTGGGCCCACCCAACTTGGGCCTTAGTCCCCTGGGGACTCAGCATTCTCTTGGATTCCACCCTGCTCCTCCACTGGCAGGAGAGGGGAAGGTATCTTTTGAAACAAGTGATTTTTGGCCAGCGCCGTGGCTCAACAGGCTAATCTTCCGCCTAGCGGCGCCGGCACACCGGGTTCTAGTCCTGGTAGGGGCGCCGGATTCTGTCCCGGTTGCCCCTCTTCCAGGCCAGCTCTTTGCTATGGCCCAGGAGTGCAGTGGAGGATGGCCCAAGTGCTTGGGCCCTGCACCCCATGGGAGACCAGGAGAAGCACCTGGCTCCTGCCTTTGGATCAGCGGGGTGCGCTGGCCGCAGCGCACCGGCCGCGGCGGCCATTGGAGGGTGAACCAACGGCAAAAAGGAAGACCTTTCTCTCTGTCTCTCTCTCACACTATCCACTCTGCCTGTCAAAAAAAAAAAAAAAAAAAAAAAAAAAACCAAGTGATTTAATCCACTGAGAGATTGTTATGGGCATTCACATAGCACAGATTGTTCCATACTGAGGACCAGGTTTTCCTTGTGTGCTCATAAACATGCAGATTCCTGGGCCATCTCCCCAGATCTCTTGAATCAGCATTCCTCGGGAATGGGGCCAAACAGTGCATTTTGCAATCTAAGTGGGTAGTTAGACCAGAGTAAACTTCCAGTATTAAACACTAGCAGTTGTGATGCTGTGAGTCATGGTACAGTCTTTTTTTTTTTTTTTAAGATTTATTTATTTATTTGAAAGTCAGAGTTACAGAGAGAAGGAGAGGCAGAGAGAGAGAGAGAGAAAGAGGTCTTCCATCTGCTGGTTCACTCCTCAACTGGCCACAACAGCTGGAGCTGTGCCAAGAGCCAGGAGCCAGGAGTTTCTTCCGGGTCTCCCACTCGGGTGCAGGGGCCCAAGGACTTGGGTCATCTTCTACTACTATCCCAGGCCATCGCAAAGAGCTGGATCAGAAGTGGAACAGCCAAGACTCAAACTAGCACCCACATGGGATGCTGGCACTGCAGGCGGTGGCTTAACCTACTATGCCAAAGCGCCAGCCCTGGTACAGTCTTACCTCTCCTACCATTTCTTTGCTAGATGAGGTGCAGCTACTGCATGCCCATGGAGTGATAAGGTGCTGTTCTTTACCAAATAACTCAGGTTTCCGGTGTTTTCTTACTTTTCACATCAGTCTAACTTGTGAGATCCATCAGAGTCTCTACATCCATTACAGCAGTCTTCGGGGGACGTAGAGCAGTATCACCAAGGTTCTTCAAGACACCTTGGAATAAATAAGTAAGGAAGGGATTTTGAGTAGCTGTAGAGTTTATGGGAGGGTGATGGTAGCCAAGCTACCTCAGATTGACAGACTTTAGAGCGATGACTTAGACAAGTGGGATCTGCAATCTTCTTTCTGTTTCCTGTGGCCATCCTGTCCTGGGATGGGCCAGGGAGTGCTCAGCTGAGCTGGCCTGCTAGAAAAGCCTCCCAGGTGCTCCTTCAACTACCTCCTCTCTCTTGGTCCCCAGCACTTGACACACCCAGATAGCTGTATGAAAAGCATTGCTTCAGGGCTGTTCATTTAAAAAGTCTTGAATATTCCACTTTTCTGATTTGTTGGGCTTTTGGCTCCTGCTCTTGCCTTACTCCTTACGCGAGGTCACCCAACCTGCACCTTCATCCTCCGGGGACTCAACATTTCCTTGGACTTCACCCTGATCCTCCACTCCCAGGAGAGGGCAGGGGAACTACTTTGTACTGCAGTTATGTCAAAAGCTTCTCAAGATTTGCTCTTCATGGTGTCCTTTGCTCTGTCTCTGGCAGAGTTTGCACATAGTAGGCGCTCAATAAGTGTTGAGCTGATGGAGTGTACGATGTACAAGGAAATACTTCTTTGTCTCTCAGCAGCAGACAATCTGCTACACGGGCTTGGAAGCCAGGAACCAAAGAGATTGGTGTCCTTGTGCAGAAATATATTCCAGAAGTTCTCTTGTCAAAACTCATTTGACAGGGGAAAAATTCCAGAGAGCAGAAAATCAAGTGACTTGCTTGCTCCTGGTCACATAATCCCCTAGGAGCAGATAAAGTCTCTTGGCTTCCAGGAAAAGGGCATAGGAGTGGTTGTGAGCCTGGATTTGTGACTCAGAACCTGGGTTAGAAACCAGTCTTTGCCAATGATTAGCATGGGCCAGTCAGCTAAGCCCTGCCCCCATTAGCTTCTTTATGCATAGTCAGTGTTAGCTATTCCCTGGAGATTTGGGTTTGCAGGGAGGTGAATGAGTTAAATGTTCATGAGAGCACACCATGGGGGCCTGTATAAGGGGAATCTTGATCAATATGGTCCCGGGTTAGCTCAGTTCCACGGAAGAGCAGGTGGCCCTCAGCATGACAAGCTAGGAGTGCCGCTTGTAGTGACACTGCTCATAGCCTGACAAACACTCAGCCCTCTCTCAGTGCACAGCCAAACCCAGACCAACTCCCAAGGCTTGTTGTGAAACTCCCCTGGAGGTCACCATGCAGTCTTCAAAGATAGGCCACACGTTTAGCGTAGACCCAGGCCAACAGCAAGCCTGGCTTTGTGCATGAAAGAACTAGTTCATATCTCCAACACTGCATTATTTTCTCTTTGTTCCAGATATTCAAGATAAAGAATATTCACTTGGGACCAGTGTTGTGGAACAGTGGGACCCAGTTCCCTGCTAATGCCCCTGGGAAAGCAGCAGCAGAAGACCCAAATGCTTGGTCCCCTGCCACCCATGTGAGAGACTCGGATGAAATTCCTTGCTCCTGGCTTCAGCCTGGCCCAACTCTGGCTGTTGTGGCCATTTGGTGAGTGAACAAGTGATGGAAGAGAGCTCTCTCTCTTTCTCTCTCTAACTCTGCCTTTCAATTAACTAAATAAATACATCTTAATAATAATAATTAAAAAAACAACAGTCACTTGAACAGATTCTGGTTAATTCAGTCATATAGTCTTAGAAAAACCAAGACATTTTTCCTGGGAAATCATTCCAGAGCTTGGCAGATGAATTTTTTGGGTCTGGTTCTAACTTCCCTCAGTGTCAGGTTCGCATTAGCCACAGGGGCAGGGAAGCCAGAGATGGAAGTGCACCCAGGCTCAGCCTCCAGTGAGGCAGGTTGGCAGGAAGCTGCTCTCAGGACAAGTTCTTCAGGGTCAGCCTGGTCACATTGTTCAGGAAGGCTCTGTCCCTGGGGGCTACCACCTAGCACCACACACGAACCCTGGAAAGCCAGATCAGGTGGGTATTCTGATTCCCACTAACCTCCAATGTGAAGTCTGTAAATTGGCAGAATTCGTATGTTAGCTTGATGCATCTATCCCCTTAACATGGAATTTAAAGCAAGACAGCAATAGAGAGGACACCCTTAAAAACACACTCAGTTGGACTCAAAGCCACTAAGACAGAGATGGTATGTGTTCAGGCTGGGCATTTGACTCAACAGTTAAGATGTGGTCACAGAAACCCACACCGCACACCAGAGCGCCTAGTTTCAAATACCATCTGGGCTTCCAATTGGAGCTTCCAGCTAACGCACATCTTGGGAAGCAGCTGGTGATAATGGGAGTACTTGGGTCCCTGCCACCTGCATGAGAGACCTGGATTAAGTTCTCAACTCCCAGCATCACCTGGCCTAACCCCGGTTGTTGTGGGCATTTAGAGAGTAAACCAACCAATGGGAGATTTCTGTCTCTCTCTCTTCTTTTCTACCCGCCACCTATTAAATAAGTAAATAAATAAAATTTATTGTAAAAAGGATTGTGTGAGCTCTAATACCAACAAAAGGGAATCAAGCCCATATCTGGGGCCTGTGCTGTGGCACAGTGGGTTAAAGCCCCAGCCTGCAATGCTGACATCCCATATGGGCACTAGTTCGAGTCCTGACTGCTCCACTTCTGATCCAACTCCTTGTTAATGTGCTTGGGAAAGCAGTGGAAGATTGCCCAAGTGCTTGGGCCCCTGCACCTATGTGGGGGACCCAGAAGAAGCTCCTGGCTTCATTTTGGCTCAGCTCCAGCTGTTGTGGCCATTTGGGGAGTGAACCAGCAGATGGAAGACCTTCTCTCTCTGTCTCTACCTCTCTCTGTAAATCTTTCAAATAAATAAAATATTAAAAAAAAAAAAAGCCCATCTCCATAGGGGCCAGGTTCAGGCTGGGTTTAGAGTCACCTCCATGACAAAGCTGTGAAATTAGGCTGCTGAGGCAGGGAGAGGTACTTGTTTGCAAATTTGATCAGGCTGTAAATCAAAACTAGGAAGTTCAATTCAAATAATTGCCCCTGCCATTAGAATATCACACAAACAGGAAACGCGTGCACAAGGCATCTGTAATGGTCACCACATTCTAGCTGGTGTCAAAGTCCCTCAAGGACACATCAGTTGAGATCCATGTTCCTGTTTTGGCCTTTCATTTCCTTATGACTTCATTGTGTTTTAGAAGCTCTTTGCATTTGAGCAACCTTTCCAGCAGTTCTGTCAGCCACTCCACTTCGTTTGAAATCAGGCAACGGGCAGAGATTGACTTGCCCGAGTCTGTGAGTATAATGGCTTCAGTGCAGAGGAGGGTCCTTTTCCATCTGAGCTTGGTTTAGTTTTGGCTTTCACAACACCTTTATTCAGGTAACAAGCCAGAACGTTCTTTTGAATTTATATTTCTGACCATTTTTTAAACAGCAGATTATCCTTGTCTCATGAGTACATAATCCTCTCTTATCTCTTGCTGTTATGCACCATTGCTATTTCTTCTTTCCTGTCACCTCTGTTTTTTGTCATCTCTTGCGGTCTTGCATTTCAAGGTTAAAAGCTGTCTTTAGGTGTTTGGTCACATTCTCTCGCTGTGATTAATGAAGCATTAGACAGTTGATTGGGGCTTGTGTTTTGACGTTGGCATCCTGTATGATCACTCGTTTGAGCGGTTGTTCCACTTCTGATCCCACTTCCTGCTAATGTGCCTGGGAAAGCAGCAGAAGATGGTTCAAGTACTTGGCCCCTGCAGCCCACGTGGGAAACTCAAAAGGAGTTCCTGGCTCCCGACTTTGGTCAGACCCAATCCCAGTCATTGTGGCCATTGGGTAACTGAACCAGCATTTGGAAACCTCTCTCTTTCTTTCTGCCTCTCCCTGTCCCTCTATCTCTTTAAAATAAATAAACATTACTCCCAAAACAGAAAGAAAGTTGATTGGCAGTTCTGTGTTGGGGAGGTACCTTATGGGCTCTACCATAGGGTACTGGGCCACCCTGTGCCTTTGTTTCTCTGGGGGAGACCTCATGTTCACACCTCTGCATCTCTCTCAGGCTGTTCAGTCTCATCAACCAGGAGTCCTCATTGCAACTCTAGAGCCAAATGGGGAAGTGGTTAAGGGAGGACCAGGGAGCACCCACTGCGAAAGTAGGATGTACGTATTCTCCTTTTCAGTCAGCTGTCTCACCCCTGCCCTCTGCTCCTTCCAAGTTCAATGTCTCTGCAGTTCCATTGTTCTGCAGAATCAGTTCCCTTCCTAACGGAGGAGGCAGAGTCTGGAGTGAGCACGGATCACGCTTTCAACCACTCCTTCTGCTGTGTACCTTGCTGGTCAGTTGCCTACCTTTTGAAGCCCTGGGACGTTCAGTGGAATCAGCCTCCCTCTTTGCAGCCCTTCCCCTGCAGACTCAAAGTTTTTTGCTTTCTCAGTCTGCTGGTCAGGCACCAATCACTGATCTGCTTTCTTCTTCCCTAACTTTGCTGATGTCACCTGTCTCCCATGCTCACCATCACTAACCTCCATGTCCTTCTGGGTTTATATCTGTGCGCTGAGCAGGCAGCAGGAATCCAGTCCCTCTGTTTAACTGGAAGATTTGTGGAAGTTTGAAAGTTAAAACCATATGGTATTGAAGTAGAAGAGATCTAGTTTAACCCTTTCATTTGATGGACCTGAAAATAAAGAAGAAAAAGATCCCCCTGACCTCTCCGGAGCTTGTGCTGTGGTGTAGTAGGCTAAGCCTCTGCCTGCAATGCCAGCATCCCATATGGGTGCTGGTTTGTGTTCCAGATGCTCCACGCCCGATCCAGCTCTGCTGTGGCCAGGGAAAGCAGCAGAAAATGGTCCAAGTGCTTGGGCCCCTGCACCTGTGTGGAAGACCTGGAAGAAGCTCCTGACTCCTGGCTTCGGATTGGCCCAGCTCCAGCCATTGTGGCCATCTGGGGAATGAACCAGCAGATGGAAGACCTTTCTTTCCATCTCTGTCTGTAACTTTACTTTTCAAATAAATAACTAAACTATTTTTTTTTTTTTTTTGACAGGCAGAGTGGACAGTGAGAGAGAGAGACAGAGAGAAAGGTCTTCCTTTGCCGTTGGTTCACCCTCCAATGGCCGCCGCGGTAGCGCGCTGCGGCCGGCGCACCGCGCTGTTCCGATGGCAGGAGCCAGGTGCTTCTCCTGGTCTCCCATGGGGTGCAGGACCCAAGGTCTTGGGCCATCCTCCACTGCACTCCCTAGCCACAGCAGAGAGCTGGCCTGGAAGAGGGGCAACCGGGACAGGATCGGTGCCCCGACCGGGACTAGAACCCGGTGTGCCGGCGCCGCAAGGCAGAGGATTAGCCTGTTGAGCCACGGCGCCGGCCACTAAACTATTTTTTTAAAAAAAAGTTCCCACCTTAGCTTGCCTTTGTGTTTCAGAGCTCACTGAGAATCCCCGTTCACAGTCAGCCAGTTCCAGATGAGCGGAGGGGGAACGGTGACCAGGCTGTGGCATGTGTCCTTGGAGAAGAGAAGTCGGGCCAGTCCCAAGCAGCAGTCAGAAGAGACGTTCATGGGCAGATCTGTTAGGCAAAACCAGCTGAAAAGCTATCTCTTGGAAATGAGATGTCCTCTTGGATCATCTCTCCTACACACTTGTACGCACTTCCAGCTATGACAACTTCCAAGTCCAGCTAGAAAGGAAAACAGAGGTCAAGTTCACTTGCAGGGCAGCACAGTAATGGTTCATTTGGTCTTGATTCTCTTCTTATTGATCACCATTCAGAACTGTGTGCCTTCTACTTCTAATCCATGTCAGTCAAGAGAGCGCCTGGCTTCCTCCATAGCCCTTGATTTTGCCACCACATTGCAATGAGTGAGCCCCATCAGCAGGAAGTGGGGGTGTAGGGTTAAGGGGGGGCACTAGTCCTGCCTTCAGTGGGCCACAGGCAGTCAGATCTCCAAGATCTCTAGCACCTCCAGGGTTGAGGGTCCTCATGCCTATTTACCTCCTTCACAGGCTGCTGTGAGAGAATTTATGTGAATATAGTTTTTTTTTCTCTCTCTCTTTCTCTGTATGTATGTATATATGACATCATTTCCTTTTCTTGAGATTTTATTGAAGCACCAACTATTTATTAAAATCCTACACATCATTCAAAGCGAATATACCCCCAGATCAGAAATAGAACATCACTAACACACAGGTGTCTCTGGATCCTACCATGACTCCAGCACTAACCACAACAGATTAGTTTTCTTTTTATTTAGAGAATCACTATATAAATAGAATAATATATTATGTCATCTTTTGGGATTGGATTCTTCTATTTAACACTTTGTGAGATTGAACTAAGTTGTTGTGGTTAGCTGTCATTCCTAATGTATTAAAACTACAAAGCCATAGGTACAATTTGTTTGTAGCTGTGTAAGTCAAATGCCATTTAGAACATACCTTTCTTTTACTTGTCTTAAAAGCTACCAACAGGAATCCAGAATTATTTGTATTTTAAGCATATTCAAGACCTACAATTCTTTCCTGTATGCAAAAGAAATGGCAAGGGACCCAAAATTGGTCTCTGTCATCACAGCCCATCGAGTTCTGCAGGTGCCTAACGGGTTTGAGCTGAATGACTGTTGCCAGCTCCACTCCCAGAAGCCCCAGAGGCAGATCCTCCAACAACGAAGCATCCTCTGATTACCCTGGGAACAGACAGGAAGAACGAAGGTATCCAATCTTAGATCTGCCTTTTATCTGTATTTACTTAGCTGTGTAAATTAGTAGGGCCAGATCCAGGGGAAATATCCAGATGAAATGGAATGGAAACAATATAACTACTTGTTCTCAGCAAGTCTACCATCTAGTGCAATTATGAGGTCATAATATTAATGAAACTTTTATTTAGCTAATGAAATAGATTATGGTCAGATCAAAGACCAATGAAATTCATTAATTTCCAATCTAGTGAGGCATAAATCCAAATCAAATTTTAGATCCTAATGTTTTCTGAAACAAAAAAACAATGACAAAAGGAAATTGAGACATCTGGAAATTTACCAGCAAGCTGTCAACATTTCCTGTCTCTTTACACAACACCTGACCATTGTATACAGTCGTATTCTCTGTTAGTAGAAGGGACTCCCGCAGACTGTATCAATATCTTTGCAGAGGGATGAAGTCTTAAGAAAAGTGATATGGTTATTACACAGACAGAAACTTGTGAGAAGAGCAAGAGAGGAAGCTGGTTGATGACAGCTAGGCTGAGTGCAGTGCACGATGCTGTGTCCAGGTACCTGGCAGGAGCATACAGGCAGCCACCACCACCCCCAAACACTTGTCACTTAAATATCCAATTTCTACTCACCTTTTAGGATACTTGCTCTTGAAGTAGATGCACCCTTATGGCAATGAAGCCAACTCAGTGGCTTGCTTTCATGAGACAGAAATTCCAATTAGTGCAGCATTTGAGGAAATGAGAATGGAATGACACAGATTACAGGGCTGACAGTAGTGAGAACAAAACTCCCTCCCAGGGGTTTATCAGGCACACACTGGTGCCCACCGGCCCCTCGCACTGGTAATTTAGCCTAACAGATGCAAGAAGGCCCTGTGTAAACACTAAATTGCTTGATCTTGGCTCCTAGCCCAACCGCTAAATTGGTGAAGGCAGAAGTGACCCTGTGAGCCATTCAAAGACACAGATTAGCTTGAGAGAAGTGGAATAAGAATAACATGCTCCAGAAAGCATTGGGTGAGAAAGAAAGAAACAGCTACCCCATAGTGGTTTGCTTACTTAGAATAAATAAATAAATAAATAAATAAATAAATAGGGGCCTGCACTGTGGTGTAGAGGGTAAAGTTCCATCTGCAGTGCCAGTGTCCCATATGGACACCAATTTGAGTCCTGGCTGTTCCACTTCTGATCCAGCTCTCTGCTATGGCCTGGAAAAGCAGTGGGAGACAGCCCAGGGTCTTGGGCTACTGCACCCACGTGGGAGACCTGGAAGAAGCTCCTGGCTCCTGGCTTCAGATCAGCGCACCTCCGGCCGTTGTGGCCATTTGGGGACTGAATCAGCAGATGGAAAACCTCTCTCTCTCTCTTTCTCTCTTTCTCTCTCTGCTTCTGCCTCTCTGTAACTCTGCCTTTCAAATAAATAAATAAATCTTAAAGAAAAGACATGGAAGCTTGTGCCTCTGGGAAATTATTTTCTCATGGATCTCAACAGTAGTGAACAGTAAGTTAAACCTGAGTCTATCCACCTCCACTTATACCTTTGCAACCTTTGAAATTTATTATTGCTTTCCATTCCGCTATGCTCCTGGTCATTTGCATGATCTTGGATTCCATCTTTCCATTTGTGATTTCTAACCAGTGTGCTACAATCCTTCCTGAACACCATCTTCAGATTCAAGGCAACCTCTATCCAGTGCTCCTTGGGTGGATTCTCTCCACTCAGTAAAGTGCAAGCTGTTCTGTTGAACACACAGGGCCCTCACAGGCCAGCACCCCACACCTTCCACTATGTCCCCCAGTACATCCCAATGCAAGCCTTCCCAGCCAGCCAGCCAGGCCCTTCACTATGTCCCCTGCAGACCATGCTTGGGCCTAGATTTATTCATTTTTGCCTCCCTTCACACCCTGTATTCTTTTGAATTCTGATAACTTTTTATGTTGCAATCCAGATATTATTATCACTGTCCAGTACCCTTCTGGGGCCAGGCAGACTTTGGCAGGAACACGGTGCATAGGAAGGAACTGTATGTTCCAGGACCAGGTTGGACCAAAGGAGATATTTGTTTCAGGATGAGCAGAGAAAGATCCAAGCCTAACCAACAAGTAGCACAAGCTCATAGGAGCCTGGGAAGTGGCAGTAAGGTTCAGTTACAAAGCACATGGAGGAGGCTGATGAATACCCTGTGTACATGATGGGCTTTATCATTGTCCCCTACCATGGTGCATAGATGTGGCCATGGCACTGGCATTTGCCAAAGAAATGAGAATGGAACTAATGATTCTGAACAGTTGTATTTCTCGCTGAAGCTTTACTTTCTTTCACAGGCCATTGGCATGTGCCATTTTCCAGGATTTCCTTTCTCCCTCTAACTGCAAGTGATAAATGTGTTGGCATTTGGTCACCCCTGGTGATAGGCTATTTACAAATGAAGTACAGATGTCATTCACTGTCATAATCTCCCAATGATTCTGGGAGACAGTAGGTGGCAGGCAGAATCTGGTGTGTATGAACAAGTAGCTCTGAGTTCTCGGGTTAGTTTTGTGAGCAGAAATGACACGTGCTTCTTTTTGTTTAACTAATATTTCTTCTTTGGGAGGCTTTTTTGTTTACAGAAAAATGGAAAGCAAATTACCTGAAGTTTCCACCTACCCCTCTTCTGGTAACAGCTTATATTACTGGGTTATATCTATCACAATAAAGGAACCCACGTTGGTACACCACTATTAAAATTCTACACACTATTCAGATGTCGTCAGTTTTCCCTTAGTGTCTTTCTCCTGCCCAGGGTTCCAATATCACATTTAGTTATCTTCTCTCTTTAGCCTCTAGAATCTGTGATGGCTTCTTAGACTTTCCTTGGTTTTGATGGACCTTGGCAGTTTTGAGGAGTCCTGGTAAGTATTTTGTAGATAACTTGTTCTAATTTGGGTTTTTCTGATGATTGTACCGGAGATTTAGGTTTAGGGGAAAGACCACGGAGGGTGGGATGCCCTTCTCATCACATCCCACCAATATGATTTATGGCTGAGGATGTTGGCTTTGGTCAATGGGCCAATATGATTTATGACTGAGGATGTTGGCTTTGGTCAATGGGCCTATGTGCTATTTGCCTGGTACCTCTACCCTGAGGCTTCCAGGCCCTTGAGCATGGAAAGGGCACAAGACATTCTGAGTGCCGAGGAGCCAAGTGGCACCTCTTTCATGTAGAGCATTTGGAATTCTTCCACACAGGAATTATGTGTGTGGTCTCTCATGCCTCTTGGGGATGGAAGTTTTATGTCAAGTGTAGGCTTTGTCATGCTCTCCCTCCTTGCTGCCATTTTGACTGCTACTGGCAATCCCATGGTTTGAATGACAATAATGACAGTTTGACAGTAATGACATGGAACAATGTTCAGCTGACTTGTGATGGACATCAAACATGGACAAGGCATCAACTTTCATTGCTGAGCCATTGAGGCTTGGGAGTGTTTGCTATTGCACAATTTTTGACCTTTATCCCTTCTCAGGGAAGAGTGAAATGAGGGTGCATTCTCTAAGGCAGGAGTCAGAATGGTTAGGGCCTTGGTGGGGGCCAGTCTGCCCATTAACGCTTTATGACTAAGGCTGGGACAGGGCCAGACATGAGGTGGCCTCCATAGCTTGAGGAACCAGATGTCTCTAAAGCCTCCTAAAAGGGGGTGCAGCTATCTCTTTTAATCCCTACAGAACATATGGGCTTGTCAGTCACACTGATCAAATCCTATAGCCATTCACCATTTCTTCCCAGACCATAGCCAACCTTCCTTTTCTGACTTTGCACTTCACCTTGAAATCTCATGGCCGATGTTTGCCAGTCATCCCCAGAGATTCTGTACATGTTACAGAGATCCTCATCTTCTCATTCCCTGGTTCCCTCCCTGGTCCAGAGCCTCATCACCTCTGTCTGGACCACTAAGATAACCCTAACTAACCTGCTCTCTCTTCACTCTGCCCCTCTTCCCCTCCAGGTGTCTGTCTGCAAAGCCATGACCAGCTCACTTCTTGCTACAGTGTGAATTTCCTTTTTTGTTCCATACCGACCTTCCACAATCTGGCCTCAGCCTGCCTTTTCTCATCTAATTCCCCTATTCCAGCTTACACTTCAGACATATTTGATGGACCTATTTTTCAAGTATTTATAGTTTTTGTAAAAGGGCTCCTCTTCCTGTTATGCCTTGCCCTCTTTTTTTCTTCTCCAAGTGACAAATTCTGGTAACTCAGAGCTTGGCCCAAATGTCATCTGTTCTACGAAATCTTTACTTTCTTTTCCTATTACAGGAAGAACTAATCATTTCCTCTTCCTTTTCCAGCTTAGAAAAATAATATTCATGCTCTAATGTTTAGGTCAAGGGTCATCTTTTGGGCCACATGTTTAGCATGGCAATTGAATTGCCCCTTGGGATGTCCATGTCCCATACTGTAGAGCCCGGTTTGAGTTTGAGCTATTCCTGCTTCCAATCACCTATTCCTGCTTCCTGCTAATGTGAACTCTGGGAAGCAGCAGACGATGGTTTAAGTACTTGAATTCCTGCCACTCACATGGGAGACCCAGATTGAATTCCAGGTTCCTGGCTTAGCTTGGTCCAGTCCTGACTGTTGTAGGTATTTGGGGAATCAACCACCAGTGGACAGAAGTGCTCTCTCTCTCTCTCTCTCTCTCTCTCTCTCTCTCTAACTTTTAAATAAATAAAAATAAATAGTGGAAAATTTTTTTAAAAATGGTCTCTTGTTTTCTGTCTGTGTTAGTCTGCTAGGGTTGCCAGGCTCAGTGGCTTAACAACAGAAATTTATTTTCTCAAAGTTCTGGAATGCACAAGTCTGAGAACAAAGTATTGGCAGGATTGGCCTCTTCTAGGCCTTCTATCCTTATCTTATAGATGCCATCTTCCCCTTGGGTCCTAACTTCCTCTTTTGGGGTGTAAGGACACAGGTCAGATTGGATTAGGGCCCACCCTAATGGCCTCTTTTTAACTTAGTCACCTTTTAAAGGTCATAAATGCAGTCACATTCTGAATTAGCAGTTAGGACCACAACATATGAATTTTGAAGGCACACAATCATATCCATCACATTTTCCTCCTTCCCTTCCTTTCCTGTTCTTTCCCTTTCAAGGTTTTTCTCTATGAAGATGACTTGGTAGAGCTCAAAGAGTAATGAAGACACAGCCCTGTCCTCAAGTGTCTAATGTCTCAACAAGAGCAGACACATAACCAAACAGGAGCTGGCCCCCTCCTAAGGAGTCATCCACTTCCTTGGGCATTGTCTCAGGGCTGCGAGCACTGTGCAGAATGCCTGGTCTAACTCCCTGTCTCGAGAAGAAATTATAAGCTTCTTAAGGACAGAGCCTTCATGGTTTTCTCCAAATTTACAAATTCAGCAACAGTGCTGGCTGAATTGAATGATATTTTCACTCTCTCTTTTTTTTTTTAAAGGATTTTTTTTGAAAGGTAGAGAGAGAGAGAGAGAGAGAATATCTTTCACTAACTGGTTCACTCCTCCAAATGGCTGCAATGGCCAGGACTGGACCAGGTCAAGTGCAGGAGCCCTGAACTCCATCTGTGTCTCCCACGTGGGTGGCAGGAGCCCAAGCACTTGAGCCATCCTCAGCTGCCTTCCCAGGCTGTTTCTTACTGACTGATGAACTTTTTCATCAGACTTAAACAAAGGATAAGTTTCCTTGTGAAGGGCGGCTCAAAGGTGGGTAATTACATTTTATTTCTACTTTTAAGCCTGTAAAAATATGGACCCATATCTAAAAAGAGAGTATGTCTGCACTGTTACAGAAAAAAAAATGACTTCAAGTTTCCTTCTATTTAGTAATCTCACAGCTCTTCCCCCACTGCAGTGAACTGTGTATCTAAGACTTCCAACTTCAATGATGCATTAATATTAGTTTTATTTTGACATGAACTAAAAATAAAAATAAGCCTCATCCTGTGTGAAAGTGACAAGCAAGTTAATTAGAATCTCACAAAGACTTGAAGACATTTTAAGGAAATAAAAAAGGCAAATTCCAAGTGTTCAGCTTAATGATTTTGTAATTAAGTTTAAACCATAAATTTCTAGCATGTATGTTCCAGTGTAGCTGCAAGTTGTTGGGGCCAGAGCAAGGTCATATCAGCTGTCACAGCCAGAGGAAGATCACACTTTCTTTTTTCTTTGTTGATAGTTTTCCTTCAGCCTCATCTCCATGCAGGGTTCTGGAAGAACTGTCCGTGATCCTTTGCAGTTATGTGCAAGTGTTGCAGCCTGAACTGTGGAGTGGCAGCCAGGCTTTAGCAGTAGGAAGCTGCTGGGTAGGTGAGCTGGCTGAGCAGTGGGAACTCAGCAGCTGGGCGGGCCACATCCTGTGAGCCCTGGCTTGGTCTCCGCCATTTCAGCAGTGTCCTGCTCTTCCGTTTCAATGTCTTCAAGGTCTCTGTAGAAGTCAAGACCAGGTATACCTTCCGAGGGCGGTGGAGGAGTGACAGCTGAGATAAAACAGCCCCTGCCTTGAAGGGAGAGCTATGGTGGGGTGGGGCTGGGGGTCCTGCTCTTGGCAGGTGGAGTATGGCCCATTGTAGGCTGAAGGATGCTGGGCCAGCTAGACCTGCAACTGTGATGTGAAAAGCTACTTCAAGAAAATAATGATAAGAGCAACAATAATAATGGCACTTGCAGGCAACTTATGCAGCTCCTAGTGGAGCCACATGGGGTTCTAACAGCTTTACATACATTAACACCTTGTGAGCTTTTACTGTTTGTTAATATCACACACACACAATGCAAAAGAGTACCAGCACCTACATATCTGTGGCAAAATGCCATTTTCCATTAAGCTCTTTCAAATCCAGCTCTTAGCACTCAGGGAGGGAAAGAGAGAGAGAGAGAGAGAGAGAGAGAGAGAGAGAGAGAGAGAGAAGCGCTCTACATGAAGAGAGGCTTTTGGGGACTGCCTAGTAAATTATTTACATAAAAAATTCTGTTACGCCATTCATAACAGATTTAATTCAGCTCATTACGTTTTCTCTTAAGAACAAAGTGGGGGCCGGCGCCGCGGCTCACTAGGCTAATCCTCCACCTTGCGGCGCCGGCACACCGGGTTCTAGTCCCGGTCGGGGCACCGATCCTCTCCCGGTTGCCCCTCTTCCAGGCCAGCTCTCTGCTGTGGCCAGGGAGTGCAGTGGAGGATGGCCCAAGTGCTTGGGCCCTGCACCCGCATGGGAGACCAGGAGAAGCACCTGGCTCCTGGCTTCGGATCAGCGCGTTGCGCCGGCCACAGCAGCCATTGGAGGGTGAACCAATGGCAAAAAGGAAGACCTTTCTCTCTGTCTCTCTCTCACTGTCCACTCTGCCTGTCAAAAATATAAACAAAACAAAACAAAACAAAACAAAACAAAAGAACAAAGTGGGTGATATGACCCAAAGCTGAAACGAAGCCATTTTTACGAACAAAGCTGAACACAAAGCTAAACTGTGTTAAATCAAATGAAATTTGGCCAGAGGATGCCCTATGACTTGAGTCTTTAAAAACTGCAACCGAGTTCACCAATCCACTGAGTGAAAACCTAACAGCTGAGCCTCACTCAATCAGCAGCAGCTAACTGCCTCTGATAGGGTTAACGATGGAGCCATCGCCAATTCACACATCTCTCTTCCTCACTTCCCTTCTGTCCCTTCTGACCCCTTTGCAGCCCAAAGTTCTTAGAACTTTCTCTGCTCCTAAGGGTTGTCTAATTTGCAAGTCATTCTTTGCTCAATTAAACCTGCAAAGGTTAACCTGTCTAAGGTTTTTCTTCTTAACAACTGTAGGATTCTTTCTAGATCTCCTGGTGTTCTGCTGTCTTCCCATTCACAGAACTAAAATCTTCTTCCTTTGTTCTTTGTGATTTCTCTTGGGTGTGGCTCAGGACATGTTTGGCTGTCTTAGAAATCTTTGAGCAAACGCAAGAGTCATTTGTTCTGAGTAGTGGCTTCTTTCTTCCTTGCTAAATATCAATTTTTTTCCACTGTTTTTTACATGACATGTATGAATTTTGAAATCCATGCACAAGAGAAGCCATTAATAATCTGTGCAAAAATGAAAATGAAAGATGAGCTTATTTTGGTGCAAATAATGTTGAAATCCATGCATAGCTTGTTCATGGCACTAATTCCCCATGAGGTTTTTTTTTTAAAAGATACCTCACATACATAGATTTCAAACATTTTTTTGTGCTAGATTAAGCTTATCTTTTAATTCTATTTTCCACAAACCTTTTAATAAAAGATGTATTTATTTATTTAAAAGAGAGAGAGAGATCTTATGTCCACTGGTTAACTCCCCAGATGGCTATAACAGATGGGCCTGCGCCAGGCCAAAGCCAGGAGCCAGGAGCCAGGAGCCAGGAACTCCATGCAGGTCTCTCATACTGATTGTAGGAGCCTAGGGCACTTGGCCCATCTACCACTGCCTTCTCAGACACATTAGCAGGATTGGAAGTGGAGCAACAGGGACTAGGATGCTGATACGGGATGCCAGCACTGCAACTGATGGCTTATGTTGTGCTACAATGCTGGCCTCTATGCTATGAATATATGTCTAAGAAATAACATATATATATATGTATATCTATAACAGAAACGTGTGTACTGGGTAGTTTAGCAATGGAGACTCTGTGTGTGTCTATACAAGTTCATGATCCCAGCATTGATGATTCCTACTGAAGTTGGTGCCGTGCTGTGGTCAGTGCACTGGGAATTCACTGTATCGGCAGCATCAGCCCCTTCTTCTCCAGGGTGCGATCTGCCGCAGGTAGTGATTTTACTTTCTCCCAAGTGTATTCCACTGCTTCAACATTTTTTTCTCTTGTTCGCATTTATTTTTCCCATCGGATTTCGTGGATGGCCTGTGAAGCAGTAACCACCGGAGACACAGTGCAGCTGATTCCCGGTTAGCATCACTGCAGGAGGGATGACACATTCAAAGGGGCTGCTGCCGCCCAGAAAAGCCAGAGCAGGATTAAGGAGACCAACAAGCCATGATAAAGTGCCAGGGATCTGAAGCAGCAGAAGCACTTATTACCCCTAGTTCTGGCCAGAAGCAAGCGTTGGGGTGTGGGGCAATGCAGGGAGGGCATTTAGAAACTCAGATCTGTGAATGGGAGAGGGGCGGCCAGCGGGACCCAGGACTCCAGAAAATGAGCAAATCATCTTTCAAGGAGGCAGTGGGGAAGAAACCCTTACCCTCTCTCTATCTCTTTGCGTCTTCCCAGTGCTCACTGCCAACCAGGCCCAGAGAGAAGCAAAGATCACACAGGATCACAGGGGAGGAGGTTGACTCACTGGGCCACACAGCAGCTACAAGAGGCGTGTGTGTGCGGGGCTGAGAGTAGGCAGAATAGATTCCCAGAAGGCAGGGGCTGTGCATGCTCCACCTTTTCAGGACCATGTCTAGCACAGGGCTCAACAAAGACTTAAAAAATTTATTTATTTTTGAAAGAATTACAGAGCAGGAGGAAGAGACACACACACACACAGAGAGAGAGAGAGAGAGAGAGAGAGAGAGAGAGAGAGAGAGAGAGAATGAATGAGAGATAGCTTCTATTCACTGGTTCACTCCCCCAGATGGTTACAACAGCCAGCATAGGGCCAGGCTGAAGTCAGGAGCCAGGGGCTTCATCCAGGTCTTCCACACGGGTGCAGGGGCCCGAGGACTTGGGCCATCTTATTCTGTGTTCCCAGGCCATAGCAGAGAGCTGGATTGGAAGTGCAGCTGCCGGATCTTGAACTGGCAGCCATATAGGATGCCAGCAGTGCAGGTGGCTGCTTTACCTGCTAGACCACAATACCAGTGCCTCAAAAGGATCTTACTGAATCCTTGCACTAACACGTTTGTTAGGTGCCTCTGAAACACAAAGTGTTGTCACTGACACCACAGTGCTCCTGAACTTCAACTTTGTTATACAGGCAGCACCGCACGTATTACTGTTATTTAAGACTCCCTCTTCCTACAACACTTTTCCTTTTATTAATAAGTGAATATTAAAGAAGAATCTGGTGTCTGGTTTTCCTCTCCATTAACTCCTCCGTAACCTGCACACAGAGAAATTGTCTTCAGAAGGGAGTTTCTGGTGTCCTTAGCCACCCAGATTTATAAGCAAATGAAAGAACAAAGCTTTCCTAAAGCGACCACTGTGCAGGGCGGGGCAGTCTGTGCTGCCTTTCATTTCTTCAGCTGCAAATCAGCTTGATAATAGTTCTTTCCTCTTAGATACCACTTTCTAGCAACTGTCCATTCATTTTAAATGGTGCATTTTTCTATCAATCGATAACTTCCAGGGATTCCAACAACTCAAAATTGCCTGGTTCTCTTATTGCCTGGTTCTCTTGTTCCATGAGTCAAGTGGGACAGATTCTCATGGGTGTATGCAAACTCATTGTTTTCATCTTTATTTTCCATGGAAATTTACCCCAACTTATTGCATAAAAGTAGTTGAATCGATTAGCAAGTTCAAATTAAATAAGGAATCCGGGGACATACTTTCTGCCATTCAAAGTTTTTTTAATTTTTTTTTTTAAGTTTTGAGCTCTGATTCTTACCATTGTTGTTTATCGGTGTTAACTCTACAGGTATAAATTGGCTTTTTAAAAAGAATATTAATAATGTAGTTTTTTAAAATTTTATTATGAACAATCTACTTCTCCCACGTCTTTCACTCTCTCAATTACATGCCACTACCCTGTGCTCACTCTGTGAATGCTTGCATGCTATGAGTGGCTAGGAGGATTCCAGTCCTTTTCACAAGCAAACATTGCCCTTTTTTCACTCTGTCACTCTGCCTGTGTTCCTCTCTCGCCCTCTCAACACAAAAACACTTCCTTCCTCAATCTCCCCCAATGCCACCACACATGAACGCATGCACACACATGCACATTGTGACAAGGGCAAAATTCCTACTTTCTTTGGATAATCAGAATATAAGTCCTAGGGCCAGTATTGTGACACAGTAGGTTAATCCTCCACCTGCGGTGCCAGCATCCCATATGGGTGCTGGTTCAAGTCCTGGCTGCTCCTCTTCTGATCCAGCTCTCTGCTATGGCCTGGGAAAGCAGTAGAAGATGGCCCAAGTCCTTGGGCCCCTGCACCCATGTGGGAGACATGGAAGAAGCTCCTGGCTCCTGGCTTCGGATCAGCTCTGCTCTGGCCCTTGTGGCCATTTGGGGAGTAAACTAGCAGATGGAAGACCTTTCTCTGTGTCTCTCCCTCTCACTATCTGTAACTTTACCTCTCAAATAAATAAATAAAATTATTTTTTAAAAAAGAATGCAAGTCCTCTAGCTTTGTAAGAGTGTGACAGGTTCCTCCTCCACATGGAAAGTCAGATCTCTGCAAACAGCCACATTCCGTGACTCTGCCGTTTAGTAGTCCTTGGTTGAACTTGGGCAAGAAACATAACCTCTCTGAGCCTATATTACCTCACCTTTTAAATGCAGAAAATAAAAGTTCACCTGGAAAGGCCGGCGCCATGGCTCACTAGGCTAATCCTCCACCTTGCGGTGCTGGCACACCGGGTTCTAGTCCCGGTTGGGGCACCGGATTCTGTCCCGGTTGCCCCTCTTCCAGGCCAGCTCTCTGCTATGGCCCAGGAGTGCAGTGGAGGGTGGCCCAAGTGCTTGGGCCCTGCACCCCATGGGAGACCAGGAGAAGCACCTGGTTCCTGGCTTCGGATCAGCGCGATGCGCCAGCTGCAGCGGCCATTGGAGGGTGAACCAAAGGCAAGAGGAAGACCTTTCTCTCTGTCTCTCACTGTCCACTTTGCCTGTCCAAAAAAAAAAAAAAAAAAAAAAAAAAATTCACCTGGAGTTATTCTGGAGCTTAAATAAAACTTCTTTAAGCATTGTCAAGTACAAATTAGAGGTTAACACATTATTGTTGCTAATACCACTGAGCTGGAAGCACAAGGCTGAGACCCACTCAGTCCACGTGGCAGCAACATCTCCCCCTCCATGGACAAATGAGCTTACAATGTAACTGGGAGGAGCAGAGGGAGCAGAGAGCCTCCAGCAGCCAGGGGGCTATTGGAGCTGAAGCCATGGTCTTTCCAGGTAGCCCCCAGCCAGCCACTGAGCAGGGCAGGGCCCTGGGGCCTGGTTATTCCTGGTCCTTGTGCTGCTCCTCTGGAGGTCAGCCGGGCTCTAGAGCTGTCCCTTGGATTAGAGAGAGACTCCCATGTGCATCGCTGCTTTAGGTTGCCCCGTCCAGTCTGATTTTACTGTTCTATCTTCCCCCACAAAGTTTTCACACACCTCACCTTGTCACATCAGCTCCTTTCTAGAGAATCAACAGTGGGGAAGATTCCCAAGTTAGATCACCATCAAAACCATCAAATACAAGTTCATATGGTAGTGGTGCCCATTACTGTGTTTTTTTTTTTTTTAAGATTTTATTATTTATTTATTTGAGACGCAGAGTTACACACAGACAGACAGAGAGAAAGAAAGGTCTTCCATCTGCTGGTTTACTCCCCAAATGGCTTCAATGGATGGAACTGGCCCCGTCCAAAGCCAGGAACCAGGAGCTTCTTTTGGGTCTCCCATATGGGTGCAGGGGCTCAAGCACTTGGACTGATTTCTATTGTGTCCCCAGGATGTTAGCGGGGAGCTGGATGGGAAGTAGAGCAGCTGGGACTCGAACCAGCACCCATATGGGATGCTGGCACTGCAGGTGTAGGTGTAACCTACTCTGCCACAGCACTGGCCCCTGTCCATTACTTCTTGGAAGAGAATAAAGGTGACTGGATTGAAGGAAAGACCTATCTCTGTGTGTGTGTGTGTATGAGAGAGGAGAGAGAGAGAGAGAGAGAGAGAGAGAGAGAGAGAGAGAGAGAGAGAGATTGAGCACAGAGAGGGAGAAGACAAAACAACAAGTTTAGAAAAGGAGGATCTTTCCCTCCAGGTAGTCCAACTTACTCTAGGTTACTATAGGGCTGAGAACATCACACGCTGATTGTATCTCATGCCTGGCTAGAATCCTGAAACTGAGTTGAACTAAACCCATGACCCCACACCCAGGCCAGCTCTAGGCCTGTGAATTTCCCATATCTGACAGGTTTTCAGAAGCTTGGTCACCCATAACAATTCTTAGCAAGCATGAGAGGTTTTTTTGTTTTTGTTTTTGTTTTTTTTTAATCCACAGCTCTTCTTACTAGTTCTTTCTTTGATTCTCCCAGTTGTCCTTACAGGGGAGATTTTCTTTTACCATCAAGAAAACTAAGGCACAAAGAAGTTGGGTAACTTGTCCGATTCTATAGCAAGTATGTGGCAGAGCCATTGAGATTTGAGATTTGTCTGTCTGAACTCTAATCCCTCACACAGAGTCTCTACAGGGTGTGACTGGATTAAAATAATTTAGAGCCTAACTGTATCTCTGGTGCACAAAACAGCAGGGACAAGGCATTCCCCTTCAGAGTTAAACCCGGAGCTATTCGGAAATGAGCATTTTCAATGCAAGCAGTTATGATTCATTTGTGGCGCTGCTGATCGTTAGCATGTCATTCAGTGACTCTAGACTTGCTCCTTGTGTGTCAGCCCTGCCGTGGTGGTCAGCCCATGCTGTGGACCACCCTGCATGCCCTAAGTGTCATGTAAAACAGGGGCCTTGTGGTCTTGTAAACAAGGCTCTCAAAACGCTGCTCTTAACGTATCTGCAGAAGACAAGTTCTGCCGGGATCCTCTCAGAATTTGACAGAGCTGGCCGCTGCTTGCATTGCATTCTGGAGCTGCTCAGCCCATCTCCGGGTGCAGGGTAAGAACCATCTCTTGCTCACTGCCCACACTGCTGCCAACCCCCAACCATCAGAAAATGTTCTGCTTCCCACAATCCATTTCTCCAAGATGACTCAGAGCGCAAACTACGCCTCCCATCTGGGCAGTAGAGCTGTGCGGTGGTCGGTTCACTGCTTCGGCTCTTGGAAAATGGTGCTGATTGTTTAGCCAGCTCTATATGGGGTTGAAGCTGTGTTGTGTTCTCAGCCCAGCCACATCCTAGCAGGTCACAAAATCTTCAGGGCGGGGGAAGGGATCATGGCATAACAGCTGTTAGCAAGTGTCTGCTCCCTCCTCTGCAGGGCCCCCTTTCTCCCTGATCAGGAGCTTCCCTTGGTGCTGCATCAGGGAAGCCTCCGATGGAGCCCCATGAAGTCCATCCCCAAGTTCAACATGTCTGTGCAGAAGCCAGCTTGGATTTGAATCGCCTTATAATACTGGACCTAAAAAAATAGGGTCTGATTAAAATGCTGCATGTTTTCATGACAATTGTTCGTGGAATGCCACTCCCACTTATCCTGGGGAGCCAGGACATCGGGACCTTACCCCTGTGTAGAGAAACCACCTGCCAGCCCTGGAGCACTGGCCGTGGGGACAAGGGTCAGTGGGGAGCTGTTTCTGACAAAGTCACTTCACAGAGCACTGAAAGGGAAGCCACTTCCAGCTATAGCATCTTCTCCCCCAGGAATCATGGCAAAATACAGGGAGAAGGGAAGAGACCAGTAACCTACTTCCAGATCTCCCAGGAATATCTCCAAGTCCTAATGGATACATTGCTTCTAGGACCCTGGATTCCAGGTCAGCTGTCATCACTGCCTCCCTGTGACTGGATTCAGCAGAATCAGGATTTCTAAGGCAAAAAAAAAAAAAAAAAAAAAAATCCAGATTCTTCCCTCCCCAAAACTGCTTGCCACCTACCTAAGACTCTAACCCGGGGATTTAACCTCTTTGTTATAAGGCTCCTAAATCACAAATAAAGTACTTGTGGCACACAAAAGTACAAGGCGGGCTTTTAAAGAAGTAACTTTAAAATGCCTGAATCAGGAAAAATCTGAGTAAACACTCAAACATGCAGCATATTTCGCCACTGAACAACTACAAAGGCCTTTATCTGCTGGTCGGAATATCTGAAATCATAGACCTTCAGCGCATGCTGGCGGTTGGCTTTCTCCACCCTTGTGAAGGATCTTCCTGGTCAACACAGTCTGGAAGATCAGAAACTGAATTGCTCAGACCACCTTGCAGCTAAGATCTCCAACATCTCGGGATCTGAGAGGCAGTGGAGCAAAAGTAGCTTCAAGACTGTGTGTCCCAGCACTAATTCTCTCATTATGGAGCATTGAGAGGCATTAGGGAGAGGCCAACAAATTTCAGATTTGGGAATGGAAGTTCTGGCTCTAATTGCTGCCTAAAGATGAGCCCATTCTAAAAAGTTCTGAGGGTCATTGCTGGAAGTCAAAGCTGGAGTTCACCCCTCCAGCCTTTCTAGTTATTGTGGGAGCACTTAATTCCCTGGGTAGAACCCATTCTTGCTGAAGAAACATGTAGTGATTGTTATTTCCTGCACCAAACTCTGACTGGTAGAGGTTGTCTCCCCAGAGGCCGGCACTGTGGTGTAGTGGGTAAAGCCACTGCCTGCAGTGCCAGCATCCCATATGGGTGCCAGTTCAAGTCCTTGGCTGCTCCACTTCTGATCCAGCTCTCTACTATGGCCTAGGAATGCAATGGAAATGGCCCAAGTCCTTGGGCCCTGGCACCCACATGGGAGACCTGGAAGAAGCTCTTGGCTACTGGCTTCAGATCAGCTCAGCTCCAGCTGTTGTGGCCATTTGGGGAGTGAACCAACAGATGCTCTGCCTCCCTTTCTCTCTGTGTAACTCTTTCAAATAAATAAATAAATAAATCTTAAAAAAAAAGAAGTTGTCTCCCCTCATCCCAAGTTTTCTTCACCATGGTGTCAGTTACCCAGTCAACCACTGTTTGATTGCTAAGTGGAAAATTCCAGATGTAAGCCATCCACATGTTTTAAATTGCATGCTGTTCTGAGTAGCATGAGGAAATCTTGATGTCCAGGCTCCCTGCTCCATCCAGCCCAGGATGTGAATCATCTTCCTGTTCAGCAAATCTACACGATATATGCTCCCTCCCTACTGGTCACTTGGTGGTCCTCTGGATGATCAGATTGACTGTTGGGGTACCACAATGCTTGAATACATCCAGTCCGTCCTTTAGTTAATAATGGCCCCAATGTGCAAGAACAGTGATGCAAAGGAGACACCAGGGCATAAAACATCAGAGGAGAGGTACCATGTGCCAACTACAGGGCATATAGGAGGAATCATCATATTTTACAGGGTTTGACTGAATTCACAGATTCAGTCATTTAGTGGGAGTGGTGGAACACTTTCCCCACAGAGAAGGGCAGACTGATGTATCCTTAGTGTGAGCTATGCTTGGTCTGTTCTTAATAACATATTTAATCTTTCCTTAACTGTTACTCCTTGAGCTGTGTTTGAGGTCTCTTCTTGTCCAACATCATATTTTATTCCTCCCCCTGAGCATGTGGCTGAGGAGCGATAGGAACCCAGAGGAACAGGTGCAGGTTTTAGAATCACATGGGCCTTGTGAAATCTCACTCTCCCACTTACAATCTGTGTCATTGTGGGCAGGGTTTAAAACTCTAGCCTTTGTTCTCTGATCTCCGAAACACACAGAAGGAGACCCTTTCTCATCAGGTTGGAGGCAGAGAAGGGGAGAGATGCTGGGTGGGCCCTGGCATGGCACACGGTAAGACCCAAAGAATCTTTGTTCAGGCCCTTCCTCCTCTCCTACTCCTTCTACACACAAAGTCTTCCTAGAGTGATCTCATTAGTTGTTTATGTTCAGTTCCAGGGTTGGACACACATACCAGGGCTCCCTTTTCAGGAGCTGGGGTAGGAAGGGAGTTGAATGGAGAATCCTTCCTGTTCCTATACCCACAGGCTAGAACACACACACACACACACACGTCAGCATCCCAGGGGAGCTCCCCCAAAGCTTTGAGGTCAAGCAAAATTTATTCTGTGCTCTTCAAAATTACAAACTTGACATGGCTGGAGATCTGGACTCTGAGGCCTCATCACTTCTACTCTTGCTGGAGTTCCTGTGTGCATTGTCCAATTCACACGTAAACCATGAGTTTCCTAAGGGCATGGGCACAGTCAAGGTTTTCCTTTTGGCCTGCAAGCTTCCCATAGAACATAGTGAGACCTTGGCAGGAAATGAAGCCATTGTCACCTGCTCTTTCCCTCCTAAAGACAGGCACATCCACTCAGAGCTTATAGACCTGGAAGGCTTGAAGCTAGGTGCACCTGCTAACTGACAGCGACATTTGCATCTTGTTCCCAATGATTATTTCCCTAGAGCGCTTGCGCATATGCAGGTTTTACATATCTGGATCACATTCCTAACACACCTCTGTCATTGCTTCACACTGCTGCCAGCAGGGTCCTTTGAGACAAAAATCTACTTAATAACGACTTCATATATCAGGAACTAATTTTTAAAAATGTTGACAGCAATGACAAATGAAAAGTGTTATATCCAATGTTCAGTATTAAATTATATGATTTATGGTTCTGAGATACAAGCTCCCCCAGCTCACAAGTTTCTAGTACATAGCTAAATTGTGTGAATGTTGTTCGAGATTGGAAGACAGAGAAAGATTATGTAAAAGTTAACATGTTTTTGGCAGCACATACCAGAAAGTTTGTCTCAAGAGGGATTATACCATAAAGAATTTTATTGGCTCACATAACTGGAGATGCAGAATTTCAGGCTTCAGGTATGCTGTGACCTAGGATTCTTTTTTTTCCTCTGATTTGTTCACTCTCACTGCCTTCTCCATTTGAGAGGTTTGTTGTTACTGATGCAGGTAGTTTCCAAATGGGATAACAATAGGGACCAATGGGAGAGAGACACTCTTTTCTAACTGTGAAACTAAAATCTCCTTCTTTGATCTGATTGTAATAACTTAATGTTTGTACACACCCCTGGAACCAAGAACTATCATCAAGGAAATGCTATACACAATTGGCTTAAACCTGAGTTCCTAAAATAATTCCTGGCAGGGGAATGGAATGATCAAGACTGCCATGGGCTGGTTCTGGAGTCCACTCCTCAAAATTCCACCATCCCTGCTTCGCAGAGGGAGGCTGCGAAGGATGTATGAAGGGGTACTGAGGCCAAGGGGCTGGTCCCTGGTCTGGATAAACTCATGAAAAGATCAAAGTTCACTCACAGCACAGAAATTAATATTTCAGCAGAAATGAGAAGTCTGAGGCAAAAACCTAGAGGAGAAGGTTCCTGAACTCCTCATAAGACACAAGAAGGGGAAGTTAAGATATTTTTATCAGGGGCCAGTGCTGTGGTGCAGTGGGTTAAAGCCCTGGCCTGAAGCGCTGGCATCCTATATGGGCACTGGTTCTACCCCGGCTGCTCCTCTTCCCATCCAGCTCTCTGCTATGGTCTGGGATAGCAGTAGAAGATGGCCCAAGTCCTTGGACTCCTGCACCTGGGTGGGAGACCTGGAAGAAGCTCCTGGCTCCTGGATTTGGATTGGCGCAGCTCTGGCCATTGCAGCCATTTGGGGAGTGAACCAGAGGATGGAAGACCTCTCTCTCTGTAATTCTGTCTTTCAAATAAATAAAATAAATCCTTAAAAAAAGATATTTTTATCAAATTCGTAAAGGACCAGGCAGACTGCCCCACCTCTGGCTGAGAAATACTTACAGAAAATGCCCAATAATAAGTAGGCTGGGAGGAAGGGAAGATTAAGAGGAAGCATTACTTCACCAAAACAGTACTGAAATAATAACACCAAAACAAACATAATAATATTTGTTACTGGTTGATGAGACTATGATTGGTTTCTCCTTCATTCTAGCTTTCTGTTTTTCTAATATACCTATAATGAGACTACCCTAATTTTGATTAAAAAAGTGCTCAAATAAATAGCTGTTAATGATAATTTCCAAATGTAACTTCTTCCTAAGCCTGCAGTTCTCACAACCCATTCTTTAGTCACCTACACCAAAAGCCACCTGCATGATAACTTTCCCACTGTTTATTATACATTGATTGTCAAGCTCTTCCAGAATTGGCAGGAAAAAAATGTCCCCAGTGAGTAAGAGTTGAGGACTGAGACATCTTGGCATAATTGTGTAGTTTAAATCATGGCATATTTGTGGTTAAAAGCTGTGCTTAATTGTTAAAAAGTCAATTATGACTGAGTCATTAAGAGATAACTCTGGCTCCCCTTGAGAAGCTAATTAACTTGGGAAATCTCTGTACAAACTCCAAGTTCAAGGAGAAATACAGTTATCTCCAGATGACTTTCCAAGTGCAGAGGTGGAAGTTCTTGAAGGGCAGGGATTCTGGGCAGCGGTTATCACATCAGTAGGCAGGTGAAGGTGCATAGCACATTCTCCTGATGGAGATAACAACCAGCAAACTCTCAGCACATACTCAGCGCTAATCAGCTTCATTATTTTCTCCGTTTTGTACTATTTGACTCCTCGTCTTTTTTTTTTTTTCCTTCACATTAATCAAGTTTTGATTAGCAAAACTTCCACTCAGTAAATTGTCCATCAGAGAATTTTTTTGCCTTCTTGGGGAAAGTCTTTGCCTACAATGAGCTTGGCCTGCTATGCTCTTATGGAGCAGAGCTGTTGCTCCTTGCTATATCCCTGTGTGGATGCTGCTGACAGATTTCTAACCATGAGCTCATGGACCAGCTAAGTCAGATCATGCTTATCCTAGTGGTCCCAAGACATCATGATAGTTTATTGAGATCTATGAATTGCTCAAGGTCCTGTTAAAGGGAAGGATACTAAATCTGCAGAGGTCAAGAGTAAAATTAATTATGATTATCTTAAAATTATATCAAAAAGGGATATTGGAGATTTCATAGCTTCAGCTCCTGGTTAGATTGAGAAAATCAACAGCTGAAGAAAGTAAACTTATGCTCTGAATACCCAGAGCTGGTCAGTTGTCTAAGCAGGGTGAGACTTCAGGCTACCAGGTATCTGGTAATACTGTCAGCTCTAGGTCTTGCAGTTGTATCTGTGGCACTGCTGCCCAAGAGTAATCACTCTCATTTTAAGTTCCAAATATGGGCACATTACAAACTGCATGCAAGAGAAAAAAGCAAACCTATGCCTTCAATGTGTGGATAGACAGGCCAAGGCAAAGAACAACAACAGCCAAAATCAGACAGCATCACATAGTATTCTCTGGGAGGCAGAGGGTCAGAAAGGGGAAAAAAGCCAGGATATTCTGTAAACCAATGCTACTGCTTTGGGAATTGGGTCTGTACAGAAGCCTGGGGGTAGGTTCAGTTCTTGTGGAATTCTATTGTTAATCATGTTGAGGACAGAAATAATTTTAATACAAGTTTTTTGTTTTTAAATATTTATTTGAAAGGGAGAGAGAGAGAGAGAGAGAGAGAGAGAGAGTTGAGAGGAAGGGAGAGAAACAGAAAGACAGAGATAGAGATCTCCCATCTCCCAGATGGCTCTCAGCCACACAGAACCACCCAACCATAAAAATGATTCAAGTTTTTCACAAAAGCAAAAGGTACATATAGTACAATGCCCTCATTCCCATCCCTTCGACTCTGAAGTAAAGCAATCAACTAGATATGTTGAGGAGATATATTGAATACATTGAAAATCCACTTCTCTGGTTTTAGATGATTACTAAGCAATAGTAGTTTGTGTACAGCCCCCCTACCTTCATGATCTCATCTGAGATTTCTTTTTATTTTCTTTTTAATTTATTTGTGAAGCAGGGAGGGAGAGAGGAAGGGAGAGAGGGGTAGTTTCCCATCCACTGGTTCACTCAACAAATGCCTGTAATAACTTGGGGTGCATCAGAGTCAGAATCAGAAGCTGGAAACTCAATCCAGGTCTCCCATGTGGGTGACAGACACTCAACAACTTCAGCCATGACTGTTGCCTCCCAGGGTCTGTGTTTGCAGGAAGCTGGAGTGAAGAATTGAAAGTAGGCACTCCAATGTGAGACAAAGTCATCTCAACCACTAGTGTAAACAGTTGTTCTCCTGAGATTTCATTTCAGAATGAACATTAGAAACCCAGCAAGATCCAGAAGGGTGGGGAGACCTGTGGAGAAGAGAATTAGCATGGGGAGAGACCTTTGGGTGTTCTGTGTGATGTGCATGTGTGTATTGTGTGTATACATGATTTTTTGTGATTTTTCTCATTATAATCATTCATAAATAAATATTCAAGCCACACTATTTCATTTGCTGCTGCAGTGGTTGATGACCTGTTAGATATCAGTGAGTTCTAAAGTCCTACCAGATACCTCTTGAGACACTTGGGGAGATTTAAAATTGAATTCTGGCCCAGCCAGTGGAGTCTGGTATAGTCCAAGGTTATGACAAGTTGGAGAGAAAATAGCCAGCAGTCTTCCTGGTTTTTATGTAAAATGTCAGTTTTTTATATTTACTCCTGAAATACATGACTCTCTCTTCCACTAGCCACACACAATGTTGGCACTTGTCTTAAACTCCAAATCAACTATTATCCAGTATTTTTAAAGAGTGACCCAGGAATTATTTCTTAAAGCTTGTATACTAAGGGATATATTAAAATTTCTGATTTCTATTTATTCTGAGTTTAAATTTAAACTCTCCAAAGTAGCATTCCTAGACCGTCAGAATACACCTTCTAATGGAAATACTTGCCATAGTGGCAACCAACATAGACTAAATTGATGCTACTTCTACGTCAGTGTGAGAGGAAATGCTACATACAACCATATGGAAAATATTTCTCCCTCTTGTGCAAATCTGGGCAAAGATGTAAAATTGTCACATGGACATTCAAGCCAAATTCTAGTCATAAGCCACCTTCCAAATGCAGTGTGAGAAAGTTTGTCTCATGAAGGACATCCACAGAGTTGGTAGGATAAGAACATTTTTTCTCTGAGATACAAGATCTTAATAAAGGTGTTTCTGGTATCTTGAAGAATTAGGATAGGAGACCTGGCTGTTCAGTGACAATGCTAAGACAAGAACACATCCATCTCACAGAAGAGACTGCTAACCAACAATGGCTCTCATCCTGTTAGGGGTGACTGGGTACATCTGTCCCTCATCTGGCAGCCACACCAATGACTGCTCAGGGACACCTCAATTCCATGATTTTCACATTCTTGGAGACTTGCCTTTATGTTAGGCTCAACTGCCAATAACAAAAGAAACCATCATAACATCCCTTACACACACATACAAACACACCAATACACACATTATATATACAGCCTCACACAGAGACACAAACACACACACATCTACACAATAAAACCACATATCATACACATATACACACATAAACACAAAGATAAATTCACACTCACAAATCATCATTGATTCACATAATCTCACAGAGACACACACAAATATCTACATATCTACACACAAACACAAATATACATCACAAAAACACATACACACACAATATACACACAAACACCTAGGACTATTTCTTTGTTGGTTTTCATTTTGGTTTGCACCAAACCATGTGTGGCAAAACAGAAGTTTTTCTCCACGTACAAATCAATGGAGAGAAGCCAAGGAGAAGGAAGAGACAGTAGTCAAGGGTCCTTGGCTTCCTTCTTTGAAAGTAGCTACAGTGGACCCTCTCAGAAGTAAGGTGTGCAGATATGACTGAGTGTGGTCTACATCCTAGACCCTGGATGCTACACGACCAAGGGAACTTAGGGTAGCAGATGGGATTAAAGTTTGCTAATCACTTGACTTTAAGATGGGGAGAGTACCCTGGATTATCCAGGTGGCCCCAATATAATAATGAGAGTCCTTACATACAGAAGAGGAAGGTAGATTTGATTGGACTGGCCACTTCTGGCTTTGGTGGTGGAGGAAGACCCAAGCCAAGGAGTGCAAGCGGACCCCAGAAGCTGGAAGAGGCAAGAAAACAGACTCTTCTCTAGCATCTCCAGGAAATGATAAGCCCCTGCCAATTCCCTCTTGTGAGAGACTTCTCACCTCCAGAACTGTAAGGGAGTGAGTCTGTGCTGTTTTAAGCCATTGAGCTTGCAGTCATTTGCTCCAGCAGCCACAGGAGGCTAATGCAGTGAGTTAGGTTGCAAAAGGCTGTGCAACACGCAGGAGGCCAGGACCAGAGGTACATTCTACTTCAGAATGTGTCCTCCTTTTTAAATAGCCACCTCCCAATACACACATCTGTCATATGCAAGCTATATCTCTTCAAGGCTTGGTTTGATTGTGAGGATTGCACATTGTACCGAACATCAGGGGGATCAATAGTTGGCTGACTCAGGTGGATAAATGACTGTAAAAATATGAAGAATGTATTAGTCTGGAGCAAGAGCTTCTTGGATGACAGGAGCCGTGGGACAGCAGAGGGCTGGGGAATGCATCAGAGAGCCACAACTTTTGCAATCAACGCCTGCATTGCTACCTTGCCCATTGACTTCCCAAGCCTCCTTTGCACACTGGATTCAGACTTGCTGCCTCACTAACTGCAGGATTCTGTTGATGGCTTTTAGTGGGGGTAGTCTGCAGCTCATGGCTTTGTGAGAGCAGCAGAAGCTTTGGTCCGTAGAGCCAGGCTGTGCAACTCCTGGAAGGATCTATGTAATTCTAATTTTGTGGAAGTCAACAAAATGAATGTTTAAGCATCTATAAAAAGCACAAGCCTCATAAAATTTAGATGAGGTGAAGATGAAAACCATTAGGGGCCAATTGTGCCCTCAGTGGGGTGCTGGTGGAAGGGAAGGGTGGGGGCCTGAGTATTGGCTGGGGATCCTGCTGTGATGGAAATTTAAGGTATCATTGACCAAATCTATTAAGACCAACAGAGTGAACATGCACTGAAAGCTTACAATGCACTAGCACTTTACATTCATAACCCTGGTTTGATCCTTTCCTTAACGTGTTGGGTTGGGTGTTACATGCTTATCCCCTTTGGAGGTTAGAAAGTTTAGCTGTGGTGTGATTCAAGGGTTGAGTAGGGTAAAGCAGCACAGGGGCAGAGCCCAGCCTCTCCACCCCTTCCTCCCCATCACTGCTCTGACATCATGGCCACTCTGGAGTCTTTGCCTCTCTGACATCTGTCTTCCCTCTCTGCACTCCTGTTCTGTCTAGACTGGCCTGCAAGACAAGTCAGATTTGCCTCCATTTTGGGAACTTCCTGCCTTTCAGAAAAGTGTTTTTCTCAGGTTCTTCTTGTTCTCTTACCTCCTCAGGTCCTGTGAATACCTCAGTGATACACACCCACATGTGCCCTATAAGGACAAGGCACTCTGTGGATGTGTACTTGGAAGGCCTGTCCCCAATGGGGCAAGTAGGTCAGGGATCCACATTCCTCTGGGCTGGGGTCAGCTCCCCCGTAGCAGCTGCTGAGGGCTAGGAAGTCAGCTTTCGGCATCTCTAGTCCTATGGAACTGGGAAGCAGTTTTAGTTGCTTTCTGAGAAGTACTGCCATCCACTGTGACTGTCTACTGGGTGCTCATGAAGGTTGTAGGCCTGGCTTCTGTGGCATGATGAAAATGAAGTGTGCAAGTGCATCCTTCATTACAGATCACTTGAGATGGGGGCAGGCTGTGTAAACAAGCAGGATGACTTCGAGTTGCTCAGAACGGTCATTTTCCTGGGGTTGCATTCTTTGGAGTCTCTGGAATAAGTGCTGCATCCTTGTCCCATGATCAGATGGACATCAGGGGCCTCATGAAATCACACTGAAGACCCAGACAGCTCCCTGTGCTGGTAGATCATGGTACCATTGACTTCTAACCTCTTCCACGGTGACTGACAGATCACATGACTCAGGACTCAAAGATCCTGGTGTGGAAGTCAGTACTGCTCACACTTGAGGAAACTGATGCTTGGATCTAGGCTGTTTCATGCCCACTAAGTGGACCGGCTCTGAGACTAGTGTTCCTTGCAACACACTGGTCGGACAGTAGCACAAGGTCTGTTAGGAATGCATAGTCAGGGAATGCTTATGAGACTGTGATTTGAGAATCCACAGAACCCTGTATTGAGGTACTCCAAGATGCTTCCCAACTGGTTGCCGCTTCAACATGTAGCTGACATTTTATCCACTTCTGCTATGGTTTGAATAGGCCATGGCTCCCAGGTTCATGCAGATTGTAAATCTCAAGAGTCATAAATTGATGTTACTACAATGGAAATGATCTAACTGCGGTGTTGGGAGACAGCCCTTATGGGAGGTCTTTGGGGGTCTGCCCTTGGGAGGTGGTTATTGTGAGAGCTGGTTATAAAACCCAAGCTGGTTGTGGCGCTGGCACATCGGGTTCTAGTTCCAGTCAGGGCGCCGGATTCTGTCCCGGTTGCCCCTCTTCCAGGCCACTCTGCTATGGCCTGGGAGTGCAGTGGAGGATGGCCCAAGTGCTTGGGCCCTGCACCCGCATGGGAGACCAGGAGAAGCACCTGGCTCCTGGCTTCGGATCAGTGTGATGTGCCGGCCGCAGCCACGGCGTCCATTGGAGGGTGAACCAACGGCAAAAGGAAGACCTTTCTCTCTGTCTCTCTCTCTCACTGTCCACTCTGCCTGTTAAAAAAAAAAAAAAAGAAAAAAAAGAAAAAAAAGAAAAACCCAAGCTGGGCCTCATTGTTCTCTCTGCTTCCTGGCACGCTGTGTGGTCCTGCCTCTGCACGTACTCCTCAACTGCCATCCCCTGGCATCACTGGATAGAAAAGGAGACTTATACAACCTTGGACTGAGAACCTCCAGAACCACAAGCCAAAATAAACCTGCCTTCATACAAGCTTCTCTCAGGTATTTTGTTAAAGTGGCAAAAAGCTAATATAACTTATAACAGGATTCTTCAGTAGGAAAAAGCAGCTACTGCCATAAGTCAGGATTTATTTCATACACCTCATTGATAGCATTTTGAAGTACAACATTCTGCCCCACATCATTTACACTTGAAAACATAGAATTACAACTTGGTAAGGCCACCAGGTTACAGAGAGTCTGGAGAGAAGACCTTGTCCTTGTTTTGGCTTGTGTCAGTCTTAGTCAATCAGAGAACAAGGTCGCAAAAGATCCACTTCTACAAACATGGTAAAAAGTGATATCAGCTTAGGGACACGTTAAATTTTTAAATTATGACATGAAGCCAAAGTGGTATTCGCTAAAGCACAACTCTTTCGTACAATCATCGCTGCAAGTTTAACATGTTTTCAGCTTTGAGGTAAAACAACTTTATATTTAACTCAAGCACACAAAAATTTTCAGCCCCAATCCCTGTTCTCATAAGGAAATAAAGAGTGGAAGAAAAGTTCAAGTACCTTTGCTATCCTAGAAAATGTGGCAGCATGTTGAACAGTTGCATATAAGCTCAACTCCCTAGATTTTGAGCACTAGTGCCAGGTTTTATTAAGCTGGTTAAAAATAAACTGAGTAAAGCTTTCAGAATGGGGTCACACAGTGCCCCTCACTGTTTTTACCTGTGGTTGGAAAGCTGAGGGGGCCAAAGGGCCTCCCCCAGGATGACCAATTGCAGCCCCCTACACCATCATATGCATACAAACTCTTTCAAGTTTTGTGTCCTACCTTAGAAAGGGAATTTGCATTGTACCCCACGACATTTCCTTTAATACAGTGTTTAGAATTACTTCTCAGCTGAAGAATTCAACCCTCTTCCCCTCACCTCTGCCCACCAGGACAGCCTGGGAAGCCTGGCCTCTCACAGACAGGTGAGCCAGGCACACTGCAAGACCGGAATGCATGTCTTAAGTATTTCCACAGATGAATCCACTTCATCCACTCAGGCTGTAACTAAATGCTTTGTGAAACAACGACTGGTGTCAGTTTTAACATGCTGGAAAATCAATGGCAAATTGTTTATGTATTTCAGTGGTTTAAAGACTAACCTTTGTTAAATAAATTGTTTGATTTTACTAACAGAAATAAAAGCAGCACTTAACCTAAGGTATGAACTGATTGTTCCACTTTTTCTATAGAAAAACACAAGTTGAATTTTTTTTTAAATATAAACAAAAAGGCAACCCAAAGCTCACTAAGATAAACTTCTCCTCTCCCCTGGCTTTTCGGAGACTTCCCTAGGTGTTGAGGGGATTTTGGTGACTGTGTCACTCCTGCAGGCTTGACAATGTTAACTTCACAAGGGTTCCACTCATGTGCGGCCTCTCAGAGGCACACCTCTCGCGGGTCACCCACTCTTTCTGATGTGGCACTTTGTACCCAAGGTTCAGCCCTAAAAACTGCCACCTTGAGGAACACGTTACAGACTTGTCTCCTGGCTGTCCATGGTGAGGAAGCATGGGACAGTGAGGGCCCTGACCGGGTGTGTCCCTGGCCTGCCATGCCTGACCCTCCACGGCCCCTCAGCAGCCAGTAGCCAGTGTCCTGAGAGCCATCAGTGAACTGAATCAGTTGCTTTAACGGGATTCAAAGGTATTAATTTTATTTTTAAGATGGCCTCAAAATTATGTAAATTAAAATCATATCCAGGGTATATCAAGCAAGTCTTCAAGAGGAAGCCACCAGCCTAATACCTGCTCTTTGTGGCCATGCTTTCTTCTGTTTGTAAACCTGTGTCAGCGCAGATACAGCCATACGCAATACGTGCATGCATGTGCCTGAGTGCATGTGTGTGCGTGTACACATGAACATACGTTTTGGCGGACTTAAGAAAAAAGACGCTTCATGTCCCACAAACATTTCCTGTTGGCTTTTCAGGAGTGCTCACTGCTCTGCAGATGGCACAATTTCAGAACTCCCGGTGGATGGCCCCTGGTGCTCCCCTCACCTGAGGCTTGGGCAGCTCTGTGCACCTGTTACGGCAGCGAGAGCAAACATCACACACATTCTGATCTCAGCACGAGGCGCTCCCTAAAGAAGACACAGGGACTTCTGGCTACCTTGGCTATTGTCTGTACTGCACTGTATTTTGCCTGTGTTCACACAGAGTCGACACAAACTGGATTCAGGAGGAAAAACCCCAATGAACATGTTTCCTTTTTGGTCTACACAGTGGGCTGTTTTGCTGGTTGCTTTATGAAACCTTAAGGACCCGGGAACTATGAAATGACAGAAGTGACTGGTTTGAGGTTTTGTAGGCAGAGGTCTCCTGTTTTCCTCATATTTTTTGCTCATAAAGAAAGAAAAAAGGTAGAGTTTGCATGGAGTTTCAAAGCTGACAGCTGTCCTCAGCATGGCTGACCCATGTACACACAGCTCTGTGCGTTAAGTAGCCCTTAATTAAGAGAGGGGTAACCAGACAACCCCACCTTTGTTCTTCTGTACTTTCTAGTATAGTGAAATTTCATTTTCGACATCCACTTCTTGAAGGTGCCTTTTCTCTATTCGGGATAAATTAATCCAGAGTTCTAGGGCGCTCAATTCCAGAGTCAGGAAAAAGTCTTAACTCCCTTCAAAAATATCCTGCATACGTATTTCATCCCTACGCTCAACCGAACGAGGAAACTAAAGGCAAGAGAGAACACGGACATCGGCAACTCAGACTACCAAAGCGCTCACATTCTCTGTACAGGCCCTACACGGTAAAACATGTCGTTTCAGCTAATATAGCTTCTAACATGGATTTCATGTGAAAGTGGCCTCGGCTGGGCCTCTCGCCAGCATCATAGGAAACAGCAGTACTTCTTCCACCAGGACTTGGAGAGGTTTTTCACTTTGTCTGGAGTCCTGCTTTTAGACTTCTTTGGCTGCTGCTGTGTGTCCGAGTACTGAATGCCGGCCACGATGGCCGCGTCAAAGACCTCTTTGAGGTTTTTCTGAGTCAAGGCGGAACACTCGATGTAGGAGGCGGCTTTGATCTCCTCGGCGCACAGCCTGGCCGCCTCTTCCGGCACGGGCTTCTCTTTGCACTTGTCCAGCTGGATGAGCACTTTGACATCTTCGCGGAGGTCGGACTGTGTCCCCACCAGGATGATGGGGGCTTTGGGGCAGTGGCAGCGAATCTCCGGCACCCATTTCTCGCTGACATTCTGGAAGGACGAGGGGCTCACCACACTGAAACACAGCAGGAAGATGTCGGTGTTGGTGTAGCAGAGGGGCCTCAGCTTGTCAAACTCATCCTGCAACAAAGCAGAGCAGCCAAAGGTGATTTTGGAAATCCATTCTCGCCAGCAACACCCATGAGCGTCTCTCCTACAAGGGGCTGGCAGGGAACCAAAAGTCACTGGCTACAGATGGAAGAGCCAGTGTCTTGGCAACAACCTTGCTATGTACCCAAGTGGGGTTGGGGGCTCTGGGGAGGGGTGCAGGTTCGGCGGCCACCTGCTTCCAGGCCAGCTATGTTAGGGCCAGCTATGGCCCTAACACCGCCAGATGTGTTCAGGGTTTCATCAATACCCACAATCTGCTCGCAACTGACCAAAGAAAAGCACTTAAAGCGAGTGGCTTCAGAAATAAAACTGACTTTACCTAGCGTTCTGCCCGAGGGAAGCAGCTTCACTCTGCTGAAATGTCGAGACCACAGCCGCGCTGATCCCCAGAACCCTAACGTGACTGCAGCACACCCCGCTTTACCGACACCGCTGTCTTCTCCTTCCCCACCGCAGCTGTGAGAGATGCTGACTGTGCACTCACAGCACGGAACACAATGTTCCTGACACACAAGGACAGATCCAGAGGTGGAGCCTCTGTTAGGCTGCTGGCCCTTGGCACATGCAGAGCATCCATGTGTCTCGGCGTCAGCTTTTGGATATAAGTTCCCACACTCTGCTTCTGGCTGAATCAGCTGTTTTGTTCTCCTTCCTTACCTGTCTCTTACTACCTTTTCCCCCCTTTTATGGCTGGCAGTACCAGAGGTCTCCATTTGCAACACTTTGGACAGATAAAGAACCAAAAAAATGGACATATCCACCTGCTCTTAAAGTATGGAGAACTAAATTGAGTCAGTTACGGTTGGTTAAAAGTAAATCATCAGCAAACTGTTGAAGGGCCTGGTGCAGTGATCCACTTAAAGGCAACACAAAGTCAACATCACCTCACAACCAGGCACAGTGTCAGTAAGGGGATTTGATTGTGTAAGGAAGACACAGGATTCCACACCAGCATCTCTCTCTCTCTCTCTCTCTCTCTCTCTTTTAAACTTGCTTATTGGGCCAGTGCTGTGGATTAGCACATAAAGCCACCGCCTGCAGTACTGGCATCCCATATGGGTGCCGGTTTGAGTCCAGCTGCTCCACTTCCAATAGATGGCCCAAGTCCTTGGGCCTCTGCACCTATGTGGGAGATCCAGAAGAAACTCCTGGCTCCTGGCTTCAGATCAGTGCAGCTCCAGCCATTGTGGCCAATTGGGGAGTGCACCAGTGGATGGAAGACCTTTCTTTCTCTCTCTCTCTCTGCCTCTACCTGTCTGTAACTCTTTCAAATAAATAAATCTTTAAAAAAATACCTGCTAATTCTCCATGTGTTGCTCTAGGGTTACGGGGAAACTGTAGCTGTCTTATTTGAAGGTACTTTCTTCATTCAAGTCTCTGGGTTTCCACTGTGGGGCGACCACCAGCTGCCCGGCTCTAGTGCTCAGGAGTGAATATGGCATTTCAGAGTCACTGCCACTTGTACATCGTAAGTGACAGCAGAATAAGAATGGATTAAGTTTCTTAGTGCCAACTTTGGCCTCAAAGGGTAAACACAGAAACTCAACTAGCTCTGAAGATCTTTTAATAGAATACTCCCTTGTCTGTTCTAGAAGACGATAAAACGGGGGCCAAATGTCTTACGGCAGCCCCTTCCGGTAGCTGCTCTCCATTACTGGGTGGTAGCCACTCTCTGTATGCCCTGGACTCTGGGGTTACATTACACACACACACACACACACACAAAGCAGAAAAAGAAAAAAAAAAAAAAGAAAAAAAGAAAGGCAAGTGCAGGGGCCAGCCTCGTGCCTGGCCTTTTTAGAAAGCTGGCTCTCCACAGCTCTTGAGAGTCTGGCTACAGGGTCCCGGGAGCGAAACAGAAATGAAATGTCCTGCTTGGTGCCAGATGAGACTCCTTGGCTATTTGTCGAAATAATGCAACATACACATGTGCACGGAGGCCGGAGGCCAGCTGGAATGCACCCTCCAGGGAAAATGTCCCAAGGCCCAGAGATTGTAGGTGCTGGCCAGGTCAGCCGAAGGCAGTAGCATCAACCCCTCAGGGGTGGGCGGGGCAGAGGCAGGAGCCTGAGGCTTTAGGGCAGCACTCCTCTTGCTCAAGCTGCCATTGGAGGGGTTTTGGTTTCTTTTTTTTTTTTTTTTTTTTTGACAGGCAGAGTTAGAGAGAGAGAGAGAGAAAGGTCTTCCTTCCATTGGTTCATCCCCCAAATGGCTGCTATTGAAGCCAGGAGCCAGGTGCTTCTCCTGGTCTCGCATGCGGGTGCAGGGTCCGAGCACTTGGGCCATCCTCCACTGCACTCCCTGGCCATAGCAGAGAGCTGGGCTGGAAGAGGAGCGACCGGGACAGAATCCGGCACCCCAATTGGGACTAGAACCCAGTGTGCTGGCGCCACAGGCAGAGGATTAGCCTAGTGAGCTGCCGCGCTGGCTGGTTTTTGTCTTTTAAACATGAAGGTTTCTTCCAAGCTCTTTCTGAGTCAAAAGGCTGAAGAATTTTCAGCTCCCGTGGGCAGTTCCACAGTAAGCTACTCTTGTTTTAGCAATGAGCCTTTCTCTTATGCCCAAAGGGATACATCTTAAACTGAGCAGTCTCTCTGGTCTCTCTGCACTTGAGTGACACTGCAAGTCCAGTGTTAGAAACCTCCTCTTGACATCTTATAGACTCACCTGCCTAACAAGCAAACCAAACCATCTCTGGACATGCATTCAGCCAGCAGGGTCGGCCTCTCTGTTCCCAGCTCATCTCCCTCCCTCCCTCCCTCCCTCCCCCTCTCTCTCTCTCTCTCTCTCTCTTTCTCTCTTTCTTTCTCCTACCTCTCTCTCTCTCTCTTTTGACAGGCAGAGTGGACAGTGAGAGAGAGAGACAGAGAGAAAGGTCTTCCTTTTCGGTTGGTTCACCCCCAATGGCTGCTGCGGCCCTCGCGCTGCGGCCGGTGCACAGCGCCGATCTGAAGCCAGGAGCCAGGTGCTTCTCCTGGTCTCCCATGCGGGTGCAGGGCCCAAGCACTTGGGCCATCCTCCCCTGCCTTCCTGGGCCACAGCAGAGAGCTGGACTGGAAGAGGGGCAACCGGGACAGATTCTGGCGCCCCAACTGGGACTAGAACCTGGTGTGCAGGCGCCACAGGCGGAGGATTAGCCAAGTGAGCTGTGGCGCTGGCCGAAACTATTTCTAAAATGACATTTATGCTTCCCTTTCAAACAGCCAATATGAAGGAAAAAGTATCTAAATTCTTTTTGGATAATCCCGAGTCATTTTTACCAAGTTTTTCTGGTAAAACTCCTATTCCTCCTTTAAAACTCTGGAGGCTTTTCTGCCAGGAGCACCAGCCTGTGTCTCTGAGCCACAGGTTCTTTAGTTCGCAGTACTTCTATGAGTTTCTATAAACTGCTTTGTCCTCCCCACAACCTGTGTTGAGTGACAGGTCCACGGCCAGTGGCACCACCCCGAGATCCCAGCATTTCACTGTTCATCCACTCTAGGACCCTCATCAAGCCCTGCAATGCTGCTGGATTTGAGAAACAAAATGCCGGCTCAGGAGATCACATTCCTTGTGGAGAGTCTGCACTTGCGAGGGAACCCCGAGATGGGCAGCGACCTCTGCGTGACATCCCCTGGCAGAGAGGTGTGCTGGGCTGCAGAGGCTTAGCCTACTACTACGTCACGGTGCTGGCCCCCTCTGCCCACATTTTAATGCCCACATTTGGGGCCGGTGCTGTGGCAGAGTAGGCTAAGCCTCTGCCTGCGGTGTCTGCATCCCATATGGGCACCGGTTTGAGTCTCGGCTGCTCCACTTCCAATCCAATTCTCTGCTCGTGGCCTGGGAAAGCAGTAGAAGATAGCCCAAGTGCTTGGGCCCCTGCACCTGCGTGGGAGACCCGGAAGAAGCTCCTGGCTCCTGGCTTCGGATCAGCCCAGCTCTGGGCCATTGCGGCCATCTGGTGAGTGAACCAGCAGGATGGAAGACCTCTCTCTCTCTCTTTCCCTTTCTCTGTAACTCTGCCTCTGAAATCAGTCAATAAATAAATAAATAAATAATCTTAGGAAAAAAAAATCAGGACACTTGACCTTTGGCAGGTTGCTTTTGTCAGCACTTTGCCCTGCCTGCACAGGATTCCCCAACACCTTGTTGAACTCGAGAGAATACAGGGGAGACAACACGCGTGTCGTCTGTCACTCTGCACAGTGCTCATGAGGCACAGTCTGACCTCAGTGACGCAGGGGGACAGGTGGAGACAGTTCCACCACAGAGGAATCCCACACCCATGCCCGCTCCATCACTGCCAGGCTGCTGCTCCCAAGCACCCAGCCCGCGAGCCAGGAATGACTGTTCAGGATCTGGAGCGAGTGAGCGGCGGCCCGTTCAATCCTGCAGCTGAGAATGCTCTCTGCCTCCGCTTCAGCGGCTGGGGTTGGTCCCGGGCAGTCAGAGAAGGACATATTCACACTACTGACAAAAACCCCATATTTCTTAAAATACCCAGCTCGCTGACCCTGATGATGACATTACCCATTTACTTTGAGCAAGGATTACAACAGCTAACTGACGTTTTCTCAGCGAAAACCACAAAGTGAGCTGTGTTGCGAACTCCTGCTTAAGGGGACCCCCTTCTTGAGACCCCGCCTCCTCCTTTCCCTGGCCACCCCAGGCTTGGCCAGGCCCTGCTGTGCTGGTTCCAAGACTGTCCTGTGCAGCCCAGCCCTGTGAGAGGGCCAGCAGCAGGGGCGGGTCCGGAGGGGTGACCCAGTTACTGAGAGAATCTTCTGGAGACACGTCAAAGGTTCTTTGGAAACCTTTAACAGGCTGTTTCCTTTCCCAGCACCGCGGGGTAACACGATACTGACCTGACCGGCCGTGTCACAAAGCTGGAGTCTCACGGGCCGCCCGTCCACGGACACCACAGCTTCAAAAACAAGACCAAAATGACCATCAGGAGGTGTGCCTTTCTAACCCCTTTCACAAGACCAATAGCTTGAGCCCCCACTACTGTTCTGTCCCAAGCGCCTCAGTGCCGGCTGAGAGGGGGTCCTCTAAGGGCTTAAAGACTTACCTAAATCCAGGAGGCCCCCGTGGAGGAGGCATTTCTGTCCACAAACCCTCCACGGCTGGCAATGCACTCTATGGCCATGCATGAGGCAGCAAAGCCCAGAGCCCTTTGATGGTGGCCCAAGAAGGGCCTGTGCTTTTCTCCCAGCCCTGAAGATTTATTTTCCTGTCACACTTGTTTCAAAGGCCAAAAACCAACACGGGGTGGGGGGAGGTGGGGAGGGTGGTAGGCTGGTAAGGGGGAACCAACCTTGCAGTTTTAGATCAATAGAAAACCTCACAAACAATTGTGTCTTTTTTTTTCCGCCCCTCCTTGGGAAATGCTCCTCACTTTCAGAGTTTACCATCCAATCCCAGGTCTTTCTGAGAACTTGTGCAAACACAGGGGCTGCCCGCATGGTCCCGTTTATGGGAGAGGACGTTCTTATCTCTCTCTCTGTCAGTTCAAAGAGAGGATTAAGAAAGGGAAGGAAAGCAAGCCGCCCGGTGCCCACCTTTTGACTAGGATCAGGGTATTTGGGGTGGGGGGAGGGGGCCTGCGTCTGGCCCAGGCATGAGATCTCCATGGGAAGGCATTGCTCAGTTCGGGCTCTCTCTACAACAACTTCCCAACAGTTTAGAAATGTTTATCCGAGTGGGCTGGGGGAGGGGGAGAAAGAAGAGACAGGTCCCACTAGTGTGGTGCCCTTTTATCTAGGGTATCTTGGAGAAGGGAGGCACCAGGACCTGCCCATCAGAGACTTGGGGTGGGTAAATGGGGGTATATTTTTAAGATAGTGCCCCCCACTGGCTTCTGTCATTTTCATTTTTAACTTTTTTTTTTTTTTTTTTTTTTTTTTTTTTTTTTTTAGAATTCAAGAAGATCTTTAAAACCAACATCAAGGGGATGGTTTAGCGTTCAATCACCCACACCAAACGACGGGGCAGCCCGTACCCAGGGGTCTTCAGTAGCTTGAAGAGAGATCCTTAAGAGTTACCAGCCAGTTGGAACAGCCAACCGGCTGGCAAGAAAGGCTGTTCACGCCCCAGGGTTAGCGCAAATCTCAGCCGCCTCCAGGGTCACCAGGACGGCCCTTTAAAGCCTGGAGATGCCCCCCCCCCCCCCCCCCCCCGCGTGCAGCTGAGCCGCCCGCAAGGGACGCAGCCCCAGGTAACAAGGTAAAGGCACCTGTGCGTCACCTTGCCCGAGACATGGGACAGTGGCGTCAGCAACGTCGACCTGACGCAACTCCTCTGCGTGGCAGACGAGCACCTGAACTCCACCTGTTCCATTCGGTCCGTCCCTGGGTTCCTGAACTAAGCGATCTCTTCAGGCACCGACTCCCTGCCCCGCCTGCCTGCGCCTCCCCAGGCCCCGGTTTCAGGGCTCCTCGTCCCTCCGCGGCCAACTCCAGCTGGCTCGGAGCCCTGCGCCCCGCACTTGCGGGCTTCCCCCTCCCACGCTCCCCACCCCGCCCGCCCCGCGCGCCGTGGCTCACCCGAGAAGTTGTCGAAGGCGGTGGGGATGTACTCGGTGGGGTAGCCGTTGGTGGTGTAGCTCACCACCAAGCTGGTCTTGCCCACCGCGCCGTCGCCGACCAGCACGCACTTGACGCCGCGCCCCTCCGCGCCGCCCGCGCGCCCCCGGCCCCCCGGCGCCCCGGGCCCGCGCGCCCCTCGTCCCCCGCGCTCCCGGCGCGGCGGCACGGGCGGCGCCTCGCAGCGGCCGGAGAACGCGGGGTCCCCCTGTTGCGGGGGCATCTGTCCTCGCGCGCAGACCTGCAGGCACGGGCGATCAGGGCCCGGCCCGACCGCCCCTCCGCCCCGGAGGGTCGAGGGAGGGAGGGTGGAGCTGTCACCGACAGCGGCGGGCGCGCGTTCCTGGCTCCGGCCGCGCGTCTCGCGCGGACAAAGGCGGCGGGAGGGTCGCCGCTCCGCGCTCCCGGGGGCGCCAGCCGGCTCTGCCCCGCGTGCTCGGAAGACTGCGGCCGGAGCGCCGTGCTGCCCGATCGTTCTGCCTCCGCCCGGCTTCCCGGCGACACGACGCGTTGGGGGGCGGGCGGCAGGGGAGGGGAAAGAGGCGGGTCCGGCGGGGCCCCTCCGTCCCCGCGCCGAGGCCACAGCGCCGCCAGCCTGCGCTCCGCGTCCTTGCACCCGCGTTGCTGGGCGGCTCCGCGGCGGATCAGAGCGTTCGCTCGGTGGGAGCCACGAGCCCCCGCCCCCCGGGGGGCGCAGCGCCAGCAGCACCCGGGCCGGCGTGGGCAGTTTGTTCCGAAGCTCCCGGGGACTGGGGCCGTGGCCTTGCTTGGCCGAGACAGATCCGACAGCTGAGCTTCTTCCACGCCCTCACTCCCCTGTTCCGTGCTGCTGGGAGTTTTCTTTTCAAATCGTTTATTCTCATCTTGGAACACAAGGACGCCGGCCTGTTGTTCCTGCTAGTTAGATCCCGCCCCCCCCCCCCCCCCTTGGGTCTGTCACGCGCCTTCCTGCGGTTATGGCCCAAGGTGTTTCTTTATGGCTTCGATTCTCCCAAAGCTTAAATGTTATTTGGCAACGAGAATGTTACCTGAAAATACAGTCCGTTTATCCTTGCCTCTTTCTTCTGTTTTCTTCCCACCTGCAGGCAACATACAGCCCATTTAAAGAACAGAGCCATCTCTTCTGGGCCTGCTCCTTGGGGTTTATACTGTGGTGTGTGAAGAGACATATACCAGCAACACGAGTACTATCCCACTAATAGCTATCAGATATGGAGTCGCTCTGTGAACCAGTACTCTGCATTTGTTAATTCCTTTTATCTTTTTAAATTTTTTTTTTGACAGGCAGAGTTAGAGAGAGAGAGAGACACAGAGAGAAAGGTCTTCCTTTTTCTGTTGGTTCACCCCCCCCCCCCCAAGTGGCTGCTACAGCGGATGCATTGTGGCTGGCGCGCTGCGCTGATCAGAAGCCAGGAGCCAGGTGCTTCCTCCTGGTCTCCCATGTGGGTGCAGGGCCCAAGCACTTGGGCCATCCTCCACTGCCCTCCCTGGCCACAGCAGAGAGCTGGACTGGAAGAGGAGCAACCGGGACAAAACAAGAGCCCTGACCGGGACTAGAACCTGGGGTGCCGGCGCCGCAGGAGGAGGATTAGCCTAGCGAGCCGCGGTGCCGGCCAATTCCTTTTATCTTAACATGACTTGTGCCAATTTCACAGAGGAGAAAACCTGAGCTTGTAAGTAAGTAATGTGTTTTGAGTGCCATAAGCTTTCAGAGTCCAGCTCCATTTCAAGAGCTCCTAACCCATGACCTAAAGGTGAAAAGAAGCCCTTGTGCTCAGCTCAGACTTGGAAGTATGGCCATGGTCAGAATGCAGAGAAGGGTTAATCAAGAGGCCAGAAGCTTGGACTGAGGACCCCTCCCTTGAAAAGGGTGCCTTCTAAGGCCCTAGGCGACCTAGGATATGAGCACACGCTGTATCTATGTTAACTATTACCACTTAACTGCATTTTTTTTTTTTTAACTTTATCTTGTCCCCATACTGAGTTCCTTTAAAGCAGCCATGAACGTTCTGGGGAGCAAGCCAACCAAAGTGAAGTTGGGGGAACCATTTCTTTTGGGATTAATGGGATCCTTAGCTAGGATAAGGGAGGTCCTTAGGGGGCAGAATTTAAGTGGAGCCTAACTTTGATTTTTCTTTTCTTTTTTAAAAATATACTTGAAAGCCAGAGTTAGAGAGAGAAAGGGAGAGACAGATCTTCTACCTGCTGGTTCACTCCCCAAATGGCTGCAATAGCTGGGCCAGGCTGAAGCCAAAATCCCTGAACTTCTTCCAGGTCTGCCACATGGGTTCAGGGGCCCAAAAACTTGGGCTATTTCCTGTTTTCCCATGTGCATTAGCAGGGAGCTGGACAGGAAGTGGAACAGTGGGTTAAAACCGCCGCCTACAGCACTGGCATCCCATATGAGTGCTGGTTCAAGTACCAGGTGCTCCATTTCCGATCCAGCTCTCTGCTTTAGCCTGGGAAAGCAGTAAAAGATGGCTCAAGTCCTTGAGTCCCTGCACCCTGAGTGGAAGACCTGGAAGAAGCTCCTGGCTCCTGGCTTTGGATTAGCTCAGCTCTGGCTGTTGTGGACATTTGGGGAGTGAACCAGTGGATGGAAGACTTCTCATTCTGGCTCTACATCTCTACATGGGATGCCTGCATCACAGGTGGCGGTTTAACCAGTTATGCCAAGGGAAGCCTAAAGCTGAAGGTCAGGTATGTGCTAATGCTTCACCTTCATGAACCCGAATCCCCTTAAGGTTTTGAGCGTCAACTGCCTGGCTTGCCTTTCTCAAGCCCTGATCTTACAGGGATGAGTTTTGTGGTTTATAGTTCTGTGTTGTGTTGTTGCTAACCATCCAGGCGTAGCAATGGCTACCACGGACACACCTGCTACCTTTGTGGGAGTCACACGGGTGTCCTGCACTAGAAAGGTTCCAGTGGTAAAGAGTAACAGAGCCGGAAGCTCATGTGACATCCTCCCACTATAAAACACATATCACTGTTAAAGAGGGTTTGGCCAGTCAGCTATACCTGGTCAGGTTCTCTGCTGTCAGAAATACACTCTGAATGTAGCAGATGCTTTCAGAGTTGTATTTGCAGGCATAGTTGTACATGAACCATGTGTTTTTGCAGGGAGTCACAAGAAATAGAATTGATCTGAATTCCTTTGTTTAGAAGGGCGCAAACCTATTTAAAAAAACCAAAAAGAACAAATTCACCTGTGTGTGACATAACTGTCTTTTCTTCCTATAGATAACGCATTGGAAAACCAAGGTACTGTTCCAAGGGTAGGCGGCTTAAAAAGCATGGGAAAAATAGTGATATACGGATGTGCCAAGCAGTCCATTAAAGTATTATGTTTCCTTCTGGACTTTAAGTTTATGGTGTTTGTTTGCCTTTTAAAATTGGCAACTTACTGTAATGCATTTCTCCTTTTTTAGCATATATTTTTGTACCTACTTTACTGGTCTTTCTTTCGTGTTCTTTTTCTTAAAGCAATCCCCACAATGTGATATGGGTCTATGAACTTGGCTTTGCTCCAATATCTAGCCAGCAGTCAGCTCTTTGTATCACAAAACCTCCTCCTCTGGCTTTTGTCCTTTGTGTCCAATATTGTCTCATGCACACTCACTTTGGCCCTTCTTTCTAGACTCAACTAACTTCCTGTATGTAGCCTTATCGAAAATGCCACTCTCCCACTGTGGGTAAGAATCTTCTGCAGGCAACATAGGAAAGACCTCATGCCCCAGAGTTCAGTGTTGGGTCAGAGTTTGAAAGGCTGGCATGACAGAATGCTGCCAGAGGCAAGGGACTGCCAGGCATCCCCCAGGGTACATGGCCCAAATCCTATCTTTGATTTGTGTACTATCTCCCCTTACAAGTTTCCGTAAGATTGGGGACTTAATTTATTTGTTCCTATACCCTAGGAACATGTTTTTTTCCCTATATCCTATATATTTGGAATGTCAGGCAAAAAATTGATCAGCAAATATTATCGAAGGCAAAAGTAAAACAGAGACCATTTTCTATTTTTTAAAAAAATATTATTTATTTGTAAGAGTTGGAGAGAGATGGGAGAGAGAGCAAGAGAGAGAGAGAGAGAGAGAGAGAGAGAGAGAGATCTTCCATTCATTGGATGGCTGCAATGGCGAAGGTTAGGCCAAGCCGAAGCCAGGAGCCAGCAGCTTCATCCAGCTCTCACACGGGGGTGACAGAGGCCCAAGCACTTGGACTGTCTTCTGCTGCTTTCCCAGACCATTACCAGGGAGCTGAAGTGGAAGTGGAGCAGCCGGGACTATTACTGGCACCGTATGGGATGCCGGTGCTTTAGGCCGGCCGCCATAGCGTCAGCCCTTGAACTTTGCATTCTTAAAATCTGGTCCCTACAGGACTCTCCAGCCAGCAGTCTCCAGCCCTGGCATTTCCTTTAGGCCTTCCAGCCATCTACCCCGTGACTCACTGCAGCCCAAGAGACCCGTCATGAGCTCCCTTCTCATCCGCTTTCTGAAACTGAACAGGTCTGCACCCCTTTCCTGCTCACTCCTCTGACTTGTTGATAATTATCACACAGTCTCATCTCCTCCAGACACGTGCCCTGACCTCTTATCTTGGTGTCCTTGTCCTTGCTCCTATCACAGCACTTATCTCCTGAACCTACTGAGTGTGCCTCCTACGTGTCCATTATCTCCTAAGAGGCAGAATCACCACTTCACCAAAGGATATACCCTCCTTGCACAGTACTAATACATTTTCTAGGATTTTTAAATTTCTAAAAAAATTAATTAATTTAGGCCGACGCAGTGGCTCAATAGGCTAATCCTCCACCTGAGGTGCAGGCACACCAGGTTCTAGTCCTAGTTGGGGCACCGGATTCTGTCTTGGTTGCCCCTCTTCCAGTCCAGCTCTCTGCTATGGCCCAGGAGTGCAGTGGAGGAAGGCCCAAGTTCTTGGGCCCTGCACCTTCATGGGAGACCAGGAAAAGCACCTGGCTCCTGGCTTCAGATGAGTGTGATGTGCCGGCCACAGTGCGCCATTGGAAGGTGAACCAACAGCAAAAGGAAGACCTTTCTCTCTGTCTCTCTTCTCTCTCTCTCACTGTACACTCTGCCTGTCAAAAAAACACACAAAAAACAAACAAAAATTAATTAATTTGAGAGGCAGAGAGAGAGAGAGAGAGCGAGCGAGTGAGCGAGCCCACTGCAAAAATGCCCACTGCGAGTTGGGAACTCAATCCAGGTCTCCTATGAGGATGACAGGGACCAAACCACCCAGACCACTACCTGCTACCTCCCAGGCTGTGCCCTAGCAGGAAACTGCAATCAAGAATGGAGCCAGGAATCAAATCTGTCCAATATGGGATGCAGTTGTCTCAACTGGTGGTCAAATGCCCACCCCATGAATTTATAGTTTCTTACTAACATGGGAAAAACTACCCTAATATATCTTTTTAAAAAAGATTTATTTATTTATTTATTGGAAAGTCAGAGTTACACAGAGAGAGGAGAGACAGAGACAGAGAGACAGAGAGAGAGAGAGAGAGAGAGAGAGAGAGAGAGAGTCTTCTATCTGCTGGTTCACTTGCCAATTGGCCACAATGGCCAGAGTTGTGCCAATCCAAAGCCAGGAGCCAGGAGCTTCTTCTGGGTCTTCCACAAGGGTGCAGGGGCCCAAGCACTTGGGCCACCTTCTGCAGGGAGCTGGATCAGAAGTGGAGCAGCCAGGACTTGAACCGATGCCCATATAGGATGCTGGCATCACAGGCACTATGGCACAACACTGGCCCCAGTAACATGGAATTTTAAGAGGTGCAAAACAATCATTAATTTTGATAGTAAATTAAAAAAAAATCACTCTATTTATTTGAAAAACTTGCAGACAGAGGGAGAGAGAGAGAGAGAGCAACCTTCTATCTTCTGGTTCACTCACCAGATGGCCACAGCAGCTGGGACTGGGCCAAGACAAAGCCAGGAGCCGTAAGCTTCATCCTGGTTTCTCATGTGGATGGCAGGGGCCCAAGCACTTGAACCATCTTCTGTTGCTTTTCCCAGGCCATTAGCAGGGAGCTGGATCAGAAGAGGAGCAGCCAGGACATGAATGGGCATCCATATTGGAATGTCCATATCATAAGTGGTGGCTTTACCTACTATGCCACAAAACTTGCCCCAGTTACAAAAATATTTCTGAAAATAATGTTAAATAATGTTTATTTATTATTATATTTTTATTATTAGGCTACACTGTGCTGCAGTAGCAAATAAAAATATTAGTGTTTAGGGATATAGGAGTAAATCTTTTTTTAAAGATTTTTATTTATCTATGTGAGAGGTAGAGTTACAGACAGTGAAAGGCAGAGAGAGAGAGAGAGAAAGGTCTTCTATCCATTGATTCACTCCCCAAATGGCTACAACAACCGGAGCTGCGCTGGTCCAAAGCCAGGAGCCAGGAGCTTCTTCTGGGTCTCCCATGTGTGTGCATGGACCCAAGCACTTGGGCCTTCTTCCACTGCTTTCCCAGGCCATAAGCTGAGAGCTAGATTGGAAGAGGAGCAGCCAGGACTCAAACTGGTGCCCATATGGGATGCTGGCACTGCCAGGAGAGTATTAACCTACTGTGCCACAGCGCAGGCCCCAGGAGTTAATTTTTTGATCATGCAAGATCCATAGCAGATTTATTGACTTTCCAAGGCAGCTCCCTTCCTAATGGTAGCTCCTAATGGTAGCTCAGGGATTTAGCTTGCTTGCATCTTGTAACCATGCACCTGGGACACACACTTTACACATGTATTTCCATGAATGAGCACATGCATTTCTGTGTATTTAAAAATGCCATGTAGCAGCAGTTTTATAGAGGTTAATGCCAGAAACGATCTAGATGTTCAAGACAAGAAAATAGGTGAGTTAGCTATGGAATTTCTGTTATCTTGTTTAGTTAAGAAAATGAACAAGGGCCTGGCATTGTGGTGGAGTGGGGAAAGCTGTTTCCTGTGATGCTGGCATCCCATGTGGGCGCTGGCTCCTGTCCAAGCTGCTCCACTTACGACGCAGCTCCCTGCTAATGGCCTGGGAAAAGCAGTGGAAGATGGCCTAAGTGCTTGGGCCCCTGCCACCCATGTGGGAAACCCCGATGAAGCTCCAGGTTCCTGGCTTCCATTTGGCCCAGCCCTAGTCATTGTGGCCGTTTGGGGAGTGAACCAGAGGATGGAGGAACTTTCTCTCTCTGACATTCAAATAAACTGACATTCAAATAAATAAATAAAACTTAAAAGTTCATGGAAAAAGGATATTATGAAAAAAACCATACATGGATTTTAGTTTTTTTGCCTCAGAATAAACATGTTTTAGTTCCATTTCCATGAACTTTTTGAAGTATCCTCTTAATAATTAATTATGTCATATATTTGATTTATTCCCTTTTATGAATTATATTAGTATTTCAAAATTATAATGATTAAAATACTCTAACCTACAAATCATACTCAATAGGACTGATTTCTATTTGCATTCCAAGAACTATTTGCTTTAGCAGAGAACAGTGATAATTACCTACTGTACACTTTTTGAATTAAATAGAACTCTTATCATAAAAATTTGAATGTGATTTGAGGGACCAAAATCTTTTGATACAAAACTTTTCCAGGAACACATCACAAAGTATTACTGTATATTATTTACATTTCTACTGTTTATTTTTAATCGGGATATCATCTTCCATGAGTGCTTGCTATAAGTTTTAATAATTTTTAACCAACCGAACTGGTTCTGCAGGATTATTACAAAAGAGACAAATGGCAAATTACATGCATAAGTTCCAGGAGGAGGAAAATGAAAGCCCCAGGAAGGGCCCTTGGCGGGCTGGCAGGTATATTGCTGGGAGAGGAAAGGCCAGGCTCACTGCTAATGCGTAAACCAGATGCTATGCACGTCCAGCTGGTGTTGGCCGTACTTCCCCAAGCATTGGTTTACTGTCCCCTGTCAGGCCCTCTGCTCTGGGTCTTCCCAGCTGCTGCACCTCCACCATTTCCCCTTGGTGAGAAAGGCCTTTGCTGTTCCCTCCAGAGCTGCTGAAACGCTCCCAGTTTTCCCTCCTATCTCTCTGACTCCTCTGATAGCAACAGTTCCTTCCCAGGCCGTGGAAGCAACTGGTGTGCCTCCAGCTTTGCCCCTCAAACACACGTCACAGAAACTCCCCAGGCCAAACATACCCCAGCTGCCCAAGTCCTTGCAGATGATAAGAATGCTTTAGAAAGCTGTTGCAAAACCTTGACCTCCCTAATTTTCAGCCACCCCAAAGATAAGAACTGACCACGTAATCATTTCCTAACAACCATAATCACCCCGGCCAACAGTTCTGCAATGATGGGGTTGCCTGACTCCCTTCCAGAAACTACAGCTCTCTCTTTTCTAAGTCCTCCCAATCGAGGGCATGAAAGATCCCACAATCCTACAAACAGGAGGAAAAAGGTGTTTTTATATAGTATTCCAATAGTTGTCAAAATTCATTTCTGGGTTTGCAATAATAGTGTAAGATTTGGAATGAATGGGTGGATACCCAAGTGCCATACCAATCTACCTTAGAGAAGGAGTGAGAGTTTACTATACCAGGAGTCCTGTTTTCTCTGTTGTGTGTATTCTTGATGACTATATTAGAAAGTAACTGCAGCTTCTATCCACTGAAATAATGATAGGAATTTGATTGCAGAGGGGCAAGTGTATGATTTTAATTATGTTACTGAGTGTAGGAATCTAACTCATGAACTTAGCATAATTGCATGTGTGCAACTGTCGGCAAACATGATCAGAGCATACCCTGGGTACAAAGGAGGTTGCAATCTGTAAGAAGGAGATATTTGTAAAATAAATGCCTGAAAAGGGACGTGCAAGTGTCCTTAGGGACGTGCAAAATATGATAGAAAGAATGTGCCTGAGGGCAGATTTCTGGCTGGAGCTACAAGCAAACTTGCTGTGACACAGGATCTGAGAAGACTGCTCAGTGCAATTAGGGGATCAAAACAGACTCCCCCGCCAGTCATCTTCCAGGTGATATGAACCTTTGAATTATAGCCACATTGATGAAACTCAGGATGTCCTAAGCATTTTTCATGCCTATCCAGCCCTCACAAAACCTGAACATGTGCTGGTGCTCCCCAAGTTTTATAGGTTAGAAGGTGGTGACTCAGAGACATTGGTTTGCTCAGCTAGGGATAGAATCAAAACTCAATGCCCAGAGTCGGGATTTTTGCCATCTCTTTCAGCGTGTTGGACGTGATGGGTGTGTTCCCCCCAGGGATTCATGTGTTTGAAGTTTGGCCCTCAAAGTGGCAATGTGGGGAGGGTGTGAGATCCTCAGGAGGTGAAGCATAGTGCAAAGTAACTGGGTCATTGGGGATCCTGCCTTTGAAAGGAATTGTAATTATCACAAGAGGGTTGTTAAAAAGAGCAAGATGGGGGCCGGTGCTGTGGCTTTGTGGGTAAAGCCACTGCTTGCAGTGCTGGCACCCCATATGGGTGCCAGTTTTAGTCCAGCTGCTCCACTTTCTATCCAGCTCTCTGCTATGGCCTGGGAAAGTAGTAGAAGATGACCCAAGTCCTTGAGCCCCTGTACCAGTGTGGGAGACCTGAAAGAAGCTCCTGGCTCCTGGCTTTGGATCAGTGCAGCTGTGGCTGTTGTGGACATCTGAGGAATGAACCAGTGGATGGAAGACTTCTAGCTCTCTCTCTGCCTCTGCTTCTCTGTAACTCTGCCTTTTAAATAAATAAATAAGAAAAAAAATTTTTAAAAGAGCAAGATGGACTCCCTCCCATTTTCTGTCTTTCATGCTGTCCTGTCATGATGCCATCAGCCAGGATGTGAAACAGTTAGGGAGACCCGTGCCGGAGCGGGTGCCATGCTGTTTGGATTTTCTTCCTCCAAAACTGTGAGCTGAGCAATGTTTTCTCTATGAGTTACTAAGTCTCCCATACTTTGTTATAGCAATGGAGAAGGGATTAGCATGCCCTATATCCTCCCCCACCAAATCATCCAACCTAGACAACAGAACAATTAAGTTATTTTAATAAGAAGAAGGGTTTTCTTAAAAAGCTTCCTGCAGCAGCAGCATAGGATAAAACTATGGTGTGATGCTCTAGATTGCTAGTCTACACAACATATAGGAACAAGCACTGATAGGGAAAGAAAAAGAAACAGGCTCCTTGGTCTTGCAGTGGATATTGGGGAGGAGAAGAAAAACATGTGTGTATAAATTAAAAAAAAAAAGTAGGGAGAAAAATGGAAGAGAAAACCCACAATAGTTTGGCCATTTTTACAAAAATTGCTTCCTTACTACTTTTTATAGTTATTAAGATATCAAGAGAAGTAGAGGGGGAATGCTTTAGTTAAGAAATAGAATATCACGCCCTCTCGAAGCATTATTTTCATCAGACACACGTGTGTCTGATAATTTGAAGCCATTTTCCCTTATTGACATCTGGGCATTTGGTGTAGTAGTTAAGATGTTGCTGCTAGGAACATCTGCAACCCACACCAAGTACCTGAGTTGTGGTTCTGTTCTTAGTTCTAGTTTCTTGGCAGTGTGCGCCCTGGGAGACAGCAGCTGGGTCTCTGCTGACAGAATGGCACAGCCTGGCTATTGTAGGCATTTAGGGGAGCAAATCATTTATTCTTTCAAATAAATACAGTAAATAAAAAAAATTACATAAATGTTGATTGAGTCCCTTTATTAACTTAAAGCCTTGTTAAATGATCAACTATTGGTTTAAAATTATTTTCCACCATTCTAAAATGTCATTAATCCAGGTGGCTTCCTACTCAATCAAAACTGGAAAGTTTCAAGTTGCATTAAAAATATTTTATAAGGGCTGGCACTGTGGCATGGTGGGAAAAGCTGCGGCCTGTAGTGCTGGCATCCCATATGGGTGCCAGTTCGAGTCTCAGCTGCTCCACTTCTGATCTAGCTCTCTGCTATGGCCTTGGAAAGCAGCAGAAGATGGCCCAAGTCCTTGAGCCCCTGAACCCATGTGAGAGACCTGAGGAAGTTCCTGGCTTCTGGCTTTGGATCGGCCCAGCTCCAGCTGTTGAGGCCATCTGGGGAGTGAACAAGCAAATGGAAGACCTCTCTCTCTCTCTCTGCCTCTGCCTCTCTGTAACTCTGCCTTTCAAATAAATAAGTAAATGCATCTTTTAAAAATATTTTATAGCGTTATGGCTGTCTGGAAGGGCCTTTCCACGGTGCTCACCTAATGAAGTCCTAAGGGTGTTGTCCCACCTTCCCTTGGTACTGTGACAGCCCTTGAACAGCTCCGCTTATGGCTGCTCCCCTGGGCTGGGAGAAGGAAGGCAGAATCTCAGTGTTGCCCATCCCTTTTGGTGTAGAGGGATTGAGTGAGGCCGAGGGAGGGCCATATGGTGCTGGGATTGAATCCCAGACTTCTGGACCTCCAAATTTGGGAACAATGGGTGAAAAAGTCAGCTGGACTATTCTTCCTTGGGAGGACAGAGAGAGAACCAGGTTTGCCATGGGACTCTGGCTTCTATACGTTTCAGTGCAGAGAGAATTTCTGATTCACATTCTAAAACCCCAGAATATGAATGTGAACAGCAAGGAAGGTTGTGTTGAGTTTAAAGTATCAATCCTCTTTTCCTTTCTCCCCTCATAACCAGAGTCCCGAGATAAAATAAAGTAAAATAAAATGCAGACAACGTGGGTCAGACAGCTCACTAAAATGAATGGCTTTGCTCTGTTCCAGGAAAGGGGAGGGAAGCTGATGGATTTGATTTGTCTCAGGGTGGCGTTGTGGCACAGCAGGTTAAGCCACTACTTGCGACACCAGCATCCCAAATGGGCACTGGTTCCTGTTCCAGCTGCCACACTTCTGACCGAGCTCCCTGTTAATGTGCCCGGGAAGGCAGCAGAAGATAGACCAAAAGGCTTGGTTCACCGCTACCTGTGCAGAAGACCCAGATGGAGTTAGAGGCTCCTGGTTTCAACTCGGCCTAGCCCTGGCCATTGCAGCCATTTGGGAAGTGAACCAGTGGATGGAAGATCTCTGTCTCTTCTTCTCTCTGTATCTCTGCTTTTCAAATAAATCTTTTAAGAATTTACTTTGTCTCACTTGAGCCCCTATAGGTTGGGTGCTTTTTGCATATCAAGAGGTATAACCTAATGTCTAAAACGATGGATATGGCAGAATGAATGAGGAAGAGCCCTAAATGTAGCTAAAACTGTACCTTGCCTTAGGAGGGAACTTTGAGAACAATACTTGTTAGCTGTAAGGTTTCCAGGGTAGAACTCTTCATTTGGCAGCAGGAAAAAGTCCTAGAAGCCGCTGTTATAGCACAAGGAATATAGTTATTAAAAACACAGTGTATACTAGAAAATTGCTACAAGTTGACTTCAAATATTCCTGCCCCTCCCTCTCCCCAGAATGGTCAGTGATGAATGCTGGTTAGCTCTATGATAAGAATCATCACAAGTGTACATCCTCACCCAAATATCTCATTGCACACCAGCCACATAGTCACTTCCTATTGGTCAGTTATACATTGGTAATATTGGTGGGGCAAGACAGGGGGTATTTTCCAGTCACCATGGGTTTAGCCCCTCTTCTTGAATAGTGGGGCTTTATGTCTAAATAAGGGAAAGTTGTGTATGAGGGATTGTGTTGATTCTCTCATTCAGCCGACACTGATTAAGCACTGCCTTGCAGGTGAGGTCTCTGGCAGCGATGCACCAAGAAGAAACCAGGCTGCAGTCACTCCCTCATGGGGATTTTTGTGTAGGGCAGCATCTAAAATGAGTAAATAGTGAAATATGTTCAAGGTCCCCAGAGGAGGAAAAACCAGGAGGAGTGGAACGAATCAAGGAAGACCTCATCTTGGCCACATCTGAGCCAAGACTTTGCAGTAAGGGAGCAAGACCCACAAGTGCATCCTGGGCCAAGGGAACAGCAAGGACAAAAACCCCAATAGAAGGGACTGTCCCACTAGGAGGACTGTCACTGTGTTGGAGAGATAGCAAGGAGGCCAGTGAACCCAGGGGAAAATACGTACAAAGACAGCAAAGGCGTGGAAGAGGGGCAGGCTTGGCCTAGGCATTAAAATGTGCTCCTCTAACATCAGAGTACCTGGATCTGAGTCCTGACTTCAGCTTCCTGCCCCAGTTCCCAATTCCAGCTTCCTGCTCATGCAGATCCTGGGAAGCAGCGGTGCCTGAATTAAATGGACTCCTGCCATCCTCATGGGAGATCTGAATTGAGTTCCTGGATTCTGGTTTCAGCCTAGTCCAGCCCTTGACCATTTCAGGCATTCTGGGAGTGAACCAGTGGGTGAGAGCTGGAGCTCTATCTCTATGTCTCTATTGCTGACATCTCAATTTCTATCATGTCTCTGTCTGCAGTGCTATGTCTGTCTCTCCCATCCCCATCCCTGTCTCTATTTTTCTGCCTCTCAAATTAAATAAAAAGAAAGCCATAGAAGAATCAAACAGAGGCAAACAAATGTAGCTAACGTGGCTTTGTAAAAGTGGGATCAATTCTGAATGAGCCTGAGAGTCACTGGTATTGACCCGAGTTTGTCCTTGCATCCAGGAAGGCTAGGGCAACACGTTGTGGCCTGACAAAGGAAAATCATCATTGAGATAAGGAAGACTCCAGCAAATCGCAGATTCAGGGAGAAAGATCAGGAAATCCTGGAGGACTACTGGGCAGCTAGTTGAGCACACACAACCCTCTGGAGTTCAGACAGAGGTGCTTACCAGAGGTTTTAGAGGCAGAGAGGCCCAAAGAGGAACCAGAGGCCAAGAAAAGGAGGGCTCCGGGGACTCCAGTGTCAAAGGCCAAGCACAGACTTTTAAAGTGGCAGACATTATTAAGACCGACTATCAGGCATCGGGATGGAAGAAATGGAACACTGTCTGTGTGACTGCACAATTAGCCATTTAGCTCCATCTGAGACTGCACAATTAGCCATTTAGCGCCCTCTGAATTTGAACAATCCATGTCTCCTTTGAGAACAGGGCAGCCAGTAATATACCTGATATGACCAATAATCTAGCCACCCCTATTTTTAAGAGTACAAGGCTCTGCCTATTTGCCAAGTGATCACTTTATTGGTTTCTGGTGCTGGGTTGAATGTCCACAGAGGAGACATCTGCAGAGGCAGTTGAAAATACAAAGCCTGGGTGGTCAGGGCTGAGGAGAAGTGTCCTCCGTGCACAGCTCTGAACCAAACAATCCGGTTTGCTTTGTCCAGCATGCCCACTGCCTCTGGACATCGATCTGGCTGTGTTAGTAAACAGACCTCCCCGAGTCCATTTTGCCTGATAAGGCCCATGTGTGCTCCAAGCTGACTAGAACTCAAGAGACCATCCTGGAGGCCCAAGAGCTCAGCACTGGAGTCCTTGTAAAATATGAGTATCTTGTTTCTGTCTTAGGGACAAAAGTATTCTCTTCGGCCTTCTCTCTGAATTACGTGCGGAGCTCTTGTAGTTACTGTTTTAAGACAAGATGACAATTCTAAGTCAATACTGGGAGTTCAGAGGTCACACATGACAAGAGAGGCTCTGAAAAGCTAAAACGGACAGTGGAGACACCCACAGAGGACAATGATAGTTAATAGTCATTATCTCCCTTGAGCCTGTTCTGTTAGGGGTGAGGTCTAGGAAATGGTTCCACAGTCAGGTGAGCCTGTAGTTCATCCTGATAGTGCATAAGCCATTTTATTTTTTTGGCCTTGACTCTCCTCATCTGTAAAATGGGTATGTTACTGCACTGCCATAATAAACCACCACAGGTGGGTAATTAAAGCAAATCACAGTTTTGGAAACCAGAAGCCTGCCATCAAAGCTTTGCCTAAGGCCTCTTTCCTTGGCGTGTAGGTAGCGAGTCTCCCTTGTGTCTTCACTCTCTATCAGTCATATGAAATGAGGCGTCAGCCTAATGCTTTCATTCTAACTTAACTACTTTAAAGGCCTAATCTCCAAATGCAGCACATCCTGAGGGTTAGGTGCCAAGTCCTCAAAGCAGGAATTTTGGAGAGACACAGTTCAGCCCAATCAGAGGGATGCTGCTGCTTGTAGAACATGTTCTCCCATGCTTATGTCCTATGACTATTACTTATGTACATATAATACTATATATTGTGTATTAAAAATTTTATCTGAAAATCGATTTTCTGTTCTGTCTTTGAATGTTTATCATTCATACAAAACATTTTGCTTAGGTATCCATACTATAACAAGAATTCTTTTACCGGGAGACCAACTGTAGATATTCATGAAAGAGTGCTTATTTCTAAGTTTTTTTTTTAAGGTATGGAGATATTTTGATGTGATTTCCTTTGGGATTATTTTAGGTCTTCTTGGGAGCAGAGTCTTAAAAGAAGCAACATCCAGTAAGGGTCAGAAAAGAAGGCCACTTAGCTAAGAAAAAAATAAGATAAATTATTTTGGGAATACAATCAAAAGGGTTGACCAATTTGAAATCATAGTAATTTTGACCTTTAATAAATATTAAAGTATAACATTATATATAATAATAATATAATCAATATTAAATATTCATAATATAAATATATTATATAAATATAAATAATACAATAATTTATAATATAAATATTACATAAATATAGATAATATAATATAATATAATAATATAAATAATAAATATTAAAATATCCTTTTCCTTGACTGGTGTGGTAACATGCTCGAGAGAGAGAATATTTATGCTCATGATTCTGGAAAACAGGTGATTTTATGAACTGGAAACTAAACACTTTCATTTTTTTCTGAAGACTATCAAGGCACAAAGTAAATGACCAATACAAATTGGGTCTGTGGTGGATGGGTAGATGGATGGATGCACTGATAAATCAGTAGGTAGATAGAGAGGAACCCAAAATAATGCAGAAACATATGAGGACATTTTTCTGAGCTGTTTGATCTAAACTTTAATCAAATATTTATGTGACTGGTGAGGCCAACAGGAGACCTCACCCTATTTCCTTCTGCTCTTTTTCTCTAAGGCAAGTTCTGTAGAACAGATGTGAATATTGGGAACCTGGGTTTGTATTTAAAAGCCCTCACTGCCTTTTGATCCTCAGCAGCCATGATTGATTTGGGTTGGCATTGCCACCAGATTGGGTGGGATGCTCACTCCTCCTCAGAATCTGCTTCCCTACCTGGTAAAAGTGGCAGTCCCTCCCGCAGTGTGGACACCTGCAGTGTGGACATTCCCAGGTCAGCTCTTGGCAGAGCTGCTATGGCACTCTGCAACCCAGCTGATCCTCCCAATACACACCGTGCTCCCGAAGTTTCCAGATGAGACAGTTTTCTAGCTTTTCCCAAATAGTCTGCATCGGAGCTTCAAGCCACTGCTATGGCTTGACTATGATTTGGCCCCTTTACTAATGCAGGACATTACACTCCAAAGTCACAGGTTAACAATAGTCAGGGAGTAGAAACTTGATCTAGTGTTTATGAATGGTTCTTGACTCTTTGTTTTGAAGTGCTCTTTTCTCCCAAGCCCATCCACTAGAAACCAAGGGATGATTAACTTTTCTACAAGCTGTGGGATACAACCACAGACTCCCCTCACTTCCCCAGGCCCTGTGGTTTCTCATTTAAATGCCCCTAAGAAAATGGTCTTCTGGACTTCTTTTTTATGCTGAGTGAACTTTATAGAATAAGAATGGACATAATTTTCACCAAGGAACCGAGATGGAATTATCAATTATCGGTATGAATGGATTTTACCCTTTATATTCAGACACCACACTTTTGTGTCCAATGTGTCAAATGTCAAAGGTGCTTATAAGAGATGTGAAACCACCCTGATCCTTTTCTTGTAGCCAGTTTTTCTTCTGATCTTGAATGCATTTTTTAAGTGGCTGGGAGGAATCATGGGTTTGGTCCAAGATCACAGAGCAGGGTCAGGTTGATAAAGGGCTAGGATATAATTCTCATCGAGATGACTGGTCACCAAGAAAGGTATCAGTTTCTGGTCAGATCACTCCTCTAAAGCTGATTCTCAGATTTGCCTTGCACAAAGATGTCAGGAGCATGCTTTCAGCACACTCTGGAAGGGTAGCCCTTCTTGGAGGTGAATTGTCAGAATGATGAGTAAGGTCAGAGTGGGAAGTGGTGGAGACGACTTTCTCCTCTGCCCACCCCACCACCCGAGATGAAATTAAACATACTCTCAGAGGGTGCCTAGAGTCCACAGGTGACTTGGATATGCTCCCTAACATCTGAGAATATTTACACTAAGGTGATACTAACATACCCCAGGACCCAGAGGGTGAGAGGGGTCAGCTCGGTACTAAGACACTTTTTGATTATGAATAGCCATATGCTAAGACTATCTGGCTCTGTCCTTACAAATTGTTTTGTCCTTCCTGGCAGCCAAGAGATTAACTGACATGACACACAGGATTATTACAGAAGCAGATGGAGCAAATCCAGGCACTTTTGATGGTTCCAAAGAACTGGAATTCTTTGTTCTCCAAAATCCTGCCAGAGAAAGGGAATGCTTTGCTTTCAGTGGTCTGCAAAGGCTAACTGTGGGCCCCAGTTCCTTCTAGCTGTGCTGTCCAGTCTGACCGCAGGACCCTGGCCCAGCCCTCCTGATATATGGCAGCCAGTCTTGCTGCAGGATGCCTACTGGAGTACCAGATGTGCCAGGCTTTACAAAGAGGCAAGTAAAAATAAACCCATTTTGTTGAAGGTGAAAATAAGAACTAATGCATTTACCCTGAATAGAAAATGCAACCCTCTTTCTCTCCCAGTGACATTTTCTTGGGAAGAATTTCAGACTGTGCCTGGGTGAGAAAAAAATCATAGTTGAACTGGAAAAATATTTTAAAATGTGCTATTATGACTACTTTCCTCTAGTCTGGAATATATAAAAAAAGAGATACAAACAGGTTTAAAGTTAATTTTAGGCCTGCTCATTGGATGTCAACCATATGATGCCCCCCTATGTTAAGTGCTGGGAGTTGAATCATACATAAGGCAAACACAGTCCTATTTCCTCGGAATCTTACAGACATTAAGCAGATAAAATATTCATCTACAACTTGAGTTAAATGCTAGGAAATAAAAATAAATGGTGATAGCTGTCTGAGTGCAGTCTCTGGCTTTATTTTTAGAGCTGTTTCTTTAATACCTGGAATCCTGCCTGGCACATAGTAGGAACTTCATATGTATAGAATGACTTGTTGGATATTTGTATTCATTGCAAGAAATGATAATAGGTCTGGCATGTAAGCACTAAGCAGGAAGATAAGCAAGAATTATCCACACAAAGTGATGCAGGAAAACATTCCAAAAGAAAGTAAAGTGAGTATGGGGCCGGCGTTGTGGTGTAGCAGGTTAAAGCCCTGGCCTGTAGTGCTAGTATCCCATGTGGCTGTCGGTTCAAGTTCCGGCTGCTTCTCTTCTCATCCAGCTCTCTGTTGTGCCCTGGGAAAGCAGTAGAAGATGGCCCAACTCCTTGGGCCCCCAAATCCATGTGGGAGACCTGGAGAAAGCTCCTGGCTCCTAGCTTTGGATCAGCTTAGCTCTGGCCAAATGACTGCAGTCATTTGGGGAGTGAACCAGTGGAATGGAAGACTTCTCTCTCTCTCTCTCTGGCTCTATCTCTCTCTACTTCTACCTCTTTCAAATAAATAAATAAATAAATATTTTTTTTAAAAGAAAGTAAAATGAGTGTAAAAATGACACACTTAAAAAAAGATTATGTATTTATTTTATTTGAAAAGCAGAGTGACAGAAAGAAAGGGAGAGACAAAGAAAGAGAGAGATCAATCTTCTACTTGTTGGTTCATTTCCCAAATGGCTACAAGGTTGGGGACGCACAAGGTCAAGGCCAGGTGCCAGGAACTCCACCTGGGTCTCCCACATGAGTGGCAGGGGCCCAAGTCCTTAGGTCAACTTCTGCTGCCTTTCTAGGAGCATTAGCATGGAGCTGGATCAGAAATGGAGCAACTGGTCTCAAGACAGCACTCCAATATGGGATGTGGGTGTCACATGTGGTGGCCTAACTGGTTGTGACCAATACCAGCCCCCAGAAGTCCACACATTTTAAAGCTGAAAGTCACAAGTCGTCATGAAGCTATTTCCATCATGAATCACATCAGCTAATGCAGAAAGCAAACAAACAGAAAAACTCACAAAAAAGAAACAACCACCCACCCTTATAAAGCAATAATTACAAGAGATGAAAGTGGTACAAATAAAAATACCAAGCTAGTGAGCCAAAATGAATGAAGTTAGAGGACACTAAACAACATAAAGAGAAGGTATATTTTAAGGAAATATATTGAACTTTTCATCTTGATAACAGGGAACAACTTCTTTTTTTTATCTTTTATTTAATGAATATAAATTTTCAAAGTACAGCTTATGGATTACAATGGCTTTCCCCCGCCCATAACTTCCCTCCCACCCGCAACCCTCCCCTTTCCCACTCGCTCTCCCCTTCCATTCACATCAAGATTCATTTTCAATTCTCTTTATATACAGAAAATCAGTTTAGTATATGTGAAGTAAAGATTTTAACAGTTTGCCCTCACATAGCAACACAAAGTGAAAAATACTGTTGGAGTACTAGTTATAGAATTAAATAACAGTGTACAGCACATTAATGACAGAGATCCTACATGATTTTTTTTTAAAAAATTGATTAATTTTCTATGTAATTTCCAATTTAACCCCGTTGTTTTTTCATTTTCAATTATCTTTATATACAGAAGATCGATTCAGTATATACTAAGTAAGGATTTCATCAGTTTGCACCCACACAGAAACACAAAGTGTAAAAATACTGTTTCAGTACTAGCTATATCATTACTTCACATTGGACAACCCATTAAGGACAGATCCCACATGGGATGTAAGTACACAGTGACTCTTGATGTTGATTTAACAATTTAACACTCTTGTTTATGGTGTCAGTAATCTCCCTAGGCTCTAGTCATGAGTTGTCGAGGCTATGGAAGCCTTTAGGGTTTGCCGACTTCAATCTTATTCTGACAGGGTCATAGTCAAAGTGGAAGTTCTCTCCTCCCTTCAGAAAAAGGTACCTCCTACCTTGATGGCTCCGGGGAACAACTTCTTAAGGTATAAGGATCACTCACAACATTGGTAAGGTATCAGGTCACACAAATCAGTAAGCTCTATAAAGTGCAATATTATAAACAACAGTGTCTGTTTAAAATTTAATAAATCTACAAATTAGTAACAGTGAAAACAGGCAAAGTGCTGGTCCACCAGGAAATGTGAAAGTGTTCTCTGAAGACTCATGAATACATGGAGAAATATAAATTGAAATAATAAAGTTATGATACTGTAAGAAAAATGTAATGAATATGTCGGAATGTGTCTGATATAACTTAAAGCAATAATCATGGTAAAGTCACTGTTGTGGACACCTTTATCAATAAAAATAAGATTTAGGGGCCAGTGTTGTGCATGGCGGGTTAAGCCAGGGCCCAAGATGCCAGCATACCACATGTGCACCTGTTCATGTTCCAGCCACTCTACTTCTGATCCAGCTCTCTGCCAATGCACCTAGGAAAACAGTGGAGAATGGCCCAAGTGCTTTGGCCCCTGACACCCACACAAGACCTAGATGAAGTTCTTGGCTCTTGGCTTTGGCCTGGCTCAGCCCTGGCTGTTGCAGCCATTTGGGGAGTGAACCAGAAGATGGAAGATCCCTGTCTCTCCCTCTCTCTCTGTATCACCAATTTTCAAGTAAAATAAATCAATGTTATCTAAAAAAAAAAAAAAACTGAAAAAAGATTTCTTTATTTATTTGAAAGTCAGAGTTACACAGAGAGAGCAGGAGAGGCAGAGAGAGGGAGAGGTCTTCTATCTGCTGGTTCACTCCCCAATTGGCTGCAATGGCTGGATCTGTGCCAATCCGAAGCCAGGAGCCAGGTGTTTTTTCTGGATCATCCACATGGGTGCAGGAGCTCAAGGACTTGAGCCATCTTCTACTGCTTTCCCAGGCCACAGCAGAGAGCTGGATCGGAAATGGAGCAGCCAGGACTGGAACCGGCACCCATATGGGATGCCAGCATTGAAGGTGGTGGCTTTACCTGTTATGCCACAGTACTGGCCCCAAAAGATTTTAAATAAGTTAAATTCATACCTCAACAAAGAACAAAAAAATCACAAAAGAAAACTAAAAGAAAGCACAAAAAAGAAAGAATTAATGGAAACCATTAATTAAGTTCATCAAGAAAAACATACCAAATAAGCAACTGGGAGAAATAACTCTGGAAACAGGAGAAGATAAATTGCCAAGAGGCCATTTTGCAAATTTCAATGCAAGTAAGTCTGAAAAGTAATAAAGTGGAATAAAACAAACATGCACGATTAGATAGGAGTATACTAAAAACATTCATAGGATGCAAAACTAGGAGATGTGTTGAAAGAAATTTATAGCACTAAAAAACCTAGTTCTTTATTTTTTATTTATTTGAAAAAGAGAGGCACAGATGGCAAGACATCTTCCATCCACTGTCTCACTCCCCAAATGCCCACAACAGATGGGCTGGACCAGGTCAAAGCCAGGGGCTGGGAACTTAATCCATGTCTTGTACATGAGTGGCAGGGATCCAAATATTTGAACCATCATATGCTATCTCCCAGAAAGCTGGAGTTGGAAATGGAACCAGGAATCAAATTCAGATACTCTAATACAGAACACAAGTGTTCCAACCTGTGTTTGAAGTGCTGTGCCAAATGCCTGCCCTAAAAACAGAACTTCTATGTCCCAGCCTTTACTCATCTCAGGTACAAACTTTCATGTGACCACAGAACGCAACCCCATGAACAATTTAGATTTACAGTTCTTCAAAGAATGACAATACTTATGTCTAGACTAATTTTTCCTGTTGCTGAAACAGAGTAATGAGGGAATAATTCTTCCATAAATAAATGGCTTTGGGGTAGGTGTTTGTCCTGGTGGTTAAAATGCCTGTATCCTGTAGCAGGGTGCCTGGGTTCAATTCCTGGCCCTGGGTCCTGACTCTACCTTTCTGTGCATACAAATCTTGGGAGGCAGCAGTGATGGCTCAAGTAATTGGATTCCTACCACCCATCTGGGTGATCTGGATTTTAGACCACTAAAAAATGTTTCCATAGCTTTGTCCTGAGTCCACACCTAGGCAACAGGAAAAGCGGGAAACACAGATATTTTATATTTCAAATGTCTAGAGGAGAGGATATTTCTGCTTCAAAGGTGTCATTGGATGCCAGTACGTTAGGAAGAAGAGTCAGAAGCTAGATGGTAATTTGTGTGAAAATAAAATTCTACCATAGGGAAAATCTGTGTACTAAAAGTCAAGGCATCTCTGGATGTGAAGGAAATCAGTGGAGGAAGAAGATTCCATGGTTCTAGACTAAGCCTGCAGGAGCCCCAACATATGATTGCTACATTGAGGATTGACCTGGGTAACAAGGGGTCCCTGGAATCACAGGAAGGAAACCAGCAGGGCCAGGGGTGCTGGAGGAATGAAAAAGAATGCTTCATGACACAGAAGATGGTCAAGGGTGCAGGAGGCTGCTGGGAGATCAACTAAGACAACCCAGTGTTGAAACAAAAGTTCCTTGAAGTTTCGTCCCTTATTTTACAAACCATAATCCCACTTGAGTACTCAGTTGTAACTAGAATACTTGCCTCTTCCTTGGAACCAGCTCTGTAAGCACAATGTCACCTCTGCAAAGGATCAGGGTAGCTTCTACGAGGCGTAAAGACAGCTGTTCTTTTCAGGCTGTGCCTAGAGCTAAAGAGCACACACATAAGTGCCTGCTCTTTGCAAACTGACATACAAACTAAGTATTTTCTGTATAAATTGCTGCATGAATGCCAGGTGCCAAAAACCATGCCCAGTTGCTCCAGTAAAGTTGTCACAATGAACACAGCAGCATTTACAATTGAAACTACTTATATTTGAAACTATAATTGAACTCTGTCGCGATTTCTCTACAATTCCTCTACCAACGTCACAGACCACATTCAGCGGGGGTTGTGATCAGAACCACCCATCTTCCTTTTCCAAGTCATCAGCAGAGGTATTCATACTTCAGGGGTGAGGATTTGCTTTTGGGTTTATTCAGGCAGTTTCCCCTGGGTTTGTCCAACCACAAAAGCTCTCACTCCCCATAGGGAGAGCCACAATGGTGTCAGTTGCTGAGGTGTCTATTTCAATCATATGCTTAGGAGATGTTAGGTGGGAGACCACAAGTGTATCTAGAGACTCACTGAGTCAGTCTACAGAGATCTCAGATCTCCAGATGCCCCCATTTTAAGCAGCGGAATTGGGGGGTGGAGTTTTGAGTGTTCAGTAAATGCTAACTTAGAGTCCAGGGTCTTGAAGACATTACACTAAAGGGACATCAAGGGACACCAAGAGACAAATGCTGTTTGATTCCAGTTCTGTGAGGCACCTAGAGTAGGCAAATTTATAGAGACAGAAAGAGTGGCAGTTGCCAGGGACTTAAAGAGGAAGAATGGAGAATAACTGTTTAAAAAGTGCAGAGTTTTGGTTTGGAAAAATAGTTGTGGAAATGGATAGTGGTGATAACTAAATACTATTGTGAAAGTATATTTAAAAATTTTATATTTGAAAGGCAGAGTTACGGTTGAGAGAGAGAGAGAGGGAAGGAGGGAGAGAGAGAATCTTCCATCTGCTGGTTCATTCTGCAAATTGTTGCAACAGCTGGGGTTGGTCCCAGCTGAAACTAGGAACATAGAATTCCATTCTGGTCTCCCTAGAAGGTGGCAGGGGCCCGAGTACTTGGTCCATCTTCCGCAGCTTTCTCAAGCATATTAGTTAAGAGGTGTATTGGAGGTGGAGCAGCCAGGACACAAATCGGCACTCATGGAGGGGCAGGCGGTAACTTAACCTACTGCACCATGATGCTGGTCCCAGGAAAGTACTTGGTATGACATAACTCCACACTCCACACTTTGGTAGTAAAAATGTTAAATAGAGGAAGCATAGATGTCCATCTATCTCATTCCTATGGATCCTTTGACCAATTAGTCACCTCTAAATATTCTGGGATTCAATACACTCTGATTACTACTTAAGTCAATACTGCCAATGAAAGTCATTTGCTCACCTGGTGCCTTTCCCAGGGCTCCATCATCCTTTGTGAAATCTCTGCACATCTCAACAAAAGCAACCTCCACTCTTCCCAGGCCCCAGAGATAGGGAGGGCAGAGTGCCTTGAGGATGTTGGTGTCTCCCTCACCGATGCACCTCTTGGTGTCTCAGTGAAGGGATGTCCTCAATGCGGGTGCAGGACAGCATGAAAAGCACATTCCACGCCTGTACTTGAGATTCCTTCCTCTGCACTATCCCAGGGACATCTTGGCAACTTTGCCCTACTGATCGTTGGCCACCATTATTGTCCAACCAAGCAAGCAACTGAAAACTCTTTCTGAAAATCTAAACCACATGCCTTTACCCCACGTTCTTTGGTAGCCTCAGGCCAAGCATTTACTTATGTCTCCTTTCCAATCTCTGTAGAAAAAAAGGAATAAAGAGGAAACTGTTGAGGACTTTTGTGCCTTATACAAGAAAACATTTCATTAACTTGAAATTTCAGAGGAAGTTCCAAATTCTGAAGGAATTAACACATCCTGTCACCATGCCTCATGGAAGACAAGAACATGGAGTACCCAGAAGGCAGAAGACTGTCATAAGGTTTATTTTTATTACATCTAACTACTCTGGTATGAGTAAGCCCAATGGCCTAGTAATGTGACCTGCACCAGCTGAGATCATTATAACCATCTCATCAGATTTGCTGGGAATGTGGACACCAGGAATATGTAGAGCTCAGAGTTCCAACTTCACTTAAGGAAGGACTTACTTTTTAAGGACTTACACTTAACATATTTCTTAAGGCCTATTATTTCTTTCTTTTTATTTGTTTGTCAGGCAGAGTTATAGACAGTGAGAGAGATACAGAGAGAAAGGTCTTCCTTCCATTGGTTCACTCCCCAAATGGCTGACATGGCTGGCTCTGTGCTGGTCCGAAGTCAGGAGCCAGGTGCTTCTTCCTGGTCTCCCCATCCGGGTGCAGGAGCCCAAGCACCTGGGCCATCCTCCATTGCCCTCCCGGGCCACAGCAGAGAGCAGGATTGGAAGAGGAGCAACCGGGACTAGAACCTGGTGCCCATATGGGATGCCAGCGACACAGGCAGAGGATTAACCGAGTGAGCCACAATGCCGGCCCCACCTAGTTTTCAATAGGCAGGGTTCAACCCAGGGCTTTTTCAAATTGGGGAAGTTCAATAAGATAATTACTCTCTTTGGCCATAATTAATAGCTATGGATTATTAATCTGTAACTTAATAAAGGAAAAATACTAAATGAAGACTTTTCAATAAGAATAATTATTATGAAAACTGATTGAAGATACTTTCCTTTTCCCTTTTTTTGGAAGTTTTTTTTTTTTTTTTAAATTTCACATTTGTGTTGCTCACATTGGACCCCAGGCAGGTGGAGAGGCACAGCAATGAGTCACAGTGTGAAGTGGACTCTGCCTATCTTCTGCCTTCCCTGAGGGTTTCCAGGCTGATAAAGCACCTGAAAACTTTTGTCTTTGATCCTCAGATAGGATGCAGTTGACTCAAAGTGTGGTAAAGGAAGATATTAACAGACATTCAAGGAAAAAAGACATTGATAAGCAGCTCAAATATAGGAGTCCCATCATGGTTTCATGTTAATAATTGACAACCGTGAAGCTGTACAGAAATGATTTTTCAGTTAATATTAACTATTGCCTAGATAATATCCTTCTCCCCAATGGAAAGTGATGAATGAAATTAAAGCATCAGAATAGTGGGATTTTATTACTAGAAGGAATAAACTATGAACGTACAAAGACTCGTCCAATATAGACCTTTTCAATGGTCCTCCAATTATCTTTTAGACAAGACCATCAATGCAGACAGAGCCAGAACCAGCCTGTAAAATGTACAGTCCAGTGTTTTTCCCATAATTCCACACACATACCAAATTGCATAGGAGAGAAATTTCTATTCATAAAGTATTTAATCAGCATTGTTTCATCTGGGAGTAAGATTATTTTATTGTACCTGTGTGCAATGGCAGGCTCTTCTTTGCATACATAAAATGGCACCTGCTCTTTGTCTTGCTCGACTTTGTAAGGTGAGTGGAGAGAGAGGCTAATGTTCGTGCTGGTTCCCCTTATTTATTCATTTTTTTTCTCTCCTCCAGTCAGCCTGGTGAAGTTTCCCCAGTGTGGCTCTTTAGGGGTGAACCAATGGAAAAGGAAGACCTTTCTCTCTGTCTCTCTCTCTCACTATCTCTATCTGTCAAAAAAAAGTATCAGATTTCTTTCAATCAGGGCACATCTATAAATGTTATAAAAATCATTTTGAGAACAGCCAGAAAAGGAAAACAAAAGAAAATCAGAAGCAACATTTGGCCAGCGCCGCAGCTCACTAGGCTAATCCTCTGCCTACGGCACCGGTACTCCAGGTTCTAGTCATGGTCGGGGCGCCGGTTCTGTTCCAGTTACTCCTCTTCCAATCCAGCTCTCTGCTGTGGCCTGGGAAGGCAGTGGAGGATGGCCCAAGTGCCTGGGCCCTGCACCTGCATGGGAGACCAGGAGGAAGCACCTGTCTCCTGGCTTCGGATCGGTGCAGCACGCCGGCTGTAGCAGCCATTTGGGGGGTGAACCAATGGAAAAGGAAGACCTTTCTCTCTGTCTCTCTCTCTCACTAACTGCCTGTCAAAAAAATTAAAATAAAATAAAAACGAAGCAACATGTACAATAAAAGAAACCTAAGACATTCTCTGTGCAATTTCTGTACTCGGGTAGGCTCTTCAGTAGATATTGAAGATGAACAAGTGGGTGATGGGTGTGAAGGCAGAGGTTTCTTTGATATTTGACAGGGGTAGGGCACAGGTACAGCTAGGTCAGGGTGTGGTAGAAAATAACAAAAGGATTTCATAAAGTTCTTGAGCAGCTTTAATATGTTTAATCTTTAGGGATCTGGCATTTAGGCTCAGTAATTAACATGCCATATGACATATGGAGTGCATGCAGCCAATGTCTGTCTGGCTCCTGACTCAACCTCTACTAATATAGATGCCAGGAGGCCTTGGTGATGGCTCAAGTGACTGGATTCCTCTCACCTAGAATTGAACTCTCTCTCCCTCTTTCTGTCTCTCTCTAACAAAAATAAATGTAAACTTGAATAATGACCATGAAGAGATTGTTTTTAAAGAATGTATACATGTCTTTGAAACATGCACTGGATTTTTTTCTCTAGGTATCTGTGGGCTTTGATTCTCTTCATCTATCAGCTCCAAGTTTTCAGTGCTAACTTGTTACCAGTGTCTGAATATTAAAATATCTTGGACACCACCTTGTGGTTCGGTTGTCCTCCTGTGGATAAAAATGCTGAAGCAGTTCATTTGCTCACTAAATTTTGTGTAATTACAGCCTGAATCATTTATGGTTACAAGCAACATGGCATGTTAAATGTCTCATGTGATCACAGGCAAGTTTGTGACTGCATTTAGTTTGTACAAACTGGATACTTTCAGTCCAATCATTTGCAAGTACAATAAACTCAGGATAATATGATTAAATACTTCCTCCCTGGTTCTTTCAACCTTTCTATTGACTTGGTAACATTTTGGCATGGTTGCCTTGGTGAGGAGACACAGCACAAACTAGACTGTACTGTTTGAGTCAAATTTTACCAGCCACTCTCCTTAGATACTGAGAATGAAAGATGAAAACCCACAGCCTGCAAAACTTATGCCTACACAAAACCTGCACATGGATGTTTACAGCAGTTTTTTTTCCACAACTATCTGAACTTGGAAACATTAGGATATCATTACATGAATGAATAAATAATGTGCGATATGTTTGGATAATAGGGTATTATTACAGCATTTACTGGACTCTATCTGCAGCCAGAGGTACTGACTGCCTTCGGATTTCACCTGTCACTTCGTCTGACTTCAGCCTATAGATTACATATGACATTGTATGTTTGTTTCTTTGATTTTGAAAAGTCTGGAGAAGTTTTAGAGGTCCTCTTAATGTCATGTTGGGAGGAAGTAGAACCAATTCCTAAGAACTGGAGGAGGAAGGCCAGAAAAGAAACTCCAAGAGCCTGGGTGCCTGGGTGGAGACAGGGCCGAGGGCTGGGAAAACCAGGCTCCAATGGAGAAGGAGGAGCAGTCAACAGTACTTCCCTGCAGTAGTTGCAAGGCTGCGGGTTCTCACTGCTCTGCTCCCTAGATCCATTTCAAAATATCCCCTTGGCTGCTATGCGTCTTCTCTCACCTAGATGTGGCTTCATATTTGTTTCTCTTCTTGAAAACCAGAGGGGTGGCTGAAGTCTTTGCACACATACACCTGACTAAGCTGACAAAATTCAGCTAATGTTTGGAAGCAAGGAGAAAGACAATCAGAATTCTACCCACAAAGTGACCCACTTCATCTGTATGACCAAGGAAGCAGAGAGAATGGGCTTTTTGAACAATCATCCCAAGGGCATGCCAACCTCAGAGCACTGAGTGTTTTCTAGGCAGCTTTGGTATCAGTGCACACAGTATTTCATCATGGGCTCTCACCAGGCTCAGTGGAGTTAGTTCATGGACAAGAGCCAGAGCACCAGGCATAGGAAGATCTGGCGGGAAAGGTGGCATCCTCAATTGTGCTGTGTTCTGTTTTGGTGGAAAGAGGAACAAAGTGGTATCCAATGCTAGTTAAGCCAAACATGGGAGATTTTCATCCAAGATGGTCTGAAACATTGCGCTGTGGCATGATTGAAGTCTCCAGGTCTCCACTCATAGGCTGGTCAGCTCACAAAGATTTGCTCTTCTTCACACATGGAAGAGGCAAATTCACTGCTAAAGAGGAAAATGAACTGCTCATTCTCCTCAGAGGGTGGGGAGCAGAATGCTGGTGAAGATGTTTTCAGCTACAGTACCAGAAAACCCCGAATCATAGCAGTGCATGCCCACTGAGCACCTGCTGTTAACCAGGTACTGTTCTAGACATCTGGGGATCATGGATGAACAATAATGAATAAGCAGTTTATATTATGTGTATGGGGGATGCGGGTAAGACAATGAATAAAAAACAGAAGAAAGAGAGAGGAGAGGACAAGAGAGGAGAGGGGAGGGGAGAGGAGAGGAAGGGAGGGGAGGGGAGGAGGGAGGATAGAAGGGAGAAAGGGAAGGCAAGGAGGGAGGGCGTGGATTGATGAGCATGTGAGGAGGGCTGGTGATGCTGAGCTGGCTGGTACTTAAGCATGCAGAACAGTGTGCCAGTGCGTGCAGCCCACGCAGCCACCAGGTGGTGCTGTTTGCCCTTGTCCTGTGCTTCTCTGCCTCCTGAAGAGTGAACAGCAACTTGCTCAAATAATAGAAAATAAATCATATGCACTCTCTCTCTCTTAATAGCTAGAAAATACCACTTCTTGTAAATATTAAATGTTCGGCCTTTTAATTTGTGATTATCAAGGCTTAAAAGGCTAGGAACTTGAGGTTTTAAAAGCAGGACCTGCAGCCAAATGTCTTCTTTCTTGATGCAGTAGTGATTGTCATGACACATAAAAGCCATTAGGAGGGCATGATTATAAAAAATTAGGCTTGATGAAGCCCTTTACATTCCTGGCGAAGCCCTCCACATTGCCTGTCTGCTCGACAATTCCCACTCTAACTCTTCTTTCTCTTACCAAAAGCCATGGTCTGAACATCATAGTAAGGAAGTTTGAAAAAAATCCTATTGACGGAGCTTCTACACGACTAGACTTTACTCTTTAAATAAGGCACACTCATGTAGCTAAAGGAAAGACTGCCAAGGTGTTCTGAGTGTAGGATGCTAAGAAATGTGACAAGTAAAATTAATCCATGGATTTGAGTGGGGACCTTTTGTCATAAAAGGCATTATAGTGAGGTGGCAAAACTAGAAATTAACCTGAGGATTAACAGACTGCATCGGGGACTCCTTTCTCATTCTGCAGTTTGTGTCATAGGTATGTAGAATGTTTTCACTTGTAGGAAAGTCACCCTAAAGTCATCTGCACTGATGGCCTAATGTCATCACCAGTTTACTCTCAAATGGCTCAGGGGGAGACATTCTTTGTACTAGAACTTGAGACTTTAACATTGTTTCCAAAATATTAGTAAAAAAAAAATCCAGAAAGCATAGGCAAGCACTATTTGTCTATGAGGAAAGATTTATTTATATCAACGTAAAATTATGTAATTTTGACATCACTGTAACAATGGTAATACATCCAAACATAGACAATGGCCACAGTACCAATAAACTGCAATGATGTCTGTCAGAATAGTAGATGATGCTAAAAATTTGAAAATACACCTGCATGGGAACCTGGAAGAAGCTCCTGGCTCCTGGCTTTGAATTGGTGCAGCTCCAGACATTGTAGCCATCTGGGGAGTGAGTGGATGAAAGATCTTGCTCTCTCTGGCTCTCCTCTCTCTGTGTAACTGTGACTTTCAAATAAATAAATATTCATGAAAAATACCAAACAACAATAAAAAGACCAATATACACCAATTTATTTAGTCTAAAGGTGAAAAATGTCTATGGACTCTTGTTTTTTCTTAAGATTTATTTATTTGAAAGCATTACAGAGAGAGATAGAATGAGAAAGAGAGAGAGGTCTTCCATCCACTGGTTCACTCCCCAGATGGTTGCAACAGCCAGAGCTGCACCAATCTGAAGCCAGGAATCAGAAGTTTCTTCTGGGTCTCCCACGCGGGTGCAGGAACCCAAGGACTTGGGCCATCTTCTACTACTTTCCCAGGCCACAGCAGAGAGCTGGAATTGAAGTGAAGCAGTCAGGACTCGAACCAGTGCCCATATGGGATGCCCACACTGCAGGCAAATGCTTTATCTGCTGCACTACAGCACCGGCCCCTGTCTATGGCCTCTTAAAAAATTATGTGAAGCATAGTTTATGGACAGATGGATCAATTTCCTCGATGAAAAAGAGCCACATGCTGAAAATGGAAATGCTTTATCAGTAGTTTACTGTAGGGCTCAGCAACCCCAGGGCAGCTGTGGTGGTGGGGAGACAGGGTGAAGGGGCTTGGGCCTTGGGCATGGTCCCTTGCCCTGGCTCTCTGTGGCATGATTATGTGCAGGGTGTAAGTTGGGGGAGTGTTCCAGTGCTGGTGGCTGGCCCACCGGGTCCTCGAGCCGCGAAGGCAAGACAAAGAGGCCGGCTGAGTCGTGGTTGCCCCTCAGTTCCATTTGGGTGTAGACAGCCTCTGATGGGGGACCACCTGTGCCCTGTACCCATGGAAAAGTCGGTGTCAGCAAGCAGAAGTGCAGAAGCCACTGTGTGAAGCCACAATGAAATAAAATGAAAAGCGAGTTTAGAAACAAAAGTTGCCTTTTGAGAAACTTGAAATCAAGGTGCTCACAGGAACTAAATGCAGAAGGTAAAATGTGCACCGGCTAAGTGATCTTGGCTATCAGTTTGTTTTCAGCGCCACATCAAAGGCGAGACCTCTGCCAAAGATTAATCAATTGCACTTTATGAATGTGAAAAATTATGCTTTGTGATCTCAAAGAATTGGGGGTGTGAGCTGGGGTTGCCAGGTGTCAAGAGCCCAGCCAGGTGTCAAGATGAGAATGAGGTTAGGTGGGACAAAGGGGTTGGAGCTTCGGGCTGAGGGGCGAGGCCTGGGGCAGGGCCCATGGCACCACCCTTTGTGATGTCAGGATGTCAGTGCGTGCCAGGGCATAAGGCGGGACCGTGTTCCAGCTTAGGTGGTCCGTGTTGTGATCCCGGAGCTGTGAAGGCAGGAGCGCTGGGCCCAGTTGTAGGTGACCTCTCGAGGAACCTCCTCAGCCCAGGTGCAACCTCGCCTGCCCCCCATCGTGGGACCACCTGTCTTTGGAGCCCACGGAAATAGTGAGTGTCAGTGAGGGGAGGTACAGACGCTGCGTGGTTTTTTTTTTTTTTTTTTTTTTAGTTTTTTTTTTTTGTTTGTTTTAGTTCTATGGTAGTATTTTATTACTTTGTTGCTCTCATAGTGTGGAGTGGGTTGGCACTTTTGATGTCTCGTCCTTAGGGATTTTAGTTCAGACTTCAAAAATGGGTGCCAATTGAAGGCCTGGCTGCTCCATGTCCAATCCAGCTCCCTGCTAATGTGCTGGGAAAGCAGGCAAAGATGGCCCAGTGCTTAGACCTCTGCACCCATCGGGGTGACCCAATGAGGCTCCTGGCTCCCGGCTTCCGCCTGGCCCAGCCCTGGCTGTAGCTGCCATTTGGGGGGTTAATCCACAGATGGAGGCTCTCTCTTTTCTCTCTCTCTTTCTCTCCCTCTCTCTCTCTCCCTCCCTACCACCCTCCCTCCCTCTCTCTCTTTCCTTCTCACTCTCCCCTTCTGTGATTCTGACATTCAAAAAAATAAGCCTTTAAAACATGACTTCTTTCTTGGGACTCTGTTGTGAAGTTCTTTGTATGTTTTGAATCTCACTGAGGCTTAATGTAGAATATGTTTTGTGTTGCAAATATCCTTTCCTTGAAAAGGGGAAGTTATTTTTAGAGACTATTGACCAGAGGGGAATATTTAAGCCCCTTGTCCTTGGAAAACTTGAGAGTGGAAATAAGAGGGCAGATTTGAAATGTAATGTCTTGTTATTGGAGGGTGTGTGATTACCTAGAGATGAAACTTTCTTGCTATGGGTGTTTCTGTAGCCTCAGGGTGTTCTAGAAAATAGAACATGTTATGTAGATTAAATATAATCTACAATAGGATCGTCGTCATATAGTCTCAGTATTTTTTTATTCGCAGATACAGGAATTTTATGAGTAGTTTTAAGAGAATTTTTTTAAAAAATTAAATTTTAAGAGGAATATTCCCTTTTAGCACTCTTCATAAACCCATTTTAAACAAATATGAAGGACAAAGCCTAAAATACAAAGTACGTGATATTTGTTAGTCCTTAAAGCTCATAGACTTTAAAATATTTTGTTTCTTTCCTCAAATGAAATTTTGTACACCATTTGTCACTTGTTGGTCCTTTTTACCAGAGACCACAAGTCCCATTTCATCAGATGGCCACATTTAATAAATACAATCCCACATCATATTGAACCATGTGAAAATTTGGGCTGGATTCTTTTGACTTCTTTCTGTTTTTTCTTTATAATAAATATGCATATTTTAAAACATACGACTGTACATCATAAAAAAGAATTTGGTGATTCCTTTAGGCACATGATTTCTATTTTAAAACTTGCAGATTTACTGACATGCTTTTGAAGGAAAATTATTTTTCAAATGGTGGTGAGGGAGGGAAAATAAAACAGAGTCGATATCCATAATCGTCACTAAAGTTATCTGTAGGCCGGCACCGTGGCTCACTTGGCTAATCCTCTGCCTGTGGTGCCGGCACCCTGGGTTCTAGTCCTAGTTGGGGTGCCGGATTCTGTCCCGGTTGCTCCTCTTCCAGTCCAGCTCTCTGCTGTGGCCTGGGAAGGCAGTGGAGGATGGCCCAAGTGCTTGGGCCCTGCACCTGCATGGGAGACCAGGAGGAAGCACCTGTCTCCTGGCTTCAGATCAGTGCAGCGCACCAGCCGTAGCAGCCATTTCGTGGGTGAACCAACAGAAAGGCAGACCTTTTTATCTGTCTCTCTTTCATTGTCTAACTCTGCCAGGATCCAGGAACTCCATCCAAGTCTCCCAGGATATGCAAAGGCCCAAGTACTTAGGCCATCTTTGGTTTCTCTCCCAGGTGTATTAGCAGGGTCTTAAATTCTTAAAATTACTTTTCTCTTTGATTATAGAAGAAATTAAATGAAATGACATAGCTTTGTATAAAAATTATGAAATTTTTAATGTTTATTACTGACTTCAATATTACATATGGCCACCATTTAAAGAAAAGAACAGCTTGTACTTCTATTTCATTAGAAAATCAACTCTCTATTCTAGATTTGTTAATATGTATCTTGAAAGCAAAGGTATTTAGTTTGGGGTGAGAATATTAACAAACTTCCCACAGTAACATAAGAAGACAGACCAGAAAGCAACAGCATTTACACTTTCATAGTAGATATATAATGAAGCAAATTATGTTCAACCAATTTTCTTTCTTTTTCTTTTTTTTGATAGGCAGATTAGTGAGACAGAGAGACAGAAAGTTCTTCCTTTCCATTGCTTCATCCCACAAATGGCCGCTACGGCCGGCACACTGCACCGATCCGAAGGTAGGAGCCAGGTGCTTCCCCCCCGGTCTCCCATGCGAATGCAGGGCCCAAGCACTTGGGCCATCCTCCACTGCCTTCCTGGGCCACGGAAGAGGAGCATCCGGGACAGAACCAGCGCCCTAACCGGGACTAGAACCCGGGGTGCTGGCGCCGCAGGCGGAGGATTAGCCAAGTGAGCCGTGGCGCCAGCCAACCAATTTTCATTTAGTATTTTGGTACCATTTCATTCTAAACATTAAATGAGCATTCTCTCTACCTTTGGAATTAAAAATATATATACTGCTTACATGCAAAAGCATGAAAACTGAATTCAGAAGTAAACATCCACCCATAGTTTCAGAGATAGCCTTCATCACATTTTTTTCTTTAGCTACTTCAAAAACAAAACGTCACAGTGTAGGAGCCAGTGGTGTGGTGCAGCAGCCTAAGCCTCCACCCACAGTGCCAGCATCCCCTATGGGTGTTGGTTTGGGTCCCTGCTGCTCCTCTTCTGATCTGGCTCTCTGCTTGTGGCCTGGAAAAGCAGAAGATGGCCCAAGTGCTTGGGTCCCTGCAGCCATATGGGAGACCCAGAAGAAGCTTCTGATTCCTGGCTTCAGATCAGCCCAGCTCAGGCCATCGAGCCATTTGGAGAGTGAACCAGTGGATGGAAGACCTGTTTCTCTGTCTCTCTGTAACTCTGCCTCTCAAATACATAAATCTTTAAAACACCTTAAGAAAAATCTTTTTTTTTTAAAAAAAAAAGTCAGTGTAAATGCCTCAAACATAACTTACTCTGAACTAAGTCAACATTGATAAGCCAGTATGTACTAAATTGACAGAAGTCCAGGTAAACTCCTAAAGGTGAGTTTTAGTAAACTAGTTAAGTTCCCTCATTTTCAATATCTGCCTAATGTGTAAACTATAATCCATGTGAAAAAAAGGTACATGAGGCTTAACATCAAACTTTAAAAGTTCAGTTGTAATGTTTTCTATACGTCTAATTTAAAGTAATGTTTCCTGCAAAATATGTATCTTCACTTGAAATAGTTTTAAAAGCAACTATAATAGGGAAGTTTTAGGAACAGGTCCTATCAGTGTGGAAGCAGCTCTAATACTCAGAACAGTAAACACATGAGAGTCAAGAACAGGAGCCAGACAATCGAGTGCCACAAATTTGGGAGCATTCTTACGTTAGATGTACAATCAGAGTATTTTGAAGTTACTAATAAAATTCTTCCACACAGATTTTTCCTTATTATCTACATTTTCTTATGATTTTTCAGTTTATTCGTGTGTTAATTTAAATTAATTCATCATCATATTTGTACACTAACACAAGTTTTAAAATCTGTTAGCCTTAACAGGAGAAAAATGCAACCTGAAACATTCCTGGGGGATGAAAATTTTCTAGTTTTTAAAGACACTGAATATTTGTCCCTATCTATTACCTTGAAGAATTTACTTTTTCTTTTGTAACTTAAATTGATCTTTGCATTTAGAATTCACAACAACTATCTCATAGATGGCATCTCAAGTGAATCAAAGTTTGTTGTATGATATAAAGAACAGTAATATAAAATTACGAAATTTTAAAAGAAAACTTTTTGGAAAGATTCTAGTGGAGCACTGTTGCATTTGAGAGGCTCAAATGTGGTTAAAAAAAAAGCAAGTAGATCATGCAGTCTTCCCATTTACACACTTTATATTATATGACTCACGCACTGTCAATCACACTGTAAAGTTCATCTTAGACCATTTGAACCCATAAATTCTACTTCCTGATGACCCATACAAAAAGTACATATATAAAACCGTTATTTATCTGAATTTAAATGGGAACAATAACATGAATCTGTAACTCATTTAAGTTATGAAAATCAAAGTCATTTATGTGAAGAGCATGTACATATTAAATGAGGATGGACAAAAGAGGGGTCTACTTTCAAAATGTATCTCCAAATTGTTAACCTGGAAAGTACCAATTATTTTGTCTGTAAATCTATACTTCACTTGTTTTGTGATGTACTTGTCCCCATTTAGTTAACCTTTACACAAGGTATTAGATTCATAACAGTAATGCTGTCAGATATAACAAGAACTAATTATGCAGACCAGTATTTGCTACAAAATCTGCTGTGTACACTAGGAAGAGAAAGGGCTTGAGGGAACAATTGTTTCAGAATTCTCCCAATACACAACCATGCTTGACAGGGAGACACATGCAATGCCACCCTCATAAGGCCAACATTTTACAGGAAAAGATGTTCATCTTGGAGCAGGTTAGGTATTAGAGTATGAATGATTTAAAAATGCACTAACACGGTAGCTACAAGCTGCAGGTGGCACACTGAAATTCAGTTCCTCAGTTCACAAGCCACATTAAAGGGCTCAACAGACACATGTGGCAGTGTCTGATACTTGAAAATGCACACAGATCATTTCTAACACTATAAAAATACTCTTACACAGCATTGTACTGAAAGGCAATGCAATGCCAACCTAGCAGGTGGTCCTGAGTTGTCTTATAACACTCGACTTTCTATTGCTTTTTTTCACTAGCTATAACTCAAACAATATCATGGTGTTACTGTCATGCTTTTAGATCAGCAAGTATGCAGGACACATATGAGCTCATACACACAAACCCATACACACATACCTACACACACACAAACACAAACACACGCACAGAGCACGTATGCATACACAGAGGCTCGATTCTAACCAGGATACCAGAGAACAAAATGTGTAATTTGGAAACTGAAGCAAAAATAAAATGAAACAAAATTTCATCCTATCTATGTGGCAGAGAAACATTTTCACATAATGTTGGCATAGATGGTTATAATCTTCTAAAGGCCAGTTTGCAGATTTTAAAAAATTTAAATGTGCATACTATGGTTTAATTTTAATAATTCAACTTCAAGTGAACTTATCCTGAAAAAGATCAGATAGAATTACACAGATGTATATAAATTAGCTATCTTTTATTAAAAAATAATGATGAATGCTATTTGTGTTTTAAAGTTTGTTCCTTTCAGGGCGGAGCCAAGATGGCGGAATAGTGAGGGCACCCACCGATAGTCCGGGAAAAGATAGTTTAATAGAAGTGGAGTTACTGTAGCCTCAGGAAAAGGCTCAGGAAAAAATTGCAGAGGAAACTCTTCCGGATCTAGTGGATGTGACACAGAGGACCTACTGGGAGAGCAAGGTCACCCACTGTGTGGGAGCCGAGCTGCAGAAGTCGAGCCACAGAGTCTACGTGCCAGCGCTTGAAGGGCAGGTGAGACAAAAAAGTTGGTAACCTGAGACATTGGCGGGGAAATGCAGAAAGAGCCACACTGGGGAAACTTCACCAGGCTGACTGGAGGAGAGAAAAAAACGAATAAATAAGGGGAACCAGCACGAACATTAGCCTCTCTCTCCACTCACCTAACAAAGTCGAGCAAGACAAAGAGCAGGTGCCATTTTATGTATGCAAAGAAGCGCCCGCCATTAGCCAAGCAGAAAAAACCCGACTCTGGTGGGGAGAAATAACAGGAGGTTAAGACCTAGTGAAAGTGTGGAGCTAACGAACTGAGACTGTAAAAATCTGAGGGGGAGGGGCGAGAAAACTCACCGAGTACACAAACTCAGTAACCTTGGCAACCTGTGAGAGACTGTGGAGAAATTTGAGACCACAAAAACTGTTAAGAGAAACAAAGAGGGGCACTATATAATGATTAAGGGATCCATTCAACAGGAAGATATAACAATTATCAATGTATATGCACCTAATTACAGGGCACCGGTTTATTTAAAAGATTTGTTAAGGGACTTAAAGGGAGACTTAGACCCCAATACAATAGTACTGGGGGACTTCAATACTCCACTCTCAGAGATAGACAGATCAACAGGACAGAAGATCAACAAGGAGACAGTAGATTTAAATGACACTATAGCCCAAATGGATCTAACATATCTACAGAACTTTTCATCCTACACATAAAGCTCTTACATTCTTTTTGGCAGTACATGGCACCTTCTCTAGGATTGACAACATACTAGGCCATAAAGCAAGTCTCAGCAAATTCAAAAGAATTAGAATCATACGATGCAGCTTCTCAGACCCTAAAGGAATGAAGTTAGAAATTACCAACTCAGGAATCCCTAGAGCATATGCAAACACATGGAGATTGAACAACATGCTCCTGAATGAACAATGGGTCATAGCAGAAATTAAAAGAGAAATCAAAAATTTTCTGGAAGTAAATGAGGATAACAGCACAACATACCTAAACCTATGGGTTACAACAAAAGCAGTGTTAAGAGGAAAGTTTCTATCAATAGGTGCCTACATCAAGAAATTGGAAAGGCACCAAATAGATGAGCTTTCAAGTCATCTCGAGGATCTAGAAAGTCTGCAGCAAACCAGACCCAAATCTAGTAAGAGAAGAGAAATAATTAAAATCAGAGAAGAAATCAACAGGATCGAATCCAAAAAAAAAAAAAAAATTACAAAAAATCAGCCAAATGAGGAGCTGGTTTTTTGAAAAAATAAACAAAATTGACACCCCATTGGCCCAACTAACTAAAAAAAGAAGAGAAAAGACCCAAATCAATAAAATCAGAGATGAGAATGGGAACGTAACAAAGACACCACAGAAATAAAAAGAATCATCAGAAATTACTACAAGGACTTGTATGCCAGCAAATAGGGAAATCTATCAGAAATGGATAGATTCCTGGACACATGCAACCTACTTAAATTGAACCAGGAAGACATAGAAAACCTAAACAGACCCATAGCTGAGACAGAAATTGTAACAGTAATAAAAGCCCTCCCAACAAAGAAAAGCCCAGGACCAGATGGATTCACTACTGAATTCTACCAGACATTTAAAGAACTAATTCCAGTTCTTCTCAAATTATTCAGAACAATTGAAAAAGAGGGAATCCTCCCAAATTCTTTCTATGAAGCCAGCATCACCTTAATTCCTAAGCCGGAAAAAGATGCAGCATTGAAAGAGAATTACAGACCAATATCCCTGATGAACATAGATGCAAAAATCCTCAATAAAATTCTGGCCAATAGAATGCAACACCACATCAGAAAGATCATCCACCCAGACCACGTGGGATTTATCCCTGGCATGCAGGGATGGTTCAATGTTCGCAAAACAATCAACATGATACACCACATTAACAGACTGCAGAAGAAAAACCATATGATTCTCTCAATAGACGCAGAGAAAGCATTTGATAAAATACAACACCCTTTCATGATGAAAACTCTAAGCAAACTGGGTATGGAAGGAACATTCCTCAATACAATCAAAGCAATTTATGAAAAACCCACGGCCAACATCCTATTGAATGGGGAAAAGTTGGAAGCATTTCCGCTGAGATCTGGTACCAGACAGGGATGCCCACTCTCACCACTGCTATTCAATATAGTTCTGGAAGTTTTAGCCAGAGCTATTAGGCAAGAAAAAGAAATTAAAGGGATACAAATTGGGAAGGAAGAACTCAAACTCTCCCTCTTTGCAGATGATATGATTCTTTATTTAGGGGACCCAAAGAACTCTACTAAGAGACTACTGGAACTCATAGAAGAGTTTGGCAAAGTAGCAGGATATAAAATCAATGCCCCCAAATCAACAGCCTTTGTATACACAGGCAATGCCACGGCTGAGGAAGAACTTCTAAGATCAATCCCATTCATAATAGCTACAAAAACAATCAAATACCATGGAATAAACTTAACCAAGGATGTTAAAGATCTCTACGATGAAAATTACAAAACCTTAAAGAAAGAAATAGAAGAGGATATCAAAAAATGGAGAAATCTTCCATGCTCATGGATTGGAAGAATCAACATCATCAAAATGTCCAATTCTCCCAAAAGCAATTTATGCATTCAATGCAATAGCAATCAAGATACCAAAGACGTTCTTCTCAGATCTGGAAAAAATGATGATGAAATTCATATGGAGACACAGGAGATGTTGAATAGCCAAAGCAATCTTGTACAGCAAAAACAAAGCCGGAGGCATCACAATACCAGATTTCAGTTATCAAAACAGCATGGTACTGGTACAGAAACAGATGGATAGACCAATGGAACAGAATAGAAACACCAGAAATCAATCCAAACTTCTACAGCCAACTTATATTTGATCAAAGATCCAAAACCAATCCCTGGAGTAAGGACAGTCTATTCAATAAATGGTGCTGGGAAAATTGGATTTCCACGTGCAGAAGCTTGAAGCAAGACCCCTACCTTTCACCTTACACAAAAATTCACTCAACATGGATTAAAGACTTAAATCTACCACCCGAAACCATCAAATTATTAGAGAGCATTGGAGAAACCCTGCAAGATATAGGTACTGGCAAAGACTTCATGGAAAAGACCCCAGAAGCACAGGCAGTCAAAGCCAAAATTAACATTTGGGATTGCATCAAATTGAGAAGTTTCTGTACTTCAAAAGTAACAGTCAGGAAAGTGAAGAGGCAACCTACAGAATGGGAAAAAATATTTGCAAACTATGCAACAGATAAAGGGTTGATAACCAGAATCTACAAAGAAATCAAGAAACTCCACAACATCTAAAGAAACAACCCACTTAAGAGAAGGGCCAAGGACCTCAATAGACATTTTTCGAAAGAGGAAATCCAAAGGGCCAACAGACACATGAAAAAATGTTCAAGATCACCAGAAATCAGAGAAATGCAAACCAAAACCACAATGAGGTTTCACCTCACCCCGGTGAGAATGGCTCACATTCAGAAATCTACCAACAACAGATGCTGGAGAGGATGCGGGGAGAAATGGACACTAACTCACTGTTGGTGGGAATGCAAACTGGTTAAGCCACTATGGAAGTTAGTCTGGAGATTCCTCAGAAACCTGAACATAACCCTACCATACAACCCAGCCATCCCACTCCTTGGAATTTACCCAAAGGAAATTAAACTGGCAAACAAAAAAGCCGTCTGCACATTAATGTTTATTGCAGCTCGATTCACAATAGCTAAGATCCTGGAACCAACCCAAACGCCCATCAACAGTAGACTGGATAAAGAAATTATGGGACATGTACTCTATAGAATACTATACAGCAGTCAAAAACAATGAAACCCGGTCATTTGCAACACGATGGAGCAATCTGGAAAACATCATGCTGAGTGAATTAAGCCAGTCCCAATGGGACAAATAGTTTTCCCTGATCTGTGACAACTAACTGAGCACCAAAGGGGAAACCTGTTAAAGTGAAATGGACACTATGAGAAATAGTGACTTGATCAGCTTTGTCCTGACTGTTGATGTACAATATAATACTTTATCCATTTTAGTATTTTTTGTTCTAGTACTGTTGGTTGAACTCTGTAATTAACACACAATTATTCTTAGGTGTTTAAATTTTAACTGAAAAGTCATCCCTGTTAGGAATTTGGAAAACATTATGCTGAGTGAAATAAGCCATTCCCAAAGAGACAAATATCATATGTTCTCCCTGATCCGTGACAACTAGCTGAGCATCAAAAAGGAAACCCGTTAAAGCGAAATGAACACTATGAGAAATGGTGACTTGATCAGCCCTTACCTTGACTGTTGATGAACAACTTAATACGTTATCCCTCTTAGTATTTTTTTGTTTGTTCTACTTAATACATTTGGTTGAATACTATAATCAATACACGGTTATTCTTAAGTGTTGAAACTTAACTGAAAAGTGATTGCTGTTAAATGTAAGAGTGGGAATAAGAGAGGGAAGAGATGTGCAACTTGGGGCATGCTCAAGCTGACTTGCCCCAAACGGTAGAGTTAGAAACATACCAGGGGATTCGAATTCAATCCCATCAAGGTGGCATGTACCAATGCCATCTCACTAGTCCAAATGATCAATTTCTGTTCACAATTTATCAGAATGATAGGACTAAGAGTCAAAAGGATCACATAAACAAGACTAGTGTCTGCAAATACTAACCGATAGAATAAAAAAGGGAGAGACATGGGAAGTGGGATACACAGTAGACTCCTAGAATGGCAGATGTCCTAAACAACACTCTGGCCTCAGAATCAGCCCTTAAGGCATTCGGATCTGGCTGAAGAGCCCATGAGAGTATTGTAGGCATGGAAAGCCAAGACACTCTGGCAAAAAAAAAAAAAAATAAAAGAAAAGAAAAGAAAAGAAAAGAAAGAAGAAGAAGAAGAAGAATACCTAAATGAAAGATCTCTGTGAGTGAGATCCCAGTAGAAAGAACGGGACCATCAAAGAAGGAGGTACCTTTCTCTGAAGGGAGGAGAGAACTTCCACTTTGACTACGACATTGTCTAAATATGATCAGAGTCAGTGAACTCAAAAGGCTTCCATAGCCTCGGCAACTCATGACTAGAGCCTAGGGAGATTACTGATGCCATAAACAAGAGTGTTAAATTGTTAAGTCAACAACAGGAGTCACTGTGCACTTACTCCTCATGTAAGATCTCTGTCCTTAAAGTGCTGTACATTGTGATTTAATGCTATAATTAGTACTCAAACACTATTTTTCACTTTGTGTTTCTATGTGGGTGCAAACTGTTGAAATCTTTACTTAATATATGCTAAACTGATCTTCTGTATATAAAGATAATTGAAAATGAATCTTGACGGAAGGGGAGAGGGAGCAGGAAAGGGGAGGGTTGTGGGTGGGAGGGAAGTTATGGAGAGGGGAAGCCATTGTAATCCATAAGCTGTACTTTGGAAATTTATATTCATTAAATAAAAGTTAAAAAAAATTGGTCATAGCAAACCAATATAAGCATTATGTGAAAACTGTTATAAAATTCTAAGGAACCACAAAAATTTTCTATCAAAAAAAAAAAGATTGTTCCTTTCTATAAATAAAATTGAATAAGTGATTTTTCTAAATGGTATGATTTTCTTATTTTTGCTGGGAAAATGCATGCTTAACTCAGGAAAATAAGCTGCAAATAAATTAAAAAACAAAACAAAACATAAACTTCAGTCATGCAAATAAATAACAGTAAGACTCTTCTTCAGATATTGAAAATGAAAGATAATTTTTGTATTTTTAAGATTTTATTTATTTATTTGGAGGTAGAATTATAAACAGAGAGAGGGAGAGACAAAGAGAAAGGTCTTCTACCCACTGGTTTGCTCTTCAAATGGCATAATGGCCAAAGATGGACTTTTCTGAAGGCAGGAGCCAGGAGCTTCCTCTAGCTTTCCCACATGGGTGCAGGGGCCTAAGCACCTGGGCCACCTTCGGCTGCTTTTCCAAGCCATAGCAGAGAGCTGGATCAGAAGAGGAACAGCCAGGATACAAACTGGCACCCACAATGGGATGCCAACACCATGGCTACATCAGAGCTCTGGCCCTGAAGGATGACTGTTGATGTATGAATATAAATATCATTTTTGACAGATTTGCAGTGCCAAATAGTAGAAATGATACAAACGTGCATCAATGGGTATTTGTTTAAATTATGGCCTACCCTGTTAAATTTTAATACTGGAGCCATATTAACAGCTGACACTGCAGGTTAAGCTTCCGCCTGGGCCACCGCCATCCTATATGGGCACCAGTTTGAGTCTCGGCTGCTCCACTTCCTATACAGCTCCCTGCTAATGCACCTGGGTAAGCAGAAGATGGCCCAAGTCCTTGGGCTTCTACATCCAGGTGGGAGATCCGGGAGAAGTTCCTGGTTCCTGGCTTCTGGCTCTTGGCTTTGGTCTGGCCCAGTTTTGGCTGTTGAGGCCATTTGGGGAGTTGAACAAGCAGATGGAAGCTTGCGCTCTCTCTTTCCACCTCTCTCTGTAACTCTGCCTTTCAAATAAATAAAAAGGAAATCTTAAAATTACAATATAAACAAAATAAAATATCTGGGACAGTTATTAAGTGGAAACAAAATAGCTACAAATAGTAATGTATATAAAATAATAGAGACAAAGTTGATACAAACGCATGCACAAACACAAAATCTATAAATTTTTACCTACTGTGTGTAGGATTTCTGAGAATTTTTTTTACACTTTTCTAAATTATTTTATTGTTTTACAGAGGAATGTTTAAAGTATTTTTAAAACCACTTCTCTATTTAAATTAATGAGAGTTCTCAATAACAAGAACATGAAACTGGATAGTACTCAAAGTTTTTTCAAAGAAAATTCTAATATGATATTTGCAAGCTATTTTTCAATAGCAATCTACTACTGTGTCCATAATGTAAAAGTTCACATTTTAAAAGGGCAGACATTCCAAAGAAATATTCTTAGAGTTATAAAGAGTTCTTTCTTTTAAGAGGCAAAGATTCTCATTTTTTATTAGTCTGCATATCAAGTAAATGAGTTATAATAATATAGGATTCTTGAGATTATAGAAATTGGTAAAATTATACTTAACTAGAAAAAGGCCTATCAGCACTTTCAAAATATTTCACAAATAATCAGATATATTAGATAAATCTTTGTGAATTGAATTAAATTTGGTAACCAGCTGAGGGCTGGGAGAAGATATTTTATTCTCAGAAACTGTTTGAACAGTGCAAGGCACAAAATTTATTAAGAATGAATAATCTTCTGGGCACTACAAAATATTAGAAAAGGGCATATTTTAATCTTCAGTGTTAGGTGGTAAGGACTGTCTTTCATTTACTACTTTTATTTATACGTTCAAAATTTGACTCTGGCATCTTACCTGCAAAATTCTTTATTGGTATATTTAGTTAATTCTTTCCAAACATTAATTTAAAAACAAAACAAATAGAGTAGAAAGTTGTTCTGATTTCCATCTGGAAAGGCATCAGAAAACAGCCCAAGGATTTATGGCTCTGCCAAAAATATGGGAGACCCAGATGGAGTTCCAGGCTCCTGCCTTCATTGTGGCCTTTTAGGGAGAGAACCAGGGGATGGAAGATCTTTCTCTCTCCCTCTAACTCTACCTTTGAAACAAACAAACAAATGCTTCTAAAAGAAACAAAAAACAAAAAACAAAAAACAAAAAAAAAAAAAAGGAAAAACAAAGAACGTATTAAAAACGAGAAGGCCAAAACCAATTACATTTGTTGTCTTAAATAAACACAAAGTGACTAAACTCAACAATTAAAAAAAATTAAGAATAACTCAGATTGAGAAGCATGGGCAAAGACAAATACAATCCAAAGGAAGCAGGGATTAAGATTGGATTGGGGGGCCGGCGCCCTGCTCACTTGGTTAATCCTCCACCTATGGTGCCAGCATCCCATATGGGCGCCAGGTTCTAGTCCTGGTTGCTCCTCTTCCAGTCCAGCTCTCTGCTGTGGCCCAGGAAGGCGGTGGAGGAATGGCCCAGATTCTTGGGCCCTCACACCCACTTGGGAGACCAGGAGGAAGCACCTGGCTCCTGGCTTCAGATCGGCATAGCTCTAGCCGTAGCGGCCATTTGGAGGGTGAACCAACGGGAGGAAGACCTTTCTCTCTGTCTCTCTCACTGTGTAACTCTGTCAAATAAATTAAAACATAATAATAATACATAAATAAAATAAATCAATATTTGATAGGCAAATAATTTTTTGTATTTAATTTAAAAACTATGGATCCTAGGACTTAAAGAAAAATATACCTTGACACCATTTAAGGTTACACTGATGAAGAAAGGAGAAAGAAGAATGCTTTTCAACAATCTTTACTGTAAAATGAGAAGAGAAATGTAGTCATGTTAACCTCTGTCCTTTACTACAGTTTAAAATATGTGCACATGTATACACACAGCCAAATGGAAACCTGCACCATTACTGGAGAAGTTCATCCTCTTAGTCCCAAAGTAGCAGATGGTTACAACCTCACATTAGCACTCACAATGGAAGATTCTGATGGCTTATTAGAGAATTTACCTAAATCTTCTAAGAAAGATGTCACAGATTAGAAAGACACAATAGTATGAAGACGTAAAATAATTCACTAAAGCCCACAGGATTTTTCATCTTAAAAATTACATCCCCAGAATACTATCTTATTCAACACTCTTCTGTAAATAATTTTGATATATAAAAACTGTATTTTTAAAAAGTCTCACCCATGAGAAAATACTTAATGCCATTTATTCTTTGAGATTTTATGAAAACTGTTTATAATTATCTCCTTATAATGTATATGTATTTAGTTACTATGCCTCAAATTATCTGCTCTATTTAAAAACATAATTAAGGCAATATATTAATTATTTTTATTTTCCCACACAGTGATATTTTTTATCTATTGTATTTTTTTGTTTTCTTTTCTTTTCCCTGTTAATCTATGGGAGCTAAGAATTGTACTTAGGTAACTTAAAAGTATACAAAGGATGAGCGTACAGTTTGACCAGATTAGGTGGCCGGCGGTATGGTGTAGCGGATAAAGCCACACTGCCTGCAGCAACGGCATCCCATGTGTGCACCTGTTCGTGTCCTGGTCGCTCCACTTCCGGTCCAGCTCTCTGCTTTGGCTTGGGAAGAAGGAGAAGATGGCCCAGGTCCTTGGGCCCCTGCACCCATGTGGGAGACCTAGAAGAAGCTCATGGCCCCTGGCTTGGGATCAGTGCAGCTCTGGCCATTGCAGCCAACTAGGGAGTAAACCAATGGATGGAAGACCTCTCTCTCGTGTGCTCTCTTTCCCTGCCTCTCCTTCTCTCTGTGTAACTCTTTTAAATAAATAATTGTTTTTTAAAAATCAACAGCTTTCAGCCTCGTCCCTTTCTCTATCTGCTGTTCCTTTGCTCTCAAGTTATCTTTATCATCTTCACTGGGAAACAAGGAAGAGACAGAAACATAGGGAACTACATTGTGTTACTTGTTTTTAAAAGCCAAAACCAAAGGCATTTAAGTCATGAGCTTTTATACATTATCCGTCCTCTACTTTTACGGAAACATCTAAAGAATATAGAAGAAATATGTATAAAGAAATCTGTCCAAATTAACAACAAAAAATCATCCATTTTAAAAAAGGATAAATTGTTTATTCTTTTAAAAATACAGTGTGGCCAGCTTTGTGGCACAACTGATTAGGTGGCCACTTGAGATGCCCATGTCTCATCTCAGAATGCCGGTTTAAGAGCCAGCTACTCCAGTTCTGGTACAGCCCCCTGCTGATGCACTTGGGAAGCAGTGGGTAATGGCTCATTTGTGAAACAATTCATAATCTGTCAGTTGTACCAATTCCTGCTGATGACATTCAATACAGATAGTTAATACTTAAAACCCATTTTTTAATTAAATCTTATGCAACTTATTGATCAAAAATATGTATAGGGATATCCCTGGCAAATAAAACTGAGTCATGTGCCTATAAATTCAGATTAAAGGTTTATTCAGAGGCAGGGGTGTTTGGCACAGAGGTCAAAATACTGGGACGCTTGCATCCACTGTTAGGGTGCGTGGATTTGAGGCCCAGCTCAACTTTCCATTCCAGCTTCCTGCTACAGCATATCCTGGGAGGCAGCAATTGATGGCACAAGTTCCTGAGTCCCTGCTGCCCAGGTAGGAGATCCCTGGCTTCAGCCTAGCCCATCCCTGGCTACTGGGCATTTGGGCAATGACTGGCAGGAAGATTATCTGTCTCTGTTTCTGCTTAACTAAATTATAAATAAAAGCTTTAAAAATAAAGTTTACTGAGCTATCTTTCAGACTAAAATTAAGAAGTTAATGATATAATAATGAAATATAAGTACAAGGCCACCAGAAAGTCAACTACTTTGGGAAAATAAAATTGTTGGTCCTGGGAAAATAATTAAAAAAAAAAAAACAGCACAATGAAATCAAGAAAACCCTAGAATAACAGAATCTATGTAAGATCTCAACTTTGATAAATTTAGGTGAGCAAAATCGAATTGATTTAATGGGGGTAAATATTTGGGTATACATTGGATTAATTTAATTCTATAATCTGAAAAAAATGGCGTAAGCTATATATGTTAAAATCCTCAAACGTGGTGAACTTATTTTCATTCATTACTGTATGATTATGAGGTGCCTAGCATAAAGATAATTGGCACCTAAAAAGTACTCAATAAATATTTAAGTGAGAGGATAAATTTCAAAACTATTTAAATTTTAAAATAAATGTTGCAATTATGCCAAAACTTTCTATCATAAATTCTATCAGCTGTAATTATTTGGAAATACTAAATTACTAGTTTAGCAATAACACTTAAAGAAGTATATGCTCCCATAAGCAAGCTGAAATATTGGTATTTTGAAACTGAGTGAAAAACACACTCTGAACCATTTGTATATTACCTAAAGCTGTCCTTAAGATCAATGTGTAATTAATGATACTAAAGGTTATAAAATATCAAAAATTTAAAAAATACAAAAGCCTGTAATCTAGGAAAAGGTTTATTACATAGCTTCCAGATTAGTAGTCTATTTACTTACTTTAGTTTTCCAACCATTAAGGTATAAAAGTTCTCACCATTTTAGTTTTCAAAAGTAATTTTCAGGGCCAGCGCTGTGGCACAGTGGGTTAAAGCCCTGGCCTGAAGTGCCGGCATCCCATATGGGTGCCGGATCTAGTCCTGACTACTCCTCTTCTGATCCAGCTCTCTGCTATGGCCTGGGGAAGCAGTAGAAGATGCCCCAAGTCCTTGGGCCCCTGCACCCGTGTGGGAGACCCAGAAGAAGCTCCTGGCTCCTGACTTCAGATCAGCGCAGCTCTGGCCGATGCAGCCATCTGGGGAGTGAACCAACAGATGGAGGAACTCACTCTCTCTCTCTCTCTCTCTCCCTCTCCTCTTTCTGTGTAACTCTGACTTACAAATAAATAAAACAGATCTTTAAAAAAAAACAAAAGTGATTTTTAAATAGCCTGTTGGTATACCTAGTGCTACCAATATGGTAAGGCAATTTGCAAATAAATAGCAAACTAAATGGCGAATTAAAACATCCACACCAACCTCACTTCAGCTTTCACTGAACCTTTTCTTCATAAGAAAACTAAAAATGCATCTCACTAGCATTAGTTTTGCTTGACAGCATTATTGAGTAGTAACCAAAGAAGCCATTTGTGACTTTTTCATAAAAGCCTCCTAGTCTTAGAAAAAAAAAATCTATTCAATCTCTGTGCCTGGCACACATTTTGTGCCCAATAAGTACTTGCTGAATAAACTATTCCAGTAGTGCTAGATTTGGGTCAAGTCAACCAAATTCTCATAGACTTTAAGGAAACAGCATGCATTAATCAGAGAACAGAGATAATGGAAAATGCAGTTTGAGAGACTCAGGAGGTGAGCAAAGCTAATTGACCCGTCCTTTCTACTAACAGATGATACACTAACCACTCTCCTCCTGCATGCCCATTTACCAAACCTAAGAACAAGTCATTATCAGCAGTTTGTGGGCTTCTGGTGTTGCGGTGGGCTTTCAAAATGTCTGGAAGCAATGTCTTTTTCCAGAGCTCTGTAATAAACTGCATTTTTCCACTAGATATTTTCCCACAGTTTTCACCATATTTCATAAAGTTCTATGCAGTATGTAAATATATATTAAATATATATTAAGGTGCCGGTGCTGTGGCCCAGTGGGTTAAAGCCCTGGTTGAAGTGCCAGCATCCCATATGGGCACAGGTTCTAGTCCTGGTTGCTCCTCTTCTGATCCAGCTCTCTGCTGTGGCCTGGGAGGGGAGTAGAAGATGGCCCAAGTCCTTGGGTCCTTACACCCATGTGGGAGTCCTGGAAGAAGCTCCTGGCTCCTGGCTTCAAAGCAGAGAAGCTCCGTCTATTGCGGTCATTTGGGGAGTGAATCAGTGGATGGAAGACCTCTCTCTCTCTCTGTCTCTATTTCTCTCTGTAACTCTTTCAAATGAATGAAATAAATTTTAAAAAAATTTACAAAGTATATATTAAAATGTAGCACTCACACAAAGGAAGCATTCAATGAAGGTTTACTACGCTGATCTGTGGTGGTTTCCTACTTTACAGATAATAAAACACTTTAAGTAATCCATATGGTCCAGGATACAGAATCTAAGGTGCAAAATAAGCAACAGCACTTCCACAAACTCTCAGAATCAGAAGTAGATGCACAGTGTAGAAAAGGAATGGGGTAGGAAAACCTATGGCAAATCCGAGGAACAGTGAGCGAGATGGGTTTCCTGGAACAGCAAGTGCAGGAAGGGATAGTTACACCCAAAGCCTTGATAGTATTTATTTATCAATGTACGTAAGGAATTGAAGAGTTTCTAAACTTTAATACAACCTAATTTGAATTCCTCGTACTAAAAGACATTAATTTAAACTGTACTTACTGCAAGAAATGTTATTGATTGCATCCGGGGAAATAAATTGCATTAATTCTCCAAACTGTTTATTCTTCTCACAGTTTTATTTAAAACACTGGAAAAGCAAAGTGCAGGGTTCCTTTCCATTTTCATTGAACAGCAGCTTTCTCAAAACATGAAAGGCAACAGGAGACTGAAATTTACCTTCCCAAAGGGGGTTACAGGAAATGACTCCAAATAAAAATACATCTATAAAGCACATCCAAAAGTGAAAATGGTCAATCCAGTCTCCAAATGGACTTCAGAAGATGATTGGTAATAGGTTATGGTTCTCTAAACATATTAAACACACAAAAAAACTAAGACATATAAAAAGTTTCTGAGGAGTTGAGCCTAGCCGTCAAAACACCCACATTCCACATGAGAGTACCTAGGTAGCTTCAGCTCCTGCCAACACAGTAAGAGGCAGACAGTAACAGCTCAAGTAATTGGGCTCCCATCACCCACACAGGAAGCTTGGACTGAGTTCTTTGTTCCCAGCTTTGGCCTCAGCCCAGACCTGATCACCATGGGCATTTGGAGAGTGAACCTGAAGATGGGAGTTCTCTGTCTTTTTCTTGTATGTATCTCAAATGAATAAATAAATTTTTAAAAATTCAGAATGCTGTTTAAATTACAATAGTTTGAGGATAACTTTTTTGGTAAGATCATCCCATTCAACATTTGAAAAATGCTAAATTATGAGAACTATGCTCCATGTAAGTAAATTGGGGAAATATCTTTTTTCTTGCAGTTATCTAGAAATGGAAGTCAAATTTTCTATAAATCAGTATTACTAAAGTAAACCATACTGAATTGATTTCTCCTAACCATTCTCATCCTGACCTTTTTGCTTTTCCCACAAGAAGTGGTCCATGAGCTAACTTATTACTATTTCTTTTCATTCAAATGTTCTATTTTAAATTCTTTCCTTAAACAAAGGGCCATTCTTCTATCCTTTTGTTATTGTATGCTCCTTCTGAATAGTTTCCAGGAATAACAACTGAGAGTGAAAAAAATATTTGCTCTTAATATCCTTTGTATAAAGTTATTGGATGATGGCAGTTTTCATGATTAACAACCCTAGCATGCCACAGGCCACACATGGTGTGTTAAATGTTTCCATGACAATAGACATCTTTGGGCATGCACATGATGGAGTTTAGGAGAAATTGTAGCTGTAGAGGAGGCAGTGTTACTTTTTGTTGAGAATATTTACACATCACAAAAGGGACAAAAAATAAAACAATGAGAAGATGGCACAAAAGGCAGCTTAACCTGCAGTTTTAATGAAGCATAAATGTTTATTCATTCCAGGGCATCACTGAGAAATATTTTTGGAAATCTTTCCTTGGAAACTTAATTACCATGGATGTATAACAGTAAATAACAGGGACCGGCGCTGGGGCATAGCGGGTAAAGCTGCTGCCTGCAGTGACGGCATCCAATATGGGCGCCATTTCTAGTCCAGGCTACTCCACTTCTGATCCAGCTCTCTGCTACAGCCTGGAAAAACAGTAGAAGATGGCCCAAGTCCTTGGCCCCTGCACCCATGTGGGAGATCCAGAAGAGGCTCCTAGTTTCGGATCGGTGCATCTCTGGCCATTGCAGCTAATTAGGGAGTGAACCAGCAGATGGAAGACCGACCCCTCTTCTGCCTTCTCTCTCTGTGTAACTTTGTAAAATAAATAGATCTTTAAACAAAAAAGATAACTAGTGTATGGTGAAGTCAGGACTTGCCCAGGCAATCTAACCAGACACACCATTATTAATCATATGCTTCAATACTATTTGCATCATATTTTCCATGGCATTCTGTTCCTAAGGTCACTTTGGCTATAACATCATGAGTTTATTATCCTGTGGGTACCTTGTCTCTTAGGGATAAATTCTCTCTTTCCTGGAACATGCATAAATAGTCTTAAGGCTTCTAATGCAACAAGACAACCAGAAGCTGCCACCCAGGCCTCACCTAACACCAGCTCTACAGGGATCCAGCTTTGGGATAAGAAATTACACCTACTATTCCTGACAGACGCTCGCTTGCCAGTGGCCACCTTCACATGGCCTTCTCATTCCACCACAGAAGAGTAGGGGAAGAAACAGCAGCGGAAACTCTTCCGGAACTAGTGATTCACAGTGGACCTGCGTGGAGAGCATGGAAGCCCAAGTTCGGGACACCAGCAGCAGACTCAACGCACCAGCGCTGGAACACGAGGTGAGCCGAACCTCAATAGCCTGAGACACCAGCGGGCAAGCAGAAAGAGGAGACTAGAGGGAACGAGGCTTGAAACTCCGTGGGGAAAAGCTCACCAGGCTAACTAGAAGAGAGAGAGGAAAAAAAAAAAGTGACCGATACGGACACGAGTTTCTCTCTCTCCGCTCACCCCTCAAAGGCTAACAAGACAAAGAGCAGGCCCCATTTTGAACATATGTCATAAGCAGGGCGACCTCAGGTCTGCACCAGCCCTGAGCCTAGCAGAAAAACCTGACTCTGGGGGGAGGGGTGAAATAACAGGAGATTAGGATCTAACTTGGCAACCCAGTGGGAGACTGCAGGAGAATTGGAGACCACACTGAGGGCAGCAGAGATTCCCTGTGTGGTACTTGGGAAAGAGCTTCCGATCTCTGGCTCCTGTGGGTATATCATTCGCCTGCTAACTACCTCCAATTACGTTCAGCTGTGTGGAATTACTTCCCTTTTGAATCAAAAAAAAAAAAAAGAAAGAAAGAGAGATTTACCACGCCTAACCTGGGAGTGTCATCTTTGACACACCCTCAACCCTGAGGAACCAAACACACCTCTCAGGCCACACTTATCTCAAGCCTCTAAGGCTCCACCGAAAGCAGACAGTCCACTTAATATAGAGCCATAGTGTAACAAGAAAAAACACCACAGTGAAGAAACCAAATATCTCCAACATGCCATACAACAAACGCAAAAACTGAGGTAACAAGAACAAGGAAGACACCATGACGCCCCCAAATGAAAAAGACACCCCAATTCAAGATTATGAAGATGATGAGATAGAAGAAATGCAAGAAGCAGATCTCAAAAAATTGATAAGAACATTAAGAAGTTCTCAAAAACAAATTCTTGAACTACAGAAATCCTTCATGGACAAGATAGAAAATCTCTCTCGTGAAAATGAAATATTCAGGAGGAATCAAAATGAAATGAAACAACTAGTAGAACATGAAACTGTGATAGTGACAAAAAACCACAATGAAATGAAGAACTCAATAGATCAAATGACAAACACATTAGAGAGCCTTAAAAACAGAATGGGCAAAGCAGAAGAGAGAATATCAGACTTAGAAGACAGAGAACAGGAAAGGAAACAGGCAAACCAAAGAAAAGAAGAAGAAATTAGAAATCTAAAAAATATTGTCGGGAATCTACAGGATACTATTAAAAAACCTAATATTCGGGTTCTAGGAGTTCCTGAAGGCATGGAGAGGGAGAAAGGATTAGAAGGCATTTTCAGTGAGATACTAGCAGAAAATTTCCCAGGTTTGGAGAAGGACAGAGGCATCTTAGTACAGGAAGCTTATAGAACCCCTAATAAACATGACCAAAAGAGATCCTCACTACGACACATTGTAATCAAACTCACCACAGTGAAACATAAAGAAAAGATTCTAAAAGGTGCAAGAGAGAAACGTCAGATTACTCTCAGAGGATCTCCAATTAGACTCACAGCAGACTTCTCATCAGAAACCCTACAAGCTAGAAGGGAATGGCGAGATATGCCCAGGTACTAAGAGAGAAAAACTGCCAGCCCAGAATACTATATCCTGCAAAGCTCTCATTTGTGAATGAAGGTGAAATTAAGACTTTTCATAGCAAACAGAAACTGAAAGAATTTGTTGCCACTCATCCTGCCCTGCAAAAGATGCTTAAAGATGTGTTACACACAGAAACACAGAAACATGGTCACCAATATGAAAGAAGGTAAAGGAAGGAAACCTACAGCAAAAGATCATAGGAAGCTCAATTTCTCTTTGACATAGAATTACACTCTGATACTCTGTTAAAGCAATGTGTTAAAGTAATCTAAAAACAAAAAGCAATTCAAATCAATTGGCAATCTACAAAAAGAGTTAAAGATTTTAAAAGCTATTATTAAAATTGCTATATTGGTCTATTATGTGGGTACATATTGTATGTCCACATAGGAAATTTTATTAAGAGTTTTATTTTAAATGGCTTATAGATAAGATTGTCCATAAATTTAAGCTGCTAAAATCAACCAAAGATACATTTTAATTTGTGTGACCTGAATCTGTGTATCATATGTTTTAAACTTGTTGGTAGAAAGAAACTAAAAACATTTTACATGGTTGTGCTTAAGTTTACTGGTTAGGCAAACTACACCATGTTAGATATTTAAGAGGTGTTTTCAAATACATGATTCTTAAAATTTATAGAAGGCATTGGACCTTCTGGTAAATGTTTTCTTAAGTTGTTATCTAATGGTTGAAACGGTTTGCTAAGTATTCATGTAATATTGCTATTGCCAGCAAGCGATCTAGGACTTGCTCCCTCATTTCTCTATTCTAAGCCCAACTTGTTCTTTCATTTCTCTATTCTCTTCAAGGTAGGAAACTAATTCTACTATAAAGGAATCTGTAGGACGCACAATTTAATCTTTAGACCTTATAAAAGAGATGGCTAACATTTTTCTGTAATAGCATAGCCAAAATAAGAATTTAAATAATAATCTCATAGCTAGATTCACTTCACCATCAGCGAAGTATACAGTAAGTAGAAAAAAACCTCCCTTTCAGACCAAAGGGAAAGAAAGTTTTAAAGTGAGAATATAATTTTCCTCATGGGCATTGTCTACCTTAGAAAAACTACTACAGAACATGCCTGTGACTATAGACTTGTAGTTCAGGCCACCGAAGATTAGAGATGGGATACGGGCACTCCCTTGACTTGCATCTTCTGGTCTGCTTTAACACAAACAAGGAGGAAAAGAAAGCTCGGCATCAGAAGCAATGGGTGGCAGGCCTATTAATGGCTGATCTGTACAGTGATCTGCCCTCAAGGAGACCCAACAGGCCAGTCCACTGCAGTGGCTTTCAATGTGGTAAGCCTGGGCTTCAGCAGAAGTCAGCTTGTGAAGAGCCCTGGCAGCTCTGCCAAGAGTTGGATCACTGGAAATGGACCTGCCCTGGAGTCGAAGGATGCCCAGGTCAGAGCCACAGATCTTATTGGCTCTAAGCTGAAAAGCCCTTCACTCAGCCCAACTTCCAAAGTGACCACTGCAGCTGAGGGGATGGTCAAGTAGGGTCAGCAACATTGCAGGCAGAACTGTAAATTTCTTGTTAGAGATGCCCCCTGCCTTTACCTGGCCAGCTCTCCTCCCAGGCCAGCCAAGTAATGAAAGTCAACAGAGTGCCTTCCCCTAGGAGGTTCACACCTCCCTTAGGATATACCCCATGTGAAGAGATAGATAGGTCTGGGCCTCTGAATTTACAAGGCCTAAAGCCCACCAGATTATTATCAAGCCCCTTCTATCAGGTTCTATTTGCCTCTCAATCAGAAAACTTAATTGTAGCTTGGACAGCACCTTTCTTAGCACATCTAATAATGACTCTGTCCTTTGTTCTAGACCCTGTCTAGCACACTTGGGCCTCATTCCTTTGTAATCATAACCTCTACTCTACCACCAATGGATCTACTCCCAACCTGTGTGTACTGATGGTCCTCTTCCCCACTTCATGCTGTATAATTGTTCAAACCTGGTAAATGCCACTCTTAGGATCATTGGTTACTATCCTCACTCTGTCTTTTATGACCTTGTCTAAATATGATCAGAGTCGGCAAACTTGGAAGGCTTCCATAGCCTTGGCAACTCATGACGACAGCCTAGGGTGGTTACTGGTGCCATAAACTAGAGTGTCAATTTGTTGGGTCAACAACAGGAGCCACTGTGCACTTGCTCCTCATGTGGGATCTCTGTCCTTAATGTGCTGTACATTTTGATTTAATGCTATAACTAGTACTCAAACAGTAAAAAAAAAAAAAAAAGAAATTACACCTACTGCCTTGTTTTGAGGAAGCAAAGTGACCAAGTAGAGAAGCAGCCTAGAGGAATAAAGGGTTACCTTCCGCCAACTTTCAGCAGCCTCGTGAATTAAGGAACCATCAGCCTCACTCACCATCAGACTATACATACAAGGGACACCAAGTAAGAACCTCCCTTCCATTCCCAAAATAGTGAGAAATTAACTATTATCATATAATGCACAATCTTTCATGATGGCTTGTTACATGGGATGAAAAAACTGCAATGAATTTCTTTCTGCACGGAGGATTGCACTGTTTTTCAATATAGGCCCTTTTAATTTATTGTGTTTAATGCTAGACTTGGGACTTATTCTATGATTCAATGAAGCTGACAAATGTTTATGAGCACATACTTTGCATTAGGGGTTCCTAACACCCTATCAAACAAAACAAAACAAAATATTTTGCCATCTCAGAGAGCTTATGTTCTAATGAGGTTTAAGACAATAAAGGCAAAACGATGAGAAATACAAGAGTACTTCACAAAGTTTATGGAAACTGATGTTTACAAGTTTATTTTGGTGCATTTTTTTAAAATCCATGCACATGAACTTCAAAAAGCTCATGGAAAGTCCCCTCATGAAACACCCTCATGACCAACAGCATGAGAAAAAGCTCTGAACTCTGTATTGATAGGAAGGTGTAGCAACAGGTATGGAAGATCAGAAAGCCAGGGATGATGGGAGGCAGTCAATGAGAGGAGCACAGCTCAATGAGATGACATCTCAGCAAAGACTGGAAGGAGGTAAAGTTCACTAGAGTATCAGAAGAGTCATTACAAACGTGCTGAGGGCTGCTCGTGAATGCACTGTTCAAGGAACAGCAGACAAGCACGGTCAGCGGGAGTAAGGCAAAGATCTCAAAGTTAGAGGGCAGTGGGGGAGCCAGGTTATGGATGCTTGTGAGTTTGTTATGCGTATGACTGGTATTCCTCTGAGAAAAATATAGGATTGTTGAAAATCAGGGTTGACAACAGCAGATCTGACAATCTAAAAAAGCTCTTTCACCTACTGCCGCGGACCGGCTCTCGCGGAGACACCGACCGAGGGAGAAACAGGGGTGAAGGCTCTTAGGAGAATCAGGAATCGGCGGGGAAATGACAGACAGACACACACGTTATGAGTATGCTGCTGCAATTTATTGTAGTAAGGCTTGGGTTTATATAGTAAAGGACAATGCTACAGGCAAATGTAAAACTTTTATTACAAAGGTTGACAAAATGAGTTAAAACAATGATGTCATATGAATGGTTTTATGAGGAACATAGTGGGGGCATTGTTTTTAGACAATTTACTGAGAATGAGAATTGACCTTTGGCTTAGTTTTGTTTTATGAATTGTTTAGGGGAATTACTACCCAAAGTTTTGTTTGCCTTATAGATATTTGGAGATAATCCCTGAGAAATCTTAACATTTTTCTGTCACTATAATGGGAACCTAATGATATGTTTTGACTTGCATTCCTAGCTCCCTCGTAAACAGCTTTAGTAAACAGAGGGGCAAAGATTGTTTGATATTTTTTATAATCTTATGGGAAACGTTAACTTCTTTTTCTTGATTTTCTTGTTTTTGATAATTGTGAGAGTAAGTAGTAAAGTGTAAACACAGCTGGTAGATAATGCATAATGAGATCATCAACAGAGCAGAGACACAGTGTCCCCAAAGTCAGCAAGGACAGTCTTCGGCTCCCCTCATGTGAGTCGGGGGTCATTACAACCGCGGACTGCACAGGAACCGCCTGAGGCTCCACTCCACAGAGCGCTAACCTCAAACCCTGCAGCCTTAGACCCCCAACGCAGCAACATCTTGCCACGCGGGTATCACAGCTGTGGGCGTGGCAACCTACCATGTTCACATGAAAAGAAGGTGTATAACTGAATTTTGCATCAGAAGATCAGAGGCAACTAACTGTTGCTGTGGATTGATTTCTGTGAAGAGGAGCCTGGTGGGGGCAAGAGGCGCGGAGTCACCACACAGACCCCGGGAGTTGGGTGAAAGCAGGCCTGAGGCAAGCAGCCCGCAGACTCATTTATTTCAGTTGTTACAACAGCTTATATAGCCAAGGCAGTCAATCCAGTCAAGGGGCGGTCTATGCCCTAACCAATCACACCCTGTTGCCAGGCAGTTTCCGAAGCCAACCAAGCACAGCCTGTTGCCAGGCAGACTCCACTGTCATGTGGTTTCTGAAACCATCCAATCACAGCCTGTTGCCAGCCAGACTCTGTTACCAGCCAGACTTTGTTACCAGCGGCCACCTTGGCATGGACTTCTCATTCCACCGCATTTCCCCCTTTTCGGTTTATTTTTGAGCAACGGGAGGCATGATTCTTGGCCATACCATTGTTGACCCCATTTCCATGTGGTCTCCATATGCGGCTGTGCCTGTCTTAGGTTGTCCCCCAGGGGATCTTACCCGTCGTTGACTAACCAGCGCTCAAAATGGGAGACCACAGGAGTGCTTGCTCAGATGGGGGTAGGAATGAGGAACAATATTCATCAGGAATGTCTTGACTGCACACAGGCCTTGGGTCATTTGAGTGGCTGACCAGAGCTAGTGGGGTATAAAACAGTAATGGATGTGGCTATGGGCAATTTCCCCAGGGTAGGATGATAGGGCAGGTGTATCCGCTAACAAGGCAGACTCTCAGTCTTGTTCAGCTGGTTCTGGTTGGCTGTCAGTTGCAGGCTTGATGTTTCTGGCTGGTACCCAAATGGGCTGTCCCGCATTCTCTGGAAAGACACAAGCATATTCTCGACCCTTGGTTAGTGGAGGGTGTGGTCCCTTCCATTCTCCTGACAGAGGGGTCATTCCACCCAGCCATAGGGGCTGGGGTCTGGGATGGAAAGGATCCCCAGTGTTTATAAGCTGGGCTGATCTCTTGGGAATCATAACTAAGAAAATTGATAGTGAAAAGGACCTTATTCAAAGCAAGCTGTGGGTCTGGGGGCATATGACTGTTTTTCTGTCTTTGTAAGAGATCTTTAATTGTTCTATGAGTTCTTTCAATGATTGCCTGTCCCTGTGGGTTGTATGGGATACCTGTAGCAGACTGTATTTTCCAGGATTTCAGGAAGGAATTAAATTCCTGTGATGTACATGCTGGCCCATTATCAGTCTTTATGGTCCAGGGGACACCAAGGACCAGCATGGCTGATTTAACTGCCTTTATTGCATTACTAGCCTTTTCTCCAGATTGGGCTGTTGAATAAGTATCTACCAGCACATGGACAAACTTAAGTTTACCAAAGGAGTTAATGCAGGTGACATCCACTCGCCAGAGCTTATTAGGAGCAAGGCCTTGCGGGTTTGTTGCAGTAGCCTAATGGGGCGAGGAGTGCACAATTCTTGCAAGACTGCACTAGGTGTTTGCATTAGCTCATTGTTAACTCTGGGGGAAAGCAATTTTATGTTGCTTGCTGACATATGAAATTTTTGGTGTAGAATGCGGGCTTGTTCTAGGTGTCCAATGGAAGCTGTGTTACAGGAGGTAAGACGATCAACCTTTTTGTTGCCTTGGTTAATAAAGCCAGGTAACCCAGTACGTGATCTTACGTGTAAGATATACCATGGGTGTTTTCAGTTCTCAGTTAGCTCTTTAAATGTTGTGAACATCTGGTCAATTTGCTGATTGGTCGGGTTAAAGACTGCAAAAGGGATTGTCTTTGCTACCTGTACTGAGTATTTGCTGTCCGAAAAATATATTTACTGGCCCATCCTGGCTAAGAAGTAGAACCTTGATTATTCTCCTTATTTCTCCCAATTGTACTGGTCCCCTGTGGGGTTCTACATGGATCTTATCTTTTTGTGTTGAGGATTTGATGACTATTCCAAACAGTAACTTGTTGCCATCCATAAACGCACACAGTGCCATGGGTATAGATTGATTAGCAGAGAAAGCATGTTTTGGATAGTCTATTTCTAAGGTTTGTAACATCTGGAGTAGCCTGTCTGCTGGCAGGTGACTGCCAACCTAACTTTATAATGAGAAATGTTTATTCAGCTCACAGATTGGAGGTTCAAGTCAAAGACTGAGGGAGAAGTATGGCACAGGCAGAATGTGTGCGGAGGAACACTTGGCTGGCAAGTGGGGAGGCTGAAATCAGCCAGGCCCAATTCAGTCATAACCAAAATCTCACATGAACTGTTCTCTGAGGACACACTCCTAATGGCCTAAGGATGTCTCTCTTCGTCCACCTTTTAAGGCACCATAATTGAACTAAGTTGCTACCCTCTGATTACAATTAATATATGGCTTTAAGTTTAAATGTCTGCATGATGTGGGGGGGGCAAGGCATATTTAAATTATAGCAGAAGGCAATGACTAGAGCAATGAAATACACAAAAACCTGTTAAACTACTGCAAGGCAAGGATGATGGGTTTGAAGGAGACTGGCAGGTGTTCAGGTGATGAAGTGGTCTGGGTATACCAGTAGAGTCAAAAGGATTTCCCAATGCATTGGCTATGGGACATGAAAGAAAAGGAGAAAGCAACAGAAAGGTAGAATTGTCATCAACTGAAAAGGAGACACTGGGTGGAATAGAATTGGGGAAAAGTCCAGAAGGCAGAAACATCTACTAGATGTTCAAATGTGTACCTCAACTACACAGATGGATACAAAAATTTAAAGACCCTAAGAAAGGTCTGGAAGAGAAGCAACTCCTGGCATCACTGGTATAGAGACTATTTTTTTTTTTCATTTATACAAAATAAAAGCACTTCCAGAATATGCAGAGGGGAACATTCCAACATGGAAGGGTTACTCGGTAACAGATGAGAACACATGCTGTCTGCTATTTCTACCTTTCTGGAGGGTAAATTATGGACCTGAGAAACAATTTTCCCACCTCTGGCCCAATCTTCCTTTTGAATCTTGCATTCCTGAAGATCTACTTCCATACTGCTTTCCAAACTCCCATTTATCAGAATTCCCTGATCCATTACAAGTGCAAGATCTTGTGTGAAAATGAGCTTAACACTCAATAATACAAAGTAGATTATGTCTGATATTGGATAAAGCTGAGTGGATCTGGAGGTGTGGTACAAAGGGTTAAACTGCTTTTTGGACACCAGCTTCCCATATGGGCCTTTCAGTTTGAATCCTGGCTCTTCTGCTTCTGCTTCAGCTCCTGGCTAATGCATCTAGGAGGGCAGAAGAAGACAACCCCAGTGCTTGGACATCTACCACCCATGTGGGTAAACCTGGATTAAATTCTTTGCTCCTTGCTTTGGCCTAGCCTGGCTGTTGTGGCCATCTCAAGAGTGAACCAGTGGATAACAGACCACACTTTATCATGTGTGTGTGTGTTTGTGTGTGTGCGTTTCTATCTATCTATCTGCCTACCTACTTACCTACATACACACACTACATATGTATATAAACTTCAAGAAATCATCTATCTATCTACCTACCTATCTACCTGCCTACATACACACACTATACATGTATATAAATGTCAAGAAATCATTCTTGAGGCCGATGCTGTAGCATAGTTGGTAAAGCCACCACCTGCAGCGCCAACATCCCATATGGGCACTGGTTTGAGTCCTGGCTGTTCCACTTCCGATCCAGCTCTCTGCTATGGCCTGGGAAAGTGGTAGTCGATGGCTCAAATACTTCGACATCTGTTCCTATGTGGGAGACCTGGAGGAAGCTCCTGATTTCGGAACAGCACAGCTCTGGCCATTGTGGCCATCTGGGGAACAAACCAGTGGATGGAAGACTCACTCTCTGCCTCTGCCTCTCCACAACTCTGCCTTTCAAATAAATACAAAGAAACCATTCTTCAGGCATGTCCCCAGATATAGACTCAGACAACAAATTACAAAAACAGTTACAAACATTCATGCAAACATAAAGACAGGACACGTAAAGCTTTGTAAGCAAGAAATGAAACCCAGTGTATTAGACAGTTAATTCCACTTGTAAGGAAAGAAATGCAGATCAAGTAAAAGTTGACATAAGAGCTTTGTATTATATATTTATTCTATAAAGACTTTCATCAATGGACCGAGGTCTCTGTGACACACATTTTCACAATTAAAGTACTCAGAGATAAAAAGAAAATGATACTTACAAAAAGCCATAAAATTAGATTTGACAAAAGTAGATCTGGGTCAAACAAATTAAAACTGAAATTACATTTTGGCCTGAATAAAAAATGACAACTCTGCATAAGAATCTATCCAGTATGAACAAAACAGCAAAGCTTAAAAATTTACATGTTGGCATATATAAAACTAGTCCAGGTCAAACTAATTGGGGAATCTAGAGGGCCAAAATATTAAAAGTCATATGCATTGTATCTAAAAATCATTCATCCTAGATTTTTAAAAAGGGAAGTTTCATGAATTAGTACGTACTAGCCTTTATCATTTCAGTGTCTCATGGATACAGACTCAGGTATTTCTGAATTCAGCATTAAACACGGATGGTTTTGATTACTTCTAAGGAGCAAGAGATAGCAGAAACAGAAATCAGCACAAGACATAGAGAACAGGCAGAAAGTAACAGAGAACCCTATTCCTTTCAACCTATCTACGCTGAATTCCTACTTTCTTAGCCATCCCAAACCAGAATGCATCTCTCCACAATCAACAGGCAGATACTTCTATGATCCTGGAAACTATCAGCAAAACTGCTCCTCAGCTGGTCTAGCACTGAGGCACAGATTAACCACAGCCTGTGATGCCAGCATCCCACATGGGCACTGGTTCAAGTCCCAGCTGTTCCACTGCTAACCCCACCTCCAGCTAACGCACCCAGCAAGCAAGCAGATGGCTCAGTATTTGAGCCTTCCCACCAATGTGGGAGACCTGGATTGAGTTCCAGGCTCATAGCTTTTGCTCTGACCAGCCCTGAAATGGCATACATTTAGGGAGTGAACCAGTCAATGGAAGACTCCCCGGCCCCCATCATTCTGTGACTATCTGTAACTATACCTTTCAAAAATTTTAAAGAATGTTTTTCAAAAGTTAACCATTAAGCTCAAAAAATTTTATTCATCACCTCACATCCTACCCAAAATACCCCCAGAGAAACATAATTTTACTAGTATTGCTTTGTTTTGGCTATCAGCTACCAAAAAAAAAAAAAATTGAAGAACTGGCCACAGCAAATTATGGAACAGGCCACAACCTTTCAGAAGCTGCCAAGTGTCAGGCTGTTTCTTTCTTTCTTTTTTTTTTTTTCTTTTTGACAGGCAGAGTGGATAGTGAGAGAGAGAGAAAGGTCTTCCTTTTTGCCGTTGGTTCACCCTCCAATGGCCGCTGCGGCCGGCGCATCTCACTGATTTGGAGCCAGGAGCCAGGTGCTTCTCCTGGTCTCCCATGCGGGTGCAGGGCCCAAGGACTTGGGCCATCTTCCACTGCCTTCCCGGGTCATAGCAGAGAGCTGGCCTGGAAGAGGGGCAACCGGGATAGAATCTGGCGCCCCAACTGGGACTAGAACCCTGTGTGCTGGCACCGCAAGGCAGAGGATTAGCCTGTTAAGCCATGGTGCCGGCCCAGGTTGTTTCTGACAAATTGTCATACAAACTTTGAAGTAAAGACTAAACAGAAGTCCAGTGCTAACTGTAAGGAAAAGGGTGCGTGCAGAGCAGTGCCTCCTCACACTGGGCACCAAATGCAGGGAAAAGGGTGCAGATCCACAGCAGTCAGAAAACAAACTCACAGCCAGGTCAAATTTAGTCAAAGAAAATAAACTCTCACAGTTGGACCAACTGCCAGCAAGCACACAGACTGAACACATGGCAGATGGCCCAGACCCCCGTAAGCTGGGCCCTTTTGTGGGGAGCCATAGGCGGAGGGGAGCATTCCATAAAAGTTTCTCAAGTTTTTCCTCCTGGCTTTGAAACCTGGGGAAGAATGAGAATACAGGATGAGAGATGAAATTGGCCCCTGGGAAGAAGGCAGGAGTAACCAGAACTTAAAATGGCTGAGGCTTGTATACTTGTTTCCTCAATCCAGATTCTGAGTATAGATAAGGAGGTGGGGCATCAGTCTCTTTCTGGCTACTTCTTGCTGATACAGGGTGTAGACATGGGACAGAGTATCTATACACTGGATCGGATTGATTGGGGAAGGAAAGCAAGCAGCCTTGTGCTGCTCCTGCATGATGGCTCCGGATCTAGAAGTCATGCCCTCCTCCAAGGGCTTTTGAATCATTTCAAATGTATGTGGTAGGAATAGGAGCACTGCGATTACGGGGATAAATGGAGAAATTTTTAAAAAATTGCCCCAGTGGAAAAGATGGCCAAAATGAGGACAATGGAGGATAAAGGACAGAAAGAGGCCTGTCCAATTAGTGGGAAGACAGTTATATTTCTGAGTGCTCCCATTTTATTAAAGGTGTCTAACAAGCAGAACAGTACACAGGGTGAAAAACAGGACAGAGTCATTATTAGAGGATCAAAGAAAGGTGGGAGCTTTCCTATTTAGAGGTAGGCAGAAAGTGACAGAAGGGGCTTGATAATAATCAGGTGGGCTTTAAGGACTGGCCCAGGTATGTTGTGAGGCGCAGACCTATCTATCTCTTCACAGGGAGCACTGGATGAGACATCATAAGGGAGGTGTGAAGGTCCTTGGGGGAAGACATCCCATTGATGGCCATTACCTAGCTGGCTGGGGAGGAGGGCTGGCCTGAATAGGAGGTTAGTATCGAATAGGAGGCATCTGTGCAGCATTGCCTTGATTGGTACTGACCCTAGGCTGTCCTCCTGATGGCAGTGGTTACTTTGGAAGCTGGGCAGAGGGAAGGGGTTCGTAGCCTGGGGCCAACAGGGTCTGTGGTTATGACCCAGGAGTCCTTCAACCCCTGGGGCAGTTCCATTTCCAGTGGCCTGGCTCTTGGCAGAGCTGACAGGGCTCTTTATGACAGCTGCTTGCCCAATGCTCTGACTCCTCATTTCCTAAACAGGTGCCATCCAGGGGTGGACTGGCCCTCTTGGGTTTCCTTGATGGCAGATCACCATGTAAAGCAGCAATTAATTGGCCTACCACCTATCCTTACATTTCTCCTGCTGCCTCAATCACTCCTCATTCTTCGGGTTTCTGTTAAAATAGAACACAGAAGCAGCCTTTAGGAATGTCCACCAAGGGGTTGCTCAATCCCTTCCCTAGTTTTGGTGGCCTGAGCTAGACACTTAGGGATACAGGCATGTAACGACAATATTCTTCCTGTGAGGGAAGATGATGCCTGTGAGGAAAGCTATGTCCTTCTACGTAAGATCAAAGGGTAAGATCACATTATCCAAACTGTCTACTATAAGGTCTGAAGATCAAACTACACCCTGATGGAGAGTCCTGCAGAATGGAATCAGTTTCCCATCTTGAAGAGAAAAGAGAAACAAGGAAATGAGTCAGGCATCCCAGATTGCTCACTGTCAGTAACAAAATAAAGTGAAAACTTAACAAACAATTTAAGCTGTCAAGTAACTTACAAAATCATTTATCAAAAGGTCCAATGCCTTCTACCAATTTTAGGGGTACATGTAGTTGGAAATATTTCTTGACTGTCTAACACAAGTACAAGCCAACTGAAACAGACCTGTTAGTAAATTCTCCCATGTAGACATACAATATGTACAAAGATATAACACATTACAGGAGAGAACAACAAAACACTTCCAGGTATTAGAAGAGAGAATTTGGCTGCCACTAGAAAAGGGAGGGGAACAGACAGAAGATGATAGGCATGGGGCATTCTTTGCAGCAATGTTGCTCAGGAATTACCGCTGTTCTTGAGTTTTTCCTTGATAGCTCTGCAAAACACATTATTAGAGATGGCTGACACGGAGGTTTTGTCTTTGTGTGAGTGAGAATTTAGATGTGATACAGAGCAGCAGTGCGAGATGCAGCTCCATTATGTTAGGCTTAGGATTTTAGGGTTCATAGGAGAAGAGGAGACAGCTACTTAGAGAAAACTATTTTAGGGAGGACAGAATGGGGGGGATGGTAAGGAGAGAGTAGGGGCTTGAGCTCCCTGGGACAGAGGGCCAGGTTAGGTGTGTGGGTGTGGTGTTGAAGTCAGGCTTCAGTGCATCTGAACAGCCTTTTTTAATAGAAAATTTTATTTAATAAAAATAAATTTCAAAAGTAAAACTTTTGGATTATAGCAGCTCTTCCCCCAATAACCACCCTCCTACCCTGCAAACCATCCCATCTCCTACTTCCTCTCCCATCCCATTTTTCATCGAGATTCATTTTTAATTATCCCTGTATACAGAAGATCAACTCTATACTAAGTAACGATTTCAACAGTTTGCACCCACACAGACACACAAAGTATAAAGTACTCTTTGAAGTCTAGTTTTACCATTAATTCTCATAGTACAACACATTAAGGACAGAATTCCTACATGGGGAGCAAGTGCACAACGACCCTGTTGTTGATTTAACAATTGACACTCTTATTTATGACGTCAATAATCACTCAAGGCTCTTGTCATGAGCTGTCAAGGCTATGGAAGCCTCTTGAGAGTTCTCAAAGTCCGACCTTAGTTAGACAAGGCCATAATCAAAGTGGAAGTTCTCTCCTCCCTTCATAGAAAAGTACCTCCTTCTTTGATGGCTCCTTCTTTCCACTGGGATCTCACTCACAGAGATCTTTCATTTAGGTCATTTAGTGCCACAGAGTCTTGGCTTTCCATGCCTGAAATACTCTCATGGGCTGTTTAGCCAGATCCGAATGCCTTAAGGGCTGATTCTGAGGCTAGAGTACTGGTTAGGCATTTGCATTCTATGAGCCTTCTGTGTATCCTGCTTCCCATGTTGGACCATTCTCTCTTTTTTAATTCTTATCAATTATTATTAGCAGACACTCTTCTTATTTATGTGACCCCTTTGACACTTAATTCTATCTTTATGATCAGTTAGTGCATGCTGAACTGTATATCTCCTCCTCTCTGTTAAGCTTTCTTAAGCTTCTACTTGGGGGAGATGCAGAGCACTGCATGGACCCTTATATGTTGGGCAGAAAAAATGAGAAAAGTCCTAGATGAAGATCACAGTGAATTTTAGTATGAGTTTGAAATGTCCCAGGTGCAGGGCTTTCCAGAGCAATAAACATTCTGCTAGTCTTCACACTGTCTTTCTACATTCAGGGGGAGAGGGTGACAGAATGGAAGAGGAGAGGTCAGGAAGAGAGGAGAGGCTGTTTTGGCTGCCATTGACGGGTGGGGAAGACACAGACAGGAGGAATGGCTAAGTAGAGGGTCATCTTCCAGAGCCAGCAGCATCCCTAAGACAAGAATGGAAGGGAAAGTCTAGGGTTCGAGAGAAGGGTCCAAATGTTTCTCTGGCTTGAGGGGTTGGAATGAGAAATATTGACCTCAAAGGAATAGGGTGGGTCCACCAGAGAGGAATCACCAGGTGGAAGCTCAGGAGGACCCTGGGGCGGGTAAGGGAGAGGGTCACACTCCTGGGCTAGGATCTCAGAGAGGATGATGGGACGGAGGGGCAGAGAGCTTCCAGGAAGTTTTATCACCCTTGGGGAGAGCAGGATAAAGGAAATTCAGGGAAGGAGAGGCTGGAAGGGAGGTACCTGTCCCTGCTGCCACTGGAGAGGAAAAAGGAGGTGCTGGAGAGAGGGGGGAATGCAGTGAGCAAAGGACTGTGTTCCTGAGATGCCAGCTTGTCAGGGGGGGGGGGAGAAGGGAGAGGTGGGGAGGCTGAACATTTAAGGGGTGACTCTAGGCCTTCTTCCTCCATGAGAAATCACAGTGAGGAAAGTTGACCCCAATGGAGGAAAAAGGCATGGAATAGGGGCTTCTGACCATTTGCCATCTCTCTGTGTGAAGTTACTAAAGTCTTAGGGAATTTTGAGACAAAAATTGTCAAATTCGTGCAGAGGTTGAGTAACTGCCTTTACTTTATCACCCCTTCAGACCCAGATTGTGAAGGTCTTACTTTAAGACGCAGGCCAAAGGGGAGTCAAAATTTGGAACCCATGGATTAAGCAAAATAGGGTCTGAGGGAATAGGGTCCATTCACAGGGCTTCCCTAGGAAAGAATCACCCCAACCCCAGAACCTAAATTCCGAGTCCTCTAAGAGGAGACAGTGAGAGAAACCGACTGAACACCATGAGGTAAGAGAGGCCTCTATTCCAGTCTGATGGGTTGATAATTAGGTCCTATGTCAGCATGTAGTGATGAGATGTGGCAAAGGCACTGGCAGTGACTTCACTGGGAAATGAGAAGCGAAAGTGGGAGTGAAAAAGCATTCTGAAGACTTCTCTCAGGGCCATCCAGGTCAGAAGGGAAAAAGGAGACTGTAGGAAAGAGAAAGGTAGCGCTTGGTGGAGATAGTACAAAGGGGAAGCAGTTCAGAAAGCAGAAGAACATTCAGATAAAGAGTGGGGAGGGGTCATAGCTCTTAGAGAATACAGGAGTGGCACATTGGGGCAAGATGCTGATCCCTCACTCCACTCCTCACACGGAACACCAAATGTAAGCAAAAGGGTGCAGAGCAGAGCAAAGACAGAATAGGAACTCTCAGCCAGACCAAACTTATTCAAAGAAAATAAATCCGCACATGTGGGTGCCCCACTGCTAGCATGCACACAAAACACATGGCAGAGTGCCCAGACCCCAGTAGGCTGGACCTTTTTATATCTCAGGTGCACTAGGGGTGGGGTGGGAGGGCAGTCGGCAGAAGTGAGCTTCTCCATACAAGTTTTTCAAGTTGAGTCCCCTGGCTTCCAAACATGGGGGAAAAATGTAGGGGATGGGGTAGAGAAAATTAGGGTGTGAATCTAAATTGGTCTCTTGAAAAGAAGGCAGGGGTAACAAAACCCAAAAATGACTGAGGCATATGACTGTTGCAGTAGATCAAATATACACACACTAAGTTTCTTGGTAACAGCAGTTAGAAGCTTCTCTGTTGTCAGTCATCATTTCTGCTGGGCATCTGATGGCCTGGCCACAGGATATTACCTCAACTACTTAATGTGCATACAAATCATACTACCTGTGGGTCTAGGGAGATGACAGAAAAGAAAACTAAGATAGAAGCTCAAAGCAGGTATACCACATGTGTGGTAGAAATCCAACACACATGATCCAACACACTTGATGCCTCACCCAGGATATGGCAGTGGAACCAGAACTCACTTTATATGATTAAATTAAGTGTAGTAAGTATTGATTTGCTTTTTAAAATGAAATCACAAATACAGGAAGTTGGAAGAATAGCTGATAGTGAATCAGATTTTTTTTCTTTTACTTTTCAAACACTGTACTCTTTCTGTATTTCTCCCCTGTGTTTCACTGTCAAGAATGAAGGTAGAGAATAAGGGATTTGTAAGCTACATACAAGCAATATCAATGAAAGTACACAAATACTCACACAATTTGAAAAAATAATCCCATTTCCAAGAAATTACATAGAGAGATTCAATATGGTTGAATTGAGCATGGCCACACTAAGTTGCTCTGAAATATGAAAAATACAAAAGAATGACTACCTTTCCAGGGGTCTGACTGATGGGGGAGGAACAACAAACAAGGAAGCCTCCCCAGGACTAGAAAAGACACAGGCCCCACAGAAGCCAGCTGAGTTGGAAGCATAGCTGAGTGGCAAAGCCAGCTGCCAGCTTCCACATGAGGTAAAGGTAAAAGGAAATTGAAACAAACCAGCTGCTCACTCTTTTAGCTTACAGGGAATTCCATAGCCACCCACTGAATGTTTATTTAAAGTTTTAATTATTTATCTGAAAGTCAGAGGGAGAGGGAGCAAGGGAGGGGAAGAAAAGGGGAAGAGAGAGAGGAGAGAGGAGGGGGGGGAATGAGGAGTGGAGAAGTCTTCCATCTGCTGTTTCTCTGCCAAAATGGCTACAACAGCCAGAGCTGGGCCAATCCTAATCAAGGAGACAGAAGCAGCCTTCAGTCTCTGACCTGGGTGTAGGGGCCCAAGAACTTGGGCCATCTTCTGCTTTCCCATGCCACAACAGAGAGCTGGATCAGAACTGAAGCAGCAGCGACTTGAACCAGTGCCCATATGGGATGCTGGCACTTTTATCCACTATGCCACAGCCTCCCCCAGTTTAAAAATTTTGTTAGTTTAAAAGGCAGAGTTACAGAGAACCAGAGGCACAGAGAGAGACTCACTCGCTTGTACTTCAGCCTGGTGAGCCGACTGGGATGTGAGCAACCATTGGGCATACAGCAGGGAAACCGCCTTGCTTCCTTTCCTTACCCCAATTTCAGAGTGACAAATTCCACAGTGAAAAAGCACGCAGTATGCCTCTGTTCTTCTACCAGTATCACAGACTCAGGGCAATGTGTGGGGCACAGGATAAACACAGCTGATATTAAGACAAAAGAAAATCATTCAGAGACTATACCCCTGGCTTCATCTAGATCTAAACCCAAAGGAACAACACAAGTGATACCCTATAAGCCAGTTAAACCATACATTCTTTTTTAATTTTTTTTGACAGGCAGAGTGGACAGTGAGAGAGAGAAACAGAGAGAAAGGTCTTCCTTTACTGTTGGTTCACCCTCCAATGGCCGCTGTGGCTGGTGCGCTACAGCCAGCACACTGCGCTGATCCAAAGCCAGGAGCCAGGCGCTTCTCCTGGTCTCCCATGTGGGTACAGGGCCCAAGGATTGGGCCATCCCCCACTGCACTCCCGGGCCACAGCAGAGAGCTGGACTGGAAGAGGGGAAGCTGGGACAGAATCCAGTGCCCCGACCGGGAATAGAACCCGGTGTGCCGGCACCACAGGTTAGCCTATTGAGCCACAGTGCTGGCCAAACCATACATTCTTTATCATAAAGATGAAAGGACAAATACAGAACGTGGGCAGACAATAACATAGACACATAGAAGACATGAAAAAGCTGAGTAGCATGACATCTCCAAACAACACAGTAATCCTCCAGAATCAGATGCTAAACTGAAGGAAATTTTTGCAATGAAAGAAAAAAATTCAAAATAATAAATGTAGCTCAATGAGATGCAGAATTCAGATAGATAAAGAAATGAGAAAATCAGTGAGTAACATGAATGAATATATTACTAAGATAAAATTCACCAAGAAGAACCAAATAGAAATTTTGGACATGAAACACCCAATCAGTGGAAAAAATAAAATCAATAGCTTTAACAGTAGAATAAATGAAGTAGAGGAAAAAAATATGACTGCAAGGACTAGAATTTTAAAATTCTTCAATTCAGTAAACTTGCATGTACAAAATAAACACATGGGAAAAGTAGCTTTTTTAAAAGGCTGTTTTAATTGTTTTGAATGTCAAATCTATAGAATGAGAGATACAGATAGAAAGAAATAGAGCAAAAGATGAGAGAGATTGAGCAATCTCCCACCTGCTGGTTCATGCCATGCTTGGCTGCAAGGACTAGGGCTGAGGGTGAGCCAGGCCAAAGCCAGGAGCCCAGAGCCTGGAGCCTGGAGCCAGAGGCTCCATCTGGGCCTCCTACATGGGCAGGGACCCAAGCAGTTGGGCCATTTTTGGCTGCCTTCCACAGTGGAAACTGGGATCATAAATGGAGCATCCAGGACATGAACCAACAGCCACATGAGATGCAGGAGCTGCAGGTGGTTGCTCCACAGTGAAGGCCCAAAAAAGTAGTTTTGGAGGCTACTGGTGAACTCACAGAAAGAGAATTCAAGAAAGAAATTCCATTAACAATAGCAGCTGAAAAAATCAAATATTTAGAAATAAATTACTAGTACTCCAACAGTATTTTTTTTTCACTTTGTGTTGCTATATGGGGGCAAACTGTTGAAATTGTTACCTAATATATACTAAACTGATCTTCTGTATATAAAGAGAATTGAAAATGAATCATGATGTGATTAGAAGGGGAGAGGGAGCGGGAAAGGGGAGGGTTGTGGGTGGGAGGGAAGTTTTGGGAGGGGGAAGCCATTGTAACCCATAAGCTGTACTTTGGAAATTTATATTCATTAAATAAAAGTTTAATTAAAAAAAAAGAAATAAATTGAACCAAGGCAGTGAAAGATCCCTGCAATCAAAACTATCAAACATTGATGAAAGATACAAACAAAAATGGAAAGATATTCCTTGCTCATTGATTAGAAAAGTTAGGATTATACATACATGCATACATACACACACACACACACACACTGCCAGAGTAATTTACAGATTCAATGGAATCCCTACCAAAATACCCATGGCATTTTTCACAGAATTAGAAAGGACAATCCTAAAATTCATATGGAATCACAAAAGACCAAGAATAGGTGAAGTGATCCTGAACAAGAGAACCCAAGCTGGAGGCATCACAATACCTGATGTCAAAGCATACAACAAAGCTATAATAATTAAAACAGCTTGGTACTGGCATAAAAACTGATATTTAGCTCAATGGAATAGGAGACAGAGCCCAGAATTTAATCCACATACCTACAGCTGACTTCTGACAAAAGTGCTCAGAACACACAGTGGAATTAATGATAATATCTTCAAAATGGTACTGACAAAACTGGATTCATATATGTAGAAGAATGAAATTAGATCTGTATCTCTCACCACACACAAACATCAACTGAACATAGCTCAAAGACCTAATTTAAGACCTGACATTATGAAGTTTCTGAAAGAAAACATAGGGGAAACACTCAAAGACACTGGTGCAGGGAACAACTTCTTGGACAGGAACCCCAAAGCACAGGCAACAAAAGCAAAACTAAGTAAATGGGTCTGTATCAAACTCAAAAGCAAACGACATGATAATTAGAGTGGAGAGGCTTTGCAAACCATCAGACAAAGGATTGATATCCTGAATATATCAGCAACTTAAAAAAGTCAACAACGAAGTCAATCCAGTTCAGAAATGGAAAAGGATTTCAACAGACCATCCTCAAAATGAAGAAATACAGATGGCAAAAAACACACACGAAGAAATGCTCAACATCTCCAGGCTTCAGGGAAACCCCAATCAAAACCACAAGGAGGTCTCTTCTCAGCCCTATAAGCATGGCTAAAATCCAAAACAGAGTAAAAATGCTGGCAAGGATGTGGTGAAATGGGAACACTTATATACTCTGGAAGAGGGAGAAATCTTACAAAATAAAAAAGAAGAAAGAAATGTTTTGTGTATCAGTATTGCTACAAATACAGTTTTGTAAAACTTTGTTTTATACTTAGGTGAAACCAACAATTAAAGATGTTATGCTATCATATTTTATTGATCTGTAATTACTTTAAGATATACTGCACAAGGGTGAAAATCACTCTTCATATTCAGTCTATATTCTCACTAAACTGGCATTTTGATTTTACTTGTTAAACTTATTCGATATTGTATTAAGCATTTTTACTGTAATATAATTTGAAAATTGGCTCTCTCAAAAACTAAACCAAAGACAGAAAGAAAAGGGAGAAGGAAACATGGTGGAAGGGAGAAATGGGGAGGGAGGAAGGGAATGTCCCTGTGTTCTTACAATGCGTCTAAAAGCACACTGAGTCTGTTACAAACACTATTAAAATAAAAACAATATATAAATAAATCCTGAGGAAAACAATGCACATTAATTTGTTCCCTACATCACTGCTTACCTATTTGCAAAAAATGCAAAACTTCGTATAGAACTAAGAAAATGAGGTACATTAAGTAAATAACAAATACTGAAATGTATTAACTATAATCAGTGTGATACGTTAATAAATTTCATATAATGTCACAAGAGAAAACTTCACATAGTACTAATGCAATTACATGAAATGTGTATACACACATGAAAAAGATGAAGATAATTCACAAAGAGAACTATATGAAGTAAATAAAATTAAAACACATTGTAAGTTCTAAGTTTCCTTTTAAAACTGTTAAGAACTGTAATGATTTTTATAATTCAAGGGAAAAGGATTTGAGATCTTAGTTAACATGCCCATTAAGTTCACCTGCATTTCATACCAGAAGTACTTGGGTTCAGTATTCACTTCTGGCTCCTGGCACTACTTCCTATTAATGGGGACTTAGAAGGTATGTTGTGATAGCTCAAGAAATTGAGTACCTGTTTCTGGCTCCTGACTCTAGCTTCTTGTAATGTGGACCAGGATGACAGTGGTTAGGGTTCAAATATTTGGGTACTCATCATCCATGTGGGAAACACGGGATGAGTTCCCAACTCAACACAGCCAGGCTCAGGCTCAGTAGTTGTGGAAATTAGGAAGTGAACCAGCAGATAGGAGTCCCCTTTATATCTGTTTCTTGCATATTGTGTGTGTGCATTTCTGTATGTGCATGTATGAGTGTCTGCCTCTGAAATAAATATTAAGAATAGATAAAAATCATGTTTTTGAAAATTTTAACTATTAATTTGAAAGGCAAAGGGACAGAGCTCTCCCATCTACTCCCTCACACATCAAATGCCTGCAAACAGCTAGAACTGGGTCAGGCTGAAGTTAGGTGCCAGGAACTCCGTCTCCCATGTAGCTGACAAGGCTCCAGACACTGTCTCCCAGGACACACATTACCAGGAAAGCCAGAATTGGAAATGGATCCAGAATTCTGTAACACAGGGTCTGACATCACAAGCAGTGCCCCCAAGAACATTCTTACACTGACAAATGACACCCAAGAGTTGTCAGAAAGCCTAAAACTAGTTTTAGGTGATCTTTGAAAGCTAAAGAAAACCTCCCTTGGATTTGTCTGAATATCTTCCATTCTCTCCATTTCGCATATTATAACAATGATGAATTTTCCTCTTTAGTAAGGGCCTCATTTCATAACAAAGAGTGCTGGCCAAAAACAATCATTTTGCACTGGCTAATAGCTCTCTGATAGGAACAATTCGTGCCAACATAAATAAATAGGAAACAACAGCAACAATAAGAAAAAAAAAACACTTTATATTCTAAAAAGGTTCTGGCCACATAAAACGATGAAAAGAAACTCAAATTGTGACAATAGGAAAAATTCTCCACACTGTAAATCATCTAAGACAAAAATATTTCAAATACCTATCCCTATCCCATTAATTTAAAAATATTCCAGAATGCATTCATTGTTTTTCCTTTTAAACTTAATAAAAACAAGGTAACGATTTTTACTGAAAAAGACAAAAATAAATAAACTACCAAACAAGATTTTCAAACAGCAGAAACACAGGAGTGCCCAGCAACTTTACCAGGGGGCTGCTTCCCATACCCTCCAAGATTAGTGAGGGCTGCGCCAGACACTGGGGCTGCCATCCTGAAATGGAGGTTCACTCCTGCCACAAACTGCCAGCTGCCTGGCCTCTTGACACCTAGCAGCCCCGACTCGCACCAGCCAGACTCCTATATGCTAACCTGCCCACTGCAGGACCACAGAACTTCCCCTATGGGCATCCCAGCAAAGCATGCATGGCAAGTGCATTTCCACAGAAGCAAGTGACTTCTTCTCCATCTATAAGATACACTGGGAACGAAAGGAAGAATACTCTGTGGACACAAGGGAGGGACACTGGAAGAGCCATAACAGGAAACGGAGAAAAAACAGAGAAGGAATAGGAGTGGGGAAAGCGAGAAGCCTGTCTTTACTCGTAAATCTGCAAGGCGCTACCTGCTCCCCTCCAGGCTTTGAGGAAACACTCCAAAATCACAACGTCGGATGCTCCCTTGGATCCTGTCAGCCTCCCATCAGGCCAAATCTGCGCATGCCTGCCTAGGACGTCCAGGAAACTCGTTCTGTGAGAGAAGGAACCGGTTAACAGCGTCCGGATCGACCACAGAGACAACTACCGCGCCACCTAGAGCTGTCATACTGAGAGTCATGGGAATGTCAGCCCAGCCACCCAAACGGACACCAAGTCCACCTTTTAAGGGGACACAGCAGACCCGCAGCTTCCTTGGGTTTCTCATGCAGCTCTCTGGTCTTGGGCCTGGGCCACTTCTCCAGAGAGCACCGAGAAAACACGTGCGACCCAGAGAACACTGCTAAGCGTCTCGTGTCCTCCAACCTGGCGGGTGAGGTCAGCAGGTTGGAGGACACGAGACGCTTAGCGTCACCCAACCACGCCTGCCTCTGGCCTCAAGACGCGCCAATCCTGGAAGGCATCCCAGGGAAGCACACGCGCTGGCATTCATGTCCCATGGTCTGCGTCCCAGCAACCAACATGAACTCCTCCGTCACCTGAACACACATCTCTCGATGATCACACACGTGTTGTCTGGGCTCCCTGCCACCAGCTCCCTCCCCAACACACATCCAAGTAAAGGATGTCACTGCAAACCTCCCGAATGCAGGGCCCGGTGTGGGTCAGTGCCACACAGGGAGCATCCGGCACCTTTGCTGCAGCTCCTGTCAGGCGCGTGGCCCAGCCCTCTGAGAAGTCCGGGACAGTCCAAGGACACCCCCTAGTCCTATCCTCGACCTCACGCCCGTGGTTCTCGCCATTCTCAGTGGAACGGTGCGGGTCATCCTCTTGCCCTTCTGCTTCTCCTCTCATCCTCTGGCCCAGTGGCCCTTTGAGCCCTGTGGCTGCAGTACCACAGACAACCCTCAGCCACTCATTGAAACCGGGGGTCGGGGGCGTGCATTTCCGGAATCCACGGAAGCCCACCCAAGCCCACTCAGCTTCCAATCCCAGAAACTCGTTCTGTCTGAGAGGGAACCGGCTAAGAGCGTCCCGACGGACCACAGACACAACTCCCGCGCCACCTGCCGCTGTCCTACCCAGAGCCACGGGGCTGTCAGCCCATCCACGCGGCCAGCAGGGTGCCTGGCACCTGCAGCTCGCACCCGCCCCTCCGCCTGGCTCCCACAGGGTGTCAGGAAGCACTCTCTGGACCCTGGTGGGAAAACCCGCCATGCCCCATAGGGGAGGATGCCAGAGCATGCAGCTTCCCCCTCCCCTCCCCCGAGGACCAAGCCTCTGCCGGCCCCCACACCTTCCCTCCTGAACCCACACTCCAGGCACCGGGCTTGCCCCACCCCCTCTGGACACCTGGAGGGCCTGGGTGCGGGCCCCCAGTGCCCGCCCACCCAACAGTCCCGGCGCATTCGGCTTGCCAGCACGCCCCGCGCTCCCTGCCCCATGTCAAGCTGGCCCGGGCCTGGGCCTGGGCCCGGGCCTGGGCCTCGGCGGCATTTGGGGGGGCCAACGCCGCAGCTTCTTGACCTCCCCGCGCACAAACTCACCGTTTCCGTGCGTCCCGAGAGAGCCGGTCCCAAGACAGCCACAGGCGGGGGCACATCGGGCCGAGGAGATTCCTCCCGAGGTCACCTACCACTCAGCCCGGTGCTCCGACTCGCCTCCGCTCGCTGCGCCTGGACCTGCCAAGCTGGCCGCCTCCACGGGATCACGCCCCCGCCCTCCGCCCACGCACGCAGACGCACCCTGACGTCACAGAGGGCAGGGCCAGGGAGCCCCGCCCCAGGGCTCGCCCCTCAGCCCGAGGCTCCGCCCCCTTCTCACCTACCATGGGGTGGGCCCCCATCACCTCTTGACACCTGCCTGGCCTCTCCACACCTGGCAGCCAGGCCCGCCTCGCACCAGCCACACTCCTCCTCGCTTTCCCCAAGCAAGACCTTTCACATTCATCAATGCAATGCATCAAGCTTTGCTTTAGATCTTGCCTTGGGGGTTGCACTGGAAACTGATCATGGAACCCAAGATCACTTTTCTTCGCCTCAGCACATTGTACCTTAGGCATCGACATACCTCATGCTCCCTGAGTTCAATGTTCTGAAAATGCAACTTTTGTTTCGGGTTCGCTTGTCATTTTAATTCACTGTGCCTAGAGTGGCTTCTCCACCTCTGCTTGCTCACATCCACCATTTCCGCGGGTGCAGGACACGCGTGGCCCCCATGAGATCCCCACACAGGACCTGTGGGGCAGAGGGGGCACCTCGAGAGGGCACTGCCTTCGGTTCGGCCCACTCCAGCCATTGTGGTCATCTGGAGAGTGATCCAGAAGCTGGAAGTCCCCTCCCTCCCTCCCTCCTCCCCTCGCTCCCCCCACCCCTCTGCCTCTGTCTCTGCCTCTCCTAACTCTGTGTTTCCAACAAATAAACAACATCTGTTTCAAAATGGAATCCCGTTTGTCTCTTTTTGTCGTCATGGCCTGTGCTGTTGGGATCTTGTCCAAGACACACATCCGTGCCTCGGAGCTCTGGACGCCGCCACTCACATGGCACAGCCCTCTGAGGTTCTTGGCTCCTGCTTTCCCCCTGGACCATCACCGGCACTTGGGGGCCTTTCGAGCGTGTGGCAGGAACAGGGACGGTTTCCCGCCCCGTGCTACCATGTCCTTGTGTCACACTCTCCTCTCGTGCCGTGTATCCGTCCCCACAGATACTTGGATGACTTCCAAGGCACTGGAAATTCAGGAACACTCTAGTTGTTAGTTTTTTGGGGGGGTCGGGTGGGGGGAGTTTCTTGTTTGTTGAGATTTGCTTCTTTGTTTGAAAAGCAGAAACAGAGAGGCAGAGGGAGAGGCAGAGGCAGAAAGAGAGAAGGAGAAGGAGAGAGAGAAAGGACTTCCCAGCTTCACCGTGATTCCCTTACGGACGTCCTGCTGTCTTCCTTGAGCCCAAGAAATGCTGAGGGGTCTCTGCTTTCCCACACGCGCACTCAGCACAGGCCGCCACCTAGAGCTCACCGATGCACTCAGAGTCACCACTTCACAGGCTGCTTCCAAGGCTGTGCAGCTCGCCTCACCTCAAAGCTTCTTTGGGCTCCAGTCATCACAGACGCGTCACATGCCCTCTCCCACACCACAGACAAAAATGCCTCCTGGCACGGCGCTACAGCCGATCTCCGTCTCTATTGCCTTCCCAACTAGAAACGGGAAGTGCCCCGCCCCAGAGCCCGATTCCAAGAGGCCCCATGCCAAAACCAGTGGACAAAGCGCTGGTCAGGGCTCAGCTTGTCCAGAACCCCAGGACCCTAAGGCGCCCGCAGCAGAACGACACAACTTCCCCCGTGGGCTTCAAAGCGATACACGGCACGTTCGTTTCCACAGAAGCAAGCGCTGTCTTGTCCATCCAGAAGACACTAGGCCCGTGCGCAAGAATCCTCTGTGCACACAAGGGAGGGACACCGGAGGAGCCATATGCAAACGCAAGGGAGAACAGAGAGAGGAACGGAAAGGGATCGGGAAAGGGGGAAGCCAGTCCTTACTCCTCCACCTGCAAGGAGCTCCCTGCTCCCCTCCAGGCTTTGAGGAAACAGTCCACAAGCACAAAGCGGGACGCTCCCTTGGATCCTGTCAAGCCTCGTGTCGCCACAACCCTGGGCACGCCTGCCTCGCACTTCCAGGACACTGTAGCTCCTACAAGAGCAGAGGACTTTGCTCTGTGTCCTTGGGTTTTCTGTTGCTGCTCTCAGCCCTACTGGGGAGCTCAAGAGGCATCAGCTGCACGAAGGACAGGAGGCTTGTCCTCTCCCGAGGTGCCACGACGTGCAACTGCACTCAATTCAGCTGGCACAGAGAGAAAACCACCCCAACGGACACCAAGTCCACCTTTTAAGGGAAGCACACACGCTGGCATTCGTGTCCCATGGTCTGCGTCCCAGCAACCAACATGAACTCCTCCGTCACCTGAACACACATCTCTCGATGATCACACACGTGCTCTCTGGGCTCCCTGCCACCAGCTCCCTCCCCAACACACATCCAAGTAAAGGATGTCACTGCAAACCTCCCGAATGCAGGGCCCGGTGTGGGTCAGTGCCACACAGGGAGCATCCGGCACCTTTGCTGCAGCTCCTGTCAGGCGCGTGGCCCAGCCCTCTGAGAAGTCCGGGACAGTCCAAGGACACCCCCTAGTCCTATCCTCAACCTCACGCCCGTGGTTCTCGCCATTCTCAGTGGAACGGTGCGGGTCATCCTCTTGCCCTTCTGCTTCTCCTCTCATCCTCTGGCCCAGTGGCCCTTTGAGCCCTGTGGCTGCAGTACCACAGACAACCCTCAGCCACTCATTGAAACCGGGGGTCGGGGGCGTGCATTTCCGGAATCCACGGAAGCCCACCCAAGCCCACTCAGCTTCCAATCCCAGAAACTCGTTCTGTCTGAGAGGGAACCGGCTATTTTCGTCCCGACGGACCACAGACACAACTCCCGCGCCACCTGCCGCTGTCCTACCCAGAGCCACGGGGCTGTCAGCCCATCCACGCGGCCAGCAGGGTGCCTGGCACCTGCAGCTCGCACCCGCCCCTCCGCCTGGCTCCCACAGGGTGTCAGGAAGCACTCTCTGGACCCTGGTGGGAAAACCCGCCATGCCCCATAGGGGAGGATGCCAGAGCATGCAGCTTCCCCCTCCCCTCCGCCGAGGACCAAGCCTCTGCCGGCCCCCACACCTTCCCTCCTGAACCCACACTCCAGGCACCGGGCTTGCCCCACCCCCTCTGGACACCTGGAGGGCCTGGGTGCGGGCCCCCAGTGCCCGCCCACCCAACAGTCCCGGCGCATTCGGCTTGCCAGCACGCCCCGCGCTCCCTGCCCCATGTCAAGCTGGCCCGGGCCTGGGCCTGGGCCCGGGCCTCGGCGGCATTTGGGGGGGCCAACGCCGCAGCTTCTTGACCTCCCCGCGCACAAACTCACCGTTTCCGTGCGTCCCGAGAGAGCCGGTCCCAAGACAGCCACAGGCGGGGGCACATCGGGCTGAGGAGATTCCTCCCGAGGTCACCTACCACTCAGCCCGGTGCTCCGACTCGCCTCCGCTCGCTGCGCCTGGACCTGCCAAGCTGGCCGCCTCCACGGGATCACGCCCCCGCCCTCCGCCCACGCACGCAGACGCACCCTGACGTCACAGAGGGCAGGGCCAGGGAGCCCCGCCCCAGGGCTCGCCCCTCAGCCCGAGGCTCCGCCCCCTTCTCACCTACCATGGGGTGGGCCCCCATCACCTCTTGACACCTGCCTGGCCTCTCCACACCTGGCAGCCAGGCCCGCCTCGCACCAGCCACACTCCTCCTCGCTTTCCCCAAGCAAGATCTTTCACATTCATCAATGCAATGCATCAAGCTTTGCTTTAGATCTTGCCTTGGGGGTTGCACTGGAAACTGATCATGGAACCCAAGATCACTTTTCTTCGCCTCAGCACATTGTACCTTAGGCATCGACATACCTCATGCTCCCTGAGTTCAATGTTCTGAAAATGCAACTTTTGTTTCGGGTTCGCTTGTCATTTTAATTCACTGTGCCTAGAGTGGCTTCTCCACCTCTGCTTGCTCACATCCACCATTTCCGCGGGTGCAGGACACGCGTGGCCCCCATGAGATCCCCACACAGGACCTGTGGGGCAGAGGGGGCACCTCGAGAGGGCACTGCCTTCGGTTCGGCCCACTCCAGCCATTGTGGTCATCTGGAGAGTGATCCAGAAGCTGGAAGTCCCCTCCCTCCCTCCCTCCTCCCCTCGCTCCCCCCACCCCTCTGCCTCTGTCTCTGCCTCTCCTAACTCTGTGTTTCCAACAAATAAACAACATCTGTTTCAAAATGGAATCCCGTTTGTCTCTTTTTGTCGTCATGGCCTGTGCTGTTGGGATCTTGTCCAAGACGCACATCCGTGCCTCGGAGCTCTGGACGCCGCCACTCACATGGCACAGCCCTCTGAGGTTCTTGGCTCCTGCTTTCCTCCTGGACCATCACCGGCACTTGGGGGCCTTTCGAGCGTGTGGCAGGAACAGGGACGGTTTCCCGCCCCGTGCTAGCATGTCCCTGTGTCACACTCTCCTCTCGTGCCGTGTATCCGTCCCCACAGATACTTGGATGATTTCCAAGGCACTGGAAATTCAGGAACACTCTAGTTGTTAGTTTTTGGGGGGGGGGGGTCAGGGGGGGGAGTTTCTTGTTTGTTGAGATTTGCTTCTTTGTTTGAAAAGCAGAAACAGAGAGGCAGAGGGAGAGGCAGAGGCAGAAAGAGAGAAGGAGAAGGAGAGAGAGAAAGGACTTCCCAGCTTCACCGTGATTCCCTTACGGACGTCCTGCTGTCTTCCTTGAGCCCAAGAAATGCTGAGGGGTCTCTGCTTTCCCACACGCGCACTCAGCACAGGCCGCCACCTAGAGCTCACCGATGCACTCAGAGTCACCACTTCACAGGCTGCTTCCAAGGCTGTGCAGCTCGCCTCACCTCAAAGCTTCTTTGGGCTCCAGTCATCACAGACGCGTCACATGCCCTCTCCCACACCACAGACAAAAATGCCTCCTGGCACGGCGCTACAGCCGATCTCCGTCTCTATTGCCTTCCCAACTAGAAACGGGAAGTGCCCCGCCCCAGAGCCCGATTCCAAGAGGCCCCATGCCAAAACCAGTGGACAAAGCGCTGGTCAGGGCTCAGCTTGTCCAGAACCCCAGGACCCTAAGGCGCCCGCAGCAGAACGACACAACTTCCCCCGTGGGCTTCAAAGCGATACACGGCACGTTCGTTTCCACAGAAGCAAGCGCTGTCTTGTCCATCCAGAAGACACTAGGCCCGTGCGCAAGAATCCTCTGTGCACACAAGGGAGGGACACTGGAGGAGCCATATGCAAACGCAAGGGAGAACAGGGAGAAGAACGGCAAGGGATCGGGAAAGGGGGAAGCCAGTGCTTACTCCTCCACCTGCAAGGAGCTCCCTGCTCCCCTCCAGGCTTTGAGGAAACAGTCCACAAGCACAAAGCGGGACGCTCCCTTGGATCCTGTCAAGCCTCGTGTCGCCACAACCCTGGGCACGCCTGCCTCGCACTTCCAGGACACTGTAGCTCCTACAAGAGCAGAGGACTTTGCTCTGTGTCCTTGGGTTTTCTGTTGCTGCTCTCAGCCCTACTGGGGAGCTCAAGAGGCATCAGCTGCACGAAGGACAGGAGGCTTGTCCTCTCCCGAGGTGCCACGACATGCAACTGCACTCAATTCAGCTGGCACAGAGAGAAAACCACCCCAACGGACACCAAGTCCACCTTTTAAGGGAAGCACACACGCTGGCATTCGTGTCCCATGGTCTGCGTCCCAGCAACCAACATGAACTCCTCCGTCACCTGAACACACATCTCTCGATGATCACACACGTGTTGTCTGGGCTCCCTGCCACCAGCTCCCTCCCCAACACACATCCAAGTAAAGGATGTCACTGCAAACCTCCCGAATGCAGGGCCCGGTGTGGGTCAGTGCCACACAGGGAGCATCCGGCACCTTTGCTGCAGCTCCTGTCAGGCACGTGGCCCAGCCCTCTGAGAAGTCCGGGACAGTCAAGGACACCCCCTAGTCCTATCCTCGACCTCACGCCCGTGGTTCTCGCCATTCTCAGTGGAACGGTGCGGGTCATCCTCTTGCCCTTCTGCTTCTCCTCTCATCCTCTGGCCCAGTGGCCCTTTGAGCCCTGTGGCTGCAGTACCACAGACAACCCTCAGCCACTCATTGAAACTGGGGGTCGGGGGCGTGCATTTCCGGAATCCACGGAAGCCCACCCAAGCCCACTCAGCTTCCAATCCCAGAAACTCGTTCTGTCTGAGAGGGAACCGGCTAAGAGCGTCCCGACGGACCACAGACACAACTCCCGCGCCACCTGCCGCTGTCCTACCCAGAGCCACGGGGCTGTCAGCCCATCCACGCGGCCAGCAGGGTGCCTGGCACCTGCAGCTCGCACCCGCCCCTCCGCCTGGCTCCCACAGGGTGTCAGGAAGCACTCTCTGGACTCTGGCGGGAAAACCCGCCATGCCCCATAGGGGAGGATGCCAGAGCATGCAGCTTCCCCCTCCCCTCCGCCGAGGACCAAGCCTCTGCCGGCCCCCACACCTTCCCTCCTGAACCCACACTCCAGGCACCGGGTTTGCCCAACCCCCTCTGGACACCTGGAGGGCCTCGGTGCGTCCCCCAGTGCCTGCCCTCCCAACATTCCCAGCGCATTCGGCTTGCCAGCATGCCCGCGCTCCCTGCTCTATGTCAAGCTGGCCCGGGCCTGGGCCTTGGCCCGGGCCTCAGCGGCTTTTGGGGGCCGACGCTGCATCTTCTTGACCTCCCTGTGCACAAACTCACCATTTCCGCGCGTCCCGAGAGAGCCGGTCCCAAGACAGCCACAGGCGGGGGCACATCGGTCTGAGGAGTTTCCTCCCGAGGTCACCTACCACAAAAAACAGTGCTCTTATTTGTCTCTGCTCGCTGCTGCAATACCCACCAAGCTGGTCTCCTCTACAAGATTACGCCCCTGCCCTCCACGCATGCATGCAGATGCACCCTGAGGTCCCAGAGGGCAGGGCCAGGGAACCCCGCCCCAGGGCTCGCCCCTCAGCCCGAGGCTCCGCTCCCTTCTCACCTCTGGGGGGCCCTCATCACCTCTTGACACCTGCCTGGCCTCTCGATACCCTGCAGCCAGGCTTGCCTCGCACCAGCCACACTCCGTTACCATTTCTCTAAGCGAGACGTTTCACATTCATCAATGCAATGCATCAAGCTTTGCCTATTTAGATCTTGCCTTGGGGGTTACACTGGAAGCTGATTATGAAACGCACGATCCAAACACCCCAAAAAGGAGCTGCCGCCACTGCCCACGGCTTCCCCACCACCACCCCTACCTACCTGGGCTTCTTCGCTGACCACTGACTTCTCGACCTCTCAGAAGTCAGCACCACTGCCGCTGCATACTTCCTTGCCACTGCCGGCAGATGTACTAGCCACTCCGGCCACGGCGTCCAACACTACGGTGCAGACGCTGTCCCTACTGCAACACCACACAATACACTGCCCTAGGGCCACGTTGGACGTCATGGGCAGAGCAGCTCGGTTCATTCGCCAGAGGCTGCGAGCAAGCACGCAGCGGTAGCGGTGCGATTTCTGAGAGGTCAAAAATTCCGCGGTCAGCGAGGAAGCCCAGGTAGGTACGGGCAGTACTGGTGAAGCCATGGGCAGCGGCTGTGGAACAGGAGGCAGTGGTAGCTCCGTCCAAGGCAGAGCCGCAATTCCCTCCTAGGACACTGACACGGAGCCGCTGTGGCCACCTGTATTCCTGCCACCCCACACAGTCGTTGCCGAACTGCCCAAGGTTTCAGCAGCACCGCCTCTACCTACCTGTGCTTCTTAGTTAACCAACCTTTTTCCTACCTTTTTTTTCACAGGCAGAGTACAGTGAGAGAGAGACAGAGACAAAGGTCTTCCTTTGCCGTTGGTTCACCCCCCCAACGGGCACTGCGGCCTGTGCACCGTGCTGATCCGAAGGCAGGAGCCAGGTGCCAAGCACTTGGGCCATCCTCCACTGCACTCCCGGGCCACAGCAGAGAGCTGGCCTGGAAGAGGGGCAACCGGGACAGAATCCGGCACCCCGACCGGAACCAGAACCCGGTGTGCCCGGGCCGCAGACGGAGGATTAGCCTAGTGAGCCGCTGCGCCGGCCTTTCCTACCTTTTAGAAGAGTCGCAGCATCCTTTCCTGCTGCCGCCGGCAGATGAATCCAGCCGCTCTGCCCATGACGTTCCACGTCCCTGACGCAGAGCTGTGTGCGACGTCAGCATCAGCGTCCGTGTGCGTAGTGGTGTCGACGTCAGCATGGCTAGGTTTAGTGTTAGGGTTATGATTAGGATTAGAGCTAAGTATATGTCACAATTAGTGTTATATTTAGTTTTGTGGTTAGAGCGAGGGTTAGTACTAGATTTATTTTCATGCTTTGGCTAAATTTAATCTTTGATTTGTGTTAGGCTGAGGCTAAGGTGAAAGTAGGGTTAGAGTTAGAGTTAGGATTATGTTTAGGAATAGGGTTAGTGCTGTGTGACAGGGTTGTTGATAGAATTTATCATTGGTGTTTATGATAGGGATAGAGTTATGTTTAGCACTAATGCTAAGTACAGGTCAAATGTGAGGCTTAGGTCCAGGGCTATGGCTAGAGTTAGGGTTTGCAATAGGATTAGAGCTAGGCCCCTGGTGCAATTAGTGTTATGTTTAGTTTTAGTGGTTAGGGTGAGTGCAGGGATAGAGTTAAGTTTAGTGCTTGGGCTATGTTGAGGGCTATTCTTTGAGTTAGGCTGAGGCCTAGGGTTAGGGTTAGGGTTCTGTTTAAGGTTAAGGTTAGGTTTAGGAATAGGGGTAGGTTTATGTGGCAGTTAGGGTTACTGATAGAATTTGTCATTAGTTTTAGGGATAGTGCTGGAGTTAGATTTAGCACTAAGTCTAAGTCCTGGCAAGTATGAGGATTAGGGCTAGGGCTACCATTAGATTTAGGGCCAGGGTTAGATTAGGGTCAGATATAGGGTTAGGTTTAGGTCTAAGGTTTTGCTAAGGTTACGATTCATGTTAGAAGTAGTAGTTAAGGTGAATTGTAGAAGATTTGGTTTATGGCTTGGGCTATGGCTATGACTACTGTTTTGGTTAGGTAAAGGCCTGGGGTTAGGGTTAGATATAGGGTTAGGATTATGTGATGGTTAGAGTTAATGTTTGAATTAGTTGTTAGTATAAGCTTAGGGCTAGAGCTAGTCATAGCAGGGGGGTAAAGTTAAGAGCTTTTTTCAGGCTTAGAGCCAGGGCAAGCGTTAGGGTGAGTTAGAGTGAGTTTTAATAGTGGGGTAAGGTTGAGGGCTTGTTTCAGGCTTAGAGGCTGGGTAAGTGTTAGGGTGAGTCTCAGGGCTAGAGTTAATTTAGTGCTTGGGCTAGAGAGCTATCATTTGTGTTAAGCCAAGGCCTAGGGTTAGGGTAAGAGTTAGCTTTAGCAATAGGACTACAACTATGTGACAATGTTATTGTTAGAATTTGTTGTTGGTGTTAGGGATAGGACTAGAGTTAGGTTTAGCTCTAAAGCTAAGGCTAAGGCTAGTGTGAGGCTCAGGGCCAGCACTAGGGTAGGGTTAGGGTTAGGATTAGGACTAGGGCTAAGGCTAGGGCTATTCTACAGTTGGTGTCATTGTTAGGATTAGTGGTTAGTCTGAGCATTAGGAGTAGAGTTAAGATTATGCTTGGAATAAGGCTAGGGACAGAATTAGGATTATGCAGAGGCCTAGGGTTATGGTCAGGGTTAGTATTAGGGTTACTGTTAGGATTAAGGTAAGGGAATAGTGTAAGGGTTAGCTATAGAGTTAGGTTTAGCGGTAGGGCTTAGGTGAAGTCTGGTGTGAGGATTAGAGCCACGGCTAGGGATAGGTTTAGGGTTAGGGTAGAGCATAACCTTAGCTTTAACACTAAGTAAGGCTAACTCTAGCCCTATCCAAAACATCAACCAGGAATTCTAAAAATATCCTTGTCACATAGCCCTAACACTATTCCTAACCATAAACCTAACTCTAGCCCTCAAACAAACACAAAATTAGCCTACACCTTACCCTTGGCACTAAACTTAACTCTAGCCCCTCACCCTACCCTCTAAAACTAAGTGGACACTAACCCTAGCATGGCCCTAGCCCTAATCCTAACCCTATACCTAACCCTACTCCTAACCCTTACCCTAATCACAGCCCTGGATCTAACTGGCCCTCTCCTTAGCCCTACTGCTAAACCTATCTCTAGCCCCAACTGTAACATTAACCACTAATTATAACAATAACCTTAATTGTAACATAGCCCTTACCCTAATCCAAAACCTAACCCTAGGCCTCTGCCTAACCCTAATGCTAGCCCTAGCCATAGCCTAAACCCTAAACATAACTCTATTAGTAATCCATGCCCTAATCACTAATCCTAATAGTAACTCTAACCAATAGCATATCCCTAACCTTAACTGTAACCTTAAACCTAACACTAGCTCAAGTCCTGGTCCTAAGCCTCACACTAGGCCAGGCCTTAGCCATAGTACTAAACTTAAATCTAGCCCTATCTCTAACACTGACCATAAATTCTAACAATAACTTTTACTGTTACATAGCTATAACCCTATTCCTAACCATAAACCTAAACCTTACCCTATTCCTAAACTTAACCATATCCCTAGGCCTTAGGCTAACAAAACAGTAGCGTACTACTTAGCCCAAGTACTAAATGTAAATCTACCTGTAACCCTAACTCTAACCACTAGTTCTAACAATAACCCTAAAAGAAGCATAGCCCAAATCCTAATCCTAAACCAAACCATAACACTAACCTTAACTCTAGGCCCAGCCTAACCCTAATACTACCCCAAGCTATATTCCAAGTCCTAAATGTAAGTCTAGTCCTAACTCTCACCCTAACCAAAAATCTTAACACTAACACTAAAAGTAGCACAGCCCTATACCTAACCTTGAACCGAACTCTAGCCCTAACATTGACCCTGACCCTAAGCCTCACGCTAACCTAGGCCTTAGACCTAGTGCTAAACCTAACTCTAGCTGTATCACAACACAGAACACTAACTTTACCAATAACCCCAGCTGTAGCATAGCCCTAACACTAGTCCTAAAACAGTCCTAACACAAACCCTAAGCCTAATCCTCGGCCTAGACCTAACACAAACTGTAGCCCTCAGTTGAGCCCCCCAAAATCCCCAAACATTATCATATCCCTAACCCTAAACCTAGGCCAAAACCAAACCTTAACCCTAACCTAACCCAAAAACTGTAGGTAAACTCATGGCCAGCCAGAACCCTAACCCTAATCATCTTCCTAACCCTAACCCTAAAATCTAACCCTAACCCTAACCCTAACAAAATGCAAAGCATATGCATATCCTTAACCCTAGGCCAAACCAACCCTAACCTAACTCTAACCCATATCCTATAGTTAAATCTTAACACAAACCTGGACCTTACCCTTAACCTGAATCCTAGTCTTAACTTTACACTCTAAACCTAACCCTAACCCTCACAAAACCCAAAATAATAGTGTACCTCTAACCCTACTCCTAACCTAAGCTTAACTCAAACCCTATCTCTAACACTAACCCCAACTCTTAACACTAACACTAACCTTAACCCTAACAAAACCCGAACCTAAGCATATCCCTAACCCTAACACTAACCCCTAGACCAATTCCAAAATCTAACTCTAACCTTACCCAAACCCAATAGGTAAATCTAATGCAAGTTCAAACCTTAACCCTAACCCTCCCCCTAATTTTAAACATACAACCCAAAACTAATCCCAATCCTAATGAAACCCCAAACCTAAGCACAGTCCTATTCCTAACCCTATCCCTCTTAACCCTAACCCTAGGCCAAAATCAGACACTAACTCTAAACTAACTCAAAAACTATAGGTAAACCTAATTCAAGCCCCACCCTAATCCTAACCATCATCCTAACCCTAACCATAAACATTAATACTAACCCGGGGCCAGCATCGTGACTCACTTGGTTAATCCTCCACCTGCAGTGCTGACATCCCATGTGGGCACCAGGTTCTAGTCCCAGTTGCTCGTCTTCCAGTCCAGCTCTCTGCTGTGGCCCGGGAAAGCACTGGAGGATGGCCCAAGTGCTTGGGCCCCTGCACCTATGTGGGAGACCAGGAGGAAGCACCTGGCCCCTGGCTTCGGATTGGCACAGCACCAGCCATAGTGGCCATGTGGGGAGTGAATCAACAGAAGGAAGACCTTTCTCTCTGTCTCTCTCTTACTGTCTATAACTTTATCTGTCTAATAAAACAAAAAAATTAACACTAACCCAAACCTTAGTGAAATCCAAAATTTAAGCATTTCTATAACCCTAACCTTATGACTAACACTAGGAAAAACCAAACCATAACCCCAACAAGAACTCAAAACCTATAAGTAAACCTAATGCAAGGCTGAAATTTAAAACTAATCCTCAACTCAGCCTCACTACACTATACTGTAAACCTAAAGAAATCCAAAATATTAGCATATCCCTAATCCTAACTCAAAATATAACCTCAGCTTGGACACCAAGCCTAAACCCTAATCCTAGATAGAAGATTAACCTTTGGCCTACTCCTAACACTTACTCTAAACCATAATAGTAACCCTAACTCTAATGAATCTCAAACATAAGGGTAGCCATAGCCCTAACCCTAACCCTAACCCTAACCCTAATGAAACCCAAAACCTAAAGTATATCTCTAACTCTAATGCAAGCAAGCATCTTAACCCTAATCCTAACCATACATTAACATTAAACCTTTTTTAAAGATTTACTTATTTATTTGAAAGTAAGAGTTACACAGAGAGAATAGAGGCAGAGAGAGAGAGAGAGAGAGAGAGAGAGAGAGAGGTGTCTTCCACCCGATGGTTCACTCCCCAATTGGCTGCAATGGCCAGAGAGAGAGAGAGAGAGAGAGAGAGGGAGAGAGAGATAGAGAGAGAGAGAGAGGTGTCTTCCACCCGATGGTTCACTCCCCAATTGGCTGCAATGGCCAGAACTGCACTTATCCAAAACCAGGAGCCAGAAGCTTCCTCTGGATCTCCCATGTGGGTGCAGGGACCCAAGGACCTGGCCATCTTCCACTGCTTTCCCAGGCCATAGCAGAGAGCTAGATTGGAAATGGAGTAGCTGGGTCTCGAACCAGCGCCTGTATGGGACACGCTGGCACTTCAGGCCAGGGCGACTACCTGCTGTGCCACAGCATTGGCCCCAACGTTATACCTCAATCCTAACCTCAACCCTAATGAAATCCCAAATATTAGTGTAGCCCTAGCCCTAACCCTAACTCTAACATATGCCTGAACCTGAACCCTAAACCTAAGCCTAAATGTGAACCCTAGCCAGAAGTCTAACCCTAACATGATCACTAGCCCTAACCCTTAACCTAATCCATAACTCTAATCCTAATTCTAGTGAAACCTGAAACCTAAGCATTTCCCTAACCCTAAAAAAGGAGACCCTAGCCCTAACCCTAAACCAAACTTTATAGGTAAACTGAACAGAAGCCAGAAGCTTCACCCTAACCCTCATTCTAACCTTAAACCTACAACCTAATCCTAATGAAATCCCAAACATTAGCATAGTCCTAACACTAACCCAAACTGTAACCCTAACACAAACTCAGCCTTAACCCTAAGTTTAAACCTGAGTCCTAGCCAGAAGCATAACTCTAAAGCTAACACTAGCCCTGATACTTACCCTAATCCCTATACTAACCCTAAACCTAATAAAATCATAAACCTAAGCATAGCCCTAATCCTAACTTTAACCCTAATGTCAGTCTGTAACCCAACCTTAGCACTGAAACTAATCTGAAAACTATCAGTAAACCTAACGCAAGAGGGAACTCTAAACCTGCCATCCTAACCCTAACCATAAATCCTAACACTAACCCTAACCCTAGGACAAAACCAAAGCATATCCCCAAACATTAGCATAGCCCTAACCTTACCCCAACTCTAATCCTAGTACACTAGGATTAGTACACTAATCCTAACCCCAGACCTAAACCCGAACCATAGTCAGAAGCCTAACTCTAATACTAACACTAGCCCTAACCCAATGAAACCATAAGTCTAAGCATAGCCCTAACCCTAACACTAGGTTGAAATCAAACCCTAACTCTGACCTAATCTGGAAAAAATATAGATGAATGTTATGCAAACCAGAACCCTAACCATAGGCAAAAACCAAACCCAAACCTGAATCCAAAAACTAAAGATGAGCCTAAAACAAGCCTGAACCTTAAACCTAAACCCCATTCTAACCATAACCCTACACCCTAATCCTAGTCATAACTATAACAAAGCCTGAACGTTAGCGTAGCCCTAAAACAAACCTTAACTCTAGTGCTAGCCCAAACCCTAATCCTAAACCAAAGCCTAAATCTGACCCCAAGCCAGAATCCTAACCCTAACGCTAACACTAGCCCTAACACTTACTCTAAACGCTAACCCTAACCCTAATTAATCCTCAAATCTAAGTGTAGCCCTAAAACTAACCTTAACCCTAATTCTAGGCTGAAACCAAATCATAACCCAACCTGAACCCAAACCATATAGGTAAACATAATGCAAGCCCAAACCTTAAAACTAACAATCATCCTAATACTAACCCTAAACCCTAATGCTAACCCTAACCCTAACCAATCCAGAAACCTAAACATATCTCAAACCCTAACCCTAACCCACATCCTAATCCTAATCCCAATCCTATCCCTAACCTTAAAGGAAACCCTACACATTAGTGTAACTCTAACCCTAACCATAACTCTAACTCTAACCCAAACCCTAACCCTAAGCCAAAGCCTAAACCTGACCCCTAGCCAGAAGCCTAAACCTAACACTAACACTAGCCTACAACTTACCCAAAATCCTAACACTAACCCTAATGAAACACCAAGCCTTAACATAGCCCTAACCCTAACCATAACACTAATCCTAGGCTACAACCAAGCCATAACACCAAATCTAACCTGAAAACTATAGTTAATATCAATGCAAGCCTGAACACTAACCTTCACTTTCATACTAATCCTTACCCTAAACCCTAACATGAAACCTAGCCCTAAAGAAACTCAAACCCTAAGTGTAGCCTTAACCCTAACACTAACCCTAAACCTAACTACAAGAAAAACCAAACCCTAACTATGAACCTAACCTCAAAACTACAGGTAAACCTAAAGCAAGACCCCAAATGAACCCTAACTGTATTTCTAAATCCAACCTTAAACCCTGACACGAACTCTAACAATAATGAAACCAAAAACCTAGCAACTCCCTAACCCTAACTGTAACCATAATCTAGGCATAAAGCAAACCCTAACACTAACCCTAAACTGAAAAATATAAGAAAACCCAATGGAAGCCAGAACCTTCACCCTAACCCTACTCCTAACCATAAAATTACACCCTAATTTTAACCCTAATAGCAATGAAATCACAAATATTAGCATAGCCCTAACACTACCCTTAACTCTAACCTTAGTCTGAACTCTAACCATAACCCTAGGTCTAAACCCAGGCTCTAGTCAGAGCCTAATCCTAACACTAAAACTATCCCTAACACATAACCAAAATGCTAACACTAAACTTAACCCTAATGAGATCCTAAAACTAAGTGTAGCCCTAACCTGAACCATAACAGTAACCCTAGGCTGAAATCAATCCTAACATTGAACCTATCCCCCCCAAAATAGGTAAACCTAACACAACTTTGATCCCTAACCCTAACCATCATACTAATCCTAATCTTAAACCCTAAACTAGCCTTAATCCTAATGAAACCCAAAACAGAAGCATATTCCTAACCCTAACCCTAAAATTAACCAGATTGTACAACATAACCCAAGCTTGAAGCTTAGCACTATCCTTCATCCTAATCTTAGCCCTACACTCTGTTCCTAACTTTAACCCTAATGAAAACCCAAACACTAGCATAGCCCTAACCCTAATAATAACTCTCAACCTAGCCCAAATTCAGCCTTAATCCTAAATCTAAACCCAAACCTTAACCTAAACAACAGTAACATTGAAACTAACCCAAAAACTACTGGTAAACATAATGCAAAGGTGAACTCAAACCCTAACCATCATCATAACACTAACCTTAAACCCTAACACTGACCCTAAGCACAATGAAATACTAAACTTAAGCACATTCCTAACACCAAAACTAACCCAAATCCTGGGACAAAACCAAACCCTATCCCAAATCCAAACCATATAGGTAAATTTAACATAAGCCCAATTCATAGCCCTAATCCTCTTCTTAGCCTTAAAATTTAAACCTACACCCTAATCCTAAGCCTAGTCCTAGTGAAACCTCAAACATAAGCATAATCCTAACCTTAATGCTAATACTAACCCTAGCCCAAACCCTAAACCTAAACCTAAGCCTAAAACCGAAACCTAGCCAGAAGTCTACCCCTAACACTAACACATAACATTACACACTAAACTAATCTTAACCCTAATTAAACCTGAACCCTAAGGGTAGCCCTAACCCTTACACTTACCCTAAACCTAACAATAAGCTGACCCCAAACTCTTCCACTGAACTTAACCTGAACACTGTAGGTAAACCTAAAGCAAGCCCAAAAACTAACCCTGCCTTCCTAAACCTCACACCAACCCTAAACCTAATGAAACCCAAAACCTAAATATATCCCTAACCCTAATCCTAACCCTAACCTTAGGCAAAAAGCAAAACCTAACTCTAACCCTAAACTGAACCCTATAGGTAAACCTAACATAAGCCCAAACATTGATGCTAACCCTCATCCTAACCTTAAACCCATACTCCAATCCTAACCCTAAACCCAATGAAATCCCAAACATTAGCATAGCCCTAACACTAACCCAAACACCAACTCTAGTGCAAACTCAGCCTTAACCCTAAGTCTAAATCCAGAACCTACTCAGAAGCCTAACCCTAACCCTAACACTAGCCCTAATACTACCCTAATCCCTACACTAACACTAGCTTAATGAAATCACAAACCTAAGGGTAGCCCTAATCCTAACCCTAACCCTAATGTTAGGCCATAACAATACCCTAACACTGAAACATACACAAAATTTATTGGTAAACCTATTGCAAGAGGGAATCCTAACCCTAATCATCATCCTAACCCTAACCTTAAATGCTAACACTAACCCTAACCATAATGAAACCCTAAACCTAAGCATATCCCTAATACCAACCCTAATCCTAACCCTAGACAAAAACAAAACTCTAACCCAAACCCAAACACTTAGGTAAACTTAACCCAAGCCTGAAGCTTAACCTAAAACACAGTCTAACCTTAACTTTACACCTTAAGCCCTAACTCCAGTGAAACCCTAAACACTAGAGTAGTCCCTAATCAGAAGCCTAACAATAACACTAACACTAGTCCTTAGACTTAAACTAAATCTTAACATTAAATCTAATCCTAATGAAATCCTAACCCTAAGTTTAACCATAAACTTAAGGCTAAACTTAAACCTAGCCCTAAGCTGAAACCAAACCCTAACTTTGAACCTAACTCAAAAGCTATAGGTAAAACTAAAGCAAGCCCAAACCCTCATCCTAAATGTCATCCTAATTCTAACAAGAAACCTTAGCACTAACCATAACCCTAATGAAAGCCCAAACCTGAGCGTATCCAAAACCCAAACCCTAATTCTAAACTTAAGCCAAAATCAAAACCTAACTCTAACCTTAAACCTGACAGAAGCATGAACCTTCTCCCTAACCCTCATCCTAACCTTAAATCTACACCCTAATCCTAACCCTAATGAATTCCTAAACATTAGTGTTGTCCTAACACTAATCCAAACTCTGACCCTAACCCAAACTCAGCCTTAACCCTAAGTCTAACCCCAAACCCTAGACAGAAGCCTAAACCTAATGCTACCATGAACCAAATACTTAACCTAATCCCTACATTATCCCTAACCCTAATGAAACTACAAACCTAAGCATAGCCTTCAACCTATTCCTAATCCTAATATTAGGCTGTAACCAAACCTCAACACTGAAACTAACCCAAAAACTATTGGTAAATCTACCAGTCATCTTAACCCTAACCTCAAAACCCAACACTAACCCTAACCATAATGAAACCCTAAACCTAAGTATATCCCTGATACTAATCCGAATTCTAACCCAAACTCAAACACTTAAACACAAGCCTGAACCTTAACTCTACACCACATTCTAACCTTAACCCTCACCCTAATCCTATCCCTAACCCCACGGAAATTCTAAACATTAGTGTAATCCTAAACCTAACCATAACTCTAACCTTAGCTCAAACTCTAACCCTAAACCAAAGGTTAAAACTGATCCCTAGTCAGAAGCCTAATTCTAATATTAACACTAGTCCTTACACTTAAGCTAAATCTTAACATTACCCTTAATCCTAATGAAAATATAGCCCTAAGTTTAGCCATAAACCTAAGGCTAACCTTAAGCTAAAACCAAACCCTAACTCTGAACCTAATCAGCAAACTATATGTAAACCTAAAGCAAGCCTAAACCCTAACCCTAAATGTCATCCTAGCCCTAATTCTAACCCTAAACACTAACAGTAACCATATCTATAATGAAACTCCAAACATAAGCCTAGCCCTAACCTTAACCCTAACAGGCTAAAATTAAAACCTAACTCTAACCCTAAGCAAACCTTATGGGTAAACTTAATCCAAGCCATCAGCACTGCCATTCCTACACACTACTACCTTGCCGACCACCAGACTCCGGTTGGAGTGGTTCATTTTGTTTGCCTGAGAGGCAGAGAAAGAGCCTGGACAGACACAGGAGGGCTCCCATCGCTCCCTAAGTGCTGGCAGCTGAGGGATTCTGGGGGAGTTGGGGGCCTGAACAGCACACACTTCCAACGCCACAACTACATACTGCTTCCTCGCTGGCCGGCTATCTTCCTTTCTCTTCATTTAGCATATATGACTATCATAACTACTTTTCCTACCCAAGCTGTTATTTTGAAATGCCTACCTGATGCTGACACCACTGCCGACTCAAGCTGCCAACACCCAGCCTCTCTCTGCCGCTGCCCACTGCCGTCACTGCCGCCTCGTTCACCGCCACCGTCCACCGCCACCGTCCACCGCATCAGCACCGCCGGGTATAGAAACTGCTTCCTTGCCAGCCGCTCAATGCTACAGACCACCAGACTCCGCATCAGAAAGGCCCTGCTGCCGCGTGTATTTCCTCGCCACCTCCCACCGACAAACTGTGCTACCCACAGACAAACTGTTTTACTCATACACGGCACCCCACGGGACTCTGACACTGACAGCATTGCTACCGGGTTCTCCGCCATCACAGGACGATTTGCTGCTGCAGCCATCACCAACAAACACCGAGCCTTTCTGCTTAGGAGGCCAAAGGCGTCAAGTTAGGCTGAGGCAGAGCCGCACTTCACCACCCAGGACACCCGCCACGGAGCCGCTACCACCGCCTGTTTCACTGCTTCCCCTCACTCTGCCGCCTACCCCGCCACTGCAGAGGGATCACCACAGCCCCACTTACCTGTGCTTCCTCGGGGACCTGACCACTGCTCACCTCTGAGAAGAGTCGTCAGCGCTGCCTCTTCATCCTTTATCATGACCACCGACCGATGAACTGAGCATCCCGCCCACAACGTCGCATGAAACCTGGACGCTAGGGATGCTGACGCCAACGCCGCTACGGACACGGACACTGACGAAGCTTCGGACACGGACGCTGATGCTGACGCAGCTACGGACACGTACGCTGACGTGGACGCCACTACGGACGCTGACGCCGACGCCGATGCCACTACGGACACAGAAGCTGACGCCGACGCCGCTACGGACACGGAGCCGCCCCCACCGCCTGTTTCACTGCATCCCCTCACAGTTGCTGTCGCCTCTGCCGCCTGCCCCGCCACTGCCAATGGTTCACCACAGACCCACCTACCTGCGCTTCCTCGCTGACCTGACCACCGCTCACCTCTGAGAAGAGTCGTCAGCGCTGCCTCTTCATCGTTTCTCGTGACAACGTCGCAGGCAACCCCGACGCTAGGGACTCTGACGCCGACGCCGCTACGGACGCTGACGCCGACGCCGCTACGGAAGGGATACTGACGCCGACGTTGACGTGGACGCCAGCGCAGCTACGGAAACGGACGCTGACGCCGATGCCGCTACGTAAGCTTACTCCGACACCATTACGGGCACGGACGCTGACCCCGACGCCGCTACGCACACGGACGCTGACGCCGACGCCGCTACGGAAGCTGACGCCGACGCCGCTACCAACGCTGATGCCGACGCTGCTACGGAAGCTGACGCCGACGCCGCTACGCACACGGACACTGACGCCAACGACACTACAGACGCTGACGCCGAGGCCGCTAGGGACACGGAGGCTGACGCCGACGTCACATACGGCTCTGCGTCAGGGACGTGGAACATCATGGGCAGAGCGGCTGGATTCATCTGCCGCCGGAAGCAGGAAAGAATGCGGCGACTCTTCTAAAAGGTAGGAAAGGCCGGCGCCACGGCTCACTAGGCTAATCCTCCGTTTGCGGCCCGGCCAAACCAGGTTGTGGTTTCCCCACACAGTCGTTGCCGAACTGCCCAAGGTTTCAGCAGCACCGCCCCTAACTATCTGTGCTTCTTCTTCTGTGCATCAGCTTCCGGAGCGGCGTCGGCATCAGCGTCCCTGTCCGTAGTGGCGTCGGCGTCAGCTTCCGTTTCCGTAGCGGCGTGGGCGTCAGCTCACATGTGCGTAGCGGCGTCGGCGTAAGCTTCTGTAGAGGCGTCAGTGTCCGTGTCCGTAGTGTTGTCGGTGTCAGCATCTGGGTCCGAGGCGGCGTCGGCGTCCGTTTCTGTAGTGGCGCTGGGGTCCGCGTCAGCGTCCGAGGCGGCGTCGGCGTCAGCATCTGTAGCGGCGTCAGCGTCAGCATCCCTAGCGTCGGGGTTGCCTGCGACGTTGTCACGAGAAAGGATGAAGAGGCAGCGCTGACGACTCTTCTCAGAGGTGAGCGGTGGTCAGGTCAGCGAGGAAGCGCAGGTAGGTGGGTCTGTGGTGAACCGTTGGCAGTGGCGGGGCAGGCGGCAGAGGCGACAGCAACTGTGAGGGGATGCAGTGAAACAGGCGGTGGGGGCGGCTCCATGTCCGTAGCGGCGTCGGCGTCAGCTTCTGTGTCCGTAGCGGCATCGGCGTCGGCGTCAGCGTCCGTAGTGGCGTCCACGTCAGCGTACGTGTCCGTAGCTGCGTCAGCATCAGCGTCCGTGTCCGAAGCTTCGTCAGTGTCCGTGTCCGTAGCGGCGTTGGCGTCAGCATCCCTAGCGTCCAGGTTTCATGCGACGTTGTGGGCGGGATGCTCAGTTCATCGGCCGGTGATAAAGGATGAAGAGGCAGCGCTGACGACTCTTCTCAGAGGTGAGCAGTGGTCAGGTCCCCGAGGAAGCACAGGTAAGTGGGGCTGTGGTGATCCCTCTGCAGTGGCGGGGTAGGCGGCAGAGTGAGGGGAAGCAGTGAAACAGGCGGTGGTAGCGGCTCCGTGGCGGGTGTCCTGGGTGGTGAAGTGCGGCTCTGCCTCAGCCTAACTTGACGCCTTTGGCCTCCTAAGCAGAAAGGCTCGGTGTTTGTTGGTGATGGCTGCAGCAGCAAATCGTCCTGTGATGGCGGAGAACCCGGTAGCAATGCTGTCAGTGTCAGAGTCCCGTGGGGTGCCGTGTATGAGTAAAACAGTTTGTCTGTGGGTAGCACAGTTTGTCGGTGGGAGGTGGCGAGGAAATACACGCGGCAGCAGGGCCTTTCTGATGCGGAGTCTGGTGGTCTGTAGCATTGAGCGGCTGGCAAGGAAGCAGTTTCTATACCCGGCGGTGCTGATGCGGTGGACGGTGGCGGTGGACGGTGGCGGTGAACGAGGCGGCAGTGACGGCAGTGGGCAGCGGCAGAGAGAGGCTGGGTGTTGGCAGCTTGAGTCGGCAGTGGTGTCAGCATCAGGTAGGCATTTCAAAATAACAGCTTGGGTAGGAAAAGTAGTTATGATAGTCATATATGCTAAATGAAGAGAAAGGAAGATAGCCGGCCAGCGAGGAAGCAGTATGTAGTTGTGGCGTTGGAAGTGTGTGCTGTTCAGGCCCCCAACTCCCCCAGAATCCCTCAGCTGCCAGCACTTAGGGAGCGATGGGAGCCCTCCTGTGTCTGTCCAGGCTCTTTCTCTGCCTCTCAGGCAAACAAAATGAACCACTCCAACCGGAGTCTGGTGGTCGGCAAGGTAGTAGTGTGTAGGAATGGCAGTGCTGATGGCTTGGATTAAGTTTACCCATAAGGTTTGCTTAGGGTTAGAGTTAGGTTTTAATTTTAGCCTGTTAGGGTTAAGGTTAGGGCTAGGCTTATGTTTGGAGTTTCATTATAGATATGGTTACTGTTAGTGTTTAGGGTTAGAATTAGGGCTAGGATGACATTTAGGGTTAGGGTTTAGGCTTGCTTTAGGTTTACATATAGTTTGCTGATTAGGTTCAGAGTTAGGGTTTGGTTTTAGCTTAAGGTTAGCCTTAGGTTTATGGCTAAACTTAGGGCTATATTTTCATTAGGATTAAGGGTAATGTTAAGATTTAGCTTAAGTGTAAGGACTAGTGTTAATATTAGAATTAGGCTTCTGACTAGGGATCAGTTTTAACCTTTGGTTTAGGGTTAGAGTTTGAGCTAAGGTTAGAGTTATGGTTAGGTTTAGGATTACACTAATGTTTAGAATTTCCGTGGGGTTAGGGATAGGATTAGGGTGAGGGTTAAGGTTAGAATGTGGTGTAGAGTTAAGGTTCAGGCTTGTGTTTAAGTGTTTGAGTTTGGGTTAGAATTCGGATTAGTATCAGGGATATACTTAGGTTTAGGGTTTCATTATGGTTAGGGTTAGTGTTGGGTTTTGAGGTTAGGGTTAAGATGACTGGTAGATTTACCAATAGTTTTTGGGTTAGTTTCAGTGTTGAGGTTTGGTTACAGCCTAATATTAGGATTAGGAATAGGTTGAAGGCTATGCTTAGGTTTGTAGTTTCATTAGGGTTAGGGATAATGTAGGGATTAGGTTAAGTATTTGGTTCATGGTAGCATTAGGTTTAGGCTTCTGTCTAGGGTTTGGGGTTAGACTTAGGGTTAAGGCTGAGTTTGGGTTAGGGTCAGAGTTTGGATTAGTGTTAGGACAACACTAATGTTTAGGAATTCATTAGGGTTAGGATTAGGGTGTAGATTTAAGGTTAGGATGAGGGTTAGGGAGAAGGTTCATGCTTCTGTCAGGTTTAAGGTTAGAGTTAGGTTTTGATTTTGGCTTAAGTTTAGAATTAGGGTTTGGGTTTTGGATACGCTCAGGTTTGGGCTTTCATTAGGGTTATGGTTAGTGCTAAGGTTTCTTGTTAGAATTAGGATGACATTTAGGATGAGGGTTTGGGCTTGCTTTAGTTTTACCTATAGCTTTTGAGTTAGGTTCAAAGTTAGGGTTTGGTTTCAGCTTAGGGCTAGGTTTAAGTTTAGCCTTAAGTTTATGGTTAAACTTAGGGTTAGGATTTCATTAGGATTAGATTTAATGTTAAGATTTAGTTTAAGTCTAAGGACTAGTGTTAGTGTTATTGTTAGGCTTCTGATTAGGGACTACTCTAGTGTTTAGGGTTTCACTGGAGTTAGGGCTTAAGGTGTAAAGTTAAGGTTAGACTGTGTTTTAGGTTAAGCTTCAGGCTTGGGTTAAGTTTACCTAAGTGTTTGGGTTTGGGTTAGAGTTTTGTTTTTGTCTAGGGTTAGGATTAGGGTTGGTATTAGGGATATGCTTAGGTTTAGGGTTTCATTATGGTTAGGGTTAGTGTTAGCATTTAAGGTTAGGGTTAGGATGATGATTAGGGTTAGGATTCCCTCTTGCAATAGGTTTACCAATAAATTTTGTGTATGTTTCAGTGTTAGGGTATTGTTATGGCCTAACATTAGGGTTAGGGTTAGGATTAGGGCTACCCTTAGGTTTGTGATTTCATTAAGCTAGTGTTAGTGTAGGGATTAGGGTAGTATTAGGGCTAGTGTTAGGGTTAGGGTTAGGCTTCTGAGTAGGTTCTGGATTTAGACTTAGGGTTAAGGCTGAGTTTGCACTAGAGTTGGTGTTTGGGTTAGTGTTAGGGCTATGCTAATGTTTGGGATTTCATTAGGTTTAGGGTTAGGATTGGAGTATGGGTTTAAGGTTAGGATGAGGGTTAGCATCAATGTTTGGGCTTATGTTAGGTTTACCTATAGGGTTCAGTTTAGGGTTAGAGTTAGGTTTTGCTTTTTGCCTAAGGTTAGGGTTAGGATTAGGGTTAGGGATATATTTAGGTTTTGGGTTTCATTAGGTTTAGGGTTGGTGTGAGGTTTAGGAAGGCAGGGTTAGTTTTTGGGCTTGCTTTAGGTTTACCTACAGTGTTCAGGTTAAGTTCAGTGGAAGAGTTTGGGGTCAGCTTATTGTTAGGTTTAGGGTAAGTGTAAGGGTTAGGGCTACCCTTAGGGTTCAGGTTTAATTAGGGTTAAGATTAGTTTAGTGTGTAATGTTATGTGTTAGTGTTAGGGGTAGACTTCTGGCTAGGTTTCGGTTTTAGGCTTAGGTTTAGGTTTAGGGTTTGGGCTAGGGTTAGTATTAGCATTAAGGTTAGGATTATGCTTATGTTTGAGGTTTCACTAGGACTAGGCTTAGGATTAGGGTGTAGGTTTAAATTTTAAGGCTAAGAAGAGGATTAGGGCTATGAATTGGGCTTATGTTAAATTTACCTATATGGTTTGGATTTGGGATAGGGTTTGGTTTTGTCCCAGGATTTGGGTTAGTTTTGGTGTTAGGAATGTGCTTAAGTTTAGTATTTCATTGTGCTTAGGGTCAGTGTTAGGGTTTAAGGTTAGTGTTATGATGATGGTTAGGGTTTGAGTTCACCTTTGCATTATGTTTACCAGTAGTTTTTGGGTTAGTTTCAATGTTACTGTTGTTTAGGTTAAGGTTTGGGTTTAGATTTAGGATTAAGGCTGAATTTGGGCTAGGTTGAGAGTTATTATTAGGGTTAGGGCTATGCTAGTGTTTGGGTTTTCATTAGGGTTAAAGTTAGGAACAGAGTGTAGGGCTAAGATTAGGATGAAGGATAGTGCTAAGCTTCAAGCTTGGGTTATGTTGTACAATCTGGTTAATTTTAGGGTTAGGGTTAGGAATATGCTTCTGTTTTGGGTTTCATTAGGATTAAGGCTAGTTTAGGGTTTAAGATTAGGATTAGTATGATGGTTAGGGTTAGGGATCAAAGTTGTGTTAGGTTTACCTATTTTGGGGGGGATAGGTTCAATGTTAGGATTGATTTCAGCCTAGGGTTACTGTTATGGTTCAGGTTAGGGCTACACTTAGTTTTAGGATCTCATTAGGGTTAAGTTTAGTGTTAGCATTTTGGTTATGTGTTAGGGATAGTTTTAGTGTTAGGATTAGGCTCTGACTAGAGCCTGGGTTTAGACCTAGGGTTATGGTTAGAGTTCAGACTAAGGTTAGAGTTAAGGGTAGTGTTAGGGCTATGCTAATATTTGTGATTTCATTGCTATTAGGGTTAAAATTAGGGTGTAATTTTATGGTTAGGAGTAGGGTTAGGGTGAAGGTTCTGGCTTCCATTGGGTTTTCTTATATTTTTCAGTTTAGGGTTAGTGTTAGGGTTTGCTTTATGCCTAGATTATGGTTACAGTTAGGGTTAGGGAGTTGCTAGGTTTTTGGTTTCATTATTGTTAGAGTTCGTGTCAGGGTTTAAGGTTGGATTTAGAAATACAGTTAGGGTTCATTTGGGGTCTTGCTTTAGGTTTACCTGTAGTTTTGAGGTTAGGTTCATAGTTAGGGTTTGGTTTTTCTTGTAGTTAGGTTTAGGGTTAGTGTTAGGGTTAAGGCTACACTTAGGGTTTGAGTTTCTTTAGGGCTAGGTTTCATGTTAGGGTTTAGGGTAAGGATTAGTATGAAAGTGAAGGTTAGTGTTCAGGCTTGCATTGATATTAACTATAGTTTTCAGGTTAGATTTGGTGTTATGGCTTGGTTGTAGCCTAGGATTAGTGTTATGGTTAGGGTTAGGGCTATGTTAAGGCTTGGTGTTTCATTAGGGTTAGTGTTAGGATTTTGGGTAAGTTGTAGGCTAGTGTTAGTGTTAGGTTTAGGCTTCTGGCTAGGGGTCAGGTTTAGGCTTTGGCTTAGGGTTAGGGTTTGGGTTAGAGTTAGAGTTATGGTTAGGGTTAGAGTTACACTAATGTGTAGGGTTTCCTTTAAGGTTAGGGATAGGATTGGGATTAGGATTAGGATGTGGGTTAGGGTTAGGGTTTGAGATATGTTTAGGTTTCTGGATTGGTTAGGGTTAGGGTTAGCATTAGGGTTTAGGGTTAGTATTAGGATGATTGTTAGTTTTAAGGTTTGGGCTTGCATTATGTTTACCTATATGGTTTGGGTTCAGGTTGGGTTATGATTTGGTTTCAGCCTAGAATTAGGGTTAAGGTTAGTTTTAGGGCTACACTTAGATTTGAGGATTAATTAGGGTTAGGGTTAGCGTTTAGAGTAAGTGTTAGGGCTAGTGTTAGCGTTAGGGTTAGGATTCTGGCTTGGGGTCAGATTTAGGCTTTGGTTTAGGATTAGGGTTTGGGCTAGCACTAGAGTTAAGGTTTGTTTTAGGGCTACGCTAACGTTCAGGCTTTGTTATAGTTATGACTAGGATTAGGGTGTAGGGTTATGGTTAGAATGGGGTTTAGGTTTAAGGTTCAGGCTTGTTTTAGGCTCATCTTTAGTTTTTGGATTCAGGTTTGGGTTTGGTTTTTGCCTATGGTTAGGGTTCTGGTTTGCATAACATTCATCTATATTTTTTCCAGATTAGGTCAGAGTTAGGGTTTGATTTCAACCTAGTGTTAGGGTTAGGGCTATGCTTAGACTTATGGTTTCATTGGGTTAGGGCTAGTGTTAGTATTAGAGTTAGGCTTCTGACTATGGTTCGGGTTTAGGTCTGGGGTTAGGATTAGTGTACTAATCCTAGTGTACTAGGATTAGAGTTGGGGTAAGGTTAGGGCTATGCTAATGTTTGGGGATATGCTTTGGTTTTGTCCTAGGGTTAGGGTTAGTGTTAGGATTTATGGTTAGGGTTAGGATGGCAGGTTTAGAGTTCCCTCTTGCGTTAGGTTTACTGATAGTTTTCAGATTAGTTTCAGTGCTAAGGTTGGGTTACAGACTGACATTAGGGTTAAAGTTAGGATTAGGGCTATGCTTAGGTTTATGATTTTATTAGGTTTAGGGTTAGTATAGGGATTAGGGTAAGTATCAGGGCTAGTGTTAGCTTTAGAGTTATGCTTCTGGCTAGGACTCAGGTTTAAACTTAGGGTTAAGGCTGAGTTTGTGTTAGGGTTACAGTTTGGGTTAGTGTTAGGACTATGCTAATGTTTGGGATTTCATTAGGATTAGGTTGTAGGTTTAAGGTTAGAATGAGGGTTAGGGTGAAGCTTCTGGCTTCTGTTCAGTTTACCTATAAAGTTTGGTTTAGGGTTAGGGCTAGGGTCTCCTTTTTTAGGGTTAGGGAAATGCTTAGGTTTCAGGTTTCACTAGAATTAGGATTAGAGTTATGGATTAGGTTAAGGGTTAGGGCTAGTGATCATGTTAGGGTTAGACTTCTGGCTAGGGTTCACATTTAGGCTTAGGTTTAGGGTTCAGGTTCAGGCATATGTTAGAGTTAGGGTTAGGGCTAGGGCTACACTAATATTTGGGATTTCATTAGGGTTGAGGTTAGGATTGAGGTATAACGTTGGGGCCAATGCTGTGGCACAGCAGGTAGTCGCCCTGGCCTGAAGTGCCAGCGTGTCCCATACAGGCGCTGGTTCGAGACCCAGCTACTCCATTTCCAATCTAGCTCTCTGCTATGGCCTGGGAAAGCAGTGGAAGATGGCCAGGTCCTTGGGTCCCTGCACCCACATGGGAGATCCAGAGGAAGCTTCTGGCTCCTGGTTTTGGATAAGTGCAGTTCTGGCCATTGCAGCCAATTGGGGAGTGAACCATCGGGTGGAAGACACCTCTCTCTCTCTCTCTATCTCTCTCTCTCCCTCTCTCTCTCTCTCTCTCTCTCTCTCTCTCTCTCTGGCCATTGCAGCCAATTGGGGAGTGAACCATCGGGTGGAAGACACCTCTCTCTCTCTCTCTCTCTCTCTCTCTCTCTCTCTGCCTCTATTCTCTCTGTGTAACTCTTACTTTCAAATAAATAAGTAAATCTTTAAAAAAGGTTTAATGTTAATGTATGGTTAGGATTAGGGTTAAGATGCTTGCTTGCATTAGAGTTAGAGATATACTTTAGGTTTTGGGTTTCATTAGGGTTAGGGTTAGGGTTAGGGTTAGGGCTATGGCTACCCTTATGTTTGAGATTCATTAGAGTTAGGGTTACTATTATGGTTTAGAGTAAGTGTTAGGAGTAGGCCAAAGGTTAATCTTCTATCTAGGATTAGGGTTTAGGCTTGGTGTCCAAGCTGAGGTTATATTTTGAGTTAGGATTAGGGATATGCTAATATTTTGGATTTCTTTAGGTTTACAGTATAGTGTAGTGAGGCTGAGTTGAGGATTAGTTTTAAATTTCAGCCTTGCATTAGGTTTACTTATAGGTTTTGAGTTCTTGTTGGGGTTATGGTTTGGTTTTTCCTAGTGTTAGTCATAAGGTTAGGGTTATAGAAATGCTTAAATTTTGGATTTCACTAAGGTTTGGGTTAGTGTTAATTTTTTTGTTTTATTAGACAGATAAAGTTATAGACAGTAAGAGAGAGACAGAGAGAAAGGTCTTCCTTCTGTTGATTCACTCCCCACATGGCCACTATGGCTGGTGCTGTGCCAATCCGAAGCCAGGGGCCAGGTGCTTCCTCCTGGTCTCCCACATAGGTGCAGGGGCCCAAGCACTTGGGCCATCCTCCAGTGCTTTCCCGGGCCACAGCAGAGAGCTGGACTGGAAGACGAGCAACTGGGACTAGAACCTGGTGCCCACATGGGATGTCAGCACTGCAGGTGGAGGATTAACCAAGTGAGTCACGATGCTGGCCCCGGGTTAGTATTAATGTTTATGGTTAGGGTTAGGATGATGGTTAGGATTAGGGTGGGGCTTGAATTAGGTTTACCTATAGTTTTTGAGTTAGTTTAGAGTTAGTGTCTGATTTTGGCCTAGGGTTAGGGTTAAGAGGGATAGGGTTAGGAATAGGACTGTGCTTAGGTTTGGGGTTTCATTAGGATTGGGATTAGTTTTGGGTTGTATGTTTAAAATTAGGGGGAGGGTTAGGGTTAAGGTTTGAACTTGCATTAGATTTACCTATTGGGTTTGGGTAAGGTTAGAGTTAGATTTTGGAATTGGTCTAGGGGTTAGTGTTAGGGTTAGGGATATGCTTAGGTTCGGGTTTTGTTAGGGTTAAGGTTAGTGTTAGTGTTAAGAGTTGGGGTTAGTGTTAGAGATAGGGTTTGAGTTAAGCTTAGGTTAGGAGTAGGGTTAGAGGTACACTATTATTTTGGGTTTTGTGAGGGTTAGGGTTAGGTTTAGAGTGTAAAGTTAAGACTAGGATTCAGGTTAAGGGTAAGGTCCAGGTTTGTGTTAAGATTTAACTATAGGATATGGGTTAGAGTTAGGTTAGGGTTGGTTTGGCCTAGGGTTAAGGATATGCATATGCTTTGCATTTTGTTAGGGTTAGGGTTAGGGTTAGATTTTAGGGTTAGGGTTAGGAAGATGATTAGGGTTAGGGTTCTGGCTGGCCATGAGTTTACCTACAGTTTTTGGGTTAGGTTAGGGTTAAGGTTTGGTTTTGGCCTAGGTTTAGGGTTAGGGATATGATAATGTTTGGGGATTTTGGGGGGCTCAACTGAGGGCTACAGTTTGTGTTAGGTCTAGGCCGAGGATTAGGCTTAGGGTTTGTGTTAGGACTGTTTTAGGACTAGTGTTAGGGCTATGCTACAGCTGGGGTTATTGGTAAAGTTAGTGTTCTGTGTTGTGATACAGCTAGAGTTAGGTTTAGCACTAGGTCTAAGGCCTAGGTTAGCGTGAGGCTTAGGGTCAGGGTCAATGTTAGGGCTAGAGTTCGGTTCAAGGTTAGGTATAGGGCTGTGCTACTTTTAGTGTTAGTGTTAAGATTTTTGGTTAGGGTGAGAGTTAGGACTAGACTTACATTTAGGACTTGGAATATAGCTTGGGGTAGTATTAGGGTTAGGCTGGGCCTAGAGTTAAGGTTAGTGTTATGGTTTGGTTTAGGATTAGGATTTGGGCTATGCTTCTTTTAGGGTTATTGTTAGAACTAGTGGTTAGAGTTAGGGTTACAGGTAGATTTACATTTAGTACTTGGGCTAAGTAGTACGCTACTGTTTTGTTAGCCTAAGGCCTAGGGATATGGTTAAGTTTAGGAATAGGGTAAGGTTTAGGTTTATGGTTAGGAATAGGGTTATAGCTATGTAACAGTAAAAGTTATTGTTAGAATTTATGGTCAGTGTTAGAGATAGGGCTAGATTTAAGTTTAGTACTATGGCTAAGGCCTGGCCTAGTGTGAGGCTTAGGACCAGGACTTGAGCTAGTGTTAGGTTTAAGGTTACAGTTAAGGTTAGGGATATGCTATTGGTTAGAGTTACTATTAGGATTAGTGATTAGGGCATGGATTACTAATAGAGTTATGTTTAGGGTTTAGGCTATGGCTAGGGCTAGCATTAGGGTTAGGCAGAGGCCTAGGGTTAGGTTTTGGATTAGGGTAAGGGCTATGTTACAATTAAGGTTATTGTTATAATTAGTGGTTAATGTTACAGTTGGGGCTAGAGATAGGTTTAGCAGTAGGGCTAAGGAGAGGGCCAGTTAGATCCAGGGCTGTGATTAGGGTAAGGGTTAGGAGTAGGGTTAGGTATAGGGTTAGGATTAGGGCTAGGGCCATGCTAGGGTTAGTGTCCACTTAGTTTTAGAGGGTAGGGTGAGGGGCTAGAGTTAAGTTTAGTGCCAAGGGTAAGGTGTAGGCTAATTTTGTGTTTGTTTGAGGGCTAGAGTTAGGTTTATGGTTAGGAATAGTGTTAGGGCTATGTGACAAGGATATTTTTAGAATTCCTGGTTGATGTTTTGGATAGGGCTAGAGTTAGCCTTACTTAGTGTTAAAGCTAAGGTTATGCTCTACCCTAACCCTAAACCTATCCCTAGCCGTGGCTCTAATCCTCACACCAGACTTCACCTAAGCCCTACCGCTAAACCTAACTCTATAGCTAACCCTTACACTATTCCCTTACCTTAATCCTAACAGTAACCCTAATACTAACCCTGACCATAACCCTAGGCCTCTGCATAATCCTAATTCTGTCCCTAGCCTTATTCCAAGCATAATCTTAACTCTACTCCTAATGCTCAGACTAACCACTAATCCTAACAATGACACCAACTGTAGAATAGCCCTAGCCTTAGCCCTAGTCCTAATCCTAACCCTAACCCTACCCTAGTGCTGGCCCTGAGCCTCACACTAGCCTTAGCCTTAGCTTTAGAGCTAAACCTAACTCTAGTCCTATCCCTAACACCAACAACAAATTCTAACAATAACATTGTCACATAGTTGTAGTCCTATTGCTAAAGCTAACTCTTACCCTAACCCTAGGCCTTGGCTTAACACAAATGATAGCTCTCTAGCCCAAGCACTAAATTAACTCTAGCCCTGAGACTCACCCTAACACTTACCCAGCCTCTAAGCCTGAAACAAGCCCTCAACCTTACCCCACTATTAAAACTCACTCTAACTCACCCTAACGCTTGCCCTGGCTCTAAGCCTGAAAAAAGCTCTTAACTTTACCCCCCTGCTATGACTAGCTCTAGCCCTAAGCTTATACTAACAACTAATTCAAACATTAACTCTAACCATCACATAATCCTAACCCTATATCTAACCCTAACCCCAGGCCTTTACCTAACCAAAACAGTAGTCATAGCCATAGCCCAAGCCATAAACCAAATCTTCTACAATTCACCTTAACTACTACTTCTAACATGAATCGTAACCTTAGCAAAACCTTAGACCTAAACCTAACCCTATATCTGACCCTAATCTAACCCTGGCCCTAAATCTAATGGTAGCCCTAGCCCTAATCCTCATACTTGCCAGGACTTAGACTTAGTGCTAAATCTAACTCCAGCACTATCCCTAAAACTAATGACAAATTCTATCAGTAACCCTAACTGCCACATAAACCTACCCCTATTCCTAAACCTAACCTTAACCTTAAACAGAACCCTAACCCTAACCCTAGGCCTCAGCCTAACTCAAAGAATAGCCCTCAACATAGCCCAAGCACTAAACTTAACTCTATCCCTGCACTCACCCTAACCACTAAAACTAAACATAACACTAATTGCACCAGGGGCCTAGCTCTAATCCTATTGCAAACCCTAACTCTAGCCATAGCCCTGGACCTAAGCCTCACATTTGACCTGTACTTAGCATTAGTGCTAAACATAACTCTATCCCTATCATAAACACCAATGATAAATTCTATCAACAACCCTGTCACACAGCACTAACCCTATTCCTAAACATAATCCTAACTCTAACTCTAACCCTACTTTCACCTTAGCCTCAGCCTAACACAAATCAAAGATTAAATTTAGCCAAAGCATGAAAATAAATCTAGTACTAACCCTCGCTCTAACCACAAAACTAAATATAACACTAATTGTGACATATACTTAGCTCTAATCCTAATCATAACCCTAACACTAAACCTAGCCATGCTGACGTCGACACCACTACGCACACGGACGCTGATGCTGACGTCGCACACAGCTCTGCGTCAGGGACGTGGAACGTCATGGGCAGAGCGGCTGGATTCATCTGCCGGCGGCAGCAGGAAAGGATGCTGCGACTCTTCTAAAAGGTAGGAAAGGCCGGCGCAGCGGCTCACTAGGCTAATCCTCCGTCTGCGGCCCGGGCACACCGGGTTCTGGTTCCGGTCGGGGTGCCGGATTCTGTCCCGGTTGCCCCTCTTCCAGGCCAGCTCTCTGCTGTGGCCCGGGAGTGCAGTGGAGGATGGCCCAAGTGCTTGGCACCTGGCTCCTGCCTTCGGATCAGCACGGTGCACAGGCCGCAGTGCCCGTTGGGGGGGTGAACCAACGGCAAAGGAAGACCTTTGTCTCTGTCTCTCTCTCACTGTACTCTGCCTGTGAAAAAAAAGGTAGGAAAAAGGTTGGTTAACTAAGAAGCACAGGTAGGTAGAGGCGGTGCTGCTGAAACCTTGGGCAGTTCGGCAACGACTGTGTGGGGTGGCAGGAATACAGGTGGCCACAGCGGCTCCGTGTCAGTGTCCTAGGAGGGAATTGCGGCTCTGCCTTGGACGGAGCTACCACTGCCTCCTGTTCCACAGCCGCTGCCCATGGCTTCACCAGTACTGCCCGTACCTACCTGGGCTTCCTCGCTGACCGCGGAATTTTTGACCTCTCAGAAATCGCACCGCTACCGCTGCGTGCTTGCTCGCAGCCTCTGGCGAATGAACCGAGCTGCTCTGCCCATGACGTCCAACGTGGCCCTAGGGCAGTGTATTGTGTGGTGTTGCAGTAGGGACAGCGTCTGCACCGTAGTGTTGGACGCCGTGGCCGGAGTGGCTAGTACATCTGCCGGCAGTGGCAAGGAAGTATGCAGCGGCAGTGGTGCTGACTTCTGAGAGGTCGAGAAGTCAGTGGTCAGCGAAGAAGCCCAGGTAGGTAGGGGTGGTGGTGGGGAAGCCGTGGGCAGTGGCGGCAGCTCCTTTTTGGGGTGTTTGGATCGTGCGTTTCATAATCAGCTTCCAGTGTAACCCCCAAGGCAAGATCTAAATAGGCAAAGCTTGATGCATTGCATTGATGAATGTGAAACGTCTCGCTTAGAGAAATGGTAACGGAGTGTGGCTGGTGCGAGGCAAGCCTGGCTGCAGGGTATCGAGAGGCCAGGCAGGTGTCAAGAGGTGATGAGGGCCCCCCAGAGGTGAGAAGGGAGCAGAGCCTCGGGCTGAGGGGCGAGCCCTGGGGCGGGGTTCCCTGGCCCTGCCCTCTGGGACCTCAGGGTGCATCTGCATGCATGCGTGGAGGGCAGGGGCGTAATCTTGTAGAGGAGACCAGCTTGGTGGGTATTGCAGCAGCGAGCAGAGACAAATAAGAGCACTGTTTTTTGTGGTAGGTGACCTCGGGAGGAAACTCCTCAGACCGATGTGCCCCCGCCTGTGGCTGTCTTGGGACCGGCTCTCTCGGGACGCGCGGAAATGGTGAGTTTGTGCACAGGGAGGTCAAGAAGATGCAGCGTCGGCCCCCAAAAGCCGCTGAGGCCCGGGCCAAGGCCCAGGCCCGGGCCAGCTTGACATAGAGCAGGGAGCGCGGGCATGCTGGCAAGCCGAATGCGCTGGGAATGTTGGGAGGGCAGGCACTGGGGGACGCACCGAGGCCCTCCAGGTGTCCAGAGGGGGTTGGGCAAACCCGGTGCCTGGAGTGTGGGTTCAGGAGGGAAGGTGTGGGGGCCGGCAGAGGCTTGGTCCTCGGCGGAGGGGAGGGGGAAGCTGCATGCTCTGGCATCCTCCCCTATGGGGCATGGCGGGTTTTCCCGCCAGGGTCCAGAGAGTGCTTCCTGACACCCTGTGGGAGCCAGGCGGAGGGGCGGGTGCGAGCTGCAGGTGCCAGGCACCCTGCTGGCCGCGTGGATGGGCTGACAGCCCCGTGGCTCTGGGTAGGACAGCGGCAGGTGGCGCGGGAGTTGTGTCTGTGGTCCGTCGGGACGCTCTTAGCCGGTTCCCTCTCAGACAGAACGAGTTTCTGGGATTGGAAGCTGAGTGGGCTTGGGTGGGCTTCCGTGGATTCCGGAAATGCACGCCCCCGACCCCCAATTTCAATGAGTGGCTGAGGGTTGTCTGTGGTACTGCAGCCACAGGGCTCAAAGGGCCACTGGGCCAGAGGATGAGAGGAGAAGCAGAAGGGCAAGAGGATGACCCGCACCGTTCCACTGAGAATGGCGAGAACCACGGGCGTGAGGTCGAGGATAGGACTAGGGGGTGTCCTTGACTGTCCCGGACTTCTCAGAGGGCTGGGCCACGTGCCTGACAGGAGCTGCAGCAAAGGTGCCGGATGCTCCCTGTGTGGCACTGACCCACACCGGGCCCTGCATTCGGGAGGTTTGCAGTGACATCCTTTACTTGGATGTGTGTTGGGGAGGGAGCTGGTGGCAGGGAGCCCAGACAACACGTGTGTGATCATCGAGAGATGTGTGTTCAGGTGACGGAGGAGTTCATGTTGGTTGCTGGGACGCAGACCATGGGACACGAATGCCAGCGTGTGTGCTTCCCTTAAAAGGTGGACTTGGTGTCTGTTGGGGTGGTTTTCTCTCTGTGCCAGCTGAATTGAGTGCAGTTGCATGTCGTGGCACCTCGGGAGAGGACAAGCCTCCTGTCCTTCGTGCAGCTGATGCCTCTTGAGCTCCCCAGTAGGGCTGAGAGCAGCAACAGAAAACCCAAGGACACAGAGCAAAGTCCTCTGCTCTTGTAGGAGCTACAGTGTCCTGGAAGTGCGAGGCAGGCGTGCCCAGGGTTGTGGCGACACGAGGCTTGGCAGGATCCAAGGGAGCGTCCCGCTTTGTGCTTGTGGACTGTTTCCTCAAAGCCTGGTGGGGAGCAGGGAGCTCCTTGCAGGTGGAGGAGTAAGGACTGGCTTCCCCCTTTCCCGATCCCTTGCCATTCTTCTCCCTGTTCTCCCTTGCGTTTGCATATGGCTCCTCCGGTGTCCCTCCCTTGTGTGCACAGAGGATTCTTGCGCACGGGCCTAGTGTCTTCTGGATGGACAAGACAGCGCTTGCTTCTGTGGAAACGAACGTGCCGTGTATCGCTTTGAAGCCCACGGGGGAAGTTGTGTCGTTCTGCTGCGGGCGCCTTAGGGTCCTGGGGTTCTGGACAAGCTGAGCCCTGACCAGCGCTTTGTCCACTGGTTTTGGCATGGGGCCTCTTGGAATCGGGCTCTGGGGCGGGGGACTTCCCGTTTCTAGTTGGGAAGGCAATAGAGACGGAGATCGGCTGTAGCGCCGTGCCAGGAGGCATTTTTGTCTGTGGTGTGGGAGAGGGCATGTGACGCGTCTGTGATGACTGGAGCCCAAAGAAGCTTTGAGGTGAGGCGAGCTGCACAGCCTTGGAAGCAGCCTGTGAAGTGGTGACTCTGAGTGCATCGGTGAGCTCTAGGTGGCGGCCTGTGCTGAGTGCACGAGTGAGAAAGCAGAGACCCCTCAGCATTTCTTGGGCTCAAGGAAGACAGCAGGACGTCCGTAAGGGAATCACGGTGAAGCTGGGAAGTCCTTTCTCTCTCTCCTTCTCCTTCTCTCTTTCTGCCTCTGCCTCTCCCTCTGCCTCTCTGTTTCTGCTTTTCAAACAAAGAAGCAAATCTCAACAAACAAGAAACTCCCCCCCCGACCCCCCCCCCCCCAAAAACTAACAACTAGAGTGTTCCTGAATTTCCAGTGCCTTGGAAGTCATCCAAGTATCTGTGGGGACGGATACACGGCACGAGAGGAGAGTGTGACACAGGGACATGCTAGCACGGGGCGGGAAACCGTCCCTGTTCCTGCCACACGCTCGAAAGGCCCCCAAGTGCCGGTGATGGTCCAGGAGGAAAGCAGGAGCCAAGAACCTCAGAGGGCTGTGCCATGTGAGTGGCGGCGTCCAGAGCTCCGAGGCACGGATGTGCGTCTTGGACAAGATCCCAACAGCACAGGCCATGACGACAAAAAGAGACAAACGGGATTCCATTATGAAACAGATGTTGTTTATTTGTTGGAAACACAGAGTTAGGAGAGGCAGAGACAGAGGCAGAGGGGTGGGGGGAGCGAGGGGAGGAGGGAGGGAGGGAGGGGACTTCCAGCTTCTGGATCACTCTCCAGATGACCACAATGGCTGGAGTGGGCGGAACCGAAGGCAGTGCCCTCTCGAGGTGCCCCCTCTGCCCCACAGGTCCTGTGTGGGGATCTCATGGGAGCCACGCATGTCCTGCGCCCGCGGAAATGGTGGATGTGAGCAAGCAGAGGTGGAGAAGCCACTCTAGGCACAGTGAATTAAAATGACAAGCGAACCCGAAACAAAAGTTGCATTTTCAGAACATTGAACTCAGGGAGCATGAGGTATGTCGATGCCTAAGGTACAATGTGCTGAGGCGAAGAAAAGTGATCTTGGGTTCCATGATCAGTTTCCAGTGCAACCCCCAAGGCAAGATCTAAAGCAAAGCTTGATGCATTGCATTGATGAATGTGAAAGGTCTTGCTTGGGGAAAGCGAGGAGGAGTGTGGCTGGTGCGAGGCGGGCCTGGCTGCCAGGTGTGGAGAGGCCAGGCAGGTGTCAAGAGGTGATGGGGGCCCCCCATGGTAGGTGAGAAGGGGGCGGAGCCTCGGGCTGAGGGGCGAGCCCTGGGGCGGGGCTCCCTGGCCCTGCCCTCTGTGACGTCAGGGTGCGTCAGGGTGCGTCTGCGTGCGTGGGCGGAGGGCGGAGGGCGGGGGCGTGATCCCGTGGAGGCGGCCAGCTTGGCAGGTCCAAGTGCAGCGAGCGGAGGCGAGTCGGAGCACCTGGCTGAGTGGTAGGTGACCTCGGGAGGAATCTCCTCAGCCCGATGTGCCCCCGCCTGTGGCTGTCTTGGGACCGGCTCTCTCGGGACGCACGGAAACGGTGAGTTTGTGCACGGGGAGGTCAAGAAGCTGCGGCGTCGGCCCCCCCAAATGCTGCCGAGGCCCAGGCCAAGGCCCAGGCCCAGGCCCGGGCCAGCTTGACATGGAGCAGGGAGCGCGGGGCGTGCTGGCAAGCCGAATGCGCCGGGACTGTTGGGTGGGCGGGCACTGGGGGCCCGCACCCAGGCCCTCCAGGTGTCCAGAGGGGGTGGGGCAAGCCCGGTGCCTGGAGTGTGGGTTCAGGAGGGAAGGTGTGGGGGCCGGCAGAGGCTTGGTCCTCGGCGGAGGGGAGGGGGAAGCTGCATGCTCTGGCATCCTCCCCTATGGGGCATGGCGGGTTTTCCCGCCAGGGTCCAGAGAGTGCTTCCTGACACCCTGTGGGAGCCAGGCGGAGGGGCGGGTGCGAGCTGCAGGTGCCAGGCACCCTGCTGGCCGCGTGGATGGGCTGACAGCCCCGTGGCTCTGGGTAGGACAGCGGCAGGTGGCGCGGGAGTTGTGTCTGTGGTCCGTCGGGACGCTCTTAGCCGGTTCCCTCTCAGACAGAACGAGTTTCTGGGATTGGAAGCTGAGTGGGCTTGGGTGGGCTTCCGTGGATTCCGGAAATGCACGCCCCCGACCCCCGGTTTCAATGAGTGGCTGAGGATTGTCTGTGGTACTGCAGCCACAGGGCTCAAAGGGCCACTGGGCCAGAGGATGAGAGGAGAAGCAGAAGGGCAAGAGGATGACCCGCACCGTTCCACTGAGAATGGCGAGAACCACGGGCGTGAGGTCGAGGATAGGACTAGGGGGTGTCCTTGGACTGTCCCGGACTTCTCAGAGGGCTGGGCCACGTGCCTGACAGGAGCTGCAGCAAAGGTGCCGGATGCTCCCTGTGTGGCACTGACCCACACCGGGCCCTGCATTCGGGAGGTTTGCAGTGACATCCTTTACTTGGATGTGTGTTGGGGAGGGAGCTGGTGGCAGGGAGCCCAGACAACACGTGTGTGATCATCGAGAGATGTGTGTTCAGGTGACGGAGGAGTTCATGTAGGTAATATTGAAGTCAGTAATAAACATTAAAAATTTCATAATTTTTAAACAAAGCTATGTCATTTCGTTTAATTTCTGCTATAATCAAAGAGAAAAGTAATTTTAAGAATTTAAGACCCTCCTGATACAGCTGGGAGAGAAACCAAAGATGGCCTAAGTACTTGGGCCTTTGCATATCCTGGGAGACTTGGATGGAGTTCCTGGATCCTGGCTTTAGTGTGGCCCAGCCAGTTGACTATTGCTCCCATATGGGGAGTGAAACAGTAGGTGGAAGATCTGTCTCTCCCTCTCTCTCTAACTTTGACTTTCAAATTAATATTTATATCATTAAAAAAGAATCTGTTTAAAACAGTGCTGCTGGCACCGCCGCTCACTAGGCTAATCCTCCGCCTTGCGGCGCAGGCACACCGGGTTCTAGTCCCGGTCGGGGCACCGATCCTGTCCCGGTTGCCCCTCTTCCAGGCCAGCTCTCTGCTGTGGCCCGGGAGTGCAGTGGAGGATAGCCCAAGTGCTTGGGCCCTGCACCCCATGGGAGACCAGGAGAAGCACCTGGCTCCTGCCATTGGATCAGCGCGGTGCACCGGCCGCAGCAGCCATTGGAGGGTGAACCAACGGCAAAAGGAAGACCTTTCTCTCTGTCTACCTCTACTGTCCACTCTGCCTGTCAAAAAAATAAAAAATAAAAAAATAAAACAGTGCTATGTGTCTTTTCACTCACATGCATAAAGCATGCTTGGAAGGCTATGTAGACTCCAAGAGAGTATGAGGTCCAAGAATAATTTCAGACATTGCTTAATTTGATCAGGTAAAAGGAACTTTCCAAATATTTAAAATATTATTTTGGGGACTAGGTAAAGTCTAGAAGCCACTTGTAGAAGCAAGATCAGAGGATCTAATTAAGAAAGTTCCTACCAATTATTGTAAGCTCTGAAAGCTTTTACTCATGACTTCCTGAGAACATTTAAATTCCTCCAGATTACTTCCTGCTAAGTATCTCCTATCATTATCCTGTTCTAATGTTAGAGTATGCATGTATGTGTCTAGATAAATATATAAAGGTTTTTCCACTATATATGGTTATAGATGCATTTATTATATATGAGACTAATTTTAAAAATCATGGGTAACTGAAACTAAAAGATATCTATTTTGTTAAAAATTTTTAATTCCTTGTAGTTTTTTCACAATACTTGTTTTTTCTGAACGTTATAAGACTTCTCATGAATTTAATTCTTAATAACTTTTATATTCATAACATACAGACATTTTGAACATACATGTACATGTATGTTAGTGACTATAATTTTTTCTGGCTTCATATTTAAAATTGATTATACAACTTGTCATTTTACATTATGAGAATCTTTTTACATTAAAAGAATCAAAAAGCTATTTGGTGACCAGAAGACTTATACTTTCTAAATATCCACATGATTCACATTATATAGCCCCTATGGCACTAAGTAGCTCAACTGGCCAATCTTGACTTCCATTAGAAACATCAAAAGATCATATGCCTATCTCTACAAGACTGTTAAGAAATTACTTTCATGCTTTCCAAAATCTCTCATTTTAGCTTGCACAAATGAAACCAATGTATTCTGCCTAGGTGAAATTATAAGATAGAAGCATCTTTGATCTTTAAGTAGCATACTGTAGTGAGATGCACTGCATTGGATATGAAAAACAAACTGTGTGTGTGTAAATTTGGCTACAACTGTGAGTTTTTGGTCATTTTAAATAAAACAGTTTTAATTTATAATGGGTGTTAAAATAATTTTTGTTGGCCGGTGCCGTGGCTCAATAGGCTAATCCTCCACCTGTGGTGCTGGCACACTGGTTTCTAGTCCCAGTCGTGGCGCTGGATTCTGTCCCAGTTGCTCCTCTTCCAGTCCAGTTCTCTGCTGTGGGCCCTGCATCCGCTGGCTCCTGGCTTCGGATCAGCGCAGTGTGCCGGCTGCAGGCGCCGGCCACAGTGGCCATTTGGGGGTGAACCAACAGAAAAGGAAGACCTTTCTCTCTGTCTCTCTCTCTCTCTCACTGTCCACTCTGCCTGTCAAAAAATAATAATTTTTGTTTAAATGACATAGTTTATGTGTTTAGTGTCTGCAAATTCTAATATTTATGGTTCCTCTTAAGAACAAGACCATAGAGATGTTAATAAGAAGCATTTATGCATAATAGGAATTATTTACCAATTTCTTTAATATTAGCTGATTTGCAAAATGAAATGTGTAATGTAATCTCATTTAGAGCGGAAACTTTTATATTATTTATTGGTAAGCACTCTCAAAATTCATGGTAAAGCTTGAGAGTAATATGTTCTCTTGAACAAATAAACATATAAATCAATAAAATAATAAATTACTTAATATATACTAAACTGATCTTCTGTATATAAAGAGAATTGAAAATGAATCTTGATGTGAGTGGAAGGGGAGAGGGAGCGGGAAAGGGGAGGGTTGTGGGTGGGAGGGAAGTTATGGAGGGGAAGCCATGGTAATCCATAAGCTGTACTTTGGAAATTTATATTCATTAAATAAAAGTTTCAACAAAAAAAAAATAAATAAAATAAAATAATAAATTAGTAATACCATGCAATTTTGAAAAGTTGGAGAAGCCTTGACTGGATAATAGAAACTTTGATGGTAATTACTAAGGTTTAATCTGAATGAACTAAATTATAAAATCGTCAACAGTATTTTTCTAAGAAAAGGGATAAGCTACAATATGTGATTTATTTCACATACTTTTAAAAATACTTATTTATTTATTTACTTGAAAGTCAGAGTTAGAGACAGAAGAACAGAGATCTTCAGTCTGCTGATTCACTACTCAAATAGCTGCAAGGGACAGCTCTGGGACAGCCTCAAGCCAGGAACCTTGAAATCCATCTGGATTTCCCACATAGGTGGCAGGGCCAAGCATTCAAGCCTTCTTGTACTGACATAACCAACTGTGTCATAATGCCAGCCACTATCATGTATTTTTAGTTGCTGATTTTATATAAAAAATCAAATGTCAAATTTGTTAGCACTCTAAATTTGCATGACTGTATCTACATATTGATTTAAATGCATAAAATTTAAATACTTCAGTCATGAGCATGCAACTTCTTACTAATTTTGGAACTTAGATATTTATCATGGGAAATAATGGTTAATGTGTTCCCCTATATGTTTGTTGAATTATTTCATTATTATGAAATATATTAGTATTTTTATTTATTTTTCTTCCAAAACCATGGACTTACTCAGCATTTGAAGAAATTATAGGTCTAAAACTCATTCTTGCTTTAGGTAAGTCTGCAGGATTTCAGAATGATTACATGTTGTTACTGCAGGAAGACAAGAATCATGATCTCAGCCAGTTTATTTGTTCTCATGATACTTTTTGAATTTTGAATACTTTTTTCAAATTTCATTTGAAAGTTACATAGAAACATATACTAAAATTCATCCTTTCTTGTTTGTTATGAATAAAAAGAGGTCAGTAAAAGCAAGATTTCATATAATAGGCAGAGCTGATTACATTGTTACATCCATCACAGTGCTGAGATCATTATTTTATCTTTATAAAAATTCTAGGGGAGTAAGTATCACAATACCTGCACATTAAAGAGGAGGGGGAAGGGTTAGTATAAAAATGGTCTCAAACAAAGCAGAATAGAACTCTCAATAGTAATCAACTAGTAATTGACAGTTTTCAGATTTGAAGTCAGGTACTCTTGTGCTCAGAGCTTGCATTGTTGTGCCACGCATTACCAGTAAAAGTAGTAACCATAATTATATATATGTATATATGTAATTATTAATATTTGTCAAATACTTATTAAATGATATATATATCACAGAACAGCTATATGACATAACTATTGATGTCAACGTTTAATAGGATGAAGTAGAGAGAACTCAAGTGAAGGTTTACTGGTCAACAGGAAAGAGTTAATTTTGCAGAATCCTTGAACTTTCTGTTTCAGTAGGCTCACGCTCTGTGATCTTCACAACCTATTTTTGCTCACACTTAAATTGTCTTCAGTGTTAATCCAAATATAATAATAACACTACATTACTGAGACACATAGAAGCAATATTTAGAGAAATTTTTCCATCAAAGATAATCAGACATACAGAAGACTGCTTGTTCAGGATGGACACATGTGATCTTCTTACAGTTTACCACATATTCATTCATTGAATAGCATCTGTGCTTACCCTGAGAAAGGGGAGCTGAAGAGGGAGCCAGAAATGATATTTGCCTTTGAAAGCTACATAATTAAGTTGTGGTGATTATCTAGGTAGATATGTAAATAAACAATGTCCTTTGTTTTGTTTTAGGGTTCAAGCATACTATCATAAACACTGATATGGACTTATAAACATTGTTGAAGATTCTTGTAATTCTAAAATATTCAGGGTCAAATGAAATAATTAAAAAAAAATACAGTTCAGTATTGTGTTTAAGACATCCTATTTCACTTCACCCCATTTTAGTGAACCTTTTCCTAATATACCACCACCCAGCATGATGTTGGCCAAGACTGCACGGAATCAGTCATGGGGCGCACAATGTATTCTAGATTTCAACTGGCTGAAATGATTCTCAGAGCACATAAGCTTGTGGGTCAAATACCAGCAAGCTTCTCCCCTACCTTGTTTATTTTTTATATTTTTTAAAGATAGCTTTCCCAAATGTAAAAGAAGTGTCTGACCTCACTAGCAAAAAATGATGATTTTGAACAAAGTTTAACAAAACACTATTTGCAACAAAACACAACAGAACACACAGGCATTTCTTTTTTTCTTTTTTTAAAAATTTCGCTCCCACATTTAAGTGAAGTACATGCAGTACTTGCCTTTCTGTGTTAGTTTATTTCACCTAAAATGTCCCCCAGTTCCAGCCATTTTAATTCAAATAGTAGAATTTCATTTTTTAAAAAGATTTATTTATTTGAAAGTCAGAGTTACACAGAGAGAGGAGAGGCAGAGAGAGAGAGAGGGAGAGGGAGAGATCAAGAGGTTCTGTTTCATGGTTCACTCCCCAGATGGCTGCAATTCTGTTGTATGTAACACATTCTCTTTTTCCATTGATATTATAATGGGCAACTCTGTTGATTCCACACTGTGGCTTTTGTGCATAGTGTTGCTATAAACATGGTGGAATAGTTTTTCTTTTACACAATGTGTTCATGTCTTTGGGGTATAAATCCAGCAGGGGGATTTCTTTATTATAGTGCAAAGTCTATTTCTATGTTTTTAAACAGTCTGCATGCTGTTTTTGACAGTGGCTACATTGATTTACCTTCCCACCAACAGTCTGTAAGAGTTCCCCTTTCTCTACATCTTCATTACTATTGGTTGCAGCATTTTCCCCATGCGTTCCTGTAGCAATTTGATGGTGTTCTCTCTCTCTCTCTCTCTCTCTCTCTCTCTCTCTCTCTCTCTCTCTCTCTCTCACACACACACACACACACACACAATTGGTTAGCAATTAGGTTAATATACCCAATTAAAGAAATGAACTTCTATGACCCAATATTTACTGCCGGAACTGGTTAAAGTAGCTGTAACATTGGAAAACTCACTTAATTTTCCAAAGCTGTTTCTTTAAAATGATTTTCTGTTTCAGTAAAAATGATAATAAAGCCTGGTTTTCCTTATGCAGATTTTGAGAGTAAATAAATGGAAATAAAACTCAAGAATATGTTCCTAAATAGCTTATATATAAAGTAGTTAGAGAAATTTATTGCTCTATTTTTCCCTACTTCTTCCTGTGAATTTAATTTGCTCTTCTTTTTTTCTTATTGTAGAAGTTTAGATTATGTATTTTACATATTCTTTGTAGTTTATGCATTCATTGCCACAAGTTTTCTTTGGGTAATGCTTTTGCTGCAACCCACAAATAAGTTGTATTTTGATTTTCATTTTGTTTAAAATATTTGGAATTTTCTCTTGAGATTTATTCTTTGACTCATGGTTATGCAGAAGTGTGTTGTTTAAACTCCAACTATTTTGGAATCTTTCAGGTTATCTTTTTATTATTCATTTCAAGAATATCTCCATTATGATATGAGAGCATACGTTGTATGATGCTTCTTTGAATTTGTTGAAGTATATTTTATGCCTGAGAATGTGGAATACTTTGGTGGATAGTCCATTTGAACTTGTCCACCTGAACTTGAGAAAAAATATATATTCTTCTGTTGTCAGTAAAGAAATCTACAGGTGTTTAATGTGTCCAGTTGATGGTGTTGCTGAATTTGACTATGTATTTATTGTTTGGAATTGTTTGTTTCTGGTGGAGGTATGTTGAAGTCTCCAATGATAAAGATGGATTCATGAATTCCTCCTTTCTGTTCTTGTAACTTTGCCTCCTATTTTTATGTTCTCTTTAAGAACCACTAAGCATTCTTAGAGAATCAATCCTACTGTCAATTTAATGCCCTTCTTTATCACTGAGAACTTTTCCTTCTCTGTGGTCTGCATGGTGTGAAATTAATATATCTACTTCCACTTTCTTCTGATTAGTGTTAGCATGGCTTATTCTCTATCTGCTTAATTTTTACACATATGTCTTTATATCTAAATGAGTCTCCTGAGGACAGTATAAGGCTATAGGTGGGTTTTGCTTCATGATCCACTTTGACAAGCTCTTGTTAAGTTTAATTGTAGCATGAAATCATTAACATTCAAAGTGATTATTGTTATTATTATTATCATTATTTAAAAGGAAGGAGAAGGAGAAGAGGGGGTGGAGAGAGAGAAATCCCATCTGCTGATTTACTCCCCAAATGCCCACAATAGATAAGGCTGGGCAGTGCTGAATCTAGGAGCCATGAACACAATCTGAGTCTCCTACTTGCGTGGCAGGGACCTAGATGCTTGATCCATCACTTCTGTCTCACAGGGCAGGCATCAGAAGGAAGCTGGAAACAGGAGTGAAGCCAGAACTTGATCCGAGACCCTCTGACATGGGATGTAGGTGTCATAAGCAGTGTCTTAACCTCTATACCAGACGTGTGTCCCTAGAGTGATTATTGTTATACCTGAATTGATTTCTAAAATCTAAAATAGAGAAAAATTTCTCTGTATAACAGTTTACATGTAGTGAATAACTAAGACTAATTTTTTTAAAGCTCAGCAGATTTCTCAAGAGTGTATGATTGCTAGTCAGCCCATATGTTTTTCTTTTTTTTGGTAAATATTTATTCAATTGTTTGAACCGAAGAAATAGAAAAAGAGAGAGAGAAGGCACACAAGAGTGAGCTGGGTCTGGCCAAGACAAAACCAGGAGCCTGGAACTCAATCCAGATCTACCGCTTGGTTGGCAGGCCCCAAGTATTGAGATGTCATCTGTTGCCTCCATGGGTCCCTGTGAAGTAGACGGCTGGATAAGAAGCAGAGATAAGGATCGGATGTGGATATCTTTAACCACTCAGACAGAAGCCTGCACCTCTATAATAACTTTTGTTGGAAATACCTGGTCATTTAACTTTTTCCTGCATTTGTACATACGTATCTCCTGTTTGTCATTGACTTGCCATTAGATCCATAGGATGGATATTATTCATGATGTTTTCTTTAAAATGATGAAGAACAATTAGTCAAGAAGCATCAGCAGCCTTTATAGTTTGGTGGCTTTGACCTAGACTTCAGAGTGAAAATACAAATCCAGTTGAAATTTGAATTTTTCTTGTTTTACATTTTTAATTTATATAAAGTGAACAAATTTCACATATTTCATATATATATATGTATATGTATAGGTTTAAGAGCACCATGATACTTCCCACCCATCTCCCTCTCCCATGCTCCCACCATCATCCTCCTCCTTTCCTTACTTTCTCCTTCAGTTTTTACAGTGACATACTTTGAGTTTGTTTGATGATCATGAGCTTAACCCTCCAGTAAATAAAGAATTCGATGAGTAGTAAGTAGAAAAACCACTGCTCCTCAGGAGCATAGACAAAGGCTGTAAACAGCAATCAAATCTCCAAATGTCAGTTTTGTCCATTGTTGATCTCAATTATGCTCATATACATTAATGTTTATACTCTGTATTAGTTACCACAAATCAGGGAAAACATATGATATTTGTCTTTTTGGGACTGGCTTATTTCACTAAGCATATTGATTTCTAGTTGCATCTATTTTCTGGCTAAAGACAGGGTATCATTCTTTTTTCTTCTAGCTCAGTAGAATTCTATATTGTTTATATACCACATTTTCTTTATCCAGTGTTTAGTTACTGAACATATAGGTTGATTCCATAGCTTGGCTTTTGTGAATTGAGCTGCAATAAACATGAGGGTACAGATGACTCTTTCATATGCTGGTTTCTTTTCATTTGGGTAAATTACCAGGAGTGAGATGGTTGAGTGTAGAACTACTTTCAGATTTCTGAAGAACCTCCATATTATCTTCCATAATGGTTGTGCTAATTTGTATTCCCACCAGCAGTAGAAAGGTATCGTTTTCTCCACATCCTTGCAGGAATTTATTGTTTTTTGATTTTTGGATGATAACCACTCTGCCTAGTGTGAGATGAATTCTCATTGTGGTTTGGCTTTTCACTTCCCTGACGGTAGTAGTCCTGAGCATGTTTTTTTTTTTTTTGTTTAAGATTTATTTATTTGAAAGAGTTATAGAGAGGCAGAGAGAGAGAGCGAGTGAGAAAGAGAGAGAGAGGTCTTCCATCCGATGGTTCACTCCCCAGATGGCCACAGCTGCCAGAGCTGTGCCGATCTGAAGCCAGGAGCCAGAAGCTTCTTCGGGTCTCCCATGTGGGTGCAGGGTCCCAAGGACTTGGGCCGCCTTCTAGTGCTATCCCAGGCCATAGCAGAGAGCTGGATCGGAAGAGGAGCAGCTGGGACTAGAACTGGCGCCCAAATGGGATGCCAGGGCTTCAGGCCAGGGCTTTAACCTGCTGCGCTACATCACCGGCCCCCTGAGCATGTTTATGTGTGTCTGTTGGCCATTTGAAATTTGTCCTTTGAAAAAATGCCTGTGGAAGTCCTTTGCCCATTCCTTAGCTGGATTGTTTGTTTTGTTGCTTTTGAGTTTCTTGAGCTCTTTAGAGATTTTGGATATCACTTCTTTTTCAGTTTCATACTTCTCAGGCTTTTCTCCCAGTCTATCAGTTGCCTCTTCACTTTGTCAAATGTTTCCTTTGCAGTCCAGAAAGTTCTTAGACTCTTATCCATTACTTCCTCAGCTTTATTGTCTCTGCCAGTCCAAATGTCCAGCTCTCTGGCTTTCCCCACCCCTTCCTGTGGGACATGCATATCATTTTCCAGGTCTCTTGTCATGCACAGTTGCAGAGATCAGTCAAACACCAACTCTGACATCTCATTTACTGCCACAGATGCACGGAGTAAATAACCTAACATAAAAATCTGTAACTTGTCACATCCAGTGGCAGGGGGAAGGCAGGGATGTCCTGGGTGTGGCCCAAGGCTCTACTTGCCAGTGCTGCTAGGGGGCGGTGTGGGAGGTGGGTGCACAGTTGGGAAGAGAAGGATGTGGATTCGTGAGGCAAAGACTGTGGATCCTATGGGTGGAGGTCCACTTGTCCTCCCAGACCACCTCCTCATTCCCAGGCCTGCTTTTCCTAAAGCCCGTGAAGCGTAGTTGAATAAAGCCCTGGAGGTGCCAGGTTTTCAGCAGGAACAGAATGGGTGAGTGGCCTCGCGGGGAGGGCTCAGAACCCCAAGGCACTGCCTCAGTTCTTCCAAGGTCTACAACGTCTGAGACCACTTTTCTGTCTAGCTGAGTACCTGGAGGATGAATGAGTTGGGGGCCCAGATTGCGGGAGATTTCTAGCCAGGCAGGATGGTAGGGCATCAGGGCAGCTGAGGAATGGCCAGGAGAGCCCTTGGGAGGGGAAGTTGGAGACGCCTGACCCTTCAGTGTAGGTTTTAGAGGTGGAAGGGATGAATTTTTGTAGCATTTTGAGCCAGTTTCCAGTGTGATACGTAGAACTGCCTATTTGTTGATGGAGTAGATGGATTCTAGTGACCTTTCCTTTTCACCCGAAAAATGTTTGCTACAAACAACCTTGCATTGGCTTACCAGGTTGGCCACTGGTAGCCAGAAGTTCATAAGCACTCAAGTGAATCAGATAGTAAAGAGAGGAGATTATGAAGTAGTATCTGATGGTCTTTCCCAGTTTCTGCCAAGGGCAGAGGGTGAGGTTCTTCACTGTTTTTATTCTTGGCCTTGTCCGGGAAGAAATGTTCCTAGCATTTGTAACCTTGCAGGCATGTGTTTAGGGGGGTGGGAGTATCCATGAACTTGGAACTGGACCGCCTCTATTTCTGGCTGTGCTAGGATGCTGGCCCCAGGGAGCCAGTGGAAAGGGCATAAAAGGGCCCCTCCCAACCTTCACCAGGGTGATTACAAACAAGGTGTGATCGTTGCCAGGTTTTGATGTCAATGTTATGTGCAGTGTCTGTACTCCAGGACTCCGTGCATATTCCTGTGGAAGGGACTGTGCTATGGGTTACCTATACTGAGTTGGTTGCCACCATGGTAATGAGATCCAAGACTGTCTGGGAGGTAGTAGACGGAAGTGGGCCTGGATGTACAGGTTGGGGCCAGATTCTGATGATTGGTGACTCTACTAGTCTGCATCTGGGGAGAGGTCAGCGACAGGGCCTGTACTGAATGAATGAGTGGACCAGATGAGAAGCCATTGGAAGCATCAGAGCTCTGGTGGGACATTGTTAGCCAGTGGAAGAACTGGGAAGACCTCTATACTGTATACAACATCAGCTTCTACTGATGGTGCTGCTGAATCCTTCTCCTAATCAAAGAAAGATGCTCTTGACTTACGTACCCCTTCTGTGCAGTCCACTTGGCAGTCTGGGCATGCTTAGGTATAGGAGGTGTTTCTCAGTCCATACCTGCCTGCCTTAGTGTGGAGCCAAACCTGTGATTGCTTTGAATGGATGGAGCATTCCTGGACAGTTGATGGGATTGGTCTTGAAGTTGATCAGTCCCATAAACAGTCTCATTAAACCAGAATTATGAGGCAGCATTAGTGGGGGGGTTGGGGTGGTGAACATTTCTCCAAGGCAAAAGGTGGTGATATTTTAAAAAATACATTTATTTATTTATTTGAAATGCAGAATGACAGAAAGGGAGAGAGGGATAAAGAGAGAGAAAGACACACACACACAGAGCATGTTTCCATCCACTGCTTCACTCCTCAAACGCCCCAACAGCCAGGGCTGCACCAGGCAGAAACCACAAGCAAGGAATTCTGTCCAGCTTTCCCACGTGGAAGGCAGGGTCTCACATACTTGGGCCTCCTCTGTGCCACCCAGGTGCATTAGCAGTGAGCTGGATCAGGAGTGTAGCACCTGGGACTTAAACTGGCACTCCAAGATTGGTTGCTGGCATTGCAAGCTGCACCACAATGCCAGCTCTTGTCATTTTGTGTTCCAAGGTAGTGTTTCTGAAGGACTTTTGGTTTCTTGGAGAAGGGCCTCAGTGAATCTGTGTAGTACTTTTTATTATAAAATTCTAATTAGTAAGGAACTGAAAGTATTTTAATGAACATTTAGAAGGCCAGGGTTAGGATAGTCGGTTTGTTTAGTTGTGGTAAAGAGTTTCATATTTTATTGTAAAATATTAAGCTGAAAAGTTGCATTTGTGTTTTTTAATGTTTTAAATAAGATGTAACTATTCAGCTTTCCTGATGATCATATAACATGGCCTATGGTTACCTGCTTGGGTCTGAGTGTGTTCTTGAAATTATGCTGGATGTGGAACAGGAAGGGCTAAGTCTGAGGCCCTCTGCCTCTTGCTAGCTGTGTATTTCTGATTTCAATTATCAATTTCTAATACTTGACCCCCAAGTTTTCTTTTTTTTTTCTTTTTGACAGCCAGAGTGGATAGTGAGAGAGAGAGAGAGAGACAGAGAGAAAGGTCTTCCTTTTTGCCCTTGGTTCACCCTCCAATGTCCGCTGCGGCCGGCACATCGTGCTGATCCAAAGCCAGGAGCCAGGGGCTTCTCCTGGTCTCCCATGGGGTGCAGGGCCCAAGCACTTGGGCCATCCTCCACTGCACTCCCAGGCCATAGCAGAGAGCTGGCCTGGAAGAGGAGCAACCAGGACAGAATCCGGCGCCCCGACCGGGACTAGAACCTGGTGTGCCAGTGCCGCTAGGCAGAGGATTAGCCTGTTAAGCCACGGCGCCGGCCAATCCCCAAGTTTTCTGTGTACAATGCAATAAATAAATAAGCTTCTTCCCAAAGGAGGTTTTGTAAAGGTTAAAGGAGACAGAAGACATAAAATAGCTTCAGCCAGTGTGAAGGCTCCACCAGCTTCTGATAAAGTTATCCTCTGCCACCTGAAAATGACCTGGCAGATTAGCAGATACAAAAGAGGTGCAAATGAGATTAGATTCACATACACAGTAAATTTTATTGATGAAGTTAGAGGAGTACTGATGCACGAAGCAGACTGCAACGAGACAAGCAAACAAAAAACTGAAAACTTAAGGTGAAATAAAGTGCCACTTTAACTCAGTACTGAATAAGGAAATGTTTGGGAGAAGTGAACAGCCATTAACAATAAAAAGGTTCTTAAAAGTTACACATTACTCCAAAATAAATCATGGCTGGACGAAATCTTCAAATATGTACAGGAACAGTAAAAAACAAAGTAATGCAAAGGTAAACTTAAGCTGGGCTGAAAGGGAGGGAAGGAATGATGAAGAATTTGGTTTTCATTTTTCTTGAAAAAATGCCATGATTTCCTCTAGATCACACTGACAGCCATGGCCTCTGCAAGCATGAAAAGTGGTTTGTGTTTGCACCTGCTAAATTTCCATGGAGACCAGTGGAACAAAGGTGATGTTGAAAGGAAATAAACTGAAAGATAAGGAGCTGAAACATTTTCTTTCTCTCTCTTTTTTTTTTTTTTTAGACATTTTCAGAGGCGTTGTAGGCCTTCAGAATTCTGCAGTCGTGTGTGTGTGTGGTTTCTTTTTGTTTGTTTGTTGTTTGGCAGGCAGAGTGGACAGTGAGAGAGAGAGAAAGGTCTTCCTTTTTCCATTGGTTCACCCTCCAATGGCCGCCGCGGCCGGCGCACCGCGCTGATCCGAAGGCAGGAGCCAGGTGCTTCTCCTGGTCTCCCATGCGGGTGCAGGGCCCAAGCACTTGGGTCATCCTCCACTGCCTTCCCGGGCCACAGCAGAGAGCTGGCCTGGAAGAGGGGCAACCGAGACAGAATCCGGCGGCCCGGTGTGCCAGCGCCGCAAGGTGGAGGGTTATCCTATTGAGCCGCGGCGCCGGCCAGAATTCTGCAGTTTCAAGCCACTCTAGCTCCAGCTGAGTATAAACACTGCTTTTCGAATGATTGGTGTTTTTCCTTAGCAAAGACCCACCCAAGTCTGGTTGCAGCTGGGCTGCTGGGAGTTGGGAGGTTCTGCGTGTGCGCGTCGGGGCCGCCTGCCAGGGCGGGGGGGGGGGCGCTCACTGGCGCGTGGCGGCGGTTGCTGGGCGACCGTCTTCCGGTGCTGAGGAGTTGGAGACCGCGGACCTGCCTTGCGTGGACGTGGTGGCCAGACGGCTCGTTTAATCGGATTTTGGGCTCCGGAGGTGGCGGAAAGCCGCCGTCCGCTTCAGAAATGAAGCGATTTCTTTCCTACTCAGCCATGAGGCGCCAGGTGCTCCAGACGTCCTCCGACGGGCGCGGGAACGGGCTGGAGGTTCGACCCCAGTCCCGTGGCCGCGTCGTGGAGGAGGAACTCGGGGAGCTCCAGAGGGCTGCCAGCGAGGGCGACGCGTACAGGGTTCGCCTCCTTCTCCTGCTTCGGAGAAGCAAAGTTAACGACAGAGACGAGAGCAACAGGTAACGGTGCGCGGGGCGGGGCGGGGCGGCCCGGGCGGACGAAGCGCTCCCCTCCCGCCTCTCCTGTCCCTGCACGGTGGCCTCCCGCACCGGGGACGGAGACCCCCTGAGCGCCCCGCCGCGCCCTGGAGTGGGGGACAGCAACTTTAAAAGGGTTTTGAACTGCTCATTTCCATGGACCGGTTAGTGTGACAACCCACAAGTTAATCCTGTGCAGCCGCTCATCACAACCCTATAGTGAGAGCATTTCCATGATCAGTCCTGGGCTAGAGTTCTTTGAATAAAATCCGATGGCCCTGCACGCCTGTGTGTCCGTGTTCTGGACAGGGGGATCTGTGGCTGGAAACACTGAAGTGGGGCGATGCCTGTGTCTCCCTTAAGTGTTTACCAGTTCCGCATAAATCACATAGAAGTAGCCAAGTCTTAAAAGTTTTGAGTTAGATATTCTGCCTGCCATGTACTGTGGTGGTGGCATTAAGTCATAATGTAGTGAGCAAAATTCCACATATAAAAATTCGCTGTTAATTTCCAGAAGCTAACCACTTACCTACAGTAGGCCAATAGATGAAGAACTGAGTAGGACATTCAGAAACATCAAAATCCATGCAAAGATTTAGAAATTGATACTGGTTACATTTAATATTATTAGGAAACCATGAATTATTTATGAATGAAATGCCTCTTAACCGGAGGAAACCAGCTTGATTTTTAATGTTACAAAGCTAAGTTCCTGGTGGGATAAAAAGTAAAAATAAAAAAAAAAATACACAATGAGAAAAGTTCTTGAAGAAAAACACAGATGCTCATCAGTACATTTTCTCTTAACAAAGATCTTAAAATGATATCAGAAGCATTTTGAAAGTTTAGTTAGCAAAATAAAATTTACAGCTTTGTATCAAGAAAAGTTACAAAATAAAACACACTTGCAAAAACATTCACAGCATATATATTTTGGATGAAACATCTTCATTTTTACACAGTTTATTCAAGTGAACAAAAAAGTTAGACTCTAATTTGAAATTGGGCATAGTTTTTTGCAGATTGCAATTGATCCATAGACATAGAAAACAGTATTTAGCAATCCTGGTGAGAGAAGAAATTTAAGTTGAAGGAGGAATGAAAAGTTGTTCCAACCACATAGTTTTTGAGAATGAAGAGTAGTGTTATGTTTGCCACTGCTTAAAGTTTAAATTGCTTATGAATTTTGGAATAGAGAATTTGGTGGAAAATACTGTATCACATTTTAAAAATGTATACGCCATCTACCCTTCAATTCTATTCCATCAAATCATCTTTAGGAAACAGACATAGGATTTGTTTCTCGCATCACTGCTTGTTGTAATAATGTAGTAATAAGAACCCATAGAATGGATTTTATAAGTTAGCATGCATTGATAAGAGACCACTGAAGGTGGGATAGACACTGATGTATGTGAATATGCAAATGGGCAATTTGTTATGAGAAAAAAGGCAGCTTAATTATACATTTATATAGACTATGCCCTCTGTTAGCCAGCAAAATGTACAGAATGTGGTAAACTCAGTGATTTGGGGGTATTTGAATTATATGTGAAATTTTCTTATCTATGATTTCTAGGGTGAACATTTGTAAGAAACTCAAGTAATAAAGTGTATCATTGAGATAATCCTTGGGAGGGGGAGAAATATGTATCCACAGATAAACCTAATTTCTCACTTAATATTTGTATCTCTGTGTGGGGTTTGGAATCTCCTGCCTATGTTTAGCCTCGTGCAGAGTAAAGGGAATCATTTTATCTACTTGTGTCATTATGTAGACCTTTTGTCATATACATTTGTTTTTACTATATATATTTATTATAAGAATGAGTATTGATTAATTTTAGTTGGAATGTGTCCTTCTGAAAAGAAAAAATAACAAACATAAATGACTGTTATTATTGCAGAAGTTTTGATTTATAAAAGCTTTCTTTAAAGATATTGAAATCCCCAAGTGGTTTTATTCATCAACCAATTTATTCATCAACTGTAACCTGAATACATATTATGTAACAGACAGGCATATTCTGTATCTTAGATCTCTTGTATCCTTTACAAGTTTATCTTTCCCTGCCCATCCTCATTAAATTGAGAGATTTAAAATTGAAGTACTAGGACTCGATCTCATTGGAAAGTGTTCTTTCCTCTTTTCAAATAAAAGTGTGTGTGAAAGACATTATAAAATATAACTTTAGCTCTCATTGTATGAGCATTAAATGCTAATACTAGTCATTAGATTTTTCATTCATTCTCTAAGCATAAATAAAGAGTACAGTCAGGTATAGGTATTTATTTGAATCTCAAGTTTCCTTTGACTTTAATTTTGAAAATTGAGAAATACTTTGTTTTTAAGTATTTTTGTTACCTCAGTCCTCTTCTTTAAGACTTAGAAACTAAAATTTACATAAATGGAATCTGTATAACTAGAATTGCCATAGACCTGCTGTATATGCCATGTAGCACTAAACAAGACACCGTGGATTGTGTGATGCCCATTTTATGTGTCAATGAGAGGATTTTCCAAATGCTGCAAATTAGAGTGGAAATAGTCATGAATTATGCTAAGGATCACCCAATGCCAGATATGCAAAAATGAGAGGAAATGAGCATGTTTGAGTCATTGAAATACAATATTATCTCTAATATCTGAAACACACCTGTGAAGTTGGGACATTTGTATTATTTTACTAAATTGAAATAGTATATTTGATAAGTAGTAACAATAGTAGTGAGCATATTGAGTAATTTTTGAGGTGTTTTAGTTGTGTTGGTCAGTACTCTAAATATTTTGCATAGATACTCATTCAAGCATCACAGTTGTAAACTGAGATAAATATTTTTAAGAATTTTTATAAATACAATGATAACAGATTTCATAGATACAATTCTATCCTTTCCTCCATCCCTCCCTCAATACCCCCTCCTTCTTGTATTTCATTTTTGTTCCTTTAATTTTGCAATGATGAACCTTCAGTTTACTTTATAATCACAGGCTTAATGCACCACTAACCTTAATGTTCAACAAGTAAAAAGTAGAAAGATAATTGTGCCACAGGAATATAGACAAAGGCTATACATAATAATCATAAGATGCCAGTTTCATTCTTATACATTGTTTGTGTGTTCTATATTAAATACAAGATAGCAGAGAAAACTTTATATGATAGAGATAAGTATTATTCCCCCCTCCCCATTTTATTAATGAGGAAATTGAGGCCCAGAGAGGCCAAGTGATAGCTAATAAGTGACAACTTCAAGTAGGATTTGTATTGCATTGTGCTGAATGTTAGGTCCATGCTCTTTCTTTTCAAACAGACTGCTCTGTAATTAGTGTAGTGAGCAATAAAAGCTCATAAATACTATGTTTCTTTAGGAGAAGAAGACTTTCAGGATTGAAGAATATGCTATTGAATACTTACAGTTGCCTGAATAATTATCTGTCAGGAGATTGTATGCTATCATTTTCATAAAAGCCCTCTCGTTTTCACAGGACTGCTCTGCATTTGGCCTGCACCAACGGCCATATAGAAGTCGTGAAGCTCCTGATAGAGCAGCATTGTCATATCGATGCCATTGACAATGTGAACATGACACCGCTGATGAAGGTATATAGTACCCAATATTTCTAATGTGTGGAAGATTTTGTTTACATTCACAGAGTAAAAATGAATTTATATCGTTTAATTGTGAAAGCAGTGGAATATTTATTTTGTATTCCTAGAAATTGCAATCTATTTATTGGTGTATTCCTGACAGGCCACTCAATATAACCATGAGGAATGTGCTGCGATCCTACTACATCACGGTGCTGACCCAAACCATATGGATGAGAATGGCAACACTGCCCTTCATTATGCTGCCTGTAATGAGAACCTAAAAATAGGCAAACAACTGCTTCTGCACAATGCAGATATTGAAAGAATAAATAAGGTACCGTTCAACCAATGTATTTTCAAACTATTTGAAATACCTTTGTTTTAATATTCTGATGTGTAGAGTCAGTCTTCCATATTTGGAAACTCAAGCATGTATGGAATAAAAATATTCTAAATGATCGTTTATCATTTCACTTTATACATTGATACTTTTATGAAAGAATTTGAGTGCAGACTCCTTGTATGCATTTGTAGACAGTCTTTGTGTACACAGTGGGGTTGTTAAAACCTTTTTTTCATGTATTTTCACATTCACATTGTTTCTATTATAATACAAAATAGAAAAGCAAATTTTTTCTTTTTAATGGCTTTAGATTAAAACTCAAGACAAAATCGTTATATAGAAATCTTACTGTTGTCAATTTTCTGAATAAATTAATGTATTAAAAATGGAGTAATCTCACTGGCAAGGACTGTGAGTGAAACTTGGAGAAGGAAAAGGGGAGAGCCATCCGAAATCTGGAAATTAGTTAATTGAGGAGAAATACTACGATGATATTTTGATCTTTTTTTCTTCTATGTTTAGACAAAGTGTTCTTCAGTTTTGGGTATAATTGTTCATACTATGGTAAATGAAGTTAACTAATTTCTAAACTTACCTTGAGACTCATTATAGAAACATTTGGGGAAAACCAGATATGGAGAGAATAGGAGGCAATCAAGTGGCAAAGGAGTTGAAAGAATTCATAATTAACTGACAGTCTGTTGTTAAAACGAACTGCTTAGATAAGAGTTTAAATTCAGTTCTCAAATCTATAGTGTCTTGATGGTTCTCCCACATGGGTTCAGGGACTCAAAGACTTGGGCCATCTTATGCTGCTTTCCCAAGTGCATTGTCAGGGAGCTGGATCAGAAGTGGAGCAGCTGGGACTTGAACTAGTGCCTTTATGGTATGCTGGTGTTGGAGGTGGCAGCTTAATCTGCTATTGCCATAATACCAGCCCCCAAGAAAAGTATAAATTAAGTTTGTTTAACATAGTACTGTATTTTTAACAAGTTGTGTGTACCAGAATTCTAAGTATTGTGATCTTTAGAATTTGTGTATGGTTATGGAGCATTTTATTCTTCATATTGAATGGAACAAGGTGAAAGCATTATCACTAAGGGTTCTCTTTTTAAAATGTATGCTACTTATCTAAAGGAAACAAATTTTTTTGTAACTCACATATACAGTTTTAAGAACATAATTAGAAGGAAGAGTTAGGGAGAAAATAGCAGAGGATACTCGACATAAATTGGAGGAACACAGTGGACTTACGTGGAGGGCAAAGACACACACAACTTAGGACCCCACAAGCCGAGAGCCTCTGTACCAGCATTGGAGAGCAAGGTGAGACCAGACTGCACCAGTTGCAGCAGCCTAAGCAACTGGTGAAAAATCTTCAGGAAGAGCCTAGAGGGAATCCAGCTTGGATCTCTGTGGTGGATAGTGTACCCACCAAACTAGAGGAGAAAAAACAAAGCAGGGGTACTTTTCTCTCTCCCTGATCATCCTGCAAAGGCATCCTGTAACAAGCTGACAGAAGGTGCCATTTGGGACAATCCTAACAGCTGTACCAGCTCCTGACCGTGCCCAGCAACCATCCAAGTGGAGACTCCTGAGTCTGGTGAGGAGAATAGACAAGGGGCTATGTACTTGTGACTATGGGAGGCTTGTGTTCTGGGGCTGTGAAAAAAATGAGGCTGTTTGGGAAGAACCAGGGTGTGGCTGGGACATTGGGCAGTCACTGTGGGAGGCTCCACATGATCAGGGATCCCTAATTACCCAGTGAGAGATATTGCTGGGAAATCTGAGCTTATACTGAGGACTGCATAGATCCTTTGTGTGGTCCTTGTGGCACAGTGGACTAATAATATACTCACTGGGACTAGCACCCAGCCACTTGTCTCCATCAAAGAGAGGAGCTTAGCTGAGTCTACACCAACAGACGAGAAACCTCCCCTCTGATTAAAATAATATATATTCTCCACACCAAACCTGATTGTGTCACCTCAGACATGCCCTTCACACTGGAGCACTGAATGGAGCTCCCTGGCCACTCCCACCACACGCCTGTAGTTATTCCTTGAAAGCAGTCACTCCACCTATACAATCATACATAATCCAAAGACAAGATACAAGAATGAAAAATCAAAGAAACCAATGAGTATCCCAACAAATGTCAAATAAAAAATGCACCAATCCAAGGATAAAGAAGGAAGACAACATGACCCCCCAAGGAACAAAACACGTTAATACTAGATTGTGAAGATGATGATATAAAAAATCAGAAATGGAATTAAAAAACTTGATCATAGGATTACTTAGAAGTAATCAGAAGCAAATGCATGAACTAATGAAATCCATACATAACAGGAAAGAAAATTTCTTCATGAAATTGAAATCTTAAAGAGAAAGCAAAATGAAATCTTGGAAATGAAGAACTCTATAGAACAAATAAAGAATAAGTGGAGAGCCTTAACAACAGAATTGCTGAAGAAAAAGAAAGAATATCCAACATAGAAGACAAAGCATCGGGAATTATGCAGGCAGACCAAACAGAAAAAGAAATTAGAAAACTAGGGGCCGGCACTGTGGCAGCGGATTAAAGCCCTGTCCTGAAGCACCGGCATCCCATATGGGAACCAGTTTGAGTCTTGGCTTCTCCTCTTCTGATCCAGCTCTCTGCTATGGCCTGGGAAAGCAGTAGAAGATGGCCCAAGTCCTTGGACCGCTGCACCTGCGTGGGAGACCCGGAAGAAGCTCCTGCCTCCTGGCTTTGGATTGGCTCAGCTCTAGCTGTTGAGGCCAATTGGGGAGTGAACCAGTGGGTGGAAGACCTCCTCCTCCCCCTCTCCCCCTTCCTCCCTCTCCCTCTCTGTGTAACTTTCAAATAAATAAATAAATTTTTTATTTTTTAGTTTTTGACAGGCAGAGTGGACAGTGAGAGAGAGAGAAAAGTCTTCCTTTTTGCCGTTGGTTCACCCTCCAATGGCCGCCACGGTAGGCGTGCTGTGGCCGGCGCACTGCGCTGATCTGATGGCAGGAGCCAGGTGCTTATCCTGGTCTCCCATGGGGTGCAGGGCCCAAGCACTTGGGCCATCCTCCACTGCACTCCCTGGCCACAGCAGAGAGCTGGCCTGGAAGAGGGGCAACCGGGACAGGATTGGTGCCCCGACCGGGACTAGAACCCGGTGTGCTGGCGCCGCAAGGCGGAGGATTAGCCTATTGAGCTGCGGCGCCGGCCATAAATAAATAATTTTTAAAAAAGAAATTAGAAAACTAAAAAGACACTGTTGGTAGTCTACAGGATACTAACAAACGATCCAACATTATATGAGTTGCTGAAGGTGTGGAAAGAGAGAAAGGATTAGAAAGCCTTTTTGGTGAAATAATAACAGAAAATTTCCCAGATTTGGAGAACGAAAGGGATATCCAAGTATGTAGGAAGTACATAGCACACCTAATAAACATATCCAGAAAAGATCTTTAGCACAGCACATTCTAATAAAACTCTCCACAGTAAAACATAAAGAAAACATTCTAAAGTGTGCACAAAAGAAATGCCATATTACATTCAGAGGATCTCCTAGTAGACTAACAGCAGCCTTCTCATCAGAAATCCTACTGTCTAGAAAAGAATGGCAAAATACAGTCCAAATCTTAAGAGAAAAAACACTGTCAATCCAGAATACGTATACCTGGCAAAGCTTTCATTTAAGAATGAAGGTGAAATAAAGACCTTTCATGACAAACAGGAACTGAAAGAATTCGTTACCACCCGTCTAGCCCTGCAGAAGATGCTTAAATATGTGCTGCACACAGAAACACAGAAGCACAGCCATCACAACAGAAGAAGGTAAAGGAAGGAAAGCTCCCAGTAAAGCACAAAGGAAATCCAAAGTAAAAAATAAGAATATATTTGGAAAAATGGCAGGTCAAAGTCATTGATTATCAACAGTCACAGTGAATGTAAATGGCCTTCTCTCTCCAGTTAAAAGACAAAGACTAGCTGAATGGATTAAGAAACAAAACCCATCTATTTGCTGCTAGAAGAAATACATCTCACCAATAAAGATGCGTGTAGACCGAAAGTGAAAGGATGGAAAAAGATATTCCATGCTAACAGAACCAAAAAAGAGCTGGTGTATCCATCGTAATATCAGACAAAATAGACTTTAACACAAAAAGTGTTAAAAGAGACAAAGAAGGTCACTATGTAATGATTAAGGGAGCAATTCAACAGGAACAGGTGACTATAATAAACATATATTCACCTAATTACAGGGCACCTTGCCATTTAAAAGAAATGTTAAGAGCTCTAAAGGGAGACCTAGACTCAAATACAGTAGTAATGGGGGATTTTAGTACTCCACTTTCAGCAATAGACAGATCAACCAGACAGAAAATTAGCAAGGAAACAGCAGAATTAATCAAACTATAGACCAAATGGCCCTAATGGATATCTACATAACTTTCCATCCTCCAGTTGCAGAATACACATTCTTTTTATCTGTGCATGAAACCATCTCTAAGATTTGTCACATGCTAGGCCATAAAGCAAATCTCAGCGAATTCAAAATAAGAATACCATGCATCTTCTCAGACCACAATTTAATTAAGCTGGAAATCAGCAACTCAGGAATCTCTGGAACACATGCAAACACATAGAGAATGAACAGCATGCTCCTGAATGAAAAGTGGGTCATAGAAAAAAATCAAAAGAGAAATAAAAAATGTCATTAAACAAATGAAGATTACAATAGTACATACCAAAATTTGTGGGATACAGCAAAAGCAGTGCTAAGAGGAAAGTTTATAGCAATTGGTGCCTACATCAAGAAACTGGAAGGGCACCAAATAAATGAACTATCCATGCATCTCAAGGTTATCGAAAAACAACCCCAAACTAGTAGTATAGTAGTAAAAAAGAAATAATTCAAATTAGAGAAACCAAAAAAAAAAAAAAAAAAGGAAAAGCAAAATGAAGAATTGTTTTTTTGAAAAAATAAAATTGACATACCTTTGGCCCAGATAACCAAAAAAGGGAGAAGACACAAATTAATAAAATTAGAGATGAAAAAGGAAGTTTAACAAAGACACCACAAAATGATTCATCAGAAATGACTACAAAGAGTTGTATGCAAACAAATTGGGAAACCTAGAAGAAATAGATTCCTGGACACATACAAACTACATAAATTGAGCCATGAAGACAGAAAGCCTAAGCAGACTTATAACCAGGACAGAAATTGAATCAGTAATAAAGACCCACCTAACAATGAAAATCCCAGGACAAGATGGATTCACTGCTGAATGCTACCAGACATTTAAAGAAGAACTAACTCTACTTCTCAAATTATTCAAAATAATTGAAAGGGAAGGAATCCTCTCAAAGTCTTTTTTTAAAAAAAGATTTATTTATTTATATGAAAGTCAGAGTTACACAGAGAGAGGAGAGGCAGAGAGAGAGAGAGGGAGGTCTTCCATCCAAAAGTTCCCTCCACAGATGGCCACAACTGCCAGAGCTGTGCTGATCCGAAGCCAGGAGTCAGGAGCTTCTTCCCAGTTTCCCACGTGGGTGCAGGGGCCCAAGGACTTGGGCCATCTTTTACTGCTTTCCCGGGCCATAGCAGAGAGCTGGACAGGAAGTGGAGTGGCCGGGTCTTGAACTGGCGCCCATATGGGATGCTGGCGCTTCAGGCCAGGGTGTTAACCCACCGTGCCACAGCACCAGCCCCTCAAAGTCTTTATATGAATGCGGCATCACTTTAATTCCTAAACCTGAAAAAGATAAAACAGAGAAAGAAAATTACAAACCAACTTCTCTGATGAACATAGATTCAAAATTCCTCAAAAAATTCTTGTGACTTGAATCCAACAACACAGCAGAAAGATCATTCACCCAGACCAAGTGGCATTTATCCCTGGTATGCAAGTCAAAATCCACAAATCAATCAATGTGCTATATCACATTAATAAATTTAAGAAGAAAAATCATATGACTATTTCAGTAGATGCAGAGAAAGCATTTGATATAATACAACACCCTTTCATGGTGAAAACTTAAGCAAAATGGGTATAGAAAAAACATTCCTCAGCACAATCAAGGCAATTTATGACAAAGCCACTGCCAGCCTCCTATTGAATGGGGAAAAGTTGGAAGCATCCCCACGGAGATGCAGAACCAGACAAGGAACCCACTCTCTCCATTGCTGTTCAATATAGTCCTGGAAGTTTTAGGCAGAGCCATTAGGCAAGAAGGAGAAATCAAAGGGATTCAAATTGGGAAAGAGGAAATCAAACTATCTGTATTTGCAGATGACATGATTATATAGGGGATCCAAAATACTCCACCAAGAGACTATTGGAACTCATAAAATCAATACAAAAATAAATACAAAATTATAAAGTCAATACAAAAAATCAACAGCCTTTGTATACGCAGACAAACCCTGGGCTGAAAATGAACTTCTAAGATCAATTCCATTCACAATAGCTACCAAAAAAAGAAATTACCTTGGAATAAATTTAACCAAGGATGTCAAAGATCTCTACAATGGAGTTACATTAAAGAAATAGAAGATGTAAAAAATGGAAAAATCTTCCATGTTCATGGATTGGAGGAATCCATATTATCAAAATAACCATTCTTCCAAAAGCAATCTACAGATTCCATGTGATACCAATCAAAAACATACCAAAGACATTCTTCTCAGATCTAGAAAAAATGATGCCGAAATTCATATGGAAACACAGGAGACCTCGAATAGCCAAAGCAGTCTCAAACAACAAAAACAAAGCTGGAGGTAAAATTGACACTTTGAGAAGCAATGACTTGAACAGTCTGTGTCTTGATTGTCTAGGAAGTGTTTTTTTTTGTTTGTTTGTTTTTTCTTAATGGAGAACGAGAATGTGGAAGGGAGAGGGAGGAGGAGCTGGGGTGGGAGTGAGGGTGAGAAGGCAGATATGATGGGAAGAATCACTGTATTCCTGAATTTGTACTTATGAAATCTGTACTCATTAAATAAATGGTTTCTTTGGGGGAAAAACATAATTATACTTCCCACTCTCTCCCCCTCTTCCCTTTGCTTCCACCCTCTCTCTTCCATCCTTATTGTCCTCTTAGTGTTTGCAATGGTATGCTTTGGATTTGCTTTATAATCACAGGCTTAAATCTCCACTAAGTAAAAAGTACAACAAATAGTACATAGAAAAACCACTATTTCTAAGGATGTAGACAAGGGCTGTAAACAATAATCAAATCTCAAAATGTCAGTTTCTAGTCTTGATCTACTCCTCCCCAAGAAAATTAAATGGAATTTTCAGTGAGTCTGTCTCTTAATCATTTCTCTTTGGTCGAGTCCACAAATGGTGAAGGAAACTGGTCTTTTGGGCGAGAAAAGAGATGAAAGTGGTAGTTGTATCTTGTACTAGTTCTCAGCTGGAATAGTACATCACAGTGACCTGTGGACATTTCAAGAAGACTTGCAAGTCTAGGCTCATCATACGAATATTTTTATGCAGTAAATCACAAAAGGCATGGAAATGAATATTGAGTATTTAAAAATATTTGAGATTCTGAGAAACTCCTGGTTAACTTCCCAGATCTCCAGAACTTAAGAGATCTTTAGCACAGTTGGAGTTTGTTAGAAGCTACTTCCCTTAGCCCTATTTCAACAGCATAAACCTTCATTTTTTTTTCTGTAGTTGGGAATAATATTGGTGATGACTCTCAGCTTACAGAATAGCACCCTCTAGCTGCCAAACATCAGTCATTCCCTGCCATTCTATGGAGCTTCAGAAATTTGCTATGGATAGTCTTTTAATAAGTAGAGGCTGGTGGGGAGGCTGGGGAGGGGGCCCGGGGGGCCCCAGGGACTACAGGAATGGCCTGGAGTCTGAGGAACTGGAGCCTGGGGAGCTGCTGCCAGAGCCCGAGCCCAAAGAGGAGCCTCCCCAGCCCCGCGCACCCCCGGGAACTGTGGGCCCTGGGCCTGGCTCGGGAGCCCCCGGCAACCAGGAGTGTTATATCTTATCTTAATGTTAGCCATCGCACACCGGACACCGGAGTAAGGGAAAGGGTTTATTGGGGAACACCCTACAGACCGGAGTGAAGGGGCAGCGAAGGAAAAAGAGAAGGAGACTGTAAGAGAGACGGAGAGGAGGGAGAAGAGAGACGAGAGGAGGAGAGAGGCCAAGAGAGGCCAAGAGAGTACGTGTTCAGGAACAGGCCCTTTTAAAAGTTTGCCTGAGGGCAGGCAGGGAAGCAGGAGCAGGAATCCCATTAGGATGAGGGTGGAGCCTGGCTCAGGTAGCTGGTCTGTGCGGCCACCTGGCTAAAACTGTGCCAGTTTCCTAACAAGGAGGAAGAGCTGGGACTGGTGGAGGGTGACCCGGGGACAGCGCCATTGAGGACCCGGAGCTGGAAGCGATCAAAGCCCTAGTCAGGGAGGTGGAGGAGGAAGCTGAGAAGCTAAAAGAGCTGCAGAATGAGGTAGAGAAGCAGATGAATATGAGTCCACCTCCAGGCAGTGCTGGTCCAGTGATCATGTCTATTGAGGGTGGGAATTTTTTTTAATATGTGTCATGAATAAAGTTGTTTTTGAAAATAAAAATTGTTTGGCACAAAAAAGAATAAGAGCAAATTGTGAACATTTTTCTAGTTGAAGCTATGTAATAGACTATCTCTGTATGTCTGTTAAGTTCATAGAACGCTGGCACCTAATCATTATGGCAGATTTAAAACTGAAAACTATGATGTTAGTAAGAATACAGATGGAAATTCTTTTAATAGTTTAGTATCAACAGTCTTTTGAACTAAATATTTACATTTGATAAACAATCTGGCATGTTTAAATACAAATGGAATGTAATTAAGTGTTAGAAATTTGTATATTTGGCATTATGAGTCTTTTATGACATATTAGGCTTGATATTTGATAAAATAGAGCATACTAAAGAAAGTAAAGGTTTTACATGTCAATGCTTGTTTTATACAAAACCAGTTAGAATCACATCTCTAGCTGATAGAAAACCATGAAGGAAATAGAATGAATTTGGTTCAGAGATTGTGTAATTTGCTTCAATGAATTATGTCAATGTGTAAGATATAGGGGACCCAGGCAGTACCTGAATTTCATGGTTCTCTTAAAGAATCAAATCAGGTATCCCTGACCTCATAATACTGAGTGGTATGCCATGCAGAGGCTGTCCCCTTCAGTACAAGGCACATGTCTTCCAGTTGCTACTGTCTGAAACCTGTGGAATGTGTGGTGCATAGTTCTGTAAACTTTCTCAAGCATAGGTGATCATGGAATCCTGTTGAGGCTCAATACATAATTTGTGCAGAAAAAAAATATATATATATAAACATATATATAATATATATAAACATATATAGAATGAGAGAGAGATACATTGCTGTAGATAATCAGTTCAATAAAAACACTTAAAGCTGCTGAAACTGTGTCTTAGGGTGCTGGAATACAGAGTTAAAAAATAACAGCCTTTGCCCTCAAGAGGTTCTTGGTTTGTATTGGAAGCAATCACATAATTGGAATATGCTATGAAGATTGCTTTAAGAGAAGCAAAGACTCTTGGAACCAGTAAACGTTTAAAGTGTAGTTTAGAAATGACGATTTCATGCAATGAGGCAATTGGGAGGCGGTTTTTTAAAGGAAGGCAAAGCACATGTGAAGGCAAGGAGGTGAAAATGAAGAGCCTAGTGTACTTACATTCTATATTGTATGTCTTAAGTGTATAGAATCATTTGAAATGTTTCCAGTTCAGTTGAGAAATATGTAATATTGTGAACTATGAATTTTTTTACAGGATGGCTTCACACCACTTTTAATTGCTGTCCATGAAAATAGAGAGAAGATGGTGGAATTTTTAATTGTGAACAAAGCAGATATTTATGCAGTGGATAACATGAATAGGTACAATATTTCACTCTTTTATAACATTAGTAATGGTCAAGTGGCAACAGTCATTGAAGTCATAAACATTAAATTAATAAAAATAAGATTAACATATTATTAAGATATAATGAAAATAGCCACACAACTCACCTATTATTAAGGAAAGTAATTATTCAGTCTGGGTAGCAAAAGGAACAATAAATTAATACTCCCTTGTGATAGCAACTGTTTTTTTTTTTTTTTTTTGACAGGCAGAGTTAGACAGTGAGAGAGAGAGAGAGACAGGGAGAAAGTTCTTCCTTCCGTTGGTTCACCCCCCAAATGGCCACTACGGCCATCACAGTGCCCCAATCTGAAGCTAGGAGCCAGGTGCTTCCTCCTGGTCTCACGTGCGGGTGCAGGGCCCAAGCACTTGGACCATCCTCCACTGCCTTCCCGGGCCACAGCAAAGAGCTGGGCTGGAAGAGGAGCAAGTGGGACAGAATCTGGCACCCCAAATGGGACTAGAACCCAGGGTGCCTGTGCCGCAGGTGGAGGATTAGCCAAGTGAACCATGGCGCTGGCCAACAACTGGTGTTTTTTATTTAGAATCTGATTTGTTTTGGTTATATAACCTTTTATTCAGTTTTACTAGTTTGACAAAGTATGGACTTTTAGCTTTGAATTCACTTTATGACTCAATATTGAGCTTTCTAATTTTTAGTATTTTAATATTTCTTACATACCTTTCTTTTAAAGATGCTTTGTTAAACATAAATAGGAGTTGAAAATCATTTTGTCTCTTGAATGACTTTTTGCCTTAAATTACCTTCTCTTAAGAGGATTGGTGTTAGGTTATCACCATATGACTAGAAGTTGTTATTACAGATACTGTGGTTACATCAGGTTTGTTTGTTTTCTGTTTCATTTTCAGCGCATTTTGGTATTTTGTTTTATTTTTAAAGTTGTGCTTTAAAATTTTATCAGAGGGAGAGAGAGAGTTACATCCAGAGGGAAAGGGAGAGAAGGAGAGAGAGAGAAACGCAGAAACGCTACGGTATTACTGCCCAAATTCCAGCAACAACCCAGGCTGGGTTGAGTTGAAGCTTTGAGCTGAAAACACAATCAGGTCTCCCCTATGGGTTGCAGGAGTCACTTCCTTGAGTCATCACTACAAATCAGGGTCCGAATTGGTAGGAGCCTGGAATCAGAAGCTGCATCTTGGAATTAAACCTAGGTACTCTGATATGGGAAGAAAGCATCTTTAGCAGTGTGTTAACTGCCAGGTTAAATACCTGCTCTTGATATTTTTATTTGTAATTAATATGGGAAGAAGGAAGAAATAGAACTTTAGTTCCGTAAGCGTTTCCTTTCATGAAGATAAATAGTGTGTGATAAAGTGAAAAGACACAACAGACTGTGTTTAATTCCCAGAAATTCCAAATACAAGATATATGATCTTGGAAAGATTGCCTATGTAAGATTCTATGCATATAAAATTTCATTCAGTACCTACCACATGCTTCTCAGCATTGTTGAATCAAACTGCTATCACCATAATTACCATTATAGTAGTTTTAAGCCTGCAAATTGCTTTCACTTGTCTGATTTCTTGTTGACTATAATATATATAGTATAGTAGGTCAAAGTAGGGGATAAATTCAGGGTTCTCTGTTTAAATCTTTGCCTGATTGAGATAAGTGATCTCAACAGAGTTATTTTTCATTAAATGACTTTAAATTAGCAATTTCTCTTGTGGAATACCTCAGGGGCTGCCTTTTGATCTTTTTTCCTTTAGCCTTGGAGGTAATTTCTAGAAATGAGTACTTGAGCTCCCAGAAGGCTTATGTCTTTTAATACATGTAAATGGCCAGTTCTACATAGGCAAACATTAAAGGGGTAAAATACATCGAAATAGCTTTTTAAACAACTTTAAGTTTTTAATAATGAAGTTATCTCTCTCTTATTTTAGAACAACCCTCATGTTAGCCCAACAGAATAGATCAACCAGAATAGTCAATCTTCTTCTGGAACAGAAGATTGATGTATCTCACCAAGATAGTCCTGGATGTCCTGCAGAGAAGTATGCTGTTCTTCAATTTAATATATTAGCCTTTGTATTCAAATACTAGTCAACAGAAAAGTGAAGTTTAAAATATTTATAGCTATTGCATGTTTTAGATGAGGTACGATTTTGTGGCTTTGGGAATGACAGTGAACCAGCATACTTCATCAGTCAGAAACCAAGCAAAAGTGTTTACTGGTTAGAAGTAGCAAAAGGTAAGAGATTGTTTGTCTCAGGAATTTGAAGATATTTATGGTTAGCTATACCCACATTGACCGAATCATTGCAAGTCTAACTCCTGTGGTTGGAGGTCCAAATAATGTCACATTTTTGACTTTTCTAATGTGTTAGGCCTTGAAAGGTCCAGTTTTGCAGGAGATCTTATATGTTCCTTCAGGAGCTATCTCCTAAATCCTTCCTGAGTTTCTCAGGAGCCAAAGGTGTGCCTTAAGGCAAACAAAGGCAATCTTCCTTCACAAGTCAGATGGGGATTAGTTGGAGACATTATAATAATTCTATTTTTTTTTCTATTCCTTCACTGTTGCTATTGAAACTGCACTTGCAGTCTGATAATGACTGAACCAAGCTACCAGGATTTCCTCACTGATGCAAATCCCCACTCTTCCTTGGTGATCCTTCCTTACACTTTTAGGCTAAAATGCTTTGTTGACTTACATATGCTTACATACTCAGCCATTGTACCCAAAGCATCAGCACCCCACTCAGGCAGCTTGGCCTAGGTTTAACCACATACATACTGAGAAAATTGATTCATCCATTGAAAATCTTAGGTGAAATCCGCATCTTAGCCTAATCCTTCAAGGTGACTTAGTTTTAAGGCTCTTGTTTGTCTTCTTTGCTAGCAAATACTCATTGGGATCATTTTAGTCTGTGATAGGTTCAGTAAATGTTTCAGTAAAATATCAGTGTCTGTATGCTTTGCTACCATATATGTACACTAAGGGACACATAGGTCCTGTGTGCATCTTTTTTTGGGTTGTGGAATGCCCATGTACTATTCCCCAGAGTGGGGCATCAAGTGGGGTTGGCCCCTCAACTAATCTGTTTTCTGCAATAATGAAAGTATGCCAAATAATAGAGTACTTCATCTCTACCTCAGATCACATGTTCATAATAGTTTCAAATTCTGTCCTATAGGAAGCCATTCTTGAACATTCTCTGAATCTGAAGTACGTTACTTGGCTGTAAAAGTGCTGTGCTCCATCCATAAATCATTAGGTTCCAAGTATAAGATTAGGGTTTGGTCTTCCAAGTCAGCTGGAGTTGAACAGAGAGGTTAAGCATCATTCTAACAAAGATGAACTGGTTAGGAGTTCAGGATGTTAGAAGGAATTGTAGTAGTTTGCATCAGTTTTTGACAGTTTTCTGGCCTTTGTGTGAATGATTAAGTCAGTTATAGGGGGCCATTTATGTTATCTAACTTAATGCAATGATGTATGTAGTTAAAATTATTAAGTAGCAGCCAGTGCCATGGCTCAATAGGCTACTCCTCTGCTTACGGCGCCGGCACTCTGGGTTCTAGTCCTGGTCACGGCGCCGGATTCTGTCCCGGTTGCTCCTCTTCCAGCCCAGCTCTCTGCTATGGCCTGGGAGTGCAGTGGAGGATGGCCCAAATGCTTGGGCCCTGCACCCGCATGGGAGACCAGGAGGAAGCACCTGGCTCCTGGCTTCGGATCAGCTTGGTGTGCCGGCCGCAGCATGCTGGCTGCAGCGGCCATTGGGGGGTGAACCAATGGAAAAGGAAGACCTTTCTCTCTGTCTCTCTCTCTCTCACTGTCCACTCTGTCAAAAAAAATTATTAAGTAGCTGAGATACCTGAGATAGCCAGAATTATAAGCCACATGGAACAGCCAATAACCAAAATTAATAACATTTTCTAAAAACTACCACATATGTAACTAATAAAACCAAAGAAAAATACACATTAGATTTTCTTTGGGATTCCAAAATGCTTTAATGAATTTGAACAACAAAGTATTCCATAGATTGACTTTTTCTTGAATGTTTATTTTATATTAATCTATTAAATCTTTATAAGAGCCTAGTGAAAATTGTTGGAAGGTTCTTATGTTTTAGAAGAAGACTGAGGCTAAAGGAAATGACTTGTACAAGAAGAAGTAGCTGTCGGTTGTAGAGCTAAGACTTGAATTTAGGGTACCTTTCATTACATCATGCTATTGAATTTAGTGAGCTGTAGCACATTCAATTCATCGCCACTTCACCTTACATTTTTTCTTTTTTAACTGTACTCTTATAAAAAGTTTGTAGAATATATAACTATTAAGCATATTGTAATAGCCAAAGTTCTGATACCAGATATGCTGTTAGAAATACTCTTTAAGAATTTATTAAATGCTTACCAATATTGAAATCATAACTTTATTGCTTCTCAGCAGTTTGGTTGAGAGCAAGCAAAATCATAATTTTATCACTTTTTTATACATAGGAAACATCACCAGCTTATTTTGGATTATAAAGAAAAACAAAGCTATGAAATGCTTAAAAAGAGAGATCCAGGTAAGGCTTTTGATAGTAAACTACTTCTAGTGGTTCCACCTTAGATATGATGAGTAAGAAATGTTTTTCAGGGCCAATGCTGTGGCGCAGCAGGTAAAGCTGCCATCTACAGTGCCAGCATTCCATATGGGTATCAGTTCAAGTCCTGGCTGCTCCATTTCTGATCCAGCACTCAGCTTTGGCCTAGGAAAGCAATAGAAGATGGCCCAAGTCCTTGGGTCCCTGCTCCCATGTGAGAGACCCAGAGGAAGCTCCTGGCTTCAGAATGGCCCAGCTTTGGCCATTATGGCCAGCTGGGGAGTGAACCAGCAATGGAAGAGCTCTGTCTCTCTGCCTCTGCCTCTCTATAACTCTGCATTTAAATAAATAAATATGGCCGGTGCTGTGGCTCACTAGGCTAATCCTCTGCCTGCGGCGCCGGCACTCTGGGTTCTAGTCCCGGTCACGGCGCCGGATTCTGTCCCGGTTGCCCCTCTTCCAGTCCAGCTCTCTGCTGTGGCCCGGGAAGGCAGTGGAGGATGGCCCAAGTGCTTGGGCCCTGCACCCGCGTTGGAGACCAGGAGGAAGCACCTGGCTCCTGGCTTCGGATTGGTGCAGTGCACAGGCCATAGCAACCATTTGGAGGGTGAACCAACGGAAAAGGAAGACTTTCTCTCTGTCTCTCTCATCTCTCTCACTGTCTAACTCTGTCAAATAAATTAAAAAAAATGTTTTTAATGAATGAATTGAATTTAGCATAGGTGTATCCATTATTTTGAGCAATTTGTATCACTAAAAAGTTACTTGTGTTGTCAAAATAACATGTTATCAGTTATTTTCTTGCCTAAGTATTCAATTAAAATCACAAGGTAGACATTTGATGTAATGGTGAAGATGCTGCTTGGGGTGCCCACATACCATATTGGAGTGCCTGAGTTTGAGTTCCAGCTCCATTCTCAATTCAGATGCCTGCTAATGAATACCTTGGAGACAGCAGATGATGACTCAAACAGTCTGCCACTCAACTAAGAGCAATGGATTGAGTATCTGGTTATCAGATGTAACTTAAAATTTGTAGTTAGTCAATGTATTTCTTTCTAAAATTTAAAGCATTATAAATACTTAATAATTTTTTGTTTATAATATTTATGTGTGAATTGTGTATAATATGCAGAGATAAAATAGAGACCTCCCATCTTCTGGTTCACTCCCTAAATACCTGCAATAGCAGAGTTGGTCAGAAACTCGTCTCCCACATGGATGGCAGGGGCCCAACTCTCTCGATCATCACCTGGTGCCTTCCGGGGTGTACAGTAGCAGGAAGCTAGAAGTCAAACACAAGCACTCTGATGTGAGTTGCAGGCATCCCCAGAGGTGTTTTAACTGCTATGCCAAACACTGCCCCTTTTATATACTTGCATGAATTTGAACTTGGGAAATAATATTCTTACTCTGTCACTGATCTTTATTGATCTCTTGTTTTTGAGCTGATTATTCCATATTGTAACGTGTGGTAAGAAGACATTCATTGATTATCATATTTTTATTAGCAGTTTAATTTTTAGAGCAGGTTTAGATTCAGAGAAAATTTCAGAGTAAGGCACAGAGATTTCCCATGTGCCCAATGATGCTGGGTCTTAGTCCACCCGTACAAGGATGGACTGGGTCCGAGGAAAGGTGAGTGCGCAGCTCGTCCGTTCCCCAGCCTCCCGATCCCGGAGACAATCAGACGCAGCGGGGAGCCAAGTCTAGCAAGGACTCATTTACTTCCTGAGAAACAGAACCTTTTATAGTACAAAACTGCAGAGTCATTGGGGCAGGGCTAAGGACCAGCCAACCACTTAAAAATTCACCTTACGGGGGGCTTTCTATAGGACTAGCCATATGTCTATACACTTGTTACTAGTTTTGTTACCTCCCCTGATGTTGCGCAACCAATCAGTTTTAGTGGTAAACAACTTTGGATTCCGCCCACCTTACTTCCCCTGGGGTCCATCATGTAACTAATTTCCCCACACAATGACTTGCCTGCACACCCAGCTTTCTCTATTATCTTCAATATACTCCATGAAAATGATGCAGTTTTTACAATTGATGGACCTACTTTACCTTCACACATTATTAACACTCAAAATCCATACTTTACATTGGGGCTCAGATTTGGATACATACATAATAATCTATATCTAAATTATGGTATCATTTAGAGATAGTTTCACTGTTCTTAATAATCCTTCATGCTATGCCTATTCATTCATTCCTCTGTGTCCCCTAAATGCTGGATTCTATTGTTTTTTAGTATCTCCATAGTTTTGCTGTTCCTAGAATAGCCATATATTTGGAATAATACAATGAGTATCTTTTTAGGTTTCTAAAAGTTTGAGTACTTTTTAAAAAAAGATTGATTGATTTATTTGAAAAAATTACACTGAGAGAGAAGGAGCGGAAAAAAGAGAGAGAGGAATTCCATCCACTGGTTCACTCCCCAGTTGACTGCAATGGCCAGAGCTGCACTGATCTGAAACCAGGAGCTGGGAGCTTCCTCTGGGTCTTTCCATGCGGATGCAGGGCCCCAAGCACATGGACCACCTTTTACTGCTTTCCCAGGCCATAGCAGAGAGCTGGATCAGAAGTGGAACAGCTGTGTCTGAACTGTCACCTGTATGGGATCCTGGCATTGCAGGTTGCAGCTTTACCCACTATGCCACAGGGCTGGCCCCAAAAGTTTGTGGCCTAAAATAATTGAGTTTAAAGAGTATTTAATATATCATTTATCCTTTCATTTTCCCTTGTTTTTGCTCATCAGCATAGACACTGATACATGCTTTACTTGTTGACAAAGTATGATTTTGATAAGCATTTACTATATAATGGGGGAGGATTGAGAGAAATTACATCATGCATCATCTTGCTGGACCATCCTGTTGCATGAAGTGGGACCGGATGAGTCCCAGTGGAATGAAACAGTCCCATAAAGGCAGGGTTGCATTTGGCAAAACTGACACCACCAAGTCTTTCATTCTTACCCTGCGATTCGAAATGACGGCAGAGAGGGATTGCTATAGATGAGTCAATATGCTCTTCACTTTTCTACTTCCTGCAAGGGATGACTACGGAGAGGTCTATATTGTTATGACATGGTTGACTTTTTATTCACTGTATTCTCTGTCATGAGAAATGCAAAGAAAGTCACATGATGTGTGTGTGCATGTATGCTTTCACTTTCCAAATGTCTGCAACAGCTGGGGCTGGGCTAAGCTGAAGCCAGGAGCCAGGGACTCTATCCTGGCCTCCCACATGGGAGTCAGGAGTCTGAGCACTTGGACCATCTTCTGCTGCTTTCCCAGGTACATTATCTGGGAACTAGATCAGATGTGGAGCTGCCAGGACTTGAATAGGCACTCTGATATGGTATGCCAGTGTTGCCAGCAGCAGCTTAATTGGCTGTACCATACCACCAGCACCTAACCTGAACAGTTGACTAAAAGACAAGAGGTGCTGTGTTCTGTCCAAACTAAATAAGTGCATTCTTCTAACAGTTCTTAGTGCTGTTAGTCCTGAAAAATCATGATAATTGGATATTGCCAGACTTTGATACTGATTTTACTTTTACCACTTTGTCAGTCTGATAGAGTTCCATTATGATTATAGTTCTTGTACATAGCAGCTCTCTTTTCCATATCAAATTTTAATTCTATTCTTCATGTTACATTTGATGAATGCAAAGGAGCAGACGTAAGTATTCTTCATATAATAATTGCCTATTGGAAGTGTAATAAATAATGATTTTCATATAATCTACAAGTATGATCCCATAGGAATATTTTCATTGTTTAAATTTATTTATTTTTTAAAAATTTCTTTGAAGTGCAGAGAGAGAGAGAGATACCTTACTTTATCTGGATTATGCCCCCAAATGGCTTTAACATCTGGGGTTGGGCAAGAAGAAAACCAGGAGTCGACAACTCAATCTAGGTTCATGTGGGTGTTAGGGACCTAATTCGTTGAGCCATTATCTTCTTCCTAGGTGTGCCTTATCAGTAAGCTGGATTGGGAAACCAAGTTATTACACCCAGGCACTCCAATGTGGGATGTGGGCCTCCCATGAAGTATATTCGCTGCTGTGCCAAACACCTGTCCCCCATACATATACTTTGAAAGAAGGTGTTAGTTTATCATACTTTTAAAATCCTGTGTTACTCTGCTTTTTTGAAATGCATTTTACTGTCTTTAATAGGAGGTGAAAGTCCTGAACTCAATACAAGAAGGTATGATTTTACAGATTTTAATAATTATATGTAACTAATGAAATGTAAATAATTAATCTTTGTTGAATGTTCTACTCTGAATTTGACAGATATCATGTACTTAATTTTCATTTTTATAGTCATCAAGTAACTTGGAATTTTGTTAATATAGTCTACTTCTTACAAAGGTAACTTTAATTCAGAGAAGGTGATTAATTTTTTTAACTTTTATTTAGCAAATATAAATTTCCAAAGTACAGTTTATGGATTACAATGGCTTTTCCCCCCCATAACTTCCCTCCCATCTGCAACCCTCCCATCTCCTGCTCCCTCTCCCATTCCATTCACATCAAGATTCATTTTCAATTATCTTTATATACAGAAGATCAATTTAGTATATAGTAAGTAAAGATTTCATCAGTTTGCACCCACACAGAACATAAAGTGTAAAATACAGTTTGAGTACTAGTTATAACATTACTTCACATTGGACAACACATTAAGGACAGAGATCCTACAAGAGGAGTAAGTATACAGTGACTCCTGTTGTTGACTTAACAAATTGACACTCGTGTTTATGGCGTCAGTAATCTTCCTAGGCTCGAGTCATGAGTTGCCAAGGCTATGGAAGCCTTTTGAGTTCGCTGACTTCAATCTTACTTAGACAAGGTCATAGTCAAAGTGGAAGTTCTCTCCTCCCTTCAGAGAAAGGTACCCCCTTCTTTGATGGCCCGTTCTTTCTACTGGGATCTCACTCGCAGAGATCTTTCATTTAGGTCCTCTTTTTTTTTTTTCCAGAGTGTCTTGGCTTTCCATGGCTAAAATACTCTCATGGGATCTTCAGCCAGATGCAAATGCCTTAAGGGCTGATTCTGAGGCCAGGGTGTTGTTTAAGACATCTGCCATTCTATGGGTCTGCTGTGTATCCCGCTTCCCATGTTGGATTATTCTCTCCTTTTTAATTCTATCAGTTAGTATTAGCAGACACTAGTCTTGTTTATGTGATCCCTTTGATTCTTAACCCTATCATTATGATCAATTGTGAACTGAAATTGATCACTTTGACTAGTGAGATGGCATTGGCACATGCCACCTTGATGGGATTGAATTGGAATCCCCTCGCAAGTTTCTAACTACCGTTTGGGGCAAGTCAGCTTGGTGATTAATTTTTTAAAATTTTAGTCAAGGTATACAAATTTCATATATACAGATTTAGGAATATAATGATATTTCCCACTCTACTTTCCCTGCTGCCTACATTCCCATCCTCCTCCTCCCTCTCCTATTTCCACTGTTAATTTTTACAAAGATCTGTTTTCAGTAGCCTTGTTAACAAGTAGGTGATTCGTGATTTGATTGTCAGCCTGCATCTTCTAAATTCAGTTCTCGTGCTCCTTAGCATAGAATGATAGACACTTGTGCAATACTGGGATCTGGATTACAGGTCTGGTTCAGATTAATTAAAAAACTTAGATGCAGTTACATTTTAACTCTGCTTTAGAATTTTGAAGAAGCCTGGTTAGTCCAAGATTTTGTCATTTGCAGTGGTAACTGGTATCATGTTTAGCAGTGGTCACAGGACCATAGTTTGTAACAAAGACACAAGAAAAATGAGTCATGTCCTAATATTTACTGAGCAGAAGAATATCTTATATACACCGTTACATTAAATACATTTGCATCTGTTTATGTGGTGCTCGTAATTGATGTTTCTACTTACTGATTCCCCAGAGTGCTTTTGCCTTTCAGATGGTCACATGTAGTTTTTTTTTATTAGAGTTGTTTGTTCTTCATTTATGATTATTCAATAATTTTGAGTTTTTTAAATAATTTTTTTAAGAATTATTTATTTTGATAGGGGAAAGAGAAGACAGAAAAGGGAGAAAGAGAGAGAGATTGATTGATTGATTGATTGATTCCATCTCTTGATTTACGTCCCAAATGGCTGCTATGGCTAGGGTTAGGGGAGGCAGGCTGCAGGAGCCAAAGTACTTGGACCATCTTTTGCTGCTTTCTCGGGTATGTTAACAGGGAGGTGGGTCAGAAGAGGAGCAGCCAGGACACAAAGTGGTAGCCATATGGAATGTTGTCATTGCAGGTGGCAGCTTAACCCAGTACACCACATTGCCTGCTCTATTTTTTACTTTTTTCTGCTTTTTTTTTTCATTTTCTCTTTTGTTCTTCTATTGTTCCATTTCTGCCATTATTATTCCATTTTTCTATAGACAGAAGCAAAAACACATAGCATATCAGGATTTTAATGATTCCTAGAACATAAGAAAAACACCTTGTAGTACTCCAGTCTGTGTTTAGCATCCTAGCAAAGTGGTTGTTCAGGTGGAATGTAGTATTGTCTACTTTGACACCTACTTAGAGTAGTGTATAACCCCTTGAATAAAATGGGACTGCAAGTTGCTGAACTACATAGAACTTTGGCCCAATTCAAATATCCCCTCACCTCTACCTCTTTCCTTTAATTTTTGTTGTCCTTCCCATATACGTGTAGGGTTAGGATAGTGGTAGGATTGGCTGGCAAATCAGTTCTAGAGCTTCAGTGGATTGTTGGTTAAAATACTAGAGTGGGGCTAACATAATGGAAAGATGTTTACTTTGGGCTTAGTTTTGAGGTTCTCAGTCTAAAACTAGATGCCACCATTACTCTGGTACCTTGAGAGGGTGGTGGATGGTGAGATGGATGCAGAGGGAGAAAGACATGGCGATGCAGGAATCAGGGAGAGAATAGCTGTATACCATTCAACACTGTCAGGAGAACTGTCTTCAGAGGAGAGGCCCCAGTGACCAGTAGGCTCCTGAGCTAGATCCCATAATTTTATTGTCTCCACTCTTAATATTTTTGACTATTAACATCAATCCACTAATCATGAAATAATAGTTTCTGGGTATAAGCCACAGATACTTGGGTATTTGACTGATACCCAAACTTTTACCATTCATTCATTATTTATCATTTGTTATCTCAGTGAGGTGAGAGAGGTGGAGGCAGAAATAGGCAATAGAAAGCTTTTCTAAAACAGAAGTGAAATTTTAATCATCACAAAACAGCTTTAGCATATGTATGCATAGCTGGCCTTTTACCTATTTTTTGTGGAAAGAATTTACCCCTTTTATTTATTTTTGCTGTAAAGGTTTTGGAACAAACTTGATGTTGCTGACGTATTGACTGTTTTGGATGCACAAGACTTCAGTTTAAATACCATGGTAAAATACTCTATTGTGAATTTAATTTTCTTGCTGTGAATTTAGTTTAGTATTCTATATATGCATGCCCACTTGAAATAGTGCAGAATCTGTCTTCTATAGATTCTTTTATCTTTATTATGATTTGATGGATACAATAGACGCTATCTTAATGAATGAGTGGTGCAACAACTGAGTATCTTTGCTAAAGCTGTTTTTTTTTTTCTTTCTCTAGGAAGGACCATCGACTTCAGCTGGTGTACATAATGAAGATGGTATTGCTGGCTTTCACAGTGCTCAAAAAGAACAAAGAGATAAAGGCAGAATAAATTCTGTTCATGGCTTGCACAAAAATCATCCAGATGGTTAGTGGGTGTAAATATATAGTGATTGGATCATTTCTGCTTAAATGTCATATGATGTAAAATATGAATATGCAAATAGAATATCAATTTACTTTTTATCTTTCTTTTGCTATTTTTTTCATATGACTAACTTCTTCCTCCTGAAATTGCTTCCACCCTCTGAAATGCTTGATGTTTCTTCTATTGAGTTATTCGTGAATGGAGGTTATATTGTATTTATATATTTATAATCACTGTATTAATTATTCTCATTAGTGGATCTGTGAATATTTTATAGATATGAAAATCTTAGGAGCTGAAGATGAAGTTCTAGAATCAACTTTGGATCCTGAGGTATTGTCTCTTGTTAGAATTTTTAAATATAAATATTACATGGTGTTAGAAGTATAAAGAAAAATGCTTTTTTTTCTTTGAAAAATTATTTGAGAGGCAGAGGGACAGAAGACACAGACACACAGAGTTACTTTGTGCTAGTTCACTGTCCTGATGCAGCAATTGCTGGAGCAGTGCCAGGCCAAAGCCAGAGCCAGGAAACAGAAACTCACTCCAGGTATTGCTCAGGGATGTAGGGATCTATCACCTGCTGCCTCCCTCAGTCTGCATTAGCAGGAAGGTGTAAACAGGATCCAGAGCCCGGGATGGAAATGAGGGTCTCTCCTAGTGAATGTAGGTGACCTCCTTGGTATCTGACTGCTGGGGCAAATGCCCATGAAGGAGTTGGTTTGACTTTCTTCCCTCTGTGTACAGCCTATAGCAATTACCTCCATACATTTCATCTTACAATCTGTAGTGCGTTGTGTCGTATGTATTATATTGTTACATTTGTGTTGTTACATTTGTGTTGTGTATGATGCATCTATATGACACCAGTTAGAACAATGAAAAAAAAAAAGTAAGGCCTACATGACACAGGAAATCAGTTTGGGTTCTTAAATTCAGTGTATCTTTTTAAAAAGTAAAGGAGTATTCCAACTGAACCTGTACCAAATGTATGATTCTTGTATCTATGGATGACCAGTCATACTAGTGATATTTAAAGAGAAACCATGGGGCTGTCCTATTTGTTTTTTTTTTTTTATAATTTTGATCTTGAAAAGAACTACCTGAAATTTCACAGCATTGTTATTATATTTGGATTGCCAACTATTGATTTGCAAGAAACATTTCCAGACAAAGTACCCCATGGGGAGTATTAATATATAGGACTATAACAATGCTAGTGTGGCTCTGTGATGTTTTCACAAATAGAAACCATTTTGACAATAATTGAGTACTTTTTTGCTATTTATAGTAATAGTAACATAATTTTAAAATAATGGTGATTTTTGTTTGATGACAACTGTACAGTGAGATAGGGCAAGGCTCAGCACATTGACTATCTGGGTCTTTTGTGGTTTCATTTAAATTTTATGATTGTGTTTTGTAATGAATATCATTAGTATTTTGATAGAATATATGATATAAATGGGAGTTGAATCTTACAACTTTTTTCTGCATCTTTTGTGGTGCTCATATTGGTTTTGTTTTACATTATGTTCACTTGATTTATCTCATCTTTAATTTGAAAATATTGAACCATCCTGGCACCCCTGGAATAAATCCCAGTTGTTCCTGAAGTCTGATCTTTTTGATGTAGTGTTGGATTCAGCTTGCTAATATTTTGTTGAGTCTTTGTATTTCTGTTTAGTGAGGGTATTTTGCTCTTTGTGCTGTGTCTGGTTGTAGTTTCAGAGTAATGTTGTCCTCAGAATTTGGCAGAGTTCCATTTATTTCAACATTTTGGAATAGTTTGAGCGGCATTGCAGTTAGCTCTGTTTTACCTGTTTTACAGAATTCAGTTGTCAAGTCATCGTGTCCTGGATGGGAGACTTTTAATTAGTTCTTCAATTTAATTGCTTGTTATTGATCTGTTAAGATTTGTTATATCTTCCTGATTTACGCTTGTGTGTGTATCCATTTCCTCAAATATTTACAATTTGTTAGCAAGTAGTATTATGATCCTTTATATTTCTACAGTACACATTGTGATGGCTCCTCTTTCATCTCTGATTTTACTTGCATTTTATCTGACACTTTAGCAAAAGACTTTTTATCTTTAAGAACTTTTCATTTTATTGATCCTTTATAGTGTTTTAATTTCTATTTTATTTCTTTTCCTATTCTTGAGATTTGTTTTTCCTGCTAATACTGGATGTGGTCTGTTCCTTCTTTTCGAAGACTTTCAGATGTATCGCTATATTTTTAAATTTAAAATATTTCTATTTTTTAAATGTATGTACTTCTGGGTGTAAATATTTTTTCTTAATCCTGCCTTTCCTGTATCCCATATATTTTGAAATGTTTTGTTATCATTTGCTACAATAAAATTTTTGATTTACCTTTTAATTTCTTCAGTAATCTGCTGGTCTGTCAGGGGGCATGTTCAGTTGCATGTCTTTCCCAAATCTTTTATTTCTTTTGTTGTTGATTTCAACTTTTATTCTTTCATGTTCTCAGAAATTATGTGATATGATTTCAAGTTTCTTAATTAACTTGATTTATGGTCTAAAATATGCTCTGTCCTGGAAAGAGAAGCATTTGATTATGATAAGAATGTATATTCTGTGGCTGGCAGGCAAAATGTTCTGTAAATAACTGTATGTCCATTTGCTATACAGTATGGTTCAACTCTGATGTATCTTTGTTGAGTTTATGTCTGTATGATCTGTCCATTGATGAAAGTGGGGCATTGAAATCCTGTACTATTAGGATTGGATTATATCTTTCCTTTTAGGTATATTAATGTTTGATTTACATATCTGGGTTGATCTTGAGTTTACTGTACTTGAGTGTATTCATGTTTTATCAATCCTTTACCAATATATAATGTTCTCCTTTGTCTCTTTTTATGGTTTTTAATTTAAAGTCTCTTTTTAATCTGATATGAGTATAGCTATTTCTGTTGGTTTTGGTTTTCCATTTGGATGGTATGACTTTTTCTAACCCTTGACTTTCAATCTGTGTGTGTCCTTGTTTTTGTTTTTGTTTTTTTGTTTTGTCCACTCAGCCAACCTATGTTTTTTAAATGGGAAATTTAATCAGTTTATAGTCAAGGTTAATATTGAGAGATAAGACTAAATCCTGTCATTTTGTTGCTTTCTTATTGTTTGTATATTCTGGTTTGTATTACCTCCCATTGTTTGTTATTGTATTTTGGAGGCTTTCTGTCATTTCACAATAAGATAGAATTTCCTTTCTCTTTTGTGTATCTACTCTGTTAGTAAATTTGGTACTGTCGTCTACTTTCATGATTATTATAAATCATGTCCCTTGTAATGTAGTCCTCCTTTAAGGATTTGTTGTAGGTATGTTCTAGAGGTGAAGACTTCTCTAAAGTTTTTGATTTTATGGGAAATATTTTATTTCTCCCTCATTTCTAAAGGGTATCTTCACTTGATATAGTATTTGGGTTTTGATTTTTTTCTTTAAAAACTTGAATGTATCATCCCATTCTCTTCTGGTATGTAGAAGTTAGGTTGAGAAGTCACTTGTTAGTCCAGTGATTTTCCTCATCTGTAACATGATGTTTTTCTCTTGCTGGCCCTAGGATTCTCTCCTTGTTCTAAACTTAGGACCATGTTACTCTAAAATGTGTTGCAGAAGGTCCTTTGTTGGCTATTTTTTTTTTTTGGTTGAACTCCCCATATGTGGATATCCCCGTATTCTTCAAGACTTGAAAAGTTTCAAACTATTAGTTAAGTAAGTTTTCAGTGCCTTTCCCCTTCTCCTTTCCTTCAGATATCTCTGTAATATGAATATCACTTGCTTAATGGTATCCAATATATCAGGTAGGCTTTCTTTGTTTTTTTCTATTCCTATGTCTTAATTTTTGACTGACTGCATTATTTAAAAAGTCCTCATCTCAAGATCAAAAATTCTATATATTCTGTTGTTGTTGAAGCTCTCAATTGTATTTTTGCTTTATTGACTAGAATAATCGATTCCAGCATTTGATTGTTTTTAATCATTTCTCTCTCTTTGTTGAATGTCTCATTCATATCATACAGTACTTTTCTCATTTCTTTGAATTGTCTTCCCTTTTGCATCAGATTGACTTTCTTTAGAATTCTTACTTTGAAGAGTTTCAAACATTTGATAGATTTCCTCCAAATCAGGACCTATCTCAGGAAAACTAATGTGTTCTTTTGTGAGCGTGCTTCCTTCTTTCTTCATACTTCCTGTGTTCCTATGTTGACATGTTTGCACCTAGTGTAACAGTTGTTTTTCTTCATGGGAATGCCATTTTTGATGGAATTCAAGGTGTCTGTTGAGTCATTGCTTTCATTGTGGTTCTTGATGGGCTTATTCAGTGTATCCCCATTCCTGAAAGGGGAGAGTTCACACTCTTGTGTGGCCACCCTTGTTTTTGTAGTTGGGTTGGAAATCTCACTTGCACCTCTCTATCCAATTCCCAAAAATTATGTTCCAATTTTACTCCCTTACTTTGGGACCCCTAATTTGCCATGTTATTCCTACATTTTCTCCTGTCCAGAATGCACTTCATAGTCCCTTTTCTGTACATGGCCCTATGTTTGCCATAGTTCATGAGCTTCCATTATCATAGTGTTGATCCTGTCTCTGATCTTACTGTCTTTTACTGACTTGAATGCTTAGAAATGGCGAGTTATACTTTTCTGTACTTGCTTTCCTCTATGTCGATGCACACTTTAATGTAGGGCAGAATCTTCAATTTGTACTTTCAGGTTTGCTAGTATTGTTCCCATGGTGTAGAATACAAAGTAAATGGTCTATTACTAACTGAGAAGTTGAATATTTCCTGAATTTGCGATTTTATTTATTGCTGTAGAAACACACTTCCTTGTCAGCTACTGGTGAGAGTGAAGATTTTGCTATCATTGAAAGTGCTCAGAGTCAGAAAACCAGTCAAGAGGAATCAAATTTCCATTATGTGTCTGCCAGCAATACTAGTGGTAAGTGAGTGAATGCTGTTGTATGAATTGAAATGAGTAGATCCAAATTAGATACCATTTTCTGGTGGTTTTTTTTTTTCATTCAATCAAATTTTCTTATTGAAATCCCTTCAACTCCCTTAAATTCTTTGCTACTATTTATTGCTTTTATATTCATTTAAATATTTATGACTGGAGATGTATGTGTTTAGAAGTGTATATATCTGTGTATATATTACATAAAATTTACAGTAATAAGTGTTATTATTCAGTGAAACTGTCACTATTTTATAGATATGGTGTCTCCCATTGAATCTGATTTTCAAGATGTATCTTGGGATTCTCAGGTACTGTCACTTATGATTTGTAATTGTAAGATTTGAGTGATATTGAAACGCAGAAGTGGTGCTTGTTTTTTCTTCCTTTTTTCAAGTATTTGACAGGCAGAGAGACAAAGACAAAAACACACAGACAGAACTCCAATGCACTAGTTCCCAGGTATTTGCAAGGGACCATGCTGGAGCCAGGAATGAGACACTCACCCCAGGTCTCCCTTATGAGTGACAGAGATACAGCTTCTTGAGCCTTTGCCTATTGCCTCCTTGAGGTTATTTTAGTAAGATGCTATAATCAGGAGTTGGGCCCAAGAATGGAAAGCAATTACTATCATGATGAGTGCAGTTGTCCTATCTGGCATCTGAAATGCTATGGCAAATCCATGCTAAGGGCAGGGCTTGGCTTTTCTTTCTCACCTCTCTGTATGCTGATTAGGATCCATTTGCTTACATTTCACTGCACACTTAGTAATGTGCTCTACATATTATCCTTCTGCATTAGTCAGCTCTAGAAATCACATGGCTTGTTTCATGTACCTAGTATAACACAGGGTGAGATAACAAGGTCTGGAGCAGATGCAAGCTGATCAGCCATGGAATTCCAGAATCTGCCTCTTCAGTGGAGAAAGTTCAAAGCAGCTGATGAAGAACAGTGTGAACACAGATTTTCCTTTCTAAAATGTATTTGTGGTGATGTGACTAAACTGCTTATGTAGTAGATGCCAACATATTCGGGGTTTTGCTCTGGATCTCCCCTGCATTTTCTATCTAGTCCCTATTCAGTCTGTTCCAGTTTTTCCTTACTTCAGTGTTCCTCCTTTGTCGTGTTGTTCCCTACTTCCTCTCTTTGTTCATGCTGTCCTGTCAAGAATACACTACAAGTTATCCCCCTGGCCTTGGTCTGTCTTTAAAAACATAACTGTATTTTTGCAGCCTTTCCTGGGCCTTTTTCTAGGTTGAACTGATGCTTCTCTCCTTTTTGACCTTGCTATACTTTATTCATTTCGCAGTTATAACTATTGAAGTTTACTTGTGTGGCTTCGTGTTTAGTTATGTCTACCTTCTCACTTGAACATAGGGCAGAATCTGCCTCTTGTTTGTATTTTTGTCTTTTGTTCCGATATTGCCTATGACTTGATGGATGCAGTAAAAGTTGTCTTATGGAGTATATTTATGAGTGAGTACTTGAGCAACTGAATGTGCTTTCTGAATTTGTGGCTTTTTTTCTTTTTATAGAAAAGCTTCTCTCCATCACCAAATGAAAAAGTTATTACTGTCATTCCATGTGCTGCAAGAGAAGAAACAAATGAAAACTCATTAACTGATATTTCTGGAGTCCATAAAGAAAATACAAGTGGCGAGTATATATATATATAAAAAAAACTTTGTGTTTAAATGCTGTTGTATAAATTGAAATGTTTAGATCTGACTATGAAATCTATTTCTTTTGGGTGTTTTCCTTTTGCTTTCTGTATGATCAACTTGTCCCTTCTGAAACTGATTCAATCTCCTGAACTAAATTTTCTTGGTATTTTATTTTATTGAAATACTCATAAATGGGGATAGTTTTGAGTATGTGTATTTAAATTCACAGTGATTAATGTTCCGATGCATGGATGTTTGACTATGTTTTCTAAATATTGTATCTTCCTTAGGAGAAGAACATAAAGCTATAAAATCTACTTTGGAATCTGAGGTACTGCCCTTTGTACATGTGTGTGATTTTTAGATGTAAACATTGAGTGATTACACAGAAGGTTATTTGATGCTGAGATACAGAGAGAGATGAAAGCCAGGCACTGAGACAGAGTTTCCATATGCCATTTCATTACTCAAGTTATTCAATAGCTGAACCAAGACTAGGCCAAAGCCAGGAGCCAGAAATTTATTCCAGGTCTCCCCCGTGGTTAGCATCTAATTGAACCATCACCTGTTGCCTCCCTGAGTCAGCTGTAGCAAGAAGGGTTTTTTTTTTGTTTGTTTGTTTGTTTGTTTGTTTTAGATTTATTTTATTTATTTGAAAGACAGTTACAGAGAGAGGTAGAGACAGAGAGAGAGGTCTTCCAACTGCTGGTTCACTCCCCAGATGGCTGCAACGGCCAGAGCTGTGCTGATCCGAAGCCAGGAGCCAGGAGCATCCTGTGGGATCTCCCACGTGGATGCTGGGGCCCAAGGACTTGGGCCATCCCTACTGCTTTCCCAGGACGTAGCACAGAGCTGGATTAGAAGAGGAGCTGCCGGGATTAGAACTGGCGCCCATATGTGATGCTGGTCCTTCAGGCCAGGGCTTTAATCTGTTGGGCCACAGTGCTGGTCCTGCAAGAAGTTTTAACCTGAAAGCAGAGGCCAGAATGGAACCAAGCAACTTTCATGTTTTATGCAGATGTCTTAACCAGTATCTGAGGAGCCGTAACAAATACTTATGAAGTGGATGGCTTGACTTTTGTTTTTTTTCCACAACTCTTTGTGGCCGTTAGGAATTATTTCCTTACATTGTCATGGTATAATTAGTAATGCATATATTAGTAATGCATTATGCTTCATTAGTGCACTTTTTTTAACTTCTATACAATAAATATAAATTTCCAAAGTACAACTTTTGGATTACGATGGCTTTTTCCCCCACTTACCTCCCTCCCACCCACAACCCTCCCATCCCCTGCTCCCTCTCCCATCCCATTCACATCAAGATTCATTTTCAATTATCTTTATATACAGAAGATCAATTTAGTATATATTAAGTAAAGATTTCAACACTCTTATTTATGATGTCAGTGATCACCCAGGGCTCTTGCCATGAGCTGCCAAGGCTATGGAAGCCTTTTGTGACCACAAGCTCCATCAGTGTTTAGTTCTCTTCTCTCTTCAGAGAAAAGTACATCCTTTGATGGCCCCTTAATAATATTTCTAATAGATATTTACTAAGGAAAATCACAAAATTACCTTATCTCCCTCAATGCCTCTCAGATCCATTAATTGTTCTCACTTTTTAATTTGATATTGTAAGGAAATGATTCTGTAGTAACATTGTGTGTGAGAGTAAAAGCTAGCACTCTATCTAAAAGAAGGCAATTAAATAATGAAATATATAATTTACAATTACTTATTAAAACTTTTGTTATTAAGGTTGATATTTCAGAAGAGGAATTAGGAGAGAAGGCTGAAAACGAAATTGAACAAGCAGCAAAAGAATCTCAAGGTAAAAAGATTTTCTGTTGAGTAAGATGAAATGTGAATGATTATGTGTTCCCTCTGTATAATTATAAACAAATTAAGGGAGAGCACTATTGTGTATATAAGTAACTTCTTTAGAAGATAGTATACTGACAATTACATAAAATTAATTTGGAGAGTTCTCATTGTTATTCAGAGAGTCTGTTTCAACTATATCTGTGTCAAAGAGAAAAGATAACTTTGCCTCAACCAAATAATAGTATTTGGCATAGTAAATTCTTAGCATAATATTATACCAAAAATGCATCTGGGCATGTCAGGAAAAAGATTATTTGTATGAATAATTAATTTTTTCTAGATTCTTTTAGTGTTATATGTTTAAAAACAAAAAATTATTATTTCTATGATAAATGATTTTAATATTAAACCTGTATTTTATTGGACTATATGAATGTTCAAGATGAAATGTAATACTTGTGGTATAGGGTCAGGAGCATCACTGTTCAATGTATTTTGAAATGGGAATGCTTCTCTTGTGTTACCTGTGATGATTGGCTACCTGAGATAAATATTTCTTGTTATGGTCAGAATATTTTTTTTTGACAGGTAGAGTTATAGACAGTGAGAGAGAGAGAGAGAGAGAAAGAAAGATCTTCCTTCCAATGGTTCACACCCCAAATGGCCGCTATGGCCGGTGCTACACTGATCCGAAGCCAGGAGCCAGATGCTTCTTCCTGGTCTCCCGTGCGGGTGCAGGGGCCCGAGTACTCAGGCCATCCTCCACTGCCCTCCCAGGCCACAGCAGAGAGCTGGACTGGAAGAGGAGCAACCAGGACTAGAACCCAGCACCCATATGGGATGCTGGCGCTGCAGGCAGAGAATTAACCAAGTGAGCCATGGCGCCAGTCCCCAGAATATATATATATATATATATATATATATATATATATATATATAGACAGCCAGAGTGGACAGTGAGAGAGAGAGACAGAGAGAAAGGTCTTCCTTTTTCCATTGGTTCACCCCTCAGTGGCCGCTGTGGCCAGAGCTATGCCAATCTGAAGCCAGGAGCCAGGTGCTTCCTCCTGGTCTCCCATGCAGGTGCAGGGCCCAAGCACTTAGGCCATCCTCCATTGCCTTCCCGGGCTACAGCAGAGAGCTGGACTGGAAGAGGAGCAACCGGGACAGAATCCGGCACTCCGACCAGGACTAGAACCCGGTGTGTCGGCACCGCAGGTGGAGGATTAGCCTATTGAGCTGTGGCGCCAGCCAGAATATTTTCTTTTACTCAGATTTTAGTGAATTTTAACCAGCAGTTGAGTGGAATTTAATCAATGGACTTAAAAACTTTTAATGTTGTAAAATATATATAAGATAAGATTTACCATTCTAACTATGCTAAAGTATACAATTCAGTGGCATTATTTATATTTATGGTGTTATATGATCACCACTATACTTATTTTCTCACCCCCCAAAAAAACCCCATTAAGCAACAATTTTCACTTCCTCTCTAACCAGATCCAGGTAATCTCTAATTACTTTCTAGTTCAACAAAATTGCCTCCATGTAATAAAGATTAACGGGATTAGAAAACACGTGTACATTCCTAGCTACGTTAACATCTTTTCTTTTCACATATTGAGCAGTCATTTGCATGAGTCCTCTATGGAGAAATGTCTAAATCCTTTGCCCATTTTGGGGGCAATGTTAAATTAATTGGTAAATTAAAATTGTACATATTTAGTTGTACTATGTTTTGTAGTATGTATGTGTTGTTCACTGTTCAAATCAGGGTAAAGATCTATAACTCCTCAACATTAATCATTTTTATGGTGAAAATTTTCAAAATCTTAGGGCCAACATTGGGACACTGGCATGCTGTATGGACTCCAGTTTATTTCCAACTGTTCCACTTCTGATCCAGCTCCCAGCTAATGGCCTGGGAAAAGCACCAGAAGATTGCCCAAGAGCTTGGGCCCCTGCCACCCACCTGGAGAGCCCAGGTGAAGCTCCCGGCCCCTAGCTTCAGCCTGGTCCAGGCCTAGCCCAGCCCTTTCCATCATGGCCACTTGAGGAGTGAACCTGCAGAGTTCAAAGACCTCTCTATTCCCCCTGCCTCTAATTCTCACTTTCAAATAAATGTTAAAAAATAATTCAAAATCCATCTTTTTTGAAATGCACAGTATATAATTATTATCCATAGTCAAACTGCTGTGCAATAGAACACTGAAACTTTTTCCTGCTACCTAATTTGCATTAAATCCATTGACCAATCTTTCCCCATACTCCCTCCCCACCACCCTCTTCAGTCCCGTTACCACTGTTACTATCTCAGCCACTAACAGATCAACATTTTATGACTCCGTATATTAGTAAGAATATGCTGTATTTTACTATCTCAGCCTCTATCAGATCAACAATTTATGACTCCATATATTAGTAAGAGTATGCTGTATTTGTCTTTCTTTTAAAAAATACTTAACTTGAAAGACATAAGGAGAAAGACAGAAAGACAAGCAGACAGAGGAGAGCTCCCATTCTCTGATTCACTTCCCAAATGCCTGCACAGCTAGTTTTGGGCCAGGCTGAAGCTAGGAGCTAGGAATTCAATTTGAGTCTTCCACCTGAGTGGAGGAAACTCAATTACAAGAGGAATCATCTGATGTTTCCCTGAGTCAGAATTAGCAGGAATCTGGAATCAGAAACAGAGCCAGGACTTGAACTCATGCAATCTAATATGGAATATGGTCATCCCAAGTGGCGTCTTAACTGCATACCAAATGCTCAACTGTGGTATTTCTTTCTGTGCCTTGCTTAATCTAACATTTAGCATTATGAACTCTGTTCTGTCCGTTTTGTCACAATGATAGGATTTTATCCTTTGTAATAGTTGAAAAATATGCTGTTATTTATTTATAACATATTTTCTTTAACTATTCATCTATTATAGAGGGCACGTAGATTATATTCATTTCTTGGATATGGTGAATGATGCTGCATTAAACATGTTAGTTAAGATGTGTTTTTTTTTTAATTATTTCTATGTTAGAAAGAGTCACAGAGAGCGGGCAAGAGCACTTCCATCTACTGGCCCACTCCCCAAATGGCTGCATCAGCCAGGTTGGACAAGGGCTGGACCAGGCTGAAGCTAGGAGCTGGGAGCTTCACCCCGGTATCCCTCATGGGTGCAGAGGCCCAAGAACTTAGGCTATCCTCCATTGTCTTCAGAGGCATGTCAGCAGGGAGTTGGGTCAGAAGTTGAGCAGCTGTAACTCAGACTGGCAACTATACAGGCTACCAGTGCTGTGGCAGTGGTTTAACCTACTGTGCCACAAAGCCGACCCCAGAAGATGTCTTTTCAGCATAATTATTTAATTTCCTTTGGGTACATGCCTAAAATTGGTATAACTGTGTCATGTGGTAGACCTAGTTTTAGTATTTTTGGAACATCGATACTGTTTTACATAATGGCTCTACTAATCTACATTTTGCCAACATTTTGCAAAGATTCCATTTTTTTATCACATGCTCTCATCATTTTGATAATTGCCATTCTAACTGGAATAGGTTGATATTTCTTTGTCATTTTGATTTGCATTTCCTGATGATTAGTAATATGGAATATTTTTTCATATACCTGATGGTCATATGTATATCTTCTTTTGTGGAAAGTCTACTTAGGTCTCTTGTCTATTCTTAAACTGAATCTTTGGGTTTTTATCATTGGGTCTCGGTGTTGTGCCTGGGGTTAGGTGAGGATGTGGTTGGAAGCCCCATGGTCACCAATGACAAATTGCTGGGTTGCACCTCAAGTCCATATATCCCTTAGACCTATGTACCTCAAAGAGAGGACCAAGGTCAGTGCTTTTATGGCTTACTTGTTACTTTGGTGTAACATTGCCCAAGACCACTGCAGCCACACACATGTGATGCTGGCTAAAATACAGGTCCATTTGATTTGGGCTGCAGGTCTCTGCCTGCACTGTGGTGGGCCCAGAGGCTCTTTCCCTAGTCATTGGGGACAAGGGCCACTGGGTTCCCATGGTTTTGGGATTTCACCAGTATAATGTTGGATTCCAAGACAATGTCCTATGTCTACTTCCCTAAGGTATCCCCCAGAACTATGGAGTCTTTCTCTGTGCTGCCTGAGATCGGGAAAAAGTGAGGGAGGCAGTTGCTATGTGGATCCAGGAGCTCAGAATTGTGAGGATTCTGCCCAGTACTAGGTTCACCATACTGGGTCTGGTACAGCGTTGCAAGTCTAAGGCCTGGATTTAATTCATTCATCCCTCCCTCTAGCCAGGAAGCATCTTTTTACTTGCTACATGGCTTGGAGTTGGGGGGAGTAGAGATGTAGGCCACACTGGTATTTTTTTCATTCCTTGTCCAATGCATCTTATTGTACTGAAGCCAAATATTGTAATCTCTCACCTTGTTTCCTTAAATATTATAAGGTTAGTTTAATGCATGAATAGCTCTTAAAATCATTGTTTCTATGGGGAAATCATTACTGGAGATTCTTATCTCACTGCCACCTTAACTTGCTTCCCCATTTGCCCATTTTTAAATTCGATTATCTTTTTTTGTTGTTGTTTCTGAGTTATAGATGTTCTTTGTATATTCTGGATTATATCTTTATCAGATGTGTTATTTGCGAATGTTTTCTCTCTATAGTTTGTCTTTTCACTTTCTTTTTAAATATTTATTTATTTGAAAGAGTTAGAGGGAGAGGAAGGGAGGAAGGGAGGGAGACAGGGGGAGAAGGGGAGAGAGAGAGGGAGTAGAATCTTCCATCCACTGGTTCACTCCCCAGATGGCTGCAACAGCCAGGACTGGGTCAGGCCAAGGCCAGGAGCGAGGATTGCCTTCCAGGTCTCTCATGTGTGTGGCAGATACCAAGCACTTGAGCCATCTTACAGCGCTTCTCCCAGGCCATTAGTGCAGCCTGGACATGAACCAGCACTTGTACGGGATGCCAGCATTGCAGGCAACAGCTTTACCTGCTGTGTCACATTATCACTGTCTTGATAATGTTCCTTAACTGCACTTTCTTAAAATTTTGTGAAGCCCAATTTATGTTTACCTTTATCTTTTTTTCTTTTGATGTCTGATCTGAGAATTCATTGCTGGATCTAAGGTCATAAACATTTATTTATATTTTATTCTGATGTTTTTATGGACTCAGATCTAATAATTATGTCTTTGCTCCATTTTGAATTAACATTTATATGTATTGTGATGCAGGAGTCTGGCTTTATGGTTTTGTATGTGGGAATCAAGTTGTCCCATCCTGATCAAAATTATCTACTTTAGATGTTAAGTTTGTTTCTGGTCTCACAGTTCTCTTCCATTGCTTTATATGTCTATCCTTATGCCAGTACAAAACCATATTCACTTACGTAGTTTTGCAGGACGTTCTGAACTGGGGAAATGTGAATTCTCAAAATTTCAGGCTGCTTCTTTCATTTTACAGAAGACATTCAAGATTATTTGGGGGAACATGCTCCAACCCTACTTCTTCCACCCTCTCCCAGTCCCACTCTTAATTTTCTGAGATCCACTTTCAGTTAACTTAATGATCATAAGGTAAACCCTAACTAAGTAAATGAGTTCAACAAATAGTATGAAAAAAAAAAACAAAAAACTGTTCCTCAACAGAAGAGATAAGGGTTGTGAACAATCATCAAATCTCCAAATTCCATTTCACTCCAATACATTACATTTTAGGTACTCTATTAGTTACCCCTGATCAGGGAAAATATATGATATCTGTCATTTTGGAGCTGGGTAAGTTTACAGTAAGTATAATGGTTGCCAGTTGCATCCATTTTGCTGCAAATTACAGAATTTCATTTTTTTAACATTTGAGTCATACTCCATAGTGTATATATGTCATAACTTCTTTTTTTAACTTTTATTTAATAAATATAAATTTCCAAAGTACAACTTTTGGATTATAGTGGCTTCCCCCTCATAAACTCCCTCCCACCCGCAACCATCCCATCTCCTGCTCCCTCTCCCATCCCATTCACATCAAAATTCATTTTTAATTATCTTTATATACAGAAAATCAATTTGGTATATAGTAAGTAAAGATTTCATCAGTTTGCACCCACACAGAAACACAAAGTATAAAGTACTGTTTGAGTACTAGTTATACCATTAATTCACATAGTACAACACATAAGGACAGAGATCCTACATGAGGAGTAAGTGCACAGTGACTCCTGTTGTTGACTGAACAAATTGACACTCTTGTTTATAGCGTCAGTAATCACCCTAGGCTCTTGTCATGAGTTGTCAAGGCTATGGATGCCTCTTGATTTCGCCAACTCCGAACTTATTTAGACAAGGTCATAGTCAAAGTGGAAGTTCTCTCCTCCCTTCAGAGAAAGGTACCTCCTTCTTTGATGGCTCATTCTTTCTGCTGGGATCTCACTCACAGAGATCTTTCATTTAGGTCACTTTTTTTGTTTTTGCCAGAGTATCTTGGCTTTCCATGCCTAACATACTCTCATGGGCTTTTTAGCCAGATCCAAATGCCTTAAGGGCTGATTCTGAGGCCAGGGTGCTGTTTAAGACATCTGCCATTCTATGAGTCTGCTGTGTATTCCGCTTCCCATGTTGGATCGTTCTCTCCCTTTTTAATTCTATCAGTTAGTATTAGCAGACACTAGTCTTGTTTATGTGATTCCTTTGACACTTAACCCTGTCATTATGATCAATTATGAACTGAGACTGATCACTTTGACTAGTGAGATGGCATTGGTACATGCCACCTTGATGGGATTGAATTGGAATCCCCTGGCACATTTCTTACTCTGCCATTAGGGGTAAGTCCGATTGAGCATGTAGTGAAATATGTATCTCCTCCCTTTCTTGTTCCCACTCTTATATTTAACAGGGATAACTTTTCAGTTAAATTTAAACACCTAAGAATATTTGTGTGTTAATTAAAGAGTTCAAACAATAATATTAAGTAGAACAAAAAAATACTAAAAAGAATAAAGTAGTAAGTTCCTCGACAGTCAGGACAAGGGCTGATCAAGTTACTGCTTCTCAGTGTCCATTTCACTTCGACAAGTTTCCTTTTAGGTGCTCAGTTAGTTGTCACTGATCAGGGAGAACATATCATATTTGTCCCTTTGGGACTGGCTTAATTCACTCAGCCTGATGTTTTCCAGATTCCTTCATTTTGTTGCAAATGACCGGATTTCTTTTTTTACTGCTGTATAGTATTCTACAGAGTACATATCCTATAACTTCTTTATCCAGTCTTTAGTTAAGTGTCATCAGGGTTGATTCTATATCTTAGTTATTGTGAATTGAACTCCAATAAACATGGGGCTACAGATAACTCTTTCATATACTGATTTCCTTTCGTTTGGGTAAATTCCCAAGAGTGGGATGGCTGGAGCTAATGGTAGGTCTATATTCAGATTTCTGACTTATCTCCATACTAGAGATTTCTGACTTATCTCCATAGTAGCTGGACCTGTTTACATTCCCATGAATTGTGGATTGGGGAAACTTTCTCCCCACATCCTCACCAACATTTGTTGATTTCTATATGAGAGCCATTCTAAGAAGGGTGAGGTGAAACCTCATTGTGGTTTTTATTTGCATTTCCCTGATGGCAAGTGATCCTGAGCGTCTTTTCAAGTCTCTGTTGAACATTTGAATTTCCTCTCTTGAAAAATGTCTGTCCAGGTACTCTGCCCATTCCTTAACTGGATTGTTTCTTTTGTTGTTGAATTTCTTGAACTTTTTATAGATTCTGGATATTAACTCTTTATAAGTTGTGCATCATCTTAACAATATTAAATCTTCAATTCATGAACACTATGTCTTGTCATTTATTTAGGTCTTCTTTCATCTGTTTTGGTAGTATTTCATAGCTACCAGTGTAGTTCTTGCAACTCCTTGGTTAATATTATTTATTTCTAAGTATTTTATTCTTTCAATACTGCTGTAAGTATTTTCTTAATGTTCAAATGGTTCATTGTTAGTGTTTAGAGATATCACTGACTTTATATATTTCTCTTGTATTATGCATTATGTATTTTCTGAATTTGCACCATAACTCTAATATGTTTAGGATGGAACCTTTGAGATTTTCTTTCTATCTATATCACTGGCAATTTGTTTTTAAAATTTATTTATTTGAAAAGCAGAGTTACAGAGATGGGGGAGAAAGAGAGAATGGGAGTGGAGGGGAGAGGAGAGGTACATTTATAATTTACTTGAAAGAGTTAGAGGAGAGGAGGGGAGAGGAGTGGGGAGAGGGAGAGGGAGTAGAGGGAAATAGAAGAAAGAGGAGAGGAGAGGCATGCGGGGAGGAGAGGAGATCATTCATCCACTGGTTCACTCCCCAAATGGCCGCAATGGCTAGGGCTTTGCCGGGCTGAAACCAGAAGCCAGAAGACAGGAACCTCATGCATTTCTCCCATATGGGTGGCAGGGGACCAAGCATTTAAGCCACCCTCTACTGCTCTTCCAAGCACATTAGCAGGGAGGTGGGTCAGAGGTGGAACAGCCATAATTTGAACTAGCATCATATTGGATGCTGGCATAACAAGCAGCAGCCTAACCTTTGCTGTGCCACAAGCTTGCCTCTTGATGGGCGTTCCTTTAAGATGAAGCATTCAGGGGCTAGCATTGTGGTACAGTGGGTTAAACTACTGCCTGCAATGCTAGCATCCCATATGAGTACCTGTTTGAGTCCCTGCTGCTCCACTTCTGATCCAGCTCCCTGATAATGCACCTGGGAAAGCAGTGGGTGATGACCCAAACACCTGGCCTCTGCAAACCACATGGGAAAACCAGATGGAGTTCCAGGCTCCTGGCTTCAGCTTCAGGTTCAGCCTGGCCCAACCCCATCCATTGCAGCCATTTGGGGAGTGAACCAACGAATGGAATCTCTCTCTCTGTCTCTCTGTCTCTCTGTCTCTCTGTCTCTCTCTGTCTCACCTACTCTCATACTTTCTCAAAACTTTAATGCAGTTCTAAAAGAGATCAAGAAACTCCACAACAACAAAACAAACAACCCACTTAATAGGTGGGCCAAGGACCTAAACAGACATTTTTCAAAAGAGGAAATCCAAACGGCCAACAGACGCATGAAAAATGTTCAGGATCACTAGCCATCAGGCAAATACAAATCAAAACCACAATGAGGTTTCACCTCACCCCAGTTAGAATGTCTTACATACAGAAATCAACTAACAACAGATGCTGCTGAGGATGTGGGGAAAAAGGGACACTAATCCATGGCTGGTGGGAATGAAAACTGGTACACCCACTAAGGAAGACAGTTTGGGGGGCCGGCGCCGTGGCTCACTTGGTCAATCCTCCACCTGTGGCGCTGGCATCCCATATGGGTGCCGGGTTCTAGTTCCGGTTGCTCCTCTTCTAGTCCAGCTCTCTGCTGTGGCCCGGGAGGGCAATGGAGGATGGCCCGAGTGCTTGGGCCCCTGCACCCACATGGGAGACCAGGAAGAGGCACCTGGCTCCTGGCTTTGGATCGGCACAGCGCTGGCTATGGCGGCCGTTTAGGGGGTGAACCAACAGAAGGAAGACCTTTCTGTCTGTCTGTCTCTCTCACTGTCTGAAATTCTACCTGTCAACAGCAAAAAAAAGAAGACTGTTTGGATATTCCTCAGAAATCTGAATATAGCCCTACCACAAGACCCAGCCATCTCACTCCTTAGAATTTACCTAAGGGAAATTATATTGGCAAATAAAACAGCTATCTGAACCTCAGTGTTTATTGCAGCTCAATTCACAATAGCTAAGACATGGAATCTACCTAAATGCCCATCAGCAGAAGACTGCATAAAGAAATTATGGGATATGTACTCTATGGAATACGACTCAGTGGTAAAAAAAAAAAAAAAAGATGAAATCTGGTCATTTGCAACAAAATGGAGGAATCTGGAAAACAGCATGCTGAGTGAAATAAGCCAGTCCCAAAGGGACAAATATGATATGTTCTCCGTGATCAGTGACAACTAACTGAGCACCTAAAAGGAAACCTCTAGAAGTGAAATAGACACCATGAGAAACAATGACTTGATAGTCCTTGTCCTGACTGTGGAGGAACAGCTTACTATTTTATTCTTTTTAGTATTTTCTTTTTCTACTTAATATCATTGGTTGAACTCTTCAATTAACCCAGAATTATTCTTAAGTGTTTAAATCCAACTGAAGTGATCCCTGTTGAAAATAAGAGTGGGAAGGCCGGTGCCGTGGCTTAACAGGCTAATCCTCCGCCTTGCGGCACTGGCACACCGGGTTCTAGTCCCGGTTGGGGTGCCGGATTGTATTCTGGTTGCCCCTCTTCCAGGCCAGCTCTCTGCTATGGCCCGGGAAGGCAGTGGAGGATGGCCCAAGTGCTTGGACCCTGCACCTGCATGGGAGAACAGGAGAAGCACCTGGCTCCTGGCTTCGGATCAGCACGATGCGCCGGCCACAGCGGCCATTGGAGGGTGAACCAACGGCAAAAAGGAAGACCTTTCTCTCTGTCTCTCTCTCTCACTATCCACTCTGCCTGTCAAAAAAAAAGAGTGGAAATAAGAAAGGGAGAAGATGTACAGTTTGGCACATGCTCCCTCTGAATTACACCTAAGGGTAAAGCTAAAAACTTGCCATCGGACTCCAAATCCCAATAAGTTGGCAGGTACTAATGCCATCTTACTAGTTAAAATGATCAGTTTAAATTCATAACTGATCATAAAGATAAGATTAAGTGTCAAGAGGATCACATAAATAAGACCAGTGTCTGCTAATAATAATTGATAGAATTATGGAGAGAATGATCCAACATGGGAAACAGGATACACAGCAGGCTCATAGAATGACAAATACCCTAAACAGCACTCTGGCCTCAGAACCAACCCTTAAGGCATTCAGATTTGTCTAGAAAGCCCATGAGAGTATCAGGCATGGAAAGCCAAGATAGTGTCACAAAAAATGATCTACACAAAGGATTTCTGTGAGTGAGATCCCAGTGGAAAGCACGGGCCATCAAAGAAGGAGGTACCTTTCTCTGAAGGGAGGAGAGAACTTCTACTTTGACTATGGCCTTGTCTAAATAAGGTAGGCGTTTGTGAACTCAAGAGGCTTCCATAGCCTCAGCAGCTCATGACAGGAGCCTCGGGGTCAATTGTTTAATTAAATTGACACAATTACCAATTGTGTCAATTGTTAAATCAACAGGAGAAACTGTGCACTTACTTCCCATGTAGGACCTCTGTCCTTAATGTGTACTATGAGAATTAGTGGTATCTTTACTTAGTATATACTAAGTTGATCTTCTGTATATAAAGATAATTGAAAATGAATCATGATGAAGAATGGAATGGGAGATGGAGTGGGAGATGGGATGGTTGTGGGTGGGAGGGAGGTTATTGGGGGAAAAGCTGATATAATCCAAAAGTTGTACTTTTGAGATTTATATTTATTAAATAAAAGTTTTCTATGAAAAATTTTAATGCAGTTTTTATTTGGATTTCCACACATGTGGGAGGGAGACATCTACTCTGGAGCCATAACCACCATCTTCCATGATGTGCTTTAGCTGGAAGCTGCAATGAGATTCAGAACTGTGATCCAAGCAGGCATCTTCAGTGCTGCACCAGATGCTCTCCCCTAGAATCCCATTTCTGAAAGGAGATACTTTTCCATCTTTTCTATTTTGTGTTTCTCTCATTTCTTTTTACTTTCTAGTGGCTCTGGTTAGAACTTCTAGTAGAATGTTGGGTAACTGTTGAAAGCAGGCATCCTTTGTTTACTTGCTCATCTTAAAGGGGAATTTTGTTTCTTTGTTCACCATAGGTTGTGTGAGAGTTGCATTAAATTAATATAAAGAACAAATTTTGCATATTTCATAAGTACAGTTCTAAGAAGATAACCATACGTCTTCCCATAATTTCCCCCTTTCCTTCTCAACTTTTATTTCTTTAATTTTGAAAAAGACATACTTTGAATCCATTCTATAATCACATACATAATGTACCAGTAGGTGTAATATTCAACAAGTAAAAAATAGACCACGGTTCTGTAGGAATATAAAGAAGGGCTACAAACATCTTATCACAGGGCCGGTGCTGTAGTGCAGCAGGTTAAAGCCCTGGCCTGAAGCGTGGGCATCCCATATGGGTGCCAGTTCTAGTCCTGGCTGCTCCTCTTCCAATCCAGCTCTCTGCTATGGCCTGGGAAAGCAGTAGAAGATGGCCCAAGTCCTTGGGCTCCTGCACCCATGTGGGAGACCTAGAAGAAGCTCCTGGCTCCTGGTTTCAGATTGGCGCAGCTCCGGCTGTTGGGGAGTGAACCAGCAAATGGAAGATCTCTCTGTCCCTCTCTCCGTAACTCTGTCTTTCAAATAAATAAAATAAATCTGTAAAAAAACCCAAACATCTTATCACAAGAAATGTTTCATTTCTATACATTTTTTGTGTTGTATATTAATTGTGTTGCCACAATCACAGAAAACATAATTGTCTTTTAGGGGCTGGCTTATTTCATTAAGCATAATGGTTTCCTGTTGCATCCATTTGGTTGTAAAAGACAGGATTTCATCTTTTTAACACTTGAGTAGTATTCCATAGTATACATATACCATAATTTCTTTATCTAGTCATCAGTTGATGGATATCTGGATTGATTCCATATTTTAGTTATTGTCAGTTGAACTGCATAATCATGGAGATACAAATCTTCTATACACTGACTTCATTTTATTTGGGTAAATTCCCAAGAGTAGGATGGCTAGGTCATATGGTAGATCTGTTGTCAGATTTCTGAGGAATCTCCATACTGTCTCCCATATTATTTTACTAGTTTACATTCCCACCAATGGGAGTACCATTTGAGATGTGTATTTTCATAAGTGTCCTTTTATCATATTATGGAAATTCTCTTCCATTTATAATTTTCTGAGAATTTTTTTGATCTTTACTTTGAAAAGGTATAAGATTTTGTAAAAATGCATTTTCTGTATCATTTGTAATGATAATGTAAAGTTTTTTCTCTTTGTTTTAGTAATGTGAATTATTATGCTAACTTTCTGTAAAATTTTGTTTAAGGTATACAAATTTCATGTATTTCATATATACATACTCAGGAAAATCATGATACTTTCTACCCTACCTTCCCTCTCGCCCACACTCACATCCTTCCTCCTCCTATTCCCATTATTATTACTATTCTTCCCTCTCCTATTCCCATTATTATTATTATTTTTACAAAGATCTATTTTCAGTTAACCTTATACACATGAAACTAACTGTACTCTAAATAAAGAGTTGAACAACTAGTATGAAGAAAGATAACTTCCTCAACAGTGGAGCCAAGGACTTTTAAAAATCATTGCATATCAAAGTGTCAATGTCACTCCTATAGATTCCCTTTTAGGAAATTTATTAGTTACCATAGATCAGGGAGAACATATGGTATTTGTCTTTTTGGGACTGGCTTCTTTCTTTTTTTTATGTTTAATTTTTCTTTTTTTTTTCTCTTTTTATTTCATAAATGTGAATTTACAAAGTGCAACTTTTGTATTGTTGTGGCTTCCCCCACCAACCTCCCTCCCTCCCATGGCCCTCCCCTCTCCCTCTCCCATCCCACCCTTTATCGAGTTTCATTTTCAATTACCTTCATATACTGAAGATCAACTTAGTATATACTAAGAAAGGATTTCAACAGGCTGCATTCACACAACCGCACAAGGTATAGGGTACTGTTCGACTAGTATTGTTTTTTACGTTTCATAGTAAAACACATTAAGGACAGAGATCCTACGTGGGGAGCATGTACCCAGTGACTCCCGTTGTTGATTTAACAATTGGCACTCTTATTTGTGACGTCAGCCATCACCCGAGACTCTTGCTATGAGCCGTCTAGGCTATGGAAGTCCCTTGAGTTCACGGAGTCTGAACTTGTTTAGTCAAGGCTGTGTCACAGTGGAGGTTCTTTCCTCCCTTCAGAGAAAGGCGGGGACTGGCTTATTTCACTAAATATGATAGTTTCTAGTTGTATCCATTTTTTTGCAAACGACAGGATTGCATTTTTTTACTGCTGAATTGTAGCCATACTGCACACATACCATAATTTCTTTATCCAGTTTTTAGCTGAAGGACATCTTAGCTATTGTGAATTGAGCTCCAGTAAACATGGTGATACAGATAACTCTTTCATATGCTGATTTCTTTTCATTTGGGTAAATTTCCTAAGAGTGGGATGGCTGGATCATATGGTAGATCTATATTCAGATTTCTGAGGTATCTCCATACTATCTTCCACAGTACCTTGTCCAGTCTTTCACTCCCACCATCAGTGGATTAGGGAAACTTTCTCCCCACATCCTCGCCAGCATTTTTTTTTTTTTTACAGGTAGAGTTATAGACAGAGAGAGAGAGAGAAAGGTCTTCTTTCCTCTGGTTCACTCCCCAAATGACCACTATGGCTGGTGTGCTGCACTGATCCAAAGCCAGGAGCCAGGGGCCTCTTCTTGGTCTCCCATGCAGGGACAGGGGCCCAAGCACTTGGGCCATCCTCCACTGCCTTCCCAGGCCACAGCAGAGAGCTGGACTGGAAGAGGAGCAAGCGGGACTAGAACCTAGCACCCATATGGGATGCTGGCGCCGGAGGCGGAGGATTAGCCAAGTGAGCCATGGCGCCGGCCCCTTGTTGTTTGTTGATTTCTGTATGGGAGCATTCTAACAGGGGTGAGGTGAAACCTCATCATGGTTTTGATTTGCATTTCCTTGATGGCTAATGATCCTGAGCATTTTTTCATATGTCTTTTGACCATTTGAATTTCCTCTCTTGAAAAATGCCTGTTCAGGCTGGCGCCGCTGCTCACTAGGCTAATCCTCCGCCTTGCGGCGCCGGCACACCGGGTTCTAGTCCTGGTCGGGGCACCGATCCTGTCCCCGTTGCCCCTCTTCCAGGCCAGCTCTCTGCTGTGGCCAGGGAGTGCAGTGGAGGATGGCCCAAGTTCTTGGGCCCTGCACCCCATGGGAGACCAGGATAGGCACCTGGCTCCTGCCATTGGATCAGCGCGGTGCGCCTACCGCGGCGGCCATTGGAGGGTGAACCAACGGCAAAAGGAAGACCTTTCTCTCTGTCTCTCTCTCACTGTCCACTCTGCCTGTCAAAAAGAAAAAAAAAAAGAAAAAGAAAAAAAAAAGAAAAACGCCTGTTCAAGCCCTTTTTTCGTTTCTTTACTGGATTACTAAATATTTGTCAATATTCTTGAAAGACAAACTCTTTACTTCATTGATTTTTCTCTTTGTTGATTTCCTTTTATGTATGACCTAATATTTACTTTTTCCTCCCTTTTGTTTACTTGTGTTTGAATTCTTTTTATTTTTCTAGTTCCTTAATTCATAATATTGCGTTGTTGATTTGAGAGCTTTGTCTTTTTTTACTCGTTATGTACATATTTTTCTTATTGCTTTCACTGCATCTTACAAGCTTTAGATATGTTGTAGTTTTTGTTGTAATTTGTCTTAAGATATTTTCCATATTCTGATTTGGTGTTTAAAAGAATGTATTGTAACTTCTAAAATTCTTCTTAGATTAATTTTTAGTTTTAATTCCATTCAGATAAAAAATAGCTTGTATTCATTTAAATCTCATAAAATGTATTGACTATTTTGTGTCCTAATACATGGTGTGTCCTGGAGAATGTTCTTTATACACTAGAAAAAAATGTATATTTTGCTGCAGTCCTATATTTATTACTACTTTCCTGTTTGTAATATGTATTATTGGAAGGAGGCTGTTTATGAGTCCAAGCATTGCAGAGATGTCTGTTTCAATCTTCAGTTCTGTCAGTGGTAGCCTCCAGGCATTGTGGGATTCTTTTGTTTGTTTTTTATGTTTTTATAATTATCAAATATGCTTGATGAATTGATCCTTTGTAAGTATACATTCTTTGTCAGCAGTTCTTGTCTCTTGAAAAAGTTTTTTTACTTGAAACCTCTTTTGTTTGTTGGAATAGCCATCTCAGATATCATTGGCTACTTTTGTATAGAATGTCATTCTTTATGGATATGCTTTCAACTTTTTCATGTCTGTACATATAGAGTCTCATATACAGAATATAATTGGATCGTGTGTATGTGCTTCTACAATCTTCCAATTTCTATCTTTTGAAAGGAAGGTTTAATCCATTTATGTTTTAAACAATCAGCATTAAGAGATTTACTTTGGTGATTTTTAAATATTTGTTTTAGTATGTTTTAAACAATTTTTCACTCATTTCTTCCTTTACTCTTAATTGTGATTACTTGGGTTTTTTTTAAAGATTTATTTATTTATTTATTTGAAAGACAGAGTTACAGAGAAAGGTAGGGAGGGAGGGAGGGAGGGAGAGAGAAAGAGAGAGAGAGGTGTTCCATCCACTGGTTCACTCCCCAGATGACTGCAATGGCTAGAGCTGCACTGATCTGAAACCAGGAGCCAGGAGCTTCCTCCAGGTTTCCCACACGGGTGCAGGGGCCCAAGGACTTGGGCCATCTTCTACTGCTTTCCCAGGCCATAGCAGAGAGCTGGATTGGAAGAGGAGCAGCCAGAACTAGAACTGGCACCCATATGGGATGCCCACGCTTCAGGCCAGGGCTTTAACCTGCTGCACCACAGCACCGGCCCCATGATTACTTAGTTTTTAAAGGTGAACTATTTTTAAGTACTCTTCTCATTTCCTTTTATTTGTTTAGCTAATTTATTAGAGAGGAAGGGGGAGAGAGAGTGAGAGATCCTATCTATTTTTCATTTGAAAAATGTCTATAATCGCTAGTGCTGGGCCTGAGCCAGAGCTGTGAACCAGGAATACAAGCCAGGTCTTCCCACATGGGTGTCAGGAACCCAGTCACTGGACCCATCACCACAACCTCCCAGAGTCTGTATTTGCAAGAAGCTGGATTCAGGATCAGAGCCAGGAATCAAACACAGGATTCTGATATGTGATTTGGGCATCTTAATCACTAAGCTAAATGGCTGCTCCCCTTTTGTGTGTATTTTTTACATTTATTTTTTGTGGTTTAAGTAGGGATAACAGTTAATACTCTAGATTCATAGAAGTTTGGATTGATCACAGTGTAATAGCTAGCCTTGAGAAACTCTGATACTATACTGCATTTCCTGTACCCATTTTATGTTGTTATCACAAATCACATCTTTATTGTATACTCAGGTATAAAATGTCAAAAATCATTTTTATTTTAAATCATACAGTGAAAAATGAAGCTACAAACAAAAAATACAATAACACTGGCTTTTACATTTGACCATACACTAAGCTTTAATGAAGAGCTTTTCTTGTTTACATGACTTTGAATTACTGTTCAGTTTTCTTTAATTTGACCCTGAAGGATTTATTTTTGCATTATTTGTAATATAGTGCTAGTGGTGTTGAATCCCTCAGCTTGAGTTTATCTGGGAAAATCTTAATTCCTTGCTCATTTTTTGAAGGATAACTTCGATGCCTGTAAGATTCTCAGCTGACTTTTTTTTCCATTTGGTATTTCTAGTATGTCATCTCACTGCCTGTGTTCTCCATTGTTCATGTTGCAAAATTGGCTGTTATTCTTATTAAGAACCTTTGTTCATGACAGGTTAGGATTCTGACATTAAGTTGATTTTCCCTTGTCTCTTCACAGTTGGATATAGGTTGTCTGAGTCCACACTGAGCTATTTTTGATTTTATGTTACTTGGTACTGATTTAGTCTTGGATGTACAGTTACATAACTTACATCAAATTCTGAAGGTTTTTATCCATTTTTTCCTCAAAAATTTTTCTTTTTGACAGGCAGAGTGGATAGTGAGAGAGAGAGACAGAGAGAAAGGTCTTCCTTTTTGCCGTTGGTTCACCCTCCAATGGCCGCTGCAGCCGGCGCATCATGCTGATCCGAAGGCAGGAGCCAGGTGCTTCTCCTGGTCTCCCATGCGGGTGCAGGGCCCAAGCATTTGGGCCATCCTCCACTGCCTTCCCGGGCCATAGCAGAGAGCTGGGCTGGAAGAGGGGCAACCGGGATAGAATCCAGTGCCCCAACCAGGACTAGAACCCAGTGTGCCGGCGCCGCAAGGCAGAGGATTAGCCTGTTAAGCCACGGCACCGGCCTCAAATATTTTTCTATCCCTCTTCACTTGAGTTGGTAATTTCAATTGTCCTGTCTTCAATTTCACAGATTCTTTCTTATATCTGTTCAAATATGCTGCTTGATTGTTCTAGTGAATTTTAAAATTTTGCTTTTGTGACTTTCAGATGCAGAATTTCTTCTTGGCTCCCATTTTACGTTTTCATTTATTTGAGCTCATTATATCCATACATTGTGATTTCCTTTCGTTTTCTTTCCTGTATTTATGCTCATGAGCATACTCATGACAGCAGCTGCAAATAAGTTGATGTTCTCTTCGGTTAGGAAGAGCAGCCTGTATACATTCCTGTTCGTCTGGATAGGTTGTAATAATTTGCATAAATAGTAGTTGGAAGTGACGCTGTGTGGCTCCTGCTTGGCTTTCTTGGACACATAGGTTCTGGAAGCTGTATCTCAAGATACTCTGTGTCAGAACTCATTTGTGGCTGGTGCTGTGGCTCACTAGGCTAATCCTCTGCCTGCGGTGCCAGCACCCCAGGTTCTAGTCCCAGTTGAGGCTCCAGTTCTGTCCCGGTTGCTCCTCTTCCAGTCTAACTCTCTGCTGTGGCCTGGGAAGGCAGTGGAGGATGGCCCAAGTGCTTGGGCCCTACACCCGCGTGGGAGATCAGGAGGACGCACCTGGCTCCTGGCTTTGGATTGGCACAGCACACCAGCTGTAGCGGCCATTTGGGGGAGTGAACCAATGGAAGGAAGACCTTTCTCTCTGTCTCTCTCTCTCTCTCACTGTCTAACTCTGCCTGTCAAAAAAAAAAATTAAAGAAAATAGAACTCATTTGCCATTCAATAAGAAGTGTAAGGCACTGAAAGGTGCTGTATTGGTTCTCTGGTCAGTAGCCCCACCTGGGGCAGATATGCAAGTGATTAAACCCCTAGAAAATGAAAAAAAGCCCCTTGGAATGAAAAAAAATAGTCATTTTTTATGAGGTCCATTTTATGAAGTATATTACCTACTGTTTGTACTTTTGGTGCTGTATCCAAGAAACCATTATCTAAACCAAAGCCATACTACTGTACTCTTATATTTTCTTATAAGTGTCATGGTTCTAACTCAATAATTATGTTTTCAATTCAATTCAATTTGTATCTAGTGTGAAGTTGGGGGTCCAGCTTCATTCTTTTATGTGTGATTGATCAGTACCTAGCATCATTTCTGAAAAGACTTCTACTCATTTAATTTTCTCTGTGTCCTTGTAGAAAAGCAACAGACCATAGGGGAAGGGGTTGGCACAACAGTTAAGGTGTCTCATATCAGAATGTCTGTTTTGAGTCTCAGCTGGGTCTGCTTCAGATGCAGCTTCCTGCTAAGGTCCATTCCTTAGGGCACCCAATGCTGGCTCAAGCACTTGGGTTCCTGTCATCCCTGTGGGAGACTCAGATGGAGTCCCTGGATCTTGGCTTTAGCCTGATCGAGCCCTAGCTGTTTCAGGCACTTGGAGGTAGATTAACCAGTGGATTAACTAGTGGGTTAAAGATTTGCCTACCTTGGGGTTGGCGCCATGACTCACTTGGTTAATCCTCCACCTGCGGCACCGGCATCCCATATGGGCGCCAGGTTCTGGTCCCAGATGCTCCTCTTCCAGTCCAGCTCTCTGCTGTGGCCCGGGAGGGTGGTGGAGGATGGCCCAAGTGCTTGGGCCCCTGTACCTGCATGGGAGACCAGGAGGAAGCACCTGGCTCCTGGCTTCAGATCAGCATAGCTCTGGCAGTGGAGGCCATTTAAGGTGTGAACCAATGGAGGGAAGACCTTTCTCTCTCTCTCACTGTCTAACTCTTATCTGTCAAAAAAAAAAAAAAAAGATCTGCCTACCTTTCTTTCTCTCTGCCTTTGAAATAAAATGAAAAAAAAAAAAAGAAAATTTGTTGACCATGAATTTAAGGTTTTATATCTGAACACATTCTCTGTGTGTTTGTACCACACAATAAAATGAATATAATAAAATTGCTTATAAATAGAAAGATTTATGTTTGAACTCTCAATTTAGTTTCATTTACTTATGTGTCTGCACTTATGACAGTACTACATTATCTTGAATACTGTATTTTTATTAAGCTTTTAAGTTGTGAAGTGTAAGTTCTCCCCAGTTATCTTTCCTCATTAAAAATTAAATTAATAATTAAAAATTATTTTGGGTATTCTGGGTCCCTTAAGTTTCCAATGAATTTAGTATCACTTTATAAATTTCTGTAAAAAAGATACCTGAGATTTTGATTGAGGTTATGTTGAACCTGTCAATCAGTCAGAATGTATTACTACTTTAACAATATTAAGTGTAACAACATATAAGTTATCTTTTCATTCATTATATCTTCTTAGATCATTTCAATGATAATTTCTGGGTTTTTGTATATAAAACTTACTGTTTTGTTCAAATAATTCTTAAGTATTCATTTGATAATGTAAATTTTTAAAATTTCATTTTCAGATTATTCAAAGTTAACGTATAGAAATAAAATTCAGTTATGAATATTGATCTTGTGATCTGAACTTTGCTAGGTTCATTTCTTCTAAAAGGACTATTATATTTTTTCTGAATACTCATGTTAATGTGATGATAATGCAAAGGGAACAGTGTCATGTAGCTCATAGTTACAAACTGAAAAATATAATGATATCTCCCTTCCTCATCCCTCTCTCCCCATTTCTTCCTTCCATCTCTCTCTCTCTCTCTCTCTCTCTCTCTCTCTCTTTCTCTCTGTAACATGTTTTTCTTACAATTTTCTATATATAATATCTGTAAATCTAAATGATTTCTTTTGCTTTCCCAGTATGAGTACATTTTATTAATCTTGCCCAATTTCCCAAGATAGATGCTCCAATGTAGTGCTATATAGAAGTGATGAGAACAGAATCATGTCTTCCTTTCTAACCCTTAGTGGGAATGTTCACCATTATTCATGCTGTTAATGAAATGGGGTTGTGTAGGTGAGTTTACTAGATTGATGAAGTTCCCTTCCATTTCTAGTTCTGTGAGTGTGCTTTATTAATGAATAATTTAAATTTTACATCTCTTCCTATTTATTGAGATGATACATTTATGTGTATATGGGCATGTACTTTATTCTGTGAATATTATGTAGTATATTGATTGATTTTTGTTTACTTTTTTATTTTATTTTTTGAGAACTCGTTTTACAGTTAAGTCTATAAGCAAAGTGGGAGTTCTTCCTCCCTTTAGAGAAAAGTACGCCGTCCTTTGATGGCCACTTCTTTCCACTGGGATCTCACAGAGACCCTTCATGTAGAATTTTCCACAGTGTCTTGGCTTTTCAGCCAGACCAGGAAGACTTAAGAGCTTATTCTGGGGTCAGAGTGTTACTTAAAGTGATGCTGTGTGGGCTGCTTCCAATGTTGAAACATTCTCTACTTTAATTCTATTATCATTATTATTACCAGACACTTGATTCTATTTATATGATCACTTCAAGACTTAATCCTGTCTATACATTCACTTTAACACTTAATATCACTTTAACAATTAAGATGGCATTTTTATCACCAATTGCAATGGGATTTGTAATCCCATGACAAGTTTTTAAACTGTACCCTTAGAAGTTTGTAGGAATGTATGCAGAACCATATAGCTTTACAGTTACAAACTTCCTCTTCCCTCTCTTATTCCCACTCTTAATTTTACTGAGGTCCATTCTCAATTAACTGTATACACATATGATTGGCTCTATGTTAAGTAAAGAGTTCGACAAATAGTGTGAAGAAGGAAAAAAAAAAAAACTATTCCTTGACAGTTGAGACAAGGGCTGTTCAAGTCATTGCTTCTCAAAGTGTCAATTTCACTTTTACAGATTTTCTTTAGGTGCTCTAGTAGTTCTCACAGATCAGGGAGAACAGATGGTATTTGTCCCTTTGGGACTGGCTTATTTCACTAATATGGTGTTTCCAGATTCATCCGGTTTCTTGCAAATGACTGGATTTCATTTTTTTAAAAGCTGTGTAGTATTCCATATCCCATAAGTTCTTTATGCAGGCTTCAGTTGAAGAGCATTTAGGTTGATTCCATGTCTTAGCTATTGTGAATTGAGCTACAATAAACATGGAGGTGCAGATAACACTTTATTTACTGTTTTCATTTCCCCTCAGTAAATTCCCAGGAGTGGGATGACTGGGTCTTGTGGTAGGTCTATATTCAGATTTCTGAATTATCTCCATACTATCTTCCGTATTGGCTTTACCAGTTTACATTCTCACTGACAGTAGATTAGGGTACCATTCTCTCCACATCCTTCCCGCATTTGTTGTTTGTGATTTCTGTTTGAGCATCATTCTATCTGGGGTGAGGTGAAACCTCACTGTAGTTTTGATTTGCATTTCCCTGATGGCTAGTGATCCTGAACATTCTTTCAAGAGTCTGTTGGCCAATTGGATTTCCTTTTTCTAAAAATGCCTGTTCAAGTCCTTTTCAAATTCCTTAACTGGGTTGTTTGTTTCGTTGTTGTTTAGTTTCTTGATCTCTTTGTGTATTCTGGTTATTAATTCTTTATCACTTAAATAGTTTGCAGAAAGTTACTCCCATTCTGTCGATTGCCTCTTCACTTTCCTGAGTGTTTCTTCAGAAATACAGGATCGGTGCCCCGACCGGGACTAGAACCCGGTGTGCCGGCGCCGCAAGGCGGAGGATTAGCCTAGTGAGCCGCGGCGCCGGCCGAAAGTGTGTTGTATTTTATCAAATGCTTTTTCTGCAGCTATTGAAATAATCATTTGATTTTTGTTGTTCAATTTGTTAATGTGATGTTTCACATTGATTGATCTGGGAATGTTAAACCATCCCTGCATAGCAGGGATACATCTCACTTGGTCCTGTTGGGTGATGAATCTGATATGTTGTTGGATTTGAATGGCTAGAAATTTGTTGAGGATTTTTTAATCTATGTTTAACAGGGAAATTGGTCTGTAGTTTTCTTTCTCTGTTGTATCTTTTCTGGGTTTAGGAATTAAGGTGATGTTGGCTTCATAGAAAAAAGTTGGGAGAGTATCCTTTCTTTCAATTATTTTGAATAACTGGAGAAGAATTGGAGTTAGTAATTCTTTAAATGTCTTGCAGAGTTCCACAGTGAAGCCATCCAGTCCTGGACTTCTTTTGTTTTGAAGTCTTTATTATTGATTTAGTTTCTGTATTGGGTCTGCTTAGATTTTCTATGTCTTCATGGCTTAATTTAGGTAGGTTGTATGTGTCCAGAAATTTATCCATTTTTCTATGTTTCTCAGTTTGTTAGCATTCAACCCTTTGTTGTAGTTTCTCATGATTCTTTTTATTTCTGTTGTATCTGTTGTTACGATTCCTTTTCATCTCTATTGATTTGGGTCTTCTCTCTCCTTTTTTTGTTAGTTGGGCCAATGGTGTGTCAATTTTGTTTACTTAAATAAAACAGCCGTTTTGTTGCTCTTTTGGAATTTTTAAAATTCAATTTTGTTGATTTCTCTAATTTGAATTATGTCTTTTTTTCTACTAGTTTGGGGTTTGGTTTGCTGTTGTTTTTATAGATCCTTGAGATGCATTCATAGCTCATTTATTTGTTGCCTTCACAATTTCTTGATGTAGGCACCAATTGCTGTAAACTTTCCTCTTAACACTTCTTTTGCTGTATCTCATAAGTTTTGATATGTTGTATTCTCATCTTCATTTGCTTCCAGAAGTTTTTTCATTTGTTTTTTGATTTCTTTTATGACCCACTATTCATTCAGGAGCAGACTTTCAGTATGCATGTGTTTGCATATGTTCTAAAGATTGCTGTGTTGCTGATTTCCAACTTCTTTCCATTGTGATACAAGAAGATGCATGGTATGATTTCCATGTTTTTGAATTTGCTGAGACTTGCTTTATAGCCTAGTATGTGATCTGTCCTAGATAAAATTCTATGCTCTGGTGAGAAGAATGTATTCTGTAAGTGTAGGATGAAAAGTTCTGTAGATACGTGTTAGGTCCATTTGGTCTATAGAGTTAGTTAACTCTGCTGTTTCCTTGCTGATTTTATGTCTGGTTGATCTGTCCATTACTGAAAGTGGGGTATTGAAGTCCCTGAATACTCTTCTAAAGGGAGTCTGTGTCTCCCTTTAGATCCATTGACATTTCTTTTCAATAGCCAGGTTTCTTGTGATTAGTCGCATATACATTTATGATAGTTACATCTTCCTATTGAATTGATTCCTTAATCATTACATAGTGCCCTTCTTTGTCTCTTTCAACGGTTTTTGTGTTAAAGTCTATTTTGTCTGATGTTAGGATGGCTACACCAGCTCTGTTTTGGTTTATGTTAGCATGGAATATCTTTTTCCATCCTTTGACCTTCAGTCTGTGGACATCTTTGTTGGTGAGATGTGTTTCTTGTTGGCAGAAAATAGATGAGTTTTGCTTTTTAATCCATTCAACCTGTATGCGTCTTTTAACTGGAGAGTTGAGATCATTTATACTCAAGGTGACTATTTGTAAGTAATGACTTGGCCCTGCCATTTTCCCATAAATAATCCTGTTGTTTACTTTGGATTTTCTTTGAACTTCTACTGGAGATTTTCTTCCTTTACCTTTTTGTAGTGATGACCATGTTTCTGTTTTCAGCATATCCTTAGCATCTTTTGTAAGGCTGGATAGGTGGTGACAAATTCTTTCAATTTCTGTTTGTTATGGAAGGTCTTTATTTCACCTTCTTTCATAAATGAGAGCTTTTCAGGATATAGTATTCTTGGTTGACAGTTTTTTTCTCTTAAGACTTGAACTATACCTTGCTATTCTCTTCTAGCCTAGGTTTCTGATGAGAAGTCTGCTGTGAGCCTAATTGGAGATCCTCTGAAAATAATCTGGTGTTTCTCTCATGCCCGTTTTAGATTCTTTTCTTTATGTGTTACTGTGTTGAGTTTGATTACAATGTGTCACAGTGAAGAAATTTTTTGGTCATTTCGATTAGGAGTTCTGTGTGCTTCCTGTACTTGGATGTCCCTTTCCTTCTCCAAATTAGGGAAGTTTTTTGTTATTAATCTAATTCTTTCTTTCCATACTTTCAGGAACTCCTAGAACCCATATGTTGGCTCAATTTATATTATTCTGTATATTCCCAGCAGTGTTTTTTAGTTGTCTGATTTCCTCTTCTTATTTTTGGTTTGACTGTATAATTTCCTATGCTTTGTCTTCTAAGTCAGATATTTCCTCTTTTGCTTCACCAATTCTGTTGTTAAGACTTTCCACTGAATTTTTTATTTGTTCTATTGAATTCTTCATTTCATTTTGATTTCTCTTTTAAGATCTCAATTTCGTGGGATAAATTTTCTTTGATGTCCCATATGGATTTCTGTAATTTGTGCATTTGCTTCTGATTACATCTGCATAATCTTATGATCTGTTTTTTGAATTCCATTTCTTTCATTTCTTAAAACTCATCATCTTTTCAATCTAGCATTGAAGTGTTGTGTTCTTTTGGAGGTTTCATGTTGTCTTCCTTATCCTTGTTTCTTAAATTGGTGTGTTTGTTGTTTGGCATTTGTGGAGATACTCATTAGTTCCCTCTTTGTATTTTTTTTTCTGTGGTGGCTTTTATCTTTGTGCTATGCTTCTGTAGATAAGTGAAGTGTCTGCTTGTCTAGAGGCTTGTAGTGGGTGTGGCCATCGAGCTGAGCTCTGTTTCATTTTCCAGGGTGATGGGCGTGTCTAAGGTGACACACCCAGGTTTGGCATGGCAAATCTTTTTTTTAATCAGAAGGTAGGTTTATTCTGCTCAGCTGAGTTCCTCTCCTCAAAGGATACCAGTGCCTGAGCACTAACCCCATTGGGTATAATATTTGTCCACATAAAGGATCTGTGCAGTACTCAGAGTAAGTTCAGCTTCCCCAGAAATGTCTAACCAGGTAACCAGGTGTGGAGTCTCCCACTGTGACTGCCTAAAGTCCCAGCCAAACCGTAAGTCCTCCAGCATACCCCCAGTTTTTTTCACTGTCCTGGCACAGAAGCCTCACACAGTCACAAGCTCCTAGCACCCTGTTAGTTCTCCCTTCCAGAGTCAGGAGTCTCTACTCAGCTGGTTGCTGGGCATGGACACAAGTTGGAGCAGCTGTTTTGTATATCCAAAATGGCAGCCACTCTATCAGCTTGTTACAGGATGCTGTTGTTAAGTGATCATGAAGAGAGACATGTATCCATCTTTTTTTTCTCCTCTAGTTTAGCAGGTATACTATCCCCCATGGGGCTTCAAGCCAGTTTCCCTCCATGCTCTTGCTGCAGCTTTATTGCCAGTGGCTTCTTCTGTGGTTTGGTCTCACCTCACTTTCCAACACTAGTGTGAAGGCTCTTGGCTGCTGGGGTCCTGAGTTGTGGACTTCCAGGCCCTTGACATAGGTCCACCATGTCCCTCTAATTTGTGTAGAATTTCCTCTGCCATTTTCTCCCTAACTCTTCTCTGAGACTGCACTCTCTCCACTTTTTTAAACTATCTTCTCCTAGACTAGAACAGTAAGCTCTCTCCTTACTTTGCCACCTTGGAAGCCGCCATTATTTTAAGGAATACAGTTTCATTCATTTAATATATGAAGATTTGGGAACATGATGATTCTTTCTCCCCTACCTTCCTCCCACCCATCGTCCTGTCCTTCTTCCTCTTCCCTCTTCCTTTCCCATTCTTATTTTTTACAGAGATCAATTTTTCAGTTTATTTATATACTCATAAAATTAATTCTACACTAAGTAGAGAGTTCACCAATTAGTGTGATGGAAAAAAAAACAAAACAAAACAAAGAAAAATATTGTTCCTCAGTAGACAAGGCAAGAGCAGTGCAAAGTCAATGCATCTCAAACTGATAATTTTGCTCCTGTAGATAATATTTTTAGTACCCTATTAGTTTCCACAGATCAGATAGACCATATGTTATCTTTTTGTGACTGGCTTATTTCACTAGTATGGTGGTTTCCAGTTGCATCCATTTTGTTGCAAATGACAGGATTTCACATTTTTAGTGCTGTGTAGTATTCCATAGTACACATATTCCATAATTCCTTTATATAGTACTCAGTGGCATCTGAATTGATTCCATATTTTAGCTGTTGTAAATTTTGCTGAAATGAATATGGGGTACAAATAACTCTTTCATATGCTGATTTCATTTCCTTTGGGTAAAATCCCAGGGATGGGATGGCTGATCACATGATGGGTCTATATTAAGCTCTCTGAGATATCTCCATATTTTCTTCAGCAGTGGCTATACCAGTTTACATTTCCACCACATCCTAGCCAACATTTGTTGCTTGTTGATTGCTATATGAGGGCCATTCTGATAGGGGTGAGGTGAAACATCATTGTGGTTTTCATTTGCAGTTCCCTGATATCTAGCAATCCTGAACATTTTTTCATGCATCTATTAGCAGTTTGAATTTCCTCTCTTAAAAAATGTTCAGGTACTTTTCCCATCTGTTGATTAGGTTGTTTGTTTTATGGTTGTTTAGTTTCTTGAGCTCTTTATAGAAGCTTGAAGTTAGACCTTTGTCAGTTTCATAGTTTCAAATATTTTCCCATTCTGTTGGTTGCCTCTTCATTTTGCTGAGTGTTTTCTTTTGCAATGCATAACTTTTCAGTTTGATTTAATTCCACTTGTTAATTTTGCCTTTGATTGCCTGTGCTTCTGGGGTCTTTTCCAAGAAATCTTGCCCTATACCAATGTTTTGTAGTGTTTCCCCATTGTCCTCTAGTAATTTGATGGTATCAAATCATAGCTTTATGTCTCTGATCCATTTTGAGTGGATTTTTTACATAAGGTGTAAGGTAACGTTCTTGTTTGATGCTTCTGCATGTGGAGATCTAGTTTACCCAGCACCATTTGTTCAAGAGACTCTCTTGGCTCCAGGGGTTGATTTTTACTCCTTTGTCAATGATAAATTGGTTGTAGATGTGTGGATTAATTTCTGGAGATTCTATTCTGTTCCATTGGTCTACACATGCATTTTTGTGCAAATACCAGACTGTTTTAATTATAACTGCCCTGTAGTATGTCTTGAGGGCACCACCTTTTTTGTTGTTGTTGTTCAAGATTTCTCTAGCTATTCAGAGTCTCTTGTGTTTCTGTATGAATGTTAGCCTCATTTTTTCTATATTGAGAAGAATGTTATTGGTATTTTGGTAGGATCACATTGAATCTGAATAGGTTTTGGTAGTATGGACATTTTGAAGATGTTGATTCTTCCAATCCATGAACATGGAAGATTTTTACACATTTTTATGTCTTCTTCTTTCTTTAATGTTTTATAATCTTCATTGTAGAAATCTCTGATATACTTGGTTAACTTTATTCCAAGGTATTTAAATTTTTTGTAGCTATTGTGAATGGGATTGATCTTAGGTCATTATCAGCTTTGGCATTGTATGTGTATACAAAGGAAGCTGATATTTGTGTGTTTATTTTATATCCTGCCACTATACCAAACTCTTATGAGTTCTATTAGTGTTTTCATGGAGTCTTTTGGGTTACCAATATGTAGAATCATGTCATCAGCAAATAGGGATAGTTTGACTTCCTCCTTGCCAATATGTTCCCTTTGAATTATTTTTCTTGCCTGATGGCTCCGGCTAAAACTTTCAGGACTATATTAAATAGCAGTGGTGAAAATGAGGTTTCACCGCACCCCGGTTAGAATGGCTCACATTCAGTAATCTACCAACAGCAGATGCTGGAGAGGATGTGGGGAAAAAGGGACACTAAACCACTGTTGGTGGGAATGCAAACTGGTTAAGCCACTATGGAAGTCAGTCTGGAGATTCCTCAGAAAAGTGAATATAACCCTATCATATAACCCAGCCATCCCACTCCTTGGAATTTACCAAAAGGAAATTAAATTGGCAAACAAAAAAGCCGTCTGCACATTAATGTTTATTGCAGCTCAATTCACAATAGCTAAGACCTGGAACCAACCCAAATGCCCATCAACAGTAGACTAGATAAAGAAATTATGGGACATGTACTCTATAGAATACTATACAGTAGTCAAAAACAATGAAATCCGGTCATTTGCAACAAGATGGAGGAATCTGGAAAACATCATGCTGAGTGAATTAAGCCAGTCCCAAAGAGACAAATATCATTTGTTTTCCCTGGTCAGCGACAACTAACTGAGCACCAAAGGGGAAACCTGTTGAAATGAAATGGGCACTATGAGAAACAGTGACTTGATCATCTCTTGTCCTGACTGTTGATTTACAATGTAAATCTTTATCCATTTTAGTATTTTTTTTGTTCTAGTACTGGTGGTTGAACTCTGTAATTAACACACAATTATTCTTAGGTGTTTAAATTTTAACTGAAAAGTGATCCCTGTTAAATTTCAGAGTGGAAAAAGAGAGGGAGGTGATGGACAATTTGGGACATGCTGAATCAGACTTGCCCCAAATGGTGGAGTTAGAAACGTGCCAGGGGATTCCAATACAATCCCATCAAGGTGGCATGTACCAATGCCATCTCACTAGTCCAAGTGATCAATTTCAGTTCACAATTGATGGCTCTGATAGGTCTAAGAGGCAAAGGGATCACACAAACAAGACAAGTGTCTGCTAATACTAACTGATAGAACCAAAAAGGGAGAGAAGGATCCAACATGGGAAGCGGGATACACAGCAGACTCATAGAATGGCAGATGTCCTAAAGAACACTCTGGCCTCAGAATCAGCCCTTAAGGCATTCGGATCTGGCTGAAGAGCCCATGAGAGTATTTTAGCCATGGAAAGCCAAGATACTCTGGGGAAAAAAAAAAGAAGACCTAAATGAAAGATCTCTGCGAGTGAGATCCCAGTGGAAAGAACAGGGCCATCGAAGAAGGAGGTACCTTTCTCTGAAGGGAGGCGAGAACTTCCACTTTGACAATGACCCTGTCAGAATAAGATCAAAGTCGGTGACCCGAAAGGCTTCCATAGCCCTGGCAACTCATGACTAGAGCCTAGGGAGATTACTGATGCCATAAACAAGAATGTCAAATTGTTTAATCAACAATAGGAGTCATTGTGTACTTACATCTCATGTGGGATCTGTCCTTAATGTGTTGTCCAATGTGAAGTAATGCTATAACTAGTACTGAAACAGTATTTTTACACTTTGTGTGTCTGTGTGGGTGTAAACTGATGAAATCTTTAGTATATACTGAATCGATTTTCTGTATATAAAGATAATTGAAAATGAAAAAAAAAAACTTGGTGTTAAATTGGAAATTGCATAGAAAATTAATCAATTCTAAAAAAAAATCATGTAAGATCTCTGTCCTTCATGTGCTGTACATTGTGATTTAATGCTATAACTAGTACTCCAGCAGTATTTTTCACTTTGTGTTGCTATGTGAGGGCAAACTGTTGAAATCTTTACTTAATATATACTAAACTGATCTTCTGTATATAAAGAGAATTGAAAATGAATCTTGATGTGAATGGAAGGGGAGAGGGAGTGGAAAACGGGAAGGTTGAGGGTGGGAGGGAAGTTATGGGGGGGGAGCCATTGTAATCCATAAGCTGTATTTTGGAAATTTATATTCATTAAATAAAAGTTAAAAAAAATAGCAGTGGTGAGAGTGGGCATCCTTGTCTAGATCCAACTTCTCCCCATTTAGTAGAATGCTGACTGTGGATTTGTTATAAATTGCTTTATTATGTTGAGGAATGTCCCTTCTATACCAAGTTTGCTTAAGGCTTTCATCATAAAAGGATGTTGAATTTTTCAAATTCTGTCTCTGCATCTATTGAGATAATCATATGGATTTTGGTGTTCAGTTTGCTAATGTGGTTTATCACATTTATACATCTATTGATTTTCAGATGTTGAACCATCCCTATATACTAGGGATAAATTCCACTTGGTCTGGGTGTATGATCTCTCTCATGTGTTGTTGGATTTGATTGGCTAGTATTTTGTTGAAGATTTTTGCATCTATGTTCATCAGGGACATTGGTCTTTAGCTGTTTTCTCTGTAATATCAATTTCTGGCTTAAGAATTAAGGTAATGCTGGCTTCTTAGAATGAGCTTGGGAGGATTCCCTCCTTTTTGAATATTTTGAATAGCTGGAGAAGAATTGAGATTCATTCTTCTTGAAATGTCTGGTAGAATGCAGTGGTGAATACGTTGGGACCTGGGCTTTTCTCTGTTGGAAGGGTCTTTATTATTGATTCAATCTTTATGATTCAGTTTAGGTAGGTTGTGTGTGTCCAGGAATCTATCAATTTCTTCTGGATTTCCTGAATTGTTGGCACACAGTTCTTTGTGGTAATTCCTGATGATTCTTTTTATTTCTGTCTTTTGTTGCATTTCCTTTTTCATCTCTGAGTTTGTTGATTTGGGTCTTCTCCCTCTTTTTTTGGTCATTTGGACCTATGGCTTGTCTATTTTGTTTATTTTTTCCAAAAAACAGCTCTTCATTTCATTGATCTTTTGTATTTTTTATTTTATTTCTCCTTTAATTTTAATTATTTCTTTACTCCTACTAATTTGGGGTTTGGTTTGTTGTTTTTCTAAGTCCTTGAGATGTACTGACAGCATATTTATTTGGTGCCTTTCCAGTTTCTTGATACAGGCACTAATTGCTGTAAACTTTTCTTTTAACACTGCTTTTGCTGTATCCCGTACTTTTTGGTATGAGGTATTGTTATCGTCATTCCTTTCCTAAAATTTTTTATTGGTCTTTTGATTTCTTTTATGACTCACTGTTCATTTAAGAGTGTATTTTTCAGTCTCCATGTATTTGCATATGTTCTTGAAATTCTTGAGTTGTTTATTTTGAGCTTCAGTCCATTGTGATCAGAGAACATGCATGGTATGATTTTGATTTTTTTGAATTTGCTGAGACTTGCTTTATGGATTAGTATGTGGTCTATCCTAGAGAAAGTTCCATGCACTGCTGAAAAGAATGTACGTTCTGCCATGGTGGGGTGAAAAGTTCTGCAAATATCAGTTAGGTCCATTTGGTCGATAGTGTTGATTAGCTCTGTTTTTTTGTTGCTTTTCTGTGTGGTTGATATATTCAGTGATGAAAGTATAGTGTTGAAGTCCACCATTACTATTGTACTGGAGTCTGTCTCCCTTTAGTTCTGTTAATAGTGCTTTTAGATAGCCAGGTGCCCTGTAGTTGGGTGCATATGCATTTACTGTCAAGTCTTCCTATTGTATTGATCCCTTAATCACTATATAGTTTCCTTCTTTGTCTCTTTTAACAGTTTTTATGTTAAAGTCTATTTTATCTGATAATTGGATGACTACACCTTCCCTTTTCCCCTCATTAGTGTGGAATCTCTTTTTCTTTCCTTTAACTTTTCATCTATGTGTATCTTTGTTGGTGAAGTGTGTTTCTTGTAGGCAGCGAATAGATGGGTCTTGCTTTTTAATCCATTCAGCCAGCCTGTATCTTTTAACTGTAGAGTTGAGGCCATTTACATCCATGTTGACAATTGATAAGTAATACTTGACCCTGCCATTTCTCTGCAAATGTTCCTATCATTTGCTTTGGATTTTGTTTGCACTTTTACTGGGATATTTTCTGTCTTTGCATTCTTACATAGTGATGGCTTGCTTTCTGTGTTTCTGTGTGTAGCACATCCTTAAGCATCTTTTGTAAGGCTGGAGAAGTGACAAATTCCTTTGATTTCTTTTTGTTATGGAATGTCTTTATTTCACCTTCATTTGTAAATGAGAGCTTTGCAGGATACAATCTTTTGGGTTGACAGTTTCTTCTCTTAAGATTTGGACTATATCTAAGGTTTCTAATGAGAAGTCAGCTGTGAGTCTAATTGGAAATCCTCTGAAAGCTTTCTGGCATTTCTCTAGTGCACATTTTAGAACCTTTATACTTAACTGTGGAAATTTTGACTACAATGTGTCATGGTAAAGATCTTTTATGGTCATATATGTTAGGCGTTCTATGCACTTCCTGTACTTGTACATTCCTTACTTTCTCAATGTTAGGGAAGTTTTCTGTAATTATTTCATTAAATAGGCCTTCTAGTCTCTTTTCTCTTTCCACACCTTCAGACACTCCTAAGACTCATATGTTGGGTCTTTTGGTAGTATCCTATGTATTTCCAATACTGTTTTTAAGTTTTCTAATTTCTTCTTCTTGCTTTGGTCTTAACTGTAATTTCCAGAGATTTGTCTTCTAGCTCAGATATTTTTTCTTCTGCCTCACCAACTCTGTTGTTAAAACTTTACATTGCAGTTTTATTTTATCTATTGAATGTTTTATTTCTAGTATTTCATTTGATTTCTCTTTAAGTTCTCAATTTTAGGGGAAAAATTTTCATTCATATAATATATAGTTTTTTATTTTGTGGATTGGTTTCTGATTTGCTTTTGAGTAATCTGATGGTTAGTTTTTAAAATTCCATCTGGTGTTTCCCCAATCTATTCATCTTAACATTCTAATATTGAAATGTTATAGTGTTTTTTAAGGAGGCTTACAGTGTCTTTTTTATTTTTGTTTCTTGAATTTTTGCCATTATATTTAGGCATTTGTAAAATTTTTTTGTCTGATGGCTTTTATCTTTGATCTGTGCCTCTGTGGATTAGTGAAATGTCTATACTTCCAGTGAATACCAAAGGGTGTATGGTGAATATGGCCATACTCTGTTCACGTATCCATGGTAACACCCAAGTTAGGCGTGATAGCTCTCCTCTGTGTAACTGGATGGAGAGTAATGCTCACCTCTGTTGGTGTGACCTCCCCTTCTGCTCCCAGCTGAGGAATACCCAGGTGTTAGTCCCCAGTGTGCTCAACACTCATCTGCACAACTGTATGAACCACATATATGATCTGTGGAGTCTTTCTTGTGACCACGGTTCCCTTTGCTATGAGCTGTGCTAGGCAACCAAGGAGCTCTGAGAGTGTGGAGAAGTGCTTTTTAGCTGCCCAGAACCCAGGCACACTCTGCCTCCTTTCACACAGTCAGTGTTTTCTCAGTCTTAGCTCCCAGGGCTCTCAGGGTGAAGGAGTGCTGATGGGCTACTCTGCCCTGCTAGCCTGTCCTGTGCAGAAGAAAACCAAGGTGTTCCCAAAGCTGCTGTCTGTGTTTTCCAGCTCACTGGATCGAGTCCAATCCTCTCAAGCAGATTTGATGTCAGTAAGGAACGTAGGTGTTTCTCTTTGGTTAGATCTGTGGTCTCAGGCACGCAAAGTACCCATACGCCACAGTCCTGCTGTCTTCATCATTGTGCTAGACATGTAGGAGCATCCCACAGGTGCAACTTCCTTTCTCTTGGGATGGCTCCCCCTCCCTTCTCACTGCCAGGTAGGTGCAACTGGCTTGGTTTCTCATGAACTGCTGTGGTTGCCCCATCAACTAAGTAGAGGGCAATTCCAATAATTGCTGGATATGTACACAGGAGCTTGGGTGGCTGCTACCTGCCTGTGTCCAAAAATGGTACCAGCCCTCCCACCACCGGCTGCAAGTCTCTGTTGTAGCAGGGTGGAGGAGAGGGTGAGAGATGTGCTGTTTTTTCCCCTCCCCACCTCTTGGTAACCAGTCTCCCTGTTTTGGGGATCTAAGTGGGAGTCTAAAAGTTGCAGTTCACTAAGCCCTCCCTCCCACTGTATCAGCAGTGCCATGGGCCCATGGAGTCCACTCTCAGCTAGTTTGCTGGGGTGGGCACCTATCCCCCTAGATCCCAGCTGATAGGTCTTTTGCTACATGTCTGTTCTTTTTTGGTTCTGGACAGTTTCTACTGATTTTACAGGATCTCCCATTGCAGTCCCCTGCAGCTTTATCCTGAGAGTATACTTTCTCTCCCTTTTTAAATACTTATTTTGCCTTTTTTAAATCAGACCATCCTGACACTATTCTGACATCTTGGAACCCCCTGTTTACTTTTTAAATATTTATTTATTTGAAAGGCAGAGTTAGAGAGGTAAGAAGGGAGAGGGAGAGAGGAAGGGATCTTCCATCTGCTGGTTCACTTTTCAACTGCCTGAAAAAACTAGGTCTGGGCCAGTCCAAAGCCAGGAGTCAGGAACTCCAAACAGGTCTCCCATGTAAATGTCAGGGACCCAAGTTCTTGAGCCATTATTGTCTGCTTCCCAGGTACATTGACAAAGAACTGGATCAGAAACAGGGTAACCAGAAGTTATCCTGAACTCTGATATGGGGCGTGAACATCCTACGTGGTAGTTTATCCTACTGTGCCACAATACCTCTTTCTGATTTTGGATATTAAACCAACATAGTATTTTTTTTTATTTTCCAGTATCTGTTCTGTTTTTTTATGTTCTAGTCTTTATTATTTACTTATTTCTACTTGTTTATTTTCTAATTTACTTTTGTTTTCTATTCTACAACATGGCAGTTGTGTTTATTGGTTGTACATTTTCTCTTTCTATATGGATGTTTGTTGCTATAAATTTTCTTACAATAATCATGTTAGCTTAATCTGTATTTTATATGGCATTTTTTCTTTTGTTTCATTTCATCTCAATATATTTCATAGTTTTCTTTATGATCTTTTCCATGCCCCATTGGTAATTCGGAACTGTGTTATTTAAATAGCATTTATTTGTGAATTTACCAAGTTTCCTTGTTATTATTAATATAATTCCATAGGCATTGGAAAATATTTGCATGAATTCAATCTTTTTAAATTTATGAAGGCTTGGTTTATAGCCTGGCATTTTGTGTATCTTGGAGAATTTTCCAAGTACATTTGAAAGTAACATTTAGTTGTCTTATGGGGTGAAGTATTCTGTATATACATACAGACTTCTAAAGAGCACTAGTTAGTTAATAGTGCTGTTCAGTTATTTTCTTCTTAATCTAATGCTAAGTTGATCAATCCATTATTTAAAGTACGGTATTGAAGTCTCTATGATTGTTGTAAAATCTGTTTGTGATTTCTTATGGCTGAGCATGAAAGATCACAATAAGATTTTATTTGTAGCCTTATAAAAATGAGACAATGTTGCTGTATGCTTATCTTAAATTTAAAATTTGACCTATTTTTCTGTTTACTACACCAAATTATATCTTTGTGTATCTCCTCGTAAAATATCAGATGCAGATCTTACACCTGAGAAAAAATCTTTGGAATCAGAAGCTCAAATGCGAAAAGGAAAACAAAGAATAATTAGACTGAATAGACAAAAGGGTAAGTATAATATTTATACATATCATTAAATTATTTTAAGAACTTATCTGAAGATCTTCTTTCTTTTGGTCTTTCTTTTGAATATTTATTTGAGGTATATTTAGTAGAAATTTCATATTTTTGACAAATGTGAATATCCTAAAATAGCTAGATAACTAAATTGAAAGCCTTGACACCTTTTGATTAGTGTTTGAATGATCAATGACTACTATGTGACAAGGTTTCTTTCATACACCCTCATGAAAACTGAAATTTATGCACATTTCCCACTTCAGAAAATGGGTCAAAATGTCTGAATAGGATGTGCATCCACCAAAGCCAGAAAACCAGTTTTAGAGCAATGGTGGAAGATCCACGTTTCCAGAAGATTGAGGAAAAGCTTTAGGAAAAAAGTGACAGTATCTTCAAATCGCAAAGAGAGTCTTAAAACTAAACTCAGCAGAAGACCTTTTCCTTTGATTCACTAAGCATTTAAATATACGTTTTATGTATAATTTACACTTTGACCTGAAGTGTAAGGGCGATGACACTGCTAACTGAAGAACAGAAGCAAAGTTATTGGTCGGTTTTGTTTGTTTTTTTTTTGCATGGTCAGTATTTTCCAAAGTAACAGCACTACCTTCATACACACTTGACAAAAACTGACCACGTGATTTCTCATTTCACCTCCTTGGGTAAAATTTGAGGATTACTTGGCATGGCCAAAAGTTGCATTGCACATCTGTTTGTTTTTTTTGTTTTTGTTTTTTTTTCATTCTTCTGTTTAGCACTTCTTCTTGAAGCCCAGGAAAAAGGAATCTTAATTGAAAACCTATTGCCTGAGGAGATTGCTTCGTTATCAAGAAGTGACTCTCAAACTAAGCAGCCTGAAGCTACTAAAAAGGAGAGTCTCAAAAGTAAGTAACTGGCTGTAAATCTTTTAAACCTTTTTAATTAAATTAAAAAAAACCTGTTTTCTGAATATGTCTCCAACTATACACTTCTTTCTTTTTAAAGATTTATTTATTTATTTGAGAGAGTTACATAGAGAGAGAGGAGAGTCAGAGAGAGAGAGAGAGACAAAGAGAGGTCTTCCATCTGATGGTTCACTCCCCAGTTGGCCACAATGGCCAGAGCTGCACTGATCTGAAGCCAGGAGCCAGAAGCCTTCTCCAGGTCACCCACGTGGGTGCAGGGGCCCAAGGACTTGGGCCATCCTCCACTGCTATCCCAGGCCATAGCAGAGAGCTGGATCAGAAATGGAGCATCTGGGTCTCAAACCGGCGCCCATATGGGATGCCGATGCTTTAGGCCAGGGTTTTAACCCACTGCGCCATAGTGCTGGCCCCCAACTATATACTTCTTTTGGTAATTATTCCCAACACAGTTCTGGATCTTTATTGATGATTTATGTGGTGTGCTTTCCTCTCTGTTTGAGATTTACAAGTTTATTTACTGTGCTCCAAATATTTACTTTGCTCTTAGAAATAAAGAAGCAAGACAAGTTCTTTCAAAAATAAAAGTAAATCTGCAGGAGCTGATGCTGTGGTTTAGAGGGATGGGCTGCTTCCTGCAAATATCAGCATCCCATGTAGGTGCCAGTTTGAGTCCCAGCTACTCCATTTCTCTCCAGCTCCCTGCTAATGTGCCTCAGAAAGCAGGGAAGGATGGCCCAAGTCCTTGGGCCCCTGCACCCATGTGGGAGACCTGGAGGAAGCTCTTGATTCCTGGCTTCAGCCTGGCCCACCCCCGCCCTTTACTGCCATTTGGGGAGAGAACCATTGGATGGAAAATCTCTTTCTGTCTCTTCTTCTCCCTCTCTCTCTATAACTCTGCCTTTCAAATAAATAAATTTTTTAAACAACAAGTAAATCTCTAAGATAAAATGGTTATCTTTTTATCTTTTTTAATGGTTTCTTTGTAGAAAGAATGTGGGAGGATTCCTTCCCTTTCAGTTGTTTTGAGTAGCTTAAGAAGAATTGGAGTTAGTTCATTAAATGTCTGGTAGAGTTCAGCAGTGAATCCATCTGTTCCTGGGCTTTTCTTTGTTGGGAGAGCCTTTATTACTGGCTCAATTTCTGTCATGGTTGTGGGTCTGTTTAGGTTTTCTATTTCTTCATGGCTCAATTTAGGTAGGTTTTATGTGTCTAGGAATCTATCCATTTCTGCTAGATTTCCAAGTTTGTTGGCATACAACTGTTTTTAGAAATTTCTGATGTCTGTTTCTGTGATGTTTGTTATTATATTCCCTTTTTTTTCTTTTTTTCTTTTTTTGACAGGCAGAGTGGATAGTGAGAGAGAGAGAGAGAGAGAAAGGTCTTCCTTTTTGCCGTTGGTTCACCCTCCAATGGCCGCTGCGGCCAGCACATTGTGCTGATCCGAAGCCAGGAGCCAGGTGCTTCTCCTGGTCTCCCATGCGGGTGCAGGGCCCAAGCACTTGGGCCATCCTCCACTGCCTTCCCGGGCCATAGCAGAGAGCTGGGCTGGAAGAGGGGCAACCGGGATAGAATCCGGCGCCCCAACCGGGATTAGAACCTGGTGTGCCGGCGCCACAAGGCGGAGGATTAGCCTGTTAAGCCAGGGCACCGGCCTATATTCCCTTTTTTATCTCCAATTTTATTGATTTGAGTTTTCTCTCCTTTTTTTTGCTTAGTTGGAATGATGTTATTATCTATTGAGATGATCATATGGTTTTAATCTTCAGTTTGTGAATATCATATTTATTGTTTCACAAATGTAGAAACCTAAAGATGGTGATGCATATTTAAACTTGCAGTGGCTGTACATGAACTTTGTTACTAAAAAATCTCTGTAGATTTCTGATTATTTCTAAAAATGCTGCCATTAGGAAGCAAAGTGTATGATACAATGTTTAAGTGAGTCAAAGTAATACTGAAAAATGACATGTAGAAAAAGTAAGACAATAGTTAATTAAATATAACTACACACTTATGTGAATGACAGGTATTGGACATTAAAAAAGCAATAAACCATTTAGGAGAGATGTGAGGAGGCATAGAGAATGGAAGACTTGGGGCTGCTTCTCTGAAAAAATAATTTAAACAGTAGTCTTATTTGTTATATTATTTCTATTCTCATAATTTAAAACCCTAGTTTTACATTTTTAGACCGATTCTAGTAGTTTGATGCTCAGTAATAAAAATTGTCAAAGATCTGGAAATTTGGGAATTGACTATATAAATATTTATTGCGATCCATGTTTAATCAGTCCACATCCACAGCACTTAGATAATTGACAAATGACAAATCTGTTAAAGATGAAGAAATGATTATTGTTGGAGCTATGTTTCTATGAGAGATTTCTGTTCTCCTTGACCTATTTGAAACATAGTAAGTAGAAATCATATCTCAACCCTCAAGTACCTCTGAATGTCTTCATATTGCCATCATGCTGACATTCCAAAAAATCCTTTTACTTTGTTCACTCCTTTTATGCAGCCTACGATCAATAGAATACCATTTTGCAAGTTTTGTATTACTCTTGTAACCCAAGCCACATATAAATCATAGAATTAGGGTAAAGAGTACTTTTTTGTAGTCATTTAGCATAAATTTAGAGTGGATTCTAGGATTATATACAGAAGATTGAATAGCTGAGAAATCTAGAGATCCAGTTATTACCTAGTGAAACACAACATAATGCATACTATATTCATCCACCTCTGAATCTACAAGTATTACTTAGAACTGTATATGATATTGTTTCTAAAAATCATCTTACAGAACTGGTGTTGTAGCGCAGTGGGTTGAACCACTGCCTGTGACACTGGCATCCCGAGTGAGCTCCACTTGGAGTCCCAGCTGTTCTACATCTGATCCAGCTGCATGCTAATGTGCCTGTGAAAACAGTGGACCATGGCCCAGGTAGTTGAGCCCTGGAGTTCCAAGTGTGACTTCAGCTTGGCCGAGGCCTGGCCACTGTAGTCATTTGGGTAGTGAACCAGTGGATGAATGGTGCTGTTCCTTCTCTCCTTGTCTCTCTGTAATTCTTCCTTTCAAATAAATAAATCTTTAAAACATCATCTTCCAAAACAAAATATTAAATTATTTTGTACCTTATATGACTTTATATTTTCTGAAATGGACTTGTCAGTATTTATGGGATTCACTGACAATTAGCTAAATAGTAGTTCCTCAGCTCTATCCATGTAGTCTCTTACTTCAAATTTTTATGAAAAACAGTGCACAAGAAATACTGATTTTAAAGAGCACAATATCTTTTTTTTATTTTTTTTATTTTTGACAGGCAGAGTGGACAGTGAGAGAGAGACAGAGAGAAAGGTCTTCCTTTTGCCGTTGGTTCACCCTCCAATGGTCGCCGCGGTAGCGCGCTGCGGCCGGCGCACCGCGCTATTCCGATGGCAGGAGCCAGGTGCTTCTCCTGGTCTCCCATGGGGTGCAGGGCCCAAACACGTGGGCCATCCTCCACTGCACTCCCTGGCCACAGCAGAGAGCTGGCCTGGAAGAGGGGCAACCGGGACAGGATCAGTGCCCCGACCGGGACTAGAACCCGGTGTGCCGGCGCCGCAAGGTGGAGGATTAGCCTGTTGAGCCACGGCGCCGGCCTAAAGAGCACAATATCATTAAATATAATACATGACAGTCAATTTCAGTTCTCTGTTTATTAACAGCATCTAATTGTATTCTGTTGGTAGCAGGTAATATAGTGTTCTGAATCAGTCATATGATTAGATATGTAGGAATCATAAAATATTTTACCCTACAGTTTTATTTTCTGTGTTACCTGTACATTTAATATTGCACTTCATAGACATTATCAATTTTCTCCAGAGTAGCAATGATAAGCCACACATCCAAATTTATAGACCTACCCAAATGACTTTTTTCTTGACTATCCATGAGCTTGAGACATCTAAGAAGCAGAAGTTTTAAAACAGCTCTGAACTCCTTCAACACAGAAAGACATCTAGTCTTTCTTGAAGTAGTTTGTTGACCTTGGACAATTAAAAGCATTGGCTAAAGAAGTGAGTATTCAATGATTGATGAAGCTTATTTAAACTTGCAATTGCTAAAATTAAATATTATTTTCTATATGTTTTTTGCTGTGCATTTTTATTTATTGATTTAAATTCTTCAGTAAAGTTACAACTGTATTATACAGTCTGCACTCATTTAGATTTTTTTACGTTTTTGCCAATGTCATTATTTTTTTTTCATTTATTAAACTTTTATTTAATGAATATAAATTTCCAAAGTACAGCTTATGGATTGCAATGGCTTCCCCCTCCCAAAACTTCCCTCCCACCCGCAACCCTCCTCTTTCCCGCTCCCTCTCCCCTTCCATTCACATCAAGATTCATTTTCAATTCTCTTTATATACAGAAGATCAGTTTAGTATATATTAAGTAAAGATTTCAACAGTTTGCCCCCACATAGCAACACAAAGTGAAAAAATACTGTTGGAGTACTAGTTATAGCATTAAATAACAGTGGTCAGCACATTAAAGACAGAGATCCTACATAATATTTTTTAAAAAATTAATTAATTTTCTATGCCATTTCCAGTTTAACACCAGCTTTTTTTTTTCATTTCCAATTATCTTTATATACAGAAGATCGATTCAGTATGTAATTAGTAAAGATTTCATCAGTTTGCACCCACACAGAAACACGAAGTGTAAAAATACTGTTTCAGTACTAGTTATAGCATCACTGCACATTAGACAACACATTCAGGACAGATCCTACATGAGATGTAAGTACACAGTGACTCCTGTTGCTGACTTAACGATTTGACACTCTTGTTTATGGCGTCAGTAATCTCCCTAGGCTCTAGTCATGAGTTGCCAAGGCTATGGAAGCCTGTTGGGTTCGCCGACTTTGATCTTATTCCAATAGGGTCATAGTCAAAGTGGAAGTTCTCTCCTCCCTTTAGAGAAAGGTACCTCCTTCTTTGATGGCCCCGTTCTTTCCACTGGGATCTCACTCGCAGAGATCTTTCATTTAGGTCTTCTTCTTTTTTTTCTTTTCCATGGTATCTTGGCTTTCCATGCCTACAATACTCTCATGGGCTCTTCATCCAGATCTGAATGCCTTAAGGGCTGATTCTGAGGCCACATCTGCCATTCTATGAGTCTGCTGTGTATCCCACTTCCCATGTTGGATCCTTCTCTCCCTTTTTGATTCTATCAGTTAGTATTAGCAGACACTAGTCTTGTTTGTGTGATCCCTTTGCCTCTTAGACCTATCAGAGCCATCAGTTGTGAACTGAAATTGATCACTTGGACTAGTGAGATGGCATTGAATATGGTAACATTATTAATCTAGCTGTTAATACTAAGTATATTTAACTACATAGGTCTGTTCTGGGTACTAAGCAATAAAAAGATTAGTAAAATAGCACAATGAATTAAATAAGGGCTATATGCCTCATTCTAGTGGTCCAGAAAGTCTTTTGGATTTGAGACTTAACTACATCAAGAAGTGAAGCATATGAGTCAAATATTGACACCATGTTTCTGCATTGTAGGCGTTGATAAGAGAAGATTACTATCACCCATAGTCAAGAAGTCGTGTGATTATCATGGAATTAAGAATTATACAAGCATGGAACCAGAATCAGAGCAAGTCATTTCTTCTCCAGTGCATAATGCCATAGAAGCAACACCAAAAGAGAAGGAAAAACTTGATGGAAGTGAAAACAACCAGCTGCAGGCATGTGAAAATTTGAATTTCTCTTTTTTATATTGTTTTGCTTTTTGTATGTATATGATATGCTTTAAAAAGATAGCATATAACAATTGAAAAACATACACATTAGAGATTTTACTTCTTTCCAGGTTGTATGTCCATTTTGGTCAAGAAGCTTTGTATTGTATTTCACCATGAGTAGGAGTGTCTGTGTGTGTGTGTGTGTGTGTTGGGCTGAAAAGATGTAGCAATAGCATAAAATATTTTAATTCAGACTGTATTTTCAGCCTTGTTTCTTTCTTCCTGACATTTCCTTAAAAAGGAGGAAAGAACCTGGTTTTGAAAATGTCTTTCTATCTCAAAATATACTCTCAGTTCCTGGGATATACCAACCACTGATTTTCTAATCTTCAATTAAGTGAAATATATTAGAATATAAAAATGACAATGGACATGCACTACATGTTTTCAACACATGTGAGTGAGATTCTTATTGTTCTTTTTTTTTAAACTTTTATTTCCAAAGTACAGCTTATGGATTACAATGGCTTCCCCCCCATAACTTCCCTCCCACCCACAACCCTCCCCTTTCCCACTCCCTCTCCCCTTCCATTCACATCAAGATTCATTTTCAATTCTCTTTATATACAGAAGATCAGTTAAGTATATATTAAGTACAGGTGGCATGCACCAATGCCATCTCACTAGTCCAAGTGATCAACTTCAGTTCACAGTTGATCACACTGATAGGTCTAAGAGTCAAAGAGATCACACAAACAAGACTAGTGTCTGCTAATACTAACTGATAGAATCAAAAAGGGAGAGAATGATCCAACATGGGAAGCAGGATACACAGCAGACTCATAGAATGGCAGATGTCCTATTGTTCTTTTTTAAATGATTTCAAAAGAAAGGAACCCAGTAGATACAATTGAAAGGAAAGAAGACAAGCAGTTGATTTTTTTAAACTTTTATTTAGTAAATATAAATTTCCAAAGTACAGTTTATGGCTTTTCCCCCCGATAACTTCCCTCCCACCTGCAACCCTCCCATCTCCCGCTTCCTCTCCCATTCCATTCACATCAAGATTCATTTTCTTTCTTTTTTTTAATTTTTAAATTTTTTTTTTAATTTTTCACAGGCAGAGTAAACAGTGAGAGAGACAGAGAGAAAGGTCTTCCTTTGCCGTTGGTTCACCCTCCAATGGCCGCCGTGGCCGGCACGCTGCAGCCAGTGCACCGCGCCGATCTGATGACAGGAGCCAGGTGCCTATCCTGGTCTCCTGTGGGGTGCAGGGCCCAAGCACTTGGGCCATCCTCCATTGCACTCCCTGGCCACAGCAGAGAGCTGGCCTGGAAGAGGGGCAACCGGGACAGAATCGGTGCCCTGACTGGGACTAGAACCCGGTGTGCCAGCGCCGCAAGGCGGAGGATTAGCCTGTTAAGCCATGGCGCCGTCCAAGATTTATTTTCAATTATCTCTATATACAGAAGATCAATTTAGTATACATTAAGTAAAGATTTCATCAGTTTGTACCTACACAGAACATAAAGTGTAAAATACTGGTTGAGTACTAGTTACAGCATTAATCCACATTGAACAACACATTAAGGACGGAGATCCTACAAGAGAGGTAAGTACACAGTGACTTCTGTTGTTGATTAAACAATTTGACACTCTTGTTTATGGCATCAGTAATCTCCCTAGGCTCTAGTCATGAGTTTCCAAGGCTATGGAAACCTGTTGAGTTCACTGACTTCGATCTTATTTAGACAAGGTCATAGTCAAAGTGGAAGTTCTCTCCTCCTTTCAGAGAAAGGTACCTCCTTCTTTGATGGCCCATTCTTTCCACTGGGATCTCACTCGCAGAGATCTTTCATTTAGGTCTTCTTCTTTTTTTTCTTTTCCATGGTATCTTGGCTTTCCATGCCTACAATACTCTCATGGGCTCTTCAGCCAGATGCAAATGCCTTAAGGGCTGATTCTGAGGCCAGAGCAAGCAGTTGATTTGTTAGTGACAGATTATGTGAATCGAAGTATCACCAGTTGAAGTTTAGACACCAGATATATGCTTCAGTCTAAAAGTCCAGAAGGCCACTGGGATTCGGAGTTTACAAACACCCCAAATGAACATCATTCTAGTAAAAAGGCACAATGTTTGTGTTGTTACAAGCATTTTCTTTTAAAAAAAAGTACAAAACATGTATAAGAAGAAGCTATTTGCTAATTTCAGTGCAAACAGCTATACAAGCAGGAATACAAGGGGGAAATATTAAATATACAACTATTTGAATTTGATGCTCATCATGGTCATGGGATAGAACAAATAGCTAGGCTACATGTTGCAGATAACCTGAATTAGAAAATGTGAGTTCTCTCCCACATACTGATAAAACATACAAAATATGTTTAAATGAAGAAAGAGTTACAGAAATGCAAAGATTTGAGAATGAGGACAGTGAGGATGGTGGAAAATTGGCTTCATGCTTAAAGCACCACTTGGGTTGTTGAGGATCCACATCAAAGTGCCTGGGTTTATGTTCCCACTGTGCTCTAATTGCAGCTTTTATCTAATGCATACCTTAGGAAGCAACAGGCAATGGCTAAGTACCTGAGTCCTTGACACTTAAGTTGTAGACCCGCATGAAGTACTCTTCTTGGCCATGGCATGGCCCAGTCCTTACTGTTGCAGGCATTTGTAGTGTGAACCAGCAGTGGAAGGTTCTCTTTCTCTCTCACTCTCTTTCCCTTCCTCTCCCACTCTCCCTCTCTCCCTTGCTCCATCCCCTTCTCCATTCCCCTTCCCCTCCCAACCCCCTCCCTCTAATGCTATCTCCCTCTCTTCTTTAGCTTTACATTTAGACCTTTTCTTGCCCTTTTTTGCTGACACTTTGCTTTTGTCTCTATATAATTATCTGACTTAGTGGTGTTCCACTTACAGATAGCCCATATATACTATAATATTATGTAAACATGTAATTTCATGTACACATAGATTATTTCTGCTCTCTAAATTATAGTGCAGAAAAACCACATGATTTCTCTTTCTTAATTTGTTTATCTATCTGTCTTTCAAGAGACATATAGCTTCGGAAACTCTTTTTTCTAGAAAGCTTTTGTTTTAGGTATACAAACTTAATGCATTTCATAAATACAACTTTATGAACATAGTGATTCTTCCAAAGTACCCATCCTCCCACCTGCTCTCTCACCCTTGTTTTCCCTCTTCTATTCCCATTCTTTTTTTTTTAACTAAAACCTATTTGCCATTATCTTTATTTGCAGAAGATGAAGTCTGTGCTAAGTAAAGAGTTCAACAAATAGTACGAAAAAATGTTCTTCGATTTCTCTTTTTTTAATTAAACTTTTATTTAATGAATATAAATTTCCAAAGTACAGCTTATGGGTTACAATGGCTTCCCCCTCCAAAAACTTTCCTCCCACCCACAACCCTCCCCCCTCCCACTCCCTCTCCTCTTCCTATTACATCATGATTCATTTTCAATTCTCTTTATATACAAAAGATCAGTTTTGTATATATTAGGTAAAGATTTCAACAGTTTTCCCCCATACAGCAACACAAAGTGAAAAAAAAATACTGTTGGAGTACTAGTTATAGCATTAAATAAGAGTGTACAGCACATTAAAGACAGAGATCCTACATAATATTTTTTTAAAAAATTAATTAATTTTCTATGCCATTTCCAATTTAACACCAGGTTTTTTTTTTCATTTCCAATTATCTTTATATACAGAAGATCGATTCAGTATGTAATTAGTAAAGATCTCATCAGTTTGTACCCACGCAGAAACACAAAGTGTAAAAATACTGTTTCAGTACTAGTTATAGCATCACTTCATATTAGACAACACATTAAGGACAGATCCCACATGGGATGTAAGTACACAGTGACTTCTGTTGCTGACTTAACAATTTGACACTCCTGTTCATGGCGTCAGTAATCTCCCTAGGCTCTAGTCATGAGTTGCCAGGGCTATGGAAGCCTTTAGAGTTCGCTGACTTTGATCTTGTTCCGGTAGGGTCACAGTCAAAATGGAAGTGCTCTCCTCCCTTTAGAGAAAGGTACCTCCTTCTTTGATGGCCCCGTTCTTTCCATTGGGATCTCACTAACAGAGATCTTTCATTTAGGTCTTCTTCTTCTTTTTTTTTTCTTTTCCATGGTATCTTGGCTTTCCATGCCTGCTATACTCTCATGGGCTCTTCATCCAGATCCGATTGCCTTAAGGGTTGATTCTGAGGCCAGAGTGTTGTTTAGGACATCTGCCATTCTATGAGTCTGCTGTGTAGCCCACTTCCCATGTTGGATCTTTCTCTCCCTTTTTGATTCTATCAGTTAGTATTAGCAGACACTTGTCTTGTTTGTGTGATCCCTTTGATTTTTAGACCTATCTAAGCCATTGAATGTGAACTGAAATTGATCACTTGGACTAGTGAGATGGCATTGGTACATGCCACCTTGATGGGATTGTATTGGAATCCCCTGGCACATTTCTAACTCCATCATTTGGGGCAAGACTGATTGTGCATGTCCCAGATTGTGCATCTCCTCCCTCTCTTTTTCCACTCTGAAATTTAACAGGGATCACTTTTCAGTTAAAATTTAAACACCTAAGAATAATTGTGTGTTATTTACAGAGTTCAACCACTAGTAATAGAACAACAACAACAACAACAAATACTAAAAAGGATAAAGTATTACATTGTACATCTAGAGTCAGGACAAAAGCTGATCAGGTCATTGTTTCTTATAGTGTCCATTTCACTTAACAGGTTTCCCCTTTGGTGCTCAGTTGTCGCCGATCAGGGAAAACAAATGAAATTTGTCTCTTTGGGACTGGCTTAATTCACTCAGCATGATGTTTTCCAGATCCCTCCATCTTGTTTCAAATGATTGGGTTTCATTGTTCCTTACTGCTGTATAGTATTCTATGGAGTACATGTCCCATAATTTCTTTATCCAGTCTGCTGTTGATGGGCATTTGGGTTGGTTCCAGGTCTTAGCTATTGTGAATTGAGCTGCAATAAACATTAATGTGCAGATGGCTTTTTTATTAGCCAAATTAATTTCCTTTGGGTAAATTCCAAGGAGTGGGATGGCTGGGTTGTATGGTAGGGTTATGTTCAGGTTTCTGAGGAATCTCCAGACAGACTTCCATAGTGGCTTAAGCAGTTTGCATTCCCACCAACAGTGGGTTAGTGTCCCTTTTTCCCCACATCCTCTCCAGCATCTGTTTTTGGTAGATTTCTGGATGTGAGCCATTCTCACCGGGGTGAGGTGAAACCTCATTGTGGTTTTGATTTGCATTTCTCTGATGGCTAGTGATCTTGAACATTTTTTCATGTGTCTGTTGGCCATTTGGATTTCCTGTTTTGAAAAATGTCAATTGAGGTCCTTGGCCCATATCTTCAGTGGGTTGTTTGTTCTGTTGTGGATCTTCTTGATTTCTTTGTAGATTCTGGTTATCAACCCTTTATCTGTAGTATAGTTTGCAAATATTTTTTCCCATTCTGTCTGTTGCCTCTTCACTTTCCTGACTGTTTCTTTTGAAGTACAGAAACTTCTCAATTTGATGCAATCCCAAATGTTAATTTTGGTTTTGACTGCCTGTGCTCCTGGGGTCTTTTCCAAGAAGTCTTTGCCTGTACCTATATCTTGCAGGGTTTCTCCAATGCTCTCTAATAATTTGATGTTTTCGGGTCGTAGATTTAAGTCTTTAATCCACGTTGAGTGAATTTTTGTGTAAGGTGAAAGTTATGGGTCTTGCTTCAAGCTTCTGCACATGGAAATCCAATTTTCCCAGCACCATTTATTGAGTAGACTGTCCTTATTCCAGGGATTAGTTTTGGATCTTTGATCAAATATAAGTTGGCTGTAGAAGTTTGGATTGATTTCTGGTGTTTCTATTCTGTTCCATTGATCTATCCATCTGTTTCTGTACCAGTACCATGCTGTTTTGATAACAACTGCCCTGTAGTATGTCCTGAAATCTGGTATTGTGATGCCTCCGGCTTTGTTTTTGTTGTACAAGATTGCTTTGGCTATTCGAGGTCTTCTGTGTCTCCATATGAATTTCAGCATCATTTTTTCCAGATCTGAGAAGAAGGTCTTCGGTATCTTGATTGGTATTGCATTGAATGTATAAATTGCTTTTGGGAGAATGGACATTTTGATGATATTGATTCTTCCAATCCATGAGCATGGAAGATTTCTCCATTTTTTGGTATCCTCTTCTATTTCTTTCTTTAAGGTTTTGTAGTTTTCATCGTAGAGATCTTTAACGTCCTTGGTTAAGTTTATTCCAAGGTATTTGATTTTTTTTGTAGCTATTGTGAATGGGATTGATCTTAGCAGTTCTTCCTCAGCCGTGGCATTGCCTGTGTATACAAAGGCTCTTGATTTTTGTGGATTGATTTTATATCCTGCTACTTTGCCAAACTCTTCGATGAGTTCCAGTAGTCTCTTAGTAGAGTTCTTTGGGTCCCCTAAATAAAGAATCATATCATCTGCAAAGAGGGATAGTTTGAGTTCTTCCTTCCCAATTTGTATCCCTTTAATTTCTTTTTCTTGCCTAATAGCTCTGGCCAAAACTTCCAGAACTATATTGAATAGCAGTGGTGAGAGTGGGCATCCCTGTCTGGTACCAGATCTCAGCGGAAATGCTTCCAACTTTTCCCCATTCAATAGGATGTTGGCCGTGGGTTTTTCATATATTGCTTTGATTGTATTGAGGAATGTTCCTTCCATACCCAGTTTGCTTAGAGTTTTCATCATGAAAGGGTGTTGTATTTTATCAAATGCTTTCTCTGCGTCTATTGAGAGAATCATATGGTTTTTCTTCTGCAGCCTGTTAATGTAGTGTATTACGTTGATTGTTTTGCGGACGTTGAACCATCCTTGCATACCAGGGATAAATCCCACTTGGTCTGGGTGGATGATCTTTCTGATGTGTTGTTGCATTCTATTGGCCAGAATTTTATTGAGTATTTTTGCATCTGTGTTCATCAGGGATATTGGTCTGTCATTCTCTTTCAATGCTGCATCTTTTTCCGGCTTAGGAATTAAGGTAATGCTGGCTTCATAGAAAGAATTTGGGAGGATTCTCTCTTTTTCGATTGTTCTGAATAGTTTGAGAAGAATTGGAGTTAGTTCTTCTCTAAATGTCTGGTAGAACTCAGCAGTGAATCCATCTGGTCCTGGGCTTTTCTTTGTTGGGAGGGCCTTTATTACTGTTTCAATTTCTGTGTCAGTTATGGGTCTGTTTAGGTTTTCTATGTCTTCCTGGCTCAATATAGGTAGGTTGTATGTGTCCAAGAATCTGTCCATTTCTCATAGATTTCCTCATAGATTTTCCCTGTTTGCTGGCATACACGTCCTTGTAGTAATTTCTGATGATTCTTTTTATTTCTGTGGTGTCTGTTGTTATGTTTCCTTTTTCATCTCTGATTTTATTGATTTGCGTCTTTTCTCTTTTTTTTTAGTTAGTTGGGCCAATGGGGTGTCCATTTTGTTTATTTTTTCAAAAAACCAGCTCCTTGTTTGGCTGATTTTTTGTAATGTTTTTTTGGATTCAATCCTGTTGATTTCTTTTTGATTTTTAATTATTTCCCTTCTTCTACTGGGTTTGGGTTTGGTTTGCTGCAGATTTTCTAGATCCTTGAGATGACTTGAAAGCTCATCTATTTGGTGCCTCTCCAATTTCTTGATGTAGGCACCTATTGATATAAACTTTCCTCTTAACACTGCTTTTGTTGTATCCCATAGGTTTTGGTATGTTGTGCTGTTATCCTCATTTACTTCCAGAAAATTTTTGATTTCTCTTTTAATTTCTTCTATGACCCATTGTTCATTCAGGAGCATGTTGTTCAATCTCCACGTGTTTGCACGTGCTCTGGGGATTCCCTAGTTGCTAATTTCCAATTTCATTCCTTTGTGGTCTGAGAAGCTGCATGGTATGATTCTAATTCTTTTGAATTTGCTGAGACGTGCTTTATGGCCTAGTATGTGGTCAATCCTAGAGAAGGTTCCATATACTGCTGAGAAGAATGTAAAGTCCTTAGATGTAGGATGAAATGTTCTGTAGATATCTGTTAGATCCATTTGGGCTATAGTGTCATTTAAATCTACTGTCTCCTTCTTGGTCTTCTGTCCTGTTGATCTGTCTATCTCTGAGAGTGGAGTATTGAAGTCCCCCAGTACTATTGTATTGGGGTCTAAGTCTCCCTTTAAGTCCCTTAAGAAGTCTTTTAAATAAGCTGGTGCCCTGTGATTAGGTGCATATACATTGATAATTGTTATATCTTCCTGTTGAATGGATCCCTTAATCATTAAATAGTGCCCCTCTTTGTCTCTCCTGACAGTTTTTGTGGTAAAGTTTATGTTGTCCGATATTAAGATGGCTACGCCCACTCTTTTTTCATTTCTGTTGTCATGGTATATCTTTTTCCAGCCTTTCACTTTCAGTCTGTATGCATCATTGTTGGAAAGATGAGTTTCTTGTAAGCAGCAAAAAGATGGGTTTTGTTCCTTAACCCAATCAGCCAATCGGTGTCTTTTAACTGGGCAGTTCAAGCCATTAACATTCAATGTGACTATTGAGAAGGAGTAACTTTGCCCTGCCATTTGCCAAAGATATTTTCTAATATCTGGTTTGAGACTCCTGTGATCTTTTGCTGTGAGGTTTCCTTCCTTTACCTTCCTTCATATTGGTTACCGTGTTTCTGTGTTTCTGTATGTAACACATCTTTAAGCATATTTTGCAGGGCTGGACGAGTGGCGACAAATTCTTTCAATTTCTGTTTGTTGTGAAAAGTCTTTATTTCACCTTCATTCACAAATGAGAGCTTTGCAGGATATAATATTCTGGGCTGGCAATTTTTCTCTCTTAGTACCTGGGCTATATCTCGCCATTCTCTCCTGGCTTGTAGGGTTTCTGATGAGAAGTCAGCTGTAAGTCTAATTGGAGATCCTCTGAGAGTAATCTGGCATTTCTCTCTTGCACATTTTAGGATCTTTTTTTGTGTTTCACTGTGGTGAGTTTGATTACGACGTGTCGTGGTGAGGATCTCTTTTGGTCATGTTTATTAGGGGTTCTATGAGCTTCCTGTACTAGGATGCCTCTGTCATTCTCCAAACCTGGGAAATTTTCTGCTAGGATCTCACTAAAAAGGCCTTCTAATCCTTTCTCCCTTTCCATGCCTTCAGGATCTCCTAGAACCCGAATGTTGGGTTTTTTAAGAGTATCCTGTAGATTCCTGACAGTATTTTTTAGATTTCTGATTTCTTCTTCTTTTCTTTGATTTGACTGTTTCCTTTCCTGTTCTCTGTCTTCTAAGTCCGATATTCTCTCTTCTGCTTCACCCATTCTGTTTTTAAGGCTCTCTAATGTGTTTGTCATTTGATCTATTGAGTTCTTCATTTCATTGTGGTTTTTTGTCACTATCTCAGTTTCATGTTCTACTAGTTGTTTCATTTCATTTTGATTTCTCCTTAATATTTCATTTTCATGGGAGAGATTTTCTATCTTGTCCATTAAGGATTTCTGTAGTTCAAGAATTTGTTTTTGAGAACTTCTTAATGTTCTTATCATTTTTTTGAGATCTGCTTCTTGCATTTCCTCTATCTCTTCATCTTCATAATCTTGGATTGGGGTGTCTTGTTCATTTGGGGGCATCATAGTGTCTTCCTTGCTCTTGTTACCTCGGCTTCTGTGTTTGTTGTTTGGCATGTTGGAGATAATTTATGGTTTTGTTTTTTTTTTTTGACTCAGTTGGGAGTAGGTTGAGGGTAGTTGAAATCTTGCCTCTGTGAGTATTCGTTTGATCTACCCCTGGGACCACACAATCTTGCCTCTGTGAGTATTCGTTTGATCTACCCCTGGGACCACACAAAGAGTTTATGCAGCCCTCAATGTGTTCTCGAGTTTTGCTGAAGTTACTGAGTTTGGCTGCGCTTTACATATGTAAAATCGCGGTGCTCTTTGTTTTGCTTGGTGAGTGAAGGGAGAGGCCTCTGTTCCTCCCCCTCCCAATGTCTCGGGTTTCTGAGGTCTTACCCTCCTCCGTTGGTTCCCGCGCTGGCGAGTTTCTGTGGCTCGTCTCCCGCCGCTCGGATCGTCTCCCTCGGTTGGTTTTCCACGCAGTGGGCTCCCTGTAGGTCGTCTGTGTCACATCCACTGGATCCGGAAGCGTTTCCTCTGCAGTTTTTTTCTTGAGTCTTTTCCTGAGGCTGCACAGCCCCTGCCTGGCACCGCGCCTAGCACCCAAGGACCACTGGAGTCCCCGCCGGCAGCTGGGCTCGATTTCTCTTTTGATTTCTTCTGTGACCCACTGTTATTCAGGAGCATGTTGTTCAGTCTCCATATGTTTGCATATGCTCTAGAGATTCTAGAGTTGTTGATTTCTAGTTTCATTCCATTGTGGGCTGAAAAGATGTACAGTATGATTTTGATTATTCTGAATTTGCTGAGACTTGCTTTATGGCCTAGCCTGTGGTCTATCCTAGAGAAAAATCCATGCACTGGTGAGAAGAATGTGTATTCTGCAATTGCAGGATGAGAAGTTCTGTAGATATCCATTAGACACATTTGTTCTATAGTATTGATTAACTGTTGTTTGCTTGATGATTTTCTGTCTAGTTGATCTGTCCATTGCTGAAAGCGGGGTATTGAAGATCCAATTACTATTGTATGGGAGTCTGTGTCTCATTTAGATTCATTAACATTTCTTTTAAATAGCTAGGTACCCTGTAATTAGGTGTGTATATATTTATTGTAGGCACTTCTTCCTGTTGAATTGAACCCTTAATCATTGCCTAGTGCCCTTCTTCTGAAGAAAAGCCCTAAATTGCTTACCCATTATGCCTCGATCTTCACTAATCCTAGGCAATCAAATATCTATGTTTTGTGTCTAAAGATTTACTTGTTGGAAATTTCATGTAAACAGAATATTACACTATGTAGCCCTTAATGGCTAGCTTCTTTCATTAAGCATAAAAAGGATTCATCGGTGATGAAGCATCTATCAGTATTTATTTCTTTTATTGCCAAACAATTTTCTATAATATTATTTTTAAGAAGATTTATTTATTTGAGAAGCAGAGTTGAGGCAGAGAGAGGTCTTCTTCCACTGGTTCACTCCCCAAATGGCTGCAATGGCTGAAGCTGGAATGATCCAGATTGAGGAGCTTCTTCTAGGTCTCCCACATGTGTGCAGGGTTCCAAATATTTGAGTCATCTTCCACTGCTTTCCCATGCCATTAGCAGAGAGCTGGATTGGAAGAGGGGTAGTGGGACACAAACTGGAGCCCATATGGGATGTTGGCACCTCAGGTCACAGTGCCATCCCCTACGAAAATCTAAAATACTATTCTAGTTGTATGGGTTAGCCTTTCATCAGCTGATGAACATTTAGATTAATTTCACATTCTGACCACTGTTAATCATGCTACTGTGATCGTTCATTTCCAAGTTATTTTATAAACGCAAGCCTTTACTTCCTTGGCTGTGGACTTAAACAAAGACGGAGGGATTTTTTGGCCACTTTCTCTATCTCTCCAACTTTCTTCATGTTGTACTTCACAATTCTTAGTTTCTGCTCTTCTCTACACTGATGTATTCAGATCGAGCTCCAGATTCTCTTTGTGTTATGTGGCTTTCTGTCACACTTTTGACTGTTAGGAGCATTTCTCTTTCAAGTACTTGTCACATTGTGTGTACAGAACAACCTTTCCCTAGTTTAATATTGTTTTTATTTATCTCCACAAAAGATAATCTTGTCTAAGGGGAGAATGTGCTATTAAGCTGCCTGAGTGGAGAGTATGTTATGTGCATCACTTATCTTTGTATAGATTGAAAATGTTTTAGCTGAATAGTTGCTGGGATAACATTAAGTACTCCATACCATATCACCTATTTCTTCTTTGAGAAATTTACATAAACATTATGATTAAATCTTTAGGATATAGCTTTCATTCTAAATACATTCAAGCCATTGAATATGCAATTAAAAGCACTTAATCCTAGTGAAGAATAGAATGTGCATGCTTTACACATCAAGAGAAAGTAAAATCTAAGTCTAGGTCCCTTTATTATGTAGCAAGAAATGGGATTAATAGATTTATGTTCTTTACCAGTGGAAAAGCCACAGTTTTCCTTAGCAAGCCATGGAGCTCTGCTCTATTCTCAGAACACTGCAAAAGAAACCCAAGAATGATGTGATTTGGAAACTTGATTTAGCCATAGAGTCTGATGGGGTGCTATTTGCATTGTATTTCATAATCATTGCCCACTCAATGGTACAGAGATAAGGTAATTTATCAATTATAAACTGAAAAAAGTATCACAAACTAATGAAATTAGTGAAAGGTTTACAAAGAGCTGGGGATACATTCTGAGTTTCCTGCTCCAAGTTTGCTGCCATGCTGAATGGTTGAGTATAAAGAAGGATTCAGTCCAACTAGTATAGGAGATCACTTACATTGCTATGTCTCTTGCCTAAAATGTGAAATTTTATTTGAACATGAACTCAACAACAATGCAAATATATACCTCTTATAAGATATACCCTTATCTATTCTGAGTTGATTGTTGGGGTAAGGTGTAAGGTAGAGTTCTGGTTTCACACTTGTACACGTGTAGATCCAATTTTCCCATACCGTTTGTTGAAGAGTTTGTCATTTCTACGAGGAATGATTTTAGCTAATTTGTCAAAGATGACTTGTTTGTATCCATGTGTATTAACTTTTGAGGTCCCTAATCTGTTTCATTTTTCTACCTGTCTATTATTGTGCCAGCACCAGCCTTTTTTGATAATAACTGCCCTGTAATATGTCTTCCAATCCTGTATCATGATGCCTCCAGCTTTGTTTTTATTTTGTGCAATTGGTTTAGCTATTTGGAGTTTTTTGGGATTCCACATGTGTTTTAGGTCATTTTTTTCTGGATATGAGAGAACACGTTTGTTATCTTGATAGGGATCACATTGAATGTGTGAATTTCTTTGAGTAGCATGGACATTTTGATGGTATTCATTCTTCCAATTAGTGAATATGGGAGATTTTGTTCAATTTTTTGTGTCTTCTATTTCTTTCCTTAATGTTTTGTGAGTTTTACTGTACAGATGTTTTCTATCTTTGGTTAGTTGTACCCCAAGGCTGTTAAATTTTTGTAGCTCTTGTGAATGGGATTGATGGTAGAAGATCTTTGTATAGTCATGGCATTTTTTATACAAAGGCTGTTGATTTTTGTGTGTTGCTTTTCTATGGTGAAAGTGGGCATTCTTGTTCTTGTTCTAAATCTTAGTGGAAATTCTTTGGGTGTTGTTCCATTCAATATGTTGCTTGCCGTTGGTTTCTCATATACTGCCTTGTGTTGAGATATGTTTCTACTATACCCAGTTTGCTTAAGGTTTCTATGATGAAAAGTCATTGTATTTTATTAAATTCTTTATCTGTATCAAGATAAACCTAAGGATTTTATTTATCCATTTGTTAACATAATATATCATGTTTATTGTGTTGTTTATGTTGAACCATCTCTGCATACCAAGGGTTAATCTTGCTTAGTATAGTTTAACAATCCTTTTAATGTGTTTTTGATTAGATTAGCTAGCATTTTGCTGAAGATTTTGGCATCTATGTTCATAAGGGATTTTGGTCTATAGTTCTCTTTCTTTGTGTGTGCTTTTTCTGGTTTTGGAATTAAGGTGATGCTGCCCTCCTAGGACTTTGGGATGATTGCATCCCTTTCAGTTGTTTTGAGCAATTTAAAAAGAATTGGGAATGGTTCTTCTTTAACTTTTGGTTAAATTCAGCAATGAAGCCATCTGCCACCTACCAACCCTGCAGGTCAGACTCAAAGTCAGTGGGGTCCAGGAATTGATGTCTCCAGGAAATTCACCCAGTTGTATGTGAGCCACAGCAGCCTTTTCTTATAAAGATTACATTCTCTACCCCTGATAAATGCATTCACCATATTCGTAAGGATCTTACTTGCTCTAGGTAGTATAAATAAATATTTTTAACTTTTTATAGACACACTTGAATTTATAACTTTAATGATTCTGCTAATAAGGTTTTAATTTAAATTTTGTAATCTGAAAGCAATATTTGAGTATGTTACATTTTGTATAACTCTTAATTCACTGGTAAACGTTGGATTATTTACGCCTTTTGACTTCCATGTGTAATGCTGCTGTGGACACTGGTATACATCTGTCACTTGGAATCACTGTTAATATTTTCTAGACTATTTAATAGTTTCTAAAATTTAATAGTTCTTATTTCCTAAGATGCTAAGAAGCAACTGGCTATTAAATTTGGAGTTCTGAATTTCTTTTGAAATCAAAAGTATACAGTAGGATTATGGGAAATAATTACTATTGATTTTATGTTTTATTCCTTATCCAGAAGGATAGCAAGTAATTGCATTAACTTTTTTTCCTGCTGGGAATGTGTTTTCCTCTTTGGATGTTGAAAAGAAGGAGATATCAGAGAAAAGTGAAAAAAAAATGACCATTCTAGTATCACCTTATTGAGTAATAACTCTGCTCTGAACGCTAGAAGTTCAGGAAAACAAGTTCTCCTAGTTGATCTGTGTTCATCAGCCTTTACAAAAACTTACTTAAATGTAATAAAGATTGATGTGTAGTCCAAGATCCTACTTTACTGATATTTATTGAGTACTATGTAACTATTTATCAAGACAGCAGGATTCTCTTGTGATTCATGTTGTCTCTTTAGCAGAAGTAATTGTGGATTGCATGGGTGCTCTAATATTGAGCAGTAAGACAGCTGATTCTACTAAGGGTTGAAAGCAAAATGGCTGCAGTACAATTGAACTGTACAGATACACATAATTAGAGATCTAGAAATGTGGGTTGACTGGTCTTTCTCATGACTTAGAGAACTTTGAAAGATTATTTAACTAGACCTATAATAAAATAGTTCCCTATATATGACATGACATTATGTTGATATGTGTGGACTTCTGTGATTGAAAATGCCAGGAGGTATCCCTTTACACAGTTGTCATACAGAAATATGCTAAAAACGTAGACACTCAAAATTTGATGCAGTTAATCTACATTTATAACTGTCCTTGTTCCCAATTCGTGATTTTCTCTAAATCCATGTAGAAAAGTTAATTCATAATCTATTAGAATCCTTAGTAACTATAAATCAAAAGTTAAATAAGAAACAGCTTTCAACCAACACAATCAGTAGTTTCTAATTTTGCCAAAGGTTCTCATCCCATGTATATCTCTACCAGAGAGTACCTTGAGTAAGATATTTCGTGGACACAATTTTGAAGTGAAGAATCTGCTTTGGGAAGTAGACCTAGCTCCAGTTGGCTATAATTGATGTAGTTGAACATATCTGGAAACAATCTCAGAAGGCTTCCTTAGGGTCATATCTCTATAGAAGAGAGAACTATTAAAAAGAAAGCACAGAGAAACCATAATCTGGCCCTTGTGAAAGATTTGCCTTAGAAAAGCAAACAACACAAACTATTCTGGTCAACATCCTATGAATGAACTTACCCCTAAGATGAGAAAACAACGTTTCACTCAAAGATATACTGATAAGAATCAACATAAAGTTCAAAATTTGAGTTGTCTACATTATGTGAATGTTATTGTGTGATTCAGTATGTCATCTGTGAGTAGTGAAGAAGGAGATTAAAGATGAGCTTAATAAAGAGGAAACATTTCTAAGCAGTCTGATCTGAAGGCATGGTATTTAAGGAATAGTGAGAACATCTTTAAAGGATTTGAAAAAGGACTAAAATTTGAAGGCTTCTGCATTTGAAAGGGACATTGATATTAAATCGGAACCAAAAATAAAAGCTATACCAGCACAAATCAAATAATTTAATAATTTAAAATGCACCAAGTCTATGAATCAGTTATAGCTGAATATGGTCACATACAGAGCCAGGTAATTTAAAAAAGTGTGTGCTCAATAGCTCAGAAACATACTTTGTCTCCAGGGGGAAAAAAGATGGTCCTAGGCAATATTTTACTTAAAGACACTGTTCTACCAGTGAAATTTTAAGTTAGAAAATTGTTAGTGCTCATACATATAGACTCATAAAAAGGATTTTATACTCCTAAATATTAATTTTCATGCCTTTATCATGGCATATTTTAACTCTGATGATGTTGACAGAAATGCTCATTCACAGAAGGCTTATTAGGAATTTAAACATTCAGTTTGCTGGGTTGCCTTGACAGTTCCCCCTACATGTCCTGATGAACTAAAGCATAGATTTTGCATCTGACAATACTTTTCCTTTGAGCTTCACATATCTATATATGTATATATTTGCATATAGATATGTGATTTATTTGAAAGGCAGAGTTACAGAAAGGCAGAGGCAGAGAGATAGAGAGGAAGGAACCTCCATCCGCTGGATCACTCCACAAATGGCCTCAATGGCTGGAGCTGGGCCATTCCAAAGCCAAGAGCCAGGAGCCAGAAACTTCTCCCAGGTCCCCCATATGGGGACAGCAGCCCAAGGACTTGGACCATCTACCGCTTCCCCAGGCCATGGCAGAGAGCTGAGTCAGAAATGGGGCAGCCAAGACATGAACTGCCACCTATATGAGATGTTGCCAATGCAACTGGTGGCTTTACCCACTATGCCACAGTGCTGGCCCCCTTTTTATGATTTTAGATGGTGTAATTTTATTTTCATTCATGCCAATTTGTCTTAAACATGAAGATGTCTCAGTATCAATTGATGTGGGTCATTCTTCAATGGAATCTCCTAATAAATTCTGGACTTTGCAAAAATTTGGATTTTCTTACCAAATCCACTTTCATTTAGTCATTGATACTTTACATTTCATTTTGGACATTTTTATTTTTCTTAAACTTTTATTTAATGAATATAAATTTCCAAAGTACAGCTTATGGATTGCAATGGCTTCCCCCCCCCCCAACTTCGCTCCCACCCGCAACCCTCCCCCTCCCGCTCCCTCTCCCCTTCCATTCACATCAAGATTCATTTTCAGTTCTCTTTATATACAGAAGATCAATTTAACATATATTAAGTAAAGATTTCAACAGTTTGCCTCCACGTAGTAACACAAAGTGAAACAAATAATTTGCTTGTTTTCATTTCAACACTCCATTCCTGTTGTTTGTGTTTAACTTGTTCAGTACAAAGACTGTACTGTGACTCATAGATTAGGCATTGGATCTCCAGTTTCAGAGGTATATGAAACTCTCATGATTAATGACTAAGAGTTGTGTGAGAAAGCGAAGAGTGTTGCAGGAACTGATATCAGGAAGGAGTTTGAAGACCAGGTTTCCCTAGAGCAGTGTTGGGGATCATCCACTGTGTAATCGTTGTTTTTAAAAATGTATTTATTTATTTGAAAGAGCTACACAGAGAGAAAAGGAGAGGAGAGGGAGAGAGAGAGAGACCCTCCATCTGCTAGTTCAGTCTCCAGTTGGCTGCAAAAGCCAGAGCTGTGCCAATACAAAGCCAGGAGGTGGAGCTTCTTCTAGGTCTCCCACACATGTGCAGGGGCCCAAGGACTTGGGCCATCCTCACTGCTTTCCCAGGCCACAGCAGAGAGCTGGATCAGAAGGGGGCAGCCAGGACTTCAACCGGCATCCACATGGGATACTAGTACCACAGGCAGCAGCCCCACCCACCATGCCACAGTGCCAGCCCCTACCTAATCATTTGATATGACCCTGCCAAGGCCACACACATGGGTCATGAAATTTGATACAAATATATCAAGCTAATTTTTGAGCTGATAACTTCACATGGTTCATGAATGATGCTATCAAGAACCAAATGTCTCTTGGGAGAGAAAGATTCCTATCTATAGCCTGGGGCCTTAAGGCCTTTAGAATTTCACTCTTTTTCTGAGATAAGACTCTTTCAAAAGGCTTTGAGCATAGAATTGAGAATGAGTAGAACTCGAGTTATTAAATTTGCAAATGGAAACAATTCAACACTAGATCCACACCAGTACATACTCAATGCTGTGGTACTTCAGTAGGTTGCTAAATGCCAATTGATCAGGAGAAACAATAAACCACATTTCTTGCTTAGGCAATGTAATACTGTTTGTGTAGGAATATAGCATTTTGTGTTACTTGAGATCAGTAATCAACAGGAATGTCTAGACATGAAAAGAAGGGGGAATTGATACATGGGATATTACTCAAAGCAGAGATACTCCTTGGCATTTGATAAGGTGATCCCCTGATAAACTCATTGTAAACAGGAAAATAACATGAGTAGAAAATGCACTTAATACATCTAGCCTCAACATCCTAGCTTTGTAACACAGTACAGTATTAAGTGTTGGTCATTTCCATTGTGATTGTGTGGTTGTCTGGGAGCTGCAGTTCCCTGCTGTTGCCCAGTACTCTGAGATGGTACAAAATGGCATATTGGTAGCTTAGGAAAAGATTTAAAGTGTGTATCCTATGGAATGTGTATCACTTATGCGCCATCCTAAAGATAAAAAGTTATAAGCTACCACAAGTATGGGACTGATGTAGGTATCCTTGAATTTAGTATTATAGGCATTATATAAAAATAAGGTGATTTATAAAATAGTAACAGAAATACTCTAACAGGTAGGTGTGAAACACCTTGGAAAACAAATTGACAAAACTCAGAAAAGAGAGTCTACCTCGGAGACTTCGCTGGGATGTATATCACATGAAATAAATGATTTGAAGAATAAATTAGGTGAAATGCAAAGACAGGTAAGTGTGATATTTAACATGTCAACAGGAAACATTTAGCTGGATGAATAATGTCTTAGGAAACACGCTTCAGTAACCACAGAATTCTTTATTATTGCCCTTGCAAGTTTAGTACAATTGTGTCATTACAGTGTACTTTAAACTCTTTCAATCTACCCATTTTACTAATAATTACATTATTTTTAAAATATATGAAGCCTGTATAACAAATAAATTTAAAAATAATAATATTTACCTTTTAGTAGATTGAGAATTGTACATCACTTTTCATGGATGTTAGAGACCTTTTTCTGTTAGATAACACCTTTTTGTTGTATCAGTTGCTGTGGTCAAACAGGGTAGATAAAATTTGAAGTTAAAATTTAGTATAGTTTTCCAAACAATTCTCTTCTTATTTTCACTTATATGAAAGGATACAAAACTTATGTGTTTAATTTCATGTGTTTAAAAGTAAATTCCACAAAAATTTAGTTATACTTTTCTGAAAATGCAAATATCTTGATTGGGTAATAATCTGAAGAAATATGCATTTTCTCCTTATGCACACACATACTTATACATGTAAATGTTCAGATCATGTGTAGGATATAATCTGAAAATATAATTAAATCAATTTGATAATGTCTCACTGTGTTTTTAAAATTGATTTATTGAGATGCTATGGGTCTTCATGAAGTTCTTTTTTTTTTCCTTTTTTTTAACTTTTATTTAGTAAATAAAAATTTCCAAAGTACAGTTTATGGATTACAATGGCTTTTTCTCCCCCATAACTTCCCTCCCACCCGCACCCCTCCCATCTCCCACTCCCTCTCCCATTCCATTCACATCAAGATTCATTTTCAATTATCTGTATATACAGAAGATCAATTTAGCATATAGTAAGTAAAGATTTCATCAGTTTGCACCCACACAGAACATAAAGTGTAAAATACTGTTTGAGTACTAATTATAGCATTACTTCACATTGGACAACACATTTAAGGACAGAGATCCTACAAGAGGAGTAAGTACACAGTGACTTCTGTTGTTGACTTAACAATTTGACACTCTTGTTTATGGCATCAGTAATCTCCCTAGGCTCTAGTCATGAATTGCCAAGGCTATGGAAGCCTGTTGAGTTCACTGACTTCGATCTTATTTAGACAAGGTCATAGTCAAAGTGGAAGTTCTCTCCTCCCTTCAGAGAAAGGTACCTCCTTCTTTGATGGCCCCGTTCTTTCCACTGGAATCTCACTTGCAGAGATCTTTCATTTAGGTCCTATTTTTTTTTCCCAGAGTGTCTTGGCTTTCCATGGCTAAAATACTGTCATGGGCTCTTCAGCCAGATCTGAATGCCTTAAGGGCTGATTCTGAGGCCAGAGTGCTGTTTAGGACATCTGCCATTCTATGAGTCTGCTGTGTATCCCACTTCCCATGTTGGATCCTTCTCTCCCTTTTTAATTCTATCAGTTAGTATTAGCAGACACTAGTCTTGTTTGTGTGATCCCTTTGACTCTTAGACCTATCAGTATGATCAATTGTGAACTAAAATTGATCACTTGGATTAGTGAGATGGCATTGGTACATGCCACCTTGATGGGATTGTATTGGAATCCCCTGGCAAATTTCTAACTCCATGAAGTTCTTAAGAAATGTTCACAGTGAAAACATGCACGTTTATTTTTTAAACTTTTGCACTCTAACTCACTTATTAAGTCCATTTTTGTGCAAAATTTTAAAAGTATCTTCACTTTTTTTTTTTGACAGGCAGAGTGGATAGTGAGAGAGAGAGACAGAGAGAAAGGTCTTCCTTTTTGCCGTTGGTTCACCCTCCAATGGCCGCTGCGGCCGGCACATCATGCTGATCCGAAGCCAGGAGCCAGGTGCTTCTCCTGGTCTTCCATGGAGTGCAGGGCTCAAGCACTTGGGCCATCCTCCACTGCCTTCCCGGGCCATAGCAGAGAGCTGGCCTGGAAGAGGGGCAACCAGGATAGAATCCGTCGCCCCAACCAGGACTAGAACCCGGTGTGCCGGTGCTGCAAGGCGGAGGATTAGCCTGTTAAGCCACGGCACCGGCCTCACTTGTTTCTTATAACAGAGTTCACCCACTGAAACTAATAAAATCTGGTGTCCTTCATTAGATACCCGAAGTTATGTAACCCCTACCACATCAATTTTAGAATACATTGATCAACTTGAAAAGAGAGCCTATAACACACATGCATCAATCACCCCTTTATTTGCTCTGTCTCCCCTAGACTTATGCACACACCATTCTGAGATTTGTCTTCAAAGATTTTCCTTTTCTTTCCAAATTTAAATTTTATATAAACAGAGTTTTCTAATGTGTAGCCATGTGTGGCTGGATTCATTTACTTAGTAAACAATTTTTAATCCTCATCCATGCTTTAGTATATATTAATATTTTGTCAAGTAAATTTGTTCTGTAGTAGAAGACTATTATGCTTATGAACTGTCCATTCACCTATTATGAATATTTAAGTTGTTTCAATTTCCATTTTTTAATTTTTAAAAGATTTATTTATTTAAAAGAGTTAGAGAGATTGAGAGACAGAGACAGTGAGTGAGAAGCTCCATCTGTTGATTCACTCCCCAGAGGGCTGTGATGTTTGGGAAGAGGGTAGGCAACTCCAGGAACCAGGAGCTTCATCCAGGTCCCACGTGGGTGATGGGGGCCTACGTTTTGGCCATCTTCTGCAGTTTTCCCCAGGCCATGAGCAGGGAGCTGGCTTATAAGTGGAAAAACCAGGACACCTGCCAGCACTCATTAGGGATGCCAGTGATGGCAGGCAGTGGCTTTACCTGCTACGCCATGATTCCAATGCCCTCTTTGTACTTTTTTGAAACATTCTTTTTCAAGTTGTGTGGAAATACTTTTTCCTTCCTTACCACTGAATTTAATCAAACTCTGAGTTCACTGGGCATATTTCCCAATCTTTCCAACTTTTTCTGGCTGCTCTTTCTGTTTAGTTTCTGTTCATCTAACCTCTTTTTTCAGACAAAACACAAAGTTTCCCTTTTGTCAGTAGGCTTTTCCTCTTGTGAGACTTGAATCTCAAGAGTCCTCACTCTTTCCTGTGCTTGTCATCAAGTTTGTGCAGAATAATTTAGCCCTTAATACTACATTTGTTTATTTTCATGGCAGATAATCTCTGAATATAATTTTTTCTTGGGGGGCATGATCTATTCTGCCTGTCGTTTTTCCCTCACTTTTCCTAGTAAAATATTTTAGCTTCACAGTTGTTAGGATAAAATTAAACCCACTATACCATAACAATTTTTTTCTTTAAGACATTAACATAAGCATTATGAATAAAGCTTCAGGATAACTCTAATACTCTAAATGACTTTTATGCAAATGAATACAAAATTAAAATATTTGACTCCAGTAGAGAATTTATCTATCAAATATTCATATGTTATTCACTGAGGAGAAGAATCTAAATGTACATTCCTTTAATATATAGCCAAAAATGAGATTTAAAATCCCATAGGCCTTTATGTTCTGCCTATAGCAATTCTCATAGGGAAAATTATAATAACCTTACTCTACCCTCAGATTGCTTGCTAAAGAAGCACAGGAATAATCTGATTTGAGAAACTTGATTTAACCATAGATTCCAGTATTTGTAGGTGTGGCTTTCACCTGTCTCTGGTGGTCACATAAGATGTTTGCAGCTCAATCTAGGAATCCTCTGTGTGTTGTATTTTAGCCTTGTTGCCCATGACGTAGAACCAAGAGGCAGTAATCTTTAACTTGTGGGTAAAATAATGCTGTCACTTACTGTAATTAATGAAAGTTTTATGCAGTACTTTGGACGTCATGTTCCCCATTGGATTCCATTTCCAATGGTGAAAGCAAAGATTTGGTGTGAAATGTGTTTGGGACCAATTTCATTGGCATGCCACCTCTCTATGAAATGTTACTGGAGCATGAAATCAATAGTAATAAATCTAGGCCGGCGCCGCGGCTCACTAGGCTAATCCTCCGCCTTGCGGCGCCGGCACACCGGGTTCTAGTCCCGGTCGGGGCACCGATCCTGTCCCGGTTGCCCCTCTTCCAAGCCAGCTCTCTGCTGTGGCCAGGGAGTGCAGTGGAGGATGGCCCAAGTGCTTGGGCCCTGCACCCCATGGGAGACCAGGAGAAGCACCTGGCTCCTGCCATCGGATCAGCGCGGTGTGCCGGCCGCAGCGCGCCTACTGCGGCGGCCATTGGAGGGTGAACCAACGGCAAAAGGAAGACCTTTCTCTCTGTCTCTCTCTCACTGTCCACTCTGCCTGTCAAAAAAAAAATAGTAATAAATCTAGAGCAGATAGTAGTGTTTTGGATGTGAGGCATATAATCCCTGTTTCAAGAACTCATCTCTGCCATTACAATACAAACATAGTAATGAATAATGTGCAAGTGATGAGATGTTACTGTGCTCTAATACAATTTCATTGTAAAACCAGATAATGAAGTGATTTTTAAAAGGTACTAATAAAGTTTGTGTTTCTTTATTTCTTCCTTTTAGTTCCAAGAAGCAGAAGCACGACACCAGGAATTTGAAAACAGTGTTGAAAAGTCAAAAGAACATCTGACAATCTGCAATTCAAAGTACCATGCAAAATAATGAGTCTTTATAAACCATTTAAGATGTAAACTATGATATATAGAGCAGTTTTGATCTAAATACATTTATGTGAAGTGAGGGAAATGTTAGCTTTAAGGTGTATTAAATGTATACTTTTATATACATATTTAAATATGGTACATTATCCAAAAAACACACCTAAAACTGATACACTGTCACCAATCATTTGCTTGTTAAATTTTTATGAACTTTGCTTGTAATATGTTGGTGATTCTTCAGTTATGTGTCTCTTTAGGTTATGTGCGAATAACGATTTTTAATTACATCTTAGGCTTGAATGTGAAAATTCCAAGTTGAAGGAAATAATCAAAAAACAAGAGGGCACAATTGAACATCTTCAGGAAAATCTCACAAGACTAATTTTAGTAAGTCCATCTCCATGTCTGCCTTAGCGCATGGAGTTTTTAGTTTCTAATTGAAAATTGTGAGAAAATTTTTGATAATGTGAAAAGCGTCATCAATAAATAATTTAATGTATTCCTATGCTCTTCAACATCCTTAGGGTGATGCTGCCCCACAGATTAGAAAACAACATTAGTTTCAAAGACACATCCATAAGAACCAACATAGCAAGTACAAAACAGACTGTCTCTAAAAGTAATCCTCGTAAAGTGAGTGCTTATGAGTGTGTGGTTGAAGATACAGTCTATGAGAAGTAAATAGAAGTAAGAGATAAAGTAAAAATGACCTCAGTAAAGTGGACAAGGCTCAAATTATAGAATTGGTCTTTGGAGTTAGTTGATGACTTGAATAAAGGAACTCAAACAATTTTAAAAGGACTAGGAAAGCATGGGGCTACAATTCAAAGCAGCTGCATTTTAAAATGGAGTGAATATGAAAATCACAAGGTACAGGGAATTATAAATACCAGGGACAATAAAGTGATTTTAAACTCCCTGAAAGAAAATGCAGTTAGATTTGATTATGGCTACATATTGAATATAAAACCATATAGCTCATAACTGTATCTGCTTATCAGCTAAATAATACCATTATATTCAGGAATTAAAAAACCCAAGAGATATTTAAGGTAAAGACACTGTTCCACTTCTGAAGTTTTGAGGTAAAGAAGTCATTGATACTGATACATACAAACAGTAGTAATTAATTCCATACTTGGGAAATAATCACATTGCAATCTTCATCTTAACACACTTTATTTTTTTAAGATTTATTTATTTTACTTGAAGGTCACAGTTACACAAAGAGAGCAGGAGAGTCAGAGAGAGGGAGAGGGAAAGGGGGAGAGGCAAAAAGGGGGAGAGGGGGAGAGAGAGAGGGGGGGAGAGAAAGAGAGAGGTCTTCCATCTGATGGTTCACTCTCCAGATGGCCACAACGGCCAGAGCTGTGCCGATCTGAAGCCAGGAGCCAGGAGCATCTTCCAGGTCTCCCATGTGGGGGTGCAGGGGCCCAAGGCCTTGGGCCATCCCCCACTGCTTTCCCAGGCCATAGCAGAGAGATGTATTGGAAGTAGAGAAGTCAGGTCTTGAACTGGCAACCACATGGGATGCTGGCTCTGCAGGCGGTGGCCTCCCCTGCTATGCCACAGTGCTAGCCACATCTTAACACACTTTAAGACTATGATAGAGTCAATAGAAATGCTCAGTCCAGCAGGAAGTATCTTTGAAATTAACATTCAATTAAATGTGTCATGTGGACAGTTCATCCGAGTTTTGATGCTATATCTCATAACTTTTCCTTTGTACCATATTTATATATTTGTAGTTTATATAAATTGGTTTTTATTCATGCCAATTTGTTTTAAACCTAATGGATTCTCAGTCTCAGTTGATGTGTTTATGATCTCTCAGGAATCCTTTAATGGTTCCTATTATTAATAAATTGGATTTAATTTTCTCATTGATATTTGTGAAGTACATTATACATTTTTCCAATACATTTATTCAATATTTTTATGTCAAGGCTCATTTTTTATCATTTATGCATAAAAAGACCAATACAAAGATAATTGCTGTTGTCTGTGGTTTGTTAATGTGGCATCAGATCTCTGTTTTCAGAGTCATGAGAGCTCTCGTGTCATGAATAACAGTGATGTTTTGGGTAGAGGAGCGAGGTGTAGGAGCTCATATCAAGAAATGAGTTGAAGACTGGAGTTGTCTTGTGCAGGGTTGAGGATTTTGCAGTTGCTTAATCATTTGCTCTGACCCTGTCAAGGCAACCAAACCTGGGTCTTGAAATTCAATACAAATATGCCAGGCTATTTTTTTTTTTTAGTTTTATTTATTTATTGGAGAAGCAGAGTTAACAGAGAGCAGGAGTGACAGAGAGAGAGGTCTTCCATATGCTGGTTCACTCTATAAATGACCAAAATGGCCCAGAGCTGGGCTGATCAGGAGCCAGGTGTTTCTTCTAGGTCTCCCACATGATTCCAGAAGCCAAGCACTTAGGGCATCTTCCACTGCTTTCCCATGCCATTAGCAGGGACCTGGGACAGAAGTAGAGCAGCTGGAACAGGAACAGACACTCATGGGATGCCAGTGCTGCCTACTATGCCACAGCACTGACCCCACAGGCTAATTTTTAAGTTAATTTTGTGTGGCCAGTGAATGATTTTATAACTCTCCAAATAGCCATTGGTAGAAAATAAAAGTTCCCACTCCTGGTTGAGGACTGTAAAAGCCATTAAAATCTCTAGTTCTGAAACACTTTTTCTGAGCTACGTTCCTAAGAATGATAATGAAAGTATCTCTGTGGGCTGGTGCTGTGGTGCAGCAGATTAAAGCCCTGGCCTGAAGTGTGGTATCCCGTATCAGTGCTGGTTTGAGTCCAGCTGCTCTACTTCCAATCCAGCTTTCTGCTATGGCCTGGGAAAGCAGTAGAAGAAGACCTAAGTCTTTGAGACCCTGGACCAGTGTGGGAGACCTGGAAGAATCTACTGCTCCTGACTTTGGATCGGCTGAGCTCTGGCCTTCACAGCCATTTGGGGAGTGAATGAGTGGATGGAAGACCTCTCTCTCTGTCTCTACCTCTCTTTGTAACTCTGTCTTTCAAATAAATAAAAATAAATCTTTTAAAAAAAGGTCATTATGTCATTACTAAATTTAGAGGTGGAAATAATTCAACACTATAGAATTATACCAATCTCTCATATAGTCATAGCTCTGATACTTCAGAAGTTTGCTTAAATGTTGCAGTTTTTTCAGGGAAGAAATAGTGAACTGAGTTTTCTGGGTAAGTTTCGTAACACTAATTGGGCAGGAAGATAACACCTATGTGTTACTTGCGTTCATTAATCAACAGGAGTATCTAGACATGAAGAAAAGAAGAGGAATTGATTTGTGTGGTGATATTATTCAAAGCACAGATGCCCCTTAAACTCAAGATTCTTAACTGGAAAATGTAAATGAAGAGCACATTTAAACACCTAACCTCAACATCCTCGTTTTGCAATACAAAATTCTGTGAAGTGTTGGTCACTTCCATTGTGATCTTGTGGCTTCCTGGGAGCTGCAGTTCACTGCTGTTGTCCAGCACTCTCAGAGTGTACAGCATGGCATATTGCTAGCCTAGAAAAAGATTCAACTTGTGTGTCCTATGGAATGTATCTCTTATGTGCCTTCATAAAGATGAAAAGTCATATGTCACACTATCACAAGTATGGGACTATTTGCATACACCATTGAATTTAATATTGTAACATTTATCTAACTAACAAATATTTTATCAGGTAGATGTGAAACACCTTCAAAAACAAAGGGATAAAACTCAGAGAAGACAGTCTACATCAGAGGCTTCACTGACATTTTGTTGTAATAAGGTGCTTCAGGAGACAAATGGTTTGAAGAATGAGTTAGGAGAAATGAGAAGACAAGTACGTATGATATTTAGTGTGTCCACAGGAAAGATGTAGGTGGTAGAATAATATAAGTGTCTCAGGGTAGGACCTTCCCTAACCACAGCTCTCTTCAATATTTTCATTACAATTGTAGACAAATTTTATGATAACAATGTACTTTTAAAATTTTTTCTTTATCTAAAGGAAATAAATTTCATGTATTTAATGTAACAGTTTTAAAAACATAATGATACTTATCACACTTAACTTTTTCATTTTTCCTTATTATTACATTCTTTTAAAATGTTTACCTTCCTATAAGTTAAGTTATATATCTTACCTTATGGAAGTTCTTTTTTATTAGATAATACTTTTTGTGATATCAATTGCCATGGTTAAACAAGGAAGGTAAAATCAGAAGGTAATATTTATTACAAATTTCTTAAAAATATTTTTTATTTTCACTTGTGAATGTTTACAAAACTTAAGTGGATACTTTCATATATCTCAGAATAAATTCTTCAGAGCCAGCACAAAGTTTCTTTTTTGTCAATAAACTTTCCCTTCTGTGACACTGTTGACTCTCACAGTCCTGACTCTTGCCATCCATGTTTTGAAGCATAATAAAGACCTGTGCTACAATTATTTTATTTATATTCATGACAGATAATACAACCAGAATGTAAATTTTCCTTGGGAGAGAAGATTTTTTATGCATGTCAGATTTCTTTGCATAGATTGAAAATACTTTCACCTCACAGACATTTGGATAAAATTGAACACATACACCATACCAAATATTTCTTCTTTGAGGCATTATGAACAAAGCTACAACATAACTCTAAATGCATTTTAAGCAAATAATTGCAACATTAAAGTATTTAATTCCATTAGAGGAAAATTTATGAAATATTTGTATGTTATTAAGCAAAAAATTAAATTTACATCATTTTAAATGAAAAAAAAAACCTAGGATTTACAGTTTTATAACCATCTGTGGTCTGCCTACAGATGTTCTGACAGCAACATTGAATAACCTTAGTCTTCCCTAAGAGAGCTTGTGAAAGAAGCTCAGGATTGAACTGATTTGAGAAAGTTGATTTTCTTGGGCTTTTGCCTGTCTTTGGGGGTCATGCAAGATATATACAAATCAATCTAGGAAGCCTCCATGGGTTGTACTTTAGGAACATTGTCCTCTACATAGTGCCACGACACAGTAATTTTTATCTTATGAGTTGGGAAAAATACAGTTATCTAGCATAATTGGTGAAATTCTTATGAAGTATTGGGGATATATTTTGGTTTTCATGTTCTCTATTGGATGAGATTTTCAATGGTTGAACAATGATTCATTGTGACTTGTGTAGGAGACCACTTTTGTTGGCATGCCATCTCTAAACTATCAAATATTACAGAAATATGAAGTCAATAATAATAACTGTAGATCAGATAGCCATGTTTTAAATTTGGAGCCACATGGTCCTTGTTTCAACAACACATCTCTACTCTTACCACACAAATGGCACAATGACCAATGTGCAGATGATGAGATGTTGCTGTGTTCTAATGCGATTTCATTGCAAAACCAGATAATGAGAAGATTTGTAAAGTTACCAGTAAAGTAAAGCTTCTTTTTTTTTAATTTCTTCATTTTAGTTGCAAGAAGCAGAGGCACGAAAGCAAGAAGCTTTAAACAGCTGTGAAAAGTCCAAAGAATACCTGGAAACCTACAATTCAAAGTACCATGCAAAATAATAATGAATCCTAATGAATCTTTATAATGCACACAAGCCATAAACTATGATATATAGAACAGTTAAGGTCATAAATACATCTAAGTGAAGTCAGGAAAAATGTTCAATTTCAGGTCATATTGAAATGTGTACTTTTTATATACTCATTAGGCGATGCATATTATCCTCAAATAGAAACATAGAAATGATATAGGATTGCCAATCATTTCCTTGTTAAATTTTTATGAATTTCCCTAATGATGCTTCCTAAGATTATCCATTTATGTACCTTTTAGACTGATGTGAGAATAAAAATTTTTAAATGTACATTTTAGGCTTGAGAGTGAGGTTTCCGAGTTAAAAGAAACAATCAAAAATCAAGCAAGCACAATTGCACACCTTCAGGAAAATCTCACCAGACGAACTTCAGTAAGTCCAACTCTTAATTTCTGCCTTACTGAATGGAATTTTTACTTTCTAATAGAAAATTGTAGGAATGTTTTGATAATATGAAAAGCCTCATTGATAATTGTGTTTAGTGTATTCATACCATTTTTACTCGCTACTACCAGTTCAAGTCTAGTTAGTTTTACAGAAATCAATTTTTATTAAGTTAATGATATTGGTAATAAGGTTTCAATTTAAAATTGTGATGTCTATATTTTAGAGATTTGTTTATTTATTTGAGAGAGTTACAATGAGAAGTGAAGAGACACAGAGAGAAAGAGCTCTTCTATCTGCTGATTCACCCAACATGGCTGCAATACCCACGCTGGGCCAGGCTAAAGCCAGGAACCAGGGACTTCCTCAAGATCTCTCACACGGGTGCCAGGGGCCCACACACTGGGGCCTTCTGCTGCTAGCCATAGGCCATTAGCAGAGAACAGGATCAGAAATGGTACAAGCAGGACATGAACAGGCGCTGGTGTCCCAGGGGGTGGCTTTACCCTCTGTGCCGTGATGGCAGCCCCTATTTCACTTTTGTGAAACATTCATTTCCTACTTGCTGTGTGGAAATAATATTTTTCTCCCTTGCCATTGGGTTTAATTGAATTCTGAGTTCACTGGGCCTGTTTCTCCATCTCCAAGATTCTTCACGTTGCTCTTTCTGTCTTCTCTATTCTGTTCATCTAATGTCATTTCTCTGGACTCTGCAAAAAGTTTCCCCTTTTTCAGCAGACTTTTCTTCCTGGGAAACTTCCCCACTCTTTTCAGTGGTTGACCATCCAATTCGTGCAGCATAATCCAGATCTAAGCATTATACGTCTTGTATGGTTTTTTTGTCAGATAATCTTTTTCTGAATGTAAATTTTCCTTGGGGAAGATCTATGATGGATGTCACCTTTCCTTGTATAGATTGAAATATTTTAGCCTCACAGTTGTTTGGAAAAAATTAAACACATGGCCCCATACTAAATATCTCATCTTGGAGGCATAGACTTAAGCTGAATAAAACTTTAGGATAATTCTTATACTCTAAATGCATTTTAAGCAAACAATTACAAAATTAAAATACTCAATTCTCATATAGGAGAATTTGTCAAATATAAAAATGTTACTAACAAAAAAATCCTGAATTGACATTCTTTTAGTACATAGCTAAAGGTGGGATTTATAGGTTTATACTCTTTATGCTCTGCATACAGCAGCTCAGGTAGCCAAATATAAGCTTATTCTACCTTCAGAGTGCTTGCAGAAGAAGCCAAGGAGAGAACTGATTTGGGAAACATGGTTTAGCAACAGCCTCCCAAATTTACAAGTCTGTGGCTTTCACATGTCTCTAATGGTCACAAAGATAAGTGCAACTCAGTCTAGGAATCCTCTCTATATGTTGCATTTTAGGATCATTGCCCACTTCATATTACTAAGAGTCATCTATAACTTGTCAGTTGGGGAATGAAGACTGTTACCTAGCACAATTCATGAAAGTTTTATGTAGTCCTGGGGATATATTTGGGCCTTTATGTCCCCTTTGGATTCTGTTTTCAATGGTTGAACAATGATTCAGTGTGACTTCTGTTGGGGACCACTTTTGTTGGCATGCTACCTCTCTAAACTATCAAATATTATAGAAATACGAAATCAATAATAATAACTGCAGACCCAGATAGCTGTGTTTTAGATTTGGAGCCACATGGTCCTTGTTTCAACAACACATCTCTACTCTTACCACACAAATGGCACAATGACCAATGTGCAGATGATGAGATGTTGCTGTGTTCTAATGCGATTTCATTGCAAAACCAGGTAATGAGAAGATTTGTAGTTACCAGTAAAGTAAAGCTATTTTTTAAATTTCTTCATTTTAGTTGCAAGAAGCAGAGGCACGATACCAAGAAGCTATAAAAAGTGCTGAAAAGTCCAAAGAACACCTGGAAACGTATGTTTTAAATGACCATGCAAAATAATGGGCCCCTATAATGCACATAAGCCATAAATTATGATATATAGAGGACTTATGGTCATAAATACATCTGTGTAAAGTCAGGGAAAATGTCAACTTGTATTTAAGTGTATATTTTTTACATACTCTTTAAGTGTTGTGAATTATCTTCAAAAATATACATAGAAATGATATAGGGTTGCCAATCATTTACTTGTTAAATTTTCATGCTTTTCCCTAGTAGCACTTCCTAAGATTATCCACTTAAGTGCTTTTTAGATTGATCTGAGAATAAATTCTTTAATTGTATATTTTAGGCATGAGTGTGAGATTTCTGAGTTAAAAGAAACAATCAGCAAACTAACAGGCACAGTTGCACACCTTAAGGAAAATCTCATGGGACTGACTTCAGTAAGTCCATTTCTTTATTTCTGCCATGGTAGAAGGAGTTTTTATTTCTCCAGTAGGAAAATATAAGAATATTTTTGATAAGGTAAAAGGTGTCACTGACAGGTATATTTGTTATATTCAGATGGATATTACTTGCTATTGCAGTACCAATCCAGTTAGCTTTATGGAAGAAATTGACTAATGTCATAAAATGCATGATACATGTAGTAAAGTTTCAATTCAAAACTATGATATCTAAAATCAAATTTTATGAATACTACTTTCATCCATTTTTGATTTTGAGTTATTTCCACCTTTGGGCTATTATTAATAATGTTGCTATGGACACGGATGGATAGCTATTACTTGGAGTCCCAAGTGATATAAGCAAATATATAAGTGTGAAACCAAGCAAATATAATTATTTGACCTAGCATTGTGAATATCTTTTATAATCTGGTGTCTTCAAGGGAATTTTGAAATGTATTATTTTTGCTTTTTAAATTTCTAGAATATATATTAGGTCCTTATGCAAGCTTCTCCCTCAAAGGAATACATTTTCCTCTGGATTTTTAGGAGTAAAGTGATGTCAGGGAAAACAGAGAACTGCTTCAGCAGAGTAATACACAGTATATAATATTCCTAGCACTGCAGGTTCAGAAGCAAATTTTTCCCATTAGTCTGTATTGTCAGCCTTTATATAGATGTGGTTCAATTTCAGAAAAGATTTGTGTGTGATCAAGGATCCCAGTTTATTGATATATAATAGTACCATGCAACTATTGATCATAAAAGCAGGATTCTCCTGTCATTCACATTTTCCTTAAAATCAGAAGTAAGACTCAGGATTGCATGTAATTTCCTGTATTGAAAATGAAGTTCTTGATGCTACTACTTAATTTCTCTATCAATGGTAAGGGATTAGTTGCAGTACACAAATACTTTTGTCTAGGGATCTAGAACATTTGTGTTGACTAGTCATTTTCATGAATTGTGAAACAAGGAAAGGTTATTTTTCTCTAGACCTTTGATAAATTAGTGTCATATGTGTGAGATGCGAGTATTTTGATAAAAGGTCTTCTGTGAAAATACCAAGAGACATCCCTTTACAAAATTATTCTACTAAAATATGTTAGGCAAGTAAACATTCAAAAGTTTGTTTTAGTACCTGATATTCATTGAGCAGGTTAAAATATATAGATGTTTTCCTGTAAATTCATATAGAAATGAGTTAGGAATATGGCATAGAATTGTTAGACACTTGGAAGTCTAGCCTATGACTCAAAAGTTCAATAAGAAATAGCTAACAACCAACTCAATACGTAGCCCCTCCCTTTTCCAGAAAATTTTCATCCTATAAATCCCTCTGCCAGAACGTACTTGGGTTAAGATGTTTTGTAGATTCAGTTTTGAATTGATGACTCTGCATTAGGAAGTAGACAACTCTAGCTGACTTCATTTGATCTAGTGGAATGTGTATCTGAAAGGAATCTCAGAAGAATTCCCTAGAGCCTATCACTGTTGAAGGAGGGAAATACTCAAAAACAGAGGTAAACTGTAATCTGGCCCTTGTGAAAGCTTTGCATTAGAAAAGGCAAACAAGACAAATTCTGTTGTTCAACATCCTTATTAGAAATTAGAAAGCAACACTAGATTCAAAGACACACTGTTAAGAACCAACATAAAACATACAAAATAGACTGTCGACAAAATGAATCCACAAAAATGAGTGTTTCTGAGAATATGGTAGAAGATAGCATCCATGGGAAGTAAAATAGAAAAAGGAGATAGAGTAAATCAACCTCATTAATGGGGACAAAACTCAAATGATAGAGTAGGCGATTTGAGTTGAAGACTTGGATAAAAGCCACTCAGAAATTTCTAAGAGAAATAGAAAAGGATGGGACTACAATTAAAAGATCCTACATTTAAAATTGACGTGAATAAGAAAGTTATAAATGAGAAAGTAAGTTACAAGTACCAGGGACAAGGATATCATTTTAAATTCCCTGAAAGAAAATTCAGCCATGTTTCCTTATGGCTACATATTAAGTCTCACTGAGTATAAAAATATACACATCATGAGAGTATTTTTTCATCAGCTCAAAATATATACCTTGTATTCAGCAAATAAAAGACCTGAGAGATGTTTAAGGTAAGGGGGGAGTTCCACTTGTGAAATTTTTAGATTAAGAAATCATTGATATACATATAGACTAATGTTTAAAATGATTTCTGTACTCCTAAAATGACAAGTTTAAAGCCCTCTTATGGCACATTTTAAAGCTCTGATGAAGTCAACAGAAATGCTTGGATCTACAGGAAACATTTTTAAATTGAGTCAATTAAGTGTGTTATCTTGACAGTTCATTCCAGATTTCAGATGAACTAGAGTATAAACATAGTGCCCCATAATACTTTACCTTTGTACCGCTTTTGTATATTTATAGATTATATACTTTTATGATAATTTGCTTTAAACCTGAAGTTTTCTCAGTCACAATGTGCTCTTATGAATGGCCAATCATTTTTAAAAATAATTTAACCAAAATTATTTAAGTAGTATTGTGTTTGCATGCATTGTTCACATTTTGTCCTTAGTTATTGAAATTTTTCACATTCTTTTTAATGTTTAATTCTTAATCTGAAGAAAACATATCTAAAGTATTTCATAGATAAAATTCTAATAAAATAAACATAATTTCCTCTCTCTCTGCCTCAATCATCATTCCATCCTTATTTTCTTTTTTCTTTAATTTTCACAATGATTTTTTTAATTTTCACAAAATAATGAAGCAGTTTATTAATTCACCAGAATAAAATGAAATGTAAAAAACTTAATATGCCTATGATAAACTTAATATGCCTATGACACTTATTGTTGGGGCTGACATTGTGATACAGCAGGTTAAGCTACCACCTGGAACACCAGAATCCCATATGGGCAGCAGTTCAAGTCCAGGCTGTCCCATTTCTTTCTTTCTTTTTTTTTTTAAGAAGGTTTTACTTAATACACATTTCATAGGTACAGCTTTAGGAATATAGTGGTTTTTTCCCCCCATACCCACCTTCCCACCTCCACTCCCATCCCACCTCCTGAGTATACTTTCGGTATACTTTATAGTCACAGGCTTAAAATGCACCACTAACCATAATGTCCAGCAAGTCAAAAGAATTAAGAGTACTGTTCTATGGGAATATAGTTTAAGAATTACAAATAATAATCAAATCCAAAGGTGTTAGTTTCATTCTTATATTTTTTTGCATTCTATATTAATTTCCATAACAGAGAAGACATATGATAGTTGTCTTTTTGAGGCAGGCTTATTGCACTAAGCATAATGGTCTCTGGCTATATCCATTTTGTTGCAAAAGATAGGATTTCATTCTTTCCAGGGATGAGTAATATTCTACAGTGTATGTATAACACATTTTTTTTAACTTTTATTTAATGAATATAAATTTCCAGTGTACAGCTTATGGATTACAATGGCTTCCCCCTCCCATAACTTCCCTCCCACCGCAACCCTCCCCTCTCCCGCTCCCTCTCCCCTTCCATTTGCATCAGGATTCATTTTCAATTCTCTTTATATACAGAAGATCAATTTAGTATAAAGATTTCAACAGTTTGCACCCACATAGAAACACAAAGTGAAACATACTGTTTGAGTACTAGTTATAGCATTAAATCACAATGTACAGCACATTAAGGACAGAGATCCCACATGAGGAGCAAGTGCACAGTGGCTCCTGTTGTTGACCCAACAAATTGACACTCTAGTTTATGGCGCCAGTAACCACCCTAGGCTGTCGTCATGAGTTGCCAAGGCTATGGAAGCCTTCCAAGTTTGCCGACTCTGATCATATTTAGACAATGTCATAAAAGACAGAGTGAGGATAGTAACCAATGATCCTAAGAGTGGCATTTACTAGGATTGAAAAATTATACAGCATTAAGTGGGGAAGAGGACCAACAGTACACACAGGTTGGGAGTAGAGCCATTGGTGGTAGAGTAGAGGTTATGATTACAAAGGAATGAGGCCCAAGTGCACTAGACAGGGCCTAGAACAAAGGACAGAGTCTTATTAGAGGAGCTAAGAAAGGTGCTGTCTAAGCTACAAGTAATTTTTCTGATTGAGAGGCAAATAGAACCTGATAGAAGGGGCTTGATAATAATCTGGTGGGCTTTAGGCCTTGTAAGTTAAGAGGCCCAGACCTATCTATCTCTTCACATGGGGTATATCCTAAGGGAGGTGTGAACCTCCTAGGGGAAGGCACTCTGTTGACTTTCATTACTTGGCTGGCCTGGGAGGAGAGCTGGCCAGGTAAAGGCAGGGGGCATCTCTAACAAGAAATTTACAGTTCTGCCTGCAATGTTGCTGACCCTACTTGACCATCCCCTCAGCTGCAGTGGTCACTTTGGAAGTTGGGCTGAGTGAAGGGCTTTTCAGCATAGAGCCAATAAGATCTGTGGCTCTGACCTGGGCATCCTTCGACTCCAGGGCAGGTCCATTTCCAGTGATCCAACTCTTGGCAGAGCTGCCAGGGCTCTTCACAAGCTGACTTCTGCTGAAGCCCAGGCTTACCACATTGAAAGCCACTGCAGTGGACTGGCCTGTTGGGTCTCCTTGAGGGCAGATCACTGTACAGATCAGCCATTAATAGGCCTGCCACCCATTGCTTCTGATGCCTAGCTTTCTTTTCCTCCTGGTTTGTGTTAAAGCAGACCAGAGGATGCAAGTCAAGGGATTGCCCAAGTCCCATCTGTAATCTTCGGTGGCCTGAACTACAAGTCTATAGTCACAGGCATGTTCTGTAGTACTTTTTCTAAGGTAGACAATGCCCATGAGGAAAATTATATTCTCACTTTAAAACTTTCTTTCCCTTTGGTCTGAAAGGGAGGTTTTTTCTACTTACTGTATACTTCGCTGATGACGAAGTGAATCTAGCTATGAGATTATTATTTAAGTTCTTATTTTGGCTATGCTATTACAGAAAAATGTTAGCCATCTCTTTTATAAGGTCTAAAGATTAAATTGTGCGTCCTACAGATGCCTTCATAATAGAATTAGTTTCCTACCTTGAAGAGAATAGAGAAATGAAAGAACAAGTTGGGCTTAGAATAGAGAAATGAGGGAGCAAGTCCTAGATCGCTTGCTGACAATAGCAATATCACATGAATACTTAGCAAACCGTTTCAACCATTAGATAACAACTTAAGAAAACATTTACCAGAAGGTCCAATGCCTTCTATAAATTTTAAGAATCATGTATTTGAAAACACCTCTTAAATATCTAACATGGTGTAGTTTGTTTAGCCAGTAAACTTAAGCATAACCATCTAAAATGTTTTTAGTTTCTTTCTACCAACAAGTTTAAAACATATGATACACAGATTCAGGTCCCACAAATTAAAATGTATCTTTGATTGATTTTAGCAGCTTAAATTTATGGACAATCTTATCTATAAGCCATTTAAAATAAAACTCTTAATAAAATTTCCCCATGTGGACATACAATATGTACACACATATAACATAGCATAATAGACCAATATAGCAATTTTAATAATACCTTTTAAAATCTTTAACTCTTAGGCCGGCGCCGTGGCTCAACAGGCTAATCCTCCGCCTTGGCGCCGGCACACCAGGTTCTAGTCCCGGTCGGGGCACCGATCCTGTCCCGGTTGCCCCTCTTCCAGGCCAGCTCTCTGCTGTGGCCAGGGAGTGCAGTGGAGGATGGCCCAAGTGTTTGGGCTCTGCACCCCATGGGAGACCAGGATAAGCACCTGGCTCCTGCCATCGGAACAGCGCGGTGCGTCGGCCGCAGCGCGCCTACCGCGGCGGCCATTAGAGGGTGAACCAATGGCAAAAGGAAGACCTTTCTCTCTGTCTCTCTCTCTCTCTCACTGTCCACTCTGCCTGTCAAAGTGTTTCTATGTGGGTGCAAACTGTTGAAGTATTTATACTAAATTGATCTTCTGTATATAAATAGAATTGAAAATGAATCTTGATGTGAATGGAAGGGGAGAGGGAGCGGGAGAGGGGAGGGGTGCAGGTGGGAGGGAAGTTATGGGGGGGGGAAAGCCATTGTAATCCATAAACTGTACTTTGGAAATTTATATTTACTAAATAAAAGTTTAAAAAAGATTTATTTATTTATTTGAAAAGCAAAGTTATAGAAAGGCAGAGGCAAAGAAAGAGAGAGAAAAAAGAGAGAGAGAGAGAGAGAGAGAGAGAGAGAGAGAGATAAAGGTCTTCCATCCACGGGTTCACTCCCCAGGTGGATGCAACAGCTAGAGCTAGGCCAATTTGTAGGCAGGATCCAGGAGCTTCTTCCAGGTCTCCCACGTGTGTTCAGGGGCCCACGGGCTTGGGCCATCTTCTACTGCTTTCCCTAGCCACAAGCAAAGAGTTGGATCAGAAGTGGAGTAGCCAGGACTGGAACCAGTGCCCCTATGTGATGCTGGCCCTTGCAGGTGGTGGCTTTACCTGCTATACCACCATGGTGGCTCCTTTTGTCTGTTTCTGAATGTACTGCACACTTAATATCATTTGTAAGTCTGGCTGGGTTGTGACAAATTCTTTCAATTCCCATTTGTTTGGGAAGGACTTTATTTCACCTTCATTCTTAAGTGAGAACTTTACTGAATAGAATATTCTTGGCTGACAGTTTCATTATTTTTTTTCTTAAGGACTTAGAGTATGTCTTCAGTTCTCTCCTAGCCTCTGGGGTTTCTGATGAGAAAACTCTGTCAATCTGTTTAAAGATCCTTTAAAAGTAATGTGGCATTCTTATCCCTTAGGCATTTTAGGATCTTTTTTTTTTGTCTTTTACTTTTGGAAGTTTGTAAATATTATGTCTTCATGAACATATTTTCTGATCATGTCTATTTGTTCTATGTGCTTTCTGTAGTAAGAAGTACTTATCTTTGTCCACATTAGGAAAACTTTATGCTGTTATTTCACTGAATAAGCTTTCTATGTTATTCTGCTTTACTACTCCTTCAAAAATGTCTAAGACACATATAAGAGCACTAAGAGCACTGTTTTGTTTTTTCTTCTCCTTCTCTTCCTCCTCCTCCTTCTTTTTCTTCAAATTTCTTCCATTCTTCTTTCCTTCATTCTTCTTAACTGAGCTTTTTCAAAAGCTTTGTCTTTCAGCTCATGTATTCTTTCTTCTGCCTCACTGAATCTGTTGTTCAGGCTTTGCACTGGATTTTTTTATTTAACACATTGACTTCTTCATTTCTAATATTCCCATTTGATTTTTCTTTACTATTTCTGTTTCTGGAAATTTTTCTCATCCATGGCATTCAGATTGCTATAATTCATGTAATTGTCTCTGTTTTTGAGTAATCTTACCATCTTGCTTTTGAATTCCTTTTCAGGCATTTCATCAATCTCAACTTCACAGTCTAATATTGAAGTACTGTTGCATTTCTTTCAGGGAGTTATATTGCCTTCCTTGTTCATGTTTCTTGTATTTCTGTAGTTATTTTTGAGCTGAAAAAATGCTTCTTGATATCTCCTCTGAAGTCTTTATTCTTGGGAATATGCCTTTATACATAGTGGAATGCCTGCACCTTCACAGGATATTCAGATATGTGTGCTGTGTAGGGCCAGAGAGCTCTGGTCAGCATTTGGGTGGGCTAGAAGTCCAGAATATCACCCAAATTATGCATGGCAGATGTCCTCTGCAATCTGTAAGATAGAGAGGATGGTTGCCCTGGCTCAAATGATGACTGCCTCCACCCTTCTCTGTGCCAAAGTTAACCTCTCTTTGCCTGCCTTCCCTACTCACTTGACTAATTAATCATAAAGAAATCCCTACAATTCATAATGTGAACGTGGAGCCCACTGTAATATCTATTTCCAGTACACAGAAAATTCTGGGCTTCTGGAGTCCAGCTCAAAATTACCCAAAGACCCAGCTACACCCCTTGCCTTCTTCTGTCTCCTAGCCTATCACATAGTCACAAAATTCCCACAGTCACAGAGTACAGGGGATCGATATTCTGCCCTGGGAACCTCCCCACCCAAAGACAGAGCCATCCTGTCCTTGGAGCCAGGCACTTTTCAGACAGAGGGTGGTTGGTGCTCCACCCTGGTAATTTGAACCTAGTGCTTTGGTTGGGATGGGATGGGAACAATGGGATGGATAGGAGCAATGTGCCATTTTGGTGCCATGTACCCCACTGACTGTCCAGATCAGACTTCATTTGCTTTATTCTGGGAACATGCCTTTTCCCATGCTGGTCAACAGGTGCTATGGTGGGGGGAGTGTAGGGAAATGATGCACTCTCTATTCATAGATATATAGGAACCCTATCCCCCACCAGCTCTTCTACCTGGACTCAAAGTCAATGGGAGCCATTAGTTTCTCCCTCAGACAAGGTCACCTATGGAGCATAGGCATCTGCTGACTCCTGTCACCTTGTTCAGGGAAGATGGCTTCCCTGCTACTCACTATCATGGGAGCCACTGGTGGTGTCCTGCTAGCTGCTCTGTGTCTGTGAAATCTTTGCTGCTATACAGAGTCTCATTCTGTAGACTTTTCACTGAAAACTTCTTCCCAGCTGTCTCCTGGAATGCAGGTGCATCCTGTTTTCCTGATACCTCTCTTAATAAAAACCAACTTGTCTTTTCTTATTCAAGAATCTTGGAATTCTCCAACCTCTCAGTAATTCTTGAGTGGCACATACTTTGTTTTAAACTCTGATTTTCAAAAATTGGGTGAATTTTTTTACTATGTTGAATTCAGTTTCCCCATTGGTATTTATGAACTACTTTAAACATTTTTGCGAATAATCTGTCAGTTATTTTCATACCAAGGCTCAATTCTAATGATTTTTTCCATAAAAGTTAATTACAGAGATAGTTGTAGCTGTCAGTAGTTTGTTAATTTGGCATCAGATCCCTATTTTATAGTGATTCATGAATTATGTTGATATTTTGAGTAAGGGAGAGGTTTCTAGTGGCTGGTATCACAAAGGAGAGTGAAGACCAGATTTGCCTAGGACAGTATCAGAGATCATCCAGCTGCCTAATCATTTGTTCTGGTGGGACTTGAAAATCAGTACATCTATAGAAGGCTAACTTTTAAATTGATAAATGTGTATGAACCTTGAATGACATCAAAGAGGTTCTTCATTCTTGGCTTTCAGCCTTAAAAGCCATTAGAACTTCACTATTGTTCTGACATAGAAATCTATCAATACAATTTGAACAAAGGATTGACAATGAGAGAAACTCTTTAGTTACTAAATTTAGAGAGGGAAATAATTCATCCTGTTGAAATACAGCATCGCATACTAGCTCCACCCCCATAGCAATTGCTCTGATACTTCAGTAAGTTGTTAAGTATTAGAAATTTGTTGAGAGCCAAAAAGGAAACCTGTTGAAGTGAAATGGACACTATGAGAAACAGTAACTTGATCAGCCCTTGTCCTGACTGTTGATGTACAATTTAATACTTTATCCCTTTCAGTATTTTTTTTTGTTCTATTTAATACTATTGGTTGAACTCTGTAATTAACACACAATTATTCTTTGGTGTTTAAATTTAACTGAAAAGTGATCTCTATTAAATATAAGAGTTGGAATAAAAGAGGGAGGAGATGTACGATTTGGGACATGCTCAATCGGACTTGCCCCAAATGGTGGAGTTAGAAATGTGCCAGGGGATTCCAGTTCAATCCCATCAAGGTGGCATATACCAATACCATCTCACTAGTTCAAGTGATCAATTTCAGTTCACAATTGATCATACTGATAGGTCTAAAATCAAAGGGATGACATAAACAAGACTAGTGTCTGCTAATGCTAACTGATAAAAAGGGAGAGAACGATCCAACATGGGAAGCGGGATACACAGCAGACTCATAAAATGGCAGATGTCCTAAACAGCCCTCTGGCCTCAGAATCAGCCCTCAAGGCATTCAGATCTGGTTGAAAAGCCCATGAGAGTATTGTAGGCATGGAAAGCAAGACACACTGGCAAAACAAACAAACAAACAAACAACCTAAATGAAAGATGTCTGCGAGTGAGATCCCAGTGGAAAGAACGGGGCCATCAAAGAAGGAGGTACCCTTCTCCGAAGGGAGGAGAGAACTTCCACTTTGACTATGACCCTATCGGAATAAGATCAAAGTCAGCGAACTCTAAAGGCTTCCATAGCCTTGGCAACTCATGACTAGAGCCTAGGGAGATTACTGACGCCATAAACACGAGTGTCAAATTGTTAAGTCAACAACAGGAGTCGCTGTGTACTTACTCCTCACGTAGGATCCCTGTCCTTAATGTGTTGTCCAATGTGAATTAATGCTATAACTAGTACTCAAACAGTATTTTACACTTTATGTTTTGTGTGGGTGCAAACTGATGAAATCTTTACTTAATACATACTAAATTGATCTTCTGTATATAGAGATAATTGAAAATGAATCTTGATGTGAATGGAATGGGAGAGAGAGTGGGAGATGGGAGGGGTGTGGGTGGGAGGGAAGTTATGGGGGAGAAAAAGTCATTGTAATTCATAAACTGTAGTTTGGAATTTTATATTTACTAAATAAAAGTTTAAAAAAAAGAAATTTGTTGAGAGGAACAGTGAACTGAATTTCTTGGATAAGTAATGTAATACTGATTGTGCAGGAAGATAACACCTTCTCTGCATTACCTGAGTTTAGTAATCAGCAGGAGTGTTTATGCATGGTGAAAAGAATTGATACATGTGGTGCTCTTATTCAAACACAGGTGCTACCTCCCCTTCTCAACATCCTAATTTAGCAGCACAGCACACTCTATAATGTAGGTCATTTGGCCTTGTGATTGTTTTTTCCTTGGCTCTGTAGTTCAGTGCAGCTGTCAAGCATCATAAGAGTGGCATGGGCTATTATAAAGTGGAAAAATCATAAGTCAAACTGTCACAAGTATGGGACCAATTGTACTTTATTTAAAGATTTTATTTATTTATTTGAGAGGTAGAGTTATTGACAGAGATAAAGAGAAAGGTCTTTAATCCTCTGGCTAACTTCCCAAAGGAGCACAATGGCCAGAACTGGGCCCATCAGGATCCAGGAGCTTCTTCAGGTCTCCCACGTAGGTGAAGGGATCCAAGCGCTTGGGCCATCTTCTACTTTTTTCTTAGGCCATAGGAGGGAGTTGAATTAGGAGAGGAGCAGCCAGGAAATGGACTGGTGCCCATATGGGATGCCAGCACCACAGGCAGATGCTTAGCCTGCCGCACCACAGCACCAGCCCCAGTTGTATTTATCTTGAAAATAATATCTCATAGCAGTAAGATGATTTTTAAAATAATAAATCATACTTTATCAGGTGAATCTTCAGCAACGCCTGGCTGACATTGACAAGCGTCAGTATATATCACAGATATCACTGGATGATATTGCACGTTATTCCATTAAGTTAGATGTTGAGACAAAGGATTTGAAGAACAAATTAAATGAACTTAAAATACAAGTATGTATGATATTTAACAGGGATTCTATAGGTGTTTTATTATAAGTTTTTTGCATACAATTTTAGTACAATTTGTCATAATTCACTTATTTCTTGATCTCTAACATTCATGTTCTTTTTGATTATCATTGCATTCTTTATTATAGTAATATTTACTCTTAGGAAAGTGGAGAAATGTATCATACTTCTGAAGTTCAGAGACTGTGTTTTCTTTTAGACAATATTTTTAGTGATACCCCTATCACCATGGTGAAACGAGGTATATTAAATCAGTATAAAATTTGTAAGATTCTCCAATAAATCAAATTTGTTATTTTCATGGATGTCATGGATACAAAACTTATGTATATTAATAATTTCATGCATATCAGTATAAATTGCTTTGAAGTCACCTTATACAATTGTGTGAAATGCAAGTATTTTTATTAATTTAGAATATAAGTATCAGGCATTTCCTCCTTTTTCAGTTTACATATATGTGTATTCACACATACATATACTTGTATGTATAGATATATGCATAGGGATGTTCAGATCATGTGTAGTTTATTCATCCAAAATAGAGAATTAAGATTATTCCTGTCTTGTCTATGGTCTTTTAAAGAGATAAAATTTATTGAGATAAAAATCCATTGATTCCAGGACCCTTTGCACGGAAAGCAAATCTTAATATATCTTGAGCCCATTATTTGCTAAGTCTTTTAAAAGAACCCTTGTATATTTCATATACCATAATGATACCCTACTTTACCTAATAATATTAAGTACCCTATCATGGATTCCCAAGGTTGTGTAACTACAATCAATTTTGGAATATTGTTATCACCCTGAGAAGAAAGCCTACAACAGTTTATCTATCACCCATTGAATCCCCCAACTATACATGTCCTAAGCGACAACCAGGTGTTATTTGAGTCATAAGATTTATCTGTTTGGGATATCTCATAAGATAGAGTCCTACAGGTTGTAGCCCTTTATGACTGGCTTCTTTCACTTAACATGACATTGCTGTTACATATTAAGCATGTCACCTTTGGCCCAACATTTGTTAGTGCAAAATTAAATTCACTATGCCCTACCAAATATTTCTTCTTGGAGACATTGCCATAAAAATTATAAAGAAAGCTTCAGGATAAATCTTTGATTCTAAATGCATTTTAAGCGAATAATTATAAAATTAGCATACTACATTTCAGGAGGGGAGTTGTTATATATTAAGTACATATGTTTTACTAAGAAAGCTGTCAGTTTACTCTTTTATTTTATAGGCAGACTTGGATTTATAATTCCATGGATCTTTACATTGTGGCTACAGCTTTTCTGAGATGGCAAACTGTATAACTTTACCTTCAGAGTGCTTGCTAGAAAAGCCCAGGGCTGAATTGATTTGGGAAACTTGATTTAGATTGATTTTGTTGATAGACTACAACATTTTCAGTTCTGTGATGGTCATATAAGGTGTGGGAAACTCCATATAGAAATCTTGATTTCATTGTATTTCATGATCATTGCCTACTTAATAGTAGAGAATGCAATCTATAAATTATAATTGAAAAAAAATGTTGTCTACTGAAATAAGGTGACATTTTAATGTGGATCTGGGGAAATATTAATAACTCTAGACCAGAGTGCATTATTTTAAATTTGCACCATATCATCCTAGTAACAATTTGACCCTGCAGTTACAGCACATTATGGAAATAGTAGATGTTGCTCTTTTCCAGTAAGATTTTATTTGAAAAACCATATAATGAGCAGATTTATAGCAATTATTGATAAAATTTGTTTTTAATTTCTTCATTTTAGTTCCAAGAAACATCAGCTCAACAGCAGGAAGTTCTTTCACAAATTGCTGAGAAGTCAGATGGCCAGGAATACTACAGTTCAAAGTACCATGCAAAATAACTTGAGCGCATAAGATACAAACTATGAGTACAGAAGTAGTTATAACCATAAATATATCTGTATGAAGTCAGGGAAAATTTTCAGCTATTTTGAAATGTGTAGTTTTTGTACATTATTCCTAAAAGTTACACATTACCCACAGAAACACGTTTAGAAATGATATGCAGTTATCAAAGCATGTGCCTTTCAAAGTTTGAAAAATACATAATTACACCTTCTATGATTTATTCAGAAATTATGTGTATTTCACATTGTGTGAGAATAATTATTTTAAATACCCATTTTAGGCTTGAGCCTAAGTTGAAACATAGATGCAAAAAGCAAACAGACAGAACTGTAAAGTTTGAGGAAAAACTTCAGAGAAGACAAAAAGCAGTAAGTCAATCCCTTAATTTCTTCCATGCTGATAATGAATTTTTATCTCTGTAGTAGGACATTGTAAGACCATTTTAGAAAATGTAAAATATCTCATTGATATCACTCAATATAGTCCTATGGATGCAGTTTGCTTCTAGCAGGGTGAAACACTTAGCTTTATAGAAGAAATCACCTGATTTCATGTAATAAATGATTTTATAGTAAGGTTATAATTTAAAAGTGTGATACCTAAAATTATATTTTACGTCCACTACATTTTATGTAACCTCTCCTTGATTTATGGACATCTGAGTTATTTCCATCTTTGGGTTACTATGACTAATGTTGTTTTGGACATTGGTGTATAACTGCTACTTGTGTTCCCTGTTAATATATAACTTTTCAAATACAGAGAAAATTGTGTGATAATTTGATCTTGATTTCTGATTTCCTTGTGTAATCTAAACACTTCCATGGGGCTTTTAAAATGAATTAGTTTTGATTCTGTAGATTACATTCTTTATTCTGATTTGATGCTAGGTCATTACACAAGCTTTTTTTCCCCCAGAGTATATGTTTTCCTGTTTGGATTTTGAAATGGTAAGAGATGCCAGGGGAAGACATAAATGACTACTCAAGCAGAGTATTATAGAGTAACATAATGCTCTGAGCACTGCATGTTCAGAAGCAAACTGTGGTTCCATATCAGAAAAGATTATGTATAATCCAGGATCCCAATTTATTAGTGCATAATCAATACTAAATAACTGTGAAAAATGCATTCTCCTTTCATTCATGTTTTCCTTTAATAGGGATTAAGATCACAAGATTACACATACACTCAATGGAGCAGTGAGGTTGTTGATTCTACTCATCAGCTTCTTGACATCACAAGACTACAGTGCAGTTTCATTATGCAGATATACATGTTTATGTATCTAGAATATTTACGGTGATTGGTCTTTCTCCTAGTTTAGGAAACACTGATAAATTACTTTCTCTAGACCTGAAATGAAGTAGTCCCACTGTAAGATCTGCCCTACAAATAAAAAATTCAGTCCAAAACAGCTTTCAGTCAACTCAAATAACCCCTGAATTTCCCAGAAGATTCTTGCCTCATGAATCCCTCTACTAGAGAGTACCTGGGGGTCGGCGCCAGGACTCAACAGGCTAATCCTCCACCTTGTGGCGCCGGCACACCGGGTTCTAGTCCTGGTTGGGGTGCCAGATTCTGTCCTGGTTGCCCCTCTTCCAGGCCAGCTCTCTGCTATGGCCTGGGAAGGCAGTGGAGGATGGCCCAAGTGCTTGGGCCCTGCACCCGCATGGAAGACCAGGAGAAGCACCTGGCTCCTGGCTTCAGATCAGTGCGATGCACCAGCCACAGCAGCAATTGGAGGGTGAACCAGCGGCAAGGGGGAGGACCTTTCTCTCTGTCTCTCTCACTGTCCACTCTGCCTGTCAAAAAAAAAAAAAGAGTACCTGGGAAGATGTTTGATGGATATCTTGGTTTTGAAGTGATGAAGATGGATTGGGATGTAGAAAAAAACTCTAGCTGACTACAGCCTCCAAGTGACATAGCTGAGTTGTATCTGAAATTTCAGAAGTCTCCTCTTGATACCTCTGGAAGAAAGAAATATTCAAAAGAAAGCAGAGACAGCCATTACCTGACCCCTAGCAATAAACTAAGGAAAGAAAAAAATAAGACAAAGTATGCTGGGCAACATCCTACAGATCTTGGTGGCCCTTCAAAATAGCCTAACATGGCTGGTGCCACAGCTCACTAGGCTAATCCTCTGCCTATGGCACCAGCATCCCGGGTTCTAGTCCTGGTTGGGGCATTGGATTCCGTCCTGGCTGCTCCTCTTCCAGTCCAGCTCTCCTCTGTGGCCCAGGAAGGCAATGGAGTATGGCCCAAGTGCTTGGGCCCTCCACCCATATGGGAGACCAGGAGGAAGCTCCTGGCTCCTGGCTTCAGATTGGTTCTGTGGCTGGCTGTGGCAGCCATTTGGGGTGTGAACCAATGGAAAAAGGAAGACCTTTCTCTCTGTCTCTCTCACTGTCTTAACTCTGCCTGTAAAAAAAAATAGCATGACATACAGCACTGAGAGACACCCCTGAAAGTATCAATATAAAATGTATAAAATGACTGTTTACAAATATAACCCACACAAAGTAGTGGTGTGAGCGTGTGGTGAAAGTTGTAATCTGTGTAGGCCGGCGCTGCAGCTCACTAGGGCGCTGCAGCTCACTAGGCTAATCCTCCGCCTGCGGCGCCGGCACACCAGGTTCTAGTCCTAGTCGGGGCGCCGGATTCTGTCCAGGTTGCCCCTCTTCCAGGCCAGCTCTCTGCTATGGCCCAAGTGCTTGGGCCCCGCACCCCATGGGAGACCAGGAGAAGCACCTGGCTCCTGCCATCGGATCAGCGCAGTGCACCAGCTGCAGTGTGCCAGCCACGGCGGCCATTGGAGGGTGAACCAACGGCAAAGGAAGACCTTTCTCTCTGTCTCTCTCTCACACTATCCACTCTGCCTGTCAAATAAATAAATAAATAAATAAATGAAAGTTGTAATCTGTGAAAAGCGAACATCAAAGAGAAAGAGATAAGACTGGAATTCAAGTGTTGTTGCATTTAGAATGAGGTAGTCCATAAAGAAGGATGTGGTCATTGTGCAGCAGCTACTGAGAAGGAAAGCAGGATAAGAACTAAAAGCTGTTCCTGGATGATTATCAAAAGGTATTTTTTATTTAAATATAAAATCAGAAATCAGACTTTAGCATAAAGGAGATGATAAGGTGCTTCACATAGATTTCTTTATCATATGCATTAATTTTTTTAGAAAAGGGGCGAAACAGGACAGTAGATAGAAAAACCACAAATGTTAGGCAAATTATTATTTATATTTTATAGGGAAGATTTTAAGTTTGTTTAAAAAGCAATTGTTAATATAATAGGAAAAATGGAACCTATAGAAGAACACTTTATAGGAATGTGAGTATTTAACTCATGTTCGGTTCCAGTGAGGTGAAGGTCCAAACTGTAATACGACTTAGATACGAATTTTCTAAATCTTGAAACTGTATTATGTTTTTTGATCGAAATGGTTCCAGGACATCTTCAGGAACTAAAATATAAATATAAAATACTCTTTTTTAAATAACCCTTTAAAATAGCTAATAAGTTCTTGATACTTTATGTGTGAAAACCCTAGGTTTTTTTTTTTTATCTTGAGTTTTTATTTGAGAGAAAGGCAGAGGCACTGAGGGAGAGATTGAGAGAATGTGAAAGATATGGAGAGAGACCGTCCATTGACTGGTTCACAACTGAAATGTTTTTGACAACTGGAGCTAGGTCAGCCAGGAGTCCAGAAGTGGACTGATCATCCTGATCATCCATTCATGCAGGTGACTGATACCTAAGTACTTGAGCCATCATCTGGTGCCTGTCCCAGTATGCATTAGCATAAATCCAGATCAGAAGCCAAATATCTCTGACTCCAAATAGACAGTCAGATTTGGGTTGTAGACATCCCAATCAGCAACATATCTGCTATGTGAAATGCCTGCCCCTGCAAGAAACATGAGTGTACAGATTACTCTTTCATATGGTGATTTTCTTTCCTTTGGGTAAATTCCCAGGAGTTGGATAACTAAGTAAAAATAAATAAATAAAAGGCTGCCCCTAAACGTCTGTTTCTCAACAAATGAACTTTGGTAATTTAAATTCCAGAAAAGGGAGCTGAGGCGGCAAGATGGCAGAATAGGCAGGGAGCACACTATTAGTCTGGAGAGAGAGACAGGTTAATATAAGTGGAGATACTGCAGGGTCAAGGAAGAGTAGGGGATGAAACAGCATAGGAAACTCTTCCGGAACTAGAGATTCACAGTGTACCTGCGTGGAGAGCGTGGGAGCCCAAGTTCGGGACACCAGCAGCAGACTCAACGCACCAGCGCTGGAACACGAGGTGAGCCGAACCACAATAGCCCGAGACACCAGCGGGCAAGCGGAAAGAGGAGGCTAGAGGGAACGAGGCTTGAAACTTCGTGGGGAAAAGTTCACCAGGCTAACTAGAAGAGAGAGAGGAAAAAAATAAAAAAAGCGACCGATACGGACACAAGTTTCTCTCTCTCCGCTCACCTCTCAAAGGCGAGCAAGACAGAGCAGGCGCCATTTTGGACATACGTCATAAGCAGGGCGACCGCAGGTCTGCACCAGCCCTGAGCCTAGCAGAAAAACCTGACTCTGGGGGGAGGGGTGAAATAACAGGAGATTAGCATCTAACTTGGCAACCCAGTGGGAGATTGCAGGAGAATTGGAGCCCACACTGAGGGCAGCAGAGATTCCCTGTGTGGTCCTTGGGAAAGAGCTTCCTATCTCTGGCTCCTGTGGGTATATCATTTGCCTGCTAACTACCTCCAATTACGTTCAGCTGTGAGGAATTACTTCCCTTTTGAATCAAAAAAGAGAGAGATTTACCACACCTAACCTGGGAGTGTCATCTTTGACACACCCTCAGCCCTGAGGAACCAAACACAGCTCTCAGTCCACACTCATCTCAAGCCTCTAAGGCACCACTGAAAGCAGACAGTCCACTTAATATAGAGCCATAGTGTAACAAGAAAAAACACCACAGTGAAGAAACCAAATATCTCCAACATGCCAAACAACAAACGCAAAAACCGAGGTAACAAGAACAAGGAAGACACTATGACACCCCCAAATGAAAAAGACACCCCAATTCAAGATTATGAAGATGAGGAGATTGAAGAAATGCAAGAAGCAGATCTCAAAAAATTGATAAGAACATTAAGAAGTTCTCAAAAACAAATTCCTGAAATACAGAAATCCTTCATGGACAAGATAGAAAATCTCTCTTGTGAAAATGAAATATTAAGGAGGAATCAAAATGAATTGAAACAACTAGTGGAACAAGAAACGGTGATAGTGACGAGAAATCATAATGAAATGAAGAATTCAATAGATCAAATGACAAACACATTAGAGAGTCTTAAAAACAGAATGGACGAAGCAGAAGAGAGAATATCAGACTTAAAAGACAGAGAACAGGAAAGGAAACAATCAAACAAAAGAAAAGAAGAAGAAATCAGAAATCTAAAAAATACTGTCAGGAATCTACAGGATACTCTTAAAAAACCCAACATTCGGGTTCTAGGAGTACCTGAAGGCATGGAGAGAGAGAAAGGATTAGAAGGCCTTTTTAGTGAGATACTAGCAGAAAATTTCCCAGGTTTGGAGAAAGACAGAGAAATCCTAATACAGGAAGCTTAAAGAACCCCTAATAAACATGACCAAAAGAGATCCTCACCACAGTGAAACACAAAGAAAAGATACTAAAATGTGCAAGAGAGAAACGCCAGATTACTCTCAGAGGATCTCCAATTAGAATCACAGCTGACTTCTCTTCAGAAACCCTGCAAGCTAGGAGAGAATGGCGAGACGTAGCCCAGGTGCTAAGAGAGAAAAACTGCCAGCCCAGAATATTATATCCTGCAAAGCTCTCATTTATGAATGAAGGTGAAATAAAGACCTTTCACAGCAAACAGACATTGAAAGAATTTGTCGCCACTCGTCCAGCCCTGCAAAAGATGCTTAAAGATGTGTTACATACAGAAACACAGAAACACGGTCACCAATATGAAAGAAGGTAAAGGTAGGAAACCTCACACCAAAAGATCACAGGAATCTCAAACCATATATTAGAAAGTATCTTTGGCTAATGGCAGGGCAAAGTTACTCCTTCTCAATAGTCACATTGAATGTTAATGGCTTGAACTGTCCAGTTAAAACACACCGCTTGGCTGATTGGGTTAAGGAACAAAACCCATCCTTTTGCTGCTTACAAGAAACCCATCTATCCAACAATGATCCATACAAGCTGAGAGTGAAAGGCTGGAAAAAGATATACCATGCCAACAGAAATGAAAAAAGAGTGGGCGTAGCCATCTTAATATCGGACAACATAAACTTTACCACAAAAACTGTTAGAAGAGACAAAGAGGGGCACTATTTAATGATTAAGGGATGCATTCAACAGGAAGATATAACGATTATCAATGTATATGCACCTAATTACAGGGCACCAGCTTATTTAAAAGACTTGTTAAGGGACTTAAAGGGAGACTTAGACCCCAATACAATAGTACTGGGGGACTTCAATACTCCACTCTCAGAGATAGACAGATCAACAGGACAGAAGATCAACAAGGAGACAGGAGATTTAAATGACACTATAGCCCAAATGGATCTAACAGATATCTACAGAACATTTCATCCTACATCTAAGGACTTTACATTCTTCTCAGCAGTACATGGAACCCTCTCTAGGATTGACCACATACTAGGCCATAAAGCAAGTCTCAGCAAATTCAAAAGAATTAGAATCATACCATGCAGCTTCTCAGACCACAAAGGAATGAAATTGGAAATTAGCAACTCGGGAATCCCTAGAGCACGTGCAAACACATGGAGATTGAACAACATGCTCCTGAATGAACAATGGGTCATAGAAGAAATTAAAAGAGAAATCAAAAATTCTCTGGAAGTAAATGAGGATAACAGCACAACATACCAAAACCTATGGGATACAACAAAAGCAGTGTTAAGAGGAAAGTTTATATCAATAGGTGCCTACATCAAGAAATTGGAGAGGCACCAAATAGATGAGCTTTCAACTCATCTCAAGGATCTAGAAAATCTGCAGCAAACCAAACCCAAACCCAGTAGGAGAAGAGAAATAATTAAAATCAGAGAAGAAATCAACAGGATTGAATCCAAAAAAAATTACAAAAAATCAGCCAAACGAGGAGCTGGTTTTTTGAAAAAATAAACAAAATTGACACCCCATTGGCCCAACTCACTAAAAAAAGAAGAGAAAAGACCCAAATCAATAGGATCAGAGATGAAAATGGAAACGTAACAACAGACGCCACAGAAATAAAAAGAATCATCAGAAATTACTACAAGGACTTGTATGCCAGCAAACAGGGAAATCTATCAGAAATGGACAGATTCTTGGACACATACACCCTCCCTAAATTGAGCCAGGAAGACATAGAAAACCTAAACAGACCCATAACTGACACAGAAATTGAAACAGTAATAAAGGCACTCCCAACAAAGAAAAGCCCAGGGCCAGATGGATTCACTGCTGAGTTCTACCAGACATTTCGAGAAGAACTAACTCCAATTCTTCTCAAACTATTCAGAGCAATCGAAAAAGAGGGAATCCTCCCAAATTCTTTCTATGAAGCCACCATCACCTTAATTCCTAAGCCAGAAAGAGACGCAACATTGAAAGAGAATTACAGACCAATATCCCTGATGAACATAGATGCAAAAATACTCAATAAAATTCTGGCCAATAGATTGCAACAACACATCAGAAAGATCATCCACCCAGACCAAGTGGGATTCATCCCCGGTATGCAGGGATGGTTCAACATTCGCAAAACAATCAATGTAATACACTACATTAACAGACTGCAGAAGAAAAACCATATGATTCTCTCAATAGACGCAGAGAAAGCATTTGATAAAATACAACACCCTTTCATGATGAAAACTCTAAGCAAACTGGGTATGGAAGGAACATTCCTTAATACAATCAAAGCAATATATGAAAAACCCACGGCCAACATCCTATTGAATGGGGAAAAGTTGGAAGCATTTCCACTGAAATCTGGTACCAGACAGGGATGCCCTCTCTCACCACTGCTATTCAATATAGTTCTGGAAGTTTTGGCCAGAGCTATTAGGCAAGAAAAAGAAATTAAAGGGATACAAATCGGGAAGGACGAACTCAAACTATCCCTCTTTGCAGATGATATGATTCTTTATTTAGGGGACCCAAAGAACTCTACTAAGAGACTGCTGGAACTCATCAAAGAGTTTGGCAAAGTAGCAGGATATAAAATCAATGCCCCCAAATCAACAGCCTTTGTATACACAGGCAATGCCACGGCTGAGGAAGAACTTCTAAAATCAATCCCATTCACAATAGCTACAAAAACAATCAAATACCTTAGAATAAACTTAACCAAAGACGTTAAAGATCTCTACGATGAAAACTATAAAACCTTACAGAAAGAAATAGAAGAGGATACCAAAAAATGGAGAAATCTTCCATGCTCATGGATTGGAAGAATCAATATCATCAAAATGTCTATTCTCCCAAAAGCAATTTATACATTCAATGCAGTACCCAACAAGATCCCGAAGACCTTCTTCTCAGATCTGGAAAAAATGATGCTGAAATTCATATGGAGACACAGAAGACCTCGAATAGCCAAAGCAATCCTGTACAACAAAAACAAAGCCGGAGGCATCACAATACCTGATTCCAGGACATACTACAGGGCAGTTGTTATCAAAACAGCATGGTACTGGTACAGAAACAGATGGATAGACCAATGGAACAGAATAGAAACACCAGAAATCAATCCAAACATCTACAGCCAACTTATATTTGACCAAAGATCCAAATCTAATCCCTGGAATAAGGACAGTCTATTCAATAAATGGTGCTGGGAAAATTGGATTTCCACATGCAGAAGCTTGAAGCAAGACCCATAACTTTCACCTTACACAAAAATACACTCAACATGGATTAAAGACTTAAATCTACGACCCAAAACCATCAAATTATTAGAGAGCATTGGAGAAACCCTGCAACATATAGGCACAGGCAAAGACTTCCTGGAAAATACTCCAACAGCACAGGCAGTCAAAACCAAAATTAACATTTGGGGTTGCATCAAATTGAGAAGTTTCTGTACTTCAAAAGAAACAGGAAAGTGAAGAGGCAACCAACAGAATGGGAAAAAATATTCGCAAACTATACTACAGATAAAGGATTGATAACCAGAATCTACAAAGAAATCAAGAAAATCCACAACAACAAAACAAACAACCCACTTAAGAGATGGGCCAAGGACCTCAATAGACATTTTTCGAAAGAGGAAATCCAAATGGCCAACAGACACATGAAAAAATGTTCAAGATCACTATCCATCAGAGAAATGCAAATCAAAACCACAATGAGGTTTCACCTCACCCCGGTGAGAATGGCTCACATTCAGAAATCTACCAACAACAGATGCTGGAGAGGATGTGGGGAAAAAGGGACACTAACCCACTGTTGGTGGGAATGCAAACTGGTTAAGCCACTATGGAAGTCTGTCTGGAGATTCCTCAGAAACCTGAACATAACCCTACCATACAACCCAGCCATCCCACTCCTTGGAATTTACCCAAAGGAAATTAATTTGGCAAATAAAAAAGCCATCTGCACATTAATGTTTATTGCAGCTCAATTCACAATAGCTAAGACCTGGAACCAACCCAAATGCCCATCAACAGTAGACTGGATAAAGAAATTATGGGACATGTACTCCATAGAATACTATACAGCAGTAAGAAACAACAAAACCCAGTCATTTGCAACAAGATGGAGCAATCTGGAAAACATCATGCTGAGTGAATTAAGCCAGTCCCAAAGAGAAAAATATCATTTGTTTTCCCTGATCGGTGACTACTGAGCGCCAAAGGGGAAACCTGTTAAGTGAAATGGACACTATAAGCAACAATGAACTGATCAGCTCCTGTCCTGACTTTAGATGTACAATGTAATACTTTATCCTTTTTAGTATTTGTTGTTGTTGTTGTTCTAGTACTATTGGTTGAACTCAGTAATTAACACACAATTATTCTTAGGTGTTTAAATTTTAACTGAAAAGTGATCCCTGTTAAATCTAAGAGTGGAAAAAGAGAGGGAGGAGATGAACAATTTGGAACATGCTCAATCGGACTGGCCGCAAATGGTGGAGTTAGAAATGTGCCAGGGGATTCCAACACAGTCCCATCAAGATGGCATGTACCAATGCCATCGCACTAGTCCAAGTGATCAATTTCAGCTCACAATTGATAGCTCTGATAGGTCTAAGAGTCAAAGAGATCACACAAACAAGACAAGTGTCTGCTAATACTAACTGATAGAATCAAAAAGGGAGAGAAAGATCCAACATGGGAAGTGGGATACACAGCAGACTCATAGGATGGCAGATGTCCTAAACAACACTCTGGCCTCAGAATCAGCCCTCAAGGCATTCAGATCTGGCTGAAGAGCCCATGAGAGTATAGCAGGCATGGAAAGCCAAGATATCATGGGAAAAAAAAAAAGACCTAAATGAATGATCTCTGTGAGTGAGATCCCAGTGGAAAGAACGGGGCCATCAAAGAAGGAGGTACCCTTCTCCGAAGGGAGGAGAGAACTTCTACTTTGACTATGACCCTATTGGAATAAGATCAAAGTCAGCGAACTCTAAAGGCTTCCATAGCCCTGGCAACTCATGACTAGAGCCTAGGGAGATTACTGACGCCATGAATAGGAGTGTCAAATTGTTAAATCAGCAACAGGAGTCACTGTGTACTTACACCCCATGTGGGATCTGTCCCTAATGTGTCGTCTAAAGCCAAGTGATGCTCTAGCTAGTACTGAAACAGTATTTTTATACTTTGCGTTTCTGTGTGGGTGTGGGCACAAACTGATGAGGTCTTTACTAATTATATACTGAAGTGATCTTCTGTATATAAAGAGAATTGGAAATGAAAAACAAAAAACAACCTGGTGTTAAAATGGAAATGGCATAGAAAATTAATTAATTTGAAAAAATTTATGTAGGATCTCTGTCTTTAATGTGCTGTACATTGCTATTTAATGCTATAATTAGTAATCCAATGGTAGTTTTTTCACTTGATGTTGCTATATGGGCAAAATGTTGAAATCTTTAACTAATATATACTAAAGTGATCTTCTGTATACAAAGAGAATTGAAAATGAATCTTTACATGAATGGAAGGGGAAAGGGAGCGGGAAAGGGGAAGGTTGCGGGCGGGAGGGAAGTTATGGGAGGGGGGAAGCCATTGTAACCCATAAGCTATACTTTGGAAATTTATATTCATTAAATAAAAGTTTAATAAAAAAATTCCAGAAAAGGGAATGATAAAACTGTAAATCAATTTGAGGTTTTTAATAAAAGTCATTATTTTTGAAATATATTTATCATCAGGTTGTTTATGTTACTCCTGAGAAAGAATATCTTGAGGAAAGATCTCTGTGTTTAAAAAAATAATAATTTTGTTACCTTTTTTAAAGCAAAATGACGAAATTTGGGCGCTGGTAGAATCTCTACAGCATAAATGGAATCAAGAGGCAGATAAATGTTTGGCTTTAAAAGAAGAGTGTGCTAAGTAAGATTTTAATACTTCAGATTATTTCAGCCATTCCTTAGTTGATTTATCTATAATTTAACTGTATTATAACCTAAATGAAAATTCACTGTGTATCTTTATAATCATCTTTTCCTGCCATTTTATTTTTTTAAAATTTTAGTTTTTAACAGATGCCATATAGTTTGTAGATACAATTCTAAGATTATGGTGATTCCAAGAATGCTCCAACATGGGAAGCAATCCATACAGCACACTCATAGAATGGCAATCACCTTAAGTAACACTCTGATGTCAGAATCAGCCCTTAAGGCATTCTGGTCTGTCTGAAGAGCCCAGGGGAGCATTTCACGCTTGGAAAGCCAAGACACTGTGGCAAAAAATTAATCTTCTGTGTATAAAGTTAAATCAAAATAGATCTGAGTAAAAAACAAGACTAGGGACATAGAGGGAAGAAGAGGGGTGGGTGTGTGGATGGGATGGTGGGTACAGTAGGGAGATTTACTGTGTTCCTAAAATTGTATTTATGGAATGCATGCAAATAAATAAGTTTGTTAAATTAAAAAAAATACAAGATAAAAGCCATTTATCAACACCAAAAAGCATATATTGATGTTCCTTTCCTTTCTCCCACCCCTCCCTCTTTCCCACCTTATCTTTCTTTTAGTTTTTGAGATAACATCTTTTAAATTTACATTACAGTACAAAGCCTTTTAATGTTTCACCTAATAAGAAGTTAACAAATACAAAGTAAAAAGACCTCTCCATTCAGTGGGAATATAGACAATGGCTATAAGCAATAATTGAATGGAAAAGTGACAATTTCACCCATATACAGTAAAGTTTAAAGTAATCCTAAATCACTAAAATCGTAGTAGTATAATATTCTTAACGATTGGTTTGACAAAGGCATAAAACAAAGTTTTGCGAAAGTCTATTATATGTAGCAGTACTGACACATCTAGGCATTTGGTTTACTTCTTTTTCTTTTTTCTTCTTAAATTTTCTGAATTTTTCAAATTTAAACATGTGGTATTTTTCTTTCTGTCTCTGACTTATTTCACACAACATGATGTCTTTCAGATGCATTCATTTTGATGAAAGTGGTAGTATTTTTGATAGCTGAATAATATCCCATTGTGTGTGTATACCACATTTTCTTCATCCATTTATCTGATGGTGGACACCTTGGTTGATTTCATATTTTGGCTACTGTGGATAGTGCTGCTAGGAACATGACAATGCAAGTATTTCTCTGATATGTTCCTGTCTTTGGGGCATATGCCCCAGAGGGGATTGCTAGATCATATTGCAAACCTATTTCTAGTTTTGTAAGAAATCTCCATACTGTTTTCCACAGTGGGTTGCTGGGATTTGCATTCTCACCAACAGTGTATAAAAGTATTCCCCTTGGTCCACATCCTTGCCAGCATTTGTTACTCTCAGTCTTTTCCATTTTTTGCTATTCTATGACAGGGGTGAGATGACATCTCACTGTGGTTTTGGTTTGCATTTCTTGATGGTTCATTATGTGGGGAATTTTTAGCACCATCTAAAACTTTTTTGACTCCCAAAATACTATATTTTTCTCTTTATTATTTCATAAGCAGTCTTTATAATGCCCTTGGCACATGATGTCAATTGTACTCTTCTGCATGTACCTTGAGTATGCATTTCTGAAGATATATTTGCTCTTTTTGGAATCTCTCCTTCTTTTGGTTCTGTCCTTCCCATCAGCATTCATACATTCTTCAAATATTTAAAATACCTATTAGTATCATTCCTTAACAAATTCAAAATTTTCTTGATTAGCTTACATTTTCTTTTTTAGCTGTAAAATCCATCATGGAAATTTACTCATTTCCCTTTTATATCACACGTGTACACAAAGTATCCATGTATTGCAAACAAAAATATGTATGAATTAAAGAAGTAAATGAGTAGTTGTGCTTATACCAACAGATTAGAAAAATGGAATGTTCCTTTATGTATTTGAATCCTTCAGCAGTAGTGCTTTTCTCTTTACTTTCTCAGTACTTGAGTAAGCTTGTGCTAACTACATTCTCTAGAACTGTTAATGCAGTCTTTCCTCATGTCTTTCCACACACTCTCTCTTTAAATTTCCTTTCTCCTAGAGCTCTGTTCCATTCCCCTCACCCTATCTTGGATGTCAAAAGTGTTTATTTTCTTAATGGAATACTTATTTATGTATTTACATATGCACAATGGAATATTCTTCAGCTATAAAAATAATAAAATTCTGTCATTTGCACCAAAATGGATGCAACTGGAGGGTGTTTTTATCCTTTCAATTATTTTGAGTGAAATAAGCTGGAAACAGAAAAACAGATACTGCGTGTTCTCTGTTATATATGTAGGAGCTAATTAAAAAAAATAAAATAAAATAAGGAATGCCTGATGTTTTCCTCTAATAATTTGATGGTATCAGGTTGTACATTCAGATCTTTGATCATTTTGAGTTGATTTCTGTGTAAGGCAAAAGTAGGGTTCTTCTGTTATACTTCAGAATGCATAGATCCAATTTCCCCAGCACCATAATTGAAGAGATTGTCTTTTTTCCAGGTATCGATATCAGCTCATTTCTTAAAGATTATCTGACTGTCTATGTATAGATTGATTTCTAGGGTTTCTGTTATATTCCATTGGTCTACATGTCTATTTTTTGTGCCAGTACCTGCCTGTTTTAATGATAACTGCATGGTAATAGGTATCAGTGTTACAGATAATTTTGTGAGCCTTTGCTTTGTATCTTTACAGACAAACAGTTAAGAACAATATAATGCTGTAGATTTAATGATCTGTGGTTATTTTAAGATTCACTGTATGAGTGACAGTGACATTTTTTCATTTAGTTCTTATTTGTAGCCCTGACTTATGTTCCTGCTGAACCATGGGCTTTTTTCAAAATTATTATTTTTTCAACTCTAGTTATTGCAGCATTAAACCTCTGACTATAATATAAATTGAAATATGTTATTTCAAAATTAAAACTGAATTTTTCCATAAAAAATGGTTCTTTCCTGTCCCTTTTTCTATTTTGGCTGGTGTCCATGATGCTTTTGTTTGTACTGCCTTTTCTTGTAGAATCTGAGTCAATTAATACCAAGGTGCATTTTGTGTGTTTTAAGAGCATTCATATATACATGTGGTTTTCTCATTCACTTTTGGTGCTGATCTCTGGGTTAAAGCTAATATTTGATCATAAGTTAAAGTTTGCAATTAGTATACTAAACTGGATATCAATCATATGGAATAACTCTTCGTATTGTTACAATATTCTGCCTATCTTATGTGTCACCAAAAGTCTGCCACATACTATTTCTCTAAGGCCATTATGTTAGAATGCTCTCAAAGAATCTTAAAGAAATAGGAGGATCATAAAGTTTAGATTTCTCTTATAAGATCAACTATAATATCTATTTAGACATAAATTTTGACTTACTTTTTCTGTACATTTTTAGCATGAAAGAAATGTTAGAAACAACAAGGATGAAACTAATTGCCTATGAAAAAAGAGGGTTTACTTCCTTTAGAGATTTGAACACCAGTCACTTTAATATGGATTTTCAGAGAAATATACCGAAACAAAAGGTAACTCATAGTCACTTTGGGGTCTGTACTTCTAGAGTCTTTTCCATGATGTCTTTGCCTATGCCAGTATCTTACACAGTTTCTCTAATATTTTCCTGTATTAGTCCGAAGGTATCAGGTTATAAATTTAAATCTTCGATCATTTTGAGTTGATTTTTGTATAAGGTGTAAAGTAGAGGTCTTCTTTCATACTTCTGCATACATAGATCCATTTTTCCATGTCATAGAGATGGTCCTTTCTCAAAGGATTGATATTAGCTCATTTCTCAAAAAGCAGTTGACTGCAGATGTTTGCATTAATTTCTGTGTTTTTTGTCCTGCTCCATTGGTCTGTAAGTCTAATTTTGTGTCGGTATCAGGCTGTTTTGATGATAGCTGCACTGCAGTATGTATTGAAGTCTTATATTGTGATGCCTACAGGTTTGTTTTTATTGTATAAGACCGCTTTACCTATTCAAGGTCTCTTGTGCTTCAATATGTCTTTTGGCATCATTTTTTTTCCACATTTGAGAAGAATATCATTGTTATTTTGATTGGGATTGCATTGAAACTGTAAATTGCTTTTGGTAGTTTGGATATTTTGATGACGTTAATTCTTGCAATCATGGACATGTAAGAATTTTTCCATTTTTTGTGTCTTCTAGTTCTTTAATGTTTTGTTATTTTCATTGTAGAGATCTTTAACACCCTTGGTTAAATTTATCCAAGGTATTTAAATTATTTGGTAGCTACTGTGAATGAGACTGATCTTACAAGATCTTTCTTAGCCATGACATTGTTTGTGCATACAAAAGCTATTGATTTTTCTGTGTTGATGGTATAACCTGCCACTTTACCAACCTCTCTTATGAGTAGAGTCTTTTGCCCCCCCGCCCATATGGTATGATGTCATCTCTGAATAGGGCTAATTTGACTTCCTCCTTCCCAACTTGTATCCCTTTAATTAATGCCTAATGGCTCTGGTGAAAACTTCCAGCACTATATGGAAGAAGCAATGGTGAAGGTGGTCATCTTTGGTTCTAGAACTTAGTGGAAATGCTTCCACCTTTTCTCCTTTCAATATGCTGCTGGTAATGGATTTGTCATAAATTGCCATGCTCATGTTGAGGAATGATTAAACAATGCTGAATGTTATCAAATACTTTCTCTGCATCTGTTCAGATAATCATACCATTTTTATTCTCCCATTTATTAATATGATGTATCACATTTACTGATTTGTGTGTAGTGAACCATCCCTGTATCCCTGGGATAAATCTCACTTGGTCTGAGAGTGATCTTTCTCATATGTTGTTGAATTCAATTAGCTAGTGTTTTGTTGAGGATTTTTCCATCTATATCATTCAGGGATATTATTCTATAATTCTCTGTTTGATTTATCTTTTTCTGGTTTTGGAAGTTAGGTGATGCTGGCCTCATAGAAGGAGTTTGGGAGGATCCCTTAGCATTCAATTGTTTTCAATAGTTTGAGATGAATCTGGATTATTTTTTCATTCAAACCCTGGTAGAATGCAGCAGTGATGTCTCCTGTTTCTGGACTTTTCTTTGTTGGAATGGTTTCATTACTGATTCAGTGATTTTGGTTTATTTAGGTTTTATGTGTCTTCATGACTCTATTTTGGTTGATTGCATGTGTCCAGAAATTTATCCAGTTGTTCCAGAATTTCTAATTTGTTGTTATAGAGGGTTTTGTACTAATTCCTGATGATTCTTTTTATTTCTGTGGTGTCTGCTGTTACAACTTTTTTTTTCTTTTTTTAAAGATTTTATTTATTTATTTGAGAGGTAGAGTTACAGACAATGAGAGGGAGAGGCAGAAAGAAAGGTCTTCCATCCATTGGTTCACTTCCCAATTGGCTGTAATGGCTGGAGCTGCACCAATCTGAAGCCAGGAGCCAGGTGCTTCTTCCCGGTCTCCCACATGGGTGCAGGAGCCCAAGGACCTGGGCCATCTCCTACTGCTTTCCCAGGCCTTAGCAGAGAGCTGGATTGGAAGAGGAGCAGCCAGGATTAGAATCGGCACCTATATGGGATGTTGGTGCTGCGGGCAGGGGATTAGCCTACTGCACCATGGTGCTGACCCCACATCTCTTTTTTTCTTCTCTGATTTTATTGACTTAGCTCTTCCTATTTTTGTTAGTTGGGGCAGTGATGTATCAATTTTTTTATTTTTCCCCAAAACAGCTCTTCATGTCACTGATCTTTTAAATCATTTTTTTTATTTCAATAATCTTGATTCTCTAATTTTAGTTATTTCTTTCCTCCTACTAATTTTGGATTTGGTTTTTTCTTGTTTCTCTAGGTCTTGGAAATGCATTGACAGATCACTTATTTGATGCTTTTCCAATTCATTGAATACAGGCAATAATTGCTATAAACATTGTTCTTCACACTCTTTTCTGTATCTCATAGGTTTTGATGTATGGCATTGTCTTCTTTCATTTCTAGAAATTTTTGATTTCTGTTTTGATTTCTTCCACAACCCCTGTTCATTCTGGAATTTGCCATTCAGCTTCCATGTGTTTGTATATTTTCTTGAGTTTCTTAAATTGCTTGGTATGATTTTATTTTTTTAATTACTGAGACTTGCTTTGTGGCCTACCATATGGTTCATCCTAGTGAAAGTGTCATGCACTGATGGAAAGAGTGTGTATTCTGAAATTGTGAGATAAAAGACTCTAGATATCAGTTAGGTCTATAGTGTAGATTAACTTCGTTGTTTCTTTGTTGATTTTCTGTCTGATCTGTCCATTGAGTGAAAATGGACAGATCAGATTATTGTATTGGAATCTATGTCTCCCTTTATATCCATTAACTTTTGTTTTGTATAACAAGGTGCACTAGAATTGAGTGCATATGCATTGACTATAGTCAAATCTTCCTGGTGGATTGATTCCTTAATAATTACATAATACCTTTTTTGTCACTTTTAACAGTTTTTGTGTTAAAGTCTGTTTTGTCTGATATTAGCATAGCTACATCTTCTAAGCTTTCCTTCCCATTAGCATGGAATATCTGTTACAGCCTTTGATTTTTAGTCTGTGTGTATCTTTGTTGGTGAATGTGTTTCTTGTAGGCAGCAAACAGATGGGTCTTGTTTTTATTCCATGCTGCTAGTCTGTATTTCTTAGGTGGAGAATTTAGATCCTGCCATTTTCCCATAAATATCCCTATGGTTTGCTTTTCATTTCCTTTGTTCTTTGACTAGGAGATTTTCCTGCCTTCACATTCTTTCATAATAAAGACTATACTTACCTATTCCTATGTGTAGTGCAGCCTTAAGAATCATTTGCAAGGGTGCTGTAGGGGTGACAAATTCTTTCTGTTTCCGTTTATTTTCTAAGGTCTTTATCCACCTTCACTTATGAATGAGAGCTTTGCTAAGCATAGTATCCTTGGTTGACAGTTTTTTTTCCTCTTAGGAGTTGGACTATGTGTCTCCATTCTTTACTAGCCTGTAGGGTTTCTGATGTGGAATCTGCTGTTAGCCTAATTGGGGATCCCCTGAAGATGATCTTGTCTTTCTCTCATGCACACTGTAGACCCTTTTCTTTGTTTTACTGCTGAAAATTTTTACTATAACATGTCATGGTTAAGGAGTTCTATGTGCTTCCTAAATTTGGATGTCCCTATCTTTCTCCAAATTAGGGAAGTTTCCTGCAGTTCTCTGTCTACACCTTCCAGAGCTCCCAAGATGCATAGGCTTGGTTGTTTCATAATATCCCATGCATCTTGAACACAATTTTCAGCTTTTCTATTTTTTTCCTTTGTCTGACTGAAATATTTCCATGGATTTGTCTTGAAGCTCAGATATTCTTTCTTCTACCTCATCAAGTCTGCGGCTAAGGCCTGCCAATGTATTTTCTATTTGACATATGGAATTCTTTATTTCCAGTAATTCAGTTTGATTTCTCTTCAGGTTTTCTAGCTCTTGGCAAATTTCTTCATTCATATGATGAATGAATTTATTTAACTCATGAGTTTGTTTCTGTGTGTTTCTGAATAATCTTACTATCATTCTTTTTGACTTCATTCTCAGACATTTCATAATGCTGTTTTTCTTCACTCTCTAATATTGAAGTGTTCTTGTGTCCCTCTGGGGCAGTCATATTTTCCTTCTTGTTCTTATTTCTTGTTTCTGCATTTATTTGTAGGCATCTGTGGAGATATTGTTAATTTTTCTCCTCTGATGGCTTTTATGATTGAACTGTGCCTCTGTTGCTTAGTGGGGTATCTGCTCTTTCAGTGGATATTTAGAGGTGTGTGCTGGGTGGGCCCAGAGAACTTTGGTCAGTGGTCAAGGGTGGGACCAGGAGCCAGGATGACACTCAGGATGATCTCCTCTCTTGTTGTCAAGGAGAAGGGTATGATCATGTCTGCTGGTGTAATCACAAAGCGTTGTCTACTCTTTTCCAAGGTAATCAGTGTCCAGGATTAACTCACAGTGGCTGCCACCCCAATCCATGCAGGCACATGTATCACACAAAGAATCTGTGCAGTCCTCAGTGTAAACATGGTACCCTCTGCAGTGACCCACCCCGGCACCCAGGAGACTCTGGGTTTCTGAAGCAAGATACAGTGATTGCATGGAGACCTAGCTGTACAGTCACAGAATTGTGCAGTGACAGAATTCCCACAATCATAGTTTGCAGGGCTCCCATATGCACAGGGAGCAAGGGGTCTACTCTCCACCCTGCAAGCCTGCCCCCTTCATGGTGAGAACAGACATTCCCAGAGCCCACTGCCTGTGTGTGCTCCACATTGGCAGTTTGAGCCCTGAGCCTGTGATAGAGGGGAGGTGGGAGCACCTCAGAGTCCTGAGCCAATGACCAGCCTCCTGCCAACCCTCCAGTTCAGACTCATGTGAGTGGAGAACACTAATTTGTCCCTCAGGTAAAATCCCCTAGTTGCACGGACATGTGAGCCACCTCAGCCTATACTTGAGTTGAGATGGCACTTTCTCCCTGATGGTCATCAGGTGCCCTTTTGAGGGAATGGGGAGAAGGAAATGGCTTCTTGAGGGAGTTAGGTCAGTACCCTACCTGCTCTAGCACTGCAGGTCCAACTCAAAGTCATTGTGGTCCACAGACTTCTTCAGGTGATATCACTAGTGACATGGACTGCTGCAGTGTGCTCCTCAAAATGGCATCTCCTCCAGCCTCTGGCTGTGAAAGTTGTGGCTGCTGTTCCCACTCCCTACTGTATGTTTCTGCTATCCACACTGCTCCATGGTGTCTCTCTCCTTTCTGTAGATTTCCACTGCAAACTTCTCTCCAACTCTCCCCTGGGAATACAATTCCTCTGCTTTTCTTCCATTATCTTCCCCTAGTCAACATCAGCATATCTTTCCCCTATTCAGCTATCTTGGATTTTCTCATATTACATAAGTATTAGCGTAAGAGTGATTCTGTTTTCGTTATAATTCAGCAAAACTAACAGAAACAAATATATAAAAATTACGTAGATTGTAATGATTTTAACAATGTATTTTCTCATATGCTTTAGGCACCTGAATCATATCAAGAAAGTTCAGTGTGGTTAAGAGAGAGTAATGCTTCTTCACTTAGGCCTCAGGTGGAATACAGAAATAATGGTCTCTCTAAAATGAAAGATTCTCAAGGAGATTTGAATATAAGTGAAGGGGAGAGATACAAACACCTCTGTTTAGACAAAGTACAAATTACAGAATGGTCAAGAAAACTAAATGAGTAAGTCAAATATAAAATCATAGAAAATACATTGAGCTCATTAATGTGCCTCTCAGGTGCAATTTTTAGTGAGACGGGCTCATGAGCTTTGTAAGAAGTGAAACCAAAGGGTATAATTGTGAGAAATAACGTTAGTAAATGAACTTGGCACTGATGTTCCAGTAGAGAACAATTTGTGTATATATTAACCACTCACTACAACTAATTTTGGGAAAGGTTACAACTTAGTCCCATAAGGCTCTGTACTTTTACTTCCCTTGGAACAAACTGGCACTCACTCAATTCACTTGCCTTTATTTTGATCACTGTTGTTATCACTAGAGAGGGTCCTTATGAGCAGCTAGCCTTTGTGGTTGTTCCATTCTACTTGTGAATTAGGGGAGGATTAACAGAGAGAGAAAGGGAAGTATAATTCAGAGAGACTTTAGAAATGAGACAATAAGATGTTTGTCATCCAGAGGGTGGCCTGAGTGACAGAAAGGGCAAGTTCCACCTCTGATGCCTTTATAACAACGTTCTGAGCTCCCCTCTGGAGTTGTTTTAGTACTTCCTGATCACAACTCCGCTATCTCATTCTCTCAGAGTCTGTTGCTCTGAATTAACCCTCCAGTGCCGACAGCATCATTTCTCTCAGGAGACAGGTGAATTGTGTGAAATGCAGAGGTGGTGACAGTAAGTGCTTGAGAGTGTCTTGGGGGATGGTGTTTGAAATCTAAACTGGATTGCTAAATATAAATATTTGCAGCTTTTAAAAACTCTTTACTGTGTGTATTCAAGGGGGTACAACATGATAGTTGATACATTTATCCACAATGAAATGTTTTTTATAGTCAGTAAAATCAACAAATCCATCCTCTCACAGTGACACTCTTTGAACACAATTATTTCTAATGTCATCCTCAAGCATCTTATAAGTAGAGCCATTCTAAATAGAGCCATTCCAGAAGGCAGCAAACGTTACATGATCAGCTGTATATAGTAACCATTTCTCTACCTCTTCCTTTGCTTGAAACATTTGGTAATGAAAAATCCCCCGCTAAGTATATGTATGACTTTAGAACAATTTAAACCAATTGCATACAGTATGTTCTGACATGTGTGTTCAGTGTTGAAACGCTTCTTAATGGGAAAGATCATGTATGCTTATGGCCACTTTTTAAACAGCGCTAGCTATTCTGGAAGCATCCTGGAAAAAGGGAACTACTAAACATTTGTCTTTTGCAAACTTCACAGGGCTAATGAAATAATAGCAATGCTCAGAAATAAACTTCTGGAAAAAGAGCACAATATGTCCAGCACTCTTCCTGTGAGTTCTCACGTACAGTCACCTAGTACTGGAAATTTTCATTGTGATTCTTTGCTCAATAGAGATGTTAATCCACATGAAACCTTGAGGATTCCTGACTCGGTACCACAGACTTCAAGTTGCAGTGTGCAGCACCCTTTGAATCTGGTGAGATATATCAGTTTGTCCCTTTGGGTGTCAGATTTTAGTATTATCATTATTTTATTGTGGTGGAATACTGAATTTGACTTATATATATAAGTAAATATTATTATTTCCATTAATCTAGATAGGAAACACATTTTTCAACTTTCAAATAACATACTGCAGTAAATATAACCAAGCTGACATATTTTGAATTTCTTTTAAAGTTGCATTTTAATTAGGTTTTAGAAATTGAATGTTTTTGACTATTAATTAAAGGTATAATTTGAGATACATTGGCTTCTTTTTTAGCTTATTTGGATTGACTGTGCTTCTAGACAGTTTAAAATTTTGTTATACCATCCCATGTTTTCTACTCCTAATCATGTGCTAATGATTGGCATGCAAACATTTCATCTCATGAGGACATTTATAATTTAAGAGAATCAAGATATGTTTTTTATGAATTAAACCTGTAACACTAAAAATATAGGAAGAGTGTATTTTACAGAATAAAGGAAAAAGATAACACATTGGTAGTTCCCTAATTCAGCTCATAAAAATGTAACTTGCACTTCACATAGTGCTTATTAATGATACTGTGAGATGCTTTCAGTAAAGCCTCTCCCTTCATCTGGTACTGAGGTTTTGCTTTCACAAGACCTGCCTGGCATTGATATTATCTCATTTTTTCATTTTTATAAAATACATCCAAATTATTATTATATTATTAATATTATGGAAAAATAGCTCTCAAAATACTAAAGAGGTTGTCAGCAAAAGGTGTTTGTCTTCACACCCAAATTTTATAATGATATTGGATAGCACATGATCCTTATCACCACCAAGCATTTATTACGTTCCGTATAGAACTGGTTTAGTCCCTGTTTGGGGCATTCAGTAAGAGGATACGTTTGTAATTTTATTTTTTTGAAAAGCAGAGTGACAGAGAGGGAGAGACAGAGTTCTCCATCCTCTGGTTTACTCCCCAAATGCCTATGGCAGCCATGACTTGGCCAGGGCAAAGCCAGGTGTTGGGAACTCTATACAAGTCATTCTGGTGTCATGAGCCCAAACACTTGAGGAATCATCAACCTTGCCAGGTTCATTTGCAGAAAGCTGGATTGGAAACATAGCATCTGGGACTCCAACAAGCACTCCTATATTGGGATGCCAGCATTCCATGTGGCAGCTTATCCTACAAGCACTCCAATATTGGGATGCCAGCCCTACAGTACCATTGATATAAAAATTGTATTGATACTCTAGATGGGGACACCAGTGGTACAGTATAAGATATGTCCACACATTTTATAATTAAGTGTGTAACTAAAATTAGTCAAAGTTATGATTAAAGTGCTATGTTTCCTTATTTCTAATTCTAGAAAATCATGAATCAAAAACTAAGCTTGAACATAGGCTTTTACCTTTATTTACCCTTTCTTCAAGGAAATATTTGAATATTTCTGTACATGTAAATAAAGAAACATGAAGTCATATTACAAACAGTATGGAATGTCAATCTTTGCCAGCAGAAATTTCACATCATGACTGTATCGTGTACTTAAAATTCTGTGCATATAATGTCCTTTGTTTTGGGGGCTAGTGTTAGAGTGCAGTGGGTTATGACACCACCTCATATCAGAGCCCTGGTTTGAATCTCAGCTGCTCTGACTCCTATCCAGCTCTCTGTTTTTGTGCTTTGAAAGGCAAAGGAAGATGGTCTAAGTGCTGGGCCCCTGGCACCTATGTGGGAAAGCCAGATGGGATTCCTGGCTCCTGGCCTTCTGCCTGGCCTAGCTCTGGCTGTTTGTGGCCATCTGGGGAGTAAAACAGCATATAGAAATTCTCCTCTGACTTTGTTTTTCTGTGTAACTCTGACTTTCAAATAAATATAGAAAATCTTTTATAAAAAACTTTTCTTGTTTAAAAGAGAATATAACTTGTTTTATTTTAAACAATGAGAGAGACAGAGATACTCCATCTGCTTGTTTACTCCCCAGATACTCTCAACAGCCAAGTCTGGGCTGAAACCAGAATCCGGAACTTGGTGTCCCATGTGAGCAACAGAAACAGAGTCCTTGCATTATGTCTGCTGTGCATTAGCATAAAGCTAAATTCAAAGTGGAGTGGGGAATCAAACAAAGCTCTTGGATATGGGATACACCAAAAACTCACTTTAATACTTTAAGTTTTAAATTTTCTAAAAGGGGTGAATAGAAATTTCAATTTGAGGGGAAATACAAAGCAAAAAACTTACCTTTATAAAGGACAGAATTTTGCTAAAAATGACAAAAGTTCATTTAGTGAAAAGTATGACTTGAGTTGCTTAACTTTTGTACTAATAAAACATCACTCTTCTAAAATAATTGTGTATTCCACAGCCTAATACTAATTGAACATTTAAATAGTTGAATCAAAAAAGCATTGTGCACACCTGTGCTGTATTAGGCAAAACATGGAAGAATTTTATTTATGTGACTATCTGTTCTATCTATGTCATCCTCAAGTTAGGTTAACCCTTAGCATTATTGAAGGAGCTCATTTTGTAAGTGATGCACATTTCCCATGATAAAATATCCTGTCTACCATAACAGGATAAATAATGTTTGATTAATTTCACATACTAGAGGAGATGTAAAACAATTTAAATAGAGAGATAGATATATTACCAAAGTTTGTGAATTAAATTTAGAAGAGTTGCTTCCTAAAATCAACTATATAGGGATTAACAGCACTTTCCATTGTTTAGCTAACAGATATAAAATGAAATATATTTTTCACATGTATTTAATGAGATATTTGAAAACAAAGTCCATAATGAAAAAATATCCCCTAATCACTCATCACACTCCATTGCTTTTGTAAAATCTCGAAAGATTTATGCATTCTTCACTTCTGCATCTCTGTGGCACTGTCAGCCTGAATACTATAACCATCCAGAGAACACAGCAGCACCCTCAGCTTTTCAGGTTACAGTAGAGATATCAGGCCAAAAGCTCTTCAACATCCATTAGTACTTAGTCAAGCGGTTACAGTTCATATGGTGTTACTTTATGGGTGACATTTAACATCTCTAGTCATTTACTTTGTCACTGGTTTATATTTTATGCTTACTAATAGTTTCAAATTCCTTAGAAGGCTGTAAAAACATCCCAATTACTTTGGATCTTGCCAAGCCAAAATATACTGTAATTAATTACACCAGTCTTCTTCCTCGCCTTCAGCAATATTCTGCTTTTCCTTTACTCTGAAATACTTCTTCTTTGTTCTGCAGTAATCAACTTCTGTGATGCCCCTGCCACAAATCCTGTAATTTTTTATTCATTTATTTATTTTTTTTGACAGGCAGAGTGGACAGTGAGAGAGGTAGAGACAGAGAGAAAGGTCTTCCTTTTACTGTTGGTTCACCCTCCAATGGCCGCTGTGGCCGGTGCACCGTGCTGATCTGAAGCCAGGAGCCAGGTGCTTCTCCTGGTCTCCTATGTGTGTGCAGGGCCCAAGGACCTGAGCCATCCTCCACTGCACTCCCGGGCCACAGCAGAGAGCTGGACAGGAAGAGGAGCAACCGGGACAGAATCCGGCGCCCCAACTGGGACTAGAACCTGGTGTGTCAGCGCCACAGGCAGAGGATTAGCCTATTGAGCCGTGGCGCCGGCCACAAATCCTAAAATGTTGACACAAAATTGAGACACCTGCCTTTTCCATGTGTTCCAGCTGCACACTTTTGTGTCCTCCTTTGTATGACTCTGTTTGGAAATAACCTATTTGTTTGTTTTGTTTCAGTTTATGTTTCTTGAGATATAGATTGTATAACTCCCATGTTGTGATTCCATTAGTTAGCACGTGGATGCAAACAAGTGGATAAAGCATGATTATACCAGGAGTTCTGATTCTTAACTCACAGTGACAATTAACTCTATGTACATCTATGGGAAAATTATATATAACAGTAACTTTCTACTATGGTCATGCGTACATATTTTCCCTCTTTTTAATGGCGATAAAGTTCTCAGTTTTTATAATGACTTAGACTTAGTTAACTATGAAGTCTTTGAGATAAGGGACATAATTATTTCTTTTCTTTCTAGGTATTACTGGACATGGATCTTGCAGGCTCTCCCTCTGGAAACTAATGAGAAATCAAATCCAACTCATAGTCTAGAGAATTACAATAATATTCAAATATTTTAAACAAAATGATACACTCTGAAAGACAAAAAAATATTCTTGACTGAACTCTACATATTTTCATGATTTCCTTTTCAATATATGATTTGAGTTTTTTATAGAACATATTTTTGTATTATATAAATATGATGAAGAGATAGTCTTTTATATTGTTACTTTTACTTGGAAAGCAGAGAGATGGGACGAGAAGGACACAGGGAGACAGTTCCCCTTTCACTGTTAACACTCCTCACATGCCTTACAATGGCTGTGGTTCAGCCAAGCCAAAAGCAGTAGCCAGAAACCCAGCCTAGGTCTCTCACATGGATGGCAGAGGCCCTACTACTTGAGCTATCACCTGATGTCTTCCACAGTTCACATTAACAGGAAGCTGGAATCAGAAGTGCAGCTGGCATTCACCTCAGGTACTCTACTATGGGCTGTGGGCATCCCAAACAGAATCCTATCTACTGTGTCCAATTTTGGGCACTAGGTGGAATTTTAAATTTTATCTTGGAATCTGTATGTAACCTTTAGATTAGGTTTTTTTTTTGACAGGCAGAGTGGACAGTGAGAGAGAGACAGAGAGAAAGGTCTTCCTTTGCCGTTGGTTAACCCTCCAATGGCCACCACGGCTGGCGTGCTGCAGCCGGCGCACCACGCTGATCCAAAGGCAGGAGCCAGGTGCTTCTCCTGGTCTCCCATGGGGTGCAGGGCCCAAGGACTTGGGCCATCCTCCACTGCACTCCCTGGCCACAGCAGAGAGCTGGCCTGGAAGAGGGGAAACCGGGACAGAATCTGGAGCCCCAACCGGGACTAGAACCCGATGTGCTGGCACCGCAAGGCGGAGGATTAGCCTATTGAGCCACGGCGCCAGCAAGATTAGGTTTTACAAAGGAAATCCAGTGTTGCTGACATACTCATGTCCATTTGCCAGCTGTTACACAGAACCCAAATTGTCATTAATAATATGGAGGAGTTAATTGACAGCTTATTTGTATTTTCAGAGTTTTATCACTATATACAGACCTAAATATTTTGACAGACATCATTTTCATATACTCGTACTGTGGCTGTTGTCTATGTTTGGATATATTACAATTGTTATAATTGTGTCAAATTTATATAACCTTAATTTCTGATGTAAATAAATCTTTCCTTATAGGCAAATAATGCTTACCTATGCTTTTCATCCTATCTGTTTTTTTGTTTGTTTTTTACTTTTGACTAATATTTTGGAAACAGTCTTAAAGTCCCAAGTTCTAGTACAAAGAATGTCTCCCCCTGTGCCATTTGAGAATAAACTAGTGATGACATTAGGCCATCACCATAGATTACTTTAGGGTGACTTTCCTACAAATGACAGCATTCTACATACCTACAACACAAACTTAAAATCAGAAAGGTAGCCCTGATACATTCTCTTAATCCTCAGATTATTTTCTACTTTTGCTACTCACTATAGTGCATTTTATGACAAAAAGTTCCCATTGAAATGCGTGGATTACATTTCTTGTCACATTTCTTAGCACCCTACACTCAGAACAGCTTGTCAGTCTTTCCATTAGCTACATAAATGTGCCTCATTTGAAGACTGAAGTCTACTGGTGTAGAAGGTCCCTCAAAAGGATTTTTTCAAGCTTTCATGCTATGAGGTTCAGATCATAGTTTTTGGTATAAGAGAGATGTGTTAGTGTGGGAAATGTGAAGTAGGTAGGGTATGTGGAGGGCTTCACTGTTAATGTAAAGGGCATCATCAACCCAGTTGGAAAAATAAGCCTTGTAAAGCATTGCAAAGGGCTCCATGAATTAATTGGGGAAAACAAGCACTGATGCCAAGATTGATGCAAATGGCCTGATCACCAGTTTCTGTTTATCATACATCTGATAAATTCCATCTGATAAATCCCAAGTGTATTATAAATCCTGAGATGAGGGGGTGGAGCCAAGATGGCGGATAGTGAGGACGTGTGCCTTAGTTTGGGAAAATAAACTTTCATAAAATCGGAATTACTGTAGCATCAGGAAAAGACTCAAGAAAAAAACTGCAGAGGAATCGCTTCCGGATCTTGTGGAGGAAACACAGAGGACTTACAGGGAACCCACCGCGTGGAAAACCAACCGAGACAAGCCGAGCGGCAGCGGCGGGAGAGGAGGCAGAGCCACAGAATCTCGCCAGCGCGGGAATGGAGGAGGGTAAGAAAGACAAAGACCTGAGAAGTCCGAGACATTGGGGGGAGGGGGAACAGAGGCCTCTCCCTTCACTCACCAAGCAAAACAAAGAGCACCGCGATTTTACATATGTAAAGCTCAGCCAAACTCAGTATCTTTAGCGAAACTGGAGAACACATTGAGGGCTGCATAAATTCTGTGTATGGTCCCAGGGGTAGATCAAACGAATACCCACAGAGGCTAGATTTCAACTACCCTCAACTCCACTCCCAACTGAGTCAAAAAAAAAAAGAGAGAGAGAGAGAGAGAGCGTCCCAGCAAGGAGCAAATAATCTGGGAGAGTCGCTCTTTACACAGCCTTAAAACTCAAGAAACAAGCATAGCTCTCTGGCCACACCCATCACAGCCCCTAAGGCTCCAACAAAACAGACAGCTCACTTAGAGGCATAGTATAACGAGAGAAAAAAAAAAAACACCACAAATTATCTCTAACTTGCCAAGCGGGAACGGAGGAGGGTAAGAAAGACAAAGACCTGAGAAGTCCGAGACATTGGGGGGAGGGGGAACAGAGGCCTCTCCCTTCACTCAAGAGCAAAACAAAGAGCACCGCGATTTTACATATGTAAAGCTCAGCCAAACTCAGTATCTTTAGCGAAACTGGAGAACACATTGAGGGCTGCATAAACTCTGTGTATAGTCCCAGGGGTAGATCAAACGAATACTCACAGAGGCTAGATTTCAACTACCCCCAACCCCACTCCCAACTAAGTCAAAACAAAAAAAAAAAAAGAGAGAGAGAGTGTCCCAGCAAGGAGCAAATAATCTGGGAGAGTCGCTCTTTACACAGCCTTAAACCTCAAGAAACAAGCATAGCTCTCTGACCACACCCATCACAGCCCCTAAGGCTCCAACAAAACAGACAGCTCACTTAGAGGCATAGTATAACGAGAGAAAAAAAACAAAAACAAAAACACCACAAATTATCTCTAACATGCCAAGCAAGAAACATAGAAGCGGAGGTACAAAGAACAAGGAAGGCACTATGACGCCCCCAAGTGAACAAGACATGCCAATGCAAGATTATGAAGATGAAGAGATAGAGCAAATGCAAGAAGCAGATTTCAAAAAATTCACAAGAACATTAAGAAGTTCTCAAAAACAAATTCTTGAACTACAGAAATCCTTAATGGACAAGATAGAAAATCTCTCCCGTGAAAATGAAATATTAAGGAGGAATCAAAATGAAATGAAACAACTAGTGGAACAGGAAATTGCGATAGTGAAAAAAAACCTCAATGAAATGAAGAACTCAATAGATCAAATGACAAACACATTAGAGAGCCTTAAAAACAGAATGGATGAAGCAGAGGAGAGAATATCGGAATTAGAAGACAGAGAACAGGAAAGGAAACAGTCAAATCAAAGAAAAGAAGAAGAAATCAGAAATCTAAAAAATACTGTCAGGAATCTACAGGATACTATTAAAAAACCCAACATTCGGGTTCTAGGAGTTCCTGAAGGCATGGAAAGGGAGAAAGGATTAGAAGGCCTTTTTAGTGAGATACTAGCAGAAAATTTCCCAAGTTTGGAGAAGGACAGAGACATCCTAGTACAGGAAGCTCATAGAACCCCTAATAAACATGATCAAAAGAGATCCTCACCACGACACGTCGTAATCAAACTCACCACAGTGAAACACAAAGAAAAGATCCTAAAATGTGCAAGAGAGAAACGACAGATTACTCTCAGAGGATCTCCAATTAGACTTACAGCTGATTTCTCATCAGAAACCCTACAAGCCAGGAGAGAATGGCGAGATATAGCCCAGGTACTAAGAGAGAAAAACTGCCAGCCCAGAATATTATATCCTGCAAAGCTCTCATTTGTGAATGAAGGTGAAATTAAGACCTTTCACAGCAAACAGACATTGAAAGAATTTGTCGCCACTCGTCCAGCCCTGCAAAAGATGCTTAAAGACGTGTTACATACAGAAACACAGAATCACGGTCACCAATATGAAAGAAGGTAAAGGAAGGAAACCTCAGAGCAAAAGATCACAGGAATCTCAAACCAGATATTAGAAAATATCTTTGGCAAATGGCAGGGCAAAGTTACTCCTTCTCAATAGTCACATTGAATGTTAATGGCTTGAATTGTCCAGTTAAAAGACACCGATTGGCTGATTGGATTAAGGAACAAAACCCATCCTTTTGCTGCTTACAAGAAACCCATCTATCCAACAATGATCCATACAAGCTGAGAGCGAAAGGCTGGAAAAAGATATACCACGCCAACAGAAATGAAAAGAGAGCGGGCGTAGCCATCTTAATATCGGACAACATAATCTTTACCACAAAAACTGTTAGGAGAGACAAAGAGGGGCACTATATAATGATTAAGGGATCCATTCAACAAGAAGATATAACGATTATCAACATATATGCACCTAATTACAGGGCACCAGCTTATTTAAAAGACTTGTTAAGGGACTTAAAGGGAGACTTAGACCCCAATACAATAGTACTGGGGGACTTCAATACTCCACTCTCAGAGATAGACAGATCAACAGGACAGAAGATCAACAAGGAGACAGTAGATTTAAATGACACTATAGCCCAAATGGATCTAACAGACATCTACAGAACATTTCATCCTACATCTAAGGACTTTACATTCTTCTCAGCAGTACATGGAACCCTCTCTAGGATTGACCACATACTAGGCCATAAAGCAAGTCTCAGCAAATTCAAAAGAATTAGAATCATACCATGCAGCTTCTCAGACCACAAAGGAATGAAATTGGAAATTGGCAACTCAGGAATCCCTAAAGCACGTGTAAACACATGGAGATTGAACAATATGCTCCTGAATGAACAACGGGTCATAGAAGAAATTAAAAGAGAAATCAAAAATTTTCTGGAAGTAAATGAGGATAACAGCACAACATACCAAAACCTATGGGATACAACAAAAGCAGTGTTAAGAGGAAAGTTTATATCAATAGGTGCCTACATCAAGAAATTGGAGAGGCACCAAATAGATGAGCTTTCAACTCATCTCAAGGATCTAGAAAATCTGCAGCAAACCAAACCCAAACCCAGTAGGAGAAGAGAAATAATTAAAATCAGAGAAGAAATCAACAGGATTGAATCCAAAAAAAATTACAAAAAATCAGCCAAACGAGGAGCTGGTTTTTTGAAAAAATAAACAAAATTGACACCCCATTGGCCCAACTCACTAAAAAAAGAAGAGAAAAGACCCAAATCAATAGGATCAGAGATGAAATGGGAAACGTAACAACAGACGCCACAGAAATAAAAAGAATCATCAGAAATTACTACAAGGACTTGTATGCCAGCAAACAGGGAAATCTATCAGAAATGGACAGATTCTTGGACACATGCAACCTCCCTAAATTGAGCCAGGAAGACATAGAAAACCTAAACAGACCAATAACTGACACAGAAATTGAAACAGTAATAAAGGCCCTCCCAACAAAGAAAAGCCCAGGGCCAGATGGATTCACTGCTGAGTTCTACCAGACATTTAGAGAAGAACTAACTCCAATTCTTCTCAAACTATTCAGAGCAATCGAAAAAGAGGGAATCCTCCCAAATTCCTTCTATGAAGCCACCATCACCTTAATTCCTAAGCCAGAAAGAGACGCAACATTGAAAGAGAATTACAGACCAATATCCCTGATGAACATAGATGCAAAAATCCTAAATAAAATTCTGGCCAATAGAATGCAACAACACATCAGAAAGATCATCCACCCAGACCAAGTGGGATTCATCCCCGGTATGCAGGGATGGTTCAACATTCGCAAAACAATCAACGTAATACACTACATTAACAGACTGCAGAAGAAAAACCATATGATTCTCTCAATAGACGCAGAGAAAGCATTTGATAAAATACAACACCCTTTCATGATGAAAACTCTAAGCAAACTGGGTATGGAAGGAACATTCCTTAATACAATCAAAGCAATATATGAAAAACCCATGGCCAACATCCTATTGAATGGGGAAAAGTTGGAAGCATTTCCACTGAAATCTGGTACCAGACAGGGATGCCCTCTCTCACCACTGCTATTCAATATAGTTCTGGAAGTTTTGGCCAGAGCTATTAGGCAAGAAAAAGAAATTAAAGGGATACAAATTGGGAAGGACGAAATCAAACTATCCCTCTTTGCAGATGATATGATTCTTTATTTAGGGGACCCAAAGAACTCTACTAAGAGACTGCTGGAACTCATCGAAGAGTTTGGCAAAGTAGCAGGATATAAAATCAATCCACAAAAATCAACAGCCTTTGTATACACAGGCAATGCCACGGCTGAGGAAGAACTTCTAAAATCAATCCCATTCACAATAGCTACAAAAACAATCAAATACCTTGGAATAAACTTAACCAAAGACGTTAAAGATCTCTACGATGAAAACTACAAAACCTTACAGAAAGAAATAGAAGAGGATACCAAAAAATGGAGAAGTCTTCCATGCTCATGGGTTGGAAGAATCAATATCATCAAAATGTCTATCCTCCCAAAAGCAATTTATACATTCAATGCAATACCCATCAAGATCCCGAAGACCTTCTTCTCAGATCTGGAAAAAATGATGCTGAAATTCATATGGAGACACAGAAGACCTCGAATAGCCAAAGCAATCCTGTACAACAAAAACAAAGCCGGAGGAATCACAATACCTGATGATTTTAGGACATACTACAGGGCAGTTGTTATCAAAACAGCATGGTACTGGTACAGAAACAGATGGATAGACCAATGGAACAGAATAGAAACACCAGAAATCAATCCAAACACCTACAGCCAACTTATATTTGACCAAAGATCCAAATCTAATCCCTGGAATAAGGACAGTCTATTCAATAAATGGTGCTGGGAAAATTGGATTTCCACATGCAGAAGCTTGAAGCAAGACCCATACCTATCACCTTACACAAAAATTCACTCAACATGGATTAAAGACTTAAATCTACGACCCGAAACCATCAAATTATTAGAGAGCATTGGAGAAACCCTGCAAGATATAGGCACAGGCAAAGACTTCCTGGAAAATACTCCAACAGCACAGGCAGTCAAAACCAAAATTAACATTTGGGATTGCATCAAATTGAGAAGTTTCTGTACTTCGAAAGAAACAGTCAGGAAAGTGAAGAGGCAACCAACAGAATGGGAAAAAATATTCGCAAACTAGACTACAGATAAAGGATTGATAACCAGAATCTACAAAGAAATCAAGAAAATCCACAACAACAAAACAAACAACCCACTTAAGAAATGGGCCAAGGACCTCAATAGAAATTTTTCGAAAGAGGAAACCCAAATGGCCAACAGACACATGAAAAAATGTTCAAGATCACTAGCAATCAGAGAAATGCAAATCAAAACCACAATGAGGTTCCATCTCACCCCGGTGAGAATAGCTCACATTCAGAAATCTACCAACAACAGATGCTGGAGAGGATGTGGGGAAAAAGGGACACTAACCCACTGTTGGTGGGAATGCAAACTGGTTAAGCCACTATGGAAGTCTGTCTGGAGATTCCTCAGAAACCTGAACATAACCCTACCATACAACCCAGCCATCCCACTCCTTGGAATTTACCCAAAGGAATTTAATTTGACAAATAAAAAAGCCATCTGCACATTAATGTTTATTGCAGCTCAATTCACAATAGCTAAGACCTGGAACCAACCCAAATGCCCATCAACAGTAGACTGGATAAAGAAATTATGGGACATGTACTCCATAGAATACTACACAGCAGTAAGAAACAATGAAACCCAGTCATTTGCAACAAGATGGAGCAATCTGGAAAACATCATGCTGAGTGAATTAAGCCAGTCCCAAAGAGAAAAATATCATTTGTTTTCCCTGATCGATGACAACTGAGCGCCAAAGAGGAAACCTGTTAAGTGAAATGGACACTATAAGCAACAATGAACTGATCAGCTCCTGTCCTGACTTTAGATGTACAATGTAATACTTTATCCTTTTTAGTATTTGTTGTTGTTGTTGTTGTTCTAGTACTATTGGTTGAACTCAGTAATTAACACACAATTATTCTCAGGTGTTTAAATTTTAACTGAAAAGTGATCCCTGTTAAATCTAAGAGTGGAAAAAGAGAGGGAGGAGATGAACAATTTGGAACATGCTCAATCGGACTGGCCGCAAATGGTGGAGTTAGAAATGTGCCAGGGGATTCCAACACAATCCCATCAAGATGGCATGTACCAATGCCATCGCACTAGTCCAAGTGATCAATTTCAGCTCACAATTGATAGCTCTGATAGGTCTAAGAGTCAAAGAGATCACACAAACAAGACAAGTGTCTGCTAATACTAACTGATAGAATCAAAAAGGGAGAGAAAGATCCAACATGGGAAGTGGGATACACAGCAGACTCATAGGATGGCAGATGTCCTAAACAACACTCCGGCCTCAGAATCAGCCCTCAAGGCATTCAGATCTGGCTGAAGAGCCCATGAGAGTATAGCAGGCATGGAAAGCCAAGATATCATGGGAAAAAAAAAGACCTAAATGAATGATCTCTGTGAGTGAGATCCCAGTGGAAAGAACGGGGCCATCAAAGAAGGAGATACCCTTCTCCGAAGGGAGGAGAGAACCTCCACTTTGACTATGACCCTATCGGAATAAGACCAAAGTCGGCGAACTCTAAAGGCTTCCATAGCCCTGGCAACTCATGACTAGAGCCTAGGGAGATTACTGACGCCATGAACAGGAGTGTCAAATTGTTAAGTCAGCAACAGGAGTCACTGTGTACTTATACCCCATGCGGGATCTGTCCCTAATGTGTCGTCTAAAGCCAAGTGATGCTATGACTGGTACTGAAACAGTATTTTTATACTTTGCGTTTCTGTGTGGGCGCAGACTGATGAGGTCTTTGCTAATTGTATACTGAAGTGATCTTCTGTATATAAAGAGAATTGGAAATGAAAAAAAAAAACAAAAAACAACCTGGTGTTAAAATGGAAATGGCATAGAAAATTAATTATTTTGAAAAAAAAAATTATGTGGGATCTCTGTCTTTAATGTGCTGTACATTGCTATTTAATGTTATAATTAGTAATCCAATGGTAGTTTTTTCACTCGATGTTGCTATGGGGGCAAAATGTTGAAACCTTTACCTAATATATACTAAATTGATCTTCTGTATACAAAGAGAATTGAAAATGAATCTTTACATGAATGGAAGGGGAGGGGGAGCGGGAGGGGGGAGGGTTGCGGGCGGGAGGGAAGTTGTGGGAGGGGGGAAGCCATTGTAACCCACAAGCTATACTTTGGAAATTTATATTCATTAAATAAAAGTTTAATAAAAAAAATAAAAATAAAAAAAAATCCTGAGATGAAGTGCTTAGTTCTGTGAAAACTTTTCATGTTTTACGTACATAAATCCCCACCCCTAGAATAGAATGTAGCAGAATTCTCTCCCATCCTATCTTGCCAATGCTTCTGCCTGTCCCATTTAAAAAAAACATTTTGCTAACATTGCCTTCACATCTCATTCATCAGCCTTATCCTTTGTCGTCAGTAGAACATGATCTGGAGGTTCAAAGCTGCACCATCTTGGGGACTCATCGGGAATACCCACTGACTATGTCAACGGTGAGTGTGAGAAGGCTATTGCTCTTTTTTCCCTTTTCTATCATCCCCGACTTCTTTGAACTACAAAACTCTGGATGCTAGTGGCTGGAGGAAATCTGGAGATCATGGGCTCAGGCCAAGGCACTCGTCAGTGAGCAACCAAAAGTCTCGAAATGGAACCCAGCCACTGACCACTCAAATACCATATTAGCTGAGAGCAGCGCCATCTTTCCTGTTACTTCTTGATGAATGTCTCTCCTCAGTGGATGAAAAGTGAAACTCTGGATTTCCCTTTCAAGTGTCCTACTCATAGTGAGTCAAGAAGTCTGACAAGACATTTCAGGCTACTGAAATGAATTGGGAATGATGCTGCTCTGTCTCTGTGCTTCATTTAAACCAATTAAAATATTTAGAAAACTGTATCAAAGCAGGACCTCACCTCTTATATGTGACTCCTGGCACAAGTGCTGGAATGCCAGCACTACACGGCTTATACACACTTCCTCCATTTTACTTTTTCTTTCTCAGCTTGCCACAATCCCTTCCGTTATTCTATGGCTACAAGAACACACTCTGTCCCTCAAATTGCCCTCATATTCTCTGCTGAATTGCCAAAATACAAGTTCCTGAACCCACCACTCAGTCTTCTGAACCATTTGGCTCACCTTCAAACTGTTTAACTCCTGACTTTAAAGACCTTAGTGGTGTGTCCTATTATATTGTATGATTCAGCAAAACTCCCCCATGATACTTCTGGGACAAAATCATTTGGCATGGCATACAATACCTGAGCACATGTTCACCTATCTTGGTTTTCCTTTGTTGGGATTCATTTTAAATGCTCTTTCAATGGCCTACATTTTAGAGGTGCAGGTTGGAGGTGATTTTTGTCATTCTATCAGATTCCTTGACCCTTCTATGATTCATAATTCCTCTGTCCAGGAGGCTAAGGGTAGTACCTCTGCCAGACATTAGATTCAAGTACTCTGATTGAAACCCTTTTCTCTGAGGTCTCCCGCCAGTTTCAGGACCATAAAATCTGGCTTAAGGACACGGTTGATGGGATTCCTGTATCATTAAGATCAAAAACAGCAGCAGGGGAATGTACTCATAACAACCAACCACAAGAAGTTTTGTGGGTACCATAGCATAACTAGTGTAGCAAGTTCAGGTTTGGAAGAATTCCCTGTGGAGGACAAATGGCTACAGTAGTTTTCATAACCATGAAATATAGTATATTTACTTTTAGATACCTTAGATACAGAGCGACAATGGACCTGCTTTTAAGCTGACAGAAATTCAGAGGGTGTCCTCCTCTTTAAGCATCCAATATCTGCACTGTTCCTGTGGTCAGGAACATGGGAGAGGATCAAGTGTGTATTAAACATATGAAAAGACTGGTGCAAGAGGCTGAGAGCTCCTCTGAATTGCAGTCCTCTCCTTGGCCTTCTTCAATATCGCAGTGTCTCTTCAGGGCTGGGCTTGTCCAAGTCCTTTGGCAAGATTATGTAGCTGACCTCTTGTCACTGATGGCCTTCTCTGAGAGCAAGCAGTTCTCAAGCAAATTAGACACATTACTTCCCCTTCATTCAATCCAGAGGATGGAACAAGAGAGTCTGAGAAGTCATCCCCTATGGAAATCAGAGCTGCTGTGGGAATGGGGTGACTTAGTTCTTGTGAAGACTCTCCCCACTAACACTGCCTCCCTTCAGTCCTTTCATGGATATTCTGTCTACCTCTGCTGCAGTTGGTGGTCTACAACTCATGGATCCAGATGACCCAGATAAACCCCTGGACTCGACACGGGCTTGGAGACTGAGGGCAGCAACTCCCTGCAGAGGGATTGTCCACTCAGTATCCGTGCAAGTCTGTAGAGGATGACAGGCCTTTTAAAAAGATACACCAAAGATAAGTAATCATTTTCTTGACAGTGGGTCCCTAGTTCATCCTTCTGTCCACAGTTTCAGGACTCTGTCAGGTAAAAGGGCAGAGAGAAATGGATCTAGGTGAAAATGGAGGAATAACCCAGAGTATATTGAAAATAGGAATGAATAGACTCAAGTCAGAGAAATAAGGATAGGTATTACTATAAATCACTCCAATATTATGCACTTGAAGAGTAGTTATCCATATGTGGGTTGACACCTCCCCTGATGTGACCCTTGTTCAACTCACTTGCACCCAACTATCACAGTCCAAAATGTCTGAGTGCCCATTGGTGGGCCACCCAATCTGCTTCAAACAATCGTTTGTGTGATGAAAATTTCCAACAAGCATGTGACTAGGTATGCACCATAATTTTTTACTTTTTTGAAGCCTGTAGTCTGAAAGCCCCAGTGTCATTTAGGTGAGTTACAGGATAGGCTCTCATGCTTTCATGATGAGATTGTTGCCCAATGATTGTGGGACTGATGATATGGATAGAAGTTGGAGCAGAGATGTGCCAACAGTACACATATTACCTGATTCTATTAAACCAGTGATCAGATATAAATTACATAAGGATTTTATTGTTGGAAACTGACAATATACAGTGCCAGGACTTGGAAGTTAGAGCTGCAAAAAGAGACAGAACAGTATTGCCATAGCAAACCTAACTATGGTTGTACTGTCAGAGTTATATTATTTTTTAAGATTTATTTATTTATTTATTTGAAAGAGTTACACAGAGAGAGGAGAGGCAGAGAGAGAGACAGAGAGACAGAGAAAGTCTTCCATCCATTGGTTCACTCCCCAATTGACTGCAATGGCTGCATTGATCCGAAGGCAGGAGCAAGGAGCTTCCTCTGGGTCTCCCAAGTGGGTGCAGGAGCCCAAGGATTTGGGCCATCTTCTACTGCTTTCTCAGGCCATAGCATAGAGCTGGATTGGAAGTGAAGTAGCCAGGTCTCAAACCATTGCCCATTTGGGATGCTGGTGCTTCAGGCCAGGGCATTAACCTGCTGCACCACAGCACTGGCCGCGATGATGTCTTACTAATTCTGCTTCCATTTAACAGCTCAAATGGACTCACTTTCTCCACTGCCACCATTCAAGTTCCATGTACTGTTTTGTCATTCCAGTTACTCTGCATAGCAAATTATCCCCCAATATAATGTGAAACAACAATTTTTTCTGTTCCTGGAATCTGTGGTTCAGGAGCTCAGACAAGTCACAGCATTGATTGCTCATCTGTGTTCCCCAGTAGTGGAGTTCTTGGCTGGAAGATATGCAAGTTAAAATTATGCATGTGTCTGGCAGTTCACATTGGCAGTTCTTTGGTGGTCTCAGTTCCTCTTCATAGAGACTTCTTTTCCCTGGAGTCTCTCCATATGGGCTTATAGAAACAGAAACAGAAACAGTGTGTGTGTGTGTGTGTGTGTGTGTGTGTGTGTGAGAGAGAGAGAGAGAGAGAGAGAGAGAGAGAGAGAGAATGAATGAATATGAGAGCAAGCACCAAGCAAAAACTATGTTGTCTTTCATAACTCAGCTTTGAAATATGCAGCATCACTTCCTGAGATTCTATTTGTCAAGGCAGTTAAAAAAATGTCATCTAGGTTCAAGGCATAAAAAGAATGAAATCTTGCCTTTTGTAACAAAATGAATGCAATGGGAGACCATTATGCTTGGAGAAATAAGCCAGGCCCCAAAGGCAAATGTATTTTTCTCTGGTTTGCATATATAGAGAGTACCAAAAATGTAATGAATATAAGTGAAATTTATAGCTTGAGATTTGATTATTGTTTATAACCCTTTTCTATCCTTCTGCAAAATAATGGCCTGTCTACTTTCTACTTGTTGGATAAAATAAATTGAAAGCACTTTATTGCAAAAATTAAAAGAAAAAAGGGAAAGATGAGGGAGCAAGTGTAACCTGTAGCATTTTGAGCTTAAAACTGAATATATGAAATACATGAAATCTTTCTTTATATAAAAAAGTAAATAAAATAACAATAAAAATAAAAAATAAATAACCCCAGCAATGCAAATGCTGTCTTGTGTGAGTCCTGTCATGCTTTTAGGAACACTTCTCTTCTGTTCTTTTCTCTGTTTAGCCCAGTGGAAGAAGAACATTGTTCACTTTTCTCTGGCTTTTCATCCTTTTAAATCTCTGCAACTCTTCCATGGATATCGTTAATGTGATGTCAGCTTGTAGTGCAAGGTTTAAGGCTAGATTTGAGGAGAGTGCTGCACACAGCACTTGATGATTAAGTGTGGTTGACCAATGATCTGACTAGTAAAACAGCAATAATAAAAGTTTGTTCCATAGCTATTGTCCCCCACCATCTAATCTCGGTTAGGATTCACTTGGCTTCTTGAATCTATAGTTCTGTGTCTCAGATTAAACATAACCAAATGTTGTAGAGCTAGCCTCCCCATTTCTTATTCTTTTTTAAAGATTTATTTATTTATTTGAAAGAGTTACACAGAGAGGTAGAGACAGAGAGAGAAAGAGGTCTTCCATCCGCTGGTTCACTCCCCAGATGGCTGCAACAGCTGGAGCTGTGCTGATCCGAAGCCAAGAGCCAGGAGCTTCCTCCAGGTCTCCCACATGGGTGTAGGGGCCCAAGGACTCAGGCCATCTTCCACTGCTATCCCAGGCCATAGCAGAGACCTGGATCAGAAGAAGAGCAGCTGGGACTAGAACTGGTGCCCATATGGGATGCTGGCACTTCAGGCCAGGGCTTTAACCTGCTTTAACCCACTTTAACCATGCCAGAGTGCCACATCCCCCCTCCCTCATTTCTTCTTAAAGTTTCATGCATTCCATGGTTTATTCAGCTCTCTTTCACACATTCTGGATTCTTATTTTTTCTTTCTTTTTTAGATTTCATCAATTACCCTTTTCTGCAACGTCAAGTCTATTATGTCCCATCCAGTGAATTTTAAATTTTGATAGTACTTTTTAAGTACGATTTTCATTAAGACCACCTTTAGTGAAAGATTAATCTTTAAAAAATATCCCAGAATCTGCTCTAACAAATAAGTGCTAAGGAGTAAACAGCAAAGCATAGCAGTGTATGTTTTGATATGTGGCAAGTTAAAATTCTTGTTGGTCTCACTAAGACCATTCTTTTCTCTAATGTTGTCAAAACTTGTAGCAAAATGGCATGTGTCATGTGAGTGGTTGGTACAATGAGTAACTGTAGGATCTTGCTCATGTTCCCTTTTAGACTTGTGACTTTTATAATCATATGGAATGATCACAGCACAATGCACGGAGACCTGACCACCTCTCGGATTTGCACCCACTTTCTTTACAATAATGGTTTCAAGTCTTCTCTTATGGTAAATGCCACCCTACTTCTTCACTCCCATTTGCATCAGGCAGCCTTGTTTCCCATGACAGATTTATTAAAAGAGACACCCTTTTCCTTACTGAGATTTTATCACCACCCACTCTGTTGAAACTATTCACAAGTCCCTGATCACTTACCCATGAAGAGCATACTGGATGGGGAATCAACAATAAGGAAACCATGAACATAGCTGATGATGTACCTGTGATATATTTAGCATTATTTTATAATACTGCAGCATACCGATCCAATATGAATGCGTGGTTACACACCTTTAGGGAAGTTTATACTTTTTGCCTATACCTCTTAATGGGAGTATATCATCTCTGTATTGATTAAGAAACACCCACAGTCTGAATGAAGCCCAAGGAAGAAACTGTTTCATTTGGGTGAGAAATTATTAATATCATACCTTATGAAGGGGGGAGAAGGCTGTGTATTTTCACATAGGAAGACTCATTTTTTGTCACAAAGTGAGCTCTTTAAGTGTTAGAAATAAGTGTCTCAAGGTTTTTTAAATTTTCTAGTTAGACATTCTGCCTGTCATGTACTGATGAAGGTATACAGAAGGCAGCCATTCCAGCATGTAGAGGCTCTGGTTAAAATGCTTAGAATAAAAACAAATTTATCTCATCTGACATAAGTAGCTGATGAAACCAGTGAACTGTTATCTTGAATTCCTAGAATTTACAACCTATTTATTGGTGTATTATTGACAGATCCCAACGTATAAAGAAGAATGTGCTACCATTCTACTGCAGCATGGTGCTGACCCAAGCCATATGGATGACAATGGAAACACTGCACTCCACTATGCAGTGTATCATGAGAACACAATAACTGCAAAACAACGAATTCTAAACAATGCTGATATTGAAATAAGAAGGTATAATACACCCCACTTTATTTTCAAACTGTTTAAAATACGCTTGTTATCATATAGCCATTCATAAAGTCAGTTTTCCATATTTGGAAGCTCAGGCATCTCTTGAATGGAAATATTGTAAAATAATTGCCTAAGGCTTCACCTTAAACATTGATACTTTTACAAAAGCATTAGGACATCCATTTGATGGACAACCTGGCAGATTTAAATACAAGTTGATTATAATTTAAGTGTTGGGAAATTGCTAATTGGGTGTTATGAGTGCTTTTGATGACATGTTGGGGCCTGATTTTCTGGTAAAATAGATGATACTAAAGAAAATAAAGATTTGACATGCCAGTACTTGCTGTATACAAAACCATTTGGAAACAGACCCTTAGCTGATATAAAAACGCTAGGCTGAATGTGGCCACGAAATATTTTTAGTTTGTCTTAATGAATTGTGCCAGTGTATAAAATTTAGAAGACCCTAACAGAAATCTGAATTTCCAGCTTTCCTTAAAGAATCAAATCAGGTATCCTTTGAGCTCCTAATCTGAGTGGTATGCTGTGCATCGTCTGCCTGCTCATACGAACCAAAGTTCTCCAGGTTGCTGCTGTCTGTACCTGGAGAACACGTGATACATGCTTTTGTAATCTTTGTGAAACATATCATGGAATCCTTCCATTGTGGTGCAGTACATAATTTGTGTGCAAATAAATATTCTTGGAAATATATATTAGAAAACGTTGCTAGAGATAATAATAATGTAGGTTGTTGATTCAATAACAATATTTAAAGCCTGTACTACTATGTCTTAGGGTTTGGGGCTGTAGGTATATAAGATACAGTCTTTGCCCTCAAAAAGCTCTTGGTTTGGGTGGGAAGCAGTTAAGTAATTATACTACAGCCTGAAGAATGCTTTCAGAGAAGCAAAGCATCTTGGAGCTAGTAAATGCTCAAAGTGTGTTTTGGAGATGACTGCATTTCATGTGATGATGCTGTTGAGAGGGGATTTTTAAAAGGAAGGTGCAGCATAGGTGAAAGCACAGAGGTGGAAATGAAGAGCTTCTGTTCATTTACTTCTATACTGTATTCACAGTTTGTAGGGTTTGACAATTTGAAGGGTTTGAAATGTTTTCAGTCCAGTTGAGAAATGTGTAAAATTGCGAATTATTCATGTTTTACAGCATAGCATCACACCACTTTTAGTTGCTGTCTGAAAATAAAGAGAACATGGTGAAATTTATAATTAGAAATAGAGACATTGTTAACACAGTGGATAATATGAATAGGTATCATAATGGTGATTGAAGTCAGAAGTATTAAAGTAATAAATTAAATATTAACATATTACTGAGATATAATAAAAACAACGCAAGTCATCTATTATTTACAAAAGCAGTTAAATAGTGCAGCACAAAGAAGCACATGTGATAGTAATCAGATTCCCTTGTGATAGTGACTGGTGTTTTCCAAGTTTTTCCACATGAAGCTTGTAGCTGATAATGCAATCGAATGCCCCCTGGTACATGCAGGGGTCAATTACTTGAGCTGTCACTGCTGCCTTTCAAGGATCTACATTACTAGGAGGCTGGAGTCAGAAGCTGGATCTGAGAATCAAATGCTGGTACTTTTTTTTGACAGGCAGAGTTAGACAGTGAGAGAGAGAGAGAAAGGTCTTCCTTCCGTTGGTTCACCCCCCAAATGACCACTACAGCCAGCGCTCTGCGCCCATCTGAAGCCAGGAGCCAGGTGCTTCTCCTGGTCTCCCATGCGGGTGCAGGGCCCAAGCACTTGGGCCATCCTCCACTGCACCCCCGGGCCATAGCGGAGAGCTGGACTGGAAGAGGAGCAACCAGGACAGAATCCGGCGCCCCAACTGGGACTAGAACCCGGGGTGCCAGCACCGCAGGCGGAGGATTAGCCAAGTGAGCCATGGCGCCGGCTGAATGCTGGTACTTTGATATGGGAGGAAAGCACCTTAAGCAGTGTTTTAAATGCTAGGGTAAATGCCCGTTCCTGATTTTTTATTTGTTAACTAATATGGGCAGAGAAGAAAGATAATTTTAGCTAGATAACTTTTTCTTTTTTTTTTCTTTTTAAAGATTTATTTACTTATTTGAAAGGCAGAGTTACAGAGGCAGCAGAGAGAGAAAGAGAGGTCTTCCATCTGCTGGTTCACTATTCAAATGGCTGCAAGGCCTGGAGCTGCTCCAATGGCTGGAGCTGGGCAGATCTGAAGCCAGAAGCCTTGAGTTTCTTACAGATCTCCCACATAGGTTCAGGGGCCCAAGCACTTGGGGTATCATCTACTGCCTTCTCAAGAGACAGCAGAGAGCTGGATTGGAAGTGGAGCAGCTGGGACTTGAACAGGCACCCATGTGGGATGCCAGAACTGCAGGCAGCGGCTTCACCTGCTATGTCACAGTGCCGGTCCCGATAAGCTTTTCTTTTAATGAACAAAAGTAATGGGTAAGAAAGTGAAAAGACCCACAAGACTGAGTTTTCGTTCCTAGATGTCCCACCTGCTAGGTATATGACTTTGTGAAGATTACCTCTGCAAGATTTTACACACATAAAATTTTATTCAGTACCTGGCACATGCTTATCAGCATTGTTAACTGAAGCCATCATGATGATTATTACCATAATAATATTATAGCTGTAAGCCTGCAAAGAGTTGTCACTTATCTGACCTCCAACTGAGTGTGATACATAGTTTATTATGTCAAACTAGGGCAAAAATGGAGAATTATCTGTTTAAACAGTTGCTTAAATAAGTGATCTCAACAGAGTTATTGTCCTTTAAAGGACTTTAAATTAGTGACTTCTCCAATGGAATACCTCCATGGAAGCAGAGGCTGCCTTTTGATCCTTTCTCTTTGTTCCTGGAGGTAATTGACAGGGATGAGCTCTTTGCTCTCAGGATGCCTCTGTCTGTTAATATTTGTAAATGGTGCATACTACATATGCAAGCCATTAAATTGATAAAATATATCAGGTTAGTTACTTAAGTAACTTTATTGAGGTTTCTGGCAGTGATGTATCTGTTAGTTTAGAACAGCCCACATGCTTGCTGCACAGGAGAAAGCAACCATGTCTTCATCAGGAAGAGGTGTCTGTATCTTGTTAAGATAGCTCTGCACTCTCTGCAGGGGAGCATTCTCATCTTGAATTTAATATGTAAGTGGTGACAGTAAAATGCTAGTCAAGGTTTCATTGACATCTAAATTTAATTATAACTATTTCATTTTAGATGAGGTAAGATTTTGTGATTTTGAGAATGACAGTGAGTATACATCATCAATGAGAAACCAAGTAAAAGGGTTGACTACTTAGAAGCAGCAATGGGCATCAGATTCTTTATCTCAGGAAATTTGGAGACCTTTAACCTGAGAGGTCCCAATGTTAACTATGTCAGTCCAAGTATAACACCTGTGCTTGGGGTTCCGAATAGTGTCACATCTTTGCCTTTTCTAATTAATTAGTGAGATCCTGAAATTTCCAATTTAGCAGGAAATCTATTATCTTCCCCCAGGAGCTATTTTCTAAATGCTTCTGCTTGAATTATCCAAGAAATTAACACAACAAAGACAGTCCTTCAAGGACACAGCAAGATTAGGCAAGTTCTTTTTTTTTAACTTTTATTTAATGAATATAAATTTCCAGTGTATAGCATATGGATTACAATGGCTTCCCCCTCCCATAACTTCCCTCCCACCCGCAACTCTCCCCTCTCCCGCTCCCTCTCCCCTCCCATTTGCAACAAGATTCATTTTTAATTCTCTTTATATACAGAAGATCAATTTAGTATAAAGGTTTCAACCGTTTGCACCCACATAGAAACACAAAGTGAAACATACTGTTTGAGTACTAGTTATAGCATCAAATCAAAATGTACAGCACATTAAGGACAGAGATCCCACATGAGGAGCAAGTGCACAGTGGCTCCTGTTGTTGACCCAACAAATTGACACTCTAGTTTATGGTGCCAGTAACCACCCTAGGCTCTCGTCATGAGTTGCCAAGGCTATGGAAGCCTTCCAAGTTTGCCGACTCTGATCATATTTAGACAAGGTCATAAAAGACAGGGTGAGGATAGTAACCAATGATCCTAAGAGTGGCATTTACCAGGTTTGAAAAATTATACAGCATTAAGTGGGGAAGAGGACCATCAGTACACACAGGTTGGGAGTAGAGCCATTGGTGGTAGAGTAGAGGTATGATTACAAAGGAATGAGGCCCAAGTGCACTAGACAGGGCCTAGAACAAAGGACAGAGTCTTATTAGAGGAGCTAAGAAAGGTGCTGTCTAAGCTACAAGTAATTTTTCTGATTGAGAGGCAAATAGAACCTGATAGAAGGGGCTTGATAATAATCTGGTGGGCTTTAGGCCTTGTAAGTTAAGAGGCCCAGACCTATCTATCTCTTCACATGGGGTATATCCTAAGGGAGGTGTGAACCTCCTAGGGGAAGGCACTCTGTTGACTTTCATTACTTGGCTGGCCTGGGAGGAGAGCTGGCCAGGTAAAGGCAGGGGGCATCTCTAACAAGAAATTTACAGTTCTGCCTGCAATGTTGCTGACCCTACTTGGCCGTCCCCTCAGCTGCAGTGGTCACTTTGGAAGTTGGGCTGAGTGAAGGGCTTTTCAGCTTAGAGCCAATAAGATCTGTGGCTCTGACCTGGGCATCCTTCGACTCCAGGGCAGGTCCATTTCCAGTGATCCAACTCTTGGCAGAGCTGCCAGGGCTCTTCACAAGCTGACTTCTGCTGAAGCCCAGGCTTACCACATTGAAAGCCACTGCAGTGGACTGGCCTGTTGGGTCTCCTTGAGGGCAGATCACTGTACAGATCAGCCATTAATAGGCCTGCCACCCATTGCTTCTGATGCCTAGCTTTCTTTTCCTCCTGGTTTGTGTTAAAGCAGACCAGAGGATGCAAGTCAAGGGATTGCCCAAGACCCATCTGTAATCTTCGCTGGCCTGAACTACAAGTCTATAGTCACAGGCATGTTCTGTAGTACTTTTTCTAAGGTAGACAATGCCCATGAGGAAAATTATATTCTCACTTTAAAACTTTCTTTCCCTTTGGTCTGAAAGGGAGGTTTTTTCTACTTACTGTATACTTGGATGATGGCGAAGTGAATCTAGCTATGAGATTATTATTTAAGTTCTTATTTTGGCTATGCTATTACAGAAAAATGTTAGCCATCTCTTTTATAAGGTCTAAAGATTAAATTGTGTGTCCTACAGATTCCTTCATAATAGAATTAGTTTCCTACCTTGAAGAGAATAGAGAAATGAAAGAACAAGTTGGGCTTAGAATAGAGAAATGAGGGAGCAAGTCCTAGATCGCTTGCTGACAATAGCAATATTACATGAATACTTAGCAAACCGTTTCAACCATTAGATAACAACTTAAGAAAACATTTACCAGAAGGTCCAATGCCTTCTATAAATTTTAAGAATCATGTATTTGAAAACACCTCTTAAATATCTAACATGGTGTAGTTTGTTTAACCAGTAAACTTAAGCACAACCATCTAAAATGTTTTTAGTTCCTTTCTACCAACAAGTTTAAAACATATGATACACAGATTCAGGTCACACAAATTAAAATGTATCTTTGATTTTAGCAGCTTAAATTTATGGACAATCTTATCTATAAGCCATTTAAAATAAAACTCTTAATAAAATTTCCCCATGTGGACATACAATATGTACACACATATAACATAGCATAATAGACCAATATAGCAACTTTAATAATAGCTTTTAAAATCTAACTCTTTTTGTAAATTGCCAATTGATTTGAATTGCTTTTTGTTTTTAGTAACCTCAGTTAACCATACTTTCTCTCAGTTGGTGCTGTTAATACATTATTGGCTTCATCTGTTTACAGAGCCATCCCAAAGTACTGAGTACAATGGAAGTGGCTGGGAAAAGTCCATAGGAACCTATAGGAGGACAGCTAAACACAGAACCAACAACGCTTTAGTTTTATGAGCAGCACATCATATATAACTGTGGATGACAAAAGACTTTAAGTCGCCATGTTTAAAATTATAAACTCATCAACCAACAAGAAACACTTGCTTACTTCACAGTATTTTTGAAAGCACCTGTAGGATTTTACAAGTATTTAACCTTTTAGGCCTCTGGGGCCTTCTCATTAAGATAACTATCATGTCTAGTAACACAAGATCATTAGACTTTTTAATTCTCAAACATTTGTATTGATAGCATTTTCCATTATAGAAACTAAAGTTTGGTACCACATCACATCTTGACAGTCCTTCTAATATGATCCAAATAGCCTGATTAGTTGGTGTCTCTATAAGATGAGAGACATAGGTCCTTCGATTTTTTCAGTTGGGCCCAAACTGGAAAAACCAAAGTCCAGGTGAAAGGATTAGGCAGGTTAGGTTTAAAATGGAGTTGCTTGAGCTAACTGCATATTGTTCTGCTTCTGTGCAAAATGGCTGGGCTTGCAAAATGCTTTCATAAGATAACTGAATTTTAGCTGATTTAGGAACTATGCTAAGGTTTTAGGAACTATAAAGGCAGAAGTTAACCGAAAATATACCCAACTCATGTCCTGTTACACCATGTTGACCCCCTGTCCTTGCTTGCTCAAGTAAAAATTGGAAAAACCCCAAGGCATGTACAGCATATAACTTGTTCCCTTTTGGAAACCCCCTGTACTTTGTTCCTTTTTACCCTGAAAAAACCCTTTATTTTGTAATTTTTCATAATATGCTAATATTGTGGTTTTAAGCCTTAAATACTTTGTGCGATTGATGATCGGGGCCTCTCTTTTTGCACGGCACCCGAGGGTGTTGTTGTACTTTGAGATGGCCCATTTGCAAATGTAATAAACTTCCTCATGCTCTTTGCATCGATTGGAGTGGAGTCTGTGCATCTGGGGTCGGTCGAATTGTGAGACACCTGCCGAGGGGTCTAACATTTTTGGGGGCTCGTCCGGGATTGGAGACCCCAGACTCACGCTCCATCTCCCAATCGGAGGTAAGTTTTTTTCTGTTCTGTGTATTTCTGTGCGTCTAATTGTTTATTAGTGAAGGAGACCTGCCCAGGCAGCGGGCGCAAGGCGCCGAAGGAGTGGAGCCAGTAAAAGGAAGGGGCAAACGTGTCCGAGACCCCTGGCTCAGGCCCTGGAGGACGCTCCAGTGGTGGTATTCTGGGAGAGATTGGCTAAGGACAGACGTGTCCGCGAGGCCGCTCTCACCATTTGGTAGGGAAAAGCTTCCCCGGGGAGCCGGACGGGTGGCAGCCGCTCCGCTCCCATCGGAAGTTCTGCTTTCAGTTTTGTCTCGGTCTGTGGTTGCGCGCAGTGTCTTTGTGAGTTTTGTAATTGTCTTCTGTGTTATAATCTTGCTGCTACCCTTCTTCTCCAACATGGGACAGGGATTAACTACACCTTTAAGTCTTACTTTAGATCATTGGAGAGAGGTCCGGGAGCGGGCCCAAAACTTGTCTGTGAGAGTGCAGAAGAAGAACTGGACAAGTTTTTGCACGTCCAAGTGGCCAGCCTTCAATATCGGGTGGCCACGGGATGGGACTTTTGACTCTCGAATTATCTTACAGGTGAAGAGCCAGGTCTGTAAGGAAGGGAAGGAAGGGCACCCGGATCAAGTGCCCTACATCTTTGTGTGGGAGGACCTGGCGCAATACCCCCCGAAATGGGTAAAACCCTTTCTCCCAGCCGACCGAATCGTGGCGGGACCAGGTGCCATACCTGCCCTGCCTCCGTCCGTAACACCCCTAAAACCACAACTCGCGGATCAGGGCGGGCCCCCATCAGTTGACATTTTCGTGTGGGAAGACCCGGCGCAAAACTCGTTGGTCGGCCCTGCCTCGACCCTTTACCCATTGAAGGAGTTAGACCCCCTCAAGACAAAAAAGCCCTCGATCCTCCCAGGTGGGCAGGAGGATCTTTTGCTTTTTGATACTCCACCACCTTACGTACCCCCCCCCCCCCCGAGAGAGCCTACGGCACCTTCCCCAGATTCTACGCAAGGGGAAAGAGGGGAGGATCCCCCGGCTCGTTCAACCCCCATGAGTGCCAGGCTACGCTTGCGTCGGGGAGGGGGGAGTGAGGGCGACCAGTGGGAGGCTCAGGCTCTCCCACTTCGTTCAGTGGGGGATCAGATGCAATACTGGCCGTTCTCAGCCTCAGATTTGTACAATTGGAAAACCCATAACCCGCCTTTTTCTCAAGACCCACAAGCTTTGACAGGATTGATTGAATCTATTCTTTTAACCACCAACCGACCTGGGATGACTGCCAGCAGCTCCTGCAGGCTCTCCTGACCACGGAGGAGAGACAGCGAGTTCTCACGGAGGCTCGGAAGAATGTTCCAGGGGACAATGGTCAACCTACCCAACTGCCAAACGAGATTGATGCAGCATTCCCGTTGACCAGACCAGATTGGGATTTTAATACGGCAGCCGGTAGGGAACGACTCCGTCTCTATCGCCAGATTCTCCTGGTAGGTCTCAGAGGGGCAGGGAGACACCCCACCAATTTGGCTAAGGTACGTGCCATAACCCAGGGTAATGAAGAGACCCCGGCGGGGTTTCTGGAAAGATTAATGGAGGGATACCGGATGTATACCCCGTTTGACCCCCAGGCTCCAGACCGGCAGTCGGATGTAATAATGTCCTTCATCGGCCAATCGGCCCCAGACATCCGAATGAGACTGCAGAGACTGGAGGGCCTACAGGGTTATACATTGCAGGACCTCCTAAAAGAAGCAGAGAGAATCTTTAACAAGAGAGAAACAAAGGAGGAAAAAGAGGAAAGAATGCAGAAAGAACAGGATCTGAGAGACAAAAAGAAAAATAGGGAACTAGCTAAAATCTTGGTCACCGCAGTGAGCGAATCAAATAGACAAGATAGGGTTGGTTATAGTAGAGGTCAGACAAGGAAATACCCGGGAGACAATAATAAACCGCGGATAGGACGAGACCAGTGTGTGATTTGCAAGGAAAAAGGACACTGGGCCAGAGATTCTCCAAATAAGAACGCCATCAGAAGAAGAAAGGAGACAGACATTCCAGTCCTTCCCCTGGGGGAGGACGATGACTAGGGGAGTCAGGGCCAGGAGCCTCCCCCTGAGCCCCGGGTAACCTTGAGAGTGGGAGGCAGGCCGGTCACGTTCATGGTGGATACCGGAGCTCAGCACTCTGTCTTAAACAAAAATATTGGCCCCCTTAGCTTGAAAACTTCTTGTGTCCAGGGAGCGACTGGGAGAAAAATGTACCGATGGACCACAGAACGCCAGGTAGACCTAGCCACTGGTCGGGTCACCCACTCATTTCTTCTAGTGCCAGACTGTCCATATCCCTTATTAGGAAGAGACTTGTTATCTAAGGTGGGAGCCCAGATCCACTTCCAGAAGGAAGGAGCCTCAGTAACAGACTCTAGGGGGCGCCTTCTGCAAGTATTGACTCTGCAATTAGAAGATGAACACCGCCTATACGACGAAAAGAAAGTAGGAACTCCGCTAGCCCCTGAGTGGATAAAAAGGTTTCCGGGTTCTTGGGCAGAGACCGGAGGAATAGGATTAGCAATTCAGCAGCCACCCATAATAGTAAATGTAAAGCCTACGGCTGAACCAATATCTGTACGGCAGTACCCTATGACTAAGGAAGCTAAGGATGGAATCCGGCCCCACATCAAGAGACTGTTGGACTTGGGAATATTAAAGCCCTGCCAGTCCCCCTGGAACACACCCCTACTGCCGGTACGAAAACCGGGCACAAATGATTTCCGACCCGTGCAGGACTTACGCGAGGTAAATCGCCGGGTTGAAGACATTCACCCAACCGTGCCAAATCCGTACAACTTGCTGAGCACCTTGCCCCCATCGCGCACTTGGTATACGGTGCTAGATTTGAAAGATGCTTTCTTTTGTCTGAGGTTGAGCCCCCAGAGTCAACCCTTGTTTGCCTTCGAATGGAAAGACCCGGAGACTGGATTTTCAGGGCAATTGACTTGGACCAGACTCCCGCAAGGATTTAAAAATTCGCCTACATTATTTGATGAGGCCTTACATCAGGATTTGGCAAGTTTCAGGGTGAGTAACCCCCAATGGACTCTCTTGCAGTATGTGGATGATTTACTCTTGGCAGCAGAAACAGAAGCAGACTGTAAACGAGGTACGGAATCCCTGCTCCAAAGGCTGGGTGAGCTGGGGTATCGAGCCTCTGCTAAAAAGGCCCAAATATGTGCCCGGCAGGTGGACTACCTGGGTTACAAATTAAAAGGGGGAAAAAGGTGGCTAATGGAGGGACGCAAACAGGCGGTGGCGCTTATACCCCCACCCAAAAACCCACGCCAGTTGAGAGAATTCTTGGGGAGTGCCGGCTTCTGCCGCCTGTGGATTCCTGGGTTTGCGGAGATTGCGGCCTCCTTGTATCCCCTCACGAAGATAAATTCCCCTTACATCTGGGGAGAAGAACAGCAATTGGCCTTCAATAGACTAAAAAAGGCCCTCTTGGAAGCCCCCGCACTGAGCCTGCCTGATCCCAACAAGCCTTTTACCTTATATGTAGACGAAAGAGGGGGGATTGCTAAAGGAGTCCTGACCCAAAAATTAGGGCCTTGGAAGAGGCCAGTGGCCTATTTTTCAAAGAAGTTGGACAGTGTCGCCTCTGGGTGGCCCCCGTGTCTCCGCATGATAGCGGCAGTGGCCACGGTTGTAAAAGACGCTGATAAACTGACTTTGGGACAGCCACCTGACTGTAGTAACGTCTCATGCCATCGAGGTGGTCATACGTCAGCCACCTGATCGATGGCTATCAAATGCCAGAATTACCCACTACCAGGCGATGTTGCTCAACCCCGAGCGCATCCGGTTTGGAACGACAGCCTCTCTCAACCCCGCCACTCTGCTACCGGAACCGGGAGACCAGACGCAGGTTAGCCACAATTGCCAACAGGTGCTGGCTGAAGTCCATGGAGCCCGCGAGGATTTGACAGATCAGCCCCTGCCAGATGCAGAGTACACCTGGTATACAGATGGCAGTAGCTTCCTCCATCAAGGTGAGAGGAGGGCAGGGGCGGCGGTGGTCAACGGGAAGGCTATTGTTTGGGCCTCCGCCTTACCACCAGGCACTTCAGCACAAAAAGCCGAGCTGGTGGCACTGACTCAGGCCTTAAAACAGGCAAAAGGGAAGAGGGTAAATATTTATACGGACAGCCGATACGCCTTCGCTACTGCGCATGTACATGGTGAAATATATAAAAGAAGGGGACTGTTGACTTCAGGAGGCAGAGAAATCAAAAATAAACAGGAAATCCTAGACCTCCTGCAGGCCCTCTTCTGGCCAAAGAAGGTAAGCATCATACATTGTCCAGGCCACCAAAAAGGAGAGGACCCGGTGGCACAGGGTAACCGGATGGCGGATGAGGTGGCCAGAACTAGTGCCTTGAGTAGCTATGTGTTAAACATTGATGCGCAGGACCCGCAGGACCCTTCCAGCCAGGAGCCAAGGTGGACTTATACAGAACAAGATGTGGCAGCCATACAACGGCTAGGAGGAACCTACGATGAGACCACTAAAAGCTGGAAAATACAGGACAAAGTAGTGCTGCCCGCAAAAGAAACTAGAAGATTAGTGTAAGATTTACACAGATGGACACACTTAGGGTATAAGAAACTAAAAACCTTGCTGGATAGGGAGGAAATTTCTCACTTTCTATTGGGACTAAACACAGCAGTAAAACAGACCATAGAGGCCTGCATCCCATGTGCCAAGGTGAATCCCAGATGTTCTAAAATACCTAAAGGAGTCCGGATGCGGGGAGCTAGGCCTGGAGTTAATTGGGAGGTAGATTTCACCGAGGTTCGCCCGAGCAAATATGGAATTAAGTACCTTCTAGTATTTGTAGACACCTTTTCCGGTTGGCCTGAAGCATTTCCAGTAAAGAAGGAGACGGCACAAGTTGTGGTCAAGAAGTTATTAGAAGAAATCTTCCCGCGGTTTGGCCTACCTAAGGTATTGGGGTCAGACAACGGACCCGCCTTCGTCTCCCGGGTAAGTCAGTTGGTGACCAAAGTGTTGGGGATTGATTGGAAATTACATTGTGCGTACAGGCCCCAAAGTTCAGGTCAGGTAGAACGTATGAACAGGACAATTAAGGAGACCTTAACTAAATTAATAATGGAGACTGGCACTAGAGACTGGGTCGAGCTACTGCCGATGGCCTTGTTTAGGGCTCGTAACACGCCTTCTGTATGTGGATTAACACCCTATGAAATATTGTACGGAGGTCCTCCACCTGCGGCAGATTTGTTGGGACCTAGTATTGATTCTTTTGCAACATCCTCTACTTTGCAGACCCGCTTCCATGCCTTGCAGCTAATTCATAAGCATATAGGGAAGCAGCTAACTGCCGTATACCAGTCCAAGTGCCCCGCGCTCCCGCACCCGTTCCAGATTGGGGACGTTGTCTACGTCCGCAGACATCAGACTAAGACGCTTGAACCACGTTGGAAGGGACCTTACACAGTACTATTGACCACGCCGACAGCGGTAAAGGTGGACGGAATCGCCGCCTGGATTCACGTGTTGCACGTCAAGAGGGCGGCAGCTGAACAGAATCAAGAGACCAACAGCCCTGCCGACGAGCCGATACCGAAATGGAGACTGCAACGCACTCAAAACCCACTCAAGATAAGAATCTTAAAAACTGTCTAGTACTACTTTTAATTTTCCTTACCCCTATTATGGGCGGCCTGCATGCCCCAGGGAGGCTCACGTGGGAGGTGCAATCTGGTACTGCTGAGGTCGTGTGGTCCATTACCCGCGTGGCCCCCTCTGGGACATGGTGGCCTGCACTACACCCTGATATATGCAGGTTGGTGGCAGGGATAGACACCTGGGATACACCAGACGGGAACCTAGCCAAACCCCAGGAAACCCTGCCGGCCCCGCTAGAGGGCGGATCCCTGTGGTTTACGGTGCCGCGTTCGCCCCTGGCGCATTAGTCCATGGCCCCCCGCGGCTTGGGTGTGGATCCAAGACAAAAAGATGCCAATTACAACAACAGGAATTTTACGTGTGCCCTAAGGATGGCAGGTCTACTAAAGAAAAGAGGCGATGCGGGGGAGCAGAATCCTTTTACTGTAAGGCCTGGGGATGTGAGACCACTGGTCATGCAAATTGGAAACCCTCCTCTAGTTGGGACTGGATTACTGTGCACCGTAACTTTATTCCTGGGAGAGATCCCAACTGCTCTATGCCCCTCAATATTTCCTTCACAGAAAAAGGGAAAAAGGCAGCCAACGTTGCTGACTGGAAAAGGGGAAGAACTTGGGGCTTAAGGTTTTATGTTTCTGATTACAATCCTGGGTTCCAATTTAAAATCCAACTTGCTTGCAAAATGCTTTCATAAGATAACTGAATTTTAGCTGATTTAGGAACTATGCTAAGGTTTTAGGAACTATAAAGGCAGAAGTTAACCGAAAATATACCCAACTCATGTCCTGTTACACCATGTTGACCCCCTGTCCTTGCTTGCTCAAGTAAAAATTGGAAAAACCCCAAGGCATGTACAGCATATAACTTGTTCCCTTTTGGAAACCCCCTGTACTTTGTTCCTTTTTACCCTGAAAAAACCCTTTATTTTGTAATTTTTCATAATATGCTAATATTGTGGTTTTAAGCCTTAAATACTTTGTGCGATTGATGATCGGGGCCTCTCTTTTTGCACGGCACCCGAGGGTGTTGTTGTACTTTGAGATGGCCCATTTGCAAATGTAATAAACTTCCTCATGCTCTTTGCATCGATTGGAGTGGAGTCTGTGCATCTGGAGTCGGTCGAATTGTGAGACACCTGCCGAGGGGTCTTACACAGGATTTACTGGAAATTTTACAGACCAGATTGTTTGAAACTTTGATTTTTTGAATGCCTGTCAAGAATGCCAACAAGGCTCAAAATCGAAAATATCTGGTTGAAATAAGATTCCTTAAAATCATGACATAACATAGACCAAATTTGATCTTGTTACAAGGTGATTATTCAAATCTTTGAAAATAAGCACATATTTACATAACCCGTAGCTCTTAATAAAAATTCAGCTGTTTTTGAACAATTAGAATTTAACAGACATCAAGAGAACATAATAGATTACTTTAACACATTGCTTTAACAGAGCATCAGAGTTTAATTCTATGTCAAAGAGAAATTGAGCTTCCTGTGATCTTTTGCTGTGAGGTTTCCTTCCTTTACCTTCTTTCATATTGGTGACCATGTTTCTGTGTTTCTGTGTGTAAGACATCTTTAAGCATCTTTTGCAGGGCAGGATGAGTGGCAACAAATTCTTTCAGTTTCGGTTTGCTATGAAAAGTCTTAATTTCACCTTCATTCACAAATGAGAGCTTTGCAGGATATAGTATTCTGGGCTGGCAGTTTTTCTCTCTTAGGACCTGGGCTATGTCTCGCCATTCCCTTCTAGCTTGTAGGGTTTCTGATGAGAAGTCTGCTGTGAGTCTAATTGGAGATCCTCTAAGAGTCATCTGACGTTTCTCTCTTGCACATTTTAGGATCTTTTCTTTATGTTTCACTGTGGTGAGTTTGATTACAACATGTCGTGGTGAGGATCTCTTTTGGTCATGTTTATTAGGGGTTCTAGGAGCTTCCTGTACTAAGATGCCTCTGTCCTTCTCCAAACCTGGGAAATTTTCTGCTAGTATCTCACTGAAAATGCCTTCTAATCCTTTCTCCCTCTCCATGCCTTCAGGAACTCCTAGAACCCGAATGTTGGGTTTTTTAATAGTATCCTGCAGATTCCCGACAATATTTTTTAGATTTCTAATTTCTTCTTCTTTTCTTTGGTTTGCCTGTTTCCTTTCCTGTTCTCTGTCTTCTAAGTCCGATATTCTCTCTTCTGCTTCACCCATTCTGTTTTTAAGGCTCTCTAATGTGTTTGACATTTGATCTATTGAATTCTTCATTTCATTATGATTTCTCGTCACTATCTCAGTTTCTTGTTCCACTAGTTGTTTCATTTCATTTTGATTCCTCCTTAATATTTCATTTTCACGAGAGAGATTTTCTATCTTGTCCATTAAGGATTTCTGTAGTTCAAGAATTTGTTTTTGAGAACTTCTTAATGTTCTTATCAATTTTTTGAGATCCGCTTCTTGCATTTCTTCTATCTCATCATCTTCATAATCTTGCATTGGGGTGTCTTTTTCATTTGGGGGCGTCATAGTGTCTTCCTTGTTCTTGTTACCTCGATTTTTGCATTTGTTGTTTGGCATGTTGGAGATATTTGGTTTCTTCACTGTGGTGTTTTTTCTTGTTACACTATGGCTCTATATTAAGTGGACTGTCTGCTTTCGGTGGAGCCTTAGAGGCTTGAGATGAGTGTGGACTGAGAGCTGTGTTTGGTTCCTCAGGGCTGAGGGTGTGTCAAAGATGACACTCCCAGGTTAGGTGTGGTAAATCTCTCTTTCTTTCTTTCTTTTTTTGATTCAAAAGGGAAGTAATTCCGCACAGCTGAATATAATTGGAGGTAGTTAGCAGGCAAATGATATACCCACAGGAGCCAGAGATCAGAAGCTCTTTCCCAAGGACCACACAGGGAATCTGTGCTGCCCTCAGTGTGGGCTCCAATTCTCCTGCAGTCTCCCACTGGGTTGCCAAGTTAGATGCTAATCTCCTGTTATTTCACCCCTCCCCCCAGAGTAGGTTTTTCTGCTAGGCTCAGGGCCGATGCAGACCTGAGGTCGCCCTGCTTATGACGTATGTCCAAAATGGCGCCTGCTCTTTGTCTTGCTAGCCTTTGAGAGGTGAGCGGAGAGAGAGAAACTCGTGTCCGTATCGGTCACTTTTTTTTTTTCCTCTCTCTCTTCTAGTTAGCCTGGTGAACTTTTCCCCACGGAGTTTCAAGCCTCGTTCCCTCTAGTCTCCTGTTTCCGCTTGCCCGCTGGTGTCTCGGGCTATTGAGGTTCGGCTCACCTCGCGTTCCAGCGCTGGTGTGTTGAGTCTGCCACTGGTGTCCCGAACTTGGGCTCCCACGCTCTCCACGCAGGTCCACTGTGAATCACTAGTTCCGGAAGAGTTTCCTCTGCTGTTTCTTCCCCTACTCTTCCTTGACCCTGCAGTATCTCCACTTATATTAACGTGTGTCTTGACGAACTATCAATGTGCTCCCTTCCTATTCCGCCATCTTGCTGCTCTCCCAAGATTAGGCAAGTTCTAATCTTTACTGAGAGAAAGAATATCTCACAATAGGCTATATTATGTTAATATATTTTTAGCTTCTATTTAGAGGGTATTTCTAATTGAAATCTCTACTTATCATCTTTCCAGGGTAGTTTTTCCTTTCAGGCCAGGACTCCTGCCTTAATGCCATGTAGTTTTGTGCTTTTATAACAAGTTATATATTTTTTACAGTTATATTTTTCTCTTTCCTTGATATTTCTAAAATTTTTGTCATGCATTTTCTTTCCTGCATTCTTGTCATTTTGTTCTTCTATTTTTTTTGCATGTTTGCCTGGTGAGTATTTCCAAGTTTTTATAGATAGAACAAAAACACATAGAATGTTAAAATCTTAAGGACTCTTAGAAAATAATCAAAAAACCCAATAGTACTCCAACCTGTGCCTCACATCCTAGCCAAGTGGTTGTTCAGGTAGAACACCTGAAACTCAGATTTTAAAGTGATTTATCTGGGTAGAATAAGTGGCAGAAATGAGATTTGAAGTTACTGTACCCCCCCATTTATAAATTTTTATTTATTTATTTCGGAAGTCATAGAAATGGAGAGAAAGCTATCTTCTGTTCAGTGGTTCACTCCCTAGATGGTCATAAAAAAAAAGGCAGCACTGGACTGGGCCAAAGCCCAGAGCTCCATATAGGGGTCTCTCATGGGTGGCAGGGGCCCAAACATTTGGGCCATCTTGCACTGCTTTTCTGAGACCTTTGGAAGGTTAGCAGCCAGGACCTGAACCAGCAGCCATATGGGATGTCAATATTGCAAGTAACAGCTTTTTTTTTTTTGACAGGCAGAGTGGATAGTGAGAGAGAGAGAGACAGAGAGAAAGGTCTCCTTTTTGCCGTTGGTTCACCCTCCAATGGCCGCTGCGGCCAGTGCATCTCGCTGATCCGAAGCCAGGAGCCAGGTGCTTCTCCTGGTCTCCCATGCGGGTGCAGGGCCCAAGCACTTGGGCCATCCTCCACTGCCTTCCTGGGCCATAGCAGAGAGCTGGCCTGGAAGGGGGGCAACTGGGATAGAATCCGGTGCCCCAACCCGGACTAGAACCCGGTGTGCCGGCGCCGCAAGGCGGAGGATTAGCCTGTTAAGCCACGGTGCCGGCCGTGCAAGTAGCAGCTTTGCCCACTCTATCACAAAGCAGGCACCCAGTTTCCTGCATTTTAAGGCCAGTACCCATGCTTTATCATGCTGTAAATGTGTGTGTTTTAATTAGAGGGGTAGATGGCCTGGTGTGCCCAACAGAAGAAGATAAGAAAAGAATTAGAAGAACCCCAATGAAAGAAGACCAGAATGGAATTCAAAGGCAACTGCTAGTTTGCAGAGGAAAAACACTGCATAGAAGGAAGATTTTTTTATTTAAAAAATTTATTGATTTACTTGAAAGGTAAAATGAACAGAGAGAGGGAGAGACAGAGACTGGGAGACAACTTTCCTCTCCTGGTTTACTGCTCAAATGGTCTCAAAGGCTGGGCCTGGGACAGACCAGAGCAGGAGCCTGGAGTCCCATCCAGGTGTTCCATATGGGTTGCAGTGGCTGAAGGACCTGGGGGTTGTTCTGCTGCTTTCCCAGGTACATTATCAGTGAGCTGGGTGGGAAGTAGAGCAGCCATTACTTGAACTGGTACCCATATGGGATGGGCTTAAGCTACTATACTGCGATGCTGGCTCCAGAGGGCAGGTTATAGAAAACAGATCAGAATACTGGGACTTGATAACTGTTTAAAATTTTCATTTATTTTTATGTCTCTTATTAGTATATTTGTCACAATTAATGAACCACACTCATCTGCCCCCTCTATCCTTCCAGCCCAACACAGCTCTTAGTAGTCACAATTTTGTGTTTGAATTGAGTTTCTTTTTAGTCGCCACATATGAAAGAGAACATGTGGTATTTGTCTGTCTGTGTCTGGCTTATTTCACTTAATATCTCCAGTTCTATCATTTTGCTGTAAATGACAGAATTTTGTACTTTTTATGGTTGAATGGCATTCCATTGTTTGTATGTAGATCATATTTCTTTCTTTTTTTGTTCCAAAAAGACCTTTCATTTACAAATTTCATAACTACAACTTTTTTTTTAACCAAAACCCACAACAGCAAACCTCACTCACGCTCATTAGGGCTTGTCTTTTTTTTTTTTTTTGGACAGGCAGAGTGGAGAGTGAGAGAGGGAGATAGAGAGAAAGGTCTTCCTTTGCCGTTGGTTCACCCTCCAATGGCCGGCGCGGCCAGCACGCTGCAGCCGGTGCACTGCGCTGATCTGATGGCAGAAGCCAGGTGCTTCTCCTGGTCTCCCATGGGGTGCAGGGCCCTAGCACTTGGGCCATCCTCCACTGCACTCCCGGGCCGCAGCAGAGAGCTGGCCTGGAAGAAGGGCAACCGGGACAGAATCCGGTGCCCCGACCGGGACTAGAACCTGGTGTGCTGGCGCCGCAAGGTGGAGGATTAGCCTATTGAGCCGCGGCGGCCTCATAAGTACAACTTTAGGAATATAGTAATTCTAACCCACCATACCTGCCCTCCCACCCCCACTGCCGCCTCCCAATTCCCAGTCCCATTCTCAATGAAGATTCACTTTCAATTAACTTTATATACAGAGGACCAACTCTATACTAAGTAAAGATTTCAACAGTTTGCACACACAACTTGTTCTATGAGAACAAGTTTTATAGTGAATTCCCATAATACAACTCTTTGAGGACAGAAGTCCTGTATGGGAAGTAAGTGCACAGTGTCTCCTGTTGTTAATTTAACAATCAACACTCTTATATATGACAACAGTGATCACCTGAGGCTCTTGACATGAGCTGCCAAGAATAGGGAAGCCTTTTGAATCCACAGCCACTGTCACCATATTTCTTTTGTCCATTAATCTGATGATGGGTACCTTCACTGATTCCATAATTTGTATATTTTAAAGGTTTATTTTTATTGATTTGAAGTAACAGAGTTATAGAGAGAGGTAGAGAGAGAAACAGAGGGCTTCCATCAATGGTTCACTTCCCAAATGGCTGCAATGGCTGGAGCTGAGCCAATCTGAAGCTAGGAGTCAGGAGCTTCTTCCAGGTCTCCCATATGGGTGCAGGGGCCCAAGGACCTGGGCCATTTTCCAGTGCTTTCCCAGGCCATAGCAGAGAGCTGGGTCAGAAGAGGAGCTACCAGGCCTAGAACCAATGCTCATATGGGATGCCGGCGCTTCAGGCCAGGGCTTTAACCATTGCGCCACAGTGCCGGCCCCAACCGTAACTTCTGTATTGTGAACAGTGTTGGAATAAACATGTGGCTCCAGGTATTTCTTTGATACAATGGTTTTATGGCTTTTGGAGAGATACCCAGTGGTAGCATTCCTGGATAATATGGTAGTTTTGTTTTTAGAGTTTTATGAAATCTCCATACTGTTTTCCTGGTGGCTGCACTAATTTACATGCCCTCTAGCTGTGTTCTCTTTTCTTCTCATCCTAGGCAGAATTTGTTGTATCTTTGTTTTTGATAATGGTCATTCTAAAAGAGGTGAGGTGATATCTTATTGTGGTGTTGGCTTCTATTTGCCTGATGGCAGTGGTATTGATGACTTTTTTTTCTTTTCTCTTTTATTTTTTTCAACTTTGATTTAGTAAATATAAATTTCCAAAATACAACTTTAGAATTATAGCAGCTTTTCCCCCTAAAACCTCCCTCCCACCCACATCCATCCCATCTCCCACTCCCTCTCCCATCCCATTCTTCATCATGATTCATTTTCAATTATCTTTATATACAGAAAATCAACATAGTATATACTAAGTAAAGATTTCAACAGACTGCACCCACACAGACAACCAAAGTAAGAGTACGGTTTGAGTAGCAGTCTTACCATTCTCATAGTACAGCACATTAAGGGCAGAGTTCCTACATGGGGAGCAGGTGCACAGTGACTCCCGTTGTTGATTTAACAATTGACACTCTAATTCATGACGTCTCTCGAGGCTCTTATCATGAGCTGCCAAGGCTATGGAAGCCTCTTGAGTTCACCCACTCTGATCTTATTTAGACAAGGCCATATTCAAAGTGGACGTTCTCTCCTCCCTTCAGAGAAAGGTACCTCCTTCTTTGATGGCCCCGTTCTTTCCACTGGGATCTTACTCACAGAGATCTTTCTTTTAGGCCTGTTTTTTTCTTGCCAGAGTGTCTTGGCTTTCCATGCCTAAAATACTCTCATGGGCTCTTCAGCCAGATCTGAATGCCTTAAGGGCTGATTCTGAGACCAGAGTGCTGTTTAGGGCTTTTGCCATTCTATGAGTCTGCTGTGTATCCCACTTCCCATGGTGGATCATTCTCTCCTTTTTAATTCTATTAATTATTATCAACAGACACTGGTCTTGTTTATGTGATCCCTTTGACAATTAATCCTAACTTTATGATCAATTATGAACTTAAATTGAACATTTTAACTAGTTAGATGGCAATGGTACATGCCAACTTAATGGGATTTAGAGTCCCATGGCAAAATTCTAGCTCTGCCATTAGATGTATGTCCGAATGTGCATGTGCCGAACTGTATATCTCCTCCCTCTCTTATTCCCACTCTTATTTTTAACAGGGATCAATATTCAATTGGATTTAAACACCTAAGAATAATTGTGTGTTAATTAAAGAGTTTAACCAGTGGTATTAAGTAGAATAAAAAAAAATAAAAGGAATATAATAGTAAGCTGTTCCTCGACAGTCAGGACAAAGGCTAATCAAGTCATTGTTTCTCATAGTGTCCATTTCACTTCAACAGGTTTCCTTTTTGGTGCTCAGTTAGATGTCACCGATCAGGGAGAACATATGATATTTCTCCCTTTGGGATTGGCTTATTTCACTCAGCATGATGTTTTCTAGATTCCTCCATTTTGTTACAAATGACCAGATATCTTTTTTTTTTGCTGCTGTATAGTATTGTATAGAGTACATATCTCATAATTTCCTTATCCAGTCTACTGTTATTGAGCATTTATGTTGATTCCATTTCTTAGCTATTGTAAGTTGAACTGCAGTAATAAGCCTTGAGGTGCAGATTGCTCATTTATTTGCCAATTTAATTTCCCTTGGGTAAATTTTGAGGAGTGGGATGGCTGGGCCGTATGGTATGGCTATGTTCAGATTTTGAGGTATCTCCAAACTTGTCTTCCATAGTGGCTTTACCAGTTTGCATCCCCACCAACAGTGGGTTAGTGTGCCTTTCCCCCCACATCTTAGAAAGCCTCTACTCTTGGTTGATTAGTGTATGTAAGCCATTCTAACCGGGGTGAGGTGAAACCTCATTATGCTTTTGATTTTCATTTCCCTTATTTATTGATTGCCTTTTAAATTTGTTTATTCTTTGAGTAATAAAAAGTTTTATGGCTTAAAAAAGATTCAGTTTTATGACATCAATCCAAGGCGATATGAGTCTTCTAAAAGTAATTTTGAAGACTTAAATAATAGAATGAACATGTGTATGTGATAATAGAATAATGAGGAAGCTTTAAAAATGTGTAAAAAACTTATTTTGACATCCATTTTGTGTTGGGTTTCTTTTTTTTCTTTTTTACTTTTTTAGTATTTGGAAAACCTTGAAAATACACACACATATCAAGAAATAGGATGAGGAATAGACAGAGACAGATAGGGAGAAAGCAGCAGTCAAGACAGAAAGGTTCCATCTACTGGTTGTCTCCAACATGCTTGCAAAGGCCACCCAATGCCAGGACCCAAGAACTCAATCCAAGTCTCCCATGTCAGGGACCCAACTACTTGAGATATTACCTAGGCATTCCAGAATGGCATTGGCAGGAAACTGGAATTGGGAGCAGAAACAGGACAAAAACCCAGGAACCCAGACAGGAAATGTGGGCACCACAACAGGAAGATGAATCATTAGGGCAAAAGCTTGTCCTCCTGAAGATTGTTCCTAAAACTTTTACTGACAGGAAGGATGATTGAATCAAATGTCGAGGTGCTCAGAAAAACTTTCTTGTACATAATGATCAAATAATAGTAAGGAAATACTTGTACTAGGTATGAATGTAACTCTTTCTGAGCTAAGAATTATCTTAAGGCACAGAAATCTTTAATAAGAGCAGATAAATTATTGTAGTTATTATTTTAGTTTCACAATGTACCAGGCTGGACAGACGGTGCAGTACAGTGGTCTATGTTCCCTGCTTGAGATGCTGGAATCCCACATGGGAGTGTCTAACCCCAAGTCCTGCTGCTCTGCTTCCTCATAATGCACATCCCGGGGGCAGCCAACAATGACTCCTCTGTCTGAGTCCCTGCCACCCATGTGGTAGAGCATGATGGATTCTGGACACTGGTTTAAGACTGGTCCAGGCCTACTTTATACACAAAGTATAAAGTACTGTTTGAAGACCAGTTTTTCCATTAATTCTCACAATATAACACATTAAGGAAAGAGATCCTACAAGGGGAGTAAGTGCTCAGTGACTCCAGTTGTTGATTTAACAATTGACACTCTTATTTATGATGTCAGTAATCACCCAAGGCTCTTGTCATGCTGCTCTGTACCTTCTTAGTTGTCAACAATGAATTAAATTGTGTGCTTCTAATGAATTTGAAATATTAGTTCCAGTTAAAAATAATGTATGCTGTGAGTAAACCCAGGAAAATAAAGATAACAAGAGTAATGAAAGAAATGAAGGAGAAAATTAGAGAGCATAGGAAATAAAGGAAAGGAATGAAGCAAGTATATATACTTTAGGGTGATAACGTAAAATAATTTGTATATGGTCATCCATCTTTATATATAATTTGGTGTTGTATAAAATATTGCTACTTCATTGCATAGTATTTTAAGCCAAAAATTAACTTGGGAAGGTAACAGAAAGCAGTCAGTTATGGACAAATCAAGAAAGCTAATACCCAAGAAATAGTCCAGGATAATATTTTACTGTCTTCTGCTGCTTCAGCTTTGGAGATGTGATATGGAAGAGCTTGAGGTTAGATTCTAAAAATGTAAATTAGGGAAAAAATTTGGAAGCATACTCAGTAAAGACTAGAGATCATCCAATGTTAAGTATCACCAGGGAACCTCATTCAAAATGGACATTGAAATCCATTGGATGTTGGCTTCTGCAAGCAGAAGGTTAGGTTATTGCTATTCCAGAGATTACTAAAAGCAAGATGGTGTGCTGCCATTGGAATACACTGTAGGCACTCATTTCTCCTTTACAAAACTCTCAAGCAATGATTACCAACTTTTCATGGAGATTAGTTATTCAGCTGAGAGTCATTTGAAGATTGAAACTTTGACTTGTTTTCTTTCTTTCTTTTTTTTTGACAGGCAGAGTTAGTGAGAGAGAGAGACAGAGAGAGAGGTCTTCCCTCCGTTGGTTCACCCCCCAAATGGCCGCTATGCTGCGCCGATCAGAAGCCAGGAACCAGGTGCTTCTTCCCGGTCTCCCATGTGGGTGCAAGGCCCAAGGACTTGGGCCATCCTCCACTGCCTTCCTGGGACACAGCAGAGAGCTGGACTGGAAGAGGAGCAACCGGGACAGAATCTGGCATCCCAACTGGGACTAGAACTCAGAGTACCGGCACCACAGGCAGAGGATTAGCCTAGTGAGCCACAGCGCCGGCCAACTTGTTTTCTAATAGCTAGTGTTTTACAAATTAGATGCTACATCAAATACTTTTTAAAAAGGTTTTGTTTGTTCATTTGAGAGGTAGAATTACAGTCAGAGAGAGAGGGAGAGACAGAGAGAAAGATCTTCCGTCCACTGGCTCACTCCACAAATGGCCACAATGGCAGGAGCTGAGCCCATCCAAAGCCAGGAGACAGGAGCTTCTTCCAGGTTGCCCATGTGGGTGCAGGGATCCAAGCACTTGGGCCATCTTCTACTGCTTTCCCAGACCATAGCAGAGAACTGGATGGGAAGAGGAGCAGCTGGGACATGAACTGGTACCCATATAGGATGCAGGTGCCCCAGGCAGAGGCTTAGCCTACTGAGCCATAGCACTGGACCCTACATCAAATCCTTTAGAAGACTAATATAACACACCAAATGAAGTGACTTTTGTAAATGAAAGACATTGTAGAATTCATTCTTTCATACCAAAATTATATTTATTAGATATTACCCAAATACTGAAATCTAAAATGGTACTAATAAATTCTGTGACAGATCAACTATGTTTTTCTTTTCTGATAAATATATTTCAGTATTGAAATCTTATAATGCATTATTAGTTAGATATGTTTTATATAACTTCTTGCCTAATGGATCAAGAAACATAAGATAATTGAATGAGGGTTAAGCATTATGGTGCAATGAGTTAAGCCTCCCCTTGGGAGGCCTGCATCCTGCTCAAGTTCAGATTCAAGGCCTGGCTCCTACATGCTTGTGATCCAGCTCCCTGTTAGTGTGTCTTGGATGTAGTGGATGATGACAAAGTAGTTGGGATCCTGCAACACATGTGTGAGACCCAGGTGGAATTCCAGGCTTCTGGCTTCAACCTGACCTAACCATGGCTATTGTGGAGTACGGAAGATATTTTGCTCACTGCTTCTCTTTATTGTCTCTATCTGTCTCACTACTTCTGCATTTCAAATAGATAAGTTTGCAATCATGTTTTAAAAATACCTAGAGGGTGCAGACTATAGAGGCATAGCAGCAATCAATATGTGTATGAAAAAATAGGATGATTCTTGTTAATGAATCTTCTAAAAAATATCCAAGCTGCTCAGCTGAGAAGTTGCTCTGCTTACGAGTTATTTACATATTCAGGTTCACAGTTATCACAAACATGTATTTCCTAAATTACAGGAAGCACTGAAAGACATGATTGTAGCATAATTGTACAAATGGTTCTGATGGGTTACAGTAATGGCATGCTGATGCATTCTCTCACCAGGTTTCACAGTTCTCCTCTCAGGATCCTGATTTGTTCTTCTGATTAAAGATCACTTCCTCCCCAGTATTCAGCATGTTCACATTGATATATGGGCGCCTTTAAATTTTATTTGCACCTCTCTGAATCATAATCATACTTTTGAAGTTTAAACAACATGTTTTATTAAAACTATATGGTTATTTATTCAAATTTATCAGATTTTTAAAATTTTACTTATATTAGCGATTTATATCTATAGTTTATATCAGCTTATGTATATTTATATAATATATATATAATGTATATATAAATGGGACATTTCAAAGTATGTAAACTATGTACCAGTGAAATCAGTGTAATCAGTTTCCCATTTTTGATATTTATTTTATTTTATTTGAAAGGCAGAGTTAGAGAGAGAGACAAGGAGAGACAGAGAAATTTTCCATCCACTGTTTTATTCCCCAAATGTCCACAACAACCAGGGCTGGGCCAGGCCAAAGCCAGGAGCCAAGAGCTTTTTCCAGGTCTCCTACATGGGTGCAGGGGCCCAACTATTTGGTCCATCCTCTGCTGCTTTCCCAGGCTCATTATTAGGGAGCTGGATTGGAAGTGCTGCAGCTGGGACTTGAACCAGAACACATATGGGATGCTGGCACTGCAGGCTGTGGCTTAACCTGCAGTGGCACAGCGCTGGCCTGACATTATTTTTTGATTGCAAGGTTGGAACTCCTTATTTTTGGCTCATGAAATATTTACTAAGTTATTATAAACACATTCAACTCTGCTGTGTAACTCTAGAAACTTATTCTTTCAAACTAACTCCTACTTGGAATTTTGTTCATGTATTTCTCTTGTCACTGCCCTCCCCCCAACCCTGCCTCCCACCCAAACTCAGAAGCAAGTCTCCACACATGAAATAACTATTTCTATAACCAAACACAGGGTTGATCTTGGTGTTAACTCCGGCAAAACTGTACGGTTGGCCTGGCATATGTGCATATAATTCATTACATGCTGGTTTTTCTTTTTAGAGTCTCCTGAGAATTACTCTAATTTGAAGGTAATAACTTCTATATTGTATCTTAAATATTAAGTACACATTGTAGGAAATATGCATTATTAATTCAGTCCTCCATTTAAATGCAAGATTGTGACCAGAATGAATCCAGAGGAATGAAGACTGTACATCCAAATCAGATATATTTTGCAAAGCAAATTTTACTCTGGAAAAGACATTGGAAAACATTTCAATTGCCCCTCTGTGCTCAAATTCTATTTTTCCAAGTTTGATAGAAGGATATGAGATAAATAATGTTGATATCATCTTACATATTCACCTTTGAAAAACAATATATTTACTAGCATGCGATAAAGAGGTTTAAAAGTTTAAGCTTTCTGTACTTTGTATTTTGACATTCTGAAGTCTGAAATTCAAAATCCTGTGTTTTATGTGGATTCACCAAAGCTAGTTAACATACTAAGAACTGTTTTTTAAATTTTTATTTTATTTTTTGAAAGGCAGAGTTAGAGAGAGAGAGAGAGAGAGAGAGAGAGAGAGAGAGAGAGAGAGATGGGGAGACAGAAATAGGTCTTCCATCTGAAGATTCACTCCTCAAATGCTCAAATGACTGCGAAGGCCAGTACTGGACCAGACTGCATCCAGGAGCTTCTTCCGGGTCTCTCACATGGATGCAGGGGCCCAAGCAACTAGGGCATCTTCTGCTGCTTTCCCAGACACATTAGCAGGAAGTTGGATCAGAAGTGGAGCAGGGCCCAGCACTGTGGTGCCATAGGCTAAGCCTCCGCCTGTGGTACCAGCATCCCTTATTGGTTCTGGTTCTAGTCACAGCTGCTCTTCTTTCAATCCAGCTCTGCTATGGTTTGGGAAAGCAGTAGAAGATGGCCCCATGTGCTTGGGGCCCCACACCTGTGTGGGACCCTGGAAGCTCCGGGCTCCTGGCTTCAGATCAGCTCAGCTCCAGCTGTTGTGGCCATTTAGGGTGTGAACCAGCGGATGGAAGACATTTCTCCCTCTATCTTCCTCTCTCTGCAACTCTACCTGTCTAGTAAATAAACAAAAATCTTTAAAAAATTTGTGGAGCACCAATACTCAAACTGCCACCCACATGGGATGCTGGTGTTGCAGGTGACAACTTTGCCTGCTTTGCCACAATACCAGCCCCAACTAAGAACTATTTAATGCTTTAAAATGCTAGGAAATTTATATCTTTATCTAGAGAAAAGCATTATTAACTAGCATGTCCATTGTACTTTAATTCTATCATCTTAGTTTTGTTACACTGATCTTCAGCCTACCTGATGTTCTATTTAGTAGATCCTTGTGTGTGTGCATATAAAATAGGCAAACTACTCAATCATTCCTTAGTGACTATCTGGTAGGCTGTCTTTTGAACCATTTGCAGATATTTTGGACTTGGGGTTCTTTATTTTAATATGTTGAAGATTGTAAGATTCTTTTCATTCTCATAATTACTCTATAAGAAATTAAAACTGAAAACGTTTAAATACGAATATGCACATTGATGTATTTCAATAGACATGAGAGCAGTAACCCATTTATCTGAAGATTTATTTCTTTATTTTAAAAAGTCAGAGAGAGAGAGAGAGAGAGAGAGAGAGAGAGAGACCGGCAATGCAGAGCAGTGGGATAAGCTGCAGCCTGCAGCACAGAAATTCCATGATGCTGATTGTAGTCTGAGCTGCTCCACTTCCAGTTCAGCTCCCTGCTAATGCACCTGGGAAAGCAGCAGAGGATGGCCCAGGTGCTTGGGCCCCTGCATCCATGTGAGAGACCCAGAAGAATCTCCTGGCTCCTGGATTCAGCCTGGTCCAGCCCTGACTGTTGAGGCCATTTGGGGAGTCAACCAGTGGATGGAATACCTCTCTGTCTCTCCCACTCTGTCTATAACTTGTCCTTTAAAATAAATAAAGTGAATCTTAAGAAAAAGAATACTATATCATGTTAAGATAACATGAAAATCTATATTAATTCTAGTAGAACCTTCAGTCTTCATTAACAGTATAAAAAGTGTGTGCTACTGTAGGTGTCAGTTATTGCAGTGTTCTGCATCAGTCATATGAACAGATATGTAGTAATAAATCATATAAAAGTACTCACCCCTAGAGTGTTGCTTTCTTTCTTCTCTATTGAATTCACATGGACTTTGAAAGAAGTTGTCAATTTTCTCCAGGGTAGTGACAGTAACCCACAAAGGTACTGACCTACCCAAGTGACTTGTTTGCCATTGTTTCTTCATGACTTTTGTAGTTCCAAGACAGTGCAATTTAAAAGCATAGCACCTAAACCAGTTTTCATAACACAAGAAGATGTCTAGTGTCTTCTCAAGAAGTCTGTTATCATTTTTAAAGAAGCAGAGTTTTTGGGCCAGCAGCATGTCAATGTAGGTTATAATGCTAACTGTGATGCTGGCATTTGATAGAAGCACCATTTTGTCCCCAGCTGGTTCACCTCATATACAGCTCCCTGATAAAGTCCCTGGAAAACAGAAGAGTGCCCCAAGGATATGGGACCCCTGGCACCCAAGCCGGAGATCCAGATGGAGTTGCAGGTTCCTGGTTTTAGCCTAGCCAAGCACTTGCTGTTGAGGCCATTTGCAGAGTGAACCAGCAGATAGAAACTGTGTATCTTTCTGTCTGTATAATTCCACCTGTCAAAGAAGTAAAATAAATCTCTTCATGAAGAGATAAACTGTCAGTGAAAGCTTAATCATAAACTCTGAGTTGAGAAGATAAAAATAAGTCTTACTTTCTATTTTAAAAAATTAAGGCTTTCATCATACTATGCTAAGTAATATATTTAACTAACAATGTAGATCTTTCAGGGTTTCTAGACATAGTAATACAAATGCCAAAATATGGCTAGTTAAAATAACATATTTGAGTAAATACTAGACATTTGTCTCACTATTGTGGTTTAGAGAGCCTTCTGGATTTGAGGCTTACCCACAGCAAAGAATTGAAGGGTCTGATTCCAATAATAAGACCCAGTGTTTTTGCTGTTATAGACAGTAACAAGGAAAGAACACCAAAATGGACTATGTTCAAGAAGCTGTTGTGTAGCCATTGCAGAATTGGTATCCATGAAAGTGAGGCAGCTGAATTGGAATGTGTCAGTTCTCCAACACACAATGACTTACAAACAACACCTAAGAATGCCTTGAAAGAAGTGAACATAATCAACCACAGTTATATCAAGATTTGAATTTAAATATCTGGTTTCATACTGTTTTGTTTGCTTTAATAACATATAATACAGCAAGTGAAATTCCCCTTCAACCTATTCTTTCAGAACCAATAGTTTCCAATTTCATATCTAATTTAATACATTTTAGCTCATTGGAAAACAAATAGTATGGTATAGCTAATTATTGTCCTTGGAATAGAGACAAAGAAATTCCTAAATAGGGTTTCATCTTCTCATTTTATAAACCCTCCCAACCCATTCAATATGGCACTGGACATGGGATTGTAATAAACTGCCTTGATTGTGTTGAGGAATGTTCCTTCTGTACCCAATTTGTTTAGAGTTTTCTTCATAAAAGGGTGTTGTGTTTTATCAAATGCTTTCTCTGCATCTATTGAAGTAATCATATGGTTTTTGTTCTTCAACTTGTTAATGTTATGTACCACATTGATTGATGAATGTTCTATTCCTACATACCTGGAATAAATCTCACTTGGTCCAGGTGAATGATCTTCCTGATATGTTGTTGGATTTGATTGACTAGTATTTAATTGAGGATTTCTGCACCTATGTTCATCAAAGAAATTGGTCTGTTGTCTTCTTTTTCAGATTTAGGAATAAAATAATTAAATAAAAGATATTGGCTTCATGGAGGGAATTTGGGATGATTCCTTCCCTTTCAATTGTTTTGAATAGCTTGAGAAGAATTGAAATTATTGGAGTTTCTTTAAATGTCTGATAGAATTCAGCAGTGAAGCCATTTGGTCTTGGTCTTTTCTTTGCTAGGAGGGTTTTTATTACTGTTTCAATTTCTTTCTTTTTTTGAAAGACTTATTTATTTATTTGAAAGTCAGAGTTACACAGAGAATGACACACACACACACACAGAAAGAGAGAGAGAGACAGAGAGAGGTCTTCCATCTGCTGGTTCTCTCCCCAGATGGCCACCAAAACCAGAGCTGTGCTGATCTGAAGGCAAGAGCCAGGAGCTTCTTCTGGGTCTTGGGCCATCTTCCACTGTTTCCCAGGCCATAGCAGAGAGCTGGATAGGAAGTGGAGCAGTCAGGTCTCTAACCAGCACCCATATGTGATGCCGGCACTGCGGACAGTGGCATTACCTGCTATGCCACAGCACCGGCCCCATACTGTTTCAAGTTCTGTGTTGGATATTGGTCTGTTTAGGTTTTCGATATCTTTATGGCTCAGTTTAGGTAGCGTTAATGTGTCCAGGAATCTGTCCATTTCTTCTAGTTTTCCTTATTTGTTGGCATCTAGCTCTTTGTAGTAATTTCTGATGATTCTTTTTATTTCTGTGATGTCTGTTGTTGCATTTTCTTTTTCTTTTTTTTTTCCTCTCTTTTTTTTTTGACAGGCAGAGTGGACAGTGAGAGAGAGACAGACAGAGTGAAAGGTCTTCCTTTTCCGTTGGTTCACCCCACAATGGCCGCTGCAGCCAGTGCATGGTGGCCGGCGCACCTCACTGATCTGAAGCCAGGAGCTAGGTGCTTCTCCTGGTCTCCCAGGCGGGTGCAGGGCCCAAGCACTTGGGCCATCCTCCACTGCACTCCCGGGCCACAGCAGAGAGCTGGACTGGAAGAGGAGCAACCAGGACAGAATCTGGCGCCCCGACTGGGACTAGAACCCGGTGTGCCGGTGCCGCAGGCTGAGGATTAGCCTATTGAGCCATGGCGCCAGCCTTACATTTCCTTTTTCATCTCTAACTTTATTGACTTGTGTCCTCTCTCTATTTTTTTGTTTTTTTGGTTAGTTGGGCCAATGGTATGTCAATTTTGTTTATTTTTTCAAAAAAACAGCTTTTCATTTCATTGATCTTTTATATTATTTTGTTTCAAATTTTTTTTCTTTTTGACAGGCAGAGTGGATAGTGAGAGAGAGAGACAGAGAGAAAGGTTTTCCTTTTTGCCGTTGGTTCACCCTCCAATGGCCACTGCGGCCGGCGCATCTTGCTGATCCGAAGCCAGGAGCCAGGTGCTTCTCCTGGTCTCCCATGCGGGTGCAGGGCCCAAGCACTTGGGCCATCCTCCACTGCCTTCCTGGGCCATAGCAGAGAGCTGACCTGGAAGAAGGGCAACTGGGATAGAATCCGGTGCCCCAACCAGGACTAGAACCCGGTGTGCCAGCGCCGCAAGGTGGAGGATTAGCCTGTTAAGCCACAGCGCCGGCCTCAAATTTGTTTATTTCTTCTCTGATCTTAATTATTTCTTTTCTCCTACTAGTTTTGGGTTTGGTTTGCTGTTGTTTTTCTAGGTCCTTGAGATACATTGATAGATTTTTTTTTTTTTTGGTGACTTTCCAATTTCTTGATGTAGGCACCTATTTCTATAAACTTTATCTTAACACTGCTTTTGTTATGTCACATATGTTTTGATATGTTGTATTGTTGTCTTCAGTCGTTTCCAGAAATTTTTTGATTTCTCTTTTGATTTCTTCTATGACCCACTGTTCATTCTGGAGCATGTTGTTCAGTCTCCATGTGTTTGCATATGTTCTAGAGAGTCTTGAGTTGTTGATTTCCAGCTTCATTCCATTGTGGTCAGAGAAGATGCATGATTAATTTTTTATTTATTTTTTTATTTTCTGAGACTTGCTTTATGGCCTCACATGTGGTCAATCCTAGAGAAAGTTCCATGCACTGGTAAGAAGAATGTGTATTTTGAATCTGTAGGATGAAAAATTCTGCAGGTATCCATTTTGTCCATTTATTCCATAGTGTCAATTATCTCTATTGTTTTCTTGGTGATTTTTTTGACAGGCAGAGTTAGACAGTGGGAGAGAGAGAGAGACAGAGAGAAAGGTCTTCCTTCTATTGGTTCACCTCCAAATGGCTGCTATGGCTGGTGCGCTGTGCTGATGCGAAGCCAGGAGCCAGGTGCTTCCTCCTGGTCTCCCGTGCAGGTGCAGGGCCCAAGCACTTGGGCCATCCTTCACTGCCCTCCCCGGGCCACAGCAGAGAGCTGGACTGGAAGAAGAACAATCGGGACAGAATCTGGTGCCCCAACCGGGACTAGAACACAGGTACCAGCACCGCAGGCTGAGGATTAGCCTAGTGAGCCTTGGCGCCGGCCTCTTGGTGATTTTTTTTTTGTCTGGTTCGTCTGCCCATTGCAGAAAGTGGAATATTGAAGTTCCCCATTATCATTGTATTGGAGTCTATGTCTCCCTTTAGATCCATTAGCATTTCTTTTAAATAGACAGGTGTTCTGTAATTAGATACATATAAATTTATAATAGTTACATCTTCCTGTTGAATGATCCCTTAATCATTACATAATGCCCTTCTTTGTCTCTTCTAAAGGTTTTTTGTAAAGTCTATTTATTCTGGTATTAGAATGGCTGTACCTGCAATTTTTTTTTTTTGCTTTCGTTTAGCATGGAATATCTTTTTCCTTACTTTCACTTTCAGTTTGTGCTTGTCTTTTGTTGGTGAGATGTGTTTCTTGTAGGCAGCAAATACGTAGGTCTTAGTTTTTTAGTTCATTCAACCTATGTTCCAGGTTGACAGTTTTTTTTTTCTCTTAAACTTGGAATATATCTTGACATTTTCTCCTGGCCTCTAGGATTTCTGATGAGAAGTCAGTTGTGAATCTAATCAGAGATACTCTGAAAGTAAGCTGATGTTTCTCTGGGGCACATTTTAAAATCTTTTCTTTATGCTTTACTGTGGAGAGTTTGACTAAAATGTGTCATGATAAAGATCTTTTCTGGTCATGTCTGTTAGGAATTCTATGTGCTTCCTGTACTTGAATGTCCTTTTCTTTCTCCAAATTAGGGAAGTTTTCTGTAATTATCTCACCGAAAAGACCGTCTAATCCATTTACTCTTCCCATTCCTTCAAGAATTCCTAAGAGCTGTATATTGCGTCATTTGATAGCATCCCATAAATCTCCGATACCCTTTTTTAGTTTCCTAATTTCTTCTTTTTTTGTTCAGACTGCAAAATTTCCAGAGATTTGTCTTCTAATTCAGATATTCTTTCTTCTGCCTCACTGAGTCTGTTCTTAAGGCTTTCCACCTATTTTTTATTTATTCTATTGAATTCTTCATTTCCATTATTTCATTTTGATTTCTCTTTAAAAATCTCAATTTCATGGGAAAAAATTTTCATGCACGTCATGTATGGATTTCTTTAGTTCATGAATTTGCTTTTATTCCTTCAAAGTAATCCACTGAAATTTCATTCTTGCTCTGAAGTAGGAATCTATTTGAAGAACTTCAGCAAAGAATTTACAATGTAAAGAGTTGTGAAGTTACTAAAAAGAGGAAAGGAGTTCAAGCTTGTAGAACTATGAGAGCCTTTGTTCTACCCAGATAGCATTGCACTGTGATACTTCTGTAGGTTGTTAAGTGTTGCAAATTTATCAGGATAGAAATAGAGAACTGAGACTGTTGGCTAAGTAACATAATACTGATTGTGAAGGAAGATGACACTTTCTCTCTTGCCTGATTACAATAATCATCAAGAATGTGTATTCTTGAGGAAAAGAAGGTTAAGTGGTGTATATGGTGATATTATCCAAAGTATAGATGCTGCTTGACATTTGATGGGAAGATTCTCTGATAATTTCATTGTTAAATTGAAAGTATATGAAACTTGTATAACTTAAATGCATATAAAAATAAAGTATATCAACAATGTTTATAATGTATCTAACATCCTCAACATCCTGGCTTGACACATTCTACTGTTGAGTGTTGGACATTTGCCCTTGTGTTTGTGTGGTTGAGTAGGAGTTGGAACTCACTACTGCTGTTTAGCATTCTGAGAGCATATAGTGTGGCATGTTGCTACCTCAGGAAAAAATCAAACTTCATAGTATGTGTCCAATGAATGCTTAGCACTTGTGTGCCATCATAAAGATGAACAATTATATGTCAAACTATCACAACTATAAAACCAGTTGTATATACCTTTGAATTAAATATAAACTTTTTTTGTAGATGTTCTTTTTTAAATTTTTTTAAACTTTTATTTAATGAATATAAATTTCCAAAGTACAGCTTATGGATTATAATGGCTTTTTTCCCCCCATGACTTCCCTCCCACCCACAACCCTCCCCTCTCCCGTTCCATTCACATCAAGATTCATTTTCAATTATCTTTATATACAGAAGATCAATTTAGCATATGTTAAGTAAAGCTTTCAACAGTTTGTACCCACACAGAAACACAAAGTGAAAAATACTGTTTGAGTATTAGTTATAGCATTAAATCGCGATGTACAGCACATTAAGGACAGAGATCCTACATGAGGAGTAAGTGCACAGTGACTCCTGTTGTTGACTTAACAAATTGACACTCCTGTTTATGGCATCAGTAATCACCCTAGGCTCTTGTCATGAGTTGCCGAAGGTATGGAGGCCTTTTGAGTTTGCCGACTCTGATCAAAATATAAACATTATTTAACAGCAAGGTTGTTTATGAAATGGTAAGAGAATTACCTTATTTGGTAGATCTGAAGTACCTGCTATAGAAACATGATGACATTGAGGAAAGGCAGTCTGAATCAGAGGCATCAATGAAAAATATGAAACAGTATTATCTTAAGTTAAAACATAAGACAAAGTATCTAATGAACAAATTAGGTAACATCAATAGAAAAGTACGTATAATATTTAACATGTCAGTAGGAATTCTAGAGCTTGTTAAATGATGTAAGAGTTTTGGGATATAAATTTAAGTATTTTTTGAATATTAAAATTTTAGTACCATCTGATTATTACAATGCACTTATTTCTTAAACTCTAAGTCTATTATTATAATTACATTGTTTATTAAAATTATATTCACTGTTTAGAAATTGAAAAATATAACATTTTTTCACAGAAAATGAAGGACTTTTTTCTATTCAGGTTTATTTTTATTGGTAAGCAAGTCAGATTAATCAGAGAATTATTTAGAAAATATTATTTAGAAAATATTTCTTTTTTAAAAAATTCACCACTAAGCATAATATTCAACAAATAAAAAGTAGGAAGACCACAGTTCCAAAGGAGTATAAACAAGGGATTTAAAACAACAAGCAAATCACAAGATGTCCATTTCATTCCTGTAATTTTTTTATATTCTACATTAACTGAAACATATCAGAAAAATGTGATATTTGTCTCTGCGGAACTGGCTTGTATCATTAAGCTTCATGATTTTTGGGTATATCCACTTTGTCGCAAATGACAAGATTTCCTTCTTTTATTGTCTGAATAGAGTCCATAGTTTATATACACCCCATTTTCTTTATTCAGTCATCAGCTGATGGACATCTGGATTGATTCCATATCTTTGCTATTATGAATTGAGCTGCAATAAACATGGGAGTACAGATAACCCTTTGACATACTGATTTCATTTGGTTTGGATTAATATCCAGGAGTTGGATGGCTGAGTCATGAGGTTTATATGTTTTCAGATTGAGGAATCTCCATACTGTCTTATATAATGGTTGTACTAATTTACATTCCCACAACAGTGCATTAGGGCACCTTTGTACCACATTCTTCTTCTTTGATTGTTGAATGAATGCTCATTCTAAGTGGTGTAAGATGAAGCCTCATTTTGGTTTATATTTCCATTTTCCTAATGGCTGGTTAGCCTGAGCATTTTTCCATGTGTCTGTTGGCCTTTTGAATTGTAGATGCATGGGTTAACTAATCTGGGGATTCAGTAGTACTCCATTGATCTACATGTCTACTTTTGTGCTAGGCTGTTTGGATTATAACTGCCCTGTAGTCTGTCTTGAAATCTGATATTCTGATGGTTACACCTTTGTTTTTTTTTTTTTCTTCCTTAAGATTGCTTTAGCTGGGGCCGGCTCCATGACTCACATGGTTAATCTTCTGCCTGCAGTGCCAGCATCCCATATGGGCACCGGGTTCTAGTCCCAGTTGCTCCTCTTCCAGTCCAGCTTTCTGCTGTGGCCCAGGAAGGCAGTGGAGGATGGCCCAAGTCCTTGGGCCCCTGCACCCACATGGGAGACCAGGAGGAAGCACCTGGCTTCTGGCTTCAGATCGGCATAGTTCCGGCCATAGCAGCCATTTGAGGGGTGAACCAATGGAAGGAAGAAATTTCTCTCTCTCTCTCTCTCACTGTCTAACTCTGTCAAATAAAAAATACAAATATATATTTAAGGTATACAAGTATTATATATTAATGTTAATTATTCTTGACCATAAAATGTTGGTATTTTGCCAGGTGGTATCTGTTGCAATAAGAGAACTGTCAGTAACAGCATAAATGTATCTATGAGCAGTGTGTAAAGGAATAGGCATTTGTGTGTTATAATAATAATTCATATTTTCATTTATTTAAAGATTTATTTTATTTATTTGAAAGTCAGACTTACAGAAAGAGGGGAGATATGAGAGTGAGATCTTTCATTGGCAGGTTCACTCCCCAGATGGCTGCAATAGCTATGGCTGGGCCAGGCCAAAGCCAGAAGCTTCATCCAAGTCTCACAAGGGGATGCAGGGGCCCACACACATGGGACAGCCTCTGCTGAATTTCCCAGTGCAATATGGGATGCTGCTGTCACAGAAGGTGGCTTAGCATGCTAAGCCACAACACTGACCCCATTTTTATGTATTTTTTAAAGATTTATTTTATTTATTTGAAAGGCAGAATAGGAGAGAGAGAGAGAGAGAGAGAGAGAGAGAGAGAGAGAGAGATCTTTCATCTTCTGGTTTCCTCCCCAAATGGCTGCAAAGCTGGGCCTTGAATCAGCCCAAAACCAGGACCCAGAAGTCTGTTCTGTGTCTCCCATGTGGATACAGAGGCCCAAGCAGTTAAGCCATCCTCCACTACTTTCCCAGGAGCATTAGCAGAGAGCTGGATTGGAAACTGAGCAGCTGGGATTTGATAGGCTACACCTTATCCCACTATGGCACAATGTCACTCCATCAATAAAATTTCAGTTACAAAAGCAGGCATTAGGAGTCAACACTTTGGCATAGTGGGATAAGCTGCAGCCTGTGATGCTGGCATCCCATATGGTCACCACATTTAATCCTCACCACTCCATTTCTTATCCAGCTCCATGCTAATGTACCTGGGAAGGCAGTAGTAAGAACCCCAAGTACTTGGACAATGCCATTAACATGGGAAAATCAGATGAAGCTCCTGTCTCATGGCTTCAGGCTGGCCCAGCCCTACTCATCACAGCCATTTTTGAATAAAGCAGCAGATGAAACATCTCTCTCTCTCTCTCTCTCTCTCTCTCTCTCTCTCTCTCTAACTCTGTCATTCAAATAAATAAATCTTTGTGAAAAAACAAAAACAGCCAAAAAAACAGTTAAAGAGCATATTTGTACCTGGTCATTGTACAAATCTTTTTGTTATCATTTGTTTTAGTTCCAAGAGACAGAAGCTTAGCACCAAGAAGTGGTACAAAAGTTGAAGACATCACAAAACCACTGGAAGCATTGTAATTCAAGATATCATGTAAAATACCTTGAATCTTTATACAGCACAGGAGCTACAAACAATGAGAAATAGACCACCTGTTTATCATCATAAATACATCTATGTGAAGCCAGAGTAAAATTTCAGCTTTCAACTCCATCGAAATGCATAAATTTTGCACATACTCCATAAACATTCATTACACATTATCCACAAAATGCAAGCAGACATGATATAGTTGCCAAAACATTTCCTTTCCAAATTTTTCTGAATTTACATAATTATACCTCCTGATGTTTATTAAGAGATTATGTGTGACTATTTTTGATTGTACATTTTAGGCTTGAATTGGAAATTTTGGATTTAAAACGTATCCTCCAAAAGAAAGAAGGCAGAACTGAAGAACTATAGAAAAACCTGCTAAGACCAGGTTCAGTAAGTCAATCTCTCCAGTTCTGTCACACTAAAAAGGAGTTTTATTCTTCTGTTAAGAGATTGCAACAATATTTTTTTGTGCTAATTTTCTTTTTTTTTCAACTTTTATTTAATGAATATAAATTTCCAGTATACAGCTTATGGATTACAATGGCTTCCCCTTCCCATAATTTCCCTCCCACCGGCAACCCTCCCCTCTCCCGCTCCCTCTCCCCTTCCATTCACATTAAGATTCATTTTCAATTCTCTTTATATACAGAAGATCAATTTAGTATACATTAAGTAAATATTTCAACAGTTTGCACCCACATAGAAACACAAAGTGAAACATACTGTTTGAGTACTAGTTATAGCATTAAATCAAAATGTACAGTACATTAAGGACAGAGATCCCACATCAGGAGCAAGCGCACAGTGGCTCCTGTTGTTGACCCAACAAATTGACACTCTAGTTTATGGCACCAGTAACCACCCTAGGCTGTCGTCATGAGTTGCCAAGGCTATGGAAGCCTTCCAAGTTCCCCGACTCTGATCATATTTAGACAAGGTCATAAAAGACAGGGTGAGGATAGTAACCAATGATCCTAAGAGTGGCATTTACCAGGTCTGAACAATTATACAGCATTAAGTGGGGAAGAGGACCATCAGTACACACAGGTTGGGAGTAGAGTCATTGGTGGTAGAGTAGAGGTTATGATTACAAAGGAATGAGGCCCAAGTGCACTAGACAGGGTCTAGAACAAAGGACAGAGTCATTATTAGAGGAGCTAAGAAAGGTGCTAAGCTACAATTAAGTTTTCTGATTGAGAGGCAAATGGAACCTGATAGAAGGGGCTTGATAATAATCTGGTGGGCTTTAGGCCTTGTAAGTTAAGAGGCCCAGACCTATCTATCTCTTCACATGGGGTATATCCTAAGGGAGGTGTGAACCTCCTAGGGGAAGGCACTCTGTTGACTTTCATTACTTGGCTGGCCTGGGAGGAGAGCTGGCCAGGTAAAGGCAGGTGGCATCTCTAACAAGAAATTTACAGTTCTGCCTGCAATGTTGCTGACCCTACTTGACCATCCCCTCAGCTGCAGTGGTCACTTTGGAAGTTGGGCTGAGTGAAGGGCTTTTCAGCTTGGAGCCAATAAGATTTGTGGCTCTGACCTGGGCATCCTTCGACTCCAGGGCAGGTCCATTTCCAGTGATCCAACTCTTGGCAGAGCTGCCAGGGCTCTTCACAAGCTGACTTCTGCTGAAGCCCAGGCTTACCACATTGAAAGCCACTGCAGTGGACTGGCCTGTTGGGTCTCCTTGAGGGCAGATCACCGTACAGATCAGCCATTAATAGGCCTGCCACCCATTGCTTCTGATGCCTAGCTTTCTTTTCCTCCTGGTTTGTGTTAAAGCAGACCAGAGGATGCAAGTCAAGGGAGTGCCCATGTCCCATCTCTAATCTTCGGTGGCCTGAACTACAAGTCTATAGTCACAGGCATGTTCTGTAGTACTTTTTCTAAGGTAGACAATGCCCATGAGGAAAATAAACGGTTTGCTAAGTATTCATGTAATATTGCTATTGTCAGCAAGTGATCTAGGACTTGCTCCCTCATTTCTCTATTCTAAGCCCAACTTGTTCTTTCATTTCTCTATTCTCTTCAAGGTAGGGAACTAATTCTATTATGAAGGAATCTGTAGGATGCACAATTTAATCTTTAGACCTTATAAGAGATGGCTAACATTTTTCTGTAATAGCATAGCCAAAATAAGAGCTTAAATAATAATCTCATAGCTAGATTCACATCGCCATCAGCGAAGTATACAGTAAGTAGAAAAAAAAAAAACCTCCCTTTCAGACCAAAGGGAAAGAAAGTTTTAAAGATTGCAACAATATTTTAGCTAATATGAAAGTTCTCATTGATAAATATGTTTTTTGAATTGATAGACACTATTTGCTACTACCAGGAAAAGCCCATTTAGCTTTGTAGAAGGAATGGACAGACTTCACAAAATTAATTATTTTCCTAGTAATATTTTGATTCAAATCGTGATACATCAAAAACCAATATTTAATTTACAATATCCCTTTGTATCCTTTCATCAATTGATGGACACTTCCATGATTTCTATCTTTGGACTACTAAGAAATATGTTGCTATGGTCACAAGTGTACAGCTACCACTTGGTGTTCTGGCTAATATTCACAATGTCTTTAAATGCCAATTTGGTTGAGTAATGATTTGGACTTAATTCTGAATCTGTTTTGTTGAATTTAAACTTATCAGTGTGATTTTGAGAATGGATTCCTTTCTGATGTGTAAATTGTATTCCCTGTGCAGAATAGATACTAATTCATTATACACGATTTGTACCACAGGGAAGATGTTACATCTTCCAATTTTTAAAAGAAAATAGATGTTAGGAAATAGAATGGACTTCTCCAGCATTGACTTGCAAGGTGAAATAGAGCTCTGAGACCTTGCAGGTTTTAGAAACAAAATTTTCCCCATTTGTCTGTGTTCATTAGCCTTTATAGTCTTAGTTCAGTCTCACAAGATTGATGCATAATCCAGGATTCAAATTTATTGATGGATAGTGAAAACTGTGTAACTATTTATCATGAAAAAGAGGATTATCCTATCATTTTTCATAAAAATTACAATCACAAGATCACATGTAAACACTGAGATACATCAATGAGGTCTTTGATTTACTGATTAGTTCCTTTAAATGACAACAGGTATAGTGCAGTTTTATTATACAAATACTCATATCTGGATATCAAGAATATCTTTAACTTTTAACATTTGCCAATCTTTTAACTTTTGCCATACCAAAAGGGAGATTTTGTTAGAAGATTGTAACTATTTCAAGTAACGTACAATTCTCATTGATAAGTGTGTGTTGTGTACTCATACACCTACTGCTGCTACTACTGGTTCATGGCCACTTAACTTTATAGAAAGAATGGACCGAATTTGTAAAATTGATTATTCAAGTAAGATTTCAATTCAAAATTGTGATACATGAAAATCGAGTATTTATTTACAGTATAACTTTTGTATCCTTTCATTAATTGATGGACATTGGCATGGTTTCTACTTTTGTTTTACTATGAAAAATGTTGCTATGGTCATAGAAGGCCTCACATATTTCACAGAAGACAATGGGGAACATAATTCTGGACATACAGGATTTTACATAAAATATAAATTTCTGGGGTTAGTGTCACGTATTAGTGGGTTAAGCTGTTGCGTATGATGCAGCCATTCTATATGAGTATCAGTTCAAGTTCTGGCTGCCCCACTTCCAATCCAGCTCACTGCTAGTGCACCTGCAAGGGCAGTGATAGATGGCTCACTGTGTGATGGGAAGCCTAAGTGAAGTTCCAGTTCAGTCCCATCAAGGTGACATGTACCAATGCCATCCTACTAGTCAAAGTGATCCGTTTCAGTTCATAATTGATCATAAAAATAGGATTAAGTGTCAAACAGATCACATAAACTAGACTAGTGCCTGCTGATAATAATTGATAGAATTAAAAAAGAGAGAACTATCCAACATGGGAAGTGGGATACACAGCAGACTCAGACTGGCAGATGTCCTAAACAGCCCTCTGGCCTCAGAATCAGCCCTTTAGGCAGTTGGATCTGGCTAAAAAGCCCATGAGAGTTTCTCAGGCATGGAAAGCCAAGACACTCTGGCAAGAAAAAAAATGACCTAATTGAAAGATCTCTATGAATGAGATCCCAACGGAAAGAATGGGCCATCAAAAAATGAGGTACCTTTCTCTGAAGGGAAGAGAGAACTTCCACTTTGACTATGGCCTTGTCTAAATATCAAAGTCGGCGAACTCAAGAGGCTTCCATAGCCTTGGCAGCTCATGACAAGAGCCTTGGGTGATTACTGACATCATAAATAAGAGGGTCAGTTGTTAAATCAACAACGGGAATCACTGTGCACCTACTCCGCATGTAGGATCTCTGTCCTTAATGTGTTGTACTATGCAAATTAATGGTAAAACTACAACCCAAACAGTACTTTATACTTTGTATATCTGTGTGGGTGCAAACTGTTGAAATCTTTACTTAGTATATAGTAAGATGATCTTCTGTATATAAAGATAATTGAGGCCGGTGACGCGGCTCAATAGGCTAATCCTCCGCCTTGCGGCGCCAGCACACCGGGTTCTAGTCCCGGTTGGGGCACCGGATGCTGTCCGGTTGCCCCTCTTGAGGCCAGCTCTCTGCTGTGCCCAGGGAGTGCAGTGGAGGATGGCCCAAATACTTGGGCCCTGCACCCCATGGGAGACCAGGAGAAGCACCTGGCTCCTGCCATCAGATCAGCACGGTGCACCGGCCGCAGCGCGCCAGCCGCGGTGGCCATTGGAGGGTGAACCAACGGCAAAAGGAAGACCTTTCTCTCTGTCTCTCTCTCTCACTGTCCACTCTGCCTGTCAAAAATAAAAATAAATAAATAAATAAATAAACTTTTAAAAAAAGATAATTGAAAATGAATCTTGATGAAGAATGGGATGGGAGAGGGTAGTAGGAGATGAGATGGTTATGGGTGGGAGGGAGGTTATGGGGGTGAAAGCCACTATAATCCAAAAGTTGTATTTTGGAAACTTATATTTATTAAATAAAAGTTGAAAAAAATCTTTAAAAATTACTGTAGGTGAGTATCAAACCCAGGTACTCTGTATGGATGTGGATGTTTTTTTTTTTTTAAGATTTATTTATCTATTCGAAAGGCAGAGTTACAGAGGGTGAAGGGTGAAAGGGGGAGAGAGGGGGGAGAGAGAGAGGGAGAGATATCTTCCATCCACTGGTTCACCACCCAAATGGCCACAACAGCTGGAGCTGGGCCAATTTGAAGCCAGGAGCCAGGGCTTCTGGATTTCCCAAATGGATGCAGGCCTCCAAGAACTTAGGCCACCTTCCACTGCTTTTTGAGGCCATAGCAGAGAGAAGAGTCAGTAATGGAGCAGCCAAGGCTTGAACCAAGCCCTATATGGGATACTGGCTCTGAAGGTGGTGGCTTAACCCACTGTGCCACAACACTAACCCCTGATATGGGCATCTTAACATGTACTAGCTGCTAGGTAAAATGGCTATCTCAAAGACATTCTTTTTAATATCAGTTGGAAGAAATTTAATGACAAAAATCTGTTGTAAATTCAGCATTTCTTCTAAGTGTGAATTTTATTCATCCTTTTGTCATTTATATCTATTGGAAGATTTTCTGTACATATATCTGCAAGATATATTATTTAATATTCATGAAGTATGCACAGCCTAGTGCCTGATACACAACAGCCAGTTTCTCAGTAAACATTTGTGCTTGAGTATTTAGAATTATTTGCAGCTTCTGCCCCCGGCTCCTCCACCCTGTGTTGACAGTTCTCTGTGTTAGAGACACTGGTTTTAATTAGGTAAAGTGAAGGAATCAGAGAAAGGTCTGAGGTCTGTTGAACTAACCAAGACAGACAGTGGTCTGATCAGGGCCAAGAGAGCAAACTCTGTGTTCTTATCCAGAAGCTTTGATTTTACAGCCTGTCCACACTGTTCTGGTAGCACTGTTCTTCAGATATATAGCATGCTACTTTATAGCTGATCAAATGTAAATGCAGTTCTATAGCTGATTGTTTGTAACTTGCTTGGAATTGTTTTATGCCTGGATTTATAAAAAACATACTTGAGCACCCCACAGTGACAGGATATTTAATGAGTACTTTCATTTTCAAAACTGAGTAAATAACAGGAAACTTAAAAATTTCCGTTGTCTAAAGTTAGAGGTGATTGCTGTGAAAAGTTAAGCTATCATTTGGGATGCTTGCATCCCATATTGTTGCCTGGGATTGAGTCCTACATTTCCTTCCAATCCAGCTTCCTGATAGTACATCCTGAGAAGAGCAGATGATGGCTCAAATACCTGGGTCTTTGCCTCTCATGTGGGAGACCTTGACAAAGTTCTTGGTTCCAGGCTTTGGCCTGCCCAGCCTTGGTTTTCATGGGACTTTGGGGAGTGATCCAGGAGATGGAAAATTTCCCTCTTCTCTCTCCCTCTCTCTCTCATATTTAACTTTTCAAATAAACAAATATTTTTAAAAAATTTAAAATAAATGAAGAAATATAGGAAAAGGCACAATATTTCTTGAAAGTACCTGAAATTTAGAAAACAACTATAATGTATCTGTAACACTTCCTCTTTTCTATGTTAGGAATTAAGAAAATAACTGGGTGTGGTTAGTCTGTACCTATTAGAGATATTCTCCAGTTGAGCCTAAAGAATAATTAGTACCCAAGTCTGATGCTTTACATGAAGTGGATTCTTGTACCAAAGAAGTAAGTTGTGTCTAATTAAGTATCTGGCATCCCGGCACCGTGGCTCACTTGGCTAATCCTCCGGCTGTGGCGCCGGCACACCAGGTTCTAGTCCCGGTTGGGATGCCAGATTCTGTCCCAGTTGCTCCTCTTCCAGTCCAGCTCTCTGTTGTGGCCCAAGAGTGCAGTGGAGGATGGCCCAGGTCCTTGGGCCCTGCACCCACATGGGAGACCAGGAAGAAGCACCTGGCTCCTGGCTTCACCCGCCACAGCATGCCGGCTATAGCGGACATTTGGGGGGTGAACCAATGGAAGGAAGACCTTTCTCTCTGTCTCTCTCTCTCACTGTCTAACTCCGCCTGTCAAAAAAATTAAGTATCTGGCACTAATACTATACATAAAAGAATATAAATAAAAATAATGTATAGTTATAAGAATAACCTAAAGACCTTACTTTTGGGAACACTTGTTGACTAAAATGTACAATAGTAAATGTTATTTTAAGACATAATCTGAACATAGAGAGACAACCTTGCATTATATTTCACAGGGTTTGACAGCCCACCAGTTACTTTACTCTGTGGGATGAGTGCATCCTGCACATGTTTACTTCACTCACACAGTTTGGTTTTCCATGATATGTTGTACTTATATAGGATAAAATGCCCACATTATTATGTGAAGTTTAATATTTTTTTTCTAATTAATCGCTAACATCTAGTAGTTGAGAGTAGTTCTAGTAAGTCCTATTTTCTGACTTCTGTTGATTTGCATACAGCAGACAGAAATAATTGCATAGAGCACTCAGCAGGAGCTGAAGAGTGCTTCTGCATTAGTTGAGTTAGTGACACAGCCTGCCACCATGCCCCATTCATTCCCTTGATTCCCTTGCACTCTGTTAACCTGCCAAGCCTTTTCAGGCATTTGAGTTTCAAATCTTGCTCTAAAGAAAAGAAATCAGTTATCAGATTAAGTCTAAAGGAAGACATGCTCTTTGAAGGATAATACTATTTTTACAGAGAAAAATCTACTGAACATGTGTTAATTGCAGCAAATAGCAAATGATGCAGAAATGTTTTCATTTAGCCTCATAACTATCAACCCCAAATTTCTAAAATGGTGTGCTTATTTATTTTCATCTACTAGAAAGGGAAGGTGAGAGGAAGGGAGCAGGAGAGAGAGAGAAATCTTCCATCAGAGATCTTCCAATTCACTCACCAAATGCCCACAATAGCCAGGACTGGTTAAGGCCAAAGCCAAAAGCCTGAAGCTCTTTTCAAGCCTCTCATGTGGGTGACAAGGGCCCAAGTACTTGGGCTATCATTCACTGCTTTCCTAGAGTCATTATCAGAGAGCAGATCTGAAGCAGAGCAGCCAGGAATTAAACTAGCACTCCAGTCTGAGATGTGAGTGTCACAAGTGGAAGCTTAAGCAGCTGCACAACACCACCTACTCCTTATCAAACCATATTTTTATTGTATCACAAGTACAAGAAATAGGATTCTAGACAGTTTGGGCATTTGAAAAAATAGTATCTGATTTTAAGAACCTTACAGTAATGAAAAAATATAAAATACTATCACCTTAATAATTTAAAAGTCCCTCCAGTTTTGTCAAATAGGAAAACTATATGTACATTTTTATTCCTGTACAGATCTCAACATTCCATTTCATTGGCTTTCCACTCTGTGGATGACTTATGAATATAGGCTGCATTGGCCAATCTAATTTTAGACTTAAATTGTAATACATTCTGGGAATCTATAGTCAGCCTTCATCATGGTGTTTCTACTAGATTATTTCCCAAAAGGAGAACATGTGATTATTTGAAATATTTATTTTCAAGTAATAATTAGTTAAAAACTTACCCACCAAAGGTATATCTTAAGCTGTGAAAAAAGCAAAATATTTCAGATTTTATTAAAGACTTTAAATAGAATGGTTATTTTGACCAGTAGGAGGAAAAACCCCCAAGAAGCCTCTGAAGAATGTCATTTTGTTAGACCTGAAAGTATGTTTGACAGATGGAAGGCATTTACCTGAGACTATTTTTCAAGAGCAAAGTACCATTATATTTTAAATAGAAGAGGACAGGTGTTTTCATCACCAATCATCTTAATTCATTTAAAACAAAAATAAAAACTGCCTTTCTGTCTTGGTGTTGATAGGTAGTCAGCTCTGTGAATACTTACCAGAGGTTAAAGACCTCTTGCATGCAGAACACCTTAGAAGCCTAAAGTCAAAAACTCATGTTGAGTTTATTTTGAAAGCAAATTGTTAATATTATGTCCAGGGACAAACATAATTTTTTTTTCTAGTACTTTTACTTGTATTCACTGTATTGCTTTATTTGCTTTGTTTTTGATTCTTTTTAACTTTTATTTTATGAATATAAATTTCCAAAGTACAGCTTATGGATTACAATGGCTCGCCCCCCCTATAACTTCCTTCCCAAACTGGTCATTGTTTCAAAAATTTGTATAAGTGTGTAACATAAAAGTTTCAGGCCTTTAGCAACTAGATGTTTTTATAATTTTATAAAATGTATGGCTGAATTTTATATATTTTATTCTTTTTTTATTTTATTTTTTTTGAAAGGCAGAGTGGACAGTGAGAAAGAGACAGAGAGAAAGGTCTTCCTTTTTGCCATTGGTTCACCCTCCAATGGCCGCCGTGGCCGGCATGCTGTGGCCAGCGCACCACGCTGATCCGATGGCAGGAGCCAGGTGCTTCTCCTGGTCTCCCATGGGGTGCAGGGCCCAAGCACTTGGGCCATCCTCCACTGCACTCCCTGGCCACAGCAGAGAGCTGGCCTGGAAGAGGGGCAACCAGGACAGAATCCGACACCCTGACTAGGACTAGAACCCGGTGTGCCAGTGCCGCAAGGCAGAGGATTAGCCTATTGAGCCGTGGCACTGGCCTATATATTTTATTTAAAAGCTAACATAAAATTGTTATATAACTTTAATTTTGGTTTTTAATTACATGATAATTTCCTTCCTCATTTTCCACCTGAATGTTATAGTTGTTGTTTCTGTATTTACTACATTTTCTTTTTTTTCTATTAAGTTTTCTGAAAACATTTTTGAATATTTTTATAAATTTATTTATTTAGAAAGCTTTTATTTAATAAATATAGATTTCATAGGTACAGCTTTTTGGAATATAGTGGTTCTTCCCCCCATCCCCACCCTCTCACCCCCAAACCATCCCACCTCCTACTCCCTCTTTTATAGCATTCTTCATTAACATTCATTTTTAATTATCTTTATATACAGAAGATCAACTCTATACTAAGCAAAGATTTCAACAGTTTGCACTCACACAGATGCACAAAGTATAAAGTACTGTTTGAATACATGTTGCATCATTAATTCTTATAGTACAGCTCATTAAGGACAGAGGTATTACACATGGAGCAAGTGCACAGTGACTCCTGTTGATTTAACAATTGATACTTTTATTTATGACGTCAGTGATCACCTGAGGCTTTTGTCATGAGCTGCGAAGGCTGAGGAAGCCTTTTGAGTCCAGAAATTCTGTCTGTATTTAGGCAGGGTACATAAGCAACGTTGAAGTTCTCTCCTCCCTTTAGAAAAAAGTACATCCTTTTTTGATGGCCCCTTCTTTCCACGGGGATCTCACTCACAGAGATCCTTCATGTAGACAATTTTTTTGCCACAGTGTCTTGGATTTCCATGCCGAAATGCTCTCATGGGCTTTTCAACCAGATCTGGATGCTTGAAGGGTTGATTTTGAGGTCAGGGTGCTATTTAGCACATTGGTCATTCTATGGCCTACTTTCCATGTTGGATCATTCTCTACCTTTTAATTCTATCTATTGTTATTACCACATACTTGGTCTTATTTATGTGATCTCTTTGATACTTATTCCTATCTGTATGATTGGTTACACACTTAACATGAATGGCATTAGTACCTGCCAACTTAATAGAATTTGGAGTCCCATAGCAAATATTTAGCTTTACCCTTAGGTGAAAGTCCATGGGAACATGTGCCAAAATGTTTATCTCCTCCCTCTCTTATTCTCTTACTTTTTACAGGGATCAATTTTCAATTGCATTTAAACACTAAGAATAATTCTGTGTTAAGTAAAGAATTCAACAAATGGATTTAAATAGAAAAATAAAATAGTAAAAAGAAATAAAATAGTAAGTTTTTCCTCAACAGTCAGGACATGGGCTGATCAAGTCATTGCTTCTCATAGTGTCCTTTTCATTTCTACAGGTTTCCTTTTAGGTGTCAGTTAGTTGTCACAGATCTTGGGAAACATGATATTTTTCCATTTGGGCTGGCTTATTTCACTCAGCATGATGATTTCCAGGTTCATCCATTTTGTTACCAATGACCAGATTTCATTTTGTTAACCACTGTGTAGTATTCCGTAGAGTACATATCCTATAATTTCTTTATCCAGTCTTCCATTGACAGGAATTTAGGTTGGTTCCATGTCTTAGCTGTTGTAAATTGAGCTGCAATAAACGTGGAGGTACAGATAGCTCTTTTGTTTTCCAATTTCCCTTGGGTAAATTCTGAGGAGTGGGATGGCTGGGTCCTGTTATCAGGTTATATGCAGATTCCTGAGGTATCTCCATAATGTCCTATATAGTAGCTTTACTAGTTTACATTCTCAACAACAGTGCGTTAGTGTGCCTTTTTCCTGATTTCCTCGTCAGCATTTGTTGTTTGCTGATTTCTGTATGAATGCCATTCTAACCAGGGTGAGGTGAAACCTCATTGTGGTTTTGATTTGCATTTCCCTGACAGCTAGTGATCCTGAACATTTTTTCATGTGTCTGTTGGCCATTTGTATTTCCTGTTTTGAAAAATGTCTTTAAGTCTTTGGCCCATCTCTTAAGTGGGTTGTTTGTTTTGTTATTGTGGAGTTTCTTGATCTCTTCATAGATTCTGGTTATTAATCCTTTATCAATTGCATACTTTGCAAATAATTTTCCTCTCCTGTAAGTTGCCTCTTCACTTTCCTGGTTTTTTTATTATTTTTTTTTCTGTGCAGAAACTTCTCAATTTGATGTAATCCCAGATGTTAATTTTGGCTTCACAGGATACACAGCAGACTCATAGAATGGCAGATGTCCTAAACAACACTCTGGCCTCAGAATCAGCCCTTAAGGCATTCAGATCTGGCTGAAGAGCCTATGAAAGTATTGTAGGCATGGAAAGCCAAGATACCATGGAAAAGAAAAAAAAGAAGACCTACATGAAAGACCTCTGTTAGTGAGATCCCAGTGGAAAGAACAGGGCCATCAAAGAAGGAGGTACCTTTCTCTGAAGGGAGGAGAGAACTTCCACTTTGACTATGACCCTATCAGAATAAGACCAAAGTCAGTGAACTCTAAAGGCTTCCATAGCCCTGGCAACTCATGACTAGAGCCTAGGGAGATTACTGACGCCATGAACAGGAGTGTCAAATTGTTAAGTCAGCAACAGGAATCACTGTGTACTTACATCCCATGTGGGATCTGTCCTTAATGTGTTATGTAATGTGCAGTGATGCTGTAACTAGTACTGAAACAGTATTTTTACACTTTGTGTTTCTGCGTGGTACAAACTGATGAGATCTTTACTAATTATATACTGAATCGATCTTCTGTATATAAAGAGAATTGGAAATGAAAAAAAAACCTGGTGTTAAATTGGAAATGGCATAGAAAATTAATTAATTTAAAAAATATTATGTAGGATCTCTGTCTTTAATGTGCTGTACACTGTTATTTAATACTATAACTAGTACTCCAACAGTATTTTTTTTTCACTTTGTGTTGCTATATGGGGGCAAACTGTTGAAATTTTTACTTAATATATACTAAGCTGATCTTCTGTATATAAAGAGAATTGAAAATGAATCATGATGTGAATGGAAGGGGAGAGGGAGCAGGAAAGGGGAGGGTTGTGGGTGGGAGGGAAGTTTTGGGAGGGGGGAAGCCATTGTAACCCATAAGCTGTACTTTGGAAATTTATATTTATTAAATAAAAGTTTAATAAATGAAAAAAAAATTTGGCTTCAGCTGCCTGTGCCTGTGTGGGTTTTTCCAAGAAGTCTTTGCCTGTGCCAATATCTTACCTGGTGTCTCCAATGTTCTCTAGTAATTTGATGGTGTCAGGTCACAGATTTAGATCTTTAATCCATGTTGAGTGGATTTTTGTGTAAGGTGTAAGGTAGAGGTCTTGTTTCATATTTCCGCTTGTGGAAATCCAGTTTCTCAGCACCATTTGTTGAATAGACTGTCCTTTCTCTAGGAATTAGTTTTAGCTATAAGTTGTTTGCAGATGTTTGGGTTGATTTCTGGTGTTTCTATTCTGTCCATTTGCCTATCCATCTGTTTTTGTGACAGTATCAGGTTGTTTTAATTATAAATGCCCTCTCGTATGCCTTGAAATCTGATATTGTGATGCCTCCGGATCTGTTTTTGTTGTATAAGAATTCTTTAGCTATCCGAGATCTCCTGTGTCTGCATATGAATTTCAGCACCATTTTTTCTAGATCTGAGAATAATGTCTGTTTGATGGTATTGCATTGAACCTGTAAATTGCTTTTGGAAGAATGGACATTTTGATGATGTTTCAATCCATAAACATGCTTCCATTTTTTCCCATTTTTTGTATCTTCTAATTCTTTCTTTAAGATTTTGTAATTCTCATCATAGAGATCTTTGACATCCTTGGTTAAGTTCATTCTAAGGTATGTGATTTTCTTTTGTAGCTATTGTTAACGGGATTGATCTTAGAAGTTCTTTCTCAGCCATGGCATTCTCTGTGTTTACCAAGGTTGATTTTTGTATTTTGTTTTTCTATCCTGCTACTTTGCCAAACTCTTCTATTAGTTCCAGTAGTCTCTCAGTGGAGTTCTTTGGACCCCTCATATAAAGAATCCTTTCTTCTGCAAATAGAGATAATTTGTCTTCTTCTTACTCAATTCATATCCCTTTGATTTCTTTTCTTGCCTAATTTCTCTGGCTAAAAGTTCTAGTACTGTAATGAACAGCAATGGTGATAGTGGGCAACGCTGTCTGGTACCAAATATCAGTGGGAATGCTTCTAACCTTTCCCTATTCAATAGGATGCCAGCAATGGGTTTGTCATAAATTGTCTTGAATGTGTTGAGGAATGTTTTTATTTCTGTGGTATCTGTTGTTACATTCCCTTTGTCATCTCTAATGTTATTGATTTGGGTATTCTCGCTTCTTTTTTTTTTCAGTTAGTTGGGCCAATGGGATATCAATTTTGTTTAGTTTTTCAAAAAACCAGCGCTTTTTTTTTTTACTGATTTTTGTATTTGTTTTGATTCAATGTTGTTGGTTTCTTCTCTAATTTTAATTATTTCTTTTCTCCTATGATTTTTGGGTTTGGTTTGCTATAGTTTTTCTAGAGCCTTGAGATGCATTGATAGTTCATATTTGGAGCCTTTTCCTTTTCTTTTTGTGAACACCTATTGTATAAACATTTCTCTTAGCACTGCTTTTTCTGTATTCTGTAATTTTTGATGTTGTGCTGTCATCTTCATTTTTTCCAAAAGGTTTTTAATTTCTCTTCTCATTTCTTCTATGACCAACTGTTCATTCAAGAGTGTGCTGTTCAGTCTCCATGTGTTTGCATATACTCTAGAGATTTCTAAGTTGCTGATTTCCAGCTTCATTCCAATGTGGTCTGAGAAGATGCATGGTACAATTTTGATTCTTTTGAATTTGCTGAGGCTTGCTTTTTGGCCTAGTATGTGGTCAATCCTAGAGAAAAGGTCCATGCACCTGCTGAGGAGAATGTGTATTCTGCAACTCTAGGATGATAAGTTTTGTAGATATCTGTTAGAAACATTTGGTCTATAGTGTTGATTAAATCTGCTGTTTGTTTGTTGATTTTCTGTCTGGTTGATCTGTCCATTGCTGAAAGTGGATTCTTAAAATCCCCCAATACTATAGAAATCTAAGTCTCCCTTTAAATACCTTAATATTTCTTTTAAATAGCTAAGTGCCCTGTAATTAGGTGCATATACATTTTTAATAGTTATATCTTCCTGTTGAATTAATCACTTAAACATTATACAGTGCACTTCATTGTCTCTTTTAATTGTTTTTTGTTAAAAACTATTTTGTCTGATATTAAGATGGTTACAGTAGCTCTTTTTTGGTGTCTGTTGGCATGACATATCTTTTTGCATCCTTTCATTTTCAGTCTGCATTCGTCTTTGTGAGATGTGTTCCTTTTAGGCAGCAAATAGATGGGTTTTGTTTTTTAATCCATTCAACCAGCCTATGTCTTTTAACTGTGGAGTTGAGACCATTTACATTCACAGTGACCATTGATCAGAAAGGACTTTGCCCTGCCATTTTTTCTGAAAATATTCCTAATTTATACTTTGAACTTCATTTGATTTTACGGAGAGATTTTCTTCCTTTACCTTCTTTTGTAGTGAGGACCAGGTTTCTGTGTTTCTGTGTGCAACACATCCTTAAGCATCTTTTGCAAATCTGGATGGGTGGTGAGAAATTCTTTCAATTTCTCTTTGTTATGTAAGGACTTTATCTCACCTTCATTCACATATGAGAGCTTTGCAGGGTATGATAGCCTGGGATGCCTTTTTTTTCTCAGAAGACTTGAGCTATATCTCTCCAATCTCTCCTATCCTGTAGGGTTTCTGATGAGAAGTCCTCTGTGAGTCTAATTGGATATCCTCTGAAAGTAATCTGGCATTTCTTTCATGCACATTTTAGAATCTACTCTTTATGTTTCACTGTGGTACATTTGATTACAATTTGTTGAGGCAAGGGTCTATTCTGGTCACATCTATAGGGAGTTCTATATGCTTTCTGTACTTGGATATTCCTTTCTTTCTCCAAACCTGGACAGTTTTCTGCTATTATTTCATTAAAAAGGCCTTCTAATCCCTTCTATGTCTTGATGCCTTCAGGAACTCCTGGAACCCATATATTTTTTATAGTATCCTGTAGATTCCCAACAGTGTTTTTTTTTTTCTAATTTCCCCTTCTTGTCTTTGTGTTGACCTAATACTTTCCTGTACTTTGTCTTCCAAATCTGATATTCCCTCTTCTGCTTCACTGATTCTGTTTTTAAGGCGCTCCACTGCATTGTTTATTTGTTGTATTGAATTCTTCATTTGATTTTTTCCCTTTAAGATCTCAATTCCATGCTCTATTGAATTCTTCATTTCATTTTGATTCCTCTTTAAGATCTCAATTTCATGAGAGAAATTTTCTTTCATGTCCTGCATGAATTTCAGTAGTTCATGTGTTTTCATCTGATTACTTGTATGTACTGTAATGATCAATTTTTTGAATGCCCTTTCTTGTATTTCTTCTATCTGCTTGTCTTCACAAATCCAACACTTTTAAAGGTTCACTAGTGATAATAATAATAGTAAAATTTTAATAGTACTTTATGTCATGGATTATTATGAAAATTCTTCAAATATTAACTTAGAAATACTAATAAAATCTCTACTTTACAGATTAGGTCACTGAGGCACACAGAGTGATTATCCGAGAATTACTAAGCCGTGGAATCAGGGTCTGAAAACAGGGAGTTATGACTCTAAGGTCTAATTGTGTCCTTAAGCTTAGTACAGCATTTCTCAAATAAAGTGCTATTCAGTGTGAGAGAATGTGTAACTAACCCACAATCACATAACATACTCACACCAGACTATTACCAGTGAGGGCATTAGACACACTGATCTTTTAGATGATTCATTTTTGGTAGACTTATTACATGCAGGAACTTGTAAAACTGATCTACAGCCTGGGTCACATGCTAATCTCATTTCGAAATATATGCAAACAATCTGTGCACTTTCAGGTGTCCTTAAGTCATATCCTGTGTTTCACAACTTGAGAAGATTCCCTTCACTGGGCCGAAAAGAGGGAAGGAAGCTAACATTTTGGAACAATGAAACTGAACTTGGCTTTGTCCGTATTCTCTGTTAGATTTTGAAAACTCCCCCTTGAGGCAGGTGAGCATCCAGATACAGAAACTCAGATGATAAGAAAATATCCCATCCACAGTCTTAGAAACAGTGAGTGGGATAGACAGGATTTGAACTCAGATCAGACACAGGCTGATATATGCTAAGCTGCCTCCCCTGGCCGAGAATACACTCAGAACTTTAAAGGAAAGGGACAAAAAGCTACAAAGTGGGCTGACTTGTGGTTTGGACCTCTTAGATTCTGTTCTTGCACCACTACCATCCCTCTTTCTCCCACCCACTAACCCTCCAGAGATGCTCTCTGAGACATATCCCACTTTAAGTGTTCATTGGATTCTTTTCAAACTAAGCTACATAGTTCCTCTATTCACACTTCCTCTATACCAACACATTTTTCTTTGAGTGCAATTAAAATAAGTCCTGCCTCTCAATAAGAGAAAAGTATGATATGCTCTGAGAATATCCTTATTTCTTGCATATTGGAACACAACTCATCAAGAAGGTGACAGCTGGGCAAAGACCTGAAGCAAGGGATTAATCTTGAGTATTTTAAGAAATGAACATTCCAGCAATGCATATGCAAAGTGTGGCTTTTCCAGGAATAGGAAGAGGGCTCTGTGACTGGATATGATGGGTGAGTGAGAACAGTTGATAGGAAAGCCTGAGTCAGATTCTGTACAGTTGGGTCAGGTTCTCTCAGGAAAATTAGAACCTGTTAAGTGTTTAGAACCATGGAGTAAGCGATGGGTTCATATGTCAAGGGCTAACTCTCCTGCTTACCCCAGGCCAAGGGATAAAAAACTAAATGAAGGGCCTGTGGCAAGCAGACCAGAGTTGTAATAATGGAGAGAAGCAGGAGTTTTCACTCATCATTTGTTGAGGGCAGAATCAAGAGAATTTTCTAGGGGAAGAAGCATGAGTGGAAAATGATCATGTCTTTTCTGTTCTGAACCTCTAGCATCATACAGCTGTCAGAGCTGAGGAAGGTTTTAGGTGGAATAGGCTTGGAAGGAGAGCAGGTTTGGGCTGGGAGCACATTGAATGTTAGAGACAGAGTGGAAGAATAGATGTGTTCAGGAGAAGTTGAGTGTAGATATTTTAGTTGGGGAGAACTCAGGCTTCAGTGGGCTTTGGGCCCACCAGGGACTGGAGGAGATTGCCAAGGAGTGAGTGCTGATTGGATTGAGGGAACCTAGGGACTAAACCCTGAGACAATCAAATGTTCAGAGGCTGAAATAAATAGGTAAATTTTTTTTCTAAAAAGGAGATGGTGTTAAGAAGTCAGAGTGAGGCCAAAGTTGTGCCAGAACTCAGAGCAAAAGAGCAGAGCTGAGAGTTCTACACAGGAAAATTCTGTAGGGTTGCACAGGTCCCTCTAGAACTATTTCAGCTGCAGATAGCTGAGCAAAAGCACATGTAAAGGTGACTTCCCAGGGCCAGGGAAAAAGTCACCCACAGTGGTTTAGGGTATTATTTTCCCCACATCATTGCCAGAATTTGTTTTGTTTTGTTTGATTTTTGGATGATAGCCATTCTAACTGGGATGTGGTGAACTCTCATTGTGTTTTGGATTTTTGTCTCCCTGATGACTAGTGATCCTGAGCATGTATATATGTGTCTGTGGGACATTTGAAATTTGTCCTTTGAAAAAAATGCCCATTCAAGTCCTTTGCCCATTTCTTAACTGGATTGTTTGTTTTGTTGCTGTTGAGTTTCTTGAGCTCTCTATAGATTCTTGATATTAATCCTTCATGCATAGTTTGGAGACATTTTCTCCCATTCCATAAGTTGCCTCTTCATTTTGTCAAATGGTTTCTTTGCGGTCCAGAAGGTCCATAGATTCTTATCCATTCCTCCCTATGTTTTGATGTCTCTGGCACTCCAAATGTCCATATCTCTTGCTTGGCCACCCCTTACTGTGGAATATGCATATCATTGTCCAGCTCTGTTACCATGCACGGTTGGAGAGATCAATCAAACACCACCTCTGGCATCTCACTGCCACAGATGCACAGAATGGATAATCCAACATAAAAACCTGCAACTTGTCACATCCAGGGGCAGGGGGGTTGGTAGGGGCATCCTGGGTGTGGCCCAAGGCACTGATGCCTGTTTTGCAAGGCGGTGGAGCAAGAGGTGGGTGTGCAGTGGGGCACAGGCTTCAAGACAAGGACTTGGATTCATGAGGCAAAGACCACAGAGTCCCCGGGATGAGGTCCACTTGTCCTGCAGGGCCACCTCCTGAACCCCAGTCTTGCTCTTTATCTAGCCCTCCATACATACTCAAGTAGAGACCTGGAGGTGCCAGATTTTCAGTAGGAATAGAATGTGTGAGTGGCCCCGAGTTTAGCACACAGAGCACAGAGGCACCCCAAGGCACTAAGTCAGCTATTCCACCACCTACAATGCCTGCCCAGGGCAAACTCGCAGTCTGGCCAGGTCCTAGAAGGTGGGTACATTGAGGCCCAGAGGCAGGAGATTTCTAGAAAGATGTGGTGGTTGGACAGCTGCTGAATGGCAGGGAGGGCCCTGGGGAGGTGAAGGTGGGGACTCTACTCTTCCTTGTCATGTGGGGACAGGTTCCTTCCAATTAGCCATAAAGCATTGCCTGACAGCTTGTGGAAGCCATACAGAGACTAGGTTTCAGGTTGGAGGGCTGATGTCCTGGACTTTGCACACAACAGGTGACCAGTTGAGTGGCAGTAGGACAGGGGAGACTTGTTTGTGAGCAGGGGTGGAAGCCGATGTTCATTGTTGTTTTTCTCTCTGGACAGCTCAAAGTGCAAGGTTTTCTGGTATCTGGAGACCAGTTGGAATAGGGGATATCTGGTAACTGAGGTCCTTGCATCCCATTTTCATTTCAGGACGTGTTAGAACTGTGGCCTCAGAAGCCAGTGGACAGGGTGAAAGGGGACCCTAGGCAAGAGGACACTTCCCAGGGAATCCAGAATCGCCCCGCAAATGGGGCTGAGTCACCAAAGTGGGGCTTGATTTTGACTCTTTCTGAACTAAAAGCTAATGAGCAGGTGTAGCCCAAAACCATATTGGAGAGCTGAGATGCTTATTTGGCAGGCTTGGTGAATGATTTGTTGGTAAAATCAGGCAAGGTTCCAGGAATATGGGCTCCTGGGCTGGTTGTTCACCACACAGCTCCACCAAGAAGACTTCAGGAACGATGTGCTTGTTTCCAGGTGTTGATAAATCCATGCTGTGTTTGGAGTTTATGGTCTAGGACTTGGTGCATGCTCTGGAGAAGGGTAGCTCCAGGGCTCCTGGCCACTCTTAATGTATGCCTGGGTGAGCTGTAGTCTTCCCCAGATGAGAGGCTTCACGTAACATGCTCTGAATGACTTCCCCTCCATCCCACAAACTACTATGGGTCTTTCTCCCTCTCCTTGGTGCTCAGCCAGCTATGCTGTTGTTGGTTACTATGTATGAACCGTCAGTGACTGGTTGGGGAAACCTGGATTACATTCTAGGTTCCTAGATTAGACCAGGTGTTACCAGTCCTGTTGTTGGTATTGGGTGAGCTAATCTTTAGATGCAAAATCTCTCTCTCTCTCTCTCTCTCTCTCTCTCTCTCTCTCTCTCTCCCCCTCTGTCTTTAAAATTAAATTTAATTTAGGGTGGGAAAGAGGTCTGCCTGTGGGGCAATGCCTACAATTTCACTACTGTACCAGCATTTATATCCTGCATAGATTGACAAGTGCAGATGATCAGAGAAAGAGAAATTACGCTATTTGCATGATTCCTCATAGAGGAAACCTCCAGGAAACCAAAGCAAGTTACACCCAGAATATGACAAATCCTGATGATGTGGCTCTGCGTCTCATCACTTGAAGGCCTCGCAGTTTATTGATTTGTGTGAGCAGTTCTGCTTGACTTTGCTAATATGTCATAGATGCAATTGTTTTGTAAAATGTGCAGCAATCCTTTATTTCTGGGAAGAGAAGTGCATAGAGTTCTGTCAGTTGTGTCTTGTCAGTTTCACTGTAGTGTGTCCTTGCATTGGAGTGTGTTGTGGCATAAGAAGGGGTGGGGCAAGTTGGGGGCCACAGTTGTCAAAGGACAGCTATGAGTGGGATTGGGAGGGGCAGCAGATGGTGAATCTAGGTAGGGGGGCATGGCCTGAGGTACGTATCAGTGAGACTTCATGCAGTCCAGAGGAGGTGGACCTGGAGCCTCCAGGGGAAGGCATCCAGGAGAGACATGGAAAGACCTGCTTGCAATCCTGGGACACGTCCTGAGACCTAGGGAGGCATTGTGTGGTCTGCTTCTGAACCTTATCCGAACAATATCCCGGAGCCAATGGACCTCAGCAATCATAGAGATGGTGAGTGTGTCCCTGAAGGGGCACAGAGATGTCTGCAGCCACAGGTATGTAGCAATTTGGGAGGAGCAGGAAGACCCGTGAGGCAGTCCATCTGTTTCTTTTTTTTTTAAGACTTATTTTTTTTTGACAGGCAGAGCAGATAGTGAGAGAGAGAGACAGAGAGAAAGGTCTTCCTTTTTGCCATTGGTTCACCCTCCAATGGCCACTGCAGCTGGCGCATCATGCTGATCCAAAGCCAGGAGCCAGGTGCTTCTCCTGGTCTCCCTTGCGGGTGCAGGGCCCAAGGACTTGGGCCATCCTCCACTGCCTTGCCGGGCCATAGCAGAGAGCTGGCCCGGAAGAGGGGCAACTGGGATAGAATCCAGCGCCCCAACCAGGACTAGAACCTGGTGTGCTGGTGCCGCAAGGTGGAGGATTAGCCTGTTAAGCCATGGTGCTGGCCCCATCTGTTTTCTTAATTGTACACCTGGTCCGCCTCCACATCATGCCTTGCCCAGGCTGTGGACAATATGGGAGCTGGGCATAGAAATAGGGTATTTCCAGTGGAGGAGGGGCAGTGAGCTGGCATGGAGGCTGCCAGTAGGTGGAAAAGTCCCAGTAGGTAAGATCAAGCCACCTCTATTCTGTCCCCATGGTGAGGGGCAGGATTCCCTGCAGGAGGCCTGGGTGTGCTGCCTTACTCCTGTGGAAGCCTTCCTGCATTACAAACACTGGCTACAGGGCTGAAGTCCTGGGCTCTCCATGCCCAGAAGGTTATTGGCCTGATGAAAGTGGGGTAGGGGGCTGTTTATTTTGGGTCAAGGGCAGAGCCTGAGGTTATTCACAGTTTTCCTCCCAGGTCACCTCTAGCAGAGAATTTTTCTGACCATAGGAGCCTGTTGCATTGATTAGGGACATCCATGAACTCAGCACGTGCTCCAACGTTAGCCCCTGGGACCCAGTAGAAAGGACAAGAAGGGCAAGGGGACCCTTCCTAGGGAATGGAGTATGCACCTGCAAAAGGATCTGTGTAAGTGAAAGAGAGGATGGTGTTTGTATCTCTGTTAACTCCAGGTACCCCTTAGCTGAGCATTCTTCAGGACTGAGTTGGAAGGAGCACCTGTTCAGCAAGTTGCCAAGAAAGTGGGCTCCTTGAATGGTTGGTTGACATCCACCTCCACCAGGAAGACTCCAGAAAGGTGTGCTTATTTCCAGCTAGTGTTGTCATGTGCTGATTCTGTGGCCTAGGATGTGGTGTGTGTTCCTGGGAAAGGATACCCTACTCTGAAAGTCTCTCCCTCCTCCACTTCAGCCACCCCCCCCCAGTCATTGGAACTTTTTTCTCTCCACTGCTCTCTGCTAGTTGTGGTACTGGAGCTTCCTGTGTCCAAAAGCCTTAGGAGCAGGAAGCCTGAAACAGGTACCACGTTGTAGTGACTGGGTTCATGGGTAGGAAGTACGTTCCTCAGAGGAGTTGCTGCTATGAAAGCTAGTAGCATTCTGGACATTTTGAGGCAACAAGAAAGCATCCAAAGTAAAGATTGTTTCTGCTCTGCTTTCATGTCTCAGGTTGTAGGATCCATGAGTCTTTGTAGCTGACATTGGTCATGCATTCATCCTTGTGACTTTATTTTTTCCTTATAACCCCAATTCTTTTGGTATCATAGGATGGAAAATGAGTGCTATATTGGCCAGGATATACTTAGTTTTCCTGTTCTAAATATTCAAATATTATAAATAACTTTAGAAATAAATATATTTATTTACTATACTAATGCCTTTCCAAAAATTTTGTAAACCTCCATCTTCCTTTACATATACTGATAATACTTCTGCTACACTACTGGAATTTACAGCTGTGTGTAATGCTGAAGAATTGAAACTGTCTTGTTCATGGCTTACAGGACTGAGCATGGCAACTTTACTGGAAGCAAGGTATATACCCTACATACATTATGTGACTCTTGCAAAAGCATGTATTGATATATAAAAGTCAAGTAAATGTGAGTTATGATGCTTTCTTAGGTGAAAAGAAGTCAGTAAATGCTAATGACTTAAGAGTCACAGACATTTAGAGGATCTTATAATACAGCAATTAATTTTATGAGAACATTTATGCATTTATTTTTAATATAAGGTCAAGATATTTTATTGAATATAAAGTTAGTGGTGAGAAAATTTAGACTATTTTCATAAACAAAGAAATTTCTTAATGTCAATTTGCATTTTAAAGCTTATTGTCTAGTTTATTTCTGTAGTTTCTTTCAATATTAACAATAATACCTAGTACTTATTCTATGTGCTAAATAATGTACTTGGTCTCCTGTGCCCACAAAAAGCTGCTGGCTCCTAGCTTCAGACAGGCCCAGCTCTGACCATTGAAGCTATTTTGTGAATGAACCAGTAGATGGAGTCAGTCTGTCTGTCTGTCTGTCTCTCTCTCTCATAATAATAATAATAATAATAATAATAATAATAATAATAAAATTAAAAATAAAAAGTTTTATTCTATTTGAATAGCAGAATGACAGGGAGGGAGGAAGGAAGAGAGAGAAATTGATCATCCATCCATCCTCAAATGGCTGCAACAGTTAGGCTGGGCCAGGCTGAAACCAGGAGCCAGAAACTCAATGATCTGGGTCACCCATGGGGTGACAGGAGCCAAAGTATTTAAGTCATTTTCCACTGCTTTCCCAGTCACATTAGCAGGGAGCTGGAATAGAAGTGGAGCAGCTGGGACTTGGAGGTGGTGGCTCACCACACTGTCCAACTGATCTCATTTTCCTTAGAAATATATTTAGTTGAAAGGAGGCTGAGAGAGTGAGAGACAGAGAACTAATAGATTCTTAATCATTTCCAGGGTTCAACGTAAAGAAAATTATTTGCAGTTTGGAGCTGACATTGTGGCTCAACATGTTCAGCCACTGCCTGTGATGCCAGCATCGCATATACATGCCAATTAATTTGGTTATTTACTTGGCAGTATGAAATATCTGCATATTTGAAAATTTTGAGTGGTATTAATTCATTTGTTTTTTAAGATAAGATGTTATATCATATTTTAGGTCTTATAATGTTTTAAGTGATGATATTTTAAAGGCTTTTTGTGTGTTTTATCAATAATGATAACGGTTTGATTTTTCAGTGACCATAGTATTACCATTTAAGGCAGTATATTAGGCAAGACATCTCAACAGAATAATTTCCCAATGAATTATACTATATTAGGATATTTTTAAATTGAAAAAATAGTATTTCTTTCAGAGCTCATAGATAAGTTATAATCAATATTGAAGATATTTACACTGTTTTGTCACTTTATTTGACAAACTAAATGATAATAATTGTATACTATTACAGCTTTTTTAAATTGAATGCATTTAATGATGAAATAATATGTTTTAATTTCCTTACTCAGAGCTTCAGAGAAAGTATTTCATTATTTATCAAATTCAGGAAAGCGTAAAAATGAACTTCTATCATACCTAAAATATGGAAAAATTAATGTGTAATAAAATGGAGCTTTTGGAAGTCTCACAGAAAAAATTTTAATTACATTGATCAAAATTTTCTTAGCCTTGTAAATTCTGGAAATCATTAGGTATTCTATACTGTTTCTACTTAATATTACCATACATTAGAACTAATGGGATATTTAACTATTTTTTAAAAATAAAATTGAGAAATTGGCATTTGGTATAGCTGCTTAAGCTACCACCTGCAATGCCAGCATCCCATATGGATGCTGGTTTGTGTCCCAGCTGCTCCACTTCTGATCCAGATCCCTGATAATGCATCTAGGAAGTAGCAGAAGATGACCCAAGTTCTTGGGACCCTGCCACCCATGTGGCACCCAGGAGAAATTCCTGGCTCTTAGCTTAAGCCTGGCCCAGCCTTGGGTGTTACAGTCATTTAGGAAGTGAATCAGCAGATGGAAGATCTCTCTCTCTCTCCCTCTCTCTTTCTATCTGTCCTTCTTCTCCTTCTCCTTCTCCCTCTGTAACTCTGCCTTTCAAATAAATAAATCCTTAAATCTAAGAAAACACAAATAATTTTTGCAAGTTTTCTTAAATGGCATATTTAATTATAAAGATTCCAACAATGGCTAGAAAACTCATTATACCATATCAACATGTGCCAAATATTAGCTACTTGGAAGCAGATGATGTAGGCATCCTTTTGAAAGAAGAAATAAATATGGAACAAATTACTCAGAAACTCTGTTTTCTTTCTTTCTTCTTTTTTTTTTTTTTGCTTTCTTTCCTCTTCTTCACCCAGCCTCCATCTTTGATGCTTGACAACATTTTATTGATGTCAGAAAAAGAAATGGGAAATTTCTAACAGAAGTCTGTACTTAATTTCATTAGCTTTGGTATCACACTAACTAAATATATAATTAATATTTTAAATTATAACAATTGTAAAATATAAAAATAAAAATAATTTACCTTTAGGTTAAATGAATTGGGATAAATAAGTGCATTTCCTCTAGCTACCTCCCCTATACCTGTAGAGATTGGTGTTAGGACATTTAGAAGCCATATTGTGCTGGAGCAGAGAGAAGAGGAAAGGAACAAACAGAAGTCAGGAGATGTTAATAGTTTTGGGTTTGAGGCTGGCGCCGTGGCTCAGTAGGCTAATCCTCCGCCTTGCGGCGCCGGCACACCGGGTTCTAGTCCCGGTCAGGGCACCGATCCTGTCCCGGTTGCCCCTCTTCCAGGCCAGCTCTCTGCTGTGGCCAGGGAGTGCAGTGGAGGATGGCCCAAGTGGTTGGGTCCTGCACCCCATGGGAGACCAGGAGAAGCACCTGGCTCCTGCCATCGGAACAGCGCAGTGCGCCGGCCGCAGCACGCCTACCGTGGCGGCCATTGGAGGGTGAACCAATGGCAAAAAGGAAGACCTTTCTCTCTGTCTCCCTCTACTGTCCACTCACTCTGCCTGTCAAAAATTTTAAAAAAAATAGTTTTGGGTTTGGGAGGAACAGCAAGGCTAAAACAGAATTCTGTAACTAATTTAGAATTTGCGATCCAAATTTGTGAAGGCTATGGTGAGTACTTAGATTTAAGGGCCATAAACTCTTTTTTTAAAATTTTTTTTATTTTTTTATCTTTTTGACAGAGTGGACAGTGAGAGAGAGAGAGAGAGAAAGGTCTTTCGTTGCCATTGGTTCACCCTCCAATGGCCGCCGCGGCCGGCGTGCTGTGGCCGACACACCGCGCTGATCCGAAGGCAGGAGCCAGGTGCTTCTCCTGGTCTCCCATGGGGTGCAGGGCCCAAGCACTTGGGCCATCCTCCACTGCACTCCCTGGCCACAGCAGAGAGCTAGGGCCATAAACTCTTATTCCTTTCAACAAACCTATTCAACAACATGATTGCTGATTCTTCATTCCAATGGAAGATTTAGAGATTTGCTCTCAGGAGAGATAGACAAAGTCTTCATAGAGGACTGCACTATCAAAGATGAGACACTATTTTCAGCACATTTCTCTCCAGAGAATTGGTTTCAATAGATGATGTGACCTATACTGACTAACATTTGGACATCCATCAACAAAGGATCTCAGGTTCTACATAGTCCCCTGCAGTGGGCTAGCCATATGACAACCCTGCATAGAATTTATAAACAGTTTTGTGTGTGTGTGTTCACTTTTAACTGTTTACAGAATCTCTTTCTGCTTGAAAAATTAGCTATTAAAGTGAAATGTGGGGCATTAATCTTATTTACTTTATCTAGTCAACTCTGCACCTCATTGAAAAGTGCTCTTGAGGTCCAGAGGTGTTCTCTGTTAATTTGCTAGTATTATTTAATTTTATTCAAAATGCTTTAATTATATACACAGTAAATTAAATGACTTATACAAAGGTTCCATTTTATTTTATACTAAAGTCATGGACATTGGTTTTTAAATTATTGCTTCATATCTTAATTATACAACTTTTATTCATGATATCTTTGTTTACTATTTGGGTAAATAGAAATGTAAAATACAAACTTCTTTTAAATTATTTTGAAGCTCACAGTGGTCAACTTATAGTCAATGATTTGGCTTAAGAACTGATTAAGACACAAAACTATAGAAGAACGCGAATTGAGAATGCTTGATGATTTTGTAGTAGCACCTTGACAGTAGGGACTCCATTTTGGAGCATTTGAGACTCCATTCTGGGAACCCCCCCCCCCCCCCACCATGAGACTCTCCTCTGAAACTATGATCTAAAACAGTAGAACAATAGAAGTCCATTACATCATACTTGGCAGAGCAAACAATGAAACCCGGTCATTTGCAACAAGATGGAGGAATCTGGAAAACATCATGCTGAGTGAATTAAGCCAGTCCCAAAGAGACAAATTTCATTTCTTTTCCCTGATCAGCGACAACTAACTGAGCACCAAAGGGGAAACCTGTTGAAGTGAAATGGACACTATAAGAAACAATGACCTGATCAGCTCTTGTCCTGACTGTTGATGTACAATGTAATACTTTATCCTTTTTAGTATTTTTTTTTGTTCCAGTACTAGTAGTTGAACTCTGTAATTAACACACAGTTATTCTTAGGTGTTTAAATTTTAACTGAAAAGTGATCCCTGTTAAATATAAGAGTGGGAAAAAGAGAGGGAGGAGATGGACAATTTGGGACATGCTCAATTGGACGTGCCCCAAATGGTGGAGTTAGAAATGTGCCAGGGGATTCCAATACAATCCCATCAAGGTGGCATGTACCAATGCCATCTCACTAGTCCAAGTGATCAATTTCAGTTCACAGTTGATCACACCAATAGGTCTAAGAGTCAAAGGGATCACACAAACAAGACTAGTGTCTGCTAATACTGATAGAATCAAAAAGGGAGAGAACGATCCAACATGGGAAGCAGGATACACAGCAGACTCATAGAATGGCAGATGTCCTAAACAGCACTCTGGCCTCAGAATCAGCCCTTAAGGCATTCAGATCTGGCTGAAGAGCCCATGAAAGTGTTGTAGGCATGGAAAGCCAAGATACCATGGAAAAGAAAAAAAAAAAAAGAAGAAGAAGACCTAAATGAAAGATCTCTGTGATTGAGATCCCAGTGGAAAGAACGGGGCCATCAAAGAAGGAGGTACCTTTCTCTGAAGGGAGGAGAGAACTTCCACTTTGACTATGACCTTGTCAAAATATGATAAGAGTTGGTAAACTCAAAAGGCTTCCATAGCTTTGGCAACTCATGACAAGAGCCTAGGGTGATTACTGACTCCATAAACAAGAGTGTCAATTTGTTAAGTCAACAACAGGAGTCACTGTGCATTTACTCCTCATGTAGGATCTCTGTCCTTAATGTGCTATGCATGGTGATTTAATGCTATAACTAGTACTCCAACAGTATTTTTCACTTTGTGTTTCTATGTGGATGCAAACTGTTGAAATCTTTACTTAATATATACTAAACTGATCTTCTGTATATAAAGAGAATTGAAAATGAATCTTGATGTGAATGGAAGGGAGAGGGAGCGGGAAAGGGGAGGGTTGCAGGTGGGAGGGAAGGTATGCGGGCGGGAAGCCTTTGTAATCCATAAGCTGTACTTTGGAAATTTATATTCATTAAATAAAAGATTAAAAAAATTACACATTTCAACTTCATCTGCAAAATAAAAATACTAAAGAAACTTAAAATGCTGATCAATGCCAAATAATACATATAAAATATATATTAAGTATAAATATGTTCTCAAAATATATATTTCAAAGTTTAGTTATGAAACAATAGTTCCCCATGATTAAACATCATTCATTCTTCAAAAAAATTGTAAAACTGACAGAAACACCTAAAATGCATAAACCATTTAGTTATATGCTAGCATTTTCATAAAAAGGAATTTTCTGTTTGGTGACCAAGTCACCATGCTTACAACTGGGACAGCCAAAGAAAACCAGGCAGAGAATAGACCCGGAAGGTTTTCCAGTTCCCATTTCTCCACTTGCTAGAAATTGAGGAAGCAGAGATGAACAGAAAGTAGATTTGGCAGGCAGTGGTCAGAAACAAATTTTAGGGCGGAAGGGGCGGCGTCGGGGGACGGGTCCACAAGCCAAGGGCAGCTGAGGGGCCCGGCGACCCCAGCGCGGAGCACGCCGCGTGGTCCCGTCCGCGCGCCCACGCCCACGCCCTCACCTCCTGTGGATCATCTGGTAGCACTTCCTGAGGCAGCTGAAGCCGGCATCCTGCGCCGGGGCGTGGCGCCATTCAGGTACAGGATCCCTTAGTCCTGGCCACCAGGAGCTCCAGGCTGCTGAGGGCGTAGCGGCGCCGGGCAGCGGGTCGGGGTCAGGGCGGCCGCGCCCGGCCTGGCCGGGTCTCCCCCGCGGGCCTCGGGGATCCGGGGGTCCCAGCTCGGGCGTGGCGGGGGGGGGAGGGAGGGCTCTGAGGAGAGGGCGGCGGGCTCTGAGGAGGGGGCGTGGGCTCTGGGGAGGGGGCCGCGGGATCTGAGGAGGGGGTGTGGGCTCGGGGGAGGGGGCGGGGGACTCTGGGGAGGGGGCGCGGGCTCTGGGGAGGGGGCGGGGGATGAGGGAGGGGCCGCGGGCTCTGAGGAGGGGGCCGCGGGCACTGGGGAGGGGGCCGGGGACTCTGAGGAGGGGCCAAGAGCTCTGGGGAAGGGGTGGGGGGCTCTGGGGAGGATCCGCGGGCACTGGGGAGGGGGCCAGGGACTCTGAGCAGGGGGCCGCGGGCTCTGGGGAGGGGGCGGGGTGCTCTGGGGAGGGGCCGCGGGCTCTGGGGAGGGGGCCAGGGACTCTGAGCAGGGGGCCGCGGGCACTGGGGAGGGGGCCGGAGACTCTGGGGAGGGGCCGCGGGCTCTAGGGAGGGGTCGCTGGCTCTGGGGAGGGTGTGGGGGGCTCTGGGGAGGGGGCGGGGTGCTATGGGGAGGGGGCGGGGTGCTCTGGGGCGGGGCCGCGGGTTCTGGGTAGGGGCCGGGCTCTGAGGAGGGGGCCGGAGACTCTGGGGAGGGGGCGGGGGTCTCTGGGGCGGGGACGCCGGTTCTGGAGAGGGGACGCGGGCTCTGGGGAGGGGGCGGGGTGCTATGGGGAGGGGGCCGCGAGCTCTGGGGCGGGGCCGCGGGCTCTGAGGAGGGGTCGCTGGCTCTGGGGAGGGGGCGGGGTGCTCTGGGGAGGAGGCGGGGGCTCTGGGGCGGGGCCGCGGGTTCTGGGTAGGGGCCGGGCTCTGAGGAGGGGGCCGGAGACTCTGGGGAGGGGGCGGGGGGCGCGGGGGCGGGGGGCTCTGGGGAGGGGGCGTGGGCTCGGGGGAAGGGGCCTCGAGCTCTGAGGAGGGGGCCGCGGGCACTGGGGAGGGGGCGGGGTGTTCTGGGGCGGGGGTGGGGGGCTCTGGGGCGGGGGCGGGGGGCTCGGGGGAAGGGGCCTCGAGCTCTGAGGGGGCCGCGGGCACTGGGGAGGGGGCGGGGTGTTCTGGGGAGGGGGTGGGGGGCGCGGGGGCGGGGGCTCTGTGGAGGGGCCGTGTTCCAGCCCCTCAGGCCCCGGCCGGATGGGTCTGGCGACGGCTATGGTGACGGTGAAGGCGTTCACGGTATTGGAGGTGCTGATGATGGTGGTGTTGATGGTGTTGGTGATGGACCTGTGTGGTGGTGGCGGCTGCCAGCAGGGGGAGAGCCTGGGTGAGCGGTGCCTGCCCCGCCCCGCCCCGCCTGCCCCGCCCGCTCACTGGAAGAGGTTCTCCATGACAACATGGTAGTCAGGGCAGCTGCAGTCCGGGAGGAAGCACGGGGCGGGGGGAGACGATGATGGCGTTGAGGCCCTCGCCATAGTAGCCTGTGAGGGCAGCAGTCGCCGGGCTCTGAGCCACGCAGGGGCACGGAGGGTCTGCCGGGCCCAGAGGGGGTCTGACCTCGGGGTGACCACGGGTGCCCCGGGGGTGGGGGGATCTGACCTCCGTGGGTGACCACGGGTGCCTGGGGTTCTGACCTCTGTGGGTGACCACGGGTGCCCAGGGGGGCCTCACCTCCGTGGGTGACCACATGGTAACTGGTAACTGGGGGGCCTCACCTCCGTGGGTGACCAGTGTACCTGGGGGGGTCTGACCTCCGTTGGTGACCACGGGTACCCAGGAGTCTCACCTCCGTGGGTGAGCACGTGGTAACGGGGTGGCTTCACCTCCATGGGTGACCACGGGTACCAGGGGGGTCCTCACCTCCGTGGGTGACCACGTGGTAACGGGGGAGGTCTCACCTCCGTGGGTGACCACGGGTACCCGGGGGACATCACCTCCGTGGGTGACCACCTTCATGTGCTGCCGGATCGTGTGCAGGTCGATGCGGTGCTCCTGCTCCCCGATGATGACCATGCACCGCAGGCGCTCCTTGGCGGCACCACTGTCCTCTGCCGCGCCATCCCAGCAGATTCGCGCTGTCCCCAGGCATGTTCTTGGCGGTGGCCACCTGGGTGTCATCTGGAAGCAGCACCCCTGTGGCTGGACGCCTAGGCCTCTCACGGCTGCCTTAATTCTCCGGACCTGGCTGCCTGTCCCCTTACAGGACCTGGCTCAAGTGCCACCTCCTCCAGAAAGCCAACTGTGATTGCACCTCCCATACACTTGACTCCTAACACTTCCTGGGTCTCTTTCCCTTTAACTGAAGTGAACAGCCAGAGGCCTAGGGGGTCCTGGTGGGCTGCTCCCTGTCCCCCACCCCTGATAGCAGCTGGGGAACTGGTGTCCACAGCTGTACCATGGAAGACACAGTGCTGGCGGCGGAAGTCAGACTCAGCTGCCTTCCGGGTCACTCCCCAGGCCTGCAGTGCTGGGGCGGAGCGCCATCCAGGTCTCCCTGTGCTGGCCGGGAGCGCCCAAGCCACCCCTGCAGCCAGAGTCCGGAGCAGAGCTGGGGATGGAACCCAGGATCAGATGGGGGGAGCGGGCGTCCTCCCGGCGTGCCCTGGGGTCCCGCACACAGTGCTCCCCTCTCGGGCTCGGCCTCTGAGCTCCGACCTGAGCGCTGGGCGCCGCGTCAGCGGGGACCCCAGGGCCCGTGTTTGGTGTGGGGATTGAGACAAGGGCATCCCGGGTCAGACTGTGTTCGGGTCCCAGCCCCCTGCGCACGCGCACCTTGGGAGCAGCAGTGAGGGCTCAAGTGCCGGGGGCCCTGCACCCGGGTGGGGGACCCGAATGGAGCTCCACGCTCCTGGCTCCAGCCTGGCCCAGCGCAGGCCGTTTTGGGAGTGACCCAGCGGATGGGCAGGCTCTCTCCATACCACCCCCCCCCCCCCCGCCCCGACTGTATCTCAAATAAATCAGAAGGAAAGCAAAAAAAAAAAAAAAAATTAATGAACTACCTAATACACCTTAGAGGTTTACCCAAAAATTTATGTTTTAATTGCTAACTTACGATATATCTGTCAAAAGTTCAGTAATTTAAAACATGAAAAAACAGAAATACCAAAAGGTATTCATGTCTCCTGCAACACTATCAAACATCTAGAAAAAATATTTTAGTTAAGAAGTGGGAATATTCGTCAAATAAAAGTTAAAACAAATTCACACACATCAGTTTAAATTGTATAGAATAAAAATAAATTTACTGAAGAAACTATAGAAACACTTATTTCCCCAATGTAAAATATATGTCCTTACTGATAGATTTAATAGTCTAATTTTTTAAATACACATTTCAACATTTAGTTTTGAAAACACTGTGCACTATTAAATGTATCATTTGATCCTCTGAAAAAATGACAAAGATCAGAATCTGCGACAGGGCGGCCGCAGGGTGTCTGTGGCCACGGACTGTGGGTGCAGGTGTCTCCGTGGGCTCCCTCTGGGTAGCGGGGCGCCAGGGAACACCCAGAACCGAGGAGCGCCCAGGAGCGCTAAGAGTCTCGGCCCAAACATCCAGCACCAGCCTTGGCACGGGCAGCTGGGGGGGGGGGGGGGGACTCAGCGGGGACTCTGCACCCCCAGAGTGAGAGACCCAGGGCTTCTCCCGCTGGCCTGGACGCGGGTCTGAGAGCGCGTGACCCACTGTGCCGCCCGCACCCCGCTCTCTAGGGCTGCCCAGGAGCTGAGGACCAGGCCCCTGACCAGCGGATGTCCGGGTGAGCCCGCAGAACCGTGCAGTCTGGTGCGCGGGAATCTCCAAGTTTCTGAAACGCACATGGGGACGTGGGTGCCGACGGTGATCCCGACTGGCCCAGGCCCCCCGCACTGCGCTGTCCCCCAAGTCCCCTCCACCCCGAGACCTTAGCGTTTTCCAGAAGGCCACGCAGCTGGATGCAGACACTGGAGCCACTAGGGCGCACCTGGAACAGCGGGCACCCTGTGTGTAAGGATGGATAATTGTACGTGGCCGTCAGTGACATCTGGAATGTTCCATGCCTTCAGGCTTGGCGAGGTCTTGAAACACCTTACAATCAAAACCGAAATGTCATCGTAGTTGTCGCTGTCACCTCCAGAAGCTCCGGTGAGGCTTGGCCCCTGTGCTTCGCCGGGTTTGACGGGTGGTCGAGAGGGGGAGGAATGATGAAGACGCTGACACTGGACAAAATAGGCACGGACTTGGCTCCGTTTCCTCCTTGGCCTCACGGGCACTGGGCAAGCAGACGCACAGAAACAGCGTCTGTGCCAAGGAAATCGTGCTTCCCGTAAAGAGCCCTGGGATACTCCATGTTTGAGAACACCGTGTACTAATCTGCAGGCTCAGGGACCCATTCCCGGGGAGGCCTTGGCGCCCGCGTTGACCCCGCGGGGCGGCCGGGGTCTCTGTCAGAGGCCGGCCCGCCTTCTGCTGCTGTGGACCAGGGAGGCACCGCCGGGGGCTCGGGGGTCGACGCCTGGCTGAGCCTGAGCCCCCGCAGCTGTGGGGAGCGGTGGGGAGTCAACGACAGCTGGCGCTCCCCGCCTTCTGCCTCTCAGATCCGCCCCGCCAGGCGCGCACCGCCATCCTGCCCGCAGTTCCTCCCCCGCTGGGTCCCGAGCGCTCGCGGGCCTCGCTCAGCTGCTCTGCAGCAGGCACAGGGGTTGCCGGGCCTTGCGTCGCCGGTTGGAATACGCGGACAGCAGGCTGACCAGGTCCACTCCGACGCCTGTCACTGGCCACACTGCGGCCCAGGCAGGCGGCGGGACTCTGGTGACAGAAGCATCACACAGACATCACGTGACGCAAAGTAAAAGGAGCCCTGAGGAGTTTCCTTCTACTCAGAATCCCTGCTCAGTTGACCCTCCGCACTCCTAGGAAGACCCTCGGGCAGATGTCCCTGAATGCGCTCACCTGACCTGTCAGGAGACGGCCATGCAGGGTGGCCGCTGCGGCCTCCATCTCTGCTGTTCCCACTGCACAGGAAACACAGCCCACGGCCCCGCGCCTTCCCCACGCCCCCTCCCTTTCCCCATGGTCCCCTCAACTTCCCCATGGCCTCCTCCCCTTCTCCACAGCCCCTCCCCTTCCTCGTGGCCCCAAGCCTTTCCCATGGCCTCCTCCCCTTCTCCACAGCCCCTCCCCTTCCTCGTGGCCCCGCACCTTCCCCACGCCCCTCCCCTTCCCCAAGGCCCCGCTCCTTCCCCATGCCCCCTCCCCTTCCTCACGCCCCCCTCACCTTCCCCCAGCCCCCTTGCCTTCCCCACAGCCTTGGGCAGGGGTTCTTTTCAGGCCCTTTCTTTCAGACCCAATCCACTTTTTACATTAAAATCTCTTCATTTTCTCGCAAACACACGCAGCAAAACGGCAAGGGCGCGTGTATGGTTTCCAAACCAGCAGCCTCCCCAGCCCTGAGGAACCCGGATCCGGATTTTGGATGTTGAGCATACAGTGCCCGGTACACGAGAGAGATCCAAAGACCGGGCTTGTTGCCAACCTTGATCCTGTTCTCTGCACTTGCTGACTTCCTAACCTGTGGGTGTGAGTTAATTCACAAAAGGAGATATTTTTAATAACACCTATGTGTTATAGCTTTGGAGGCTTAACCAAATGTGTACATGCTAACTGAATTAATTTATGGGAGACAGTTAAAACAATTCCAGATACAGTCAGTCAGAGAGGGGGGCAGTGGTTCAGTCGCTGCCTGTGACCCGCATCCACATGGGCACCATTCAGGGTCCTGGTTGCTCCGCTTCTGATTCCGCTCTCTGCTGCTATGCCTGGGGAAAGCAGCAGAGGGCGGCCCAGTGCCTGGGCCCCTGCCGCCCCTGTGGGAGGCACGGATGGAGTCCAGTCTCCTGGCTCCAGCCTGACACAACCCTGGCTGCTGAAGCCACTTGGGGAGTGAACCAGTGGATGGAAGACCTCTCTCTCTCTCATTCATATTCATTCATTTTCTCTCTCTCTCTCTCCTCCCCCCTCCCTCTCCCAGTCCATAACTCTACCTTTCAAATAAATATTAAAAAAAAAAAAAGAAATATTGAGCTGGTTATGTAGAGTGCATGAACGCTGTCCTCACACAGAATGCGAATTAGGCAAACTACAGAGAAAGGTGAAGCAGTCCGCGAGCCACCTGGGACTCACATGTGGAAGGCAGGGGTGGCTCATCACCAGCCAGCTTCCTGGGTGCATTAGTAAGGAGCTGGAGTGGAAACAGAGTAACTGGGGCTTGAACCGGAACCCTGCTACAGGCTGCTGCCATCAGACACTACAGCCTAGCCCACCGGGCCATGACACTCACCCCAGGATTTTTCAGCTGTTGTCTTCCCAGCAACTTGTTACAGCCGCCCTTGTTATGTGATAATTAACTGCTTGTCTCTTCAACATTCTCAGAAAGCACCAGAAACTGTGATGGAGGCCTGCTTTAAGCACAACTCACTGACAATGCCATGGCCATTCCTGGGACCTGCCTAACAGTCCCCGAGGCATGAGAGTTATCGGGTGTGATGAGTGACCTTTGTAAAGGTGCTCCAGGTGTTCCTGTATTAGCTGCAGCCACAGATCCCCTCCTGTGGAGTTCTCACGTGTTTACAAGGACAGAAGGCTGAGAGAGAGGTCTTCCATCTGCTGGGTCACTCCCCAGAGGGTTGCAAAGGCCAGAGCTGTGCCAATCTGAAGTCAGGAGCCAGGAGCTTCTTCCAGATCTCCCATGTGGGTGTAGGGGCCCAAGGACTTGGGCCATCTCCTACTGCTTTCCCAGGCCATAGCACAACTGGATCAGAAGCGGAACAGCTGGGACTCAAACCGGCGCCCATATGAGATGTTGACACTGCAGGAGGAAGTGTAACCTGGACCACAGCGTGGGCCCCGCAGTGGCTTTTTCTATGCTGCTGAGTGCTCCGTTGTCTCCGAGGCTCTGGGCCACTCCCCACGTGCAAAGGTTCTCTCAGGCCTCCTGGACAAGATGCCAGTGGCTGAGGGTGCTCCCACTCTGCTGACGTTCAGGGCCCCTCTCCACAGCTGGATTCTCCCACGTGTGCTGGAGGATAACCGAGGGCTCCCCCACGTGGGCGCTCGTGGCAGAGCTGTGGGACTCTCGCGTTGCTGACAGCCTTGGGCTCCTCTCCGAACTGCATTAGCGGGTGAGCCCCCTGGTCAGAGGCCAGCTGGGGGTGACCACACACCGCACGCATGGGGGCCTGCTCGCCCGTGTGTATCCCGTGTGCGCGATCAAGGGCTTTCCAGGGGAACAGAGGAGAGGGGGTTCTCGCATTCTGTGCAGGCGGAGCGCTCCGCAGTTGTGTGGCTTTGTGTGGAGACAGGTTTCAGGGTGATCTGAAGGGTGTTGCACCTGTTCTGCCTTCGTGAGGCTTCTCCACACGTGAAGGTTCCTCCCCAGGCACACACTCAGCCGCCCCCGAAGGGTGGGCAGCAGCAGAGCTCCCCCAGTTCCACATGCGCAGGGCTTGTGTCCCGCAGAGATGATGCCCTGTGGCTCTGCATTACCTGGCTATGCCGGCACTGTCAGACTCCTGCTGTCCGGAGGTTTTACTCTTGGACGCGTTCAGCTTTGGAACCTGCCAAAGGTTCCCCTACACTGACTTCTCTCTGTCTTCTCAGGGTCTCTGCACCTTGTGGTTTCGGTTAGAAAATAGGAATCATGGTGCGGGTGATTTACCTTTAATGATTCATCAATAGGTTTTAATGATTACTATGATGCCGTTCTCGCCATTTTCCATAAGTGTGTGTTTGTGTGTGTATGTGTGTGTGTGAGTGATTGGGCCTCTTTGAATGGCCCCAAAGTAGTATGAGCTGGATACTCTGGGATTCAACCACATATATTATTTTCATTGGTTTATTTATTTATTTTGAAAGAGTTACAGAGAGAGAGAGAGAGAGAGAGAGAGAGAGAGAGAGAGAGGTCTTCCATCCACTGGTTCACTCCCCAGATGGCTGCAATGGCCGGAACTGCGCCAATCCAAAGTCAGAAGCCAGGAGCTTCCTCCAGGTCTCCCACACAGGTGCAGTGGCCCAGGGACTTGGGCCATCTTCTACTGCTTTCCCAGGCCACAGTGGAGAGCTGGATCAGAAGTGGAGCAGCTGGGACTTGAATCAGCACCCATATGGGATGCCAGCACTGCAGGCGACAGCTTTATCCACTGTGCCACAGCACCAGCCCCTAATGTTTTTCTATAAAAATATTTTGTTCAGAAGTCTGAATGACAGTGGGGTGGGGGGTGGGGTGTCTTACATGTGCAGTTATGTTTGCTCAGTGGGACACTGATTTTGCAAGAGGGAAGCAGCCCAAGGCATGCCATCTGGGCAGGCCGAGGCCCTCCTTAATCTTATTTTTCAGAATCTTTCCTGCAAGTTTTTCTCTTTTCTTGGGGGAAATTTCCCTGTGCTCTTTCCAAACTTTTTTTTTTTGACAGGCAGAGTGGATAGTGAGAGAGAGAGAGAGAGAGAGACAGAAAGGTCTTCCTTTTTGCTGTTGGTTCACCCTCCCATGGCTGGCCATGGCGCATCGCGCTGATCTGAAGCCAGGAGCCAGGTGCTTCTCCTTGTCTCCCATGTGGGTGCAGGGCCCAAGCACTTGGGCCATCCTCCACTGCCCTTGCGGGCCACAGCAGAGAGCTGGCCTGGAAGAAGGGCAACCAGGATAGAATCTGGCACCCCGACCGGGACTAGAACCCGGTGTGCCAGCGCCGCAAGGCGGAGGATTAGCCTGTTGAGCAACGGCACTGGCCTCTTTCCAAACTTCTATGAATGATTTAAGGGCTGAACCTTGAGCCTACTGCTGAGCCTAGACTACATTGGATCCAGATGCTGAGATCGCTGGGCATGGTCCAGCCTCTGTACCTCCCACACAGAACCACTTGAGGGCTACACTTGGGATGGGAAGGTGATGAACAAACCTTGGGGAACCATGTGCCTCAGGTGATGCCTCTGAAAGCAAACATTAAGCTATTTGCACTGGGTTGTGAACTCCAGGACAGGAGGCCCCAAGGAAGGAAGCCATACTGGGAGTCAATAGCCCGCACTGCCTAATGTCCTGCCTGGGGTGCCTGAGCTCCCAGCAGTCCCCCCAGGTGCTCTGGGATTGCAGTCTGCAGTGTGTGCACCCTGTGTGTGCTGGGTAAGGCGTTCAGCTCAGCTTCAAGCTCCTGGCCACAGTGGTGCTACACCAGGCATAACTCGGGCCAGGTAAGAAAGGGTTGATACCAGGGGCCGGCACTGTGGCATAGTGGGTAAAGCCACCAGCTGCCATATGGGATACAGGTTTGAGTCCTGGCTACTCCACTTCTGATCCAGCTCCTTGATATGGCCTGGGCCCCTACACCCATGTGGGACAGCTCCTGGCTTCAGCTTAGTCCAGCCACAGCTGTTGTGGCCATCTGGGGAGTTACCCAGCAGAGGGGAGATCTCTCTCTCTGTAACTCTGCCTTTCAAATAAATCTGTTTTTGAAATCATAGGAAATAATCAAAGCTGCTTTCATGGCAAAGAGAGGGAAAAAAAAAAGATCAGAATCTGCTTTTAGACTACAAATTCCTACAATGTAACTTCCAAATATCAGGATACATTCATTCTTGTAATATTTAAAGCTTAATAATTTCACAACTTATCCAATTTTATCTTATGATTTTAATCCACTCTGAACAACTCAATGTGCCACTGGAGATCCTCACAGTGGTCCTGGTGAAGTCATATAGTAATTACAGAGCTTTCAGTGTAAAGACAAGATTATTTTTAATTACTGAGTAGAGTACTTAAGTCTCCATACTTATATAATTATGATACTCATTAAATGGTTACTGAACACTGAAATGTAATTGTAATCATAGCTACCTATTTTTCTGCACACATTTTACAGTTTTAGTCAAGAACATTTGTTCTCTTCAAGATCTTTGCAGCTTGCCAAAGTACTCAGGAGGATGGAAAATGGACTGTGTCCACTTATCAAACCTTTAACTCATTTTGCAAGGTACACTTTCAGGTTTTCTTTCTTCTTTTGTTTTCTCCTAAAAAGGGGGGGGGTAAAAAAATTCCTAGGATGGATTCCAACACTAGTAAATGGTGACTGAAAAAGCTAAATATTTATAATTTAATCCAGCTGTGTATGTACTGTTGATTTCTTGAAAACGTAGGCAAGGTACACTTCACTTTATTTTTAACAAATTAGCAGTATTATATTAAACCTGAAAGAGCTAAAGTTTGCTGTTGTCTCTCTAAATGGAAATTTCCAACAACATATTATTTCACACACTGCAGCCATTTCCTGTGAAATAGTCCATAATCAGCACAGAAAAACACTATGGTAAATATTTAAAATAGGAGCCTTCTCTATCCTTAAAATTAAGGATTATGATTATTTTCATATAACACATCTCACCATTTCTTCTTAAAGCCTCTGTTTATCAAATCAAATATAGAATGCTTCAAATAATTGAACTTGATTTCTAGAAGAAGAGTCTTTCTCTTGCTAAGAAATTACAAAGGTCTTTTCCGGTTTATAACTGCTACAAAATGAAAATATCAGATTAAATTTTACTCTTTTTTTTGACAGGCAGACTTAGACAGCAAGAGAGACAGAGAGAAAGGTCTTACTTTTTCCGTTGGTTCACCCCCCAAGTGGCCCCTAAGGCCAGCATTTTGTGGCTGTGCACTGGGGTGTGGTGCTCTGATCCTGGTCTCCCATGCGGATGCAGGGCCCAAGGACCTCAGCCATCCCCCACTGCACTCTCAGGCCACAGCAGAGAGCTGGACTGGAAGAGGAGCAACTGGCACAGAATCTGGCATCCTGACCGGGACTAGAACCTGGGTGCCGGCGCCACAGTCAGAAGATTAGCCTATTGAGCCATGGCACTGGCTAAATTTTACTTTCAAGGTACATGAGATGGCAATAAGGAAAAAAAGCAGTTTTTCAAAAACGTACTAAATAAGGAGTACAACCATTTTACTAACCATATTTTAAAAAAAAAGATTTTAGAGTTTACTATATGTGAAAATGGCAATAAAATCTTGAAGTAGGAAAAACTGCTTTATTTCCTCAATCCTCTTATTGAAATTAATTATAGCAAATGTTTATGAAAACATCTGTTCCTCACAGTTTATAAATTCTTAATTTTAGTATGCCTTATTCCAGACTCTTATTTTGGAAGGAAACTATCAGAGTATTGAAAGGTTTAGAAAAGAACAGACAGAAATTGTAATTCTGGAAAGTTGTACATCCAATGGGCTATATCCTGTAGAGAATTTGTGTGTGTAAAACATTTGGAGGGGATTAATACTGGTAATCAGGAGAAATCAAAGACAAACAGAAAAGTTCATATTTCATCAAAGCTGTTATATGATAAAAACATACTTGTGACACAAGAGAATAATAACTGACAATTAGAAACAAATGTTGCTTTACTTCTTAATCTATTTTCTAGGTAAGCACAATCAAATAAGTAATAATTGTATCAAGGATTTAAATAAGTGTAATGACAATACAATCCAAAAATAACAACAGAGCATGCAAGAGAGTTTAGTATGATGCTTTTCCATTGCTATTCCAAAATTTTGAACTAAGTTGTCAGGCAGCCATAACTGTAACAAGAATGCTCAGGCTTTAAAGGATCTGAGCACCAATATCTAAAAAACGTTTTAAGATAACACATTTCACTTATTCGAGTAATAATTTAACTGACAGAGTAAGTTTCTAGAACAGAACTGTAATTTTAAAGGTATTTTAATAAGTAATGTAAACTAGCCACTAAAATAATCTAGATGTGGTTCTTTATGCATTTTAAATACATGCATAAATAATATATACTATACATATTAGATGTCACCATTTATATAAAAACACAATACATTTTCTATCTAAAGAAACAGTTCACCAATTATGACCAGAAGTTTGAAATTTACATAACATTCACTACTAACCAACTTCGCAAAATGAATTTACAACATTCATAATTCAGATAAGTTAGCTGATTTGAAAAATACATGTTAGTAAGTTGTCTTGGCTTAAATGAGACTAGAAAAAAGCAGTATTTTACTACAGTCATTTCTAACCTACTTTTAACAGAGTGAATAGAATTCAGACTCCTCCTCTGAACTGAAGTTAAGTTTAGCTCAGGGCATCTACAGGTTTTATCAGTGCAGTTTGAAATCATGGTAAACGAAGGTATACAATAGGTTTCTGCAGTCCCTTTCATGCACAAACATCTGTCTGCTTCTAGGTTAAGCTAAAAACAGCCAGAACAACACTATAAAATAAGAACACCTACTCAAACGCGCCTTCAGTTTACATCTGAAAACACTGGGTGTTACAGTATCACATCAAACTAGCTATGAATTCTGAAACCTAATACAAAAATAAGAAAAGACATAGTCTGAATTGTTAGAGGATCATCACCAACTATGTATGATACGTAACAATATGAAGAGAAAAATGACTTGGTTCAAACTAAGATGAAACAGTCACAGGTGGGCGGTGTAAAGATCCTAAAGGATTTCCATCTTCTAATTAAATTAGCTGCAGTGTTTTATTGACAATTATAAAATCTTGTCCTGGTGCCTTCCCGCCGCCAATGCCCCGGCGGCCTGGGCACTACACTCCAGCCCACCTGCCCACCCGGAGCTGGACCTGGGCAGGGTTGGTGCCTGCAAACCGGCTCCTGCTGTGAGCCTGAAGGGTTGGGCAGGCTCAGGGCTGCAGGCCAGGCAGCCTCCGCTCGCCACCCTTGACCTCCTGAAATCAGAAAAGACCCCCTAAAATCCACACTAAGATGTGGCCCCTTAAAGTTCCCTAGAAATGCTATCTGGGGTGCCACATGCACTACCAGAATTTGGGGTGCATTACAATTTCACCACGGGCTTATTACTAAATCCTTGATATTAATAAGCCCCAGAGGGTTCTTGCCTAATATTTAGAGAAGAATTCTAAATACCAGCACAGATAAATGAGGCAGCATGGTACGTTTTAAGCTTTTATTTAGTGAGAAAGGTGCTTAGGAGAGTGAGAGCTTTATTTAGGAGAGAGAAGTGAATGGAACCAGCCATGTGGATGAGCATCTAGGCCAGGAAGCCTAGAGCACATGGCCCGAAGGCCATGCGCCCTGGAGGCGTGGGGCTACAGCAAGCCCCTTCCTAGCAAGAGGCCAGGGAAAAAAAGCAGGCCGGGCCTCGCTGTGGCCCGCCTGGCTTTTAACCCACTCCAAAGGGGAGTGGTTAATTAACCTGATTGGCTGGTGGGCACCCTGGTGTGGCCAGGTAGGGGCATGAGGTCACACAAGGGTGTGGTCTTCCAGTTCACAAACCTAATCAATTTAACCTATATGCCTGCCCACTTCATTCCCCTCTCAGAGACTCCATCCCTTAATCCTAAGGGAAGTTGATGGACATCGAATCATCTCTTCTGTAACTGCTTCCTGCTTATGAGGGGCGTAGTGCAGGCCCTGCCTATCCAGGGTCTGGAGGTCTCTGCCTATTCCAACAAATTTGCTTTGTGAACTGGTGTAGTCTAGGTCATTGCCAAGGTCTGTATCCCCTGTGTGGTCAGTTACTCCCAGAAGTTGAGTTCTGAGACATGTAAGTTGTTAATTAGTATAAGCAAAACTGGAACAAAACCAATTGTAAGTGGGGTGCCCCTTTAGATAAAAACAGCATATCTTACAGATTCCCAGATAGTAGGTAGGGGTAGGCCACCCTCATGTAGATTATAAACCCATTTAGCTTGAGTATAGAGAATAATAGAAGAAATCATTAGGTAGCTTTATCCTCAATAACAGTTGTTAAGAGATAATCAAGGAAGGCAGGTACAGCACATTTGCCTTAAGGAGACAAAGGCAAAAGTTTTACTTATCCTTTTTGCTTTGAAGTACTTAAGGTTTCTGATCGGCTTATAGGAACAGTCAGGAATGTTTTTCACATTCACCTGTGAAGGCTTAAGAGGTAGAAATTTAGTCCTAATTTCACGGAAGTAGTCATGTTCACTAGCACCTGGTCAGGTCCCTTTTATTTACGCTGAAACTGATCTGAAGAGGATCTTCTTAGGAATGGCTTGCTCAGGAATTTCTAATGGCAGAGTTTTTGTTAAAAACTCCTTGATTCCTTGGAACACTTTTGCAGCTCGCCTGTCCAGCACAGTGTCTGTTTCAGAGGCTTTTAAGCAAACACAAGGCTTAGACTCCAAATCCTGGAATCCATAACTCTTGTAGCTACCCTTTTCAGTACAGAGTCTGCATCAGGGCATCTTTAAAGCTATATACAAAAGTTCAGAAGCCAAATCCTGGAATCCAAGTTCCACAGAATCCTGTCATCAGCAATTCCCAATACTGGAGCTTTTATTTAGAAGCTCCTTAGTTCTCTGGAACAACTTTTGCAGCTCCCCCTTTCAGTACGGAGACTGTATCAGGGCGTCTTTAAAGCTGTACACAAAAGCTTGGAATCCAAATTTTGGAATCCAAAGTCCACAGAACTTTGCCATTCTCAGATATCTCCTCAGCCTCCTTTAAATATCTGACCCTATGTTAAAACATACTAGATAGGAATTTCACAGAGACATGTATGCAAGATTTTATATTTGAGGCACTTACTAAACCTTAAATAAATACCTAGGAATACAGGCAATGGAGTCTAACATTTAGACATAACTAGAACATACGATGCGTGATATCACAATAGAGCAAAGCAGATAGATCTTTGGGATTAAGTTTTGCCATTAAAGTTAATACTGTAGCTCTTTTGAGAACAGAGGTCTTGCATGGGAAGTTAGTACACAGTGACTCCTGTTAATTTAACAATTGACATGAGCTGCCTAGGCCATGGAAGCCTTCCGAGTTCTGCAAACTCCATCAGTATTCAAATAGGCCATAAGCAAGTGGAAGTTTTCTCCTCCCTCTGGAGAAAAGTCCATCCTTCTTTGATGGCCACTCTTTTCCACTGGGGTCACACCCAGAGAGGTTCTCCATGTAGAGACACTTTCTGCACAAGTGTCCTGGCTTTCTATGCCTGAAATGCTCTCGTGGGCTTTCCAGCCAGACCAGAATGCCTTTAGGGCTGATCTTTAGGTCACTGACTGATACTTAAGGCGATTGCCATTCTATGAGTCTGCTGTATGGACTCCTTCCCATGTTGGAGCATTTACTCCTCTTTATTAGTAGTAGTAATGTTAGGTAGGAAGTCAGTTATGAGCTTATAAGACCCCTGCTAAAAGTAAATATTAAAATAATTTTAGCAAGGGTTAAAAAGTTTGGCTGCTGACAGTAGCCATTCCTTAAGATAACTGTGTCTCCACCTGCCTGCAGAATAACCTTGGGAAACTGCCTTGTGAAACTGCTCTGTGTAACTGTCTCACGCGATAACACTTGCAGGAGTCCGAAAAAGAGTTAAGAAAAACCGCAGAGCACGGACAGCCCGTACCACCCCCGCCCTGCTCGCCTTAGCTGATAAGAAGAAACTGCCCGCGAACCCCATCCCAAGCCCCTTACCTAGTAACCATTAACATATCCAATAAAATTGTAACACAACTTTTATCTTGCCCAGTAGGATTGTAACATAACTAAATATGCTAATGCTGTGGTTTTAAGCTTTAAATACCCGGTAAAGCTATTGTTAGGGCCGCTCTCTCTCCCTCTGAGATGGTCCATTTGCAAATGAAATAAACTTCCCTCTTGCTATTTGCATCGATTGGAGTGGAGTCTGTGTTTCTGGGGGTCGCTCTGTAGGACACCTGGTGACAGGGGTCTTACAAGCTTATGTGTGTGTAACAGGCCTAAAGAGAAGACATCTATGTCCAGCATATGCATCTGCATCTCAAAATCATCCCGATAATGTTTCAGGGGCAGCCTGGCCCTCGCATCCTGCCCTGCCCCCTTCTACCTGATAACCTGCCAAGTGGAGGTCCCCACCCCTTCTGCCTGACAATCTTCCACAATCTCCCAGGTGCAGCCTAGTATCTGCATCTCAAACACCCTGCTCCCTTCCTCCTGTCTGATAACATTTGCATCCATAAAGTCCTTTGTTTCAGACCTTCAAGAGAAGTTTTTCTATTTACATCCAAAAAGCCCTTTGTTCCAAGGGGAGCAAAGGTGGGGAAGCAAGACCCATCTCCTTAAAAACCCCCAGCCTCAACTGGACTGTGCGCCCAGCTCTCTGCATCTTTGCTGAGCCGCCCGCCTGGCCTGGTCAGGTGTAATCTCTCCACTCAACATGTAACCTCCCTCCTTCCTCCTCCCCAGTCTCTCAGGCTCTGTCTGGAGAGGTGCCCATCCATCCTTACAGATGTCCCTTCCCTAATAAACCTTGCTATTTTACCTCCCACTACTCTCTGTCTCACACCTGAACTCTTTCTTGCGCGAAGACAAGAACCCTGCAATTTCTCCAGTAACAGTAATAAACACTTAATCCTACTGACATGATCACTCTAACACTTAACCCCGCCCATATGATTGCTTTAAAATTTAAGATGTTACCATTACCATCTATCCCAAGGGGATTTGTGATCCCATAGCAAGTTTTAAACTGTACCCTTAGAAGTCCATAAGAATGCATGTAGAACTATACAGCTCAACAGTCTCTCTGTAGGACCTGAGGAAATAAAAACAGAGCTCTTCACGAGCTTAATTATTCTTAAGCATTTTACATGGATACATTGTATTAGTTATAATTCCTTAATCCCATCTAGTTGAAGGGTCTTCCAATTATTAAGTGTAGATCTTTCAAGGAGTCTCCAAAGGAGCAGATGTAGAACTACCCATAGTTAAATTACTTTGTAACCTGGGGAGACAGGAGGTAAATAGGGCTAAGCTTTTGGCCCAGTTATATCTCTGATCATCTGCCTTAACCAATAATCTGACATCTCAGAGCTACTATGCCTATTATAGAGCTTAATGCATATATCGCTCTATTAATCAGACATGTAGCATGTGGTGGGCCATGGGGGCCGCCATCTTGGGGCGTAGTCTGTTGCCCATCTTTCTGTGAGGGTGGAAGTTCCACCCTTTACCACAGAAGCAGAGCTTCCAGTTTAAAAGCCCCTCCTCCCTGAGGCTAACATGTTTCTAAGCAACCAGACCAGTTCTTCAATTCTAAATTAGCAATTGAAAGCTTGTATGATAAGGCCCAAGGACAAGGAGAAATGTTTTCCTTAGGAGTGTTTTCTCCATGTAAATCTCTTACATTTCTTATTACATTGCACTAGCAACATCACCAAATTCCTTAAAGCCAGAAACAAAAAAAAACAAAACAAACAACAACAAAAAAAAACCAACCATGCCTTCCTTTTATTTTAAAAGCTACTAGCAAAAGAAAAGAGAAAGAAGGAAAAAAAAATCTCCCTTATCTTTTGTTTGAGCAAGCTGCTCTTCTCCCCCAGGGCAGGGTGGCTCTTGCCATGTGGTCAACTACCTCACTAGCTCCTTTCCCCACACCCATCTCATCTGGCTTTGAGCAAGCTGGGTAATGGCTGCTGCCTTTGGAACCCCGGTGCAGGAAAGCCACGAAGGTTGGCCATGTTCCAAAAGGCTGGCGCGAACCACGTATGCCCCCGCCAGGCTGGCAAGGCCCCCCAGGAGCTCAGTGCAAACTGCCCTTGGGACCCCAGCACAGGAAAGCCATGCACTGCGCCCAGATCTGGCGCTAAGCCTGGGGCAACCTCGGGCCACTGGCCTGTCCTTTGTACTCCTACGCTGCGACCAGCACCAGAGCCGGAGGAAGCGACACACCTTTTTCTGACCAAGGCCGTGAGCGCATACCCACTCAGGTGGGTGCTTTGGACCACTGTGCAGGGGAAGCACCAACCCAGATGGGGGAGGGAGAGGGTGCAGGCAGAGAGATAGGGTCAGAAGCCACAGGAAGTCCGCTCTCAACATGCTGCCTAGTTTTAAAATTTCTTAACAATCAGTACCTTCTTAAAAATTATAAATCCCTTAACATTTTCACATTTTATATCCCTTCGTGGTTGCCATATGAAATCGGACAAGACCCCTTAAAAGTCACACTGAAATGTAGCCCCTTGAAGTTCCCTAGAAATGCTATCTGGGGTGCCACATGCACTACCGGAATTTGGGGTGCCTTACAATTTCAACACGGGCTTATTACTAAATCCCCGATATTAATAAGCCTGAGAGGGTTCTTGCCTAATATTTAGAGAATAGTTCTAGATACCAGCACAGATAAATGAGGCAGCATGGTACATTTTAAGCTTTTATTTAGTGAGAAACGTGCATAGGAGAGTGAGAGCTTTATTTAGGGGAGAGAGGTGAATGGGGTTCATACCGAGCACCAGGAACCAGCCACATGGATGAGCATCTAGGCCAGGAAGCCTAGAGCACATGGCCCAAAGGCCATGCGCCCTGGAGGCGTGGGGCTACAGCAAGCCCCTTCCTAGCAAGAGGCCAGGGAAAAAGAGCAGGCCAGGCTACAAGGTAGCCTGGCTTTTAACCCACTCCAAAGGGGAGTGGTTACTTAACCTGATTGGCAGGTGGGCACCCAGGTGTGGCCAGGTAGGGGCATGAGGCCACACAGTGGCATGGCAAAGGCATCAGTTAGGGGCATAAGGTCACACAGGGGCGTGGTGAAGGCGTGGTCTTCCAGTTCACAAATTTAACAATTTTAACCTGTATGCCTGCCTACTTCACTCCAAGCTGGAGACTGCTGGCAGGGCACGGTTGGGGCTACTCTCGGCGGTGCCCCAGCTGGCTCTATTTTGTGTGGGGAGCAGACCTGCTGGCAGGGGACGTGGCCCCGCCGCCGCCCTGGCCCTACCCCCTCGGCTTCTGCCGCCCCGCGGGCCCCGCAGAGCAGCCCCTGTCCGCTGGCTGCTCGGTCCACGGGGGCCTGGCCAGGCCCAGCCACTTTGTCCGCCCGTGCATTCTGGCGCCGCCCGGCAGAGGGAGGCGGGAGTTGAGCGCGGACCGGGCTGGCCGGGCCTTTGGGTCCGCGCTGCATGTGCAGGGCTGACAGGTTGGGGGGCTGGGCCTAGGGGCCCCGGGCCACCCCACGCACTTGCATGGGGTAGGCGGCGAGGTCCCTGGGAGGAAGGAATACCTTTGGTGTCCTGCAGTCTGGTTCGCACGTGGAGAATGAAGCCATCTGGTGGCTTGTGGTCCCTGGACTTGCTCCGAAGGTGGGAAGGAATGAATGATTTTAAAGAAAAATTTGAATTTTAAAGGTATTAAAATATTTTTGTTTTGTATGAGAAAAAATATAAAATCCGTAATAAAGTGAATGACTTTAAGAAACCTATGAGAAAAATATATTCTTATGCTGACATACAGTAAAGGTAAACACTCAGCAACTTCCATAAACACACCAGTAGTGAAAAGAGGGGCATCACCTCATTTCAGGAATCAGAGTAACCGCAAACCTTAGTAGGCTAATTATTTGTGCTAAAATTCCAGCAGTACCCATTAGATTTTAAGAGTCACTGCTAAGGTCAAGATACGAAATTTGTGAATTTTGTAATTTCCCATTGTGTGTATTTTATCTGCATTCTAATGTTTTAATTGTTCATAATTAGCTGTCTTAACATTTAAAATTTTTCTTTTAGATGAAAAAGGTCAGATAGAAATATAGTGAACTATTTTAAATAAAAAACACTTTTGGGTAGGCCATTTTAATTTTAGAAGACATCTTGTACTTCCTATTAAATAATAAACAGAATTAATTTTTTAAAAAAGAGAGCAGACCAGCCGGTGCTGTGGTTTAACAGGCTAATCCTCCGCCTTGCGGCACCGGCACACTGGGTTCTAGTCCCGGTTGGGGCGCCGGATTCTATCCTGGTTGCCCCTCTTCCAGGCCAGCTCTCTGCTATGGCCCGGGAAGGCAGTGGAGGATGGCCCAAGTGCTTGGGCCCTGCACTCGCATGGGAGACCAGGAGAAGCACCTGGCTGCTGGCTTCGGATCAGCGAGATGCGCCGGCTGCAGTGGCCATTGGAGGGTGAACCAATGGCAAAAAGGCAGACCTTTCTCTCTGTCTCTCTCTCTCACTATCCACTCTGCCTGTCAAAAAAAAAAAAAAAAAAAAGAGAGCAGACCATCAGCAAAAAGGCAGAGTATGAAACTCCAAGTGCTTGTCCTCCCACAAAAACACTGAAAAACAAGCAATTAATCAAGCAAACTGTGTCAAAACTCTGAGAAACAAAGATTTATAAAAAGTCAAATGAATATAGAATCAAGAAAAAGAGAACTTGAAAATTCTGTGGCATTTTTGACTTGCCCTTATCCCACCCTCTCCCTTGGCTGTAGCAGTCTTCAAGAGGGAAGCCCACACACCCAGCTTGGGAGTCTGCTACCTTGTTTTGGACAGAGCACAGCAGATAATTTTGTAAGTTGTGCACATCTGCTTGAACCTGTTTAGGGGCAACCTGAAGGAGTAACCAAAAAGGCATTTCTCTTTGGGCAACTTAGAAGAAAGCATTAGGCATTACTGGCACATACTGCAAGAGCCCAGGGATGCCTGGGGCAAAAGATTACACATGAAACACAAAATAGAGCAACCCAATGCCTGGGAGCAAAAGCTAGTGAGCGTTTCTTTGGGAAATTAGGACATTCAAAAGGAGAGAATGCAGAAGGCCATGTGCCTGCCAGAGTAATATGCATGACCAGAAAGAAACAGAGAGACAGCTTCCCCAGCTGGAAGGAGGCAAGCCTGAGCAAACGTTTAAGGACTCTGGCAGCACAGAGTCAGTCTACAAAGACATGGTGCCACTTGGTTTTCCAGTACTAGGGTTTTGTTGTTGTGATTGCTGTTGCTCTTAATAGCTCCTGACATTCCTCAGTCACTACATATGACAATGAGTATTTTCAAAAATAGTTTGGGAAGTCACTAAGCAAATGGACTTCTATACTCTTCAACAACTCTGCCTACACTATAAATGATCAGATCTGTGTGAATACAGGGTCTTCAAGAAGTTCATATTATGCAAAGAACTATGGATGGATTTAAACTTTTTTGCATCATAATGAAATTACCTTTTAATTCACTTTTCCCAGAAACTTTTCAAGTTCCCCTGTATATAGAAAACACCAGCAAACAAAATCAGAATATGGAATATTCTGCAGTACAGATCATATGTTAGACCACAAAGTAAGTGTCAATATATTTCAGACAAAATTGGGAGCAGCATTCAGGGTAGTATGGCCACAGTCAGTACCAATATATTTCTTTTTCTTTTAAAGATTCATTTATCTATTTAAAAGTCAGAGTTACACAGAGAAAGGAGAGATGGAGAGAGAGAGAGAGAGAGAGAGAGAGAGAGAGGTCTTCCACCCGATAGTTCACTCCCCAATTGGCTGCAATGGCTAGAGCTGCACTGATCCAAAGCCAGGAGCCAGGGCCTTCTTCCAGGTCTCCCACATGGGTGCAGGGGCCCAAGGACCTGGGCCATCCTCCACTGCCTTCCCAGGCCACAGCAGAGAGCTGGATCAGAAGCAGAGCAGCCAGGACTCAAACCGGTGCCCATATGAGATGCAGGCACTCCAGGGCACAGTGCCGGCCCCCAATATCAATATATTTCAAAGACTGAAATCTTACAAACTATCATTTCTGATCCTAAGGAAGTAAGAAATCAATGACAAAAGAAAAGTGAAAAATTCTGAAGTATAATACAAATATGTCCAGGAGAGATAAACAGATGGACAATGGATGGATAGATGTACAGATGTACACAAAGACAGATACATACACATACACATACAGTGGTTTAATATTTTAAGGAGCATAAAAATGCTTTGAATGATCCCTGGTTGAATTTTTTTTTTGAAATTCTTTTTTTTTCTTTTTTTTTATTTATTAAACTTTTATTTAATGAATATAAATTTCCAAAGTACAGCTTATGGGTTACAATGGCTTCCCCCCTCCCATAACTTCCCTCCCACCCGCAACCCTCCCCTTTCCTGCTCCCTCTCCCCTTCCATGCACATCAAGATTCATTTTCAATTCTCTTTATATACAGAAGATCAGCTTAGTATATATTAAGTAAAGATTTCAACAGTTTGCCCCCACATAGCAACACAAAGTGAAAAAATACTATTGGAGTACTAGTTATAGCATTAAGTTGAAGGACCCTTATGGGGGAGAGGGACAAGAAACTAGGCCTGGGCAGATATCAGGGGCTTCTTAAGAGGTTAGATGTTCCCCAGGGTCCAGCGGGCACGTTCTCTGGGAAAGAAAAGTCTATCCCCTTTAGAGAACCTCTAGGCATGCCCAGAGCAGAGCTGCCACTCCCCCTTCGGAAAGTCTCAGTACTCTCCTCAGCATTCTCTTCAGCTGGTTCCCTCAGCACTCTCCTCAGCATTCTCTTCAGCTGGTTCCCTCAGCACTCTCCTCAGCATTCTCCTCAGCTGGTTCCCTCAGCACTCTCCTCAGCACTTTCCGGTATGCTAATTGTCCCTCCGAACCGGCCAATCCCATATGCTAATTTGTTGACTATATAACCTGTGTGAAACTGCCGCTCAGGGCTCCTCACCGCCTTAGGTGGGGGCCCGTTTGCGCAAACGTACAATAAATACCTCATGCTTTTTGCATCAACTGGTCTGGAGTCTGGATTTTTGGGCGTCCTCTTGAGCAAGTGGGCATCTCTACAACTGAGAGGTCCAACAAAGTAACAGTGTACAGCACATTAAAAACAGAGATCCTACATAATATTTTTTTAAAAAATTAATTAATTTTCTATGTCATTTCCAATTTAACACGAGGTTTTTTTTTCATTTCCAATTATCTTTATATACAGAAGATCGATTCAGTATATAATTAGTAAAGATCACATCAGTTTGTACCCACACAGAAACACAAAGTGTAAAAATACTGTTTCAGTACTAGTTATAGCATCACTGCACAGGCAGAGTGGATAGTGAGAGAGAGACAGGGAGAAAGGTCTTCCTTTTTGCCATTGGTTCACCCTCCAATGGCCGCTGTGGCCGGCGCACCATGCCGATCCGAAGCCAGGAGCCAGGTGCTTCTCCTGGTCTCCCATGCGAGTGCAGGGCCCAAGCACTTGGGCCATCCTCCACTGCCTTCCTGGGCCATAGCAGAGAGCTGGCCTGGAAGAGGAGCAACCGGGATAGAATCCGGCGCCCTGACCGGGACTAGAACCTGGTGTGCCGGTGCCGCAAGGCGGAGGATTAGCCTGTTAAGTCATGGTGCCAGCCAAAACTTTAAAGATTTTTCCACACCCCCAGGCAAAAACATTACTGAAAAGGTAAAATTAAACTGGCATATTCAGTTTAAAAAACCAGGAAACAGGACTGAAGGACCCAAAGCTGGCGGGGTCCTGGGTAGCACCCTGGGGACCCAGAAATTCAGACTCCGGACACCGGCGATGCAAACACAAGAGGCGGTTTATTTACATTTTGCGCAAAACGGACCCCTCCCTCCTGAGAGAGTGAGGTGCCGGATGAGGGTTACAGGCAGTATTTAAAGGCAAAAACCACAAAATTATCTTAAGCAAGTGAATACAAAGGGGAAGGGGGTTTTTGTTTACAGCAGTTTCACTTATCTTAGTATACAGCAGTTCCACTTATCTTAGTACACATCAGTTTTACTTATCTTAACCATTGCACAAGGGGGGTTTCCAAACTGGTATTCCCTGTTATCTGCTAAGTTGCAGTTTCCCAGAAAATGACCTTTCTTGAAACTTTCTAACTGACCTTTCTTGAAACTTCCTAACTGACCTTTCTTGAAACTTCCTTGTTTTCCAGCAGGTTAGGCTCTGGTAAATTTTCACAATTTTCACAAGTACAAGTCCTTCAGGACCATCGTGATTAAAAGCTAAGGCACATCTTGGCTCTTGGCCCTTCTCTTCTGCTCTCTGCTCTCCTCTCTTCTCTGCTCTATCTTCTCTCCTCTGGCTCTCTGTCTTATACTTTCTCTTTTTCCTTCGCTGCCCCTTCACTCCGGTCTGTTGGGTGTTCCCCAATAAACCCTTTCCCTCACCCCGGTGTTCGGTGTGTTTTGTGATGGCTAACATTAATATATAACATTGGTGCCGTGACTTGGATAGCCTCATATTGGTAATCCAGTGTCCCCCAGTGCTCTGGGGTCCTGAATTTCTGCCAGTCACAAAGCACACCTCCAGAACTCCTTCTAACTCCTTCCACGCCATCGAATGCTCTGTGATCTCCATCCACACATTGGCCTTCCGAACTCCGAGGTAAGACGCGGAACAAAAATTCCTCAGGGCGACAGCTATCTGAGTGGTGGTCTACTGTCGGATTCTCACCTGACTCTCCTAAAGGTCGTATAGCACTGGACTCTAGCCACCTCTCCTACTTCTCCTATTTAAGGCCTTTAGCCTCTATGGACACTGTGTCCAGGCAACAGCGGGTGCGAGTGACGACTCCATCTCTGCCTCTTTACAGGCTAGGCCCCGGGCTCCAGTGGGCGCTTGGGTGATGACCCCGCCTTCTGCTCCCATATTCTCTTATTAGTCAGACAGCTGGGATGCAAGGATGCTTGCAATCCACGGATCTGATTCTAGAGGTTGCAATGGGAACTTTTCTCTAACCGCGTTGCCTCTGATGGTCCTTCTCAAATTGGCCCCAGCCCTCAAAAAGTGGCCCCTCCATGGTGGCGCATATGGCCCTGAGGGATGGGAAGTCGGAGTAGTTTGACACTGATAACATCTTCATCACTTCCATGAGCATTGGGAAAAATGGAAGGAGATTCCATACGTTCAAGCCTTTTCCTATCTTCGAACTAAACCTTCCCTGTGTACTTCTTGCTCTCCTGCTCAAGTCATTCTGGTCTCCAAGATTTGCACTAGGGGTCAGAGGCCTGAGCAAAAGATCCTTACTTCTGCCCCGATCCTGTTCCCGCCACTGTCACAGCCTCCTTTGATCCTGCAGATGACTTCCTTCCTAGCTCCTACCCCCACTCTCACTGTATCTCCCCCTCCCACCTAGGAATTCTATATCTCAGAACCAGTCAGGGCCCAAAGTCTACTATCTCTGTCTTATCAGTTTGGAAATGGTGTTTTCCCTGGTCTCCAATTGGTCTTTTGTCCCTCTCTTGTCCCAGTCTTACCATAAGAATAGCAAGGGAATAGTAGTCCCATCCTTTTGGGCTCCCTGCTTATTGAGAAACAAATTAGGTATCTCACCCTTCTGGTGACTCTTTGTTTTATCATAAGCAAGGCAAATCAGGTTTCATGCATGGGCCTGGCTCACTGTAATTTTTCTTTAAATCTAGGAATACCACTACCTTTGAAACTATTGCTTTGTAAAATGCTGAACTTATTTTGCAAATTATTTTAACAGGTTTCTGGGTAATCAGTACTCAATGAAACAGCAATGGGTAATTAGTACTTGTCTTAGATGAATGCAATTTTTTTTTTATTTTGACAGGCAGAGTGGACAGTAAGAGAGAGACAGAGAGAAAGGTCTTCTTTTTGCTGTTGGTTCACCCTCCAATGGCCGCCACAGCCAGCGTGCTGTGGCTGGTGCACCACGCTGATCCGAAGGCAGGAGCCAGGTGCTTCTCCTGGTCTCCCTTGCGGGTGCAGGGCCCAAGCACTTGGGCCATCCTCCACTGCACTCCCGGGCCATAGCAGAGAGCTGGCCTGGAAGAGAGGCAACCGGGATAGAATCCGGCACCCCGACCGGGACTAGAACCTGGTGTGCCGGCACCACAAGGCAGAGGATTAGCCTGTTGAGTCATGGCGCTAGCCTTGATGAATGCTATTTTAATCTCAATTAAATTCAGATAAAATATATCAGCATCCTAAGTCATTTAGGTATAAATGCTAATTTAAATTGGGTAAAGGCGAATGAAATAAATGTGTCTAAATGTAAACTTTTGTATACTTAACATGTTATATTCTATAAAAAACTATTTGGGTTAGTTTATAAACTGTCTATGAAAATAGTTCAACACTCTTTAAAGTAACTCAGGCTGAAATTTGATGTGTTACCTTAATCTTACTCTGAAAATTTTTAATGGGTTATTTTGAAGAAATGTTAAAAACAGTAGACCCCCTCTCCCTTTTCGTAAGTTTTAATTTTTGATTTTACCCTTCATTTTTGCTAGAGCAACTTTTGACCTGCTTTCTAATTTCTGGCTTAAAGGGGGGTTGAGGCTTGCTTCTACTGACCAGCCACAATGGAGCCAAGGCAGGAAGAGATAACATCGGAATGTGGCCCTGTGGAACTGGGACCAGGAAATGGCCCACCGAAACCTGTTTACCTCAACAGGCACCCAGTTGATGAAGCACAGGGGCAGCCTCCTCTTCGTTCTTTGTGTCTGTTCCTATAATGTTTAACTTAGGATTTATTCAGCCTTGGGAAATGTATGGTGAAAGCGACCCCTGCCCTACCCTGTTGTAAATCTTGTCTTTGCCTGATGTTATCTGTACATTGCGTATACCTTGTCACCTTGTGCTAGTAAAATGCCCTTATCTCCTTTGTGAACCTAATGGATTAGCTTGAAAGGCCCCAAGTAACTATAAAAAGCTGATGTAAATTGTACTCAGGGTTGCTCACTCACATTTGTGCTGTGACCCCAGCATGCTGGTGAATAAAATACTCTACTTGCTTTTTGCATAAGAGCCTGTCTCTTGGTGTGTTCTTTGCTCTGGCACAGCCGGCCGTAACAATTTCAAAATGTAAATCAAGGACATTGGCAGATGAAAAACATCACAAGTTTACTAATCTATTCCTCCTTGACATAAAATTGAAATCTGATTCTCTGTTAAAGCAATGTGTTAAAGTTATCTATTATGCTCTCCTGATGTCTGTTAAATTCTAATTGTTTAAAAACAGCTGAATTTTTATTAAGATCTATAGGTTATTTAAATATGTGCTTATTTTCAAATATTCAAATAATCACCTTGTAACTGATCAAATTTGGTCTATATTATGTCATGATGTTAAGAATCTTATTTCAACAAGATATTTTGGATTTTGAGCCTTCTTGACCTTCTTGACAGACATTCAAAAAATCAAAAATCAAAGTTTCAAGTAATTTGGATTCTGAAATTTCCAGTAAATTCTGGACTTAGGTTTTTCCAGTTTGGGCGCAGCTGAAAAAACTGAAGGACCTATGTCTCTCATCCTGTAGAGACACCAACTAATCAGGCTATTTGGATAATATTAGAAGTACTGTCAAGATGTGAAGTGGTGCTAAATTTTAAGTTTCTATAATATAAAATACTACTACTACAAGGTCTAAAAATTAAAAAGTCTAATGATCTTGTGTTACTAGACATGATGGTTATCTTAACGAGAAAGCCCCAGAGGCCTAAAAGGGTTAAATGCTTTGTAAAATCCTACAGATGCTTTCAAAAGTGCTGTGTGAAGTAAGCAAGTGCCTCTTGTTGGTTAATGAGTTTATAATTTTAAACGTGGCAACTTAGTCTTTTGTCATCCATGTTTTGTATATCAGATTTGCTGCTCATAAAACTAAAGTATTGTTGGTTCTGTGTTTAGCTGTCCTATAGGTTCTGATGAACTTTTTCCAGCCATTTCTATTGTATTGAGTACTTTGGGATGGCTCTGTAAACAAATGAAGCCAATAATGTATTAAAGGTACCAATTGAGAAAAAGTATGGTTCACTGAGGTTACTAAAAACAAAAAATAATTAAAATCAATTAGTAATTTACAAACAGAAGTTATATATTTTTTTAAAAAAGCTATTATTAAAACTGTTATGTCCAGCTCTCTGCTGTGGCCTGGGAGTGCAGTGGAGGATGGCCCAAAGTGCTTGGGCCCTGCACCCCATGGGAGACCAGGATAAGTACCTGGCTCCTGGCTTCAGATCAGCGCGGTGCACCAGCCGCAGCACACCGACCACAGCGGCCATTGGAGGGTGAACCAACGGCAAGGGAAGACCTTTCTCTCTGTCTCTTTCTCTCTCTGTCACTGTCCACTCTGCCTGTCAAAAACAAAACAAAACAAAACACCAAAAAACAAAACAAAACAAAAAACTGCCATGTTCTATTATGTTATATGTGTATACATATTGTATATCTACATGGGAAAATTTATTAAGAATTTTAATTGGCTTATAGATAAAAGATCATCCATTAATTTAAACAGCTAAAGTTATTCAAAGATATATTTTAATTCATGTGACCTGAATCTCTGTATTATATGTTTTAAATGTGTTGGTAAAAAAAAAACTAAAAACATTTTATATGCTTATGCTTAAGTTTGGTTAAACAAGCTACATCATGTTAGATATTTAAGAGATATTTCCAAATATGTATTTTTAATATTTATGGAAGGCTTTGGACCTTCTGGTAATTGTTTTCTTAAGTTGTCATCTAATGGTTAAAACTGCTTCCTAAGTTTTCATGTGATATTGCTATTGTCAGTAAGCGATCTGGGACTTGCTCCCTCATTTCTCTATTCTAAGCCCAACTTGTTCTTTCATTTCTCTGTTCTCTTCGAGTTTGGAAACTAATTCTATTATGAAGGGATCTCCAAGATGCAAAATTTGATTTTAGATCTTATAAAAGAGATGGCTAACACATTTCTCTAATAGCATAGCCAAAATAGGAGCTTAAATTATAATTTCATAGCTAGATTTACTTCACCAGCAAAGTAAACAGTAAATAGAAAAGACCTCCCTTTCAGAAAAGTAAGTTTTAAAATAAGGACATAGCTTTCCTCATGGGCATTGTCTACCTCAGAAAAACTACTACAGGGGCCGGCGCTGTGGCTCACTAGGCTAATCCTCTGCCTTGCGGGAGGGTGAACCAACGGCAAAAAGGATGACCTTTCTCTCTGTCTCTCTCTCTCACTATCCACTCTGCCTGTCAAACAAACAAACAAACAAAAAACCCTCACACTACTATCATCAGGTCATGTAAAATTAAGACCAAGCAAAAAACCGACATCACACAGAAAGGGACTTTGAAGCCAATTCTGTCCGTAGAGTTCACCATCTGAGACCAAGACTGTAAGAACAGTCTGAATCCAAATAATTTTTGTCACATTGGAAAGAGACTGAGATTTCAGGGAGGGTTTCCATGGGGTGGATAAGCACATGGAACCTGTTGTTTGGGGGTTGACAGGAAGACAGGAAAACAGGAAAGACGGACAGTGCTGTTGGTCACTGGGGCAGATATCTGAAGACAGAGAGAGGAGGGTCTGCCTGAGGGTCCTTAGGCAGAATCACAGGTTGTATGGGGGCAAGTATAATGATGGATGAGCCTCACCAATGGGAGAGGGAACTGTGTATGCTGTCCCTGCAGGGTCTAGGGAGAAGAGAAGCATTCCTAGGGACTGGGTTTTTTTTTTTTTCATTTTTGACAGGCAGAGTGGACAGTGAGAGAGAGACAGAGAGAAAGGTCCTCCTTTTGCCGTTGGTTCACCCTCCAATGGCCGCCGCGGTAGCGCGCTGCGGCCGTCGCACCGCGCTGTTCCGATGGCAGGAGCCAGGTGCTTCTCCTGGTCTCCCATGGGGTGCAGGACCCAAACACTTGGGCCATCCTCCACTGCACTCCCTGGCCACAGCAGAGAGCTGGCCTGGAAGAGGGGCAACCGGGACAGGATCGGTGCCCCGACCGGGACTAGAACCCGGTGTGCTGGCGCCGCAAGGCGGAGGATTAGCCTGTTGAGCCACGGCGCCGGCCGGGACTGGGTTTTGGTGAGGGAAGTCATGGGCATGAAAGTGGGCACAAAGAGTTGGTACAGACACTGTCTTTTTTTCAGAAAGGGATTTTAGACTGCTCAGCAACTTTCTATGAAGGACAGGTATTAAGTTTTTTGTGACATTAAAAAATACACATGAGACAGGGTAAACTGTAAAGAAGACCCATAAGCTCAGTATTCTCAAGTCCAGTTTTCAAAGATCAGATGCCCATATCAAGGGTCACATATTGTGTCCTATCATCATGGAAAATTAAAAGAGCAAGCAGAGTCACTCAGAAAAGAGACAGTAAGAGTGGTTGGCATTGTGTTCTAATGAATCTCCCCAGTATTAACCAGTTCAGTACTGAGAGCCACATGAATTCCCTTCAACAATCTGATCCCAAATTCCTCATCCCCCAACACCGTAACAATGGAATGGCCCCATTTTGGGGGAATTTCTGTTCAGTGTTCATGCAGCATTGGCCATGGCAGAGAAGTTGATACTTGGCTCATTCTCACGTGGCAGTTGCTCTGGGATGTGCTGAGTTTTGACCCACCTTTAAAATCAAACACACCACTGGCCCTGTGGGGTCACCTGGCCGTGGAGAAGGCTGAGCCAATAACAGTGTGAAGATGCTGGGCCATGATGGGCATAAGTTTGTGTTTCTCCAGACCCTCAGAGAGGATGGCCTAGAGGAAAGTGTCCTATTTTAAGTCAGGAATAGAAACTTAGAGGAAGGCATCTGGACCATGATTTCTCTTGTCTCCAGAACTTTGCTCTTGTTCACAAGAGTGTTACTGAGGAAATCCTGCCATGGAAGATGTCAGAAAGCCCCTGAGAGTTCTTAGTCCGGGGTTCTAGTGAAGATACTCACGGTCCTCTGTCCACCATGGAAACAATGCTGAGATTGTCCCAGATCCATGACTTGTCAGTTATAAGAATGTGGACAAATCACTGACAATCCCTAATTTTCAATTTGCTTAATAGTAAATCACATGAAACAGACACTGATCTGCCCATAGCTTGGAGCTATGTGGGGAGCATGGGAATGACAGAGATTGTCCATGAGCTGTAAAGCTTTCTGCACATCAAAAGGAAGGAGAGTAATTTCCAAACTCTCCCCTTCTGTGGTCAATTATCCTCCCTGCAGTCAATCACTACCAGGTGGTCAGCTTCCAGGCATGTGAAAACTGAAGAATTTCAGACAATCAGGCTTGATATAGATTCATTCATTTTTAATCACTTGAGCTCAAACACAACACAGGCCATATAAATATTTCCACATCTCAAAACAGGGAACCTGGTCACGTGGTGGTTGTGGGGTAGAGTGGGGGTGGGAGGACTCTGTGTAACTTTCTCAGGTACAGGCAGCTTCCCTCTAAGATCTGAACTGTCAAGCACAGGTCCCTGTTATCTCATCTCAACAAAGGTATTTAGCTACACTATCAAACTGTTGGGTAGGAAATGTTCATCAAAGTGCAAGATCTGCCTAACCTCCAACTGTGATTTAGAAGATGGTTCTGCATTATTGACTGTGAAAACCAGGATGAAAATTAGGAACTGCAATGATCATACACTTCTCTGTGGTCTCCTACTACTGGGATATCAACAGCTGTCTGTATTGTCATACTGTTCCAGGATCTTGACTAAAGAGTTTTATATGAAAAGGAAGTTGGAGTTCAAGAACATCAACTGTCCATTCCATATGGAAAGTCAGAAAAATGTGTGTCTTGCCAAAGGACACTATACCCCCAACAATGGAATCAGTTGAAGGTACTGTGCAAATTCAATCAGTAAGCTCATTCAACAATCAGGATTCCACTTTAATCAGGGTCTCATAGTTAAGACAAAACTCTTTTTTTAACTTTTATTTAATGAATATAAATTTCCAGTATACAGCTTATGGATTACAATGGCTTCCCCTTCCCATAATTTCCCTCCCACCCACAACCCTCCCCTCTCCCGCTCCCTCTCCCCTTCCATTCACATTAAGATTCATTTTCAATTCTCTTTATATACAGAAGATCAATTTAGTATAAAGATTTCAACAGTTTGCACCCACATAGAAACACAAAGTGAAACATACTGTTGGAGTACTAGTTATAGCATTAAATCACAAAGTACAGTATATTAAGGACAGAGATCCCACAGCAGGAGCAAGCGCACAGTGGCTCCTGTTGTTGACCCAACAAATTGACACTCTAGTTTATGACACCAGTAACCACCCTAGGCTGTCGTCATGAGTTGCCAAGGCTATGGAAACCTTCCAAGTTTGCTGACTCTGATCATATTTAGACAAGGTCATAAAAGACAGGGTGAGGATACTAACCAATGATCCTAAGAGTGGCATTAACCAGGTCTGAACAATTATACAGCATTAAGTGGGGAAGAGGACCATCAGTACACACAGGTTGGGAGTAGAGCCATTGGTGGTAGAGTAGAGGTTATGATTACAAAGGAATGAGGCCCAAGTGCACTAGACAGGGTCTAGAACAAAGGACAGAGTCATTATTAGAGGAGCTAAGAAAGGTGCTGTCTAAGCTATAATTAAGTTTTCTGATTGAGAGGCAAATAGAACCTGATAGAAGGGGCTTGATAATAATCTGGTGGGCTTTAGGCCTTGTAAGTTAAGAGGCCCAGACCTATCTATCTCTTCACATGGGGTATATCCTAAGGGAGGTGTGAACCTCCTAGGGAAAGGCACTCTGTTGACTTTCATTACTTGGCTGGCCTGGGAGGAGAGCTGGCCAGGTAAAGGCAGGGGGCATCTCTAACAAGAAATTTACAGTTATGCCTGTAATGTTGCTGACCCTACTTGACCATCCCCTCAGCTGCAGTGGTCACTTTGGAAGTTGGGCTGAGTGAAGGGCTTTTCAGCTTGGAGCCAATAAGATCTGTGGCTCTGACCTAGGCATCCTTCGACTCCAAGGCAGGTCCATTTCCAGTGATCCAACTCTTGGCAGAGCTGCCAGGGCTCTTCACAAGCTGACTTCTGCTGAAGCCCAGGCTTACCACATTGAAAGCCACTGCAGTGGACTGGCCTGTTGGGTCTCCTTGAGGGCAGATCACTGTACAGATCAGCCATTAATAGGCCTGCCACCCATTGCTTCTGATGCCTAGCTTTCTTTTCCTCCTGGTTTGTGTTAAAGCAGACCAGAGGATGCAAGTCAAGGGAGTGCCCAAGTCCCATCTCTAATCTTCGGTGGCCTGAACTACAGGTCTATAGTCACAGGCATGTTCTGTAGTAGTTTTTCTAAGGTAGACAATGCCCATGAGGAAAATTATATTCTCACTTAAAAACTTTCTTTCCCTTTGGTCTGAAAGGGAGGTTTTTTTTTCTACTTACTGTATACTTCGCTGATGGCGATGTGAATCTAGCTATGAGATTATTAGTTAAGTTCTTATTTTGGCTATGCTATTCCAGAAAAATGTTAGCCATCTCTTATAAGGTCTAAAGATTAAATTGTGCGTCCTACAGATTCCTTCATAATAGAATTAGTTTCCTACCTTGAAGAGAATAGAGAAATGAAAGAACAAGTTGGGCTTAGAATAGAGAAATGAGGGAGCAAGTCCTAGATCGCTTGCTGACAATAGCAATATTACATGAATACTTAGCAAACCGTTTCAACCATTAGATAACAACTTAAGAAAACATTACCAGAAGGTCCAATGCTTTCTATAAGTTTTAAGAATCATGTATTTGAAAACACCTCTTAAATATCTAAGATGGTGTAGTTTGTTTAACCAGTAAACTTAAGCACAACCATCTAAAATGTTTTTAGTTTCTTTCTACCAACAAGTTTAAAACATATGATACACAGATTCAGGTCACACAAATTAAAATGTATCTTTGATTGATTTTAGCAGCTTAAATTTATGGACAATCTTATCTATAAGCCATTTAAAATAAAACTCTTAATAAAATTTCCCCATGTGGACATACAATATGTACGCACATATGCTATGTTATAGCATAATAGACCAATATCAAAATCCAAAATATCTGGTTGAAATAAGATTCCTTAAAATCATGACATAACATAGACCAAATTTGATCATTGTTACAAGGTGATTATTCAAATCTTTGAAAATAAGCACATATTTAAATAACCCATAGATCTTAATAAAAATTCAGCTGTTTTTGAACAATTAGAATTTAACAGACATCAAGAGAACATAATAGATTACTTTAACACATTGCTTTAACAGAGCATCAGAGTTTAATTCTATGTCAAAGAGAAATTGAGCTTCCTGTGATCTTTTGCTGTGAGGTTTCCTTCCTTTACCTTCTTTCATATTGGTGACCATGTTTCTGTGTTTCTGTGTGTAACACATCTTTAAGCATCTTTTGCAGGGCAGGATGAGTGGCAACAAATTCTTTCAGTTTCTGTTTGCTATGAAAAGTCTTAATTTCACCTTCATTCACAAATGAGAGCTTTGCACGATATGATATTCTGGGCTGGCAGTTTTTCTCTCTTAGGACCTGGGCTATGTCTCGCCATTCCCTTCTAGCTTGTAGGGTTTCTGATGAGAAGTCTGCTGTGAGTCTAATTGGAGATCCTCTGAGAGTAATCTGACGTTTCTCTCTTGCACCTTTTAGAATCTTTTCTTTATGTTTCACTGTGGTGAGTTTGATTACAACGTGTCGTGATGAGGATCTCTTTTGGTCATGTTTATTAGGGGTTCTATGAGCTTCCTGTACTAAGATGCCTCTGTCCTTCTCCAAACCTGGGAAATTTTCTGCTAGTATCTCACTAAAAATGCCTTCTAATCCTTTCTCCCTCTCCATGCCTTCAGGAACTCCTAGAACCCGAATGTTAGATTTTTTAATAGTATCCTGTAGATTCCCGACAATATTTTTTAGATTTCTAATTTCTTCTTCTTTTCTTTGGTTTGCCTGTTTCCTTTCCTGTTCTCTGTCTTCTAAGTCTGATATTCTCTCTTCTGCTTCGCCCATTCTGTTTTTAAGGCTCTCTAATGTGTTTGTCATTTGATCTATTGAATTCTTCATTTCATTATGATTTCTCGTCACTATCACCATTTCTTGTTCCACTAGTTGTTTCATTTCATTTTGATTCCTCCTTAATATTTCATTTTCACGAGATAGATTTTCTTTCTTGTCCATTAAGGATTTCTGTAGTTCAAGAATTTGTTTTTGAGAACTTCTTAATGTTCTTATCAATTTTTTGAGATCCGCTTCTTGCATTTCTTCGATCTCATCATCTTCATAATCTTGAGTTGGGGTGTCTTTTTCATTTGGGGGCATCATAGTGTCTTCCTTTTTCTTGTTACCTCCTTTTTTGCGTTTGTTGTATGGCATGTTGGAGATACTTGGTTTCTTCACTGTGGTGTTTTTTTTTCTTGTTATACTATGGCTCTATATTAAGTGGACTGTCTGCTTTTGGTGGAGCCTTAGAGGCTTGAGATGGGTGTGGACTGAGAGCTGTGTTTGGTTCCTCAGGGTTGAGGGTGTGTCAAGATGACACTCTCAGGTTAGGCGTGGTAAATCTCTCTCTCTTTCTTTCTTTCTTTTTTTTTTTTTTTGATTCAAAAGGGAAGTAATTCCACACAGCTGAACATAATTGGAGGTAGTTAGCAGGCAAATGATATACCCACAGGAGCCAGAGATCGGAAGCTCTTTCCCAAGGACCACACAGGGAATCTCTTCTGCCCTTGGTGTGGGCTCCAATTCTCCTGCAGTCTCCCACTGGGTTGCCAAGTTAGATCCTAATCTCTGTTATTTCACCCCCCCAGAGTCAGGTTTTTCTGCTCGGCTCAGGGCCAGCGCAGACCTGAGGTTGCCCTGCTTATGACGTATGTCCAAAATGGCGCCTGCTCTTTGTCTTGCTCGCCCTTGAGGGGTGAGCGGAGAGAGAGAAACTCGTGTCCGTTTCGGCCACTTTTTTTTTTTCCTCTCTCTCTTCTAGTTAGCCTGGTGAACTTTTCCCCACGGAGTGTCAAGCCTCGTTCCCTCTTGTCTCCTGTTTCCGCTTGCCCGCTGGTGTCTCGGGCTATGGAGGTTCGGCTCACCTCGCGTTCCAGTGCTGGTGCGTTGAGTCTGCCGCTGGTGTCCCGAACTTGGGCTCCCACGCTCTCCACGCAGGTCCACTGTGAATCACTAGTTCCGGAAGAGTTTCCTCTGCTGTTTCTTCCCCTACTCTTCCTTGACCCTGCAGTATCTCCACTTTCATTAACCTGTGTCTTGCCAAAGAATATCAATGTGCTCCCTTCCTATTCCGCCATCTTGCCCGACAAAACTCTTAAAAGCTATGATATCTGTGTCTTTCGCTCCAAGTTTGCAAAATTAAATTTGGTCAACACAATCAACAGGGTGACCACTACAGAGGAAAGACGTGTTAACACTTAAACTTGGGGTCACTCTTAGTAGTAACATCTCAGTTTACTGTTCACTTGTCTGCCTGATTGTTCAACATGGTCTGAAATGGACACTTTACTAAGAGAATGCCACCAGATTTCATGCTAATATTAAGTTATAATATTAACAGTTGCAGATAAAATATGAAACCTGAACAAAAAGTTTTCACACTTGACTCCCACTTTCCTTTCTCTGATGACAGTTCCATTAGTAAGGTACATTTGTAATGGAGACTGAACCAATAAAGAAATGTTATTTTTTGAAAACTTTTATTTAATAAATATAAATTTCAAAAGTACAACTTTTGGATTATAGTGGTTTTCCCCCATAACCACCCTCCCACCTGCAAACCATCACATCTCCTACTCCCTTGCCCATCCCATTCTTCATTAAGATTCATTTTCAATTATCTTTACCTACAGTGTATCAACTTAGTATATACTAAGTAAAGATTTCAAAAGATTGCACCCACACAGACACACAAAGTATAAAGTACTGTTTGAAGGCTAGTTTTGCCATTAATTCTCATAATATAACACATTAAGGACAGAGATCCTATGTGGGGAGTAAGTGCACAGTGACTCCTGTTATTAACAATTGACACTAATATTTATGATGTCAGTAATCATCCAAGGCTCTTGTCATGAGCAGCGAAGGCTATGGAAGCCTCTTGAATTCACAAACTCTGACCTTATTTAGACAAGGCCATAATCAAAGTGGAAGTTCTCTCCTCCCTTCAGAGAAAGGTACCTCCTCCTTTGATGGCCCATTCTTTCTGCTGGGATCTCACAGAGATCTTTCATTTAGGTAAAAAAAAATTTTTTTTTTGCCACAGTGTCTTGGCTCTCCACGCCTGAGAAACTCTCATGGGCTTTTTAGCCAGATCTGAAAGTCTTAATGTCTGATCTGAGGCCAGAGTGCTGTTTCTCATTCTATGAGTCTGCTGTGCCTCCTGTTTCCTAGGCTGGATAGTTCTCTCCTTTTTAATTCTATCAATTATTATTTGCACTTGGTCTTCTTTATGTGGTCCTTTTGACACTACATCCTATCTTTATGATCAGCTATGAACTAAATTGATCACTTTAACTAATAAGATGGCATTGGTACATGCCAAAATAATGGGATTTGGTGTCCCATAGAAAGTTTCTAGCTCTACCATTAGGGGTAAGACTGAGTGAGCCTGTGCCGAACCATACATCTTTTCCCTCTCTTATTCCCACTCTTATTTTTAACAGGGATCAATTTTCAGTTAGATTTAAACACCTAAGAATAATTGTGGGTTAATTAAAATAGTTCAACCAATGGTATTAAGTAAAAAAAGAAAATACTAAAAAGAATAAAATAGTAAGCTGTTCCTTGACAGTCAGGACAAGGGCTGATCAAGTCATTGTTTCTCATAGTGTCAGTTTCACTTCTACAGGTTTCCTTTTAGGTGCCCAGTTAGCTGCCACCGATCAGGGAGAACATATGATATTTGTCCCTTTGGGACTGGCTTATTTCACTCAGCATATTTTCCAGATTCCTCCATTTTGTTGCAAATGACAAGATTTCATTTTTTTTACCACTGTGTAGTATTCTATAGGGTACATATCCCATAATTTCCTTATCCAGTCTTCTGTTGATGAGCATTAGGTTGATTCCATGTCTTAGCTATTGTGAATTGAGTTGCAATAAACACTGAGGGGCAGATATTTTATTTTTATTTGCCAATTTAATTTCCCTTGGGTAAATACCGAGGAGTGGGATGGTTGGATCATGTGGTAGGGTTATATTCAGGTTCCTGAGGTATCTCCAAACTATCTTCCATAGTGGCTTTACCAGTTTGCATGTGCACCAACAGTAGATAAGTGTACCTTTTCTCCCATATCCTTGCCAGCAACTGTTGTTAGTTGATTTCTGTATGTAAGCCATTCTAACCAAGGTGAGGTGAAACCTCATTGTGGTTTTCACCTGCAATTCCCTGATGGCTATTGATCCTGAACATTTTCTCCTGTGTCTGTTGGCTGTTTGGATTTCCTCTTTTGAAAAATGTCTATTTAGGTCCTTGGCCCATCTCTTAAGTGGGTTGTTTGTTTTGTTGTCATCAATCCTTTATCAGTTGCATAATTTGCAAATATTTTTCCCATTCTGTCAGTTGCTTCTTTACTTTCCTGTTTCTTTTGCAGTACAGAAACTTCTCAATTTGTTGTAATCCCAATTGTTAGTTTTGTCTTTGACTGCCTGTGCCTCCAGGGTCTTTTCCAAGAAGTCTTTGCCTGTGCCTATATCTTGCAGGGTTTCTCCAATGTTCTCTAATAATTTTATGGTGTTGGGTCACAGATTTAGATCTTTAATCCATGTTGAGTGGATTTTTGTGTAAGGTGTAAGGTAGGGGTCTTGCTTCATGCTTCTGCATGTGGAAATCCATTTTTCCCAGCATACTTTGTTGAATAGACTGTCCTTGTTCCAGGAATCGGTTTTAGATCCTTGATCAAATATAAGTTTGTTGTAGATGTTTGGATTGATTTCTGGTGTTTCTATCCTGTTCCATTGGTATATCCATCTGTTTCTGTACCAATATCATGCTGTTTTGATTATAATTGCCCTGTAGTATGTCTTGAAATCTGGTATTGTGATGCCTCCTGCTGTTTTTGTTGTCCAAGTTTTCATCAGCTATTCGAGGTCTCCTGTGCCTCCATATGAATTCAGCATCATTTTTTTCCAGGTCTGAGAAGAATATCTTTGGTATTTTGATTGGTATCACATTGAATTTCTGAATTCTTTTTGGGAGAATGGACATTTTCATATTGATTCTTCCAATCCATGAGCATGGAAGATTTTTTCATTTTTTGGTATCCTCTTCTATATCTTTCTTTAAAGTTTTGTAATTCTTATCATAGAGATCTTGACATCCTTGGTTAAGTTTATTCCAAGGTATTTGATTTTTTTGAGGCTATTGTGAATGGGATTGATCTTAGAAGTTCTTTCTCAGTCATGGAATTGTCTGTGTATACAAAGGCTGTTGATTTTTGTACATTGATTTTATATCCAGAAACTTGGCCAAACTCTTCTATGAGATCCAATAATCTCTTAATGTAGTTCTTTGAATCCCTTAAACAATATCATTTGTAAAGAGGGACAGTTTGACTTCTTCCTTCCCAATTTGTATCCCTTTAATTTATTTTTCTTGGCTAATGGCTCTTGCTAAAACTTCCAGTACTATATTGAATAGCAATAGTGAGAGTGGGCATCCCTATCTGGTACCAACTTTTCCCCATTCAATATGATGCAGGCTGTGGGTTTTTCATAAATTGCCTGATTGTGTTGAAGAATGTTTCTTCCATACCCAACTTGCTTAGAGTTTTCATCATGAAAGGGTGTTGTATTTTTTTTTTCCTTTGGACAGTTAGAGTGGATAGTGAGAGAGAGAGACATAGAGAAAGGTCTTCCTTTTTGCTGTTGGTTCACCCTCCAATGGCCTCTGCAGCCGGCTCATCGCGCTGATCCGAAGCCAGCAGCCAGGTGCTTCTCCTGGTCTCCCATGTGGGTGCAGGGCCCAAGCACTTGGGCCATCCTCCACTGCACTCCCGGGCCATAGCAGAGAGCTGGACTGGAAGAGGGGCAACCAGGATAGAATCTGGTGCCCTGACCAGTACTAGAACCTGGTGTGCTGGTGCCGCAAGGCAGAGGATTAGCCTGTTAAGCCACGGCGCCGGCCAGGGTGTTGTATTTTATCAAATACTTTCTCTGCATCTATTGAGATAGTCATATGGTTTTTCTTCTGCAGTTTGTTAATGTGGTGTATCACACTGATTGATTTGTAAATGTTGAACCATCTCTGAATACCAGGGGTGAATCCCACATGGTCTGGGTGGATGATCTTTCTGATGTGTTGTTGAATTCTATTGGCCAGAATTTTATTGAGGATTTTATGTCTATGTTCATCAGTGAAATTAGTCTGTAATTCTCTTTCTCAGCTGCATCTTTTTCCAGCTTAGGAATTAAGGTGATGCTGGCTTCATAAAAGGAATTTGGTAGGATTCCCTCTCTTTCAATTGTTTTGAATAGTTTGAGAATAATTGGAGTTAGTTCTTCTTTAATTGTCTGGTAGAATTCAGCAGTGAATCCATCCAGTCCTAGGCTTTTCTTTATTGGGAGGTCCTTTATTACTGATTCAATTTCTGACTTGGTTAGGGGTCTGTTTAGCTTTTCTTTCTTCATAGTTCAATTTAGGTAGGTTGTATGTGTCCAGGAATCTATCCATTTCTGATAATTTCCCAGTTTGTTGGTACACAACACTTTATAGTAATTTCTGATGACTTTTTATTTCTGTGGTGTCTGTTGTTACATTCCCTTTTTCAACTCTAATTTTATTGATTTGGGCCTTCTCTCTCCTTTTTTTGGCTAGTTTAGCCAATGGTGTGTTATTACTGACTCAACTCCCAAGTTTACACTAAGATTGGTTCTCATGGTTCTAGCAGTCTGAGATGTCTGTGTCCTTCATTTCTCTTGTTCTGTTACTTTTCCAATGGCCTCTATATTTTCCTCCATACTTCTAATTATAACCTGACTCATCACTGTCTCCATTTTAATTCACTGTGATTTGTGGAGACCCTGTTGAACTGGAGGTGAGGAATGAGAGAAGGAAAATTTTGTATCAACATATGCTTCAACTCGTTTTTAAGTCAACCTGAATTCTTGAGCTTTTATCTCTCAAACTATTCCCTAGCCTTCTACTCTCCCTATTTATTTTAGTAAAACTAGCAGGGACTAGAGTTGTCTGGATGCCCCCTTTACAGGTCTTGTAAGGTTCTGGTGGTTTCCTTGGAGGATGTGACTTTGTTATGAAGGACACCCTGGGTATATTTCACAATGGTCACTTTTCCACCTGAGTATTTCCAAATGGGCATTTTCATGCTATCCTGTGCCACAAGGGATTTTCAATTGAGCTTCACCATGAGAATCTGGTGGACTTGTGGAGCATAAACATATGGAAGTGTGGTGACCCTTGTGAGATTGGAACCCCACTGGAATTGTTCTCAAGTAGGTGCACTCAGCCGTCCACATTCCCATTTATGTGTTTCTGTGAGCAACAGGCTCCAGTGACCCCTGCTTCAACTATGCTGATTTCAGCTGTGCTTCTCTGCATCTGTCACCTGCAGGCAGAAATTTCAGGGTGGAGCTTGCCCAGGGACCTCATTTTTTGATACATCTAAGTTGTGGCTTTTTGAGGTTTTCCTCTCCCTTTCTATAACAGCCTGAGTATCAGCAAAGCAGAAGATGAAGCAAGTATCTCTCTGTACCTCAGTGTTCACAGCAAGTAGAAAGTAGAAACAACAAAAACTGGATTATTTCCCAGTATTCACCAACAAATGGATGAGTAATGACAATGTGGTATATGAACACATATATGTGGAATCATTATAATATGTAAAAGTGAATTTAAGTTTTATACTACACCATGGATGGACGTGGTAACACATGACATTTACTGAAATAAGGTGGACACAGAAAGACAAACACTGCATGTTTCCATTACAATGACATGTATATAACAGGCAAATTCAAAGGGACTAGAAGTACAGATTAGTTGTGGATGGAAAAATGGGGAGTTAAATTTCTTCTTTTATAGATGCAGATATTAGATTGGATATTATGACAACTGTTGGGGTATACAGGTGTTATGCTTACACATCACAGCCAAGTAATTCATGCCACAGAAATAATATACAATAAATGTCTACTTGCCCACAGCAATTTAAAATTACCTGAAAGGATAATGGCAAATGTAATACTGCTTATGTAGATTCATGGAGGTAAATGATCCTGGAGCACATCTAGAAGTGGGGATTTCAATGGCCTACAAAATTTTCAGGAGCAATGACGAGACATCATCAAGGAATCAGTGCACTATAACATTCACCTATTGCTAAACCGACTGTTTCATAATCATTTGATTGCTAGTAGTAAGAAAGCCCAAATTCCCCTTCTCATTTATTTTCTGCTCTTCTTCTCAAGATTTTTCATCCACCAAGGTGGATGGCCCAGCGTTGGCACATGTGCAGTTCCAAGCCCACACCAGGTGGCCTTCCTGCTACTTGTGGGTACGGGGCTGGCTTGTCTTTTTCTTTCTCTGTTACTTAGTGCAGTACAGGACTCTTGATGTTCACTGCTCACTAACCACTCCCACATAGCCTAGACCCATGTCCACAGCAAGCAAGTCTCCCTGCCTAACTCATCCACAACACCTGACAGTTACCTTGTGGTTCTCTTAGCTACCCCTGAGTACCTGGTGGAAGAGATAAGCAGAGATGGAGCAGAGGAAGAGGCCACATCTCTTGGCAAGGTATGACTATGATTTTTGGTCAGAAATGTTCTTTGTATACAATCACTATTCTTATTTATTTGAAAGGCAGAGTTACATTGAGAGAAAGAAAAGGAGCAAAAGATCTTCCACCTAGTAGTTCACTCCCCAGATGCTTGCAAAGGCCAGGATGGTCCAGCCCAAAGTCAGGAGTCAAGTGCTCTATCCAGACCTCCCACATGGGTTACATGGGCCCATGTATTTTGGCCATTCTCCACTGCCTTCCCAGGAACTATAGTATGGCATCGTATTGGAAACCCAGCCTCCAGGACTCAAACTGGCACTTCAATATGGACTGTTGGCAGTGCAGGCAACAGTTCAGTTCATTGTGACATAGCAACGGGCCCAGTCAATATTTTTCTCAAATATGAAAATCTGAACACATACATTGCAGATGACTTCCACAATTTATTTGTTGGGGGAATGTCCAGTGCATGTCTACTATAAAGTGAGACATGATTCAAGAGAGTCTTCATTAAATGACAGCAACAGTTACAATTTCTGTGGTGTAAGGTATTTACAATAGCTGTTTTGCATATGTTAAAATTTTCACTTATTTATTTTAAAAGAATTATTCTTTATTTGAAAGGCAGAAAGACAGAGAGACAGTAAAAGATCTTAAATCCCCTGGTTAACTTCCTAAATGGCTATAATAGCTAGGGCTGGGCCATGTGGAAGCCAGGAGCCAGGAACTCCATCTGGGTCTCCCATGGGTTGGTGTGGATTCAAATACTTGGGCCACCCTCCACTGCCTTTCCAGGTACATGAGCAAGGAACTGGCAGCATCAGGGCTTGTTTTCTGTGAAAAGCTCACGTCTTGCACACAATTATCATCTATGCTTTATTTGGGGGCAATTGCCTTATGTATGGTATACCATCAAGTTTCCCAAAGCCAGCAACAGAAGAGACCTGTGCAAACAGTATCTGGTTTTATAGTGACTTCCTTTCTCGGACTGCAGGTGGACTCAAGATCCAGTGAAAATTGTTAAGTATTCTAGAATGCCTCGGTTTCTGAGGAACAACTGAAGTGATGAGAAAGTGGGATCTTCCTGCCTGTATTCTTCTGGACATCCAACCTGATTCCAGCTTCCTGGTGGATTAAAAAGATTGGGGGGGTGTGGTGAAAGAAACAGATAGACTAGCACATAGCTACAGGCATCTAAGGCAGGCCCTGGAAGTGTCTATGCCATTCAGATGGAGTATCTGTGCATCAGTATTGTGAGGTTTTTATGAGTGATTGTGTATGTCTTTGAAAGTGCTTGCATGTGTATATGTGTACATATTTCCCATGGAAAATGTGTTCCCAAATGCACAACTGAAGGTTCAATTCTAAAAAACCAAAAGAACCTGATCACCCTCTGCACGTTATGTAAGTGAGCTCATTCAACCCTTGCCACATGAATGTCTGAAGTGTAGGTTACAATTCCATGGCATATATGCTACAATCCATAAAGATATACCATTATAGTAATAAAAACAATGAGGTCAGGAAAAAAGTTTTAAGATAATGACTGGTGCTCATTTTTAAATGGTAGAATTTCAGCATTTGAACATCTTTATTGACTTGTGCTGATACCTAGAGATTGGCAATAAATGAACATGACACTTTGCCTGCAACTGAGTCCTTCTCCCACTAAAGGTTGCTTTTAATTAAGTTCAGAAGCTCACAGAGGAATGGCATACTCAAATAAAATAGACAGATGTTGATTCCTGAGTAGAAGTGACATTGGGAGACCAATAGTAGCGTTTAACTTGGCTTCTCAATGGGCAGGAGTCATCCTAGTACTCTTACTGAAATACAGCAACCATGGTGATATTTACCCCAAATAGTTTTGATGAATGAAGCTGCCTTGAGCTCAAAAGCTTAAGGCTCTGTTTCTCATGTCTTTCACATTCTTTTCCTTTGCTTTAACCATCACCTCATGCCCATGTCCACCAATGCTCCCTGATGCACCAATGTATTGACAGTCACCATATGTCCTTTCAGTGCCCCTTGAGGATGCATGGGAGGAGCTTTCTGGTGACATAGAGGATAAAGAAACTCTAGAGTATACTGAGGTAAGGTCACCTTCATTTAAAATAGAAATCTTCCTTCCTTGGCTTCTTTCTTTTTCAGTCATATAAAAAGGAGCAAAATCTGAACTTGGATAGGGTCCGTGATATACCCTGTGCACAGAGAGGGTAACTGAAAGGGAGAGTTTACACAAATAGAAAGCTGACTCTAGACAAAGTGAAAAAAAAAATGACTGCCAGGGCTGGACCATAGAAGGCTTCACTTTGCAGGATTTCCTCATCCTTCAAAAAAATTTATAATTTCCAAACAAAGTAGACTGGAGATACAAGTCCCTCATGAAGAGCTCATGTCTGTTGGCATGAGTATCACTGCTCTGCTCATGTCTTTGGATTCTCTCTCTATGACCACTCTTTCATACATGGTTTCCCAATGTTACCAACGGAATTAAAGAAATGTGCAAAGGGCAAACAGATTGCTCAGATCCTCATGGTGCCATTTTCTAATTACAGATGATCTCAATAAGAACAGCAAGTGGTATGTATTCTGGAATCACTTACTTGCTGTAATATGAATAGATGTGGAGGAATTCTGAGATCTAACGTTGCCCTTCAATTCATGCTGCTAAGATGTCATCCATTAGCCTAACCATGGTATTTGTGTGCTATGCAAGAAATGTGGCAAAATGCAGAGACAAATGAATTGGGGTTGAGATTTGACTGCCAAAGGGGACTCTTGGCTTCCATTTAGGAGGGCCCTTAGGTGGCTGTGCACTGCAAGGTAGGAAACGGTCAACATAGTCCTGGGTCTGAAGGACCCCACAATATTCCTGCTGAGCCTCCCAGTGGAAATTGGTTCCAGATTTCTTCAGAAGGCATTTCCAAGGAAAGAATTCAAAGTTGTTGTGTGAGGTCCATATGAACACAAAAGGAAAAAAAGGATACTGTGGGATTCCTTTGGGTGAATGTTTTCTGGGGAACAGCATTGCATTTTCATAGAATTAGATGGTCTGTGTCAAGATGATTCCCACAAAACAAAGTACAGAGACTGCTTCTCTGGCAAACATTTACTAGTGTAACCCACAGATTATTTACCCCGACAATATTTCCTTACAATCTTTCATCTCTAGATCACTGTGCCCCCAGGGTTCTGAAGGGGCACACTGCTGGGAGGGCTAAAAAGAAAAAAATCACTTTGCCAACAGCGAGTCTATGATGCATCAGAGTTAGATTCCCCATGCACTCTATGATAAAGAGCAGAGCAAAGCAGAGCAAAGCCTTGGCTGGTCCCTGGCAGAGGGCAAGTTTAGAGGCAGAAGGAAGATACTAGGACATTCAGGCCATGGCAGGCAGCAGGGATCCCATGATTTAATGACCAGGAGAATCAGTTCAGCAGTATCACTTGGGAAAATAGAAGGAAGAGGATTTCCCCATTCTGAGTGAAAATGAGCAGGACACATCCTTGATGATGGCTTGAGCACTGTCCAGATGTCTTCTTAATGGCCTGGTAAGAGGAGGTCCTTCCAATGTCACTGTCTTCCATCTTCATTTTATGAAGGAAAAGACACAAAGAGAACTTGCTGAGGGTAAGATAATAGGAGGCATGCCCCACTTCTCTGCCTCAGCAGAGATGGATTTCAGGTTCAGGCCAGATACAGAGAGGATCCCAGGTCTGATCCTTTGGGGCCTGAACAGGGAACAGGATTTTGGGGATCACCTCACAATTATTGTCCATGCAGAAGCACAGAAATGGGAGGGGCCATCCCACCTCAGGGCCATCGTAGCTGCAGCACACTGCAGTAAGAGGACAGGTGGGGAGGGGCATGGGCACCAGCACAGGGCAAGCTCCACACAGTGATGGGGTCTATGCACCCTTACTGCTCCTCTGTAGTTTAGAAGCACTGGAAAGTCTTAGAGTTCCCAGGGCCAAAGTCCATCTGTGTTCTTCCAATCTTGTGTACAGGAAGCCTGGCCATGGCTGGTCTGTCTTCCTCAGACATTGGTCATCCCACAGCTTGGATCTTGGCTGTCCTGCTAGGGTCCCATAAGCAAATGAGGAATATATCCCTGGTCTGGAATTGAGCACAGGGATGGAAAGTTTTACTCCTCACTTTGCAGACACTGTTGGACCATGCACCAGGCCAATTACCTGCCCAGGCTCTGACCCAAGTCAGGCACAACCAGAATGAGTTACTGAAGAAAGTGTTCTTCCCGCACAATTTGTTCCAGCTGCTCACAGAATGTTCTCTCTCAGCCTGGGACAGGCCCATTCTCCAGCTATACTACTCAGAGCATGCACATCACAGCTGGGATTTGGGGTTTTCAGATGCAGACTGGAGGTATCGTCATTCAGTGTATTAGGGAAAGTGAGATGTTGAGAGGTGGTGACTTCAGTTCCTCTCCCTCACTGGAAGGCTTGAAGCTGTGGTCAATGTCTGCCTGAAAGTCAGGTCCACAGAGCCAAGGAAAGGTCTGAGAGCACAGAGGAAGGGGCAGGTTCATGTTGAGCAATCCAGGATGTGCTCAGGTTGAGGGGAGGAATAGGCAAGACTCTCTGTAAACATTTATTGTCTGTGTTTGTGTCTCTCAAGATTGGGTCTTGCAGAGCATTTCTGATTCCAACAGTGAGGATGAAGACTCTTCAAGTAGGAGCAATACCCACAAATCTCAGAGAGTCAAATTAGGGGAACAATTGGATTATCTACTGCTTTGGACTCCTGAGAGGACATATTATCTCAAGAGGAAAAAAAAGGCATTGTATGTAGACATATGATTTTTTATTTTTATATTAATTGTGGAATATGAAGATGTTTTATGCCCATGAGATTAAAGCAAGCTGAATTTTTAACAATCATTTCTTGCTTTACTATTTAAATCTTCATACTTGCTCTAATACTGACCATCCCTGGCTTTACCATTGCAAAGATCAAATCCCCGCATTGGGATAGGATAAGACTGCCTGCATATTGAGTACAAGAGATGTTTGAGCTGTGTGTTGACAATTATGTTAGTCCACTTTAGGTTGGATCATAATACCTTAGACTCTGTAATTAATAAGGAACAGAAATTTCTTTCTTCTCAAGGTTGGCAGGTCAAAGACCAAGATGCTGCCATTGTGTCTGAGGAAGGGCTCTTTGCTGCATCCTCAACTCACTTGGCAGAAGGCAGAAGGGCATAGGATACAGTGGGACACTGTCTCTCTCACACACACTGGCCTGTACTCACACAGTCCTTGTAGCAAGTGCCAGGTGACAGTGAGTAGTGGACCCTCCCCCTCTGCACAGCCAGTAGATAGAACAATGCTTTTGTGCTCTATCCTCACTGCCTACTTCCAATTTAGAATTCCAGCCTCATTCACAGGGTTGGCCAAGTTAAAGAATACTTCCTCTGAGTCGACTGGGGAGGACCCTGCATCTCAGAATTGTGAGGGAGAAGCATTAGTCTGAGTTCATCTTGGCATCCCCATCTTGCCCAAGTCTGGAGTAGGCTTTGTGACAGGCCATTATCCAGTTGCTATTGGAGACACTGCATAGCTGTACAGGCTTCCCAGAGGATGTGTCTTAGGGGATTCTGGACTGGAAGTGCACATTGGCCCTATGGTTCTACTGACCTCATCTCTTGGAATGTACTGGGCTCACTGGATGGTCTCTCAGCTGCAGGGCTGTGTATTGCTGTTCCCTTCAGATGCACTGCTCCGAACACACCATGCTGTCTTGTTCACCCTCTAGTCATACACAGCAGATTCCCTGTCCTCAGGCATGCCAGGTATCCTACTTCCCAGTCCTTCCACTGCTCAGTGAAAACTCTAGCAAGTCCCATTTATTGATATGGCCAAGAATTCACCTTCTGTAGAGTCTCTGTTGCTTCCTTGGCAGACTACCATAATATGAACAAATTAAATTCCCTCTCCTTTTTGGGGCATCTTTTCAAATGGGTCAGGTATTGCAATGACGATAAAATATTTCCAAACTCCATAAGGTTAACCCAGATATATGGAGTGGGTACTTGTTACCTTCCCAGATCACAACAGGAGACCATGGAACTCACTCCCCACATAAGAAGTGATCTCTAGGTATATTGCTGTGCATGGTAATAGATTTTTAAAAGATTTATATACTTGTTTGAAAGGCAGAGTAACAGACCAGGAGGAAAAAAAAGAGATCTTCCATCCAATGTTTCAGTCCCTACATGACTTCAATGACCAGGTTGGGCCAAGCTGAATCAGGATCCTGAAACTTCATCTGAATCTCCCAAACAGCTGGCAGGGACCTAAGCATGAGCCATCTTACACTGCTTTACAAGGCATATTAGCAGGGAACTGGATCAGAAGTAGAGAACCAGGGACACCAACCAGTGATCCTATGGGGCAGTCACCACAGGTGGCACTTTAACCTGCTGTACCACAATGCTAGCCTCAGGTGGCAGTATAACATTATCTTGGGCTCCAAAGCTCCAATGGCAGATGATAATATGATTGGAGGAGGTTGACCAGGAACAGGGGTGTAGAGATGGAGTTCCAAGAGGGTCCCAAGGTTGGCATACATTATCCAACCAGCAGCAGGGGTCAAAGTCCTCACCTCAAGTCTAACTCTTCCCTTTTCTTCTCTCTGGCAACCTCATCACTCCCTGCTCCTGTGCAATCAGAAGGCTACAAGGCAGCATCCAGATTTTCTCTTGGGAGCAGCAATCTGGGGGTAAGAGATATCCACATTCATCGCTTTCTGATTCTTCAGCTTTCTTGCTCAAAAGCTCCTATTTCTTTTTTTAAATTTATTTATTTTTTTAATTTTAATTTTTTGACAGGCAAAGTGGACAGTGAGAGAGAGAGAGAGAGAGAGAGAGACAGAAAGGTCTTCCTTTGCCATTGGTTCACCCTCCAATGGCCGCTGCGGCTGGCGCACCATGCTGATCCAAAGCCAGGAGCCAGGTGCTTCTCCTGGTCTCCCATGGGGTGCAGGGCCCAAGCACTTGGGCCATCCTCCACTGCACTCCCTGGCCATAGCAGAGAGCTGGCCTGGAAGAGGGGCAACCAGGACAGAATCCGGCACCGCGACCAGGACTAGAACCTGGTGTGCCGGCGCCACTAGGCGGAGGATTAGCCTGTTGAGCCACAGCGCTGGCCAAAAGCTCCTATTTCTGCTTCTCCTTCATTCCCTCTTCAACTGAGTTGATGATTCTCATCCTGAAGGACCTGGTGTCATCCAGGCAGGTGATATACTGGCAGTGTGGATGTGGATCCAATCTCTCTATAGCCCCCCTCTCTCATTGCATCAGCCTTGTCCTCACTCTTGCCCCAGACTGCCCTATGAAACGGTGCTGAGCAACCTGGCTGGCCCACACAGGAAACTGGCCTGGGGACAGGCAAGCTGGGTCCCAATCTCTGTGGGATGGAGGACTCCAGGGAAGTCTGAATCTGTCCTTAGTGTCCACCAAGACAGGTCAGACAGGTCTTTTCCTGCAATGCCTGGTTCAGAAAACGCATTCTGGTCTCCTTCCAGCTGTCCACATGTTCCCTTGATGTTAACTACAGTCAAAGCCTTCAGGATATGAAAGAACTAGAAGCACAGGAACTATGAGTCTGGAGCAGGTAGATGGGGGTCAGGGAAATAAGGGCATAGACTCTATTGCTTCTCACACTTTGTGACACCTCAGGGATGCCAACAAAATGGAGCCCAGAAGTGGAGAAGCTGCCATTGAGCCTGACCTGGAGAGTGGAGATGAATGGATGTTCAGGATCTACACAGGTGAGTGAGGAATTTACCCTGAGATGGTCCCAGGGAGCACATCCCCATTCCATGGAAGCTCCTAGAGCTGCTAGGAGGAGTTTTGCTTTCATCTGAAGGGAAGGCTGTAGGTGCTAGCAGGATTGGCAGGCAAATTTCTTTGGAGGGGCTGTTAGTTGTGTTGTTTCTGGGGAGAGCCACCACAGCTGTTGAACATCTCCCTTTACAAGGTGCATCCCTACCTGCCCATCCTGAAGTCAACAGGGAGCCTCACTGGTGTGGGGAGACACAAGGGGTTGCCCCTGACCACATCCAACTCAGGATGATTAGGAAGAGGGTGAGACAGAAAGAGGAACCTTTGAGTGCTTCTTCACAACAGAAAGAGAACCCAGCACACCCATCTTTGTATCTTTGTGGCTACCCATCCCATCCTGACATCAAATAAGAGCTAGCACAGAATGCAAGAGCTGTAGGGATTTTCCCATGCCTCTTGGGGCCCTCAACCTCCTTCCTCAGAGACTGATAGAGGTTTTTTTTAACATGCTGATTGTTTTATTTTTGTGGTTATAAAGTCTTCTATCTTCCTGGCAAACTTAGTTGTCAGCAATTAAGGCAAAGCTCACTTTTTTTTAAATTAAACTTTTATTTAATGAATATAAATTTCCAAAGTACAGCTTATGGGTTACAATGGCTTCCCCCTCCCAAAACTTCCCTCCCACCCTCAACCCTCCCCTTTCCCGCTCCCTCTCCCCTTCCAATCACATCATGATTCATTTTCAATTCTCTTTATATACAGAAGATCAGTTTAGTATATATTAGGTAACGATTTCAACAGTTTGCCGCCATATAGCAACACATAGTGAAAAAAAATATACTGTTGGAGTACTAGTTATAGCATTAAATAAGAGTGTACAGCACATTAAAGACAGAGATCCTACATAATATTTTTTTTAAATTAATTAACTTTCTATGCCATTTCCAATTTAACACCAGGGTTTTTTTTTTTTCATTTCCAATTATCTTTATATACAGAAGATCGATTCAGTATATAATTAGTAAAGATCACATCAGTTTGTACCCACGCAGAAACACAAAGTGTAAAAATACTGTTTCAGTACTAGTTATAGCATCACTGCACATTACATAACACATTAAGGACAGATCCCACATGGGATGTAAGTACACAGTGACTCCTGTTGCTGACTTAACAATTTGACACTCCTGTTCATGGCGTCAGTAACCTCCCTAGGCTCTAGTCATGAGTTTCCAGGGCTATGGAAGCCTTTAGAGTTTGCTGACTTTGGTCTTATTCCGATAGGGTCATAGTCAAAGTGGAAGTTCTCTCCTCCCTTCAGAGAAAGGTACTTCCTTCTTTGATGGCCCCGTTCTTTCCACTGGGATCTCGCTCGCAGAGATCTTTCATTTACGTCTTCTTCTTTTTTTTTCTTTTCCATGGTGTCTTGGCTTTCCATGCCTACAATACTCTCATGGGCTCTTCAGCCAGATCCGAATGCCTTAAGGGCTGATTCTGAGGCCACAGTGTTGTTTAGGACATCTGCCATTCTATGAGTCTGCTGTGTATCCCATTTCCTATGTTGGATCTTTCTCTCCCTTTTTGATTCTATCAGTTAGTATTAGCAGACACTTGTCTTGTTTGTGTGATCCCTTTGATTCTTAGACCTATCAGAGCCATCGGTTGTGAACTGAAATTAAAAACTGGGACTAGTGAGATGGCATTGTTACATGCCACCTTGATGGGATTGTATTGGAATCCCCTGGTACATTTCTAACTCCATCATTTGCGGCAAGTCAGATTGTGCATGTCCCAAATTGTACATCTCCTCCCTCTCTTTTTCCACTCTTAAATTTAACAGGGATCACTTTTCAGTTAAAATTTAAACACCTAAGAATAATTGTGTGTTAATTACAGAGTTCAACCACTAGTACTAGAACAACAACAACAACAAATACTAAAAAGGATAAAGTATTACATTGTACATCTAGAGCCTGGACAAGAGCTGATCAGGTCATTGTTTCTTATAGTGTCATTTTACTTGAAGAGGTTTCCCCTTTGGTGCTCAGTAGTCGCCGATCAGGGAAAAGAAATGAAATTTGTCTCTTTGGGACTGGCTTAATTCACTCAGCATGATGTTTTCCAGATTCCTCCATCTTGTTGCAAATGACTGGGTTTCATTGTTTCTTACTGCTGTATAGTATTCTATGGAGTACATGTCCCATAACTTCTTTATCCAGTCTACTGTTGATGGGCATTTGGGTTGGTTCCAGGTCTTAGCTATTGTGAATTGAGCTGCAATAAACATTAATGTGCAGATGGCTTTTTTATTAGCCAAATTAATTTCCTTTGGGTAAATTCCAAGGAGTGGGATGGCTGGGTTGTATGGTAGGGTTATGTTCAGGTTTCTGAGGAATCTCCAGACTGACTTCCATAGTGGCTTAAACAGTTTGCATTCCCACCAACAGTGGGTTATTGTCCCCTTTTCCCCACATCCTCTCCAGCATCTGTTGTTGGTAGATTTCTGAATGTGAGCCATTCTCACCGGGGTGAGGTGAAACCTCATTGTGGTTTTGATTTCCATTTCTCTGATGGCTAGTGATCTTGAACATTTTTTCATGTGTCTGTTGGCCATTTGGATTTCCTCTTTCGAAAAATGTCTATTGAGGTCCTTGGCCCATCTCTTAAGTGGGTTGTTTGTTCTGTTATTGTGGATTTTCTTGATTTCTTTGTAGATTCTGGTTATCAACCGTTTATCTGTAGTATAGTTTGCAAATATTTTTTCCCATTCTGTCGGTTGCCTCTTCACTTTGCTGACTGTTTCTTTTGAAGTACAGAAACTTCTCAATTTGATGCAATCCCAAATGTTAATTTTGGTTTTGACTGCCTGTGCTCCTGGGGTCTTTTCCAAGAAGTCTTTGCCTCTACCTATATCTTGCAGGGTTTCTCCAATGCTCTCTAATAATTTGATGGTTTCGGGTCGTAGATTTAAGTCTTTAATCCATGTTGAGTGTATTTTTGTGTAAGGTGAAAGGTAGGGGTCTTGCTTCAAGTTTCTGCACATGGAAATCCAATTTTCCCAGCACCATTTATTGAATAGGCTGTCCTTATTCCAGGGATTAGTTTTGGATCTTTGATCAAATATAAGTTGGCTGTAGATGTTTGGATTGATTTCTGGTGTTTCTATTCTGTTCCATTGGTCTATCCTTCTGTTTCTGTACCAGTACCATGCTGTTTTGATAACAACTGCCCTGTAGCATGTCCTGAAATCTGGTATTGTGATGCCTCCGGCTTTGTTTTTGTTGTAAAAGATTGCTTTGGCTATTCGAGGTCTTCTGTGTCTCCATATGAATTTCAGCATCATTTTTTCCAGATCTGAGAAGAAGGTCTTTGGTATCTTGATTGGTATTGCATTGAATGTATAAATTGCTTTTGGGAGAATAGACACTTTGTTGATATTGATTCTTCCAATCCATGAGCATGGAAAATTTCTCCATTTTTTGGTATCCTCTTCTATTTCTTTCTCTAAGGTTTTGTAGTTTTCATCATAGAGATCTTTAATGTCCTTGGTTAAGTTTATTCCAAGGTATTTGATTGTTTTTGTAGCTATTGTGAATGGGATTGATCTTAGAAGTTCTTCCTCAGCCGTGGCATTGCCTGTGTATACAAAGGCTGTTGATTTTTGTGCATTGATTTTATATCCTGCTACTTTGCCAAACTCTTCGATGAGTTCCAGTAGTCTCTTAGTAGAGTTCTTTGGGTCCCCTAAATAAAGAATCATATCATCTGCAAAGAGGGATAGTTTGAGTTCTTCCTTCCCAATTTGTATCCCTTTAATTTCTTTTTCTTGCCTAATAGCTCTGGCTAGAACTTCCAGAACTATATTGAATAGCAGTGGTGAGATTGGGCATCCCTGTCTGGTACCAGATCTCAGCGGAAATGCTTCCAACTTTTCCCCATTCAATAGGATGTTGGCCGTGGGTTTTTCATATATTGCTTTGATTGTATTGAGGAATGTTCCTTCCATACCCAGTTTACTTAGAGTTTTCATCATGAAAGGGTGTTGTATTTTATCAAATGCTTTCTCTGCATCTATTGAGAGAATCATATGGTTTTTCTTCTGCAGTCTGTTAATGTAGTGTATTATGTTGATTGATTTGCGAACATTGAACCATCCCTGCACCAGGGATAAATCCCACTTGGTCTGGGTGGATGATCTTTCTGATGTGTTGTTGCATTCTATTGGCCAGAATTTTATTGAGTATTTTTGCATCTATGTTCATCAGGGATATTGGTCTGTAATTCTCTTTCAATGCTGCATCTTTTTCCAGCTTAGGAATTAAGGTGATGCTGGCTTCATAGAAAGAATTTGGGAGGATTCCCTCTTTTTCGATTGTTTTGAATAGTTTGAGAAGAATTGGAGTTAGTTCTTCTCTAAATGTCTGGTAGAACTCAGCAGTGAATCCATGTGGTCCTGGGCTTTTCTTTGTTGGGAGGGCCTTTATTACTGTTTCAATTTCTGTCAGTTATGGGTCTGTTTAGGTTTTCTATGTCTTCCTGGCTCAATTTAGGTAGGTTGTATGTGTCCAAGAATCTGTCCATTTCTGATAGATTTCCCTGTTTGCTGGCATACAAGTCCTTGTACTAATTTCTGATGATTCTTTTTATTTCTGTGGTGTCTGTTGTTACGTTTCCCTTTTCATCTCTGATCCTATTGATTTGGGTCTTTTCTCTTCTTTTTTTAGTTAGTTGAGCCAATGGGGTGTCAATTTTGTTTATTTTTTCAAAAAACCAGCTCCTTGTTTGGCTGATTTTTTGCAATGTTTTTTTGGATTCAATCCTGTTGATTTCTTCTTTGATTTTAATTATTTCTCTTCTCCTACTGCGTTTGGGTTTGGTTTGCTGCAGATTTTCTAGATCCTTGAGATGACTTGAAAGCTCATGTATTTGGTGCCTTTCCAATTTCTTGATGTAGGCACCTATTGATATAAACTTTCCTCTTAACACTGCTTTTGTTGTATCCCAGAGGTTTTGGTATGTTGTGCTGTTATCCTCATTTAATTCCAGAAAATTTTTTATTTCTCTTTTAATTTCTTCTATGACCCATTGTTCATTCAGGAGCATGTTGTTCAATCTCCATGTGTTTGCATGTGCTCTAGGGATTCCCGAGTTGCTAATTTCCAATTTCATTCCTTTGTGGTCTGAGAAGCTGCATGGTATGATTCTAATTCTTTTGAATTTGTTGAGACTTGCTTTATGGCCTAGTATGTGGTCAATCCTAGAGAAGGTTCCATGTACTGCTGAGAAGAATGTAAAGTCCTTAGATGTAGGATGAAATGTTCTGTAGATATGTTAGATCCATTTGGGCTATAGTGTCATTTAAATCTACTGTCTCCTTGTTGATCTTCTGTCCTGTTGATCTGTCTATCTCTGAGAGTGGAATATTGAAATCCCCCAGTACTATTGTATTGGTGTCTAAGTCTCCCTTTAAGTCCCTTAACAAGTCTTTTAATTAAGTGCCCTGTAATTAGGTGCATATACATTGATAATCGTTATATCTTCCTGTTGAATGGATCCCTTAATCATTATATAGTGTCCCTGTTTGTTTCTCTTAACAGTTTTTGTGGTAAAGTATATGTTGTCCGATATTAAGATGGCTATGCCCGCTCTTTTTTCATTTCTGTTGGCATGGTATATATTTTCCCAGCCTTTCACTTTCAGTCTGTATGCATCATTGTTGGAACCTGCAAAATTTTCTGCTAGTATCTCACTAAAAAGGCCTTCTAATCCTTTTTCCCTCTCCATGCCTTCAGGAACTCCTAGAACCCGAATGTTGGGTTCTTTAAGAGTATCCTGTAGATTCCTGACAGTACTTTTTTGATTTCTGATTTCTTCTTGTTTTCTTTGATTTGACTGTTTCCTTTCCTGTTCTCTGTCTTCTGAATCCGATATTCTCTCTTCTGCTTCACCCATTCTGTTTTTAAGGCTCTCTAATGTGTTTGTCATTTGATCTATTGAGTTCTTCATTTCATTGTGGTTTTTTAGCACTATCACAGTTTCATGTTCTACTAGTTGTTTCATTTCATTTTGATTCCTCCTTAATATTTCATTTTCATGCCGGCGCCGCGGCTCACTAGGCTAATCCTCTGCCTTGCGGCGCCGGCACACCGGGTTCTAGTCCCGGTCAGGGCACCGATCCTGTCCCGGTTGCCCCTCTTCCAGGCCAGCTCTCTGCTGTGGCCAGGGAGTGCAGTGGAGGATGGCCCAAGTGCTTGGGCCCTGCACCCCATGGGAGACCAGGAGAAGCACCTGGCTCCTGCCATCGGATCAGCGCGGTGCGCCGGCCGCAGCGTGCCTACCGCGGCGGCCATTGGAGGGTGAACCAACGGCAAAAGGAAGACCTTTCTCTCTGTCTCTCTCTCACTGTCCACTCTGCCTGTCAAAAAAATAAATAAATAAATAAATAAATAATTTCATTTTCACGAGAGAGATTTTCTATCTTGTCCATTAAGGATTTCTGTAGTTCAAGAATTTGTTTTTGAGAACTTCTTAATGTTCTTATCAATATTTTGAGATCCGCTTCTTGCATTTCCTCTATCTCTTCATCTTCATAATGTTGCATTGGGGTGTCTTGTTCATTTGGGGGCATCATAGTTTCTTCCTTGCTCTTGTTACCTCGGTTTCTATGTTTGTTGTTTGGCATGTTGGAGATAATTCATTTTTTTTTTTTGGCTGTGGTGTTTTTTTCCTCGTTATACTATGCCTCTAAGTGGGCTGTCTGCTTTGATGGATCCTTAGAGGCTGTGATGGGTGTGGCCAGAGAGTTCTGCTTGATTCTTCAGGTTTAAGGCTGTGCAAAAAGTGACTCACCCAGATTGTTCTTTCCCTTGCTCCTTGCTGGATTGCTCTCTCTCTCTCTCTCTCTCTCTCTCTCTCTCTTTTTTTTTTGACTCAGTTGGGAAGTAATTCCACACAGGTGAGTGGAGTTGAGGGTAGTTGAAATCTGTCCTCTGAGAGTATTCGTATGATCTACCCATGGAACCACACAAAGAGTTTATGCAGCCCTCAATGTGTTCTCAAGTTTCACCAAAGTTCCAAAGTTACTGAGTTTGTGTACTGGTTGGTGGCGCTTTACATATGTAAAATGGTGCCTGCTCTTTGTTTTGCTCGGTGAGTGAAGATAGAGGCCTCTGCCTTTCCGCACCAATGTCTCGGGTTTCTGACATTTTTGTCTCACCTCCCGTTCATTCTCGCGCTGGCGAGATTCTGCGGCTCGGCTCCCGCAGTTGGGTTTCCATGCAGTGGGCTCCCTGTAGGTCCTCTGTGTCACATCCACTAGATCCAGAAGCATTTCCTCTCTTTCATGTGCATTTACCCTCTGAAAACCCTTCTTTCAACTTAACCTGATTATTTGTACTTTATAGAAAGGCCTGTTATATAAGGGAAAATGGTCCCTAACTTTGTGAATCTCTATTCCCTTTATATGGAGGGTCAGTGTTAGAATCTCTGAGATTATGGAGTTATTTTCTATCATGTCTACAGAATTATTTTCTCAGTGTGACTGGTTAGCCTGTTTTTATGGGTCACCATTTCATTCATGGGATCATTAAGTTTTAGATTCTTTTGATTTCTTTGAATCATAAAATTTAGGAGTTTTTTCCTTATTTACATTTGTGTCAATTGAGTTTAGAACTAAAAATTTTCACTTTACTTTAACATCAATCTTATTTCAGAAAAATTTGATTTTAGACACCAAAAATTTTTTTTAGTTAATTAGAGATTGCTCTGCATTTCAATCCCTTAGACTATCAAACAGGTACATGCAAGTTCAGGTTCACCCAGGCCCACAACTCCAGTGGAAGTGAGTTTTGCCAAATTCAAGCATATATATCAGGCTTATCATGAACTCTTGTGTTTGGCACAGAATTGCCCAGTATCACCCTTACTGATTTCTTCTTTGTTGTCTTTAAATGCACTATCTTGGAAATAAACTCTCAAAATAAAAGTATTCTTTGAAATTTCTGTGCTGATGTAAAAAATTTCATGTGCTGGAATAAAAACCTGTCATGCATAAAATATCATGAATCCAATTCTTGAGCAATTAAAGATGTACAAACACACACGCACACACACACACAAACTACCGACTGGGTGGCTTCAGCAATAAAATGTTGATCTTATACTCACATGCCAGGAGTTTATGAATGATCTTCTGGTCTCCGGTAGCCCAGGGATGCTCTACTACTCACTATCTGTGGACACCTCATGGTGGAATGGCTGAGCCAGGTCCACAGCTGCATCATTATTTTCAAGATTTATTTATTTATTTGAAAGGCAGAGTTACAGAGAGAGAGAGAGAGAGAGAGAGAAAGAGAGAGAGATCCCATCCACTGCTGGTTCACTCTCCAAATGGCTACAATAGCTGAGACTGGGACTGGGACAGACAGAAGCCAGGAGCTTCATCTGGATCTCCCACATGGGTGTAGGGGCCCAGGCACTTGGGCCATCTTCCACTGCTTTCCCAGGTGCATTAGCAAGGTGCTGGATCAGAGGTGGAACAGCAAGTCATAAACTGGTGGCCATATGAGATACCAGTGTTGGTGGTGGCAGCATACCCTACAATGCCACAATGCTGGCCCTCACAGCTGCATCTTAACCCTGCCTCCCCACACATATACACACACATGGCATCACTTGTTAGCAAAAGACAAGATTGATACCATACAGGCTCTTCAAGCTTTGATACCCTGAAAGCATGTAGGGATGAACTGACCCAAACATTCCAGGCACCAGTTGGCAAGATTAATGGATGGCATGATGTATAACTGTGACTTCAGAAACATGGGCATGGCAGGCAGTGGAGGCACTGGTCTGGCCTCCTGATGCACTTGTGTATGATGCAGATAGTTCCGAGGCAGCAGGCCCAGAAGTGATGATAAAACTGGGTGGAACAGGAGCTACAGTCTTAGACACAGTGCACAGGAGGTCCAGAGAAGTAATTTCCTTGGAAACAGCTGAAAACCACTCATGTTAAGCCTCATATACACTTGGAGGGGTATTATGGACCTGTGGCTGGTTTACTAGCTATTCTAAAGGGACATGTGGGAGACAACACATCCCCACATAAGAGGCTGAGGATAAAGCATGAAAAACTAGGTAGAAGCACAAGAATGGGTCTAATAAAGGACTTTCTGTTGGTGAGTGAGTTATCTCCCTTGTTGGAGGGCACAGGGATGTGAACTGTCTATGCATAATCTGAGATCAGGAGATAGGGACAGATTGAGCATCTAGATCAGCCATGAGCCCCTGGACCTCATTCCAACAAGATTTCTGGATGACTCCTGGTTCATCAATGGGAATTTCAGTCCTGCAAGGGATACATAGCAAAAGTAATCCTCTTGGACACATTCCTCCCTTGTACTTAAGGAAATGTGTGAAAATACTGAATGAATATTTAAAGACATGTATATAATTTCATAAATACATCTATGCTTTGAAAAATAATGTTGTGGGTCTGTGCTCTGGTGTAGTGGGTAATGTTGCCATCTATAGGGCTGGCATTACATATGGGTGCCAGTTCAAGTCCTGGTTGCTCCACTTCTAATGCAGCTCCCTGTTAATCTGCCTGGGAAAGCAGCAGTAGATGGCCCAAGTGGTTGGGCACCTGCACCCTCATGGGATACCTGGATGAAACTCCCGGCTCCTGGATTCTACCTGGCCCAGCACTGGCTGTTGCAGCCACCTGGGGAGTAAAACAGTGGATGAAGATCTCTCTCTCTCTCTCTACCTCTACCTCTACCTCTCCTTCTCTATAGCACTGCCTTTCAAATACATAAATCTTTTTTAAAAGAGAAAAAAGATAAAGTTGTTTCTTACTTGTAAAGCACTATCTGGCTAGCGCCGTGGCTCAACAGGCTAATCCTCCACCTTGTGGTGCTAGCACACTGGGTTCTAGTCCTGGTTGGGGCACCAGATTCTATCCCGGTTGCCCCTCTTCCAGGCCAGCTCTCTGCTATGGCCCGGGAAGGCAGTGGAGGATGGCCCAAGTGCTTGGGCCCTGCACCCACATGGGAGACCAGGAGAAGCACCTGGCTCCTGGCTTCGGATCAGCAAGATGTGCTGGCCGCAGCGGCCATTGGAGGGTAAACCAATGGCAAAAAGGAAGACCTTTCTGTCTCTCTCTCTCACTATCCACTCTGCCTGTAAAAAAAAAAAAAAGCACTATCTTTCTTTCCAGAATCCTCTCAAAGGAAGGAGGAATTCAGGACTAACTTTAATTTAAAAATGTGTACACCACAAATACATAAAAACATATGTATCCTAGAAATAAATACCGATAGAAACCAATCCATAATACCCATATACATGACTTTCACAATACAGTGGACATACATAACTAACATACACAGCCTTCAGGGAGCTCATACAAAATCAGATGCATACGCACTCACACTCTTCACATAGGGGCCATTGAGCCCTCCTTTTCTGTTCTGGAAAGCATGGGGGTCAGAAACACCCAGAAAGACCCTTTGCTGATATTTCCATTGACAAGGGATTATACTAATCACCATAGGCATGTCAGTGCATCAGCCCTGACACCAGAGGATCTCAAAATCAGTCAAGAACTAGCCTCTCTTTCCTAAGAAAGAAAACCATGGCCACTCTTTTATAGAAGGAATACCCACAGTTTGAAAAACTCATGGTACTCAAAGACTTTGAGGTCAATAAGGGTACATGAAGCCTTGCCTCTCTCCCCAATCTGTCGACTCATTCAGTGTTTCTGGTGAGGTTATCTTGTAGGTAGTATACCTAGGTACCAGTTCAGAGAGCACAAGTGCAACCAAAATGGAGTTGTTTGGGGACTTCTCAGAGCCCAGGAAATGGCACAGGCCTGAAGGCTACACACTCTGAGAAAGCCAGCTCTGGTCAAAGCAGCATGTCCTAGAAAGACTGCCCAGGAGAACTGCAGGCCAGCTCACTGCCTGGAGCCCTCATGCTGTATGCCTCCCTCACCTTTGGAAAGGCACTCAGGATCCATGGCTGGTTACCACCCCTTCCTGACAATACTTCACGTGAAATATACTCCTCACCAGGTCAGAGGCTGGATGTCTGGCCTGGAAGTGTTGGTGGAAAGTATAAGAAGGGTGTGTAATTTAGGGTTCACCAATCCTAGGGCAATGTCACATTCCAGATGGGAAAAACTTACTACTGCCATTATTTCTAGAACTGTAGACTCTCAAAAATACATGCAAACATATGTGTCTCCAAAATGAGTAACATAGAAAGGAATCCATGAGTCTTAAATCCACATAACAAGACAATGTAAAAATACAAATAACTATACACAAAACACTGGGGAGCCGGTGCCGCGGCTCACTAGGCTTATCCTCCACCTTGCGGCACCAGCACACTGGGTTCTAGTCCCGGTCGGGGCGCCGGATTCTGTCCTGGTTGCCCCTCTTCCAGGCCAGCTCTCTGCTGTGGCCAGGGAGTGCAGTGGAGGATGGCCCAAGTGCTTGGGCCCTGCACCCCATGGGAGACCAGGATAGGCACCTGGCTTCTGCCTTCGGATCAGCGCAGTGCTCCGGCTGCAGCGCGCCAGCCATGGCGGCCATTGGAGGGTGAACCAACGGCAAAGGAAGACCTTTCTCTCTCTCTCTCTCTCACTGTCCTCTCTGCCTGTCAAAACAAACAAACAAACAAACAAAAACACTAGGGAACACACACAATCTGACACATATAGATATATGTATAATGTATATAGACTATTTGTCCAGGAGGCACTGGGCCCTCTACACCTTACTCACCTCACTGGAAAGCTTGGAGCATGACACACTTGGAGGCCCTTCACTGCCCATTCCAGGGGTCTTCAGTGAATACCAATCACCAGGGCCTTTCCACCAACATAGCCTTGACAACAGGAATCTGAATCTTGGTGGGGAGATGGCCACTCTTTCCACCAAATAAGAACACATCCTTTGAATCAACCATGGGCCCGAGCGACTCAGGGTCCAACAGAACTGAAGCTAGGCCTCTCTGTGGAGAATTTTCCCACACAGAGAGCTATGTTCTGACTTGGAGGTAGTCCATGTAAGCCTGAGTTCTGGTGACATAAGGCTGGTGGCACAGGTCTGCCAAGTCAGAGAGGCCTCACGATATCGGGACTTCCAAGGCTCTCCTTGAATGTTTATGGCCCCCATGGCTTTCAGTACAGGAAGGGAGATGGTCAGCCAAGGGCTCCTATGACCTCAACCCAGCCAGGGTTCCACACTTGTCCTGGCCCATGTTTGGCAGATTCTGTTCTATCTTGTATACATAGCTAAAATAGTGCTCTTGGAGAAATCCTGGCCTATATACACTTTTGAAAATGTACATAAACATTGAACAAACTCCTAAAGATATATGCTTAACTCTGACTACTTGTACCAGTCTTTAAACATATAGAAAAGGGTTCCTTTACCTGTACAGTTGTATTCTTGCATCTAGGATGCTTCAACTCTCTAGGAGAAAAGAATACATTAACACCATTATTTCTTTAAATGTAATTAAACACAAATGCATACAAACATGTACACCACAGGAAGAAGTAAAATAGGAAAACATCTGATTCCACATACATAAGTACAACCAGAAAATAAATATATACAAATAAGTTAGATACACAGCACAGTAAAACACACACAAACTGATACACACAAACACACACACATTTAATTCCTTGGTCTAGTGGCCATTTGGCCAGCCACTCCAGTATAGGAAATCTTGAGAGCATACAAACCCAGGAAATCCCTTCACTGCCATGTCCATATGCATGTGGCAACATCAAGCAGCAGGGACATGTCATTGAACAACCTATGGCAAATGTAGCTCACTGGGGAGCTGACTACTCTTTCCAAAGATGCCCACTGGAAGGAAAAGCCATTTTTGTTTAAATCAAAGAGCTTAGAATCTCAAGTGCTGATGGGTCTGGCAGGAGATGGACCTATACCCTAAGAACATTCCCTCACATTGTGCTCTCACTTCACCATGGAGACAGTACACATAGAAATGATACAACATGGCACCAGGCTGGATGGACAACCCTTCCAGTATGGGACTTCAAGGAAGATATATGGGGAATTACAAAAACCAAGGAAAGCCCCAGACCCTGAACACAATGCCTGATTACAGAACTGGCTCTGCCTATGACTCCCTTGACCTAGAGAGGCCAATGTAGCTACCTGGAGGACTGGCTCACTGACTCACTGAGAAACAACTAGAAACCATGCGTCTTAGGCCTCCCACGTTGAAACCATAGGACTCCCAGCACCAGCAGGATCTTGGCATTCTGGACTGGAGAAGGGCGTTCAGGAGTAAAACAAAGCCTAGAGGACAAGAAGGAAATGACAGACAACCATGACTACATGAAGTTTAAACATAATACACAAGCAGCATGAAAACAGCCAATGCTATGGGGATCATCTTGTGAATGCACTTAAGCAAAGGATGCTGCCTGCCCATTATGTGGTACTCTAGAAACAAGCACAATTTCTGTGTTTCTTTAGAGAAATGTTTAAAGGATACTAATTCCAGCATAAACCTACTATAATAAGAAAATCTGAGGGGTGAGTACTTCAGGCATTCAGTGAGAGAAGGCACCTTAAATAAATTCCTGTACGTCCATAAACACAATACTCTGGATCTGTAGTTCATTTGTGTTTTAATGAGGAAATCATGGGTGATGAAATATTAAATGGAAAAAGCAGGTTACATAACTTCCCCTGGTTTGAAAATGGTATGTATATTTATTTTTTAAAATGTCACATGTGGACAAGGAAAGGCTGAAGTAACTGAAGCAATTTCAAAAAATAGGAATTAAGTGCCTTTCATGTCAACACTTTCTATTAACTAATAAAGCCCACATAGTATTCTCAAAAAGATAGACACATTGGTCAATGCAGAACAGACACTCAACAAGTATGACCACACATTTCCACCTATAATCTCCACATGTAACCACAAACCAGTACCAAGGATGACATATTTCCAAAGTCACAGAGGATGTGCAAGACCACCACAATCCAAAACTACTTTCAAAGAACATGTACATGTGGCAAAATACATCTTATTTCACTACAAAACATATGAAAATATAAACACTAAATGTCATCTAAGTCATGTCTTCACACTTGACTCAATCAAATATACCCACGCTGTCCAAATTTACAATGCCCAGAGCCCCAGATATAACATTTCCTTAAGTAAATAATCTGCTTTGTATTATTACTCCCTTCATTTTCATTACTACTTACTTTTTCTATAGTAGAAGCTGGTGTGGGACCAGGATAGACAGTTTAGCCACCTGAAGCCAATAATCTAGCATATGTGTGACCTTTGGTAGATTTACTATTTTTGCACTTCACTTGGCAGGTGTCATCAATTTTTGGAGCCACTAATTTCATCATGATAATAGTTAACATTAAATCACTTACTTATTTTGTGATCCAAATACCCAGCACCACAATTTGTAGGATCACTATTATTTATAGTTATAATCCTCCTGGGACTGGCATTGTGGCACAGCAGCTTAAAGCCCCAGCCTAAAGAACTGGCATCCTATAAGGGCACTGGTTCAAATCCCAACTGTTCCACTTCTGATCCAGCTCTCTGCTATGACCTGGGAAGGCAGTGGAAGATGGCCCAGGTCTTGTAATCTTTCACCTGCACTGGAAACCTGAAAGAGGCTCCTGGCACCTCTCTTTGCACCAGTGCAGCTCCAACTGTTGTGGCCATTTGGAGAGTGAACCAGCAGATGGAAGACATTTTTTTCTCTGTCTTTCCCTCTATCGATAACTCTGCCCTCAAATAAATAAAACCAGAGCACCTTATAACCCTTCCTTGATAAAAATATAGATAAAAATATTACATAACATGTTCATGGCTTATACATAGATTTAAATATTTCATATCCTATGGCATATCCATTTCAACTACCATTCCAAGATGTTACATCATCCATTATAGAAAAATGACTACACTCTCATGACTACACCCTAATAATCTTATTCTTAACTAGCTCTTGAGTTCTTTACATTATTCCACCTATTTTAACAACCAAATTAACCCATAAAAAGAACTATAGATGCCCAAGAAATAGATTTGTCTTTTATTATTTATATTTTATTACTCAAATATTAATTGCCCATTCATAATTACAAATTCTATATATAGGACAGATGAAATTAATAACCCCTCTTAACCATAAAAGATACAAGATACCAACAATACTGAATCTCTGAATATACAGATATTAGGACTTAACCTTGGGCTCTTTATACAATCCATAAAAGATTTGAAACCAGGAGAATTATTACCACATACAGTAGATAACAGAGTCATCATATCTATAGAAATACCAATCCATATATTACTTTCATCTGAAGATGGCTTACACCCATAAGCTGACACACCATTTGATCTAAAAACAAATTCCATCCCAAGATCCTTGCGTGAAGCAACCTTCACTTCTACTCCACTTGGTCTATATTATGACAATGCTCTGACATGTGTGGATCCATATCTCCATGTCTTCGAACCAGTACCACTAAAACACTTTGAAAACTGACAAATATCTGTGTTACATCTTTATGAATCTAACATCATTTTAATATTGAACACAAAAATATTTCTGTAATGAAATGCCACAATTAGACACACCAATATAATTAATTAGCATGATCTCAATCAAATTAGCACTATTTATTTATCCAACTAAAATTCTCTAAATACACTTAACCCTCAAACCCACATCAAAATATATTGAATCACCAAAGATGAAATTCCATAAGAAACAAAATGAATTAAAGTGTATTCACCTTTTTTGTAACCCCTACAATAATACGATTACACACTGTAATTACCATCTTATCCCCTAACATTTTATTCCCATCTCCCATCTGCCCAGCCAACGATAAATTCATCTACCTTCAACAGTGATGGGTGCAACTCATTCTTTTTTTTTTTTGACAGGCAGAGTGGACAGTGAGAGAGAGACAGAGAGAAAGGTCTTCCTTCCATTGGTTCACCCCCAAATGGCTGCACCGGCCGCAACTCATTCTTAAACAAATAATAATCCACAGCACTGAAAGACAAACCAGGTCTCTAGTAGTAATCTCACTCATATTCTGTGATTCAAAAAATTGACTAGGACAGTTAGCTTGTGCATGCTCACACACAAACCAATTATCATTTGTTAAGACTAGCTTTCATGCCTCAAGCAGAAGCAGTATTTACTGGCCTCTGCCCTAAAATAAAACCATCTTTAGCCATTTCCTCCCTCAAGATGCATCTGTCTCATTTATTTCTTTAATAGTAGTTATTGAAAGTATTTGCCTATTTATTAATCCATAGAACTAGCCATCACTTACTCATAAATTTTGTTGGTGGATCCTCTTCAGTCTTGACATGCATCAGTTCTGCAAAGCTATAAACAGATTTATTCCAATTCTAGATGTTCCTGAATACACTGCAACTCCAATTCAAGCATCCATATCTCCACTCTCATGGTTAATGACCCACCAAATTCATGCCTATCATACAGTTAATCCCAACTCCTGACTATAAAAATGGGCATTTTGGGCTCTATTACTTTTTAAAATATTTTATTTATTTATTTGAACGGGACTCAAGGACAGTGGAGGCCAACTCCATGCACGGGACCCGCACAGCTGTAGCAGAACCTGGGCCGCCCCACCCGCTTCCAGGTCGGGCCCAGCCATGGGCAACCGAGGGCGCTGCTCTGAAACGTGTGGAGTCCGCCCGCAGCCTCCCCACGCACACGCGCGGGAGTCCCCGTTGACCGTCCCCGCCCACCTCACACAGAGCCCGGTCGCTGCTTCCCCCGGGGGAGGGACTCGGAAATGCACGTGTCCTGGAAGACCGGGCACCGGGGTCCCAGGAGGGTCGGTATGCAGCGCTCAGCGGTCCCTCCAGTTCACAGTGCTGTGCCCCTGGGGTCCCAGCACATCCCAGGAGCCAAGAGATGGCTTCCGCAACCCAGATTCATCCATTCTCCGGCAAACAGGTGCGGAGCTCATTCTCTGGCATGGTGGGGGTGATCCTTCGGGCGCTGCTGGCTCCGGGAACTACTCCCAGGTGCTGTGACCCCGGCCCAACCTTCTCCAGATTCGGAGCTCCAGAACGAAAAAAATAGAAGCGTCCACCAGGGGGCGACCGACAGCCCCGCCAAGTTGGGGAGACCTCGATCCCAGGCCGGCAAGGGGGCCGCACGCCCCACTCGACGCGACTGTCTCCTCCTGGGTCGCGGAGGCTCCCTCCGACTCTGTCTTTCTAATAAATATTAATACAGAATTTTAAATAATGAGGTAAACAAGTCTCACATGAGTTGCACTGGACGACGTGAGGTGAATAGAGGCGAGGTCTGCTGACGGAGGTGATGCGGGGGCTCCAAGCAGCTCAGGACAGTCACACTAAATTCACATTTGTAGAAACTCTTCAGCTTTATTAAAAGAAAAACCTTAAGAAAGTTAACCAGCAATAAAAATTCCTAAGTGTCCCAATAAGCAAAGAAAACACTAGGTTTTTGCCACGAATTTTTCTTTTAAAGATTTATTTGAAAGGCAGAGTTGAAAGAGAGAGAGATGGAGACTGAGACCTTCCATCTGTTGGTTCATTTCCCAAATGGCCATAATGCTGGCAGAAGCCAGGAGCCAGTAGCTTCTTTCGAGACTTCCACGTGGGTGCAGGGGCCCAAGCACTCGGACCATCCTCTGCTGCTCTCCCAGGCGCATTACCAAAGAGCTGGATCAGAAGTGGAGCAGCCAGGTCCTGATCCAGTGCTCACATGGGATGCAGGTGTCACCATTGGTCCCTTTAGCCATGAATTTATTGGCGCACTCAAGCAGAACCAAGCCCCTGGGCCTGGCTCAGCTCTTGGACCACATGCCGGGTTGGTGGAGAGGAGGGCATTGGAAGGGCAGTGTCTGCTGCTTCTCCCCTGCACAGGAACCCCCAGTTCTCCCTTAAATGCTGGGGAATGCTGAGCCCGGGACGGTCAAAGCCAGGTGACCTTTTGTCCTTTCTGTCTCTGTGCGAGGTCAGCACACACGCTCCCCTTTCCTGGACATAGCTTTTGTCTGTGCAGAGCCAGAACCCAAGGGCTCTGGGAGGGGTCCCAGCTCCAGCCAGTGCTTCCGTCTCTGCACTCCTCGGTTCCCTGCCTTCTGCTGCCCTAACGCCATTGATTCCTGGTCTAAAAACCGACCCGCATGGCGTTCCAGCATCTGTCGGTGGCGGGTCCCATGAAGGTCCTCGGGCCACCAACGCTCAATGACACGTGGATGCGCGTTCCAGTGCATCAGCGCTGGTTGTTCCTTTGCTTCCCAGCTGTAGACGAGGAGCCTGCTAAGAACTGAGGAGACCCAAGAGCAGACTCTCTGTCCAAAGCTGTCTGACTGGAACCACCCTGAGCATGGCTGCGCTTCTTTCCATGATGCTAAACATTAAAAGGGAACCATGGATTGCTTTGAAATTATAGCATAGACAATTCCCGAATGATAGCATGCACATAGTTGGCAATAAAAATGGGAAACTTGTTGAGGGTACTTCAAAACACTCCCAGAAAAAGAGTAAAAACATGCATATTTCAGTGCAAAAAATGTGGAATCCATACGTGATTGTTTATAACATACATTTCCACAATCCATTTGAAGATCCCTCTTATTTATAAGTTGCACCTACAGAACCTTTGCAAGGAAGCATTGCCACAGCTCCTATGGTTCCCCCCTATGTGGAAGTGATCATCACTAACACCAGGAGGGGTCCAGGGAAAGCACCAGGTTATGACAGGAAGAGGGGAGCACAGGCAGGCGGCCCCCAGCTGCACAAGGAGCCCCACATGACAGCAAAAGGCAGGCAAGGGAGACAGCAAGGGAAGGGACTGAGCTCTGGTTCTCTGGAGAGGAAGCACAGGTCTCCTCAGGGAACCACTGAGACCTCAGATCAGTGCAAGTGACCGCTGAGAAAATGCAGTCAGTGAAGCTCCTTGCTGTCATCACCACCAGCAAGCCCAGAAGCTGATGTGTTTCTGCCATGCATCTATTTGGCTGCAAAATCTCCACTGAGGCTTCTTCTCTGACTTTGTTTATTTTATGGAGTATGTTGCTTAGATTTCAATATTTGTGAATTTTCAAAACATCCTTCAATCCAGGTTTCCCACATTGGTGGTAGGAACCCAACCACTTGAGCCAGCTCTGCCACTTCCAAGAGTCTGTATTAGTAGGAAATGAGTAGGAGGCAGAATCAGGACATGGAACCCAGAGGCTCTGAGGTGGCTTGGGGAATCTTAACCAGAGACTTAACTGCCAAGCTAAATGCCTGTCTCTCGGTGTGGGACTTTATGCACATCTCGCTGAGAGATGGTCTTTAATTTTTGCTGCACCTACAGGTGTCTGAAGCTCCAAGTCCCTGCACTTTCCTTGCTTAATTACTTTCCCCAGGCTCTCAGGGTTTTCCTCACCACATCCCAAACACAGCCACCCTCCCTGCTCTTTAAGCTGTGTTTTCTGTTGTTGCACTGAAGCCAGTCGTTTCTGTGGTGAAAGGTGGGAGAATAAAAAGATTCTAGAATCTTGTGATTCAATTCAGCTTCTGGTCCACCTGAGTCCCTGGATATTCACCTTTAGAGTTATCTCTTTGTGTACTTTTTCTTCTCAAAAAGGAAAGCCAGATAGGACTGGAGTTGTCCAGAGACTCGTCCAGGTCATGCAAGGTTCTCAGTTTCCCACGGGGGCAATGATTTGGTGATGATCATCACCCTGGGTGCACATCAGCATGGCTACTTCTGCCCTCCCCCCACTCCCTGCCCAGTATTTACAAAGGGGTATTACCCCTCTACCCTGGACCTAGGAGATTTTCCTCTGCCTTCACCATGGGCGTTAACCCTATGAAAATATGATGGTCTATCTTAGACTGGAATGTTACGGCTTTTTGCTCTGAGGGTAATGTAAACTCAAGCCTGGAAATCCATCCAAATTCCCATTTGAATAGTCCTACCAGTGACAGGTTCCACTGTCTTCTGCTTTAGCTGATTTCAGCTGTGGTTCTCAGCATTTGCCTTCTGGAGGGAGAAACTGCAGGGTGGTCACTTCCAGTTCAGCTTTGTTCTTGTGAGGAATTATCCTCACAAGTGGTGACATTATCACAAGTGGTTTCATTCACACTCTTTTTATGTCCGAGTGAAACCTGCAACATTGATTACTTTTTATTTTAGATTGAAAAAAATTAGATACTTATTAACAGGTGTATCATATAAGTAAATGTAGAACCTGAAGCAAAAAGTAAAAAGGCAGGCAAACTAGTTAAGGAAATAAATGACTAAACTTTTTCCAAATGTAATGAAAGACATATGTTTAAAGATTCCAGATTTTTCACAAACCCTAAAGAAGATAAGTGCAGAGAAAAATCACACTTAGGCACTTTACAGGCAACCTGCTTAAAACCAAACATAGAGAGAATCTTTTGAAAGCAGCCAGAGAAACACAGCACATTGTACAATGGCTAGCTTGTTTTAGAATCAGTGAAGGTCACAAGACTCTGAAAAGGCATTTTTAATGTGATGGAGCAGGGTAAATAGCAATCGAGAATTCTGTCCCCATGGGAGTGAATCTAGAAGTGGTCAAGCCTTGAAATGATTGACAACCCTGGTGAAATCTTAATGACAGCACCGTGATAAATCTTGGGTCAGCAGCTTTCAGCTAAGTTTCTCGATACAAACTGTGAAATAATGAATGTTGGTTGTTTTAAGCTTCTGTTTAAAAACAATTTCTTATGAAGCAATAGATCACTAAAAAAGATACCACAGAGTAAAATGGATAGCAAAAAATTACTAATAACATTTTGAGGAAAAAAATTGAAAATATACATTGAATGGACAAATATCTTTAAATGGATTCAGTATATTAATAAGCATTTTTAAAAGGATGCAATGCCAATGGCCAAAAGATCACCAGCCATCAGGGAATTGCAAATAGATACAACAATGAGGCATTATTTCATGCCAGTTAGAATGGATGTCAACCAAAAATCAGAAGATAACAAATGCTGGTGAGGATATAGAGAAAAAGGTACCCTAGTACAATGTTGGTGGGAATGTAAACTGGTACAACCATTACTGAAGACAGTATGGAAATCCTTCAGATATTTGAAGATTTATCTACCCTACGATCACTTCTGGGAATTTACCCAAAGGAAATTAAGTCAGCATACAAAAGAGTTATTTGAGCCTTCATGTTTATAGCACCACAGTTCACAATAGCTAAGATATGGAGTCAACACAGATATCCATCAACTGATGAATGGATAAATGAATCGGGGTACATACATATGATGGAATATTGCTCAGCCATAAAAAAGAATTAAATCCTATCTTTCACAACAAAATGAATGCCTAGTGAAATAAGCTATTTCTCAAAAGATAAATATCAAATATCCTCTGTGATTTATGGTAATATATATAAAGTACAAAATGTAATGTATTTGTGTGTAATTGACATTTTTAAGATTTGATAACATAATCTATATTGTTAAGGTGCAGAGTTGGTTTTTTTTTTAACTTTCTATTTGTTGAATTATTTATTTGTGGAGGAATAAGCTTGTGACTAGAAAGCAAATTACAAGTATGTCATTGCTAAAGATAAGAGTAAGGTAAGAAGCATGAGGGTGAGAATTTGGGAGGAAGGGATGGTAGAGTGGGAAGTATCATTTTTAAAACTTTATATATGAAACTTGTTTTTTATATAAATAAAATATTAAAATTACCAAAGATAATAAAATCTATGTATACTTGTATCTATGTAAAAATTGAATTGAACACAACAGAGAACCCAGAAAAAAACTCATTTAGCATTATATTGAAAAGTGTTTTTGAGGAATAATATTATTAGAATAGAAAATCCTTCTGCAAAAAAGAAACCTTGATTCTGATCTTATATTATCCTGCCAAATACCTTGAGATATTTATAGACCTAGATGTAGCGGCTAAATCTAAAATGAAACAAAGCTATCTTCATAATTGGGTCACAGGCAAACGTTTTGAGACAGGACATAACATCAAACAAATTATCAAATAAATAACTGGTAAATTAGAATTCACTGAAACTAAAATTTTTTTACTCACAAAGAGTTATTATTAAGAAAACTGATGGGGCCAGCACTGTGGCATAGCAGGTAAGGCCACTGCCTACAGACCAGCATCCTATATGGGCACCGGTTAAAGTCCTGGCTGCTCCTCTTCCGATCCAGCTCTCTGCTATGGCCTGGGAAAGCAGTAGATGGCCCATGTCATTGGGCTCCTGCACCCACGTGGGAGACCTGGAAGAAGCTCCTGGCTCCTGGCTTTGGATCAGCGGAGCTCTGACAGTTATGGCCATCTGGGGAGTGAACCAACAGATGGAAGACCTCTCCCCACCCCTGCCTCTGTTCTCCATGACTCTGCCTTTCAAATGAAAATAAATAAATCTTAAAAAAAGAAAACTGAGAAAATATTTGTGAACCAGATATGTGGCAAAGGCTGTATATCAAACTGCATAAAAAACTCCTAGAGCTCAATAATAAAAATCAGAAAAAGTAAAAGGAAAACCCATTTAAAATGTAAGCCAAGGAGTCAGCACTGTGGCACAGCAATTAAAGCCTCCACATGTGATGCAGGCATCACATGGTGCCAGTTTGTGTCCTGGATGCTCCACTTTTGATCCAGCTCCCTACTAATAGCCAGGGAAAAACAGCATAAGATGGTCCAAGTGTTTGGGCCCCTGCACCCATGTTCAAGACCTAGATGAAGCTTTGCTCCTGGCTTTGATCTGGTCCAGCCCTGGCCATTGTGGCCATCTGGGGAGTGAACCAATGCATAGAAGCTCTCTTGCTCACACATTCTCACCCTTGCTCTCAGTTTCAAAATAAATAAATATTCTTAAGCATAAGCAAAAAGGACTGAGGCCATTCAGGAATTAACAAATGCTAATGCCAGTAAGGGCATAAAATGCTCATTACTAATCAGGAAAACGCACATTAAAGCCACAGTGAGCCTGTGCCAGCCGCCATTTTGGGCGACGGAAGGTGGCCTCCACGTTTCCTGGGTGTCGTCCTCGCTCCTGCCACACGACCCTTTGACCACAGAAATGTCTCAGAATCCGTCCCAGATTTGCGAGGGTGGCTGCGGCGGCTTCCATCCGGCGTGGAAGATGCGGAGGACACGCGCCCGCAGCCAGGCACGGACTTCAATCAGAACCGTGGACCAACAGGCCCGGCCCGGCGGCACCAGAAGCAGCCGTCTCCACAGCAGCAGCCGTCTCCACAGCAGCTGCCGCCACGTCAGCCCCCGCCGCCCGTGGTCACCTCGGCACCGCCAGGAGCACCGCTGAGCAGAGTCCCGACCTCTCTCCACCAGCGGCCTCCAGGGCAGGGGCTGCCGCCTCCCCGACAGGGGACTTAGTTCCAGGCCAGGGCTCAAGCAGAGCACAGGCCCTGGCCAGCCCTGAGGCGACAGAATGGCTGGTGGCCTGGGTATGTAGACAGGAGCCTCTGCACCTGGGAAAGCGCGGGAGCGGAGAGCGGAACCAGCACCGTCCGTGGGCGGGGCCTGGAACCCCCTGGGGGCGGGGCTTGAGCAGTCCAGGGCGCGGCTGGAACACCCCTGGGGGCAGGGCCGCAGCAGTCCGGGGAGGGGCAGAACCCATGGGGTCGGGGCAGAAGCATCTGGGGGTGAGGATGGAACCGTCAGGGGCGGGGCTGGAACCCTCTGGGGTCGGGACCGGAACCTCAGGGGGCGGATCCAAGCGGGGGCGGGTCCGGCCTAGGACACGCCCCCCGCAGCCGCTCCAGCCTGTCCGCACACTGGGAGGCCGCCAGTGCTCCCGCTCGCACACGTCCAGGGCTGCCCCGCAATCCTGCACCGCGCGCTCAGGGTCAGCCGCGTGGGCCCTCAGCGCCGCCAGGCAGGCGGGTTGGGCGATGGCGCCCAGGGCCTCGGAGCACTCGTGCCGCACCGTGGGGCTTTCGGCCCGGCGCGCCAGGGAGGCCGCCTCGTGCTGCAGCTGGCCCGGCACATAGCCCACCTCGTGGTGGACAGGGCGCTGCCTCCTCGCCGCCGGCGTTGCGCAGGGCGAACAGGGCGAACAGGGCGCGGTAGCGGTCGAAGAGCGGCTGGGCCTCGTCCCGCAGCGCCGGCCATAGCCGCCCCACGTCCCGCTCCTCGGCAGGCAGCGCGGGGTCCCCTGAGAGGTAGGGCCCGGCCGCAGGCTCCGCGCCGCGCTGCAGCCACTGCAGACGCCCACGGCCAGCTGGCCCGTCTCGGCCACCTCGGTCACGGGTCCGTGGAATACTGCTTCAGGCGCTCCAGGACCTTGGGGTCCCCGAAGGCCTCCCTGCAAAGAGCAGGCCCCAGAGCTCGCCGGGCCCGGAAGCTGAGGGCTCAAAAGGTTCACTTTGCAAGCATGAGAACATCTAGGCCTTTGGCACATTTGGTTTCTGAGAAATGTCAGTGGAGGCTAAGCCCTGCTTTCTACAAATCGCTGCTCCTTGTTTAAAGAGAAGACACAAGCACTGAAGAAGTTTCCTGCATTGTTTGGTGTTTCAGGAAGCAAGCTTTGGTGCTATTTTTAAATGGCTATGAAAGCAAAACTGAATGGTGAGTCTTTTCATTCAGGGATATGTAATTAAGACTGGAATGAGTGTAAGATTATTGGTAGAGGGAGAAACTGGATTTGATTAAGTGGATATTTCATGGCCCCTTGATCTATTCATTCTTTGAATGTTTTTAAAAAGTGGAAAGGTCATTTGGCTGCATTTCCCCATTGCTGTTTTTAAGGAACAACAGGTCCCAAACCCTACAAATGGCTTGTATTGAATTTTACATTTGAATTAAAGATTGTTAAACATAAAAAAAACACAACAAGAACAATAAACAAAACAAAATGGGTAAACTAACAGTGTAAAAGGTTGTCAAAGTATGAGCCCAAATTATCTCAAAATGTCGGTGAGAGGTTAAAACAGTTTACCTGTTTTGGAAAAAGATCTGGTGGTAGCTTCCAAAAATGTAAATCCAAACCTTCTATAAAGGCCATCTACCAATTACATTCCCTAGTATGTATTCCAGAGAAAGTTTAAAAATTACAGAAAGTCTTACACAAGTGCATATAGCAGTTTTGTTGATAATAGCCAAAAACTAGAAAGAGTCTAAGTTCTGGGAATATACTGAGGAGTAACAATAAAGTATTTGTACAATAAACATGGAAAAATCTGACAAATAAGAAAATCAGACAGAAAAAGCTATGTAATTTATCACTTCATTTATATGAAACTCTACATAAAATTAATCCCTCCTCATAAAAGAAAAAAGTCATAGCAGTTGTAGACATTGAGGTGACCAAAGGTAAGGATGAAAGAGAATAATCCAAAGAAAACATTCTGGGATAGTGGTAATCTCCAATATTTTATAAAGAAAAGTAAGAACCAATGACCAAGTGGGGCTTATCCCATAATCCAACATTGGTTTAGGATTAGGAAAATGAACAATGTAATTCAACACATTAACAGTATGAACAAGATAAATTGTATAACAAAAGCTTATAATCAGACCAATAGATGTATCAGAATTATATGTACTTATGGATAAATTTAATATGAGAAACACCTGTATACTTGCAAGTATGGTTGTCTTCTTAGAACTGTATCTATGAAATATAATAAATCTATTTTCTTATATTAATAAAACATAAAAAATTAAAAAGGAATATAGATAACAGTATATAACTTATATTCTGATGACTAGAAATACCAGTAAGCAACAATGCAGGAGCAATAATAGCATGGCAAACACAAGAGAATTGGGTGAAGCAATATGTATTAGATGTACACAAAACTTGAGAAATAACAGGAAAAAAATCAATAATAAGTAAAGAAAATACCATGCCAGTTACAAAAAAAAAAATCTTAAAGATACTGTCATCTATAGTGATACTTTACAAATATCAACAGGGGCTGGCTCTGTGGCACATTGGGTTAAAGCCCCAGCCTGTAGTGCCAGCATCCCATATGGGTGCTCATTCCAGTCCTGGCTGCTCACTAATGCACCCGGGAAAGCAGCAGAGGATGGCCCAAGTTGTTGGGCCCCTATACCCACGTGGGAGACCTGGAAGAAGTTCCTGCCTCAGCACTGGCCATTGTGACCATTTGAGGAGTAAGACAGGATGGAAGACCCCTCTCTCTGCCTCTCTCTCTCTGTAACTCTTTCAAATAAATAAAATTTAAAAACAATCAACAATGAGAAAGTTTATTAACAATCATATAACCCACCAGAAAAAAAGTCAAAGTATATCAGCTTGAATGGGAGAAAGATAATATGTGCCCAAAACCTTTCTGATTAATTGTATACATAAAAATGGAAAAGAAAATTAACACAATTTTGAGTATGTTGTAATCTTGCCATATAAAACCAAGCAACATCAGAGCAGGTGTAGTTCTAGGATTGCCTTTTGTTTGGTTACTAATTTTATATAAATATATGTATATATAATATATAATATATATAAAATTTACTTAACATCAGAAAAGGATATTTCAGAGTTCCATAATAATCCAGTTTCTTGTCATGATAGCAATGGGGAGTGAACCACCATATTGTAGCACCCACTCTATCTCTCTGTGTCCTCTTCTCTGCTAACCTCTAAAATTAAAGAAACTAACAACTAAATATAGCTAAATATAATTAGATCCAAGTTCACATCAGGATCCTAATGCTTACCAACATAATTGTCAGTACATGTACCAGTATCTAGATCCACATTAGATAATTTGAATAACTGAAAAAATAGAATAATCAGGCAATAATTCAGAGATCTATAAAATACACACACACACATATATGTAAGTATAGTATTTTACATATACACACACACATACACACATATATACACACATGTACACTTGTGGAGAATCATTACCCTAAGATGGCTTGGAAGCACTGTGAATCTGAAGGTTTCCAGGACAGCTTATAGAATGTTGGAGCTGATGATGATCTCACAATGAAAATTTATGTCATCATGCCCACAGGTTCACAGGGCTGGAATTGGTCTAGACTAGAATATTTTGAAAAAAAAGTGAGCTCAGTGATTTCAAAGACCAAACAAATTCTTACATTTCTAAGCTGAAATGATATTTCAATTTACGTGAATGTCCATAAGGCTAAAATGCAATCTCCTGCTAATGAGAGAGAAGAAATTGGCCATAGATTGTGCTCAGATACTGTGAAAATAATGTTTGATTGGACACCTTCTGATTTTATAGAATTGATGGCCAAAAACTGATAAGGAAAACTAAGGTAGTCTGAAGTTTTCTGTGCAAGGATTGGCATAAATTAGTTTATTGAAAATTTACTCAGGTAATAGTAACAAATTCAAATATAATATGAAAAATATACAAATGAGTACTTTCAACACACTTTGTATTTTTTTTGACAGAGCTAGTGAGAGAGAGAGAGACATAGAGAAAGGTCTTCCTTCCATTGGTTCGCCCCCCATATGGCTGCTACAGCCAGCATGCTGCGCCAATCCGAAGCCAGAAGCCAGGTGCTTCCTCCTCGTCTTTCATGCAGGTGTAGGGCCCAAAAACTTGGGCCATCCTCCACTGCCTTCCCGGGACACAAAATTAGAGCTGGACTGGAAGAGGAGCAACTGGGACAGAATCCAGTGCCTTGACTGGGACTAGAACTGGGGTGCGGGTGCCGCAAGCAGAGGATTAGCCTACTGAGCCATGGCACCAGCCAACACACATTGGATTTTAATAATTGTGTTTATCAATGGAAATTTCAGTAAAAGCAGAAATTGGATCACAAAGAGATGTAATGGATATAGTCTCTTTTTTTTTAATGGATTTCTGCTTTCAAGGTATCTTTTTTTTTAAAGATTTATTTTATGTATTTGAAATACAAAGTTAGAGAGAGACAGAGAGAGAGGTCTTCCATCTGCTGGTTCATTCCCCAGATGGCCACAACAGTCGGAGCTGTGCCAATCCGAAGCCAGAGCCAGGAGCTTCTTCTAGGTCTCCCACATGGGTGCAGGGGCCCAAGGACTGGGCCATCTTCTACAGCTTTCCCAGGCCATAGCAGAGAGCTGGATCAGAAGAGGAGCAGCCGGGACTAGAACTGGTGCCCATATGGGATGCCGGTGTTTCAGGCCAGGGCACTGACCCGCTATGCAACAGCACCGGCCCCTCATAGCTACAAATCTGATGATAACCATATTCCCCTTCCCCCTCCCTCCCTCCATCCCATTCCTTCTTTTTTATTTTTCTTTAATTTTTTCAAAGACAAAATTTAATTACCCTTTTTAATCACAGGCTTAGTTCACCACTAACTTTAGTATTCAACAAGTAAAAAGTAGAAAGACTAAAGTTCCACAGGAGTATAAAATGGATAAAAACAATAATTGTATACCAAGATGTCAGTATCATTTCTGTACCTTTTTATTCTATATTAACTGACACATATCAGAAAAAAAATGATATTTTTCTTTTTTGGACTGGCTTCTTTCTTTTTTTTTTTTTTGAGAGGCAGAGTGGATAGTGAGAGAGAGAAACAGAGAGAAAGGTCTTCGTTTTTACCGTTGGTTCACCCTCCAATGGCCGCTGTGGCCGGTGCATCATGCCAATCCGAAGCCAGGAGCCAGGTGCTTCTCCTGGTCTCCCATGTGGGTGCAGGGCCCAAGGACTTGGGCCATCCTCCAGTGCCTTCCCGGGCCATAGCAGAGAGCTGGCCTGGAAGAGGGGCAACCGGGATAAAATCTGGTGCCCCAAACGAGACTAGAACCCGGTGTGCCGGTGCCGCAAGGTGGAGGATTAGCCTGTTAAGCCACAGAGCTGGCCGGACTGGCTTATTTCACTAAGCATAATGATTTCCAGTTGCAACCATTTTGCTGCAAAAGTCAGAATTTCATTCCTTTTTTTGGCTGAGTAGTATTCCATATTTGTGTGTGTGTGTATCACATTTTCTTTATCCAATTATCAGTTGATGGTCTGAAACCCAAGATAACAATGTCTCAATCTAGTGCTTGGGAATTTTAAAATGATAGGCCAATTATAAGTCTTCAGAAATAAAGAAAATGTAAAACAAGTGTGCCCCAAGAATGTCAAAGATCTCTATGATGAGAATTACAAAACATTAAAGAAGAAAATAGAAGAATATACAAAAAATGGAAAAATGTTCCATGTTCCTGGATTGGAAGAATCAATATCATCAAAATGTCCTTACTTCTGAAAGCAATTTACAGGTTCAGTGGGATATCAATCAAAATACAAAAAAAATTCTCAGATAAAGAACAAATGGTGCTGGGGCTGGCACTGTGGTGCAGCAGGTTAAAGCCCTGGTCTGTAGTGCTGGCCTCTCATGTTGGCTCAGTTTTGGGTCCAGGCTGCTCCACTTCTGGTCCAGCTCTCTGCTGTGGCCTGGGAAAGCAGTGGAGGATGGCCCAGGTCCTTGGGCCCCTACACCAACATGGGAGACTCGAAGGAGGATCCTGGGTCCTGGCTTTGGATCGGCATGGTGCTGGCCATTGCAGCCATCTGGGGAATGGGATAGTGGATGGAGGAAACCCCCCCTCTCTCTGCCTATCATTCTTTCAGATAAATAAATCATTTAAAAATGATGCTGACATTCATATGGAAACACAGGAGTACCCGAATAGCTAAAGCAATCTTATACAACAAAAACAAAGCCAGAGACATCACAACACAGATTTCAAGACATACTACAGGGCAGTTATTTTCAAAACAGCCTGATATTGGTACAAAAACATGCATAGACAAGTGGAACAGAACAGAAATTCCACAAATCAATCCAAGCATCTACAACAAACTTATCTTTGACAAAGGAGATAAAATCAATCCCTGGAGCAAGGATAGTGTCATCAACAAATGGTGCTGGGAAAACTGAATTTCCACATGCAGAAGTATGAAGCAAGACCACAAACATCCACTCAAAATGGGTTAAAGACCTATATCTAAGACCTGATACCATCAAATTATTAGAAAACATTGGGGGAAACCCTGCAAGACATTACCATAGCCAAAGAGTTCATGGAAAAGATCTCTAGACAATCCAAGCAAAAATCGTCAAATGGGATTACATCAAATTGAGAAGCCTCTGTACTGCAAAACAATCAGCAAATGAAGAGGAAACCAACAGAATGGGAGAAATTATTTGCAAGCCATGCAATGATAAAGGATTAATAATAAGAATATATAAAGAGATCAAGAAACTCCCAACAATAAAACAAACAACCCATTTAAGAAATGGGCAAATGACTAAACAGACATTTTTCAAAACAGGAAATCCAAATGGCCAACAGACACATGAAAAAATGCTCAGGATCACTAGCCCTGGGAGAAATGCAAATCAAAACCACAATGAGGTTTACCTTACTCCAGTTAGAATGACTTTCACACAAAAATCATCAAACTTCAAGTGCTGGCAAGGATGTGGAGAAAAGGTACCCTAATCCACTGTCGGTCGACATGTAAGACAGTATGGAGAATCCTCAGAAATCTAAATATAGTCCTATCATAAAACAAAGCCATCCCACTCCTGGGAAGTTACCAAAGAGAAATGAAATCAGCATATGAAAAAGTTATCTGCACCCCCATGTTTATTGCAGTTTAATAGCTAAGACATGGAAACAAACCAAATGCCCATCAACTGAAGACTGGATAAAGAAATTATGGGATATATATGCCATGAATACTACACAACAGTAAAAAAAAAAGTGAAATCCCTTCAAAACAAAATGGGTGAATCTGGAAAACATCAAACTTAATGAAATAAGCCAGTCCCAAAGGGGCAAATACCGTATGTTCTCCCTGAACTGTGATAACTAGTAGAGAACCTAAAAGGCTATCTCTCAAGTGAAACTGACACTTTGAGAAGCAATGACTTGAACAACCCTTATCTCGACTGTTTAGGAATAGTTCTTATTTTTCATGCTATTTATCAAACTCTTTACTTAGCATAGAGTTAAACTATGTGTATAAAGTCAATTGAAAAATCAGCTCTTGTCCTGACTCTAGATGTACAATGTAATACTTTATCCTTTTTAGTATTTTTTTGTTGTTGTTGTTCTAGTACTAGTGGTTAACTCTGTAATTAACACACAATTATTCTTAGGTGTTTAAATTTTAACTGAAAAGTGATCCCTGTTAAATTTAAGAGTGGAAAAAGAGAGGGAGGAGATGTACAATTTGGGACATGCACAATCTGACTTGCCCCAATTGGTGGCGTTAGAAATGTGCCAGGGGATTCCAATACAATCCCATCAAGGTGGCATGTACCAATGCCATCTCACTAGTCCAAGTGATCAATTTCAGTTCACAATTGATGGCTCTGATAGGTCTAAGAGTCAAAGGGATCACACAAACAAGACAAGTGTCTGCTAATACTAACTGATAGAATAGAAAAGGGAGAGAAAGATCCAACATGGGAAGTGGGATACACAGCAGACTCATAGAATGGCAGATGTCCTAACACTGTGGCCTCAGCATCAGCCCTTAAGGCATTCGGATCTGGCTGAAGAGCCCATGAAAGTGTTGTAGGCATGGAAAGCCAAGACACCCTGGGGGGAAAAAAAGAAGACGTAAATGAAAGATCTCTGTGAGTGAGATCCCAGTGGAAAGAATGGGGCCATCAAAGAAGGAGGTACCTTTCTCTGAAGGGAGGAGAGAACTTCCACTTTGACTATGACCCTATCGGAATAAGATCAAAGTCAGCGAACTCTAAAGGCTTCCATAGCCCTGGAAACTCATGACTAGAGCCTAGGGAGGTTACTGACGCCATGAACAGGAGTGTCAAATTGTTAAGTCAGCAACAGGAGTCACTGTGTACTTACATCCCATGTGGGATCTGTCCTTAATGTGTTATGTAATGTGCAGTGATGCTATAACTAGTACTGAAACAGTATTTTTACACTTTGTGTTTCTGCATGGGTACAAACTGATATGATCTTTACTAATTATATACTGAATCGATCTTCTGTATATAAAGATAATTGGAAATGAAAAAAAAACTGTTGTTAAATTGGAAATGGCATAGAAAATTAATTTAAAAAATATTATGTAGGATCTCTGTCTTTAATGGGCTGTACACTTATTTAATGCTATAACTAGTACTCCAACAGTATTTTTTTCACTTTGTGTTGCTATATGGAGGCAAACTGTTGAAATCTTTACTTAATATATACTAAACTGATCTTCTGTATATAAAGAGAATTGAAAATGAATCTTGATGTGAATGGAAGGGGAGAGGGAGCTGGAAAGGGGAGGGTTGTGGGTGGGAGGGAAGTTATGGGAGGGGGGAAGCCATTGTAACCCATAAGCTGTACTTTGGAAATTTATATTTATTAAATAAAAGTTTAATAAATGAAAAAAAAATAGATCTGGGCCAGTCGGGGCGGCAGCTGAGGTGGAGGCTGAAGAGGAGGGCGATCCCCTGGTGGCAGGTAGGGCGTGTGGCGGCTCTGCCCGGGTCCAGCCTTGGCGCCCGGCCCGCACCTCCTCCCGCGGGGGTCACCAAGCCTGTGGCGTTTCTGGCAGCGCCAGGTCCGCGTGGACGCCCGGTCAGGAGCCACCTGAGCGGCTGCGTCCGCTGGTGCTCGCGCGCCCCGCGTCCCCGTGACCCGCGGCGGGCGGAGTGGTTCATCTGGCGGCGGCAGGCGTGCCCGCGTGGCCAGCGCGTGAAGGGGGCGCGGACCGGTGCCGGGCCGGGCTTCTCTGGAGCCGCAGGGGAGTGGCGGCGAGGCACCCGGGGGAGTGTCCGGCGGGGCGGGCTCGCGGAGCCGCTGCGTGGTGGCCTCTCCGTGCGGCGTGCGGCGGTGCGGGGGTCCGAACGCTGTGTTCAGGAGGACAACTGTGGGAGCCGCTGGCCGCCCCTGGCCCCTGGCCGGGCCTCTGGAGCGGTGGGGGTGCGTTTGCGGGGTGACCAACAGTGGTCGAGGCTTCGTGATCCTCGGGGAGCTCCCTCCGCCTTTGACCTCACCTGGCGCTCCTGCAGGTGGCTGGCCAGACTTGGGGACGCTGGAGACTTGTTTCAGGCGTGCCAGTGACGTCCGCTGGCGTGGGGGATCCCACAGAGGGAGGGTTTGCGGACTCCTGGGCCGCAGCCTGTCGCCTCGTGGCCGGCCAGGAGGTGCAGTGGAGTAGCGAACCGTGTTCCGGGAAACTGAACACGGGCGGCAGGTGCCTGTAGCGGGAGAGCATGCGTGCCCGGCCGGCTGGATTTGGGCAGAGGCGGAGCGGGCGACTTGCGGCAATAGCCTGGCTGCTCCCAAGAGCGCGCTGGATTGCCAGCTCACTGATGGCTGGCCGGAGTCCACCGGCAGTGTTACGGGGGGCCCTTTCTTTGTTGGTGCCTGAGGGATTGCCATAAAGGGGGGCGCTCCTGGGGCTTGGGGGTAAGGTTGTGCAGGCCCTGAGTCTGTGAGAGTTTGCTGGGGCAGTGAGGCACCGTGAATTCTCTACAGGGTAACCCCCTGTCCCGTATGTGCTGTGTGGACAAACATCTTTTCTTAACGTGAGGCGGGGGTTAAGCTCCAGCCTGACCTCGCTTGCAAGTGACCGCGGTTAGCAAACTTGTCTTGGGTCCCCTCCATTCTGTTTTCACCTGCCGTGCATGCGTGTGCCCAGGACAGGTGGGCCTCCTAGCACTCTCCTACCTGCGTTTCCACGGGCTCAGTTTTCTATCGCTGTGGGCAGGGCCTCCAAAATAGGACTTGTGGTTCTGGGGGCCTGTGGGCCAAAACCAAGGTGTCAGCAGGACTGCTGAGCAGAGCCTTTTGCTGCCTTTGCTCTGGTTCTCCTCTCTGTTTAGATGCTTCACATAAAAAACAAAAACAAAAACAACTGTTGCAGATAATGTCAAGTAGTGCTCTCGCTTTTAAAAAAGACTTATTCATGTGAAAGGTCCCGTGACAGAGAGAGAGGGAGGAAGCTCTCACCCTCTGGTTCGCTCCCCAAATGGCTGCAACAGACAGATCTGGGCCATCACCTGCTGCTTCCCAGGATGCATTAGCAGGGAGCTGGGGCTCTCACCTGGGCACTTCCATATGGGATGCGGGTGTCCCAGGTGGTCGCTTACTCTGGGGCTGTTCCTACGGCTTCACTTCTGAGTGCCCACTTGGGCAGTCCACAATAATCTTTTCATGTGAGTTTGTCTTTTTTTTTATTGGTTAATAAGAAAAATAGCAGTGTTTTTTCTTTTTATTCATTTGGGATTTTAAGCCCTTGTGAATTAAAAATCAAAATTATTATATAATATATTTTAGAGGGAGAGGGAGGAAGGTAAGAAAGGAGAGGAGAGAGGGGGAGAGAGAGAGAGAGAGAGGGAAAAAGAGTGAGAGAAATTTCTCAGCTGCTGCTCCACTGTTCAGATGCCCACAACAGCCTGGGCTGGGCCAGGCTGAAGCCAGGAGGATCGGGGAACTCAGTCCAGGTCTCCCACGTGGATGGCAGGGACCCAAGTCCTCCACCTCCCATGGTGTACAGCAGCAGGGAGCTGGAATTCGAACAGCAGTGTGGGAAGTGGGTGTTCCCAGTGGTGTCTTACCTGTTAGGCCACATGCTGCACCTCCCCCCGTCTGCTGTGAAATTTGTGTTGATTGTAGCAATCTGATGGCCTAGGCCATCCTGTTCCCTGGCTGTGCAGGATACAAATTTATGTTAGTGCCTGTCCAGCTCAGTGATTTTGACCTCAGAAAAGAATGGCAGGGGCCAGTGTGGCTTCAGTAAAGCCACCACCTGCAGCGTCAGCATCCCAAATGGGCACCGGCTGCTCCACTTCCAATCCAGTCTCTGCTATTGCCTGGGAAAGCAGTAGAAGATGGCCCAAGTCCTCGGGCCCCTGCACCCAGGCAGGAGACCCAGAAGAAGCTCCTGGCTTCAGATGGCTCCAGCCCTGGCCATTATGGCCATTTGGGGAGTGAACAAGCAAATGAAAGATGGACCTCTGTTCCTGCCTCTACCTCTCTGTAACTCTGCCTTCCAAATAAATAATCTATTAAAAAAAAAGAAAAGAAAAAAAGGAAAAGAAAAAGAGAAAGAACAGCAGAAAAAATAGATCTCAGTAAAAAATAACAGTAAGAATAGGAGAGGGAGGAGGAAGAGGGGTGGATAGAAAGTGTCACCATGTTCCTAAAGTTGTAATTATGAAGTGTATGAAATTTGTAACTATAAAGCTGTATAGTTTTGCATACTTTCCATAGACTTACTTATAATGGTACAGTTTAAAAACTCACTATGAGACCCAAAATCTCCTTAAGCTGGGAGGTAAAAATACCATCTTAAGTGTTAAAGTGATCATATGGATAGGATTAAGGGTCTGGTAATAATCATAGATAGAATTAACAAGGAGAGACTGCTCCAACATGGGAAGCAGTCCACACAGCAGATTCATAGAATGACAATTGCTATAAGTAGCACTCAAACCTCACAATCAGCCCTTAAAGCATTCTGGTCAGGCTGAAAAGTCCACGAGAGCATTTCAGGCACAGAAAGCCACAATACTGTGGCAAAAAGTGTGCTACATGAAGGATCTCCATGGGTGAGACCCCAGTGGAAAGAAGTGGTCATCAAAGAACTAAGTACTTTTCTCTGAAGGGAGGAGGGAACTTCCACTTTGCTTATGGCCCTGTCTAAATACTGATAATATTCTTAGAATTGTATGTTTTTAACTACATGGCATCTGTTCTTTTTATATTGATAAAATAAATTATTAAAAATATATACTCCATTCTGTTAGGTGTGACTAGGTATCTCATTGAGGTTTTAATTTGCATTTCACTGATGACCAATTATGGTGAGCATTTTTATGTGTTTTTATTTTTTAAGACATTTGTTGTTATTTATTTGAAAGCAAGAGTTACAGAGATAGGTTTTCCATCTGCTGGTTCTATCCCCAGATGGCCACAATGACCAGGGCTGGTCTAGGTCAAAACAAGGATCCAGGATCCAGGATTCAGGATCCAGGATCCTTATCTAGGATTCCCATGTAGGTGGCAGAGTGAAAGGATTTGGACTTTTTTTAGCTGCTTTTCCCAAGCCATTAGTAGGGAGCTGGATTGGAAGTGGAGCAGCCAGGTCATGAATTGGTTCTCATAGATGCTCCATTACTGACAAGGGCTTTACTTGCTGTGTCACAATGCTGGTCTCTCATGTACTCTTATTTGTATATGTTCTTTTATGAAGTGTATTCAAATAATTTTTCTTTCTTATTGGTTTATTTTATTATTGAGTTATAAACATCTGTGTATAAGTTGTATGAAGATATATGCATTGTAAATTTCTGCTCTGTGTGACTTGACTTTTTTTCCTAAGAAAGTATTTATAATCATGTTGTGATCAACATTAGATGATATGTAAAATGCAACTGAGAGAGGATCTCCAATTAGACTCATAGCTGATTTCTCATCAGAAACCCTATAGGCTAGGAGGGAATGGTGAGATATAGCCCAGGTACTAAGAGAGAAAAACTGCCATCCCAGAATATTATATCCTGAAAAGCTCTCATTTGTGAATGAAGGTGAAATAAAGACCTTTCATAGCAAACAGAAATTGAAAGAATTTGTCGCCACTTGTCCAGCCCTGCAAAAAATGCTTAAAGATGTGCTACACACAGAAATACAGAAACACGGCCATCAATATGAAAGAGGGTAAAGGAAGAAAACCTACCAGTAAAAGATCATAGGAAGCCCAAAGCATATATTAGAAAATATCTTTGGGAAAATGGCAGGGCAAAGTCACTACATATCAATTGTCACATTGAATGTTAATGGACTCAACTCTCCAGTTAAAAGGCACAGACTGGCTGAATGGAATAAGGAACAAAACCCATCTATTTGCTGCCTACAAGAAACATATCTTTCCAACAAAGATGCATGCAGACTGAAAGTGAAAGGTTGGAAAAAGATATTCCATGCCAACAGAAACAAACAAACAAAAACAAGGAGGTGTAGCCATATTAATATCAGACAAAATAAACTTTAACACAAAAACTGTTAAGAGAGACAAACAGGGACACTATAATGATTAAGGGTTCAATTCAACAGGAAGATGTAACTATTATAAATGTAAATGCACCTAATTACAGGGCACCGGTTTATTTAAAAGGTATGTTAAGGGACTTAAAAAGAGACTTAGATTCCAATACAATAGTATTGGGGGACTTCACTACTCCACTCTAAGAAATAGACAGATCAACTGGACAGAAGGTCAACAAGGAAACAGCAGATTTAATCGACATTATTGCCCAAATGACCTAAAAGATATCTACAGAACGTTCAATCCTACATTTACAGATTTTACATTCTTCTCAGCAGTGCATGGAACCTTCTCTAGGATTGACCACATACTAGGCCATAAAGCAAGTCTCAGCAAATTCAAAAGAATTAGAATCATACCATGCAGCTTCTCAGACCACAGTGGAATGAAGGTGGAAATTAGCAACTCAGGAATCCCTAGAGCACATGGAAACACATGGAGACTGAACAACATGCTCCTGAATGAACACTGGGTCATAGAAGAAATCAAAAGAGAAATCAAAAACTTTCTGGAAGTAAATGAGGATAACAACACAACATATCAAAACTTATGGGATATGGCAAAAGCATGTTGAGAGGAAAGTTTATAGCAATAGGTGCCTACATCAAGAAATTGGAAAGGCACCAAATAAATGAGCTTTCAACACATCTCAAGGATCTAGAAAAATTGCAGCAAACCAGACCCAAATCTAGTAGGAGAAGAGACATAATTAAAATCAGAGAAGAAATCAACAGGATTGAATAAAAAATTAGAAAAAATCAGCCAAACAAGGAGCTGGTTTTTTGAAATAATGAATAAAATTGACACACCATTGGCTCAACTAACTAAAAAAAGAAGAGAAAAGACCCAAATCAATAAAATCAGAGATGAAAAAGGAAATGTAACAACAGACACCACAGAAATAAAAAGAATCATCAGAAATTACTACAAAGAGTTGTATGCCAGCAAACAGGGAAATCTATCAGAAATGGATAGATTCCTGGACACATGCAATCTACATAAATTGAACCATGAAGACATAGAAAACCTAAATAGACCCATAACTGACAGAAATTGAAACAGTAATAAAGGCCCTCCCAACAAAGAAAAGCCCAGGACCAGATGGATTCACTGCTGAGTTCTACCAGACATTTAGAGAAGAACTAACTCCATTTCTTCTCAAACTATTCAGAATGATCAAAAAAGATGAAATCCTCCCAAATTCTTTCTATGAAGCCAGCATCACCTTAATTCCTAAGCCAGAAAAAGATGCAGCATTGAAAGAGAATTACAGACCAATATCCCTGATGAACATAGATGCAAAAATCCTCAATAAAATTCTTGCCATTAGAATACAACAACACATCAGAAAAATCATCCACCCAGACCAAGTGGGATTTATCCCTGGTATGCAGGGATGGTTCAATGTTCGCAAATCAATCAGTGTGATACACTACATTAACAAACTGCAGAAGAAAAATAATCTTATTATCTCAATAGATACAGAGAAAGCATTTGATAAAATTCAACACCCTATCATGATGAAAACTCTAAGCAAATTGGGTATAGAAGGAACATTCCTCAATACAATCAAAGCAATATATGAAAAGCCCACGGCCAACATCCTATTGAATGGGGAAAAGTTGGAAGCATTTCCACTGAAATCTGGTACCAGACAGGGATGCCCACTCTCACCACTGCTATTCAACATAGTTCTGGAAGTTTTAGCCAGAGCCATCAGGCAAGAAAAAGAAATTAAAGGGATACAAATTGGGAAGGAAGAAGTCAAACTATCCCTCTTTGCAGATGATATGATTCTTTATTTAGAGGATCCAAAGAACTCTACTAAGAGACTATTGGAACTCATCGAAGAGTTTGGCAAAGTAGCAGGATATAAAATTAATGCACAAAAATCAACAGCCTTTGTATACTTAGGCAATGCCATGGCTGAGAAAGAACTGCTAAGATCAATCCCATTCACAATAGCTACAAAAACAATCAAAAACCTTGGAATAAACTTAACCAAGGATGTTAAAGATATGTACAATGAGAATTACAAAACCTTATAGAAAGAAATAGAAGAAGATACCAAAAATTTAAAAAAATCTTCCATGCTCATGGATTAGAAGAATCAACATCATCAAAATGTCCATTCTCCCAAAAGCAATTTAAACATTCAATGCAATACCAATCAAAATACCAAAGACATTCTTCTCAGATCTAGAAAAAATGATGCTAAAATTCATATGGAGATGCAGGAGACCTCGAATAGCTCAAGCAATTTTGTACAACAAAAACAAAGCCAGAGACATCACAATACCAGATTTCAGGACATACTACAGGGCAATTGTTATCAAAACAGCATGGTACTGGTACAGAAACAGATGGATAGACCAATGGAACAGAATAGAAACACCAGAAATCAATCCAAACATCTACAGCCAACTTATATTTGATCAAGGATCTAAAACCAATCCCTGGAGTAAGGACATTCTATTCAATAAATGATGCTGGGAAAACTGGATTTCCACGTGCAGAAGCGTGAAGCAAGACCCTACCTTACACCTTACACAAAAATCCACTCAACATGGATTAAAGACCTAAATCTATGACCAGACAATATCAAATTATTAGAGAGCATTGCAGAAACCCTGCAAGATATTGGCACCACCAAAGATTTCTTGGAAAAGACCCTGGAGGCACAGCAGTGAAAGCCAAAATTAACTATTGGGATTGCATCGAATTGAGAAGTTTCTATACTGCAAAAGAAAGAGTCAGGAAAGCAAAGAGGAAACCAACATAATGGGAAAAAATATTTGCAAACTATGCAACAGAAAGGATTAATAACTTGGCCGGCTCCGTGGCTTAACAGGATAATCCTCCATTTGCGGTGCCGGCACACCAGGTTCTAGTCCCGGTTGGGGCACCGGAGTCTATCCCAGTTGCCCCTCTTCCAGGCCAGCTCTCTGCTATGGCCCGGGAAGGCAGTGGAGGATGGCCCAAGTCCTTGGGCCCTGCACCCGCGTGGGAGACCAGGAGAAGCACCTGGCTCCTGGTTTTGGATCAGCGAGATGCGCCGGCCACAGTGGCCATTGGAGGGTGAACCAATGGCAAAAAGGAAGGCCTTTTTCTCTGTCTCTCTCTCTCTCTCTCACTATCCACTCTGCCTGTCAAAAAAAAAGGATTAATAACCAGAATCTACAAAGAAATCAAGAAAATCCACAACAACAAAACAAACACCCACTTAAGAGATGGGCCAAGGACCTCAATAGGCATTTTTCGAAAGAGGAAATCCAAATGGCCAACAGACACATGAAAAAATGTTCAAGATCACTAGCCATCAGAGAAATGGAAATCAAAACCACAATGAGGTTTCACCTCACCCCGGTGAGAATGGCTCACATTCAGAAATCTACCAACAACAGATGCTGGAGAGGATGTGGGGGAAAAAGGGACACTAACCCACTGTTGGTGAAAATGCAAACTGTTTAAGCCACTATGGAAGTCAGTCTGGAGATTCCTCAGAAACCTGAATATATCCCTACCATAGAACCCAGCCATCCCATTCCTTGGAATTTTCCCAAAGGAAGTTAAATTGGCAAACAATAAAGTCATCTGCACATTAATGTTTATTGCAGCTCAATTCACAATAGCTAAAACCTGAAACCAACCGAAATGCCCATCAACAGTAGACTGGATAAAGAAATTATGGGACATGTGCTCTATAGAATACTATACAGCAGTCAAAAACAATGAAATCTGGTAATTTGCAACAAAATGGAGGAATCTGGAACACATCATGCTGAATGAAATAAGCCAGTCCCAAAGGCACAAATATCATATATTCTCCCTGATCGGTGACAACTAACCAAGCACCAAAAAGGAAACCTGTTAAAGTGAAATGGGCACTATGAGAAACGGTGACTTGATCAGCCCTTGCCCTGACTGTTGATGAACAACTTAATACTTTCTCCCTTTTAGTATTTTTTTTGATCTTCTACTTAATACTATTGGATGAATTCTGTAATTGATACAGTTATTCTTAAGTGTTGAAACTTAACTGAAAAGTGATCCCTGTTAAATACAAGAGTGGAAAAAAGAGAGGGAGGGGAGTTTTGGGGGGGGGGAAGCCATTGTAATCCATATGCTGTACTTTGGAAATTTATGCTCATTAAATAAAAGTTTAAAAAGTTAAAAAAAATGCAACTGAGAAAGGGATATCAGAGAACTGTGCTTTCTCTTTGAAACAGAAATGAGTAATAATGAGATGGTAAATTCCAAGCAGGGAAGTATTTGGTTCGTTGTGTTTTTTATATATTTTCCTTTCTTTCAATTTCCTGTAATAAACTGTATATCTATTCCTTTGTATACTATCATTCAATTTAACTATCACATATCATTAGGCAGCCTTAAAATTGTTTCTATTAACTATAAAGAATATACTCAATTAAGAATTCTTTATCATTTTATTTTAGAAGGAAAGCATCACATATTCAGGAAACTTTATTGTTAAATCCAATAGACATAGTTTTCATTTACATATACTTGAATATAAAATGCACTCAATTTGTAAATCACACAGAGATTTCAAAGCGAATACAATTTTCATGTAAAATGGTTGCTGGCTATAGCTTTAGCAGTTCAGCAGTAATAGTTATCAAGACAATGTACGTTAAGAAAACAAAAAAGTCAGGGAGAGCGGCAAGATGGCGGAATAGGAAGGGAGCACATTGATAGTTCGTCAAGACACACGTTAATATAAGTGGAGATACTGCAGGGTCAAGGAAGAGTAGGGGAATAAACAGCAGAGGAAACTCTTCCGGAACTAGTGATTCACAGTGGACCTGCGTGGAGAGTGTGGGAGCCCAAGTTCGGGACACCAGCGGCAGACTCAACGCACCAGCACTGGAACGCGAGGTGAGCCGAACCTCCATAGCCCGAGACACCAGCGGGCAAGCAGAAACAGAAGACTAGAGGGAACGAGGCTTGAAACTCCGTGGGGAAAAGTTCACCAGGCTAACTAGAAGAGAGAGAGGAAAAAAAAAAGTGACCGATACGGACACGAGTTTCTCTCTCTCCGCTCACCTCTCAAAGGCGAGCAAGACAAAGAGCAGGCGCCATTTTGGAGATACGTCATAAGCAGGGCAACCTCAGGTCTGCACCGGCCCTGAGCCTAGCAGAAAAACCTCTCTGGGGGGAGGGGTGAAATAACAGGAGATTAGCATCTAACTTGGCAATCCAGTGGGAGACTGCAGGAGAATTGGAGCCCACACTGAGGGCAGCAGAGATTCCCTGTGTGGTCCTTGGGAAAGAGCTTCCAATCTCTGGCTCCTGTGGGTATATCATTTGCCTGCTAACTACCTCCAAGTATGTTCAGCTGTGTGGAATTACTTCCCTTTTGAATCAAAAAAAAAAAGAAGAAAGAGAGATTTACCACGCCTAACTTGGGAGTGTCATCTTTGACACACCCTCAGCCCTGAGGAACCAAACACAGCTCTCAGTCCACACTCATCTCAAGCCTCTAAGGCTCCACCGAAAGCAGACAGTCCACTTAATATAGAGCCATAGTGTAACAAGAAAAAACACCACAATGAAGAAACCAAATATCTCCAACATGCCAAACAACAAATGCAAAAATCGAGGTAACAAGAACAAGGAAGACACTATGACGCCCCCAAATGAAAAAGACACCCCAATGCAAGATTATGAAGATGATGAGATAGAAGAAATGCAAGAAGCGGATCTCAAAAAATTGATAAGAACATTAACAAGTTCTCAAAAACAAATTCTTGAACTACAGAAATCCTTCATGGACAAGATAGAAAATCTCTCTCGTGAAAATGAAATATTAAGGAGGAATCAAAATGAAATGAAACAACTAGTGGAACAAGAAACTGAGATTGTGAGACCCTAAAATAATGTTAACAAGGGTAAAAGAAATTGGGCAGGTTTAAAATGGAGTTGCTTGAGCTAACTGCATACTGTTTTGCTTCTGTGCAAAATAGCTGGGCTTGCAAAATGCTTTCATGAGATAATTGAACTTTAGTTGAACCTGTAGCATGTGATAATTAGTTTAGAAGCTATGTTAAGTTTTTGGGAACCATAAAAGCAGAAGTTGACCGAAAATGTACCCACCCTATGTCCTGATGACCCCGTATTTGTGCTTGCTCAAGTACTTTGTTCCTTTACCCTGGAAAAACCCTTTACCTTGTGATTTTTTGTAATGCTGTGGAGATATGCTAATGTTGTGGTTTTAAGCCTTAAATACTCTGGGCAATTGATGGTCGGGGTCGTTCTCTCTGCACTGCTTTGTAGTGTTACTGAGACGGCCCATCTGCGCAGATGTAATAAACTTTCCTCTGCTTTTGCATCGATTGGAGTGGAATTCGTGCTTCTGGGGGTCTCTCTCTCTGTGGGACACCAATTTTAGGGTCCTACATTGGGGGCTCGTCCGGGATTCGAGACCCCAGACCCACGCTCCATTCTCCAATCGGAGGTAAGTTCCTTGTTTTCTGTGAGTCTGTAAAAATTTTTTATTGATTGTTTCTGTAGGCGCCTTTTTGAAATTGTGCCTGTACGGGACCTGTATCTGAAAAGAGCCAGTAGTAGGCAAGACAGACGTGTCAAGACCCCTGGCTCAGGCCCTGGAGGATGCTCCAGTGGCGGTATTCTGGGGGAGCCTGGCGGGTGGCAGCCGCTCCGCTCCCATCGCTCTCACCACTTGGTGGGGAAAGGCTTCCCCGGGGAGCCTGGCGGGTGGCAGCCGCTCCGCTCCCATCGGAAGTTTTGGTTTCAGTTTTGTTTTGTTTTATTGTTGTGTGTAGTATGCTTGTGTGTTTTGTGTGTTCTGGAGTTATGTTTTGTGTCATGTGTATGATTTACTTTCTTTTCCCTAAAATAAAACAGGAGGCGCGGAATCAGGCGCTAAAAACAGAGCCCTGCCCTGAGTTGCCAACGACCACCCCGGCAGCGGAATCAGGCCCCAAACCCACTCCCCCCTTATCCGCAACACCTCTAGACCCACAGGTTCTAAAAGAGTCAATTAAGTCCATTTTAAAGGAGTTAATTGAGCCCATTTTAATCCATCAACTAACCTGGGATGATTGGAGGGAGCTTTTTCAGGCCCTCCTAATCACGGAAAAAAAGCTTTTACAGGCCCTTCTAACCACGGAAAAAGGACAACAAGCTCTCGTGGAAGCTCAAGAGAACGTTGCAGGGAACAATAAGAAGCCGCGGTTGGGTCGGGACCAATGTCTGTGCTGCAGAAAAAGAGGACATTGGGTTAGAGACTGTCCAAATAAAAACACCGTTTAACCAGACCAGATTGAAATTTCAATACGGCGGCCAGTAAGAAATGACTCCGTCTTTATCGCCAGATTCTTTTGACGTATTTAGAAGCTGTGAAAAAATCTTAGGTATTAGCAGTTGTGGCAAAACTAGGCAAACTGTGTAGTTGAACCATTGAGAAGGCCCTTATTACAAGATAGTTACATGACTTTTTCAGGAGTGTTCTTTTAATTAAAGAGAGTAATAAAGTGAATAGCTAGTAAAAACAACAACAACAAAAAACAGAAAAGCCCAAATTTTACATTGTGGCTAACTGTATTTACACATAAGGGTTAATGAAATCTAGTTCCTGTCTACATAGATTTAATCTAATCATCCATACTGCATATTGTTTTAATAGCCACATTAAAAAAACTACTCTTTCCTAAGTAGAGTCAGCTATTGTAACTTAAAAATTATTTTTTTAGGGGCTGGTGCTGTGGCATAGTGGGCTAAGCCTCTGCCTGCAGCACTGGAATCCCATTTGGGCACCAGTTCAAGTCCCGGCTGTTTTACTTCTGATCCAGCTCTCTGCTATGGCCTGGGAAAGCAGGAGAAGATGGCCCAAATCCTTGGGCCTCTGCACCCACATGGGAGACCCAGAAGAAGGTCATGGATCCTGGCTTTGGATTGGCATTGCAGCCAGTTGGGGAGTGAACCAGCAGAATTGCAGATCTCTCTCTCTGCCTCTCCTTTTCTTTCTGTGTAACTCTGCATTTCAAATAATAAACAAATCTTTTTTTTTTTTTTGTAAGGGAAAGGGTTTATTGGGGAAAACCCAGCAGACTGGAGGGAAGGGGAGAAGAAGGAAAAAGAGAGTAAGAGAGAGAAGAGAGGGGAGCAAGAGAGAGGAGAGAGAGAGCAAGAGAGACAGTGAGGATGAGAGGAGCTGAGAGAGAGAAAGGGAGAGGAGAGAGCAAGAGACAGAAGGGAGAAGAGAGCAATAAACAAATCTTAAAAATTATTTTTAAAAATTTATTAATTTATTTAAAAGGCAGAATTACAGAGTTAGAGGCATAGATAGAAGAAGAAAGGCCTTCCAGTTCACTCCCCAAATGGCTGTAACAGCTGAAGTTGGGCCAATCCAAAGTCAGGATCCAGGAGTTTCTTCTGGGTCTCCCATGCAGATACAAGGGCTCGAGCACTTGGTCCATCTTTGCCTGCTTTCCCAGGCCATAGCAGAGAGCTAGATCAGAAGAGGAGCAGCAAGACTTGAACCATCATGAATATTGGATTCTGGCACTGCAGGAGGAGGCTTACTGAATTGTTTTAACAAGGTTATCAAACATCAGGGATGAGTTCAAGATAAAATTCACTGGAGAATGGAAACATCTAAAAGGGTAGTCACTTCACATGCCCATCAAGATACTTGAATAATTCAGAGAGTTGCACAGCAACAAAGAAGAAAATGAAGAGCACCAATAACCAGTCTACAGATTCCTTCTCTTTGAGCTCACTTTTTGAGGTCTTGCCAAAGCTGCTACTCTTGATGACATTCTTGCTATGCTTCTCTTTGACCTTAGTGATCCACTTTCCATTGACCACTTTCATGGAGTTAGCACCTGCCTCAACAACTCTTTGCATTGGGTTATTCGCTTCCCCTATAAAACCACTGTGAGATTCTGCTTCATGTATCCCTGCAATCAGAGCTGGAGGCTCTTGGGCAGTGTGCTAGCTATGGCATCAGGGTGCTGGCAGCTTACTCAGCAGCAGTGCAAAGCGGGCACCTGGGAGGAAGAGGCAGGCAGTGGGAATGTTCTCAGGTGATGCTGCCTTTCTGGCTGCTGCCTGAAGCATGGGATGAAGAAGGAAGGCATTGCAATGCAAGAACACAAAAGTGCAACAACAAAAGTGTTGTCTGGAACTTGCTTATTTGTTTTTAAAGTGTTTGAAATAAAAAAATTAAATTTTGATGAATGTAAAAAGAAACAAGTAAACCAAAATACATACAGATTCCTCATAGGATATTTGATATACATTATTGAAAATATAAACAAGTGACAATAATCAATGACAAGACAAAACAAAATAAAATTCGTTTAAGTATAATGATATATATTATGTTATGATTATTAAGGGTAGAAATGGATAACTTAGCCCTTGATTGTTAGAGAACAATGGTTTTCTTTTTTGTTTTTGTTCTTTACTTCTTTTTTTCTTCATACTAATCAGTAAACTCTCTACTTGGTGTAGGGTTAATCTTATGAGTATAAAAATTAACTGAAAATTTATCTCTTTAAAAAATAAGAATAGGAAAGGAAGAGGATGAAGGAAGAAAGGTAGGAGTATGGGTGGGGAGGAGAAGCATCATATTCCCAAATCTGTATATATTAAATGCATTAAGTTGTATTCCTCAAACAAAATAAATTAAAAATTAAAAAAGAAATTGCCAGCTTAGTAGTTTTTATTATAGAGTTCCAAGAGATACAGATATTCCTAAATAATCTATTCCAATGCAATTTGGGAATATTTCAGTATCTTAAGTCTACACAAGTTCAAGCTATTTGTAGAAAAGCTTTAAAACAGTATTATAAGAGTTTCAATCTAATGTATGGAGTTTGACATAACATGATTTTGAGAAATATATGTACATCAAAGTTAAGGTGAGTCTGCAATAATAACAAATATGTCCACGTAGTTTAAAGGTAAACATTCCTTTGTTCACATATATGTATGCAATATGCTTTTAAAACAGTTAAAAATACAAGACAAAAAAGTATTCCACCAGAATATACAGGAGATTCATGACTGCATAACAACAACAACAAAATGCAAACCAGGATGGTCACAGTTTACCCATGGTAGGATATTAAGAAAAGAAAGATTCCTAATGATATACACAGATGACAGTGACAAAATCAGAATCAAAATGGAAAGTAAATAAGGGATGTTAATTTCATGATTCGCATTATAGTTTGATTACCATAGGTAAAATGAATAATATGGTTTGAATATTAACTGACAGACACAAATATACATGGAAATATTTGAAAAGTATCCCTAACATTACAGGCACTAACACACAGGAAAATGGTAATGGTGAGAAACTACATGAAAATATTATGGCTATTACTAGAATAATGTAAAAGGTGATACCAGTGTTTCAATCTAAATAATAGAAAATTTCAAGTCAATGATTAATTTTGAATAACATAAGAATAAAGAAAGTAAAATTAGTATGCACCTATAAAAAGATCCCCATATACCTGGTTTTAGGCAGCTGTGTACAATTAAAATCACTATAGCAACTGACAGAATTTTGAGTTACTTGATGATGTCACAATGATAGTGCCTACCAATAAATCAGCAGGTCACTTCTAGTGTTGCCATAAACTAGGTTAGTGATGATGTACCTAGGTGATATTAATAATTCAAATGTGGTGACATTTGAAAAGGGATGAACCCATTAGCAAATATATTTTAATTGTCTTTTTAAAGATTCATTTTATTTTATTGAAAAGCTGAGTCAGAGAGAGGGAGTGGGAGAAGGAGAGAGAGAAAAAGATCTTCAATTTCTTGGTTCACTCTCTGAATGACCACAAAGCCTCTACTGGGTCAGGGTGAAGTCAAGAGCCTGGAACTCTATCTGGATTTCCCACATGGATGGCAGGGACCCAAGTACTTGGACCACCTTCCATAGGAGTGAAATGGATTGGAAGTGGAACAGCCAAGTCTCAGCCTGAGCTCAGATGGGATGCTGGCATCACAGAGAGCAGTTTAACCTTCTGTCTCACAACACTAGCCACTGTATTTTGATTAAAATGAATGAGTAATTTGGCATAATTACTTATAAAGTGAGAAGCACAAATATAGGTTTCTAGTGAAAAAGAGTCCATGTAATTTTCACTTAAAGAGAATATAAGGATAATGCTGGACTTAGATGTAAAACCTAAGGCATTCATTCTCACAGAAGTGGTAGAGTGGACATATAAGAATGAGGGCCTCTTCCTGTTTTGTACCCTACATGACTTTTTTGGCACATGTTAGTCTGAGCCTTCATCATAACAATTCTGCCAGTGAATCACAGCTATGCTCTCACCAAGAGATATGAACAAATATGAACCTTAACCCTGGGAAAGACTCTTTCTTGGGTATTCTACCTCAGTCATCCTTATATCTGCCATACTAATGACATTTAAATGCCCTGTCTTTATTAGTCACCAATCATTTGTAACTGTATTTGTATTACACATAATTTTTATATTATACTTTCTCAGTTCAAATTACTAGTGTTTTCTCTCTCTTCAATAGTTACTGATTGTCATGGAATTCATCAAAGGAAATAGGTCTGTATAGATGGAATATGGGGATTAGTTTGGCCCTGCATTTTAGCCATCCATTAATTCTTTGTTGCAAAGATTTGTTCTATTCTTTTTGCTAGTCCTTTGGATTTAACTGTAGTGCAGAGTCTATGACAATGGGATGTTGGTATTAGAAGTCCATGACCTGCAGTGACATAAAAGTGAAACAAGTTGTGGTAGATTCTGCAGGCTGGGGGTGAGCGGAGAGCACATGGCAATGCTGAGGTTTCTGGCATGGGCACTGGTTGGGGACCCTTCCCACGAGGGGGACCACAGGTTGGGGGAAGGCATGGGAGGTGTGTCCAGGACAGGTGGTGTTTGAGTGTCTGGCAGGGGTGTCTAGGAGCAGGGAAAACAAAGAATGAGGCGCAAAGACATAGGAGTCACCTGGGTGTGGCTCTGTAGGGGCTGGGGGAGGCCCAGAGAGGGGAGGAGCTGCCATCATCCAGGAGCTCAACATCCTTTCCCCAGGCCCTGCTCAGTGCTCTGGGGGACAAGCTCTGTCCCCTCCAGACAGCTCAGGGACACCTTTGTGCACACAGTGGCCCTCCTGCCTGTTGCTGGCTCGGCCCCTGGGTAGGGGGGAGGCTGTCTGTGGTTTCCCTGGGCCCTGGGGCACTGAGATTGTGGTGAGCTAAGTGGGCACAGCCCACCCGGAGAGACTGTTCCAGGAGCCAGGATGAAAACAGACTTAGGGAGTTTGCATCATGGCTGGAAACATGGCACAGTTAGATCAAGCCTTAAAGGCCTGGGCACAGGAGCAGGTCTTTTCTCCTACAAAATCCAGGTCTGTGCAGGAAGCATCAGTGTGGCCAGGAGACAAAGAGCCCAGGTTTTACAATCAAAATGATCTGGGCACAAACCCCTTTTGAGCTCTGTGAGCTTGGGCAGGCGGCTTTGGCGAGCCTCAGTTTTCCCACCTGTGACATGGGGACATAGCACATACTGCAGAGAGCTGGGAAGATCAGGGGGCAGTGTCTGGCAGGCAGTGAGTGCTCTGCCACCCACAGGGTGAGGAGGACAATGCAAGCCCCAAGAGGGGCAGCGCTGACCTGAGGCCGCCACGTCAGCAATGGACCACTTGGTGACATGGGCCATGAAGCCCACGATGGAGATGACAAAGCTGGCGAACATGCTGGTGCAGGAGCTGATGCAGCAGATGATGATGGAGTCCCTGGAGGGAGGTGGGGCAGGATCAGGGAGGGCAGAGGTCATAGGGGTGGGGCCAGGGAGGGCAATGACAGGGACCCAGGAGCAAGCCAGGGAGGGCAGAGCTGGGAAGGAGGGGGCTCTGGGCTGCCGCTGGCACCTGTACACATCGTTGTGGAACAAGTTATAGCTGCCCATGGTGATCAGGGAGCCCAGGCCCAGTCCGTAGGAGAAGAAGATCTGTGTATCCACGTCCAACCACACCTATGGGCAGAAGTGTCTAGTGGTCATCACAGCCACGGGCTCCAAGGCCCCTGCCCATTTCAGTCAGCTGCCCCCGGCACACCCCAGGCTTCTCACCTTGTGGAAGTTGGGCGTGATGTAGAACAGGATGCCTTCCTTGGTGCCAGGCAGTGTGACTTCATGGAAGATAAGGATGATAAGCATGATGTAGGGGTACATGGCCAAAAAGTAGACCACCTGAACCAACCAGCTCAGCACCTGGTTTTACCTTCCCTGTTCCCTGTGATTTTTTTTTTGACAGGCAGAGTAGACAGTGAGAGAGAGAGAGACAGAGAGAAAGGTCTTCCTTTTTCCATTGGTTCACCCTCCAATGGCCGCCGCAGCTGGCGCACTGTGGCCAGCACACCGCACTGCTCCAAAGCTAGGAGCCAGGTGCTTCTCCTGGTCTCCCATGCGGGTGCAGGGCCCAAGCACTTGGGCCATCCTCCACTGCACTTCTGGGCCACAGCAGAGAGCTTGACTGCAAGAGGAGCAATCGGGACAGAATCTGGCACCCCAACTGGGACTAGAACCAGGTATGCCAGTGCTGCAGGCAGAGGATTAGCCTTTTGAGCTGTGGCACCGGCCCCCTGTGATTTTTAATTGATGTCTAAATGATCCAAGCAATGCCTGTTGGCAGGAAATGTTGAATGTTACATAGGAACACACACATGTGCACAAACACACACACACAGTTCCCTTCTGTAGCCCCTAGGATCAATGTCACACAGGGCACAGGGTTTGGGTCTCTCACATCTGGTTTCTGATGTCTAGAACAGTCCATGGTATACAGTAGACACTCAATAAATGTCTGAAAAACATACAACCACAGGGCTGTGAGCACTTTACTGTTCCTTCTTTGACACTTTCTTCTGCATAGATGATCATGTCTCAGAAAAGCAGGCTTCAATCAGCCACTTGCTTTCTCAATGAGCAGCTTTCAAGGTAAAAAACAGCACACTCGGTCTGTTTTCTGAAGACCATCTGCCACCTGAACAGTGAGTTTTAATTCTACAAATGGTCCCCAGGGAGGCCCCACCACCCTTTCCCAGCAGCCCCTGCTGTTAGCCATTTGGGTGACTTCCAATCTTCTGTGCCTCATTGAATATTCCTGTTTATAAACCTTTATCTACAGAATGACTGTATCACTCCCAGGAGAGATGTCTAGATGTGGAATCACCAAGCAGAAAGCGATGGCTTCTCAAAGGCTTTTGATGCATCTGAGCATTGCCCGATTCCTTCTAGAATCAGAACTTCAGAGTGGCGGTGCTGTCGTGGTGCAGTGGGTTACACAGACGGGTGTGACACCGGCATCCCACACTGCTCCACTTCTGGTCCAGATCCCTGCTAATGTGTTCAAAAAAGCAGTAGGAGCTGGCCCCAGTGCCACCCATATGGGAGACTCAGATGGAGCTCCAGGCTCCTGGCTTCTGCCTGACCCAGCCCTGGCTGTTGCAGCCATTTGGGGAGTGAACCAGCGGCTGGAAGACCTCTCTCTTTCTCTCTCTCTCTCTCTCTCAATCTCTCTCACCCTCCTCTCCCTGTAATTCTGCCTTTCAATTCTTTCAGGTTTTTTAAAATCATTTTTTACAGATAGAGTTAAAGACAGTAAGAGAGAGAGACACAGAGAGAAAGGCCTTCGTCCCTTTGGTTCACTCCCCAAATGGCTGCTATGGCCAGAAATGCACCAATCCGAAGCCACAAACCAGGAGCTTCCTCCTGGTCTCCTATGCAGGTGCAGGGGCCCAAGCACTTGGGCCATCCTCCACTGCCTTCCTGGGCCACAGCAAAGAGCTGGGCTGGAAGAGGAGCAGCCAGGACTAGAATCAGCACCCATATGGGATGTCGGCACCACAGGCAGAGGATTAATCAAAGGAGCCATGGTGCTGGCCCCTAAATTTTTTTCATTTTAAAGAAAGGAAATGACACTTCCTCCAGCATGGCACAGAGTGGCTCCCTTGCAGTGCCAACTCTGAGCATAATCATTTTAAAAACCTGTTTCTGCCAAGTCGGTCAACAAAATCCTGCAATTGTTTCTCTGCTCGCTGGTGTGGAAGAGCGGTTTCAGACTCAATCTCAGCGGCTCAGGGGCCCCTGGCTCTTGCCAGTGTGGGTTTCCCTTGGGCAGCTTTCTCTCCCTCACTGCACTCTGGGCTTCTTCAGGACAAGGGAAGCCGCTCAACCGTCTGCACAAACCTTTGCCCCTGGAATTGGGAAAAGGGGATGAAAACAAAGCTGCTGGGTCAGTGTTTCAGTGCTTGGAGCCCCAGTTTCTCTCTGGAAAATGGGTTCAATTAGCCTGCCTGCTCGGGCAGGAGAGCTGTGATGAGCCTGCAAGGTACTGGCACAGGGACCACTCAGCAGTGCACACAGCTGCACCTGGGGGACAGCTGCTCCCAGTGGCTTCCAACGCCCTTAAAGCTTCGGGTCTGGGTCTCTGGTTCCCTCCGTGGCAGGTTTTCAACACCTTTGCCTAGGCCCATGTGTAAGCTTTGTAAGGCTATTTTGTCTCTTTCTGCACCTTCTTCTGGAAAGTTCTGCCAGCTTTTTGGTGTGTTCTGGCCCCACCCTGACCTGTCCCTAGCCTTCTTCTGTTCCAGTCTCTCTGCTGCCCCTTTGCTCCCTGCGAGACCTGGAGACCTCGGATATCACACCTACCCCTCTGCTTCCTGCAGGAATCGCAGGTCTCTTGAGCTTCAGCCCCCAGGATAAGGCCTGAGAGGTGGGGAGGGGAGGGATCTGAGGCCAGTTATGTCCTGCCAGACGTCCCTGTGCAGGACACCTGGCTTGCAGTCGCTCTGTACATGCTGACCTGATCATAAAGACAAAAGAGCAACAGCCCCTTGCTAAGTGCTGAGAGCTTTCTAGAATCACCAATGGCAGGGCTGGCATGGTGGGCCACTGTTTGTGATAATGCCAGCTGTTGTCCTGACTGCTCTGCTCTGCTTCCAATCCAGCTCCCTGCTCGTGCACCTGGGAAGGCAGCAGATGATGGCCCAGGGACACAGGAGACCCAGATGGAGTTCCTGGCTCTGCATTTTGGCCTGGTCTAGCCTCAGTCTTTGTGGCCATTTGGGGCGTGAGCCAGCAGATGGAAGATCTCTGTCTCTGTTGCTCTGCCTGTCAAGTAAATAAATAAATAAATAAATCTTTAAAACAAACCCAACAGGGTCCAACATTGTGGTGCAGAATGTTAAACCAGATACCAGCATCCTGTGCAGGCACCAGAGGGAGTCCTGGCTGCTCCAGTTCTTAGCCAGCCCTCTGCTAAGGCACTTGGGAAAGCAGCAGCTAATGGCCCGAGTCTTTGGGCCCCTGCACTAATGTGGGAACCCAGGATGGAGTTGTCGGCTCCTGGCTTTGGCTTGGCCCAGTCTGGACCACTGTGGCCACTGGGGAATGAACTGGCAGATAGAAGACCTCTTTCTGCCTCATTTTCTCTCTCTCTTCCCTCTGTCTGTCTCTATTACACTCTTTCTCTCAAATAAACAAATCTTAAGAAAAGAAAAATGAACAGCAAAGGATGTGTTTAAACATCAGCCCTATTCTGCAGAGGGGAAATGTGGGGGAAGCTGAATCTGGTGTTTGAGTCAATTCAAATTATGCAAAGTGTATTAAAATGTTGTAAATATGTCAGACCTATGTTGTATTCATGTTTTTGCTTTCCAGCTAAAGTGGTCTTATATTCTATGTATACAAGTCTTTACATGTCCTTGATTTGCTTTAAACTTGTTTCTTTTACAGATCTGTTTTTGCAAAAACTGTAGTGTCTCTTTTTAACAGTGTCTACTTAATCAGTTACTCTGCCGTCTCTAAAGTTAGGTCATGTAAGCTCTTTTTAGCTCTGTTAAATAGTTCTGAGTTATGTGAGGATTTTGTGTGCTAACTCTTATGTTCAAGGTTTTTATTTCTGGTTTATTCAACAACAAAAAACATAAAATTCATGTTCTGTCAAGGTAATCTATTGTAAACTCTACTGTCTGTTGAGTTCAGAGTAATAAAAAAATTAAGTCTTAAAAAACTACATAAATGGGCCGGCGCCATGGCTCACTAGGCTAATCCTCTGCCTTGCGGCGCCGGCACACCGGGTTCTATTCCCAATCAGGGCACCGATTCTGTCCCTGTTGCCCCTCTTCCAGGCCAGCTCTCTGCTGTGGCCAGGGAGTGCAGTGGAGGATGGCCCAAGTACTTGGGCTCTGCACCCCATGGGAGACCAGGAGAAGCACCTGGCTCCTGCCATTGGATCAGCGCGGTGCGCCGGCCGCAGCGCGCCTACCGCGGCGGCCAATGGAGGGTGAACCAATGGCCAAGGAAGACCTTTCTCTCTGTCTCTCTCTCACTGTCCACTCTGCCTGTCAAAAAAAAAAAAAAACCTACATAAATATCATTAGATCTGGTCTAAAAGTGTTAAAATCGCCCTAAATGAATGGCTATCATTTCAGGATATTAAGGAATTCTGTTTTGACCAGATACTCTAAGTTCTCTTGGCACCTTTAACTGACTTTCTGAAAATCAAAGTTCTAAATTCTCTAAACGTTTGGTATCTCCAAAAGGGCCCCTGGAGTTGTCAAAAGATATATCTCTCATTTTACAGAGATAATAACCAATCAGAATGTTTAGATTAAAAGTGCTGCCAAGTGTGGTGGAATGAGAAGGCCATGCGAAGGTGGCCACTGGCAAGTGAGCGTCAGTTAGGAATGGCTTTGAAACCCACCTGGCAACGGAGCCTGCCTGGCAACAGGCTGTGATTGGATGGATTTGAAACTGCCTGGCAACAGGCTGTGATTGGTTGGGGTATAGACCGCCCCTTGACCAGATTGGCTGGTCTTGGCTATATAAGCTGTTGTACCAACTGTAATAAACGAGTCTGCCAGCTGCTCGCCTCAAGCCTGCTTTCACCCGACTCCCGGGGTCTGTGTGTTGACTCCGCGCCTCTTGCCCCCACCACGCTGCTCCTCTCAGAAATGAACCCACTGCAAGATTGTGGAGAAATCAACTGCAACAGCCAAGATGTACAATAATTAAACACTCTACTAAAATTTCTCACAACCCACAGGGACAGGTTATTGTTGAAAAAAACCATCAATGCCTCAAGAAACAGTTACTAAAACAAAAAGAGGGAGTGGCTACCCCCCATCTACAGTTACATAAGGCCTTGTTTACTATCAATATTTTAAATTTTTTGAAAGGGTCAAGGGAGTCAAGGTTGCAAAAACATTGGGGACATTTAACCCCTAGACTTCAGATGCTTGTTAGATGGAGAGACCCTCTCACCCGACACTCTGGAGAGGGCCTGACCTGCTGATTCAGTTGGGAAGAGGATTTGGCTGTGTGTTCCCCATAGGGCAGTTGACTCCGATTTGGATATCTGCCAGAAATACCAGGCCTATGCCTGATACAAGTAACAACCCACCCAGGGAGTGGTTTGCCCCTGAGGGAGATCCCCTTGTCTTTCCTCTTCCAGAAATGGAGATCCAGAGGCAGGTGATGATGTGGACGCTACTCTTCGCTGTGATCCTGAAGTGCCCAGCCCAGTGATGGGGGATTCGATGACCCAAACGTGATCATCAAAACACTTTGGGAGGACCTGAAAAAGATGAAGAGAACTCCAAGAAAGCCCCTTTTGGACAGGCCTTAATGGACTCTTGCCCTACCTCCCCCCTCTTCTTGGACTGCTTCTTGCCCTGCTTTTAATCCTTGCTATTGACCCATGCATAATGAATAGCCTTATACAGTTTGTACAACAGTGCATAGAGGCAATAAGGGTGAGACAGGTTGAGGTTCATTAGCAGAGGCTGGTAGCCACAGAGGCCTACGATCCCCTAAACTGAGGAAGCACCCCTGGTATTCTCCACATTGCCAATGACGGGTAAGATTCTGGATGGACCAGAACAACCTAAGACAGGCGGTGGAGAAGGCTCACCACGCTCCCATAATTACAAGTCACATGATACGCCAAGACGGGTAAAGCACCTGGCATCCTGTACCAACCTAAGACAGGGCCAATGGCAAGCTGCCTGGGTTACCAATGACGGGTAAGGGCAAGGATGGCTGGGGGCAACCTAAGACAGGGACTGCGTGTTAAAACAAAAAGGAGGAGTTGTGGGGGAAGCTGAATCCAGAGAGGCCTACAGGAAACTTCCTGAGCCTGCCTCAAATTTGAAAACCTGTCTTTTCTGAAACTTAAAGTTTCAAATCCCTGGTGGCAAATGCCCCAGCCCCAGGGCACTTTTGCCTAAGGATCATTAAGGTGGTATAATAGGAGTGGCTAAGACCCTTTTGCATCACAGCACCCCATCCCTTCCTCATCCACTCTGTACCTCAGCTATATATGCACCTCCCTTTTACAATAAAGTGAGACCCTGCTTCCACTGGGCTCCACACCGCGCCTGATTGTCCCCCGGGTTTGGGGAAGGCTGAGTGGCAGGTGGTGCACTTCCCCTCCTTGGTCAAGACAAGCTGCGGGCAGCCTGCCTAATTCTCCAGCGGTGGCAAGGAACAGTCACCGCAGGGAAAGCGGAGCTTCAGAGAGAAACGGCTTCCTTCAGGTCACTCAGCCAGGAACCATCCTCACTGGGATCTGAACTCAGACCTGTTTGCAAACAGGGCCCGAGGACTTCGTCACGACCTGCTCACCTGTGTTCCTCATTGCAGGAGCCCTTGTGCCTGGATCCGAGGCCTTGTTCCTAGGTCAAGTTGGCTGAGTGGCCCGTGAGCCATACCTGCCCGGGGCTGCAGAATGCAGGGACCCGCCGTGAGCTGAGCTGGGAGCCCGGCCTGTGTCAGCTCCTGCGTGCTTTCTGCTGCTCTAGAGAGTAGGCAGTGCCCTAATGCCCACTGTGCAGGAGAGAGAGTCGAGGTACCGAGAGCTGAAGTGCCTGCGCATGCCCAGGTTGCAAGGGGCCCCAGGAGCTGTGGACTCCTTGCCCAAGCAGAGCACCCTCAGCAGCCACAGACCCTTACCTTTCCATTTGAGCCCACACCTTTCCAGATGCAGAAATACACCAGGACCCAGGCGATGGCCAGGATGATGGCCAGCGGCCAGTGGGTCTGGCCGGGCTTGTCCAGTCCGTCGGTTATCTGACTCATGTTGCGCCTGCTCAGAGAGGAGGGAGGAGGATGTCACGAGGGCTGCTGGGACTTGGGGGAGCCTGGGGCATGGGCAGGGATATGGTCTACCCCGGGGATCATGATGGTACCAGGGGCAATGACTCAAGGAGAGCAGGGGCTGCAGCTGCCTCTGTTGCTGCTCACGGCTGCCCCACCTCTGCTCTGCCCTGCGCCAGCCCAGGAGCCCTCTGGGTGCAGGTGCCCTGCATGGTCCTGCCACAGACAGCTCTCAAGGAAAGACACATGGACCCCTCCATGAGGGGCCCCATGACATGCACTACACCCCCACAGGGCCCCACAATATACAATAACACTCCTCCCCAGGGCCCCACCATCATACACTGACACTCCCCCCCAGGGCCCCCACATCATACACTGACACTCCTCCCCAGGTTCCCATCATCATACACTGACACTATTCCCCAGGGCCCCCACCATCAGACAATAACACTTCTCTCCAGGGCCTCACCATCACACACTGACACTACCCTCCCCAGGGCCCCCATCATCATACACTGACACTCCTCCCCAGGGCCCCACATAATACACTGACACTCCCCCACAAGTCCCCACCATCACACACTGACACTCCCCCTCAGGGCCCCACCATCATACAATAACATTCCTCCCAAGGGCCCCACCATCATACACTGACACTCCCCCTCAGGGCCTCACCATCATACACTGACACTCCCCCTCAGATACCCACCATCATATAATGACTCCCCCCCCCAGGACCCCACCATCATACACTGACACTACACCCCCAGGGCCCCACCATCATATAATGATCCCCCCCCAGGACCCTACCATCATATGCTGACTCCCCCAAGCCAGGGTCCCACCATCATACACTGATACTACACCCCCAGGGCCCCACCATCATACACTGATACTTTTCCCCGAGGGCCTACCATCATACACTGACACTGCCCCCCAGGGCCCAATCACCATTCAGTGACACTTGGCCACAGGGCACCACCATCATACACTGACACTCCCCCGTAGGGGCCCACCATCATACAATAACAGTCCTCCCAAGGGCTCCACATCATACACTGACACTTCCCCCCAGGGTCCCAATATCATACACTGACACTCCCCCCAGGACCCACCATCATACAATAACACCCCCAGGGTCCCACATCACACACTGACAATCCTCTCCCAGGGCCTCAACATCATACACTGACACTATCATACAGTGACACTCCTACTCAGGGCCCCAAGATCATACACTGACACTCCCCCCAGGGACCCACATGCATATATTGACATCCCCCCACCCAGGGCCATACATCATTTATGAACTCTCCCCCCAGGGGCCCACCATCATACACTGACACTCCCCCTCAGCTCCACACCATCATACACTGACACTCCTCTCCAGGGCCTCACATCATAAACTGACACTCCCCCCCAGGGCCCCACCATCATACACTGACACTCCTCTCCAGGGCCTCACATCATAAACTGACACTCCCCCCCAGGGCCCCACCATCATACACTGACACTCCTCTCCAGGGCCTCACATCATAAACTGACACTCACCCCCAGGGCCCCACCATCATACACTGACACTCCCCCCCAGGGCCCCACCATCCTACCATAACACTCCTCCCCAGGGCCCCACCATCATACACTGACACTCCCCCCAGGGCCCTACACCATCATACACTGACACTCCCCCCCAGCTCTGCACCATCATACACTGACACTCCCCCCAGGGTTGCCACCTTCATACACTGACACCTCTCCCGAGGGCCCCCACCATTATATACTGATATTCCCCCCCAGGGCCCCACCATCCTACCATAACACTCCTCCCCAGGGCCCCACCATCATACACTGACACTCCCCCTCAGGGCTCTACATCATCCTTTTTTTTTTTTGGCACCACACTATTTATTCCAAACTTCAAATATATAAAGAGGTGATGACATCTGATGCCAAACCATGCCAGTAATAATAAAGCAACAGAAAAATAAGTAAGAACAAAAAGAAAATGATTTAACAAAACAACTATTTCACATTTCACAGCGGTGCTCTGACAGCACTGGCAAGTATTTCCAGCCAACTGCTTCCAACAACAGGGATCTGAACAAACCCCTGATCTTAGTGAAGGTGCCACTGCATTTGCCCCCGGGAGTTTATATTCCAATCCCAAGTCACTACACGTCACACTGTTCCATGCAGCAGACTTTGTAAACCTCATCTTCAGAAGTAACTGCATTGTGCATGATTACAATGAGAACAAACTAAAAACACAAGAGAGTGGCAGAGAAGTAAACCAAGCATCCTGTATGGCATCAGGAAATCACTGCTGGCCAGGTCCTTCATGTGACTGGCTTCAAGAAAAGCTCTGATATTCATTTCTCAGCAAACCCAGCAAGCTCAAGTCAAAGGTTTTAAAGACAGTCTCCCCCTTCTTGCCCTATTCTTTTTTATTTATTTATTTTTTGGTAACTACATCATACTTTGAAACTCACCCCCAGGGCCCCACCATCCTACACTGACAGTGGATAAGACAGTTAATTTAGGTTGTGATTTTTGTGGCAAACCTCCCCATAAGTGATATTATGTCCTTCTCAGTACATTGGATCAGGAGATACATGATGTTGACTTGCTCTATCTTTGGAGATGTTAATTTCATAATTTCTTAAGCTGATATCTACCATATTTCTCTACTGTAAAGTTGGTTGTTGCCTATTTATAATAAATTGTGGTGAGATGCTTTGAAACTGTAATTAAATTATTGGAAAATTTTATCCACCCATTTTAATTTTATTGATAATTATTGTCTGGCTCTGTTATTACTAGGATGTTTTCTAAATGGCTGTTTTTACAATTGTCATTAATTTTTTGCATTAATTAGTTGTTATTTTAATTTTATTTTTTAAAAGATTGATTTACTTTATCCAAAAGTTACAGTTACAGAGAGAGAGGGGGAGAGTAAGAGGAGTTTTCCAACTGCTGGTTCACTCTTCAAATGGCCACAAAAGCCAGGGCTGAGTGAGGCCATAAACAGAAGCCAGGAGCCTCATCTGGGTCTGTTACATGAGTGCAGGGGCCCATGTACATGGCCATTCCACTGCATTCTCAGGCACATCACTAGGGAGCTTGATTAGAAGTGGAGCAGCCAAGATTCCAATCTGTACCCATATGGGATGCTGGCATTGCAGGCAGCAGTTTAACCTGATTACAGTCGTAGTCTTACACTTTGACTATGACCTTGTCTGAATAAGATCGAAGTTGGTGAACTCAAAAGGCTTCCATAGCCTTGGAAACTCATGACTAGAGCCTAGGGAGAATACTGATGCCATAAACAAGAGTGTCAAATTGTTAAGTCAACAACAGGAATCACTGTGTACTTACTCCTCATGTGGGATCTCTGTCCTTAATGTGTTGTCCAAGGTGAATTAATGCTATAACTAGTACTGAAACAGTATTTTACACTTTATGTTCTGTGTGGGTGCAAGCTGATGAAGTCTTTACTTAATATATACTAAATTGCTCTTCTGTATATAGAGATAATTGAAAATGAATCTTGATGTGAATGGAATGGGAGAGGGAGTGGGAGATGGGAGGGGTGCGAATGGGAGGGAAATTATGGGGGTGGGGAAGCCATTGTAATCCATAAACTGTACTTTGGAAATTTATATTTACTAAATAAAAGTTAAAAAATAAAAGTGTTCCTTCTCCTCCAACTATTTATTCACTTTTATAACAATAGAAGCTCATAGAATTTTATTATACTCAACAAATTAAAATGTGCTGCTATTTAAATACTCAACTCCTGTATTTGACCAGTGGGAGCCATTCAGGCTGGTTTCTGTATCCTTTTGAATTCTCCATTAATCTAATCATTTCCTTATTTACTGGCATTATTAAATGTTCCAATGTCATTTCTAAATACTAGTCTTTTTCTTCCAGTCTGGAAGAAACCATTGCACTGTAAACCTGTTTCCTTGCAATGAAGAATACCCAGAAAATAAGATGTAGGTGAGAGGTTTACAGCACTTACTTTAGTCTAATCATATTTTAGTCTTAATCTTATGATTCCTTCAATTCTAGAATATATAAACATGTAGTTTTAGGATGTTAATCCATACTGCTGTAGAAATCAAACATAGTAGAACTCATTGTCTATTCATAGTTTTATCTGTCTTTATACTGAGGTATCATAATCACAATGAAAATAACTGCCCTGTAGTATGTCTTGAAATCTATGCTGTGATGCCTCTGGCTTTGTTTTTGTTGTATAAGATTGCTTTAGCTATTTGGGTACTCCTGCGTTTCCATATGAATGTCAGCATCATTTTTAAATGATTTATTTATCTGAAAGAATGATAGGCAGAGAGAGAGAGAGAGAGAGAGAGAGAGAGAGAGAGAGAGAGAGGTCCTCCATCCACTATCCCATTCCCCAGATGGCTGCAGTGGCCAGCACTATGCTGATCCAAAGCCAGGATGCAGGAGCCTCCTTCGAGTTTCCCATGTTGGTGTAGGGGCCCAAGGACCTGGGCCATCCTCCACTGCTTTCCCAGGCCACAGCAGAGAGCTGGACCAGAAGTGGAGCAGCCTGGACCCAAAACTGAGCCTGCATGAGAAGCCAGCACTACAGACCAGGGCTTTAACCTGCTGCACCACAGTGCCAGCCCCAGCACCATTTGTTCTTTATCTGAGAATTTTCTTTGTATTTTGATTGATATCCCACTGAACCTGTAAATTGCTTTCAGAAGTAAGGGCATTTTGATGATATTGATTCTTCCAATCCAGGAACATGGAACATTTTTCCATTTTTTGTGTATTCTTCCATTTTCTTCTTTAATGTTTTGTAATTCTCATCATAGAGATCTTTGACATTCTTGGGGCACACTTGTTTTACATTTTCTTTATTTCTGAAGACTTATAATTGGCCTATCACTTTAAAATTCCCAAGCACTAGATTGAGACATTGTTATCTTAGGTTTCAGACCATCAACTGATAACTGGATAAAGAAAATGTGATACACACAGACACACACACACACACAAATATGGAATACTACTCAGCCAAAAAAAGGAATGAAATTCTGACTTTTGCAGCAAAATGGTTGCAACTGGAAATCATTATGCTTAGTGAAATAAGCCAGTCCAAAAAAGACAAATTTCATATTTTTTTCTGATATGTGTCAGTTAACATAGAATACAAAAAAGGTACAAAAATGAAACTGACATCTTGGTATACAATTATTGTTTTTATCACTTTTATACTCCTGTGGATCTTTAGTCTTTCTACTTTTTTACTTGTTGAATAATAAAGTTAGTAATGAATAAAGCCTGTGATTAAAGAGGGGAATTAACTTTTGTCTTTGAAAAAATTAAAGAAAAAAGGAAAGAAAGGAATGAATGGGGGGGGGAAGTATGGTTATCATCAGATTTGTAGCTATGAAATACATGAAACGTCTCTTTATATTAATAAATTTTTTTTGAATTAAACTGCATAGGATATCCATGACTTAGGAGACTGCAAATTTTCTGCATTTTTAAAGGTGTTTAAAGACTATTTATCTATATCCATTATAGCTCTTTGTGATTCTATTTCCACTTCTTCTGAAATTTCCATTGATAAACACAATCATCAAAATACAATGTGTGTTGAAAGTCCTCGTGTCTATTTTTCATATTATATTTGAATTTGTTACTATTACCTGAGTACATTGTCAGTAGACTAACTCATGTCAGTTCTTGCACAGAAAACTTCAGACTACCTTAGTTTTCCTTATCAGTTTTAGGCCACCACTTCTCTAAATTCAGGTGTACAATCAAATATTATGGTCACAGTATCTGAGCACCATCTATGGCCAATTTCATCTCTCTCATTAGCAGATTGCATTTTAGCCTTATGGACAATATATTGAGCTCACTTTTTTTCAAAATATTCTAGTAGTCTAGACCAACTCCAGCTCTGTGAACCTGTGGGCATGATGACATAAATTTTCATTGTGAGATCATCATCAGCTCCGACATCTTATAAGCTGTCCTGGAAACCTTCAGATTCACAGTGCCTCCAAGCCGTCTTAGTCAAGGGTAACAATTCTCCACACATGTGTGTGTACACATATATGATTCTGGTATTTATAGAGCTCTGAATTATTACTTGATTATTCTAGTTTTCCAACTATTCAAATTATCTAATGTGGATCTAGATACTGGTACATGTACTGTCAATTATGTTGTTAAGTATCAGGATCTTGATGTGAACTTGGATCTCAGAATTATATTTAGTTGATAGTTTCTTTAATTTTAGAGGTTAGCAGAAAGGGGGATATAGACAGAGTATGTGCTACAATGTGGTGGGTCACTCCACATTGCTGTAATGACAAGGAACTGGATTATTATGGAACTCTGAAATATCCTTTTCTGATGTTGAATAAATTATATATATATATATATATACATATATATATGTATATAATTATTAAGCAAACAAAAGCCAATCCTAGAACTACACCTGTTGTGATTTTTCTTGGCTTTATATGGCAAGATTATTGAGATACACAAAATCTTGTTAATTTTCTTTTCCACTTTTATGTATAAAATTAATCAGAAGGGTTTTGGGCACATATTGTCACTCTCCATTTCAAGATGATATGTTTTTGCCTTTTTTCCAGTGGGTTATATGAGTCTAAATAAACCTTTTATTTGTTTATTGTTTTTTAAACTTTATTTTATTTATATGAAAGACATAGTTACCAAGAGAGTTAGAGACAGAGAGAGAGGTCTTCCATCCTCTGGCTCAATCCTCAAATGGTCACAGTGACCAGAGCTGAGCCAGGAGCTTCTTCCAGGTCTCCCACATGAGTGCAGGGGGTCCAAGGACTTGGGCCATCCTCTTCTGCTTTCCCAGGCCATAGCAGAGAGCTGGATCAGAAGTCGATCAGTTGGGACTTGAACCAGTGCCCATATGGGATGCTGGCACTGCAGGCTGGGGCTTTAACTCACTGTACCACAGAGCCAGCCCCTGTTGATATTTTTACAGTATAGCTGTAGATGCCAGTATCTTTCATTTAAGAGATTTTTTTGGTAACTGGCATGATATTTTCTTTACTTACTGTTGATTTTTTCTGTTATTTCTTGTTTTGTGTACATCTAATGCATAGTGCTTCACCCAATTCTCTTGTGTTTGTCATGGTATTATTGCTCCTACATTGTTGTTTACCACTATTTCCAGTCATCAGAATATAGATTATATACTGACACGTACATTCCTTTTTAATTTTTATCTGTTATATTAAAAATAGATTTAATGTATTTCATATATACAGTTCTAAGAAGACAACCATACTTCCACCCTCCCTCCCTGTATCCCCTCTCTTTCTTTTACTTCTTTTTTTCTTTAACTTTTGCAATAACATACTCTCAATTTACTATATAATTACAAGTGTAATGCACCACTATCATAATTTTCAACAAATAAAAAGTAGAAAGATCACTGTTTCATTTCTATAATATGTATACATCAATGATGTGTAGTATAAGCCAATCTGAGTACACGGAACTACAGATAATCATGGTTACCTTTTATTGTTGGTTTAACAAATTCCATGAAAATTTTCTGGAAATAAAATAATTTATTGGACTCTTATCCAACAAATATCTTTACATCTGCTGATCACACTATAATTTAACCTATATTATCAGTCTCTCTCTCTCTCTCTCTCTCTCTCTCTATATATATATATATATATATATAACATATAATCAGTCAATTATGATCGCCAAAACATAGTATATATTATTAAATATGCATTATTTTAGATATCATTGTTTTAAAGCACTTGTGTGATCCATTTTTATCATTAATATCCTATTGTGAATCAGTCCTTCTATTATTAATCCCAGGCCTAACGTGGTTTTCCATTTGTGACATTGACCTGATGGAAATAATCTAAAGTGTCATTGCAACTATTTCATGTTCCCAGATTCTTTGAGTCATCTTAACCCATTCAATATTTCTCAGTTCTCAAGGGATACATTATTTTAATTTGGCTGGAATTCTATAGGATTATAAGTTGAATTGTCATTTTGAATTTTCAAAGTGTATCTATAAAAACAACTATCTTTGTTGATGATGTTCCTGGTAATTTCCAAGATCTTTGCTTTATTTCCATTCACATTTTCTCCTTATTTTGCACTTTAAATGTAATTGAATTAACTATTTTTCAACAAATATGTGCTTATCATTTTATTATTATAAAATAACAGTTCTATCAGTAATGACAGTATAATTTATACACTAATAAGCAAAAAGGTTTTAATCTTTACTTTCTATTTGTATTGCCAAATTACATCATCAAATCATAGTGTTTACCAATGCTAGCACTGTGAATGTGTGACCATGTTTGCTAGGTTTTTCATTTTGCTGTCAATTCACTCAAAATTCTGGAAGAAAATAAGCAATTTTTATCTTCAAAACTTCTCAGAGACATCTAAGGCCAAACTCTTTGACTGTTTCAAGGATGTTTTTCACACTTTATGGAATTTTTATGAGACTACATTCTTATTGATGTTGAAAATTTCAATAGCATAGTTCTTGGTGCTCATGTGGTTCCTTTAAGATCACTCTGGAAGGGGCAAGACCTGTTCTGGATTTTATCTCCTGCAAATCTTTATATGATTAGATCATATTTTATTGGCATTCATTGTTCCTGCCAAAATACTTTATATGACAATATCATTTTATCACAATTAAATATGTTATTGTCTTTGAATTCAATGGTATTACCCACATATAATTTCATTTTCTTAGTGTATCTTGATCCAGCATCAAGAGTCTGTAGATGTCTTCAATGACTTTTTCATTGTAAGATTACTAGCCTTCTGAAAAATGTCTAAGTTTTCTTGGAATCCTTCATGTATACAGTATCTCTGAATGTTCTGACACCAATGTACTTGTTCTTGCTATCAGAATCTCACTTTTTTTTTAAAGATTCATCAATTTATTTGAAGGTCACAGTTTCACAGAGAGAGGAGAGGCAGAGAGAAAGAGAGAGAGAGAGAGAGAGAGAGAGAGAGAGAGAGAGAGAGATTCTTTCATCCAATGGTTCACTCCCCAATTGGCTGCAATGGCCAGAGCTGTGCTGGTCCAAAGCCAGGAGCCAGGAGTTTTCTTCTGGGTCTCCCACGCAGGTGCAGGGGCCCAAGGACCTGGGCCATCCTCCACTGCTTTCCCAGGCCACAGCAGAGAGCTGGATCAGAAGAGGAGCAGCTGGGACTAGAACTGGCACCCATATGGGATGCTGACATCTCAAGCCAGGGCGTTAACCTGTTGTGCCACAGTGCTGGCCCCAGAATCTCACATTTTTGAAACCATTTTGTGATTTTTGGGAATTCCAAATTTATCACTGGTATTGAAATTTTTGATAGCACCAGTCAACACAAGAGAATCTTTCCATTAGGATTCTTCTATAAAGTAGCATTGTCTTAAGTTCCCATAATATGTAATGGTTTTTAAAAATAATTTCAAAGCACTTTTGACTACATTCTCTTATATTTGTTTTCCATTTGGTAATTACTCCTACAAAATGACTGAGTTCTACACAAAGTAATCACAATATATACAGTGATATAAATAATACTTTTTCTTTATTTTCACTTGATTTTACTACTGTCACCAGTGTATATCATGTTTCCTTTTTTTACAAGATTTATTTATTTTATTTGAAAGAGTTACACAGATAGAGGAGAGGCAGAGAGAGAGAGAGAGAGAGAGAGAGAGATTCTTTCATCCGATGGTTCACTCCCCAATTGGCCACAACGGCTGGAACTGCACCAATCTGAAGCCAGGAGCCAGGAGCTTCTTTCAGGTCTCCCATGTGGGTGCAGGGGCCCAAGGACTTGGACCATCTTCTGCTGCTTTCCCAGGCCATAGCAGAGAGCTGGATGGGAAGTGGAGCAGCCGGGACTCAAACCAGCATCCATATGGGATGCCTGCCCTTCAGGCCAGGGTGTTACCCTGCTGCCCCACAGCACTGGCCCCTCATCAGTTTCCTAATGTAAACAAATATGAAATTACAGATTTTTTTAATTGAGATATTATCAACTCAGTGAAAATGTTGAAGTTTTCCTGGATATTTTCATGGGCAAAATTTTTCAGGACCATTTGTATCCAGTATGTTCTTTCTCCCATTCAAATCCATTTCCTTTCACTGTTTCTGGATTCTGATGAGATTCAATTTAACATTGGTTTTGAAGTATCCCTGAGTGTCATTCTTTTGTCACATTTTTTCTTCATGTTAAGAAGTGATGTTTGCTTGTTTTTAAATCTCCAGTTTTATAATATTTATTCTTTAGTGCAATTTTAATTATTTCTCACCAAATTTCATTATACTGGCTTGATATCCTATTATTTATTATGACTCCAACAGAATACTGACAGTAATAACTATATATTACATGACAATGTGAAACTTTTTTTGCTTTTAGCTTTTTCTTATTTTTATTACTACCATGTGTGCATACCATCATTATCACAGTGTGTGCCAATCCCAGTAATGTGAATAGAGAAATATTGTTTTTTTTTTTCACTGGGAGATGATGAACTCAATGAAAATTCTGTAGTTTGTCCTGGTATTGTTCACAAACACAGTTGCTCAAAGATGTCTAGTTCTGAAGTAGTGATTAATCCTATGAAACTCATATAATTTTTACACTCTAAAGATTTTTATCATATGCTAAACTGACCGTTTTGTTTGAAAGTGTTCGTGAACTCTATCTAGATATTTTAACTATGTTTAATAATCTTCTGTTGAGTGCATGATTTTCTCTGGATTTAATTTCTTTCATTTTTCAATATTATGTTTAAATACATTTTTAAAAGTTTTATACATATTAGATCTTCCTTTATAACTACTTATCACTACTATTGTTACCATTTCACTTACAATTTACAGTATTCAAAATATTTTGCTATAACATAACATTACCATTTTATTTTTGTCATTCAAAAGAATACTATTTCCATGTCTATTATCAATATCCTAATGTCTGTCAATACTAGCATAGTGAAGCTCTGACCATCTTGGATGAACAATCCATGTGACATCCAAACTTGATGATATTTATGTACATTCTCCTGACGATGTACATATTCATATTTATTTTTATTACTTTTTTAAAATTTATATAGTGATACAAGGAGGTGGAGAAAGATACAGAGAGAGAGAGAGAAAAGTGAGAGACACAGATATTTTATCTAATGGTTTATCCCCAAATTGCTGCACCATCCAGGGCTGGGCAAGACCCAACCCAGTTGCCATGAAATTCAAGAAGCCTCCCATGTGGGTGGTGGCAGGCACTCAAGAACATTAGCTAACATCTGCTCCCTCCCAAGAACATTAGAAATGACCTGTATCTAAAGCTGTGTAGCTAGGACTCAAATGGTCACTCTGATATGGGATGTAGCCATTGTAGATAGTAGCTTACCCCACTGAATTGGGACACCTACACTGTATACAATTTCTCAGATCAATGCAACCCTTAACTTTTTCTCTTTTTAAAGATTTATTTATTTATTTATTTGAAAGGTAGAGTTGAGAGAGAGAATCTTCCATCCACTGGTTTACTCCTCCTATGTCTGCAGCTGTAGGAGCTGGGCCAGTCCAAAGTCAGGAGCCATGAGCTTCTTTCAGGTCTGCCACATGGGTGGAGGGGCCTAAACACTTGGGCCATCCTTTGCTGCTTTCCCAGACCATTAGCAGGGAGCTTTATTGGAAGTGGAGCAGCCAGGACTTGAACCAGTACCCATATGGAATGTTGGTGCTGCAGGCGTAAGCTTCACCTTCTATGCCATACACTAGTCCCAACCCTCCTCCCTTTCAAGATGATGTGTTCTTTACCTTTTCTGTAGTTGAATTTCATGGTAAATCCTTATATTGTGAAATCAGCAAGTATAGTTGTTGGCGCACATATTTTTTCTTAAATATTATCCTAATAAATGCCCTGATGTTTACTTGATTTAACTATTTTAGCCTTTTTGTAATTATCTAATTATTATTCTTCAATTGTAATGGAACATAAATTGCTTTTATTGGCTCTTAATCTACCATTGCTCCTACATCAATGCTCAGCACTACTTCCAGTAATTAGCATATAATTTGTAACAGCTGTATTCGTTTTGTTTTATTTATTATTATCACCCATATGAATCATCAATATCATAGTGAAAGCAAATTACGACAATATGATATCACCAACAAAATGAAAATTTCTGTTTCCTTAACAATTTTATGTACACAGCTTTTAAAATCTTGTCCAGTATAATCATTTTCACATTCCAGGTCATATATTTTTAAGTCTTTCTTTAGTTCTGATAACCCACAAATTATCCTATTGTTTTGAACTCAGTGATGTAGTGCTGCTTACAAGTATGCTTCCTTCAAGATTTATTGGATATACTGCATGCTTTCACTTTATGTTTCATTCATTTCTGTTTTCCCTTGAATTTTGATGTGAATGTAATTAAATTTTTCACCAAATAGTCATTATAACTAACTGGTTGTCAGTTTCTCAATGCTTCCACCTATAAATTGAGTTTTTACTTACAATAAACAATATATATTAACAACTGCAACCCTTTTGTATGTTTAGGTTTATCTTTGAATTTATTTCCAACAGATGTGTACATCATATATATTCTGTCAGCCATTCCACCCACTGTGCACCTCAGGACATCTTGCTCACATTTTTTTTTAACTTTTATTTAATGAATATAAATTTCCAAAGTACAGCTTATGTGTTACAATGACTTCCCCCCTCCCATAACTTCCCTCCCACCCACAACCCTCCCCTTTCCTGCTCCCTCTCCCCTTCGATTCACATCAAGATTCATTTTCAATTCTCTTTATATACAGAAGATCAGTTTAGTATATATTAGGTAAAGATTTCAACAGTTTGCCCCATATAGCAACACATAGTGAAAAAACTACCATTGGAGTACTAGTTATAGCATCACTTCACCTTAGACAACACATTAAGGACAAATCCCACATGGGGTGTAAGTACACAGTGTACAGCACATAAAAGACAGAGATCCCACATAATATTTTTTTAAAATTAATTTTCTATGCCATTTCCAATTTAACACCAGGTTGTTTTTTTTTTCATTTCCAATTATCTTTATATACAGAAGATCAATTCAGTATATAATTAGTAAAGACCTCATCAGTTTGTACCCACACAGAAACACAAAGTATAAAAATACTGTTTCAGTACTAGTTATAGCATCACTTCACCTTAGACAACACATTAAGGACAGATCCCACATGGGGTGTAAGTACACAGTGACTCCTGTTGCTGACTTAACAATTTGACACTCCTGTTCATGCTCACATTTTAATTGTGAGACCACTGACACTAAATCTCTCCTAGCCACTGAATTACACACATTGCTCAGAACCAGCATAGCCTAATGGAACAATGTTCTCATTATTGGCTGTATATGTTTTGTTTATTCCTGAATTCTATATAACAGTGCCTTCCATTATTACATTTTAAAGAGTATCTCTAGGAGCTAGTGTTTTGGCATAGCAAGTAAAGCTGCAAATTGCAGCACTGGCATCTCTTATGGGCACCAATTTATCACCCAAGTGCCCCACTCCTGGTATAGCTCCCTGAAATTGGCCTGGGAAAGCACAAGATGATGGTCCAGCTCTCTGGGCCCTGCCACCCACGTGAAAGATCTGGAAGAAGCTCCTGGAATTGGCTGGGACCAGTGCTGGCCATTGTGTCCACCTAGGGGTTTAACAAGCAGCTAGAAATTCTCTCTCTCTCCTTCCCCCTCTGTAACTCCTTCAAAATAAATAACTAAATCTTGAAAAAATAAAGAGTATCTCTAGATATAATTACTTTTCCTTGAAAAATTTCCTAATTATTACCATGATCTTTATTTTAAATACATATGGGGGCCAGCACTATGGGGCAATGGGTTAAAGCCCCAGCCTGCAGCACTGGTATCCCAGATGGGTGCCAGTTCAAGTTCCAGCTGCTCCACTTCTAATCCAACTCTCTGCTATGGCCTGGGAAAGCAGTAGAAGGTGGCCCATGTCTTTGGGCCTCTGCATCCATGTGGGAGACCCGGATGAAGCACCTGGCTTCAGATCAGCACAGCTCTGGCTGTGGTGGTCATTTGGGAAGTGAACCAATGGGTGGAAGACATTTCTGTCTCTGGCTCTACCTCTCTCTGTTAACTCTTTCAAATAAATAAAATAAATCTTTAAAAATACATATGCTCTTTTCTTTTTTGTAATTGTAATATACTTTTTACCAAATTCCACTTTTTATATCTGCTTTTCATATTATTATTGTCCTTATCAAGTAATAAAGTCTATTTATGGAAATGCAATATCATTTTTGAGCACTGTATATCTTTTGTATATTTGTTCATCTCTGAATTTACTGCTACCACTTGGATATATAATCATTCATGATGTTTCAGATAAATGGATTGTCCTTCCTTGAATTATCGTCATTAAATTTTTAATTATCCATTTTAATGCAACTATAATGAACTTTTATTCACCAGATACATAAGCATGTTATTGTCATTAGAAGATTGCTCATATAATATTGCTCAGTACTAATTCTGGCAACCAAAATATAAATTACATTTTCTGTATTTGAATTTACTACTACCAGCAGTATATATCATAATTAACCTAGGTAAGACAATCCTAGCACTTAGAAACTTAGTCTATCTTGCTTGGCTTTTTCATTGTGGGATGAACAAACCAAAACTTTTGCTAAGGTTTCTTGGTGGCTTCCATATGTACCCCCCATGAGAACTGCCTTTTACCAATACAGTAAATCTATCTTTTTTTTTTTTTTTGACAGGCAGAGTGGACAGTGAGAGAGAGACAGAGAGAAAGGTCTTCCTTTGCCATTGGTTCACCCTCCAATGGCCGCCGCGGTAGGTGCGCTGCGGCCGGCGCACCGCGCTGATCCAATGGCAGGAGCCAGGTGCTTCTCCTGGTCTCCCGTGGGGTGCAGGGCCCAAGGACTTGGGCCATCCTCCACTGTACTCCCTGGCCACAGCAGAGAGCTGGCCTGGAAGAGGGGCAACCGGGACAGGATCGGTGCCCTGATCGGGACTAGAACCCAGTGTGCCAGCGCCGCAAGGTGGAGGATTAGCGTAGTGAGCTGTGGCGCCAGCTCTATCTTTTTTTTTTTTAAAGATTTATTTATTTATTTGAAAGAGTTACACAGAGAGTTGAGAGGCAGAGAGAGAGAGAGAGAGAGAGAGATAGATAGGTCTTCCATCGCTGGTTCACTCCCCAGATGGCCAAAACAGCCAGAGCTGCACCAATCCGAAGCGAGAAGCCAGGAGCCAGGAGCTTCTTCCCAGTCTCTCATGTGGGTGCAGGGGCCCAAGGACTTGGGCCATCTTCTACTGCTTTCCCAGGCCACAGCAGAGAGCTGGATCAGAAATGGAGCAGCTGGATCTTGAACTGGTGCCCATATTGGATGCCAGCCCTTCAGGCCAGGGTGTTAACCCACTGCGCCACAGCACCAACCCTATGCAAAATCTATCTTTTGAGTTGATACAGGTTTTAACTTTTCTGGTGGTCTAGAGGACTGTAAATAACTCTCTGGTTATTGATATTTTATAAAGTATACATTTAGATGCTCATGTATTTCATTAGTGATTTTAATAGTAAATGATATAAATGTTCATTGATTTTCCTAAATTTATTATTTTCTCAAATTTAAAGTGACAGGCCTTTTAGTTCACCAAATTACTTCATATCTGCTTCCCACCATATTTTTTCTCTTTTTTTAAATTTTTATTTTTTTGACAGGCTGAGTTAGACAGTGAGAGAGAGAGAGACAGAGATAAAGGTCTTCCTTTCCACTGGTTCACCCACCAAATGGCTGCTATGGACGCAAAATGTGCCGATCCGAGGCAGAAGCCAGGTGCTTCCTCCTGGTCTCCCATGCGGGTGCAGAGCCCAAGCACTTGGGCCATCCTCCATTATTTTTGCTCTTTAACCTATTGCTTTGTACTACTTCCAGTAATCAGTGTATAACTTATATGGTAACATGCATGCTATTATTTTGTTTAGATGTTCTTTTACTTGAGAATATCAATTTTATCCTTCACTTAGCCTATCTTGTAGAGAATCTCAGATTCTCCTGCTTGTAGGTTTCATTGTGACATTATAAAATCACTGAAAATTCTCTAAGTTTTATTGAAATATTCACATACACTTTTCCAGAATTGTCTCATGCTGCTTTACTCATTCTCCATTTCCAGGTGATACTTGTTCAGTATGAAGATAAGAGAAAAATAAATGAATACTTTTATATAAAGATATGGTAACTTTCCCATTAACTGTACAATATTTATTAAGAATACAAATATATATTGAGAATCCACACTATGTAAGACATTATACTAGGCTCTGAAGATACACAAAATTCCTCTTCTTATTAAGGTTAGAATCTAGTGGAGAAGAAATGAAAATAAAATTACAATTCTAAATTTAGGTAGTGGATTGAGATAACAGAGTTTAATGAAAGAATTAATTAGAATTAGAATTAGAATTAGAATTAGAATTAGGGAATTAGGTCAGCGCCACAGCTCACTTGGCTAATCTTCCACCTGCGGTGCCAGCACCCCAGGTTCTAGTCCCAGTTGGGGCACCAGATTCTGTTCCAGTTGCTCCTCTTCCAGTCCAGCTCTCTGCTGTGACCCGGGAAGGCAGTGGAGGATGGCCCAAGTGCTTGGGCCCTGCACCCGCATGGGAGACCAGGAGGAAGCACCTGGCTTCTGGCTTCAGATCGGTGCAGCACGCCAGCCATAGCAGACATTTGAGGAGTGAACCAACAGAAAGGAAGATCTTTCTCTCTGTCTCTCTCACTGTCTAACTCTGCCTGTCAAAAAAAAAAGAAGAATAATTAGAGAATTAATTAGAATTGAATTAGAGAATTCAATCTACAACAGACCCAGGGAAGATTTTCCTAAAGATAGGATAAGTAGACTGAAAAATAAAGGATAAGCACAAAGCAGTTAAGAAAAGGGAGATTATTTTAGCCAATCTATAACACATGCTGAAGCTCAAATGCAGTTTGCCTGTGACCAAGATAAAGTAAGGGCTGTTTATCTTACTACATGAAACAACAAAAAAACCTGCATTATACACATGGTTCATAATAACGGGCCTCAAGAAATGAAGCCAATACCGGAAAGACGGAAAAGAAATGAAGTAGGCCTCCCACACTCCACAGCTCCTTCTAGAGAGAGATTCTAGACCAAATCACAGGGGAGGGAACTGAGGCAGTGTCTCCCCGACTCCCTGAGCAGATGTGATGAAGCTGAGCATCTGGGAACACAAAGGCAGTCCCATATCACAGGGCAGCAAATGGGGGAGGAAAAGGCAGGAATGAGAAAGAACCAGGAACTGTGGAGGGCCATCTGAATTCTAATCCAAGTTATTTGCAGTGCATGCCCATCAGAAAACTCCCAAATACTGTGGGTGGGACATTACAGAAAATTGTGCCTGGCATTACAGGAAATTGTGCCTGGTGCCCATGTAGTGCTGCACTTAATCATCCATTCCTATCAGCCAGACTGAAAACTCCTTAGTCATGGGACAGTGAAAAGAACAATAATAAAAGTTTTTGCCTTAGGAGTAGGAGATTACTCGTAGGCTAAGCATGGTTGTGACCCACATAACAAATCATAAGACAAGACTGGAAAAGATGAACCTGTTTATAAGGAACTTAATTGCATCAAAAAATCAGTCTGGAAACAGGTAAGTGGAAGCATGAACATTTTTTTAATAACCTACAGTTGTAAATATATAATTTTTAATAACATACAGTTGTAAATATATAAATCACAGTGCCAGTGATTGTCACTATACTAGATGGAAATTAATATAAATTACACATCATAAAAATATGTGCATCTTTGAGACAGTGCTGAACTATGATAAAACTTCAAGTGACTAATATAAGCCCCCAAAATGGAGAGGAAAAATATCTGAAGGAAAATAGCATTTTTTTTCTAAATTTACTGAATTATAATCTTACACTGGCAGGAAGGGTGTAACAGGGTAAGGAGAAAATATTGTATTTTCATTATATATAATGTGCTATGGTGTTACTTCCAGGTAGAAGACTATAAGTAGAAATCTATGTTAATATTGGTAAAGCAGCTACTAAGGTATCAAAACAAAGGATTTTAATTAATAATTCCTCCAAAATAGAAATATAACTAAATCATAAAATAGTAGTTGGGGTTGGCGGTGTGACTCAGGGGGTTAAAGCCCTAACTTGCAGCACTGGCATCCCAAATGGTCATCAGTTCAAGTCCAAGCTGCTCTACTTCTGATCCAGTTCCCTGCTGATGGCCTGGGAAATCAGTAGAAGATGGCCCAAATGCTTGGGCTCCTGCTCACCTGTGTGGGAGACCCAGAAGAAGTTCCTGGCTCCTGGCCTCAGATCAGCTGAGTTCTAGCCATTGTAAGCATTTGGGGAGTGAACCAGTGGGTGGAAGATCTCTCTCTGTATCTACCTGTCTCTGTAACTGTCTTTCAAATAAATAAAAATAAATAAAATAGTCATCTAAAATAAAGCAAAATCGTGTAACAACATATGGAATTAAAAGAAAGCAGTATTGTGACAGATAAGTTGAATTACATAAACAATCATTTTAAAAGAAAGTGGTCCAAAATCTCAATGAAAAGTCAAATGATTAGACACTACAGAAAAAAGATGAATTATATACTTCCCATCAGATATGTACATTAAATGTAAAAACACAAATTCATTTAAAATGGAAAATATTTGCCACACTAACATTTGACAAATCAAAGCTGAGGAATATGAGTTTTGCAAGGTGTATTTAATAACTAAAACTACCATGAGCAATAAAAATGTCATTTCATATTTACAAGCAGTTCAATTAATCAAGACAATGCAATAATCCTAAAATTTTTACATCCAATAGACTTTGAAAATGCATGTTGTAAAATAAGATAAAGTATTTAAAATGAAAAAAAATGGCAAGTATCATCTGTTATCCCAGTATTTTTTATTCAGCAAATGACAGAATGAGTTGGAAGAAAATCTCCAAGAATATACAGGTGAAACCACCACTCTCAAGTATCCATAGAAGATTTACCAAAATAGATGTAGGCCATAAAACAAATATTAATTACAGGATAATATCAAAATGATAGTATACAAATTATGTTATATGACCACAAACCAAATCCAAAAGAACTATCACACTGAAGTATCAGGAAAACACTGAAGTTCCTAACAACTCAGTAGAACACATTTCTGTAAAACTAAGTCCAAGACTTAATGAAGACATTAGAAGGTATAAATGCTGAATGAAAAAACAACATAAGAGAATCTGTGTAATGAATCTTTAGAGACACTAAAGAAAAAAATAGCAGTAAATGTCTCTAAGGGGTTTTCAGAAGTTCTTTATAACAACATACCTTGGGGCCGGTGCTGTGGCATAGCGGGTAAAGGTGCAGCCTGCAGAGCCAGCATCCCATATAGGTGTCGGATCGAGTCCCAGCTGCTCCACTTCTGATCCAGCTCTCTGCTGTGGACAGGTGCTTGGGCCCCTGCACTATGTGGGAGGCTCCAAAGAAGCTCCTGTCTTCTCGATTCTGATCCGCACAGCTCCAGCTGTTGCAGACAATTGGGTAGTGAACCAGCGGATAGAAGACCTCTCTCTATCTCTCTATCTCTCTGCCTCTCCTTCTCTCTGTGTGCAACTCTTTCACTAAGTAAATAAATCTTTAAAAAAATCACATTGAAAAGAGAACTGAATTTTCTCTGAAATTTTTGAAGAATTGTCTCAAATCAATTACCTTGGTTTCCACCTAAGGAAACTAGAAAAAGAGCAAATTAAACCCCACTCAACAGGTAGAACACGAAGATAAACGTCTGCTGTGGTCTGATCAGAGCACTAAATGCTGACAGGTGGCCAAGAGGGAATGGGGTTATCACCGGGTGAGGCTGTGAGGTGGCCAGGCGCATTCATCAACCTCACAAGATAGATCCAGTGTGCGTCTTTTCATTTATCCACTTGAAGATTCTGGGAATGTCCATCCAGACACCAGACACCAGACCCCTGATGCACCCCAACTTGCCAGGGCCGTGATCTGAGACCCCCACTTCCGCATCCACTGTGAGTCCATTTCTGTGGTTTATAAACTACCAGGGCTGTAATAGCTCCCCAGAGCAGTCCAAATAAACTGCAGCATCAACGATAAGTTCAATGATGCGGTCCCGGAAGTGGCGCCCCAGCACGAAGAACAAGGTCAGCCCTGTGGGGACTGCAGCCCGGCCCTGGGTGGCTCCGGCGCCTGTGGTGAGGACGCCCCCTAGTGGTTGTGTCTCATGGGCTTGTGCACTGCAGAGTATAAAACAGAGACAGGAAGTCGGGGGCTCCCTTGTTCTATGGCGGAAGAATGAACCGCTTGAGATGCCCACACAGCGACTCGTTATGACCTGTACAGTGCTGGCTTTGAGGCCTCTGCCCCACGCATTTCTCGGGTCATCCCCTGGCTGCTGAGAATTCATCTCAGACACAGCCAAGGACGCCGACAGCACTGCACCGTGCAGCGCAGTCTGTCAGCGAGCTGGGCATCGCCATGAAGAATCTGCACCAGTGCTGCTCAGCCACGCATCCCATGGAAACGTGCCTGTCTGTCCCCATGCCCACACATGAGCCAGTGCATAGCCACTTTATTGTGAAACGTGAAAAAAGTCAATAAAACTTGAAAAACATAGGAAAAAAAAATAAGTGTAACAAAACCCTGTGTGGAAACTAATAAAGATAATTAACATCTATCCTATCTATTTAGGTTGGTCAGAATAAAACAAAAGACATATTATTATCATTATTATTATTTTTTTTTAATTTTTTTTTATTTTTGACAGGCAGAGTGGACAGTGAGAGAGAGAGACAGAGAGAAAGGTCTTCCTTTTTGCCGTTGGTTCACCCTCCAATGGCCGCTGTGGCCAGCACATCTCGCTGATCCGAAGCCAGGAGCCAGGGCTTCCTCCTGGTCTCCCATGCGGGTGCAGGGCCCAAGGACTTAGGCCATCCTCCACTGCCTTCCCAGGCCATAGCAGAGAGCTGGCCTGGAAGAGGGGCAACCGGGATAGAATCCGGAGCTCCAACTGGGACTAGAACCTGGTGTGCCGGCGCCGCAAGGCGGAGGATTAGCCTGTTAAGCCACGGTGCCGGCCCAAAAGACATATTATTAACAGAGAAAATTACCAATAAATAAATAAGTCCTTTAAAAAAAAGAAAACAGATTTGAAAGGATACAAATGTTGTACATAGAGAAGATAATTCAGCCACAGTGCCAATGCAGAAGCAAACTGAAGCAATGGAACAGAACACATGCTGATGGCTGGCACCGTGGCTCACTAGGCTAATCCTCTGCCTGTGGTGCTGGCACCCCAGATTCTAGTCCTGGCCAGGGCGCCAGATTCTGTCCTGGTTGCTCCTCTTCCAGTCCAGCTCTCTGCTGTGGCCTGAGAAGGCAGTGGAGGATGGCCCAAGTGCTTGGGCTCTGCACCCACATGGGAGACCAGGAGAAGCACCTGGCTCTTGGCTTCAGATCAGCGAAGCACAGGCTGTAGCAGCCATTTTGGGGGTGAACCAATGGAAGGAAGACCTTTCTCTCTGTCTCTCACTGTCTAACTCTACCTGTCAAAACAAAAACAAAAACAAAAACAAAAACAAAACAACAACACACACACATGCTGAAAATCTAGAGTTAAAACACTTTAAGTGCAAAATATACTTGATAATATATGTTTATGCAGTGTAAATGTGTTTAAGAAAATCACCCCATAGCATTCTAAACTTAGACATGTTCTTACAAAATTACTGAACATATAAAGCAAAGGAAAATACTATGGTTATCTAGAAAGCTAGGCACTGATAAGAAAAATGAATGGTAATGAAGGGTTTCAAATTATCTGAAACTACAGGAAGAAAAATGTGAAAGCCTAAAACTCCTCTTACACAGATGTGCCTAATGAGAATCTTCTTAAAACTTCCACTTGACAAAGGCATTTACAAATTTTATTAATTTTTTCTGTAAGCTAAAAGCTATGTCTTTAACATGGTATCAAGGACACAAAGTTCTTAAGGATTAGGATTAATTTAATTTTTTATTTATTGAGAGAGAAAGAAAAGAGACAGAGAAGAAGACAGAGAGAGAAAGATTGAACTCCCATCTGCTGGTTGACTATCCAAATGGCCACAATGGCCAACACTGCCCAGGTCAAAACCAGGAATGTGCAACTCCACCCAGGATTCCCACATGGCTGGCAGAAGCCCAACCACATGGACCATCTGCTACCATCCCAGACACATTGCTAGGGAGTTGTAATGGAAGCACAGAATCTAGGATTCAAACGGGCACTTAGATATGCAATGCCTGCATTGCATGCAGTGGTATAAGCCAGGAGAAGACAACACCAGCCCCACATTATTTTAATTTTACATCTGGATCATTGAATGATCTTCTATGTCTGAAATTCTACAATAGAAAAATATTTATCTTTCAGATTATCCAGATCCAAACACTCATAGCATATTATTAGAGAACTGGGTGCCATATTTCTTAAAATGTCAGTGCCCTGAATGCCACCCTAGAAATAATGGTATTTAGGTACAAGACCACATTATGGTAATATAGGTGTAATTTTTATTAAACTACTTTCAATTTAAAAGATCCCTATTGCTGAAGCAAGAACCTAGGCTAAATAATTTTAATTCTTCTGGAAAAATCTGTGGTTTTTTTTGTTTAATTTTATTTATTTATTTGACAGAGTTAGACAGTGAAGGAGAGAGAGGAAAAAGGTCTTCCTTCCATTGGTTCACCCCCTAAATGGCCACTATGGCTGGAGCTACACCTATCTGAAGCCAGGAGCCAGGTGTTTCCTCCTGGTCTCCCACGTGGGTGCAGGGGCCCGAGCATGTGGGCCATCCTTCCTGCTCTCCAGGGCCACAATAGAGAACTGGACTGGAAGAGGAACAACCGGGACTAGAACCTAGTGCCCATATGGAATGCCGGTGCCGCAGGCGGAGGATTAACCAAGTGAGCCACGGCGCCGGACCCAAAATCTGTTTGTTTTTTTTTTTAATTTATATTTAAGGTATGCAAGCTTCATGTATTTCATATATACAGATTTTGGAACATATTTTAAGTCAATTGATACATTAATTCTGTCAGTTATTCATGAGGCCATTACCATGGCTTAAATTTCCAAACACAAGCCACCTCTCTCCCATTCACAATCTTTTCAGTAACTGTTATCCATAGTTTTCATTTTAAAATAAATGGTAAAAGCAGTAGGATGCATGAATACTCCTTAAAAATATAAACTATCAATTAGGAAAAGTGGCTTATAAGGCAAAAGCTCTAAACATGATAGGATAATTAATTTGTATTCTGTGAAAACTGTTAATCTTAGGATAATGGAAAGTTTTACTAACAGGATGTTTCCAATGTCAATAAATGCAAAATATTGTTTGCAAAGGTTAGACTTGTCTCTGAAGTTTGTTTTAAGGATTATAATGATGATTACAATGGAAAATATAGAAACTGGTTTTTAAGATTTTAAAATAATAATTTATGTATTAATACAATATATTTTTATATCAGTAAAACAGAAACATAGAAAAATTATGGAGGTCCATACAGAAAATGATACAAAGTGATTCCAGTTAAGAATACAGAACATCAAGCACCGGCATTGTGGCACTGTTGGTTAAGCTACTGCCTGTGATGATGGCATCCTCTATTGGAGCTGGTTTGGGTGCCTAATGCCTCACTCCTAATACAGCTTCCTGCTAATGTTAATTCTAATGCATCCAGCAGCAGAGGATGGCCCAAGTATGTGGGCCCCTGCCACCCCAATGGGAGACTCAGGTCGGGTTCCAGGCTCCTGGCTTCAGCCTGGGCCAACCAAAGCCATTGTGGTCATTGGAGCAATGAATCAGAAGTTGGAAGATCTCTCAATCTCTCTCACTCTGCTTCTCAAATAAAATGTATTGGTAACAAAAAAAAGGAAAAGCAACATCAAAAATTGTGAAAATTATTTCTGATCCTTCAAAAATATTTATTTGTAAGTCAGAGTTACACAGAGAGAGTGTCGGACCCTCACCAGCAAGGGTCCAACGCAGTCACAACGCAGTCACTGTTCATCAGTTCTCAAGGAACTTTCACTCTTTCTCGGTTCTCAAGGAACTTTACTCATGGGGACAGAAGGAAAATGAGGAGAGGAGAAAAGAGGAGGAGGGGGCGGCGGCGGCGGCCCGCCCAGATCCCAATGTCCTTTATATCCCAAGTCCCGTGGAGCACATGCTCCACAGCCAATAGCGGTTCTCTTCACGTGCAGTTTATGCTAATGACGTCCGATCAGATGAAAGGGCACGTATAGCCTCAGGTCGAAAGTTCATCTCTGGCATCTTTGCATGTTTCACCTGGTTCCTTCTGGTTGCTTATGCTGAGTACATTCTGTTTCATCTGTTTCACCTGGTTGTTTTCGTAGGCCTTGTGGTCCACCGATTGCTGTAAGCTATGTAGATACAAAAATGAGGAGGTTCCCACAGGTGGTCAGCCTGCGCTTCCCCACAGAGAGAGGGAGAAAAGTCTCCTATGCACTAGTTCACTCCCCAAAAGGCTGCAACAGCTGAGTCTGGGCCAGACTGAAGCCAGGAGCCAGGAGTTTCTTTCAGGTTGCCCAAGGGAGGTTGGGGCCCAAGGACCCAGACCATTTCCCCCTATGTTCCCAGGTACATCACCACACAGCTAAATGGGACTCAAACTGGCACCCATGTGGGATGCGGGCACTGCAGATGGTGACTTAACTTGCTGCATCAAGCACTTCCCCCTGTTTATTTTAGAGATGGAGCTGCAGAGAGAGAGAGAGAGATCTTACATTCTCTGGTTCAACCCCAAATGGCTGCAGTATCTGGGGTGGGGCGTGGTCAGCCAGAAGCCAGGAGCTAAGGGTTCCATCCTGGTCTCCCACAAGGGTGCAGGGTCTCAAGTACTTGTGTCATCCTCCGATGCTTTCCTGGGTGCATTAGCATCAGCTGGGTTGGATTTGGGGAGTGAACCACGGGATGGAATACTGTCTCTCTGTATCTCCCTTTCTCTGTAACTTGGCCTCTCATATAAATAAACTAATCCCAATTCATGTTAACTATTTAAACCAACTGAAAGGACTGGATTCCTCCCAAACCCAGCATGATCTTAATTATAAAAATAGAAAAGATACAAAGAAAATGAACTATAGACCAATATCTCTGATGAGAATAGATACAGAAATCCTCAACAAATTACTGTCCAATAGAATCCATCACCACATCAGAAAGATCACTCACCCAGACCAAGTGTGATTTATCCATCATATGCAGGGATTGTTTAATATGCACAAATCCATAAATGTGATACATCACATTAGCTAACTGAAGAATGAAGGCTGTATGTATGATTATCTGAATAGATGCAGAGAAAGCATTTGGTAAAACACAAAATCCTTTCATGATAAAATTTTAAGCAAACTGTGTATACAGGGAGCATTTCTCAACACAATCAAGATAATATATGACAAATCAACAGTCACCAGGATACTTTTGGGTGAAAAGTTGGAAGCATTTTCACTGAGATTCGGAACCAGACAAGGACGTCCACTTTCACCACTGCTGTTCAATACAATTCTGGAAGTTTTAGCCAGAGCCATTAGACAGAAAGAAAAGGTGTAAAATTGGGAAAGGAGGACATCAAATTATCCTTGTTTGTACATTATATGATCTGCTACATAGGGGAACGAAAAGAATCCACTAAGAGATTATTGGAATTCATAAGAGAAATTTGCAAAGTTACAGAATATAAAATCAACACACAAATATCAAAAGCTTTTATATACACAAACAATGTCACAGCTGAGAAAGAACTTGTAAAATCAGTCTCATTCACAATAGCCAGCCAAGTCTCGGGGCACCGGCTCAAGGCCGGGGACACCAGCTGGAGCCTGGAGCAGACCCAGGGCACAGGAAGGAGCCAGGCCGGGCTAGAGCTGCCCGTGGCCCGGCCCCCAAGTGCCCACTAGGACCGGGGTCGAGGGGAAGGAGGGAGACCCCTGTGCCTCACAACACCCACCGAGGAGGAGGCCGTGTACTGCTTCTATGACATTGAGGAGGCGCCCTCTTTGGCCGGGCCGCCCCCGCCGCGACCGTCCGCCATCCCGCGGGAAGGAGGCCCAGGACCCAGCCAAGGAGGCCGCTCTGGCCCAGGCGCCCCCCCCCCCAGCCCCGGCTGATCGCCGATGAGACCCCACCTTGCTACTCTCTGAGCTCCTCAGGCAGCTCGCTTAGCAAGCCGGAGCCCTGTGAGCGGCCGGCAAGCCACCTGGGAGGGCCGGAGCCCAGGGCCCCCCAGGCCCCACACCGGGGAGGCGGGCGCGACAGCTCCCCCAGGGCGCGCTCCGAGGTGCTCCTGTGCGGCTGCATCAGCTCAGCCATGCCCAGGAGCCGGCCCCTGGCCTCTGGCCCCCGGCGCCGCAAGGCCGGGGCTGCCGGGCAGGAGGAGCGGCCGGCGGAGGCGCCCCGGGACTGCGGCGAGAAGGCGGCTGGCTCAGACCGGGCCTCCGACCTGGACAGCGTCGAGTGGCCCGCCATCCAGGAGGGCGCCAACTCCAACGTCACGTGGCTGCACCCCCCGCGAGGCCTCCTCTGAGTCCGACTCGCTCCTGTCCCTGGGGTCTGCTCTGTCCACGGCCCCTCCCTGCAGCTATTCAAGCGCAGGAGCAGGCGCCAGCCTGGGGCCGGGGTCGGGGCCGGCAGTGCCTGGCAGCCGGAGAAATGTAGCCTAGCCTCAGCCAAGAGCGGCGCGAGCCCCGGTGCCCCTGGCGGCCCTCAGAAGGCAGCGGCGGGGGTGCTGGCCATTCTCCGAGGGCGAACAGTGATCTAGGAACCCAGCCCGGCCACCCGGCCCCAGCCCAAAGCTGTCCCTGGCCCCTAGGCCACACCGAGGAAGGCCGTGGAGCACCCCCCAGCCAGGCACAGCCAGCAGCCGCAGACAAGGGGCCAGCGCCCGGGGAGCAGCGCTCTCGGAGCCTGCACCAGCTGGGCAGGAGCTCGGAGCTGGCGTCGCTGAGCATCCCCCCAGGAGCGCCACCCCCCTGCTCCTCTGGCCAAGACCCCTTCTTCAAGCTCCTCCCAGACCTTGCCCGCCTGTCAGCCTCTGCCCAGGAAGTCGACCCCGGCCACCCCAGCTGCAGGGTCTCTGCCCGGCCGGCATCCCCCTGCGTGCCCAAGACGCCGGCGCAGCCAAGCAGCACAAGACCCAGAAGTCGCCCGTCCGGACCCCGTTCATGCAGAGGCTGGTCAGGCCCGGGCCGCCGCCGCTGGCCAGGCCCACCCCGGAGCCCAGCCCCAGAGGCCGCGAGGGGGCAGCGGGGGCGTGTGGGGGCCGACTGGGCCTGGTGCGTGTGGCATCCGCCCGCTCCAGCGGCAGCGAGTCCTCGGACCGCTCGGGCTTCCGGCACCAACTGACCTTCATCAAGGAGTCTCCCTGCTTGCTGCGTTGCCGGCGCATGGACATGTCCTCCGCCGCCTCTGCCTCCACCTCCCAGTGTGCGTCGCCCCGCCGCGGCCGGCCCGCGCTCCCCACCGTCTTCCTCTGCTCTTCGCACTGCGATGAGCTGAGGGCGGCCCCCCGGCAGCAGCCGACCAGGCCAGGGTCCAGTCCCGGCCTCGGCCAGCGTGCGACCCGGCGCACCAGCTCAGAGAGCACATCACTCGGCCGGAGACGGTCAAGCGCTACTTCTCCCTGCCCCACATCAGCGTGGCCCACAGGCCCGACAGCGGGCCTTGGGAGCCCCCTCAGCGCACGCCCTGCCACTGCCCAGGGTGGTCGCGCCAGGCACGACGTGGCGGCGCATCTGGGACGAGGACGTCGCACACATCCTGCGAAGCACCCTGCCCGCCTAGGCCCTGCCGCTCCGGGGCGCCTCGTCCGAGGAGGACCCCGCCGGCCCCCCGCCGCGGAAGACCAGTGACGCTGTGGTGCAGACGGAAGAGGTGGCCCAGCCCAAGACCAACGCCAGCACGTCCCCAAGCCTGGAGAGCAGGGAGCAGCCCCCCGCCCCAACCGGCTCCCAGGCCCCAACCGGCAGCGATGTGGATGGGCCTGTCCCAGCCAAGGGCCCTGCCCCCGTGCCCTTCGCCCATGAGGGCTTGAGTATCGCCATGGGGGGCTTCCCTGCCAACCGGCACGGTTCCCCGAGCCGCGCAGCGCACGTCTCGCCATTCAACTACGTGCCCAGGGCCACCATGGACTCTGCCAAGGAGAAGGCCCCAGTCCCTGCACCCGCTGGCCTCCTGGAGAACAGCCTGGCGGATGCTGTGCAGATGCGCCTAGCAGGCCAGCTCACCGCGGCCTCACCTCGCCAAGGCCTCCTCGCAGAAGGGAATGGGATGCAAGTGCCCGCCCTAGAGGCAACCCTAGGGGAGCCACTGCTGGAACCCCAAGGTTCACCCGGCCTAGGGGAGGGAGCAGGTTCAGGAGGCGGGCTGGGGCTGTCGCCACTGAGCAAAACTGGAGCCTGTAATTACTACTCCTGCTAATTCCTTAATGAGGGCTCCGCCAGTTGGTTTCCACTCCCAGCCTCAGCTGGGGGAGCAGGGGTGTGGGCTGGATCCCAGACAGCACCCTGGGGTGTCCCGAGGGAAAGGTGGCAGGGAGGGGAGGGGGCCACCAGGCTACCCTGGTCTCCACCCTGTAGGGGAGGCTGCAGGCCAGCAGGCCTATGAGAGGGATGGGGTTCCTCGGGGGATTCTGGGGTCAGGCTAACTCTGCTGCCCTGGGACGCCACTGCCGAGGCACAGTGGGCAAGGCAGGCGTTGGAGGTGGCTCCTGGCTCTGTGCCTCCCTCCCAGCTTCCTCTGCATGGACCACGCAGACAGCACCAGGACCACAGGACTCCAGGGCCATCACGGCCTGGGGGCCGGAACCTCATCACACCCCAGGAGCCTGAACGCAGCAAGAGAGGGGACCCCGTGGCCCAGCCCACCTCCATGGAGGAGCGCCCTGCAGAGAGAGCCAGCGACCTCTTTCCTGCAGAATCCAGCTGGAGAAAGGGAACCTGCTGGTGGCCACTCAGCAGGGTTACCCCTGCACTCCATCCCCAGGGAGGGGGCTCCACCTGCTGTGTCCTGTCCTCCACACCCTTGGGCCTCAGCCAGACAGCTGCAGGCAGCAGCCTGAGCGGGCGCCCCTTTCAGGCCCCACCCATGCCACACAGCCAGGAGGAGCAGGGGTGGCCCCCAAGCTCCAGGGTGCGCCCCAGGTGCCACCACTTCCTTCTAGGCCACGGCTGCCAATCAGGAGGTCTGGGGAGCATGGGGCAGCTGGCCAGGAGATGACCAGCAGTGGGGGCGAGGCAGTGCCCGAGGCCTCTGCACACATGGACTGCTGGCTGTCCCCAGGCCTGGGGCTCGGGGCTGCTCCCGGAGTGGTGAGGGGAGATGCAGGCACAGCTCACCCCGCCCAGCATGGGGAGACTGCAGAGTGACCTTTGGACAATGGAGCTGAGGTGGGGCTGCAGGCCCTGTCCTGGGGACTGGGTCTTGCCGGACCCTGACCCTGGACACCAGTACCCGCCCCCCCCAGCCATTCCCAGGGCCACTGAGGATGGGCGGCCTTCCCACTGCCCATCTGCCTGTTCCCCACGCCCTGCAGTGTCTGTCCCACGAGTACATAGCGCGCTGCCTGCCAGCACCCCATGTAAAGCTGCTGGCTGGCGGAAGGACCACGCCCAATGCATCCATGTCGAACAACATTAATAAACGGAGCTGTCCAGTTGCTCCTGCTGCATGGGCAGGGGTGGGGGTGGGCCTCCCACACCGGCCATGAGCAGGGAAGCCAGGGGTCCCTGCTGGCCCAGAAAGACTGTCCCACTGGGGCATCTCTGTCCAGCTCCGTCCTTGGCTGTGGCCCAGGCTCTGTCAGGCCTGACAGTGCCGGGTGGGCTGGGGGATCTCTGCCCCAGCTGAGTGGCTGTGGCTGGGGTCTCTGAGGCTCAGGCAACAGAAGAGAAACTCCTTTGGCCCTGGGGCTTGGCCCTGCCACCTGGGATGCAGGGAGATGGGGGCCGGCCGGGGCCTCTGTCCCAAGGAGGGCGTCCAGGACCTGGCCCATGGCTGCTCCACAGTCCACTGCATCAGCCTCTCCCGCAGCGACAAAGAGGTGGATCCTGGGGCGGAGCCAAGATGGCAGATTGTGAGGACGTGCACCGATAGTCTGGGAAAATTTAGTTTCATAAAAGTGAAATTACTGTAGCCTCAGGAAAAGACTCAAGAAAAAAACTTCAGAGGAAACGCTTCTGGATCTAGTGGATGTGACACAGAGGACCTACAGGGAGCCCACCATGTGGAAGCCCAGCCGCGGGAGCCGAGCCACAGAATCTCGCCAGCGCGGGCTGGAGGTAAGACAAAAACTTCAGAAACCCGAGACATTGGTGGGGGAAGGCAGAGGCCTCTCTCTCCACTCCCCTAACAAGGCTGAGCAAAACAAAGAGCAAGAGCCATTGTACATATGTAAAGCAGCAACGAGTAAACAAACTCATTAACTTTGGGACTGGTCGAAACTTGAGAACATATTGAGGGCTGCATAAACTCTTTGTGTGGTCCCAGGGGTAGATCAAACGAATACTCACAGAGGCCAGATTTCAACTACCTTCAATTCCACTCAGCTGTGCGGAATTATTTCCCAACTGAGTCAAAAGAGAGAGAGAGAGAGCGAGAGATCCAGCAAGGAGCAAGGGAGAGAACAATCTGGGTGAGTCACTTTTTGCACAGACTTAAACCTGAAGAATCAAGCAGAGCTCTCTGGCCACACACATCACAGCGTCTAAGGATCCATCAAAGCAGACAGCCCACTTAGAGGCATAGTATAACGAGAAGAAAAACACCACAGCAAAAAAAAAAAAAAACAACAAAACAAAACATAAATTATCTCCAACATGCCAAAAAACAAATGTAGAAGCCGAGGTAACAAGAGCAATGAAGACACTATGATGCCCCCAAATGAACAAGACACACCAATGCAAGATTATGAAGATGAAGAGATAGAGGAAATGCAAGAAGCAGATCTCAAAAAATTGATAAGAACATTAAGAAGTTCTCAAAAACAAATTCTTGAACTACAGAAATCCTTAATGGACAAGATAGAAAATCTCTCTCATGAAAATGAAATATTAAGGAGGAATCAAAATGAAATGAAACAACGAGTAGAACATGAAACTGTGATAGTGACAAGAAACCATAATGAAATGAAGAACTCAATAGATCAAATAACAAACACATTAGAGAGCCTTAAAAACAGAATGGGTGAAGCAGAAGAGAGAATATCGGACTTAGAAGACAGAGAACAGGAAAGGAAACAGTCAAATCAAAGAAAAGAAGAAGAAATCAGAAATCTAAAAAATACTGTCAGGAATCTACAGGATACTGTTAAAAAAACCAACATTCGGGTTCTAGGAGTATGAATGCATGGAGAGGGAGAAAGGAATAGAAGGCCTTTTTAGTGAGATACTAGCAGAAAATTTCCCAGGTTTGGAGAAGGACAGAGACATCCTAGTACAGGAAGCTCACAGAACCCCTAATAAGCATGACCAAAAGAGATCCTCACCACAACACGTCATAATCAATCTCACCACAGTGAAACATAAAGAAAAGATCCTAAAATGTGCAAGAGAGAAATGCCAGATTACTCTCAGAGGATCTCCAATTAGACTCACAGCTGACTACTCATCAGAAACCCTACAAGCTAGGAGAGAATGGCGAGATATAGCCCAGGTACTAAGAGAGAAAAACTGCCAGCCCAGAATAGTATATCCTGCAAAGCTCTCATTTGTGAATGAAGGTGAAAGAAAGACCTTTCACAGCAAACAGAAATTGAAAGAATTTGTCGCCACTCATCCTGCCCTGCAAAAGATGCTTAAAGATGTGTTACACGCAGAAACACAGAAACTCGGTAACCAATATGAAAGAAGGTAAAGGAAGGAAACCTCACAGCAAAAGATCACAGGAATCTCAAACCATATATTAGAAAATATCTTTGGCAAATGAGAGGGCAAAGTTACTCCTTCTCAATAGTCACATTGAATGTTAATGGCCTGAACTGTCCAGTTAAAAGACACCGATTGGCTGATTGGGTTCTTGCTGCTTACAAGAAACTCATCTTTCCAACAATGATGCATACAGGCTGAGAGTGAAAGGCTGGAAAAAGATATACCATACCAACAGAAATGAAAAAAGAGCAGGCGTAGCCATCTTAATATCAGACAACATAATCTTTACCACAAAAACTGTTAGGAGAGACAAAGAGGGGCACTATATAATGATTAAGGGATCCATTCAACAGGAAGATATAATGATTATCAATGTATATGCACCTAATTACAGGGCACCAGCTTATTTAAAAGACTTGTTAAGGGACTTAAAGGGAGACTTAGACACCAATACAATAGTACTGGGGGACTTCAATACTCCACTCTCAGAGATAGACAGATCAACAGGACAGAAGATCAACAAGGAGACAGTAGATTTAAATGACACTATAGCCCAAATGGATCTAACAGATATCTACAGAACATTTTATCCTACATCTAAAGACTTTACATTCTTCTCAGCAGTACATGGAACCTTCTCTAGGATTGACCACATACTAGGCCATAAAGCAAGTCTCAGCAAATTCAAAAGAATTAGAATCATACCATGCAGCTTCTCAGAACACAAAGGAATGAAATTGGAAATTAGCAACTCAGGAATCCCTAGAGCACGTGCAAACACATGGAGATTGAACAACATGCTCCTGAATGAACAATGGGTCATAGAAGAAATTAAAAGAGAAATCAAAAATTTTCTGGAAGTAAATGAGGATAACAGCACAACATACCAAAACCTATGTGATACAACAAAAGCAGTGTAAAGAGGAAAGTTTATATCAATAGGTGCCTACATCAAGAAATTGGAAAGCCACCAAATAGATGGGCTTTCAAGTCATCTCAAGGATATAGAAAATCTGCAGCAAACCAAACCCAAACCCAGTAGGAGAAGAGAAATAATTAAAATCAAAGAAGAAATCAACAGGATTGAATCCAAAAAAAAATTACAAAAAATCAGCCAAACGAGGAGCTGTTTTTTTGAAAAAATAAATAAAATTGACACACCATTGGGTCAACTAACTAAAAAAAGAAGAGAAAAGACCCAAATCAATAGGATCAGAGATGAAAATGGAAACATAACAACAGACACCACAGAAATAAAAAGAATCATCAGAAATTACTACAAGGACTTGTATGCCAGCAAACAGGGAAATCTATCAGAAATGGACAGATTCTTGGACATATACAACCTACCTAAATTGAACCAGGAAGACATAGAAAACCTAAACAGACCCATAACTGACACAGAAATTGAAACAGTAATAAAGGCCCTCCCAACAAAGAAAAGCCCAGGACCAGATGGATTCATTGCTGAGTTCTACCAGACAATTAAAGAAGAACTAACTCCAATTCTTCTCAAACTATTCAGAACAATTGAAAAAGAGGGAATCCTCCCAAATTCTTTCTATGAAGCCAGCATCCCCTTAATTCCTAAGCCGGAAAAAGATGCAGCATTGAAAGAGAATTACAGACCAATATCCCTGATGAACATAGATGCAAAAATACTCAATAAAATTCTGGCCAGTAGAATGTAACAACACATCAGAAAGATCATCCACCTAGACCAAGTGGGATTTATCCCTGGTGCAGGGATGGTTCAACATTCGCAAAAGAATCAAAGTGATACACCACATTAACAGACTGCAGAAGAAAAACCATATGATTCTCTCAATAGACGCAGAGAAAGCATTTGATAAAATACAACACCCTTTCATGATGAAAACTCTAAGCAAACTGGGTATGGAAGGAACATTCCTCAACACAATCAAAGCAATATATGAAAAACCCACGGCCAACATCCTATTGAATGGGGACAAGTTGGAAGCATTTCCGCTGAGATCTGGTACCAGACAGGGATGCCCACTCTCACCACTGCTATTCAATATAGTTCTGGAAGTGTTAGCCAGAGCTATTAGGCAAGAAAAAGAAATTAAAGGGATACAAATTGGGAAGGAAGAACTCAAACTATCCCTCTTTGCAGATGATACGATTCTTTATTTAGGGGACCCAAAGAACTCTACTAAGAGACTGCTGGAACTCATCGAAGAGTTTGGCAAAGTAGCAGGATATAAAATCAATGCACAAAAATCAACAGCCTTTGAATACACAGGCAATGCCACGGCTAAGGAAGAACTTCTAAGATCAATCCCATTCACAATAGCTACAAAAACAATCAAATACCTTGGAATAAACTTAACCAAGGACATTAAAGATCTCTATGATGAAAACTACAAAACCTTAAAGAAAGAAATAGAAGAGGATACCAAAAAATGGAGAAATCTTCCATGCTCATGGATTGGAAGAATCAATATCATCAAAATGTCTATTCTCCCAAAAGCAATTTATACATTCAATGCAATACCAATCAAGATACCAAATACATTCTTCTCAGATCTGGAAAAAATGATGCTGAAATTCATATGGAGACACAGAAGACCTTGAATAGCCAAAGCAATCTTGTACAACAAAAGCAAAGCTGGAGGCGTCACAATACCAGATTTCAGGACATGCTACAGGGCAGTTGTTATCAAAACAGCATGGTACTGGTACAGAAGCAGATGGATAGACCAATGGAACAGAATAGAAACACCAGAAATCAATCCAAACATCTACAGCCAACTCATATTTGATCAAAAATCCAAAACTAATCCCTGGAATAAGGACAGTCTATTCAATAAATGGTGCTGGGAAAATAGGATTTCCATGTGCAGAGGCATGAAGCAAGACCCATACCTTTCACCTTACACAAAAATTCACTCAACATGGATTAAAGACTTAAATCTACGACCTGAAACCATCAAATTATTAGAGAGCATTGGAGAAACCCTGCAAGATATAGGTACCGGCAAAGACTTCTTGGAAAAGTCCCCAGGAGCACAGGCAGTCAAAACCAAATTTAACATTTGGGATTGCATCAAATTGAGAAGTTTCTGTACTTCAATAGAAACAGTCAGGAAAGTGAAGAGGCAACCGACAGAGTGGGAAAAATATTTGCAAACTATACTACAGATAAAGGGTTGATAACCTGAATCTACAAAGAAATCAAGAAAATCCACAACAACAAAACGAAAAACCCACTTGTGTAAATGTTATGTGCAAAAAGGAGGACGAATATGCCCCCAAATAAGAATATCATTTTAGGCCGGCGCTGTGGCTCAACAGGCTAATCCTCCGCCTTGGGGCGCCGGCACACCGGGTTCTAGTCCCGGTCGGGGCACCGATCCTGTCCCGGTTGCCCCTCTTCCAGGCTAGCTCTCTGCTGTGGCCAGGGAGTGCAGTGGAGGATGGCCCAAGTGCTTGGGCTCTGCACCCCTTGGGAGACCAGGATAAGCACCTGGCTCCTGCCATCGGAACAGCGCGGTGCGCCGGCCGCAGTGCGCTACCGTGGCGGCCATTGGAGGGTGAACCAACGGCAAAGGAAGACCTTTCTCTCTGTCTCTCTCTCTCACTGTCCACTCTGCCTGTCAAAAAATTAAAAAAAAAGAATACCATTTTATTTCTCTTTTCAATATATTTTATTTTTAAGAGAAGAATGTTTATTTGATTAAAAAAATCCAATTTTCTGAAACCCTTGGCACTAATGCAATGGACAGGTTATTTCTTTATTTTATAAAGGATTTTAATATCATGTATCCAAATCCACATCTTAAGCAATGAAAAGACTTTTTTATGTTTTGTATATATATTAATAAGAAATTCAATATAATTCTGTAGCCATTGAACTATATATTTATTAATTCTAAGAAATGTAGAAATCCAAAATCTTGAATAGATTATCCTTTCAAAAAACATGAATTATGTCAAACATCGAGGTTTCAAATAATATCAGTTGATAAAATCAATGTTCTTTCATTTCTCTGCATAATATGCCTTCTTCCACCAAGCCAGTGATAGTATCAAGATATGAAAAACAGAGATTGCTAAGTGATAATGGGAAAAATGTTGCATAGTGTAAGCCCTGACAGAATTGGCTGAGAATTGCAGCTCCATCACTGACTGGTAGTATGAGATAGGGAAAATTACTTAACTGCTCCAGGACTTCATTTTCTTGAATGCCAGACATAGGTAGCAGAAGTGGTTGTCGCAATGATGTAGAGAAGCACTAGGGAGGGTTTCTTTCATGGAAGTAGTACAAGGTAGCTGCTATGGCTTCCTGTAATGAAGACAATAGATTAAACCCCCACTCTTTTCATCCAAAAAAGAAATGGATGTTCAGAATGAGCTTTGTTGATACCTGCTTCCTCACTTGGTACACATCAGTGCACTGCCTGTCCCTGTCTGTTTATCTTCATTAACAATGCCTTCCTCCCTCTCTCTAACACCATTACATTTTTACAAGACAAACAGATGAGTCTAGAAGCCAGGTAAGCAAACATGGCATGCAGCATGCTGCTGGTCCTGCTTATTCAACATGCAGTCCAGAGACTCAGAGCATCAGCCTCTCCAGAGCTCAGTCTTAGGGACTCCCCAATCCCACTTCAGACCACCTGGTTGGAATCAGCATTGAAGCAAGCTCTCCAAGTGGACTATGAGCACACAGAAGTCTGACAACCCCTCTCAAGACCCCTAGACTTTGAATGACACAGAGAATGGCAGACAAATGCATGGTATGGATTCCCAGGAAGCTGGAAGTAACAGCAAGGTGAGTGAGCATGGTTGACCCACTCATTTTACACACACAGAATTTGCAAAAAAACCAAGAAATTATTTTTTTACAAATTTTAATAACAAAGTGAAAAGTGTATCCCAAGAATGCATTATTTCTGCAGCATCATTCTGCCTACCTTTGAGGGACATATGGAATAATGACAGTCATAGAAACAAAACTGGGGGATAAAGCAATTTTGTTTATATTTTCATAGCTTGTTTAGTGTTTAAAAAATAAATATGGTTGAGGTGAAGAGATGTACCTGACTTATACACTATACAATCTCTATGTCTGACACTTAACAATGCTTGTACAAACTAACACTGAAGGAATGAATGAATCAGAGCCAATCCCCAGGGGGGGAAAAATGAAACCCTGTTGCATGTGCAGATGAAATACGAGATTGTTTTCCAGCTCATATGAATGATCTGGGCAAGAATTTGCTGGTAGCAAGAGCACTGGAAAAATTTTTGCAATCTGATTAATTGAACATTTAACAGCTTGTTTTCATGTACAGTTTACTCAATTTATATAAGCAATTACTGAATTTGCATGTACAAATGGATGCAGCTCCAAAGCCTAAGGTATTTTTTTATTCAATCTACTAAATTTGAATCATAAAATAGGTTTAAAAGTAGCATTTGGCATGGCTCTCTCTGCTAATGATAAACAGAACCCCGCATCCTATATTTGAAAAAGGTTATTGGGAAGGTCACTTTTACCAAATAAACTTATTGGATTTGAAATGCATGAAATCTTGTTTTACAGTTAAAATGCAGGAAAGGAATAAAACTCAATCACATCCTACCTTGATCAAGTCCCAACTCCTGAACTGTCTTAAATTAGTTATGTAGAAATGCATCAGGATTTCATTATTTTTTATGACTGAATAATCCTGTGTAAGAAGTAGAAGAAAAGAGTTGGTAAGCTCCAAACACAAAGAAAAGATAAGGAAATGGAAAAGCTAGTTTCCTGGTTTGATTAGTTACACTATGTTGTGTGTTGAAATGTTGCAATGTACCCCATAAAATTGTTCAAGTATTGCATATTAATCAATATATTTAAAAATAAAATGAAAACATACAAAACAAACAACCCAAAGAAGTCCAGGTGAGGCTGAAATGTGTTCCTAAAATTGATATTATTTTATTTCCTTAACATTTTTTCATGGTTTCATGCTGTCATTTAAGAGATGGATAAGATATTTCAAAATTGTAGATTAACTCCATCAAAATTTAACTTGGTATATACTGAGATATTTTAGACTTCATCCCAGCAGTTTGCCTGAATTCTAGTGTGTGTTTTACACTGTGTAAAATTGGTTTCCAGAGTAGATATTGTGGCATAGCAAATTAAGTCCGTGGATTGGTACGCACACATTAGCATCAGAGTGCCAGTTAAAGTCCTGGCTCTTCCACTACTGATCCAGCTTGCTGATAGTGTGCCTGGGAAGTCAGCAGATGATGGTCCATGTACTTGATTCCCTGCCACCCATGTGGGAAACCATGATGGAGTTCCAGGATTCTGGCTTTGGCATGGTCAATGTTTGTTGTAGGCATTTGGGAGATGAGGAGTAGACATGGATCGATGATCTCTCTCTCTCTCTCTCTCTCTCTCTCTCTCTCGCTATCCCTCTAGCTAAATTGGCTTTTCAAGTAGAGGTGCATAAATGAGCATTTAAAAAAAAAAAAACTTGGTTCCGGGCTGGCACTGTGGCGTAGCCAGTAAAGCCTCCACGAGCAGTGCGATGGATCCACAACTGATCTAGCTCCCTGCAATTGTACCTAAGGAATCAGTGGAAGATGGCCCAAGAACTTGGGCCCCTGCACCCATGTAGGAGACCTGGAAAAAGTTCCTGGGTCATGGCTTTGGATTGGCTCAGCTCTAGGCATTGTGGCCATTTGGGGAGTGAACCAGGAGATGAAAGATATCTCTCTGTCTCTCTGTCTCTCTCTCTCTCTAATTCTGACTTCCAAATAAATAAGTAAATCTTAAAAAAAGAACTTGGCTTATATATAAATAATAAAAAGTCATATTTTCAAATGTCTCATTACTTCTAACCAAAGTGAGTTTCATAGGACATTTGTGTGTATATATACATATATATTTCCAACATCTTGATCATATATTAAATATAGTGAATAGTTATTAGTGAATTCTTATTCTTAGATGTTTTCTTCATGTTTTAAACAGTAAATTCAAAAAGTATCAGTCATTTGATATTCAAAATCATTTTTACACACAAGTGATAATTGGAATTTTCATATGAAGTTTTTCAAATCACACAAAAGTGCTGTATGATGGATATTTTCAACATATAAGTTTTGAAATTAATAACTTGAAATCAAGTAAACTAAGTCACTTGCATCTTCCTGATTAATAAATCTGAGTCTTTCAATCCCAGATATTCCCAAACTTTTTAATCTTCATTAAAATAGATGATAAGAGTTGAGATGAAAATCAAGAGACTCTTTGACCCATAAAGCAAATCCAATAAATCTCAACTTGCTTGAGGCATTGCCACATAATCTAAACCATTCATGAGAACATGTGAGGATGATTTGTTCATTCAAGTTAACATGCATGTCCTAATCTATTATTTTTTGATTTACAAATTGTCTTCCAAAGTTTTGACCATGAAGTCCTATTACTCTGCTTTAGTGCTTTGTGAGCTTGAAGTTTCCCTCTGATGAGGATTATTTTATATCCTCATGAATTCAATGACAGCTTATCTACCTGGACTGATCTGACACATACATCATTGTATAAATTACATAATCTGTAAGACTAACTTGATATGATTATGGAGTCAACACTGTGAGTGTTAGTATTCCAGCTATTTATTCATTTTAAATTACTTATTCAGGTTTTTCACTGAAAAACTTGCCCACCCAAAGTGCCTGGAACTGTGCCAATGAGTTTACATGTCTTTTACTCATATAACTTGTAATACACAACCTTATCATGTAGGTGATATCATTATCCTCACTTTATAAATAAGAAAATGTTTACATCAAAGTAAAAGGAAATAACTGGCTCAGAATCTTACATCTAATAAACCACTAATTTAATATCTTGTGAGATAGAGATTGAAACCAGTATACCTTAGTGATAGAGTGGGAGACATCTAGGAATTGCTGTTAGAAGATTTGTGTTTTGAATCCAAATATAAGCATTAATTAGGGGCTTGGACTTGACTTCTGATATTTATAGTTTCTCAAATATTGAAGCAAACCTCAAAGTTTTTAAATATGAAAGTGCATTCCAACTGGAAAATCATAGAGTATAATGAAAGCAACTGAAGGCATTTTAAAAGTTTCTTTTCAGGCTTTTATATTAGCTTTCTGGATTTCAAGTTTCATTTCTGAACTAGTTAGACTAAAATATGTAGGAAATCTGAAGCCTTCCAAGTCTCTGTTGTGTTGTTTTTAAAATTTTATGTAAGATTTTATTATTTTTAATGAAACTTTCTTCGGTTACAGTATTCACCATTAAAACAATCAGTTGATGGAAGTTATTCAGTGCATAACTTAAGATGCTACATGGAACACCCACATCTCATACTGGAGTGCTGCGCTGGAGTCTGGGGGCTGCAGATTTGGTCTCTCTGATATTGCACACCTTGGAAGACAGCAGATGGTGGCTCAAGTACTTGGGTCCCTTGCAGCCACATGGGAGGTTCAGATTGAGTTCCCAGCTCCTGGCTTTCGCCTGGCCTAGCCCTAAATGTATGGCCTTTGGGGAAATCTGTCCCTCTCTTTATGTACGTATGTGTGGTATGGTGTGTGTGTGTGTGTGTGTGTGTGTGGCTTTTTGCTTTTCAAATAAAATAGATAAATAAATAAACATTAAAATTTACCAGTTGTGCTCTAAAGCACAATTGTTGAACTGGACTACAAGTCACTGTATTTTCATAAAATCTTTATCTGGTACTCCCCATACCCCTGTTTAATAGAAGTTGCACCTGAAGGCACCAGGGGAAATGATCAGCAGCCCAGGATGGTGACATGAAACTATGACCTCATGATCTCCTCATGTCTTTGGGAATTGCATCTCAAACTTAGATATTAAAATGGCTTTACTACATGAATTACTGGTTTCATCTGGTTGCACGTAGCTTGGCTCCAAATAAAACAAAGTTAAATAACAGTGGCTAAATTTTTTTTTTAAATTACAGTGGCTAGAAAAAAATTCAAAATTTGAAACTAAATACTGTGAGAACTATTTATATAGAGTGACATATGACTCTATCCAACTTGTTTCTTTCTGCAGCCATGATTTTAGGCTTCTGAGTCACTCAAGTCATAGATTCCCTCCTTGACCTCTTCCTGTGACACTGAGATGGTCTGCCTAGACTGTCACTGATAACTGACACTGCCTGAAAATAGCTCATTAAATTGTTAAGCCTCTGGGGATCAAACAAAATTGTGCATGGTTCTCTTGCTGTCTGAAGCCAGCATTCCCTTTAGAAACAACCTCACCAACCTCCACACCTAGAAATGAACCATTACCTAGCTTTGTAGAAACAATGCATTAAATCAGGCATGGGCAGTTAGAAAGATGTTTCCCACTTTGCCTGCAACTGAATATGTTCAGGTCAATTTATATTTCATTATAATTATCAGCAAAATGTCCATAGAATTCCATTTCTCCTCTTTTTTTATTAAACTTTTATTTAATGAATATAAATTTCCAAAGTATAGCCTATGGGTTACAATGGCTTCCCCCCTCCCATAACCTCCCTCCCGCCCGCAACCCTCCCCCCTCCCGCTCCCTTTCCCCTTCCATTCATGTAAAGATTCATTTTCAATTCTCTTTATATACAGAAGATCAGTTTAGTATATATTAGGTAAAGATTTCAACATTTTGCCCATATAGAAACATAAAGTGAAAAAACTACCATTGGATTACTAATTATAGCATTAAATAGCAATGTACAGCACATTAAAGACAGAGATCCTACATAATTTTCTTTTTCAAATTAATTAATTTTCTATGCCATTTCCATTTTAACACCAGGTTGTTTTTTTTTTCATTTCCAATTCTCTTTATATACAGAAGATCACTTCAGTATATAATTAGTAAAGACCTCATCAGTTTGTGCCCACACAGAAACGCAAAGTATAAAAATACTGTTTCAGTACTAGTTATAGCATCACTTGGCTTTAGACGACACATTAGGGACAGATCCCACATGGGGTGTAAGTACACAGTGACTCCTGTTGCTGATTTAACAATTTGACACTCCTGTTCATGGCGTCAGTAATCTCCCTAGGCTCTAGTCACGAGTTGCCAGGGCTATGGAAGCCTTTAGAGTTCGCTGACTTTGATCTTATTCCGATAGGGTCATAGTCAAAGTGGAAGTTCTCTCCTCCCTTCGGAGAAGGGTACCTCCTTCTTTGATGGCCCTGTTCTTTCCACTGGGATCTCACTAACAGAGATCATTCATTTAGGTCTTTTTTTTTCCATGATATCTTGGCTTTCCATGCCTGCTATACTCTCATGGGCTCTTCCGCCAGATCCGAATGCCTTGAGGGCTGATTCTGAGGCCAGAGTGTTGTTTAGGACATCTGCCATTCTATGAGTCTGCTGTGTATCCCACTTCCCATGTTGGATCTTTCTCTCCCTTTTTGATTCTATCAGTTAGTATTAGCAGATACTTGTCTTGTTTGTGTGATCTCTTTGACTCTTAGACCTATCAGAGCCATCGAATGTGAGCTGAAATTGATCACTTGGACCAGTGAGATGGCATTGGTACATGCCACCTTGATGGGATTGTGTTGGAATCCCCTGGCACATTTCTAACTCCACCATTTGCGGCCAGTCCGATTGAGCATGTTCCAAATTGTTCATCTCCTCCCTCTCTTTTTCCACTCTTAGATATTCAATATGAATAATATAAATTTTATTCTCATTTTAATACTTATAATCCACCAGAAATACAAACTCTTCAAAATGAATTACAAAGGTCATTTAATATAAGGTTAAAAACTTCCTAAAAAATCATACAGATATTTTATGAATTTCTTCTGTTCATTGAAGCTATTCACTCTCACAAATGTTAAGTCAATGCATGAAATGTGATATACTTCTGTTTTTGGTTTACTGAGTTATCTCCTGCCTTTGCAGTGCAATGTAGAAATCTCTGGCATATTTAGTTCATTCAAAAATAAAAATCTGTTCAAGTCTTCACAAAATGCTTTGTATAAATTGTCAAATCTCCAAGCTTCCAAAAGCTGTTTTGAGAAGCAAAAGCCATGACAATCAGATTATTTTAATATGATGTGATATACATTAATTTACTTTATATCTATGGAAGGAAAATTTAAATAATCTTAGAAATATATAAACACATAGTATAAATTTATATTACATACATAAGAAAATGAATAGAAAGAAACACACACCCTCAAACCAACCTCCATGTTAGCTTTTTGACATGAAACTTCCGTTTGTATTTTAAAATGAATAATCTCATTCCTATTTCCCTCTGTCATTTCATTGAGAATGTTACTGTTTCTTACCTTCACTGTTCATGGCCGTAACAAATAAAATAGGCAAGTCTTAGAATCATTTCCTAAACAGGCTCTGGCCTCTGTAAATGATAAATCTAACTTTCCGCACACTGTGACTGACAGCCAGATGGCTGAAGGTCAGAGAAGGCTCAATGAGACTCATAAACAAAGTATTTTATCAATTAATGAAGTACGTTAGCCCATCAAGATTCAGCATAGAAGACCGATGTAGGGACAGATATTGACACAGTGGGTCTGACACTGCTCAGATGATTGCATCCCATATCCAAGCTTCTGCACTTTGAACAGTGGTTCTCTTCCTGATTCCAGTCTCCAGTGCTACACAACATGGGAGACACAGATAACTGGGTACCTGCCACCCATGTGGGAAAGCTACATAGAATACCCAGCTCCCAGCTATGGGCTGGCCTGGCCCAGGCCCAACTTCAGGGGCATTTGGGGAGTGAATCAACAAACAGGAAAAATCTCTATACTTCTCCCCTTCTCTTTCTCTTTTTCTCTCTCTTGAGCTCTGCCTCTCTTGAGATTGCACTAAGAACAAGACTGAACCAAGTCAGCTTCGTGACCCTGGAGAATTACTTATCTCCCTGTGCCTCAAACTCCATTCATAAATCAGACTTAATAAAATGAATTCGCATTTTCTGAATATTAAAATGTAAATGATTGATTCCACTCATATAGAGATCTTACTAAGGGGCCAGCACCATGGTTCACTTGGATAATCCTCCGCCTGCAGTGCTGGCATCCCATACGGGCACCGATTCTAGTCCCGGTTGCTCCTCTTCCAGTCCAACTCTCTGCTGTGGCCCGGGAGGGCAGTGAAGGATGGCCCATGTGCTTGGGCCCCTGCACCCACATGGGAGACCAAGAAAAGCACCTGGCTCCTGGCTTCGGATTGGTGTAGCACCGGCTGTGGCAGCCATTTGGGGAGTGAACCAATGATAGGAAGACCTTTCTCTCTGTCTCTCTCTCTCTGTCTATAACTCTACTTGTCAAATAAATTTTTAAAAAAATAAAAAATGAGATCATACTGAATTATATCCATAAACATTACTTTTATTGTTACCATTATTATTATCATAATCACCATCATAGTAATCAAATTCTTATTCTGAGTAACAAAATGTTAGATATTACACCTGCAATTTGAAGAAAATGTCCCAGATTGACTATACAAAGATATACATACAGGTCGCTATACAGATAGAAAAAGATATTTATGGATGAATACATAATAGATAATAGATAGATGATAGATAGATACAGATAGATGATAGAATGATAGAACGATAGAATGATAGATAGATAGATATAGATGATTAGATAGATAGATATAGATAGATAGATAGATAGATAGATAGAATTTTAATGGCATTTTTCCCAGCTCCTCATTTCTCAGGAAATCTCTCATGCATTCATGAAAATCCCACTATGTTATTAACCCATCCTTACTTCCTGACATCTGGATGACCAACGTCTCTGAGAGTGACATCTCAAAAATGATGTTGTAATTGCCGCCTTTACAATATTAATGAACAAACCGGCTATCACTTCTCAGGCATCAGAAATATACAGACTTGGCTTTAATTTTCTGAAGGCCACACTAAAGAAGGTACAAGGGCCCTCTCTTCTCGTGGCTGTCAAACAGTTACTAAGGATGACTAGATATGTCCCCAGGTCTCATGAAATCACTCACAAGGTAAGGACCTTGTGAATGTGAGCTTTCCCCATGAGGTCAGAAAAGCAGAATGCCAAAACCCCAATCCAAGGTAGGCTATCTCTTCTCCTTAAAAACAAAAACCAGTATACAATTTAATTCTCAGAATTTCATCAGTTTCATCAAGTGTTCCCAAACATATTATATCAAGTGTATTAAAATTTTATATAATTTATCAATATAATATTTTATAAAATGTATTAAAATATTTCAAAATTCTAACTCAGTACCAAATCACCATTTCCTACAAATTTTAAATACAATAGATGCTAAGTTTGATGCTTTATTTATTTATTTATTTTTGACAGGCAGAGTGGACAGTGAGAGAGAGAGACAGAAAGGTCTTCCTTTGCCGTTGGTTCACCCTCCAATTTCCGCCACGGCCAGCTCGCTGTGGCCGGCGCACCATGCTGATCCGATGGCAGGAGCCAGGTGCTTCTCCTGGTCTCCCATGGGGTGCAGGGCCCAAGGACTTGGGCCATCCTCCACTGTACTCCCTGGCCACAGCAGAGAGCTGGCCTGGAAGAGGGGCAACCGGGACAGAATCTGGTGCCCCGACCGGGCTAGAACCCGGTGTGACGGCGCTTTATAAATATTGACTAATGGCCGGCGCCATGGCTCAATAGGCTAATCTCCAAGTTCTAGTCCAGGTCAGGGCACCGGATTCTGTCCCAATTGCTCCTGTTCCAGTCCAGCTCTCTGCTTGGCCCAGGAGTGCAGTGGAGGATGGCCCAAGTGCTTGGGCCCTGCACCCGCATGGGAGACCAGGAGGAAAGACCTGGCTCCAGGCTTCAGATCAGTGCAGCACACCGGCCACAGCAGCCATTGCAGGGTGAACCAATGGAAAAGGAAGACCTTTCTCTCTGTCTCTCTCTCTCACTGTCCACTCTGCCTGTCAAAAAAAAATAGTGACTATCAACAAGTTTGTTCCTTTATTCAACAAATACTAATTGAGTGTTTTTAGAAAGCTTTTATTTAATAAATATAAATTTCATAGGTAAAACTTTTGGAATATATCAGTTCTTCCCCCCATATCTCCCCTTCCACCTCCATTTCCTGTCCCACCTCCTACTCCCCCTCCCATCTCGTTCTTAATTGATTCATTTTTAATTATTTTTATATACAGTAGATGAACTCTATGATAAGTAAAGATTTCAACAGTTTGCACCCACACAGACACACAAAGTATAAAGAACTGTTTGTGGATTAGTTTTACTGTTTATTCTCATAGTACAACTCATTAAGGACAGAAATCCTACATGGGGAGCAAGTGCACAGTGACCCTGTTGTTGATTTAACAATTGAAACTCTTATTTATGACATCAGTGATCACTTGAGGCTCTTGTCATGAGCTGCCCAGGCTATGGAAGCCTTTTGAGTTCGCAAACTTCGACATTATTTAGACAGCTTCATATTCAAAGTGGAAGTTCTCTCTTCCTTTCAGAGAAAGTTACCTCCTTTGATGGTCCCCCTTCTTTCTACTGGGATTCCACTCACAGAGATCTTTCATGTAGGGCATTTTTTGCCACAGTGTCTTGGCTTTCCATGCCTGAAATCCTCTCATGGGCTTTTTAGACAGATCTGAATGCCTTAAGGGCTGATTCTGTGGACAGAGTGCTGTTAAGAGTGTTTGTCATTCTATGATTTTGCTGTGTGGCCTACTTCCCATGTTGGATCATTCTTTCCTTTTACTTCCATCTATTGTTATTAGCAAACACTTGGTCTAATTTATGTTTTAAGAGATGCCAAGTGTTATTCTAAGCAGGCATCATTCTTAAGGAAATAGAAAACAAAGATAAAAGCTTACCTATTGTCATGAACTGGGCATTTAATTTCCAGTTGGAAAGGTAAAATCAAAGACTGACAGACATTAAGGCATTGGATTAAGATGTCCCAGTTTATAATCCACACAGTTAAAATTGCAATTAATGCCCTCACATTTACAATCAGGAAAATGGTCTCTAGCATGTAAACCAAAATGCTCGTGTTCTCTCCCATGATACTAAATCATTTTCAATTTGCTAAGGTTCATGATTTTTGAGTGACCAATAAAAAAGGAAAATGATATCAGCTTTGTGGTGCAGTGGGTTAAGCCCCTCACCTGTGATGCCAGCCTCCCATATAGATGTGGTTCAAATCCTGGCTGCTCCACTTCAAACCCAGCTCTCTGCTAATGCACCTGGGAAACCAGTAGAGGATGGCCTAAGTCCTTGGGTCTCTGCACCCATGTGGGAGTTCCAGGCTTCTGGCCACAGTGGCCTTTTGGGGAATCAATGGAATTGGATGGAAAATATCTCCTCCTCTCTCTATAAGTCTACCTTTCAAATAAGTAAATAAATATTTTATTTAATTTTTAAAGATTTATTTATTTATTGGAAAGGTGGTGGCAGAGAGAGAGAGAGAGAGAAAGAGGAAGAGAGAGAAAGTAAGAGAGGTCATCCATTTGCTGGTTCACTCCCCAAATGGTCATAGCAGCCAGAGCTGGGCCTATCCTAAGCCAGGAGCCAAGAGCCTCTTCTGGGTCTCCCATGGACTTGGGCCATCTTCTACTGCTTAGAGTAGCTGGGACTCAAACTGGCAACCATATGGATGTTGGCACTGCAAGTGGCGGCTTTACCCACTACACCACAGTGCCAACCCCAAATAAATAAATCAGGAGCCAGGAGCTTCCTCCAGGTCTCCCTCACAGGTGCAGGGGCCCAAGGAGTTGGGCCATCTTCTACTGCTTTCCCAGGCCATAGCAGATAGCTGGATTGAAAGAAGAGAAGCCGGGACTACAACCGGTGCCCATATGGGATGCTGGCACTTCAGGCCAGGGCTTTAACCCGCTGTGCCACAGCACCAGACCCATAAATATTATATCTTAACAGTAAACAATAATCCAATGTCAAACAACATAGATATATTTAGCCTTATTTCTACTTTATTAATGTACAAATAGACTTACATGGCTTATACTTTTTGTGACTGGCTTAATTCACTTAATATTATGTTTTTGAAATTCATGTTGTATGTTAGTGATATGTTTCTGCTTGTCACTGTAGTCTGTCCATGCTGTTTGTCATGTAGTATTAATTGCTCGGTTTGAAATATATGGTATCTTCCTTGATTGACACACATTAAAATTTCTTCTAAGGTTTGGTGCTAGCATCAATGCTGTTATGAATATGCTTGAAGATGTCTTTAGGTGAAATTATAGGTGTAGAATCCCTAAGGCAGTTGAGTTTTAGTAGATAGTGCCAAACAATTTCACAATATGGTTCTATCAAATTACATTCCAGGAATTGTAAATGACAGTTTTCTTTACTCTGGATTTTTCAATACCTAATTTTTTTTCCCTTTCTGTCATTGGAGAGGGTGTATTTTGTGATCATTTCATGATTTAAGTTGTTTTTATCTGAAGGCAAATCAAGTTGATCTCATCAAATAATTACTGGAAAACACTCATGCTCTGGTTCATATTCCAATCTTCTGCCCACTTTCTGCTGGGTTGCCTACTGTAATTATTCTGTTTACAGATGTATTTTAGATAAATTAGATTTGAGTCTTTTTATACATATGTGTAGAGAATATCTTCACTTAGATATGGACTAAATGACTGATATTAGTGATTACAAGTGTCTTGAACTTCACAGAGCTTACTTTGAGAAATGATGAAATGTTTTATATAAATATACATGCTGCATATAAACAAATAAGTAACTATACTTTAATCCTATTTTCTAAGAACCTATGACATCCCTTTGTGTGTCTATTATCAATTCTGCATTTTTGTTAAAATATTTTCAACTGTTGACTAGATAAAGAAATTATGGTATATATACACTATGGAATATGACTCAGTTGTTAAAAAAAATGAAATCCTGTCTTGCAACAACATGGATGCAATTGGAAGCTATTATACTTAGTGAAATAAGCCAGTCCCAAAAAGACACATATCAGATGTTTCCTCTGATCTGTAGTAAGTAATAGAGTACCTGAAAATAATGTATTGAAGTGAAATGAACATTTTGAGATTCGATGATTGTTTATAGCCCTTGTATTTTCTGTTGAGAAACAGTGTTTTATATATATATATATATATATATATATATATATATATATATATATATTTGCTTTTCAGACTAGTTTTTGAGCTCTTTTACTTAGTGTAGGGTTAACTATACAATCAGTGCATAAACTGAACATAGATCTTTGTAAAAATTAAGAGTGGGAATGTGAGAGGTAGGAGGAAGAAGGGTTGGAATGCAGGTGGGAGAGAGGGTAGGGGGAAAGTGTCACTATGTTCTTAAATCTGTATATATGAAATACATGAAACGAATAATTTAAATAAAATTTTTAAAAAATGATCAAGCAGACACAAAAACGATTTATTATATTTATTTGAAAGGCAGAATTACAGAGAGAGAGAGAGAGAGAGAGAGATCTTCCATTTGCTGGTTCACTCCTCAGATGGCCTATACAATGTACAGGGTTAGGCTAGACCAAATTCAAGAGTCAGGAGCTTCATCCAGATCTCCCCTGTGGTTCCAGGGGCCCAAAGATTTAGGCCATCTTCTGTTGCTTTTCCAGGCACTTTAGCAGGGAGTGGGTCAGAAGTGGGGCAGCCAGTACTTGAATAGGCACCATTTGGGATGTGGGCGTTGCAGGCAGAGGCTTAACCAACTGTGCCACAATGCAATCCAACCACAGACATCTGTGAAGATATGCTATTGATTGAGAGCTTTCCAGTGTTACAATGCTTTCTAATTCCATTCACCTTTAGAAGATATTTTTTTTCCAGGAAAAGTGTATTTTTTTTAAAAAAATTATATAAAGAAAACAGATTTCATGTATTTCATATATACAGTTTTAGTCACAGAATGATACTTTCCACTCTGCCTCCCTCCCTCTTTCTTACATCCTTCCTTATTTGTGCTTTTTAATTTTTGTGATAACATACTTTGAATTTACTTTTTACTCACAGGTTAATCCTCCATTTAGAATCAACAAGTAGAAAGACCACTGTTCTGCAGGAGTATAGATAAGGGCTATAAAATAATCCAATCACAAGATGTCATGATCACTTCAGAGACATCAGGTTTTAGCCTCATCTGCTCAGACTTTTATAAGTGGTAGGCAATTTAGCACTTTGATTGTATCAAAAAGTGGTCACATCCCAAGCACATCAATTACCAGGCCATGGCACACAAAATGTGTGTACCCTTGCTTATTGAATAATATGATGCAACACGGACTCACAGTTCTGGCAATCAAGATACAATTCCCATCCCCAGCTTTCCTACAAATCAGGAATTTCCCAACCAGGGCATTCTCTTTTGTGATTTCCTTTAGGAAAGAGAACAACATGGAACAAGACTTCTTTCAGTTGTCCTCAATAGCCTCATGAGATTTTTCCTAAATTTCCACAAGAAGCTTTCTTTTAGGGAAAAATTATTTCCTGACCCACTCCTTTAAAAACTAAGTGAATAGCCTTTGATATTCCCATTATCTTCCTGCCACAGTACATCGCTCTCCCTCACCCCTCAAAAAAGGAAAATGTCCTATTTTTTAACTCCCAATAATTATTTAGTGTCAATAATTACAAAGTAGAAATGCTTACACTCAATTTTTCTGATAATGACAGAAGTGTTGATTATGAGGATAATGACTGATACAAGTTAATGTATTTTAACATTTTTCTTCTTCATTTGCTCTCTCACTCTCTCATTCTCTGCATTTCAAATTAAAAAAAATTAAAAAGACAAGAAGCTAAAATGTTCACCACCCCTCTCATTTTATAGTTGCCAATGCTGTCTACAGAGATTTATGGATACTTGGCTAGGTTTGTGTTGATCAACACATGTTTGCAAAGCTGAGATTAGAAAAGCTGGGTTTAGAAAAGTTAACATTTGGGGCCAGCACTGTGGCACAGTAGGTTAAGTCTTCACCTGCAGTTCTGGCATCTCATATGGGTGCCTGTTCGAGTCCTGGCTGTTCCACTTTTGATCCAGCTACAAGTTAATGGTCTGGGAAAGCAGTGTAAGATGGCCCAAGGCCTTGGGCCCCTGCACCCATGTGGGAGACCTGTAAGAAGGTCCAGGCTCCTGGCTTCAGATCAGCCCAGCTCTGGCCATTGCAGCTATTTGGGGGCATGAACCACCAGCTGGAAGACCTCCCTCTCTCCCTCTCCCTCTCTTCGTATCTCTGCCTTTCAAATAAATAAATATTTAAAAAAAGAGAAAACTCAACATTTAACACAAACTTCCTAGATACCAAGTACCATTATCAGGTCTGTATTCTTTTTTTTTTTTTTTTGACAGGCAGAGTGGACAGTGAGAGAGAGAGACAGAGAGAAAAGTCTTCCTTTTTTTGCCGTTGCTTCACCCTCCAATGGCCGCCGTGGCCAGCGCGCTGCGGCCAGTGCACCACGCTGATCCGATGGCAGGAGCCAAGTACTTCTCCTGGTCTCCCATGGGGTGCAGGGCCCAAGCACTTGGGCCATCCTCCACTGCACTCCCAGGCCACAGCAGAGAGCTGGCCTGGAAGAGGGGCAACCGGGACAGAATCCGGCGCCCCGACCAGGCCTAGAACCTGGTGTGCCGGCGCCACAAGGCGGAGGAAGGTCTATATTCTTAAATGGATTCCATACAACAACCCTGAATGGACTTTTATATTCTCCTTATGTTATAAAGGGAAGAGCTAAGGCTTTAGAAGCTTAAGTAGAACCAGTTCACTCAGCTAGAAATCATGAAGCTAGAACTTTAAATGTTTACATAATGATTCAAAGTCAACCCTATTATGCACTGCCCTTTGTTGATGATGATGGTAATGATGATGATGACATTTATAAATAAAGTCAGATTTTATTAATGCAGAAGTTTTTCTCATCTTTGGAACACAAATGTTGACTGACATTCCCATAGGCTTCTAAGTACAGAAATTTTTCAGTTAAGTTAATGGAATTCTAAAGGTATCCTTTACCTATATAAATCAAATAAATAGATATAATAAATTAGTGGAGAATGGCTGTGTCTTTGCCAAAGGATGAAAATAATATCATTTTCAAGAGTTGAATTATTTGCATTATATAGAAAAAAGAATAAATGATATAGGATATGATTCTGTTTTCATTTCATAACAAAAGAACTGGATAAACTTTTGGGTTTCTTTCCTATATTTTTCTTCCTTTCTTTTTTTTTATTAAACTTTTATTTAATGAATATAAATTTCCAAAGTATAGCTTATGGGTTACAATGGCTTCCCCCTCCCAAAACTTTCCTCCCACCCACAACCCTCCCCCCTCCCGCTCCCTCTCCCCTTCCTATCACATCATGATTCATTTTCAATTCTCTTTGTATACAAAAGATCAGTTTAGTATATATTAGGTAACGATTTCCACAGTTTGCCCCCATATAGTAACACAAAGTGAAAAGAAAAGAAAAAAAATACTGTTGGAGTACTAATTATAGCATTAAATAAGAGTGTACAGCACATTAAAGACAGAGATCCTACATAATATATATTTTTTTAAATTAATTAATTTTCTATGCCATTTCCAATTTAACACCAGGTTTTTTTTTTTTTTCATTTCCAATTATCTTTATATACAGAAGATCGATTCAGTATGTAATTAGTAAAGATCTCATCAGTTTATACCCACGCAGAAACACAAAGTGTAAAAAATACTGTTTCAGTACTAGTTATAGCATCACTGCACATTAGACAATACATTAAGGACAGATCCCACATGGGGTGTAAGTACACAGTGACTCCTGTTGCTGACTTAACAATTTGACACTCCTGTTCATGGCGTCAGTAATCTCCCTAGGCTCTAGTCATGAGTTGCCAGGGCTATGGAAGCCTTTAGAGTTCGCTGACTTTGATCTTGTTCCGATAGGGTCACAGTCAAAGTGGAAGTTCTCTCCTCCCTTCAGAGAAAGGTACCTCCTTCTTTGATGGCCCCGTTCTTTCCACTGGGATCTCACTAACAGAGATCTTTCATTTAGGTCTTCTTCTTTTTTTCTTTTCCATGGTATTTTGGCTTTCCATGCCTACAATACTCTCATGGGCTCTTCAGCCAGATCCGAATGCCTTAAGGGCTGATTCTGAGGCCGGAGTGTTGTTTAGGACATCTGCCATTCTATGAGTCTGCTGTGTATCCCACTTCCCATGTTGGATCTTTCTCTCCTTTTTTGATTCTATCAGTTAGTATTAGCAGACACTTGTCTTGTTTGTGTGATCCCTTTGATTTTTAGACCTGTCTAAGCCATCGAATGTGAACTGAAATTGATCACTTGGACTAGCGAGGTGGCATTGGTACATGCCACCTTGATGGGATTGTATTGGAATCCCCTGGCACATTTCTAACTCCTTCATTTGGGGCAAGACTGATTGTGCATGTCCCAAACTGTGCATCTCCTCCCTCTCTTTTTCCACTCTTAAATTTAGCAGGGATCACTTTTCAGTTAAAATTTAAACACCTAAGAATAATTGTGTGTTATTTACAGAGTTTAACCTCTAGTACTAGAACAACTACTACAACAACAAATACTAAAAAGGATAAAGTATTACATTGTACATCTAGAGTCAGGACAAAAGCTGATCAGGTCATTGTTTCTTATAGTGTCCATTTCACTTCCACAATTCTTTTCTGTGTATTCTACACTGCTTTTATTCTGTGTATTAGAATTTCATTTGCTTTGCAACCCTTAGTCCTTACTCTGTATATATTTTCTGAAAGTGGAATTAAGTCCAAGCTCATCAACGGATTTTCTCTGAAATTTGATTTGGACAATTCCTTTCATTCCTTTGTATTATTCTAATCATTACATCATTTTTCTAATTTAGCATTCTGATTCCCTTCAGCACCTCCCTCCATCCCTACTTGGCCATCACCATCTTCATATTACTCCCGATACACTGTGCTGACTATGAAAGCTCTATTCTGCTTTAATAGAATTTCTCAGTTTTAGTTGAAACAAATGCCATGTTTGGTTGGGAACACTTCCCATGAAGGGATTTCAAAGTTGGTTCGGCTTAGTGTTAGTAATCTTTGAGCTGCTATGTGAGGAGCCCAACTTGAAGTTGCTTTAACTGTCATGGAATTATCATCTTCTGTTGTTAACTGCAGAAAATGTAAGGATGAATTTTCCTTTAGGAGGGTCTGAAATATTGGTTTCTATCCCACTTTTTATTTCTTTCTGTGGGCCTCTTCTTCCTCCTAGTCCAAATTTTAGATGAGCTCAGGATCTGGTCCTTAAAATTCTGAGCCCATACTCTTAAGGTCTCATGACAGCAAAATAAATTCTTAATTTTTCCAGTGTGAGTCTAAAAGAAAATGAACTTACACCAAACTGTGTGAAATGGCCACATGGCACACTGTCTTCTCTGGCCAAGATAAATGGTTTCCCAAATGGGGATGGCTCCCATTTACACAATTTTTTAAAAGCAAAGGGATGCTGCATCTCCATAACTTCACAGTGAGTTACTGATCATCACAAAAAGACACAGGATTGCATTTGTTTATAGAAAGAGGAGATGGGGGTCAAACATTCAGCCTAGCAGTCAAGACACCACTTGGGATTCCTGCATCCCGTTTTTCAGAGCCAGAGTGTAAGTCTGGGCTCTGCTCCTGATTCCAGTTTCCTACTAATGTGCACCCTGGGAAGGCAGCAGGTGAAGGCTCAAGCTGTTGAGTTCCTGCCCCCGAGGTGGGAGACTTTGATTGACTTCCTGGCTCCTGGTTTCAGCAGGGCCCAGCTCTGCCTATTGGGAGCATTTTGGGGGTGAACCAGAAGATGGGCAATCTCTCCTCTCTCTCTCTCTCTCTCACTCACTCTCTCTCTCTCTCATTCTCTGCATTTCAAATTTAAAAAAAAATTAAAAAGACAAGAAGTTAACATGTTTACCACCTCTCTCATTTTATAGTTGGCAATGCTATCTACAAAGATTTAAAGATACTTGGCTAGGTTTGTGTTGATCATGTTTGCAAAGCTAAGATTAGCTATTAGAGATGCCACCTGCCTTTACCTGACCAGCTCTCCTCCCAGGCCAGCTAGATAATGGAAGTCAACAGGGTGCCTTCCCCAAGTAGGTTCACATCTCCCTTAGGATGTATCCCAGGGGAAGAGATAGACAGGTCTAGGCCTCATAACTGGCAAGGCCTTAAAGCCCACCTGATTATTATCAAGCCCCTTATGTGAGTTTCTACTTGTCTCTCAATGGGAAAACTTGCTTGTGGTTTAGACAGTACCTTTATTAGGTCCTCTAATGACTTTGCCCTTTTTTCTAGACCCTGTCCAGCCCACTTGGGGCCTCATTCCTTTGTATTCACACCCTCTACTCTTACATCAATGCATCTATTCTGGACCCTTGTGTATTGACAGTCCTCCCCACCCCCACAACTTAACATTGTATGATTATTCAGAACTTTTACTACAGATAAACTCCTCATCTCTCACTCTCTATGGAGCCCCCTCATCACTTGGTTAATGTCTCTCCTAGGACCATTGGCTACTATTGTCACCTTGGCTTTTATTCTACATTGTCTGTTTACATGTTTACAGGAAGTGATAATGGAATGAACCAAACCCTTCACCAACCAGGTGGTCAACCAAATGCTACAACAGGAATATACTTGGCTTCCCACCCAGGACATCACAACTTTAGACTTCACCCCATGCCAGCATAGAGCAACTCGTCACCCAATGTTAGCAGTAAACAGCTCTAGAAGATAGATCATCATCCCTCCACTCCTCCTGGACTTTTGGGGCTGATGTAATCCCATACAACACTTGCTTTATAAAAAACCAAAGTGGGGAATGTTAGTAAATGGTATGGTCTTCCTAAGCCCAGCCTGGCTTAGTAGAAGTCGGGGGACCAAATGGCCTAATCACAACCATCAGCTCCAACCACACCCTAATGGGATTTGCTGCTCCCACTCTCTCACCTCTACAGACTATCTATGTAAGTCCTGTTCTCCCACTACAGGATGCTATTGTGCATGGGGAGGCACCTGACAATAAACCCCTTGGCCTTAAAAAAAAAAAAAAAAAAAGAAGAATCTGGAGGACTCCATGCTCCCATACAGATGCAAGGCTTCTAGGGTGAATTATGTGCTAGAGTTCTGATTCTCATGGTAAGAAATAAAAATGTGTTTGTCTGATGAATGGTGATTATACATCACTTCACCTGCATCATCATGTTATAGAGGGACAAATATTAAAGTATTAAGTTCTTCATGTATTGATTTACAGTGGGACATTTCTTGACTTAATAATCTTAACTACTCTTCTTAAATGAAGTTGTTTTTCTATCATCACATCTCTTCTGTAAAACAGTTCATTTAACTGAATATTCCTATTAACCAATTTATAATTTTTTGAAGATATAAAACTTGTTTGAACTTGAGAGCTCTTTTTTTTTAAACCAGGAAACATTCTGTGGTCTAATACACAAACTTTTGCTTGTCTCTTTAGCTAATAAATCTTTAATAATCTGACCCTTGTATATATAGGAAGAAATGGATAAACAGCCTCCTAGTGAAAATGTGTACTTTTCATGAGATGATATATGTCATGATCTTATTTTTAATGACAGCAGTTTTAAGAAGCTTAAGAGAAATCTACATTTACTACTACATCAAATACATGCAAATGACTGCCATCTGGTTAATGCATAATCCTTATAGTTTTGCAGTGCTAATTATCAGTTCTATAAAGCAGTTGAGGAGAAATGTACAAAAAGTATACAAATAGATGGGCTATAACTGCAAAATTGTGGTACCTACATGCCTTGAGGGATGTATGTTAAGATCTCTTCCTGCAGAACTGCTCCAGGGAAAGCAAGATGGTAAACAGCTGAATCTTCTTTTTTTTTAAGATTTTATTTATTTATTTGAGAGGTAGAGTTACAGGCAGTGAGAGAGAGAGAGACAGAGAGTAAGGTCTTCCTTCCATTGGTTCACTCCCCAAATGGCTGCAATGGCCAGAACTGTGCCGATCCAAAGCCAGGAGCCAGGTGCTTCTTCCTGGTTTCCCATGCAGGTGCAGGGGACAAAGCACTTAGGCCATCTTCCATTGCTTTTCCAGGCCACAGCAGAAAGCTGGATTGGAAGAGGAGCAACCGGGACTAGACCAGTGCCCATATGGGATGCTGGCACTACAGGCAGAGGATTAACCTAATGTGCCACAGTGTTAGCCCAGCTGTATCTTCTTACCCCTTCCATTTATTTTATTGATTCCATTTCTTTTCTTATTATTTTACTAATCAAGTTCTCTCATCTAATGCTCCCTAATATTCAAAACCTGCTTTTAAAGATTGACTATGACCTATATCAATATATACCTAGAACTAAAATTATATAACTTAAAATATAAACAATAACTTCCTAATACCAGTAGCATCAACTACAAACCTTGAGGAATGGAGTGGAGCCACTTTTCTCTGATTTATTCTCCTAAGAATGTGGGAAACTGGTGTTCTGAACACAGGGTGAGTGGAGGTATACATCATGAGATTTGGTCTGGCACAAAAAAATGAATCAAAAACATTTAGCATATATCTAGTTTTTGGACTTAGTACATGTATGCAAAAAGAAATAATGGAAATTTCGAGTGTCTTTCAGATGGTCTCTGTGTAAGAAACATGGCCTTCCACATGTACCTGAGATGCCAACTTCAAATAAGCGAAAAAGAGTGAAACATGGATTGTGTATACCTGAAGAGCTTTCAGGATGCATCAAATGATAAATTAAGTATGGCTTCAAAATAACAAATAATACATAATGTGAAAATATGAACTGATCAATACAATTAACTTATACTAATATTTTTAATTATAATTGATTTCAATAATACCATTCCGGCCGGCGCCGTGGCTCAACAGGCTAATCCTCCGCCTGCGGCGCCGGCACACCGGGTTCTAGTCCCGGTCAGGGCACCGATCCTGTCCCGGTTGCCCCTCTTCCAGGCCAGCTCTCTGCTGTGGCCTGGGAGTGCAGTGGAGGATGGCCCAAGTGTTTGGGCTCTGCACCCTAGGGGAGACCAGGATAAGCACCTGGCTCCTGCCATCGGAACAGCGCGGTGCGCCGGCCACAGCGCGCTACCGCGGCGGCCATTGGAGGGTGAACCAACGGCAAAAGGAAGACCTTTCTCTCTGTCTCTCTCTCACTGTCCACTCTGCCTGTCAAAAATAAAAAAAAAATAATAATACCATTCCAAAAAATATACAGCAGTCATTTTAAGACTATTGCCTTTTAACTACATGATAAATCGCTTTCCCAAATCCTGATTTCTTTGTTGATTATTTTGTTCTGTTTTGATTTCCACCTGGAATATTCCATCAGAACTTGATCATGTGTCAAACCCTCTGAAATTCTCCTTGAGGTACTAGCACAGAACTGTGGGCATCTGACTCTTGAAAGAAGCAAAGCTAGAGACTGTAGCAGTTTTAAGAACTACTGGATGGTCACATTAGTTCATACATAAATCCAGGGCAATTAATAAAATGCTGCTTGTATTCCAGAATGAACTGTTCAACAAAGAAAGCTTTGTCAATGTTTACTGAATCATAATGTACCTGCTCACTCAAGGATTTTTTGTACCTATAGTGGGAAAAGCAATGACTCGGCACAATCTGAAAAAATCACAATTTCATACCTATAGAAACTTTGTAATCATACAAAAATTGTTTTTGTAATTTTATAATTCTGTATTTAAACTTATACTTTGTAATTCTACAATTTGGTTGGCAGAATTTAATATTACAATAAGTAACCAAGAACTTCAGGCCTTTTGTTGCTCACATAGATACAAAATGTGTGCCTTTCTTCAGATCCTGTATTTGTGGACAGTTTCCAGTTTTCTTTATAATCAAATAGAAATTATCTCTATTGATTACACATAACATTTTGAAATATGGATGCATAGCAGAGTGGATACCTGGAGCACATTAACAAACACATTAACTCATATACTTATTTTTGATGTGGCAATAATACTTAAAATTGACTATCTGAGGCCAGCATTGTGATACAGCAGGTTAGGCCACCATTTGCAACACCAGCATGCCATATTGGAGTGTGCTGGTTTGAGACCCAGCTGTTCCACTCCATCCAGCTTCCTGCGAAGGGGTAGCAGAGGATGGCCCAAGTGTTTGGGCTCCTGCCCCCAAGGCAGGAGAACCAGATAGAGTTCCTGGCTCCTGACTCCTGGCTTCTGCCTGACCCAACCTTTGTTGCAATCATTTGTGGAGTGAACCAGGGGATGAAAATCCCCCCCCCCACTCTCTCTCTCCCTCTCTCTGCCTTTGAAATACATAGAAAAATCTTTAAAAATAACTGATTCTACAGGGAGGCGCTGTGGCGCAGTGGGTTAAAGCCCTGGCATGGAGCACCGGCATCCTATATGGGCACCGGTTCTAGTTCTGGCTGCTCCTCTTCCAATCCAGCTCTCTGATATGGCCTGGGATAGCAGTGGAAGATGGTCCAAGTCCTTGGGCCCCTGCATCCACGTGGGAGACCCGGAAGAAGCTCCTGGCTCCTGGTTTCGGATCCGCGCAGCTCCGTCCATTGTGGCCAATTTGGGAGTGAACCATCGGATGGAAGACCTCTCTCTCTCTCTGACTCTCCTTCTCTCTCTCTGTAACTCTTTCAAATAAATAAAAATAAATCTTAAAAAAATAAAAATAACTGACTCTATTAGCAATTTTCATGAATATTTTCTATTATAATTAACTGTAGTCACCATGTTGCCAAAAAGATCTCTTGATCTGCATTATATGTTAAGTGGCATAAACTAGACACAAAAAGGCCAATAACATAGAATCTTTCTTATTTGTGGCATGTAAAAAAGTAGAACTCTGGTCAGACATTTAACTTAGAGGTTAACATGTCTTCATCCTACACTAGAGTACCTAAGTTTGATTCCCTGTTATAGTTAGTGAGTCCACCTTCCTACCATTGGAGACCCCATAAAAGGGCAGTGATGACTCAAGTATTTGGGGTCTGTTGTGTGCAGGGGAGACCTGCATTGTCATCTTGACTCCTGGCTTTGGCTATGTGGCTATTGTGGGAATCCAGGTGTGAACCACTAGATGGGAACTCTCCCCATGTCTCTGTTTCTCTCTGCCTCTCAAAATGAACAAATAATTAAAAAAAATTTTAAAAATTATTAGCAAGTCAAACTCATAGAAATTGAGTACAGTGGTAGAATAGTGACTTCTAGGAGCTGGGAGAGTGTGAGATGGAGATTACAGTGTTGGTCAAAGGACAAAAATTTCAGATAGGAGAAAAAAAAGTTGTTAAATTTTTCTAGGATTCTGTTTTCTGATCTTTAAAAGTTATGTCATAGAGTGTCTTAGGCCCGGAGCACATCTTAGGTGTTCACTGGATATCAGCAGCTCTGTTAGTCAGCTCTGTCTCTCCTCCCAACCACCTGGGCCCTTCTCCTGAAGGCTCAGGTAACAGCTGACTTCTAGGAACGTGAAGGTGCTGGTGGGAGATGGGGGAGACATATAGGGGAGCAAATACTTTTACCTACCACAGCCTGCCCTATGGGATGGCCTTGGGACCAGGATTCTGCAGGGTGCACCAGCCTTGGGCTCCTGTGACCTTGCTTCCTCCCTCTGCCACAGAGCAGCAAGGTGGAGCTGCTCCCTTGTTGAGGTCCACGTAGCCTCTAAATCCTGTTCTTCACTTGGCCGGTTCTTCTAAGCCCTGCTTACCCACTGTCCTGCCTAATTCTCTCCATTGTAGAGACTCAGAGTTGTGACTGTTTTCTTTTTTCTCCCTCTCTCCCATCCACCCATTACCATGTGCCTACTACTGAGCCTGTGCTTATTTTGGAGATATATAATTAACCTTCACAGAAGGCCATCAGGGTTCCTGGGAGACCCCTGGGCAGACTCAGTTCTGGGCCCTGCTTCCAAGAAGCTCATGGAACTTCAGAATGCTCTGAGCTCACCCTGACCTTGGCTCTGAGTTCTGAGCTCTGCCAGTCCTTTGCCATTCGTTTTATACTCTCTTCTCCATTTTTTTGGTTCAGGTTTCTAAAAACTGTTCCTGGAGGGTACAAACTGAATTTTATACTGATTTTCAAAACTGCTACTCATCCCTTATTACAATATCAGTGTTAGATAACACTTAACAAAGTCTGAGTAACTTGTATTTTAATCTCTTCCATGCTAGTAATAATGACAATCTACAGGGCCTTACAGAAACACCTGGGGGAACAAATAGACCCTCTTCAAGCTGAACAAGACACTAGAGATAATAATATCATTTGATATATTTTATAGGTCCATATGGAAAAATAGGATTTGTTTATCTGATGCAAAAACCCAGGAGTGTTTTCTTAGCTTAGTATGAGTTCAGTAAGACAATGTCATTCATGCAAGGACTTTGTGACTAAACTAACCATTCAAAAGGAATAATATTTAGTTAATTGTGTCCACTTTTTAAAAATCTTTATCTTTTTTCTATTAATTATAGGAAAATGGGACTATAGGGTATTAAAATTACCTTACTAATCATATCATTTCAAAATGTGAATATCATGAACTGAAATCAGTTGTTCAGAAATAGCTAGACACATTTTGACATGTCTGACCTTGTGCCCTCTTCTCCATTATTTTTTTCAATCATTGTATTTAACATAGCAATTCTATGTAGGACTTATCTGGGTAGTGCATTGCCATTCTTGTTGAAATGGCAATTACTAGGAGAAAGTGTCATGTTGAGAAATGGGAAAATAGAAACAAAGCATGTCATGAATACTTGAAGGACTGGCTGTGAGTGGGCCCCAAGGGCATGCTCAGAGCAAAGAGGAGCCCTCTAATCACAGGTGTGGACATCATTGCTGGTGCCATGAGAGAGTGACAGATTGAACAGAACAGATCTAGTGATAACTCCCAAGGTGATTCAATAGTCAGAGTGTCCCCAGATCCAAGTCCTATGTTGATTTTTTAAGAAGTTCCCCTAACGTCTAATATGGTTGTGCATTTATTTATTTGACGAGTATTTAAGACAATATGGCTGCTGATGTTTGGCACACCAGTAGCAACTCTGCTTGGGATCCACGTACCCTAAGTAACAGTGCCTCGTTGGATCTCCAAGTCCACTTCCTGCTCCAGCTTCCTGCTGCTGAACACTAGGAGGCAGCAGATCATAGCTCAAGCACTTGGGTCCCTGCCACCCACTTGGCAGATCTGGATTGAGTTCTGGGCTCCTGGCTCATAGACCAGTCCTAGCTATTGGGGGCATTTGAGGAGTGAACAGGAAGACAGGGGATTACGGTCTCCTCCTCCTCTCTCTCTTCTCTCTTTTTCTCTCTCTCCTGCAGACACACACACACAGCTCCCTCTGCTTTTCAAATAAAAAATGAAAAGAAATTTTAAAAACTTAAGAATAAAAAGAAGACTTACCAGGCATTGATTGGCCTAAGCTCAGGAAAATGACATCCATTAAACCCTTTCCTTTTTGGCTTCACGTTGTAGTGGAGAGCTAAAGAGAATAACGAGCAGACCGCAAACTGATTGGTGTTCCATAGCACAGGAGGTAGGGCAAGGAGGCACAGGTGAGGCAGTGTTGGCTACTTACTCTTGTGTCTAAGCAGGTGGTCTCTGCCCTGTAAAGCAGGGAGAAGCATCCCCAGGGGCATCTCTCTGGGGTAGAGTTGTAGGCCCTAGAGGGAATCAATTCATGATGTCAGTCTCACTCATGCCTTGCAGTAGTAAAACATTGAGTTCAGCGTGAAAATGAACCCATGGAGACCAGTGATTCGCAGCACAGGTGTGTGTTTTTATCTTGGGATCCAGGAGGGAAAAAAATGGTGCTGGATCCTTCTGTGATGCCTCCCTCAACCAATCTTTTCTCCACCTAAAAGAGTAAGTCTATATAGAAACCTAGAGAATTCTTTCAGGAAGGAGACTGTTCCAATTGCATCACTTCAAATGACAAGTCAATACATAAATGGCCTTACCAGGGGGCAAAGAAGAGACGCCGTGGCCAGCACATCATGGACAGCAAGAAATGGCTCTGGCATGCCCGACATGCTGAGTGGCCATTGCAGCTCCTGAAAGCAATTTACTGGATGATTTTGTTCCCAGGTAAGACATGCTCCTATTCCCTCCTGTTGCATCAACAATAAGGAAAATGAAAGGAAAACAAAAAACAGAACAAAGCATAGGTCTCCTTACTACCTATGGAGTACACCACAAGCCATACACAGTGTTGTTTCAGAGTACAAACATAAGAAGATGAAATACGCATTCAGAAGTTCCTTAAGCAGGGGTAAGACCCTGATAGCTTAGGATATCACCTTGTAATTAGCTGTTGCAATGAGATTTCAGTGGCAACAGTTGTTATCAGGGCTGAAAATAGACATTTATTTAAAAGTCTACAGATAGGGGCCGGAACTGTGGTGTAGCGGGTAAAGCCCAAGCCTGCAATGCTGGCATCCCATATGAGCATGGGTTTGAGTCCCGGCTGCTCCACTTCCAATCCTGTCTCTGCTGTGGCATGGAAAAGCAGTAGAAGATGTCCCAAGTTTTTGGGCCCCTGCACCCATGTAAGCAACCTGGAAGAAGCTCCTGACTCCTGGCTCCTGGCTTCTGATCGGTGCAGCTCAGGTCATTGCAGACAATTTGGAAGTGAACTAGAGGATGGAACACCTTTCTCTCTGTCTCTGCCTCTCCTCTCTCTGTGTAACTTTGGCTTTCAAATAAATAAATTAAATCTCTAAAAAAAGTCTACAGATAACATGATAAAAACATAGTATGGTGTGATATAAGCCATATAAAATTCAAAAAAATATAGAGGATACACAGAAGTTTTAAAGAAAATATTTCATCTGAGGAAATCCTTCATAGGAAAGACCTGTGGAAAAAGAGCTCATCAAGTATATGAACTTAAATGTTGTGTTTTTTTTTAACTTTTTTTAACTTTTATTTAATGAATATAAATTTCCAGTGTACAGCTTATGGATTACAATGGCTTCCCCCTCCCATAAATTCCCTCCCACACGCAACCCTCCCCTCTTCCGCTCCCTCTCCCCTTCCATTTGCATCAAGATTCATTTTCAATTCTCTTTATATACAGAAGATCAATTTAGTATAAAGATTTCAACAGTTTGCACCCACATAGAAACACAAAGTGAAACATACTGTTGGAGTACTAGTTATAGCATCAAATCACAATGTACAGCACATTAAGGACAGAGATCCCACATGAGGAGCAAGTGCACAGTGGCTCCTGTTGTTGACCCAACAAATTGACACTCTAGTTTATGGCGCCAGTAACCACCCTAGGCTGTCGTCATGAGTTGCCAAGACTATGGAAGCCTTCCAAGTTTGCCGACTCTGATCATATTTAGACAAGGTCATAAAAGACAGGGTGAGGATACTAACCAATGATCCTAAGAGTGGCATTAACCAGGTCTGAACAATTATACAGAATTAAGTGGTGAAGAGGACCATCAGTACACACAGGTTGGGAGTAGAGCCATTGGTGGTAGAGTAGAGGTTATGATTACGAAGGAATGAGGCCCAAGTGTGCTAGACAGGGTCTAGAACAAAGGACAGAGTCATTATTAGAGGAGCTAAGAAAGGTGCTGTCTAAGCTATAATTAAGTTTTCTGATTGAGAGGCAAATAGAACCTGATAGAAGGGGCTTGATAATAATCTGGTGGGCTTTAGGCCTTGTAAGTTAAGAGGCCCAGACCTATCTATCTCTTCACATGGGGTATATCCTAAGGGAGGTGTGAACCTCCTAGGGGAAGGCACTCTGTTGACTTTCATTACTTGGCTGGCCTGGGAGGAGAGCTGGCCAGGTAAAGGCAGGGGGCATCTCTAACAAGAAATTTACAGTTCTGCCTGTAATGTTGCTGACCCTACTTGACCATCCCCTCAGCTGCAGTGGTCACTCTGGAAGTTGGGCTGAGTGAAGGGCTTTTCAGCTTAGAGCCAATAAGATCTGTGGCTCTGACCTAGGCATCCTTCGACTCCAGGGCAGGTCCATTTCCAGTGATCCAACTCTTGACAGAGCTGCCAGGGCTCTTCACAAGCTGATTTCTGCTGAAGCCCAGGCTTACCACATTGAAAAGCACTGCAGTGGACTGGCCTGTTGGGTCTCCTTGAGGGCAGATCACTGTACAGATCAGCCATTAATAGGCCTGCCACCCATTGCTTCTGATGCCTAGCTTTCTTTTCCTCCTGGTTTGTGTTAAAGCAGACCAGAGGATGCAAGTCAAGGGAGTGCCCGTGTCCCATCTCTAATCTTCGGTGGCCTGAACTACAAGTCTATAGTCTCAGGCATGTTCTGTAGTAGTTTTTCTAAGGTAGACAATGCCCATGAGGAAAATTATATTCTCACTTTAACACTTTCTTTCCCTTTGGTCTGAAAGGGAGGTTTTTTCTACTTACTGTATACTTTGCTGATGGCGAAATGAATCTAGCTATGAGATTATTATTTAAGTTCTTATTTTGGCTATGCTATTACAGAAAAATGTTAGCCATCTCTTTTATAAGGTCTAAAGATTAAATTGTGTGTCCTACAGATTCCTTCATAATAGAATTAGTTTCCTACCTTGAAGAGAATAGAGAAATGAAAGAACAAGTTGGGCTTAGAATAGAGAAATGAGGGAGCAAGTCCTAGATCGCTTGCTGACAATAGCAATATCACATGAATACTTAGCAAACAGTTTCAACCATTAGATAACAACTTAAGAAAACATTTACCAGAAGGTCCAATGCCTTCTATAAATTTTAAGAATCATGTATTTGGAAACACCTCTTAAATATCTAACATGGTGTAGTTTGTTTAACCAGTAAACTTAAGCACAACCATCTAAAAAGTTTTTAGTTTCTTTCTACCAAAGTTTAAAACATGATACACAGATTCAGGTCCCACAAATTAAAATGTATCTTTGATTGATTTTAGCAGCTTAAATTTATGGACAATCTTATCTATAAGCCATTTAAAATAAAACTCTTAATAAAATTTCCCCATGTGGACATACAACATGTACACACATATAACATAGCATAATAGACCAATATAGCAATTTTAATAATAGCTTTTAAAATCTTTAACTCTTTTTGTAGATTGCCAATTGATTTGAATTGCTTTTTTAGTAACCTCAGTTAACCATACTTTCTCTCAGTTGGTACTGTTAATACATTATTGGCTTCATCTGTTTACAGAGCCATCCCAAAGTACTGAATGCAATAAAAGTGGCTGGAAAAAGTCCATAGGAACCTATAGGACGATAGCTAAACACAAAACCAACAACGCTTTAGTTTTATGAGCAGCACATCATATATAACTGTGTATGACAAAAGGCTTTAAGTTGCCATGTTTAAAATTATAAACTCATCAACCAACAAGAGGCACTTGCTTACTTCACAGTATTTTTGAAAGCACCTGTAGGATTTTACAAGTATTTAACCCTTTAGGCCTCTGGGGCTTTCTCATTAAGATAACTATCATGTCTAGTAACACAAGATCATTAGACTTTTTAATTCTCAAACATTTGTATTAATAGCATTTTCCATTATAGAAACTAAAGTTTGGTACCACATCACATCTTGACAGTACTTGTAATATAATCCAAATAGGCTGATTAGTTGGTGTCTCTGTAAGATGAGAGACATAGGTCCTTCGATTTTTTCAGTTGGGCCCAAACTGGAAAAACCAAAGTCCAGGATTTACTGGAAATTTTAGAGACCAGATTGTTTGAAACTGATTTTTTGAATGCCTGTCAAGAATGCCAAGAAGGCTCAAAATCCAAAATATCTGGTTGAAATAAGATTCCTTAAAATCATGACATAACATAGACCAAATTTGATCATTGTTACAAGGTGATTATTCAAATCTTTGAAAATAAGCACATATTTAAATAACCCATAGCTCTTAATAAAAATTCAGATGTTTTTGAACAATTAGAATTTAACAGACATCAAGAGAACATAATAGATTACTTTAACACATTGATTTAACAGAGCATCAGAGTTTAATTCTATGTCAAAGAGAAATTGAGCTTCCTGTGATCTTTTGCTGTGAGGTTTCCTTCCTTTACCTTCTTTCATATTGGTGACCATGTTTCTGTGTTTCTGTGTGTAACACATCTTTAAGCATCTTTTGCAGGGCTGGATGAGTGGTGACAAATTCTTTCAGTTTCTGTTTGCTATGAAAAGTCTTAATTTCACCTTCATTCACAAATGAGAGCTTTGCAGGATATACTATTCTGGGCTGGCATTTTTTCTCTCTTAGGACCTGGGCTATGTCTCGCCATTCCCTTCTAGCTTGTAGGGTTTCTGATGAGAAATCTGCTGTGAGTCTAATTGGAGATCCTCTGAGAGTAATCTGACATTTCTCTCTTGCACCTTTTAGAATCTTTTCTTTATGTTTCACTGTGGTGAGTTTGATTATGACATGTCGTGGTGAGGATCTCTTTTGGTCATGTTTATTAGGGGTTCTATAAGCTTCCAGTACTAAGATGCCTCTGTCCTTCTCCAAACCTGGGAAATTTTCTGCTAGTATCTCACTAAAAAGGCCTTCTAATCCTTTCTCCCTCTCCATGCCTTCAGGAACTCCTAGAACCCGAATGTTGGGTTTTTTAATAGTGTCCTGTAGATTCCCGACAATATTTTTTAGATTTCTAATTTCTTCTTCTTTTCTTTGGTTTGCCTGTTTCCTTTCCTGTTCTCTGTCTTCTAATTCCGATATTCTCTCTTCTGCTTCACCCATTCTGTTTTTAAGGCTCTCTAATGTGTTTGTCATTTGATCTATTGAATTCTTCATTTCACTATGATTTCTCGCCACTATCACACTTTCTTGTTCCACTAGTTGTTTCATTTCATTTTGATTCCTCCTTAATATTTCATTTTCACGAGAGAGATTTTCTATCTTGTCCATGAAGGATTTCTGTAGTTCAAGAATTTGTTTTTGAGAACTTCTTAATGTTCTTATCAATTTTTTGAGATCCGCTTCTTGCATTTCTTTGATCTCATCATCTTCATAATCTTGAATTGGGGTGTCTTTTTCATTTGGGGGCGTCATAGTGTCTTCCTTGTTCTTGCTAGCTTGGTTTTTGCGTTTGTTGTTTGGCATGTTGGAGATATTTGGTTTCTTCACTGTGGTGTTTTTTCTTGTTACACTATGGCTCTATATTAAGTGGACTGTCTGCTTTCGGTGGAGCCTTAGAGGCTTGAGATGAGTGTGAACTTAGAGCTGTGTTTGGTTCCTCAGAGTTGAAGGTGTGTCAAAGATGACACTCCCAGGTTAGGTGTGGTAAATCTCTCTTTCTTTCTTTCTTTTTTTGATTCAAAAGGGAAACAATTCCACACAGCTGAACGTAATTGGAGGTAGTTAGCAGGCAAATGATATACCCACAGGAGCCAGAGATCAGAAGCTCTTTCCCAAGGACCACACAGGGAATCTCTGCTGCCCTCAGTGTGGGCTCCAATTCCCCTCAGTCTCCCACTGGGTTGCCAAGTTAGATGCTAATCTCCTGTTATTTCACCCCTCCCCCCAGAGTCAGGTTTTTCTGCTAGGCTCAGGGCCGGTGCAGACCTGAGGTCGCCCTGCTTATGACGTATGTCCAAAATGGCGCCTGCTCTTTGTCTTGCTCGCCTTTGAGAGGTGAGCGGAGAGAGAGAAACTCGTGTCCATATCGGTCACTTTTTTTTTTTTCCCTCTCTCTCTTCTAGTTAGCCTGGTGAACTTTTCCCCACGGAGTTTCAAGCCTCGTTCCCTCTAGTCTCCTCTTTCCGCTTGCCCGCTGGTGTCTCGGGCTATGGAGGTTCGGCTCACCTCACATTCCAGCGCTGGTGCGTTGAGTCTGCCGCTGGTGTCCCGAACTTGGGCTCCCACGCTCTCCACGCAGGTCCACTGTGAATCACTAGTTCCGGAAGAGTTTCCTCTGCTGTTTCTTCCCCTACTCTTCCTTGACCCTGCAGTATCTCCACTATTATTAACATGTGTCTTGACGAACTATCAATGTGCTCCCTTCCTATTCCGCCATCTTCCTCACTCTTTTTTTTTTTTTGATAGGCAGAGTTAGACAGTGAGAGAGACAGAGAAAGGTCTTCCTTCCATTGGTTCACCCCCCAAATGGCCGCCATGGCCAGTGCGCTGTCTCAATCTGAACCTGGGAGTCAGGTGCTTCCTCCTGGTCTCCCATGCTGGTGCAGGTCCCAAGGACCTGGGCCATCCTCCACTGCACTCCTGGGGCCACAGCAGAGAGCTGGACTGGAAGAGGAGCAACCAGGACAGAATCTGGTGTTCCAACCTGGACTGGAACCCGGGGTACCAGCACCACAGGTGGAGGATTAGCCTAGTGAGCCGTGGCTCCAGCCTGAACTTAAATGTTGTAAGTTGTGTACACTGAACCAATTATACACAGTGAAATCCATTGTATGGATTTCTACTTAAATCACATATTATCTACAAAATATTAACACTGTTTCAAAAAGTTTATGGGGAAATGGAGTCTAAAGGTAAATTTATTTTGGTACACAAAATTTTGAAACCTTGAAGCATAATATTGCATAATTTTCCGTGTAAAAAATTTGGCATGGAGGGGCCGGCGCTGTGGCTCAATGGGTTAAGTCCCTGGCCTAAAGCGCCGACATCCCATATGGGCACCGGTTCAAGATCCGACTGCTCCACTTCCGATCCAACTCTCTTCTATAGCCTGGGAAAGCAGTAAGAAGATGGTCCAAGTCCTTGGGCCCCTGCACCCATGTAGGAGACCTGGAAGAAGCTCCTGGCTCCTGGCTTCGATCGGTGCAGTTCCAGCCATTGTGGCCAATTGGGGTGTGAACCATCAGATCGAAGACCTCTCTCTCTCTCTGCTTCTTCTCTCTCTGTGTAACTCAGAATTTCAAACAAATAAATAAAAATTTGGCATGGATTTCAAATTTTTTTCTTTCTTTTAGCTATTTTTTCAACAAATTTTGTAAAGCCATCATAATCATAGAAGAAAATAAGACATAGAATAAACTTTATTTTTTTGAGCATACAAAGTGGTTTAGCTAAGATGGCTCTATTCATAATCATAACACAGCAACCAGAATGGCATTAAGGTATGTCTGTCTTTTCTCTCTTTTGCTCAAATACTCTCCTTGGATTTGTCTAAATAACAGCTAAAGGACAGCATCTCAAATCCTTTCAACAATTCTCAATTCCTCAAAATCCTAAATCCTCATTTGATTGTGAAATTTCCAGAGCAGAAAAAACTCGGCTTGAACTGAAATGCTAGATGTTTCTGAACTTTTTCCCTGTAATTTTTTTCAATGTCTCTCCACAGGATGCTGTCACAAAACCCAAAGAGGGTAGTGTGTCCATGAGATGGTATGGTGCATTATCCTTAAAACTTATTTCAAAATAAGTTCTAGTTAGAAAGCTACCTTTCTAATTACCTAACTTCTAGGAAAGTCTGAGTTCTGAGACATGCCTGGGCTGTCAGCTTCAGATAGATGAAGCCAAGCCCCACAAGGGGGCTCCCACCTCACTCCACTGCCTTCTCCCCCCACCCTCCCTGCTTGCAGGTTTGGTTCCTGCCACATTAGCTTTCTTGTTTGTCCAACAGAACAGTTATGCCACTACCCAGGGCCTTTGCACTTACCAAACCCTCTATTTGGAAGCATCTTTTACCAGATTTTTTCATTACTTCTTTCCTTGCCTTTATCAAGACTACACCAAAATCCAGCCTTCCCAGGATAGCCTCCCCTGAGCATATTATTTAAAACAGCAAGCCTTCTATACTTCAGCGTTCTTATTCCACTTCCTTTTCTATCTTTCTCCATAGCATTTGATATACCTTCACAAGATGAATATGCTACTGAAGGACCCTTACAGGGGAAGGGACAAGAAATTAGGCCTGGGCAAATATCAGGGGCTTCTTAAGAGGTTAGATGTTCCCCAGAGTCTAGCGGGCAGGACGTTCTCTGGGAAGGAAAAGTCAATCCCCTTCAGAGAACCTCTAGGCACGCCCAGAGCAGAGCTGCCCCTCCCCTCCGGGAAACCTCTGGGCGCCCAGAGCAGAGCTGCCCCTCCCCTTTGGAGAGTCTCTAGGCGCGCACTTATGATGTCACTGCGACCGGCCAATCCTGTAACACCTCAGCACTCTCCCTCAGCATTCTCCAGTATGCTAATTGTCCCTCCGAACTAGCCAATCCCGTGCCACCTCTGCATTTTCCACCAGCACTCTCCACCAGCATTCTTCGCCAGCATTCTCCCATATGCTAATGGTCCCTCTGAACTGACCAATCCTACGCATGCACATTAGGAATATGCTAATTCGTTGCCTATATAACCTGTGTGAAACTGCTGCTCAGGGCTCCTCACTGCCTGAGGTGGGGGCCCGTTTGCGCAAACGTTCAATAAAAACCTCGTGCTTTTTGCATCAACTGGTCTGGAGTCTGGATCTTTGGGCGTCCTCCCGAGTAAGTGGGCATCTCTGCAACTGAGAGGTCCAACATTTTGGTGGCCCGTACGGGGATTTTAAGTCGCCCTCAGACCCATTCTCTGCGGACCAGTTGGAGGTACAATTAAGTGTTTTCTGTTTGTTGTTCTTCGTCTTGAGTGTTCTGACTGGCCAGTACCTGACTCTGTGAGACCAGTGGGGGAGGCAGGCGTTCCCAGCAACCCCTGGTCCGTTCCCCGGAGGACGCTCCGGTTTGTGAGACCAGTAGGGGAAACCCTCGGTCCGTTCCCCTGGAAGACGCTCCCGGGGTGGTCTGGAGGTGGGTCGGAGACCAAGTCTCCCTCCTTCCCGGGGAGGGCTGGTCAGGCAGCCGCTCCCAAAAATAGCGCAATAGCGTTCGATTTGTCCTAGATCTTGTGCCATGTGGTTTGTCTTGTTTATTGTATGTGTCTGTGCATTGGCTATTCTTTTTGAATGGGCTGAAATCCTTCCACCCATGGGTCAACAAATAATCACCCCTTTAAGTCTCACTCTAGATCACTGGAAGGACGTTCAAGAACGCGCGCGCCACCTCTCAGTGGAGGTTAAAAGGAAACGATGGACAAAATTCTGTTCCTCAGAGTGGCCGGCCTTCAAGGTCGGCTGGCCAAGGAACAGCACTTTTAACCTCGATATTATTTTACAGATTAAGGCGCGAGTCTTTCAGCCAGGATCCAATGGACACCCTGATCAGGTGCCCTACATTACCACGTGGGAGGATCTTTCACGTAACCCCCCTCCCTGGATAAAACCCTTCTCCTTTCCGACGGAGCCCATACGGACCCCGATACCCCCTCCTCCCATCCCGGTTGTGACAACCTCCTCCCTATACCCTCTGAAGGAGATTCGAGATCCAAAACCTGACAAGCCACCGGTTCTTCCGGCTGATCAGGACTTTCTGCTCTTTGACTCTCCCCCACCCTATCTTCCCGGCCAGCCTGCTTCCCCGCAGGAACCCCCACAACAACCAGAGCGGGATGTGCAACCTTCTGCACCATCCCCTGATTCCACGAGGGCAGGGGAAGAAGTCTCAGCGCCTTCCCCACCCTCCAGCCGCCTGCGCCTCCGTCGGGGGCAGGCAGGGGGCTCGGGAAGCGTCTGGACTTCACAGACCTTTCCTCTTCGTTCGGTGGTTGGCCAGATGCAGTACTGGCCATTTTCTGCTTCCGATCTTTATAATTGGAAAACCCATAACCCCTCTTTCTCTCAGGACCCCCAGGCTCTGACTGGGCTGATTGAGTCAATTTTATTGACTCATCAGCCCACCTGGGATGATTGTAGGCAGCTTCTGCAGACCCTCCTCACTACTGAGGAAAAGCAGCGTGTCTACCTTGAGGCACGGAAAAACGTCCCTGGAGCAGATGGCCGACCGACCCTACTGCCAAACGAAATCGAAGAGGCGTTTCCCTTAACCCGTCCTGATTGGGATTACACCACCATTGCTGGTAGGGAGCGACTTCGTCTTTACCGCCAGATTCTCCTTGCAGGTCTCAGAGGGGCTGGAAAGCGCCCCACCAATTTGGCCAAGGTACGTGCAGTAGTGCAGGGGGCTGAGGAAACGCCGGCAGGCTTCCTAGAAAGATTAATGGAAGCCTACCGTATGTACACCCCGTTTGACCCCCTGGCAGAGGACCGGCAGGGAGATGTAATCATGTCCTTTATAGGACAGTCAGCGCCGGACATCCGCAATAAACTGCAGTGGCTAGAGGGGCTTCAGGGGTATACTATACAAGATTTAATGAAGGAGGCAGAAAAGATTTACAACAAAAGGGAGACCCGAGAGGAGAAGGAGGAAAGGATCCGCAAGGAGCAGGAGGAAAGGGAAGACAAAAAAGACAAAAGACGTAATCGAGAGCTTAGTAGAATTTTGGCCACCGTAGTGCAGGATACAGAAAGGAGTAGACCAGGACAGAATAGGGACTTGGGAGATAAACGAAAGCCTCGGGTGGAAAGAGATCAATGTGCCTATTGTAAAGAAAGAGGACACTGGGTCAAAGACTGCCCGAAGAAAACACAGGGACCAAAGAAGAGACCAGTTCCAATCCTGTCCCTGGAAGAAGACGATTAGGTGAGTCAGGGCCAGGAGCCCCCCCCTGAGCCCAGGATAACCCTTGAAGTGGGGGGCAGACCGGTAACCTTCCTGATTGACACGGGAGCCCAGCACTCGGTACTGACTTCAGAAAAAGGGCCTCTAAGCTCCAAGACTTCCTGGGTTCAGGGGGCAACTGGAGGGAAGTTATATCGCTGGACAACCAATCGAGAGGTCCAGTTGAGTACAGGACTTGTGACACACTCGTTCTTACTAGTGCCATACTGCCCCTACCCCCTCCTGGGCAGGGACCTACTCTCGAAGGTAGGAGCCCAAATTCACTTCCATGAGAAAGGAGCTACCATCACAGACTCAGGAGGGCGGCCCCTCCAGGTATTAACACTACGCTTAGAGGACGAACACCGATTATTCGAGAGGCCCTCGTCCACCATGGCTCCCCTGGACCCCAAGTGGCTCACAGATTTTCCTCAGGCCTGGGCAGAGACTGCGGGAATAGGGCTGGCCGTCAACCGGCCTCCCTTGATCATAGATCTGAAGCCCACGGCCATTCCCGTGTCAGTTCGTCAATATCCGATGGGCAAGGAAGCTAAGGAAGGTATCCGGCCACATATCCAGAGACTGTTACACCTAGGCATTTTAAAACCTTGTCGTTCACCTTGGAACACCCCCCTACTACCAGTAAAGAAGCCTGGTACGGGTGACTACCGCCCAGTACAGGACTTGCGGGAGGTTAACAGGAGAACGGAGGATATGCATCCCACAGTGCCCAACCCCTACAATCTGCTAAGTACCTTGCCTCCGACCCATGTATGGTACACTGTGTTAGATCTAAAAGATGCATTCTTTTGTTTAAGACTGAGCCCTCAGAGCCAATCCATTTTTGCTTTTGAGTGGAAAGACCCAGAGACCGGGTTTTCAGGACAACTCACCTGGACAAGGTTGCCCCAAGGATTTAAAAACTCGCCTACCTTGTTTGACGAAGCTCTGCACCTAGATTTGGCCGACTTCCGAGTCAACCATCCGGACCTGGTCCTCCTGCAATATGTGGACGACCTCCTCCTTGCCGCTGAAACTGAGCAGGACTGCCTAAAAGGTACCGGGGCCCTGCTACAGAGACTGGGGGAATTGGGCTATCGAGCCTCCGCGAAAAAGGCCCAAATATGTCAGAAACAGGTGGCCTACCTAGGCTACCTCCTAGAAGGAGGGCAACGGTGGCTGACGAAGAGCCGAAAAAGGGTGGTTGCTCTAATTCCACCCCCCACCGATGCCAGAAAGATGCGGGAATTCCTCGGGAGTGCGGGATTCTGCTGCCTTTGGATTCCTGGGTTTGCGGAGCTGGCAGCCCCATTGTACCCCCTCACGAAGTCCAATGCTCCCTTTCAATGGAGAGAAGAGCAACAGCGGGCGTTTGACAACATAAAAAAGGCCCTATTGTCAGCCCCAGCCCTGAGCCTCCCTGATATGACCAAGCCCTTCACATTATACGTGGATGAGAACAAGGGAGTGGCGAAGGGAGTGCTAACACAAATGCTTGGACCCTGGAAAAAGCCGGTGGCATACTTTTCAAAAAAGCTAGACAATGTAGCGGCCGGCTGGCCTCCGTGCCTCCGCATGATAGCGGCCGTGGCAGTTCTGGTGAAAGACTCAGACAAATTGACTCTAGGCCAACCTCTCACCGTAGTGGCACCTCATGCTGTGGAGACAGTTATCCGCCAGCCACCAGATCAGTGGCTCTCAAATGCTCGGATAACTCATTACCAGACTATGTTATTAAACTCAGAGCGGGTCCGGTTTGGGACTGCCACCTCTTTAAACCCAGCCACCCTGCTCCCGGAACTGGGGCCCCAGGCCCAGGTAATCCATAACTGTCACCAAATCCTGGCTGAGGCCCACGGCACCCGAAAAGACCTAACCGACCAGCCTCTGCCGGATGCCGAAATGACCTGGTTCACGGATGGGAGCAGCTTTCTACAGAACGGTGAGCGGAGGGCTGGGGCAGCGGTGGTGGATGGAAAAACTGTTATCTGGTCAAGTGCCTTAAAGCCTGGAACTTCTGCTCAAAAAGCCGAGCTCATAGCCTTAACTCAAGCTTTAAAACTGGCACAAGACAAAAAGGTCAACATTTACACAGACAGTCGGTATGCTTTCGCCACTGCCCATGTACATGGGGAGATATACCGGCTAAGGGGCCTCTTAACCTCAGCAGGCAAGGACATTAAAAATAAGCAGGAAATCCTAGATCTTCTACAGGCCCTGTTCCTGCCCAAAATGTTGAGTATAATTCATTGCCCCGGGCACCAACGAGGAGACGACCCCATAGCAAGGGGAAACAGGATGGCAGACGAGGCCGCTAGGGCGGCAGCCCTGAGCCAACAGGTGCTCCCGTTAAAGACAATTGAGCCCACCCAAGTATCGAGGGAACCACCTTTCCTCTATTCGGACCAAGACTTAGATACGATCCGGCGGCTCGGTGCAGAGTATGATGAACAAATAAGGGTTTGGAGGCTCGGAGAGAAAATAGTCCTGCCACACCAACTGGCTAAAGAAATAATTACCAGCCTCCATCAATGGACTCATTTGGGACACAAAAAGCTAAAAGCAGCCTTACAGGAAGATAGGCAGTCTTATTACATCCCCGGACTTGACTCTTTAGTCCAGCAGGTGACTGAATCCTGTGTTCCGTGTGCCAAGGTAAATGCCAGACACCTCAAGCTCCCGGAGGGAGCTAGGGTAAGAGGAGACCGACCAGGAATCAACTGGGAGGTCGATTTCACTGAGATAAGGCCGGGCAGTTATGGGAATAAGTATCTTCTAGTTTTTGTAGACACCTTCTCCGGATGGACTGAGGCATTCCCCACAAAACGGGAAACTGCCCAGGTGGTCGTCAAGAAGATCATAGAGGAGATCTTCCCCCGGTTCAGCTTGTCTAAGGTAATCGGGCCCGACAACGGCCCAGCTTTTGTCTCCCAGGTAAGTCAGTTGGTGGCCAAAGCATTAGGCATAAATTGGAAATTGCACTGTGCCTATAGACCCCAAAGTTCAGGACAGGTAGAAAGAATGAACAGAACAATTAAAGAGACCTTGACCAAATTAGCGTTGGAGACTGGCATTAAAGACTGGGTCCCACTCCTCCCTATGGTGTTGTTCCGGGTCCGAAACACGCCCTCTCATTGCGGGCTGACGCCATACGAAATCCTTTACGGAGGGCCCCCACCAGGCTTGCTTGACCTTGCCAGTGACTCTGTTGCTGATGCCCCTAAATTACAGGCCCGGTTGAGAGCGCTCCAGATCATCCAGAACCAGGTCTGGAAACCTCTTGCAGCAGCCTACCAACCCAAGACGACAACCATCCCACATCCTTTCCAAATCGGTGACACTGTGTATGTCCGAAGGCACCAATCTAAGACTCTAGAGCCCCGGTGGAAAGGCCCCTTCACTGTGCTGTTGACAACTCCCACCGCTCTCAAGGTCGACAGAATCGCTGCTTGGGTCCATGCCTCACACGTGAAGCGAGCACCACCCCCCCAGGGCCCCGAGGATCCGGATAGACCAGCCAAATGGAAGCTCCAGCGCACTCAGAACCCACTCAAGCTAAGACTTTCAAAAACTGTTTAATATTTGTGATGTTCCTGGCCTTTCCCCATTGTTTTTCCAATCCCCATGCTCCACAATTGTTAACGTGGGAAGTAATTTCCTCCACAGGACGGGTGCCCTGGTCTGTTAGTGGGTTACATACCCCCGGGGCGTGGTGGCCCACCTTATACCCGGACGTATGTCAACTGGTTACTGGGTTAGATACCTGGGATGTACCTGACCAGGATAATTTGACAAAAATCCCTGGAAATAGTCTTAACTACTGGGGCGTGTATGGCTCCCAGTCCCCAGTCAGTGGGACCCAACCCAGTCCAGCAAGAACAGAGTTCCCTCCCTCCAGTGAGGCAGGCTCTCCCCAGGCCACCCCTCCCGCCAGCCACCCTTTCACCCAGCTTGGCAACTTTAACTCCAAACGCTTCGAGCCCCCGTACAACCGGACAGCGGCTGTTTAACCTTTTGACAGGGGCCTTTCTGGCCCTCAAGCAGACCAATCCAGAGCTGACCGAGTCCTGCTGGCTATGCCTAGCCCCAGGTCCACCCTATTACGAGGGCCTCGCGGTCCCCAGGACCTGGAATGGGACTACAGAGGCAAATAATTGCCTCTTGCTCCTTCAGCCGCGTCTCACTCTTACAGAGGTGTCAGGACAAGGTACTTGTGTAGGAAATCCTCCCTTGTCCCACCAACACTTGTGCAGTGTCACCCACAATGTTACTATACGAGGCGGCCCGTACCTGGTTCCGGAGGCAGGCACTTGGTGGGCGTGCAATAAAGGCCTCACCTCCTGCGTGTCTGCAGAAGTCCTAAATAATACCAACGACTTCTGCGTTTTGGTAAGAGTAATGCCCAGAGTGTATTACCATCCAGCTGACACTCTGATTGATTGGTATGATGGATGGCCCACTCGCTTCCGGCGAGAGCCCACCTCGATAACCCTGGCTGTTCTACTGGGATTGGGGGTAGCGGCTGGGGTAGGCACTGGTGCGACAGCTTTAGCACGGGGCTCCCAACTTTATTCTGAGCTCCAGGCTGCGGTAGATGAGGATATAAGAGCACTCCAGCAATCCATTACAAGGTGAGAGCAATCCCTAGATTCCCTTGCCGAAGTCACACTACAAAACCGAAGAGGTTTAGATCTACTTTTTCTTGAGGAGGGAGGATTGTGTGCTGCCCTGGGAGAGGAATGCTGCTTCTATGTAAACCAATCTGGGGTAATCAGGGACTCTATGTCAAAGCTCAGGGAGAGGTTTGACAAGAGACAAAGGGATAGAGAGGCCCATTACAGCTGGTATAAAGGATGGGTTACTAAATCCCCATGGTTAACTACCCTGGTATCGACCATAATGGGCCCCCTACTCATCCTATTCCTTCTTTTAACTTTTGGCCCATGTATTCTTAACAGGTTGCTCAAGTTTACCCGCGAGAGGCTTTCCCTTGTCCAAACCCTGGTGCTGACTCAACAGTACCAGTGTCAAGCTTCAAAGACCCCCGAGATCCAATAGATTTTAGGATTAAAATCTGTGCAAAAAGAAAAGGAGGGAATGAAGGACCCTTACAGGGGAAGGGACAAGAAATTAGGCCTGGGCAAATATCAGGGGCTTCTTAAGAGGTTAGATGTTCCCCAGAGTCTAGCGGGCAGGACGTTCTCTGGGAAGGAAAAGTCAATCCCCTTCAGAGAACCTCTAGGCACGCCCAGAGCAGAGCTGCCCCTCCCCTCCGGGAAACCTCTGGGCGCCCAGAGCAGAGCTGCCCCTCCCCTTTGGAGAGTCTCTAGGCGCGCACTTATGATGTCACTGCGACCGGCCAATCCTGTAACACCTCAGCACTCTCCCTCAGCATTCTCCAGTATGCTAATTGTCCCTCCGAACTAGCCAATCCCGTGCCACCTCTGCATTTTCCACCAGCACTCTCCACCAGCATTCTTCGCCAGCATTCTCCCATATGCTAATGGTCCCTCTGAACTGACCAATCCTACGCATGCACATTAGGAATATGCTAATTCGTTGCCTATATAACCTGTGTGAAACTGCTGCTCAGGGCTCCTCACTGCCTGAGGTGGGGGCCCGTTTGCGCAAACGTTCAATAAAAACCTCGTGCTTTTTGCATCAACTGGTCTGGAGTCTGGATCTTTGGGCGTCCTCCCGAGCAAGTGGGCATCTCTGCAACTGAGAGGTCCAACACTACTTACCTTTTTATCTCTGGAAATAACTAGAAACTCTATAAGAGAATAATTTATGATTGCTGTCTCATGTAGATACTTGAATTAATATGTATATTTATTTGTATTAATATCTATATTGATAGTTTGCCCCCTTTGTTTTTTAACACACTTTTTAAAAATATTTATTTATTTATCTGAAAGACAGAGTTAAGAGAGGCATAGAGAAAGAGAGAGAGAGAGAGAGAGAGAGAAAGAGAGGGCTCTTCCATCCTCTGGTTCACTCCCCAAATGGCTGCAATGGCCAGAGCTGGACCAATCTGAAGCCAGGAGCCAGGAGCTTCTTCCAGGTCTCCCACATGGGAGCAGGGGCCATCTTCCACTGACTTCCCAGGCCACAGCAGGAAATGGGATCAGAAGTGGAGCAGCCAGGACTTGAACCAGTTCCCATATGGGATGTGGGCACTGCAGGTGGTGGCTTTATCTGTCATGCCACAGTGCCAGCCCCTTTTAATATACTTTTATCAATGTTCCTTGAGAACTGTTTGTAGGGTTACAGATACACTCTGTACAGATGCACTCCATCCTCTGAGGGCTTGCAGTCAAATGCATGAGGAAAATAAACTATAGAATCACAAGCTACAAAACCAATGGGGATACATGTCTTTAAAGACAATGAAAGGAACTGTAGTAAATAACATACTGAGTATTCATTGTGGGAGTGTGTACAGAGAGCATTTGTAAAAAATGTTATCATCATGTAATCATTAACCAGGCATGAAGAACAGAAGACTTTGTCCCTGGCCATGAGCGTCGATTTGGTCAGGATTCCAAATCCCCCACTTATATTCTTTTCATATTCATTCTTGTCTAAACTTTGCTGTGGAAAGCCTTAAGTATTCAGATGCTGTCCAAGAGACCCCTCCTTTCCTTTGATCAATTTCCCACAGAAATGTAATACTACCCTGATGCTCTGGTACAGAATGGAAGTTCTAGGTCCTGAATTATCTACTTGACCAGGTATCAGTTTAGGTGCACCTTCCCCTGACATGTTATGTCACTGGACTAGTGACATTAGGTTTGGGATTTTCCTGCCCAGATCCATAAGTTAGCTGGTGGTTACCACTCCAATGTTACTATTTGCCACCAGCATTCTTGTATATTTATGTTCCCACTGGTGAGTGACTTCAGGTCTCTCAATCCAGCATACTACAAAATTCAACACAGATGAAGATCTAGGCTTGGTAGTGGAAAATCAACATGGTCAAGTCCATGATCAAGCAGATGGAACAATAAGCAACTGATTTGATCATGTTGATGAGGAAGAGATGGACGCTAGCAAAATCATAACACTAGGAATACTCCAAAGGTATATATAATTAATAGGCTATGTTTTTATAATACTATATATTCACACCATAAGTAGGCATTTGCATCTCTAGCTCAGGGACTATCTAGGTGAAAAGGTATGGGAGACTCTGATCATGTTTGTGCATATGTGTCTGTCATTTGTCAATTTGTGCACATTCATGTAAATTATGTTTATGTATACATAAAAATATATATGCAATTGTGTTTGTTAACCTCAACAAAAAGATAAAGTACCATCTACTAGCAGCTATACACTATTAGAATCCTTGGAATGACTTTTAATCTTTATATCTCTTCTGTCTGGAAAAGTATCTGGCTCCTATAGGGCATATTGATATACCCATATTGGCAAATATATTTGCTATTATTAAAGTAATTCATGCTTAAAATCATGAAAATCCCAACTTTGTGAATGGAAATGGAGGAAATACAGATGTAGGAAACTTTTGAAAGAACCCTTGAGTTAAGAAAATGTTTTGCAAACTTTTGAGGTATAATTCTGGGATAGTACCCCACTCATACAATTAGTGAAAAACAATATTTTTAAATCAAACGGCATACTGAGTAATTAAGTTCTCTGTGACCTTCTCAATACCCTGTATTAGAGTTCAATCGTGAAAATGGTTTGCAGATGAGAAGTATGGTGTATTTCAAAGACCAGAGATAATTTTTAAAAAAGCTAATATTACCTATAAAGTTATACAATAATATTTCTTTCAGTGTATCTTTTCACCTGTACACATTTGCAAGTAGTGATTACCCCATGCCCTTGGTGGGAAGCTGTAATTATCACTCTAACAGAAAGCGTTACAGTGCTATATAGAATGTTAACTGTGAAAGAAAAAAAACATCACTTCTCTCAGTCACTCAAAATATTCTTTTCTCTATCACAAAAGAATTTAAAGAAGTCTATTGACCTCTGTTTTCATCATCTTTTGGCAGATTTTCAATTTTTCACTTTTCTAATTCTTATTAGAAAGAAAAATTCAATATTTGCATATTGCATTTATTTTCATGCGAGTTCAACTCATTGTATCCCTGTATTTTTTAAAACAAAAAAGGAAGAATATAACTTTTTATTGTATAAAGACAATTATAACATAACTTCACTTAAAATCCCTGGACCCTACTTACTGTACTAAGTTTAATGTCAATTATCAAAATGTGACAAAAAGGTTCTATTGTTTGATAGCAAACCAAAAACATACTTCCTATTCTCTGTTGAATTAACAACACATTTGTTTCCTAAGAAATGTCTTCTTATTTTTATGAGATTCCCAGTAGAAATCAAATCACACCAATTCAATTTGAGATGGCATAATTTACTCATTTCAAATTTTGTCATTAAGTGATAATAGCCCAGGGAATATACAGTCAAATGTACTCATTATTATTAGGAGCACTCAAATATATGTGAAATGATACAGGGCCATTTTCACTGAGAGACAATATTTTGAATAATCTCTTCTAAAATGGCTGTTTAGAATAAGTAGATCTACTGTAGCACTCTTCAAATCTCCGTATAGTAGCCAAGACCAAAAGCTTGCCAAAACCCAGACTTGGAGATGGATGATACCACACAGGAAAAGAACAGTTCTTTGTCTATAACTAGCATTTGTTCAGAGGGAATTTCTATGATAATTTTAAACCAGGTATGAATTTAATGAGATAATGAAGGTCTATCAGGCATAGTATACAACAATGAAGATACATATGAAAGTACTTCAAAATTCCATTGTTTTAGTGCTAAAAAGAGTTTTGAAATCTATGCATAGATTTTCATAATAACCTTTACTATGAATTTTGAGGACTTTTCTGTGCTTAAAATGTATTTAGTAAAGTAGAAATTTAAAATAATTTTTTTAGAGATTTATTTATTTATTTGAAAGTCAAGAGTTACACAGAGAGAGGAGAGGCAGATAGAGAGAACTTCCATCTGCTGGTTAACTCCCCAACTGGCCACAACAGCCAGAGCTGCACCCATCTGAAGCCAGGAGCCAGAAGCTTCTTCTAGGTCTCCCATGTGTGTGCAGGAGCCCAAAGACTTGGGCCATCTTCTACCACTTTCCCAGGCCATAGCAGAGAGCTGGACCGGAAGTAGAGCAGGTGGGGCTTGAACTGGTGCCCACTATTGTCTTAATTAAGCTTTAGATTTTTAACTGGTGCATAGTAGTCTATGATTCTAAGGTAGGCAAATTAATGGCCCCCAACAATCTCTTTATTTTCATCTCAGGAACATATGAATATACTGCCTAATGAGACAAAATACTCATTTTATGTAATTAAATTAAGGACCTCAAGATGAGGAGATTATACTAGATTCTCTGGGTGAGTCCATATCACAGTCCCTGGAATCCTTATAAATGAAAAATGAAAGTAGGAGGGCCAGAGTTAGGAAAGAGACGTAATGATGGAAGTACAGATTGGGATGGCATGATCTCTGACTTTTGATCAATGCACCTATTTCAACTAATTTATCAATTATTATATTAGCTTAGTATCTTTTTTTGTGTGTTGCTTAATCTATTGTGAATCTCTGTCTATCATGAAACACTAAGGAAGCCAATGTTTTCAGGGTGAATCATTGAGTAGAAAAGTTTCTTTGAATCAGCCATAGAGATAATGAAGATAAGATTGCAAAAGGCTGTGAGCCTTGAAAAGATTTTCACTTTTCTTTGGAAGTAATTAAGCTAAAAAAAAAAGACGTATTCCCGTATTCCTACTTTGAGAGCATCATGTTGGTGGTCTTGGGTAGAAGACAATTGGAAGGCAGTGAATGCTATCAACTAGGTGAGAGATACAATTTGGTTGGGGCTGCAGCACAGGATTAATAAGAAATGATCAGATTCTGTAGGTTTTGAAGGTAAGGTCAGCAGATTATGCTGTGAATTAAGTGTGGGGACTGAGAGGAAGAGAAAATTGAAGACATTTGTGAGTTTTGCTCCAAGAGTTTGAAGAGTCAAATTACTGTATATTAAAATGAAGCCTTCTCAAGAACAAGGTTATGTTTGAAGGTGAAGGGGGATGATTTCACTTGTGAATATCTTCAGTTTATAACACTGATGCACCACAAATGGGGTCTCACTTTAAATCCATGGGAATGGATGAAGCTATTAAAGAGGAGAGCGAACAGAAATCAAAGGATGTTTATGCGCTAACCCTCATCTAATAATGGGGAGGAAAGAACTGTCTCAGAGAAAACTAGTAGCAGGCCAGTGGGAGGAAAATCAAGAGAAATTGTCATGGGATCCAGGCAAAGTATATTACTAGGAAGGTTGATGCCAATCATAATCCTGAAAGAAATAACATTTCATGCCATAATATTCAACATTTAAGTCCCAAAAGGTCAAATTCCTAAAGTCTGGAGCAGACAGTTTGCTCAGCAGTTAAATTGCCAATGAGGACTTCCACATATCTTTTCAAGGTACCTGGTTCAAACATTGGCTTCTCTGCTTCCAATTCTGCACCCTGCCAATGCCCACCAAGGAAGGTAGCAAGTGAAGGCTCAGATACTTGAGTTCCTGCCACCCATGTTGGGGACCCAGATGGAGTTCCCAAATCTCTACCATTGACCTGGCTGAGCCCTAGTCCTTGAGGGGATTTGAGGAGCAAAGAAGCGGATTGAAGACCTGTCTTGTCTGTTTCTCTTCTCTTTGCCTTTCAAATAAAATTAATATTGAGAAAAATTTCTCAAGTCTAAAATCCAAAAAGGCCACAATCTTGAAAATCACAATTCTAAGAATTAAAATCTTAAATGTCAACATTCTGAAAGCACAAACTTCACAAAAATACAATCCCCATTGTGGAAGAAAAAACAAAAAGCAAAGCTGTATAAGAGAGGTAGAAAGCCAAGTCCTGGGAGGGCAGTGAGGGTGTTTTTAATTGTATGCAGGATGGTTTCTAAATTATTCAATCTTGTATTACTCCTGCCTCTACACACACAGCACTAGGCTTCCTTCAAGAAACATATTTCCTCAGAGAATAAAATGTTGAAAATTCTCAGCTATCTTCTGAACCAAAGCTAAGTTACTGATAAAGAGGTGCCTCCTCCATTACAAAACATGTATAATCCTAAACTATTCTTCCTTGGGGGTAGAAGATAGTCTTCTATCTACCACTAAATCTAGCCCCGAAAAATTAGATTCATATTGTCTAACAGATAGTACCTCCAAAACTATCCCCTGTCTTTTACCTAGTTAATACAATTAAAATCCCTGTTGGATAACACAATTCTAGAAGTTATCCACTAATTTATATATTTACAACTAGGAAGAGCAAAGTACTAAAAATACTCCTATTCGAAACTTTGGTGGACTCTGCAGATGAGCATTGATTTCCACTGAATTTCCAAACCACAGAAACATATTTGAAACTAGACATGATCAAGGCTTCTAAAAGTGAATTTCACAGTGCTACCAACAGTTTGTCATTCATTCCAAGACATTTGCAGAAAATTCAGATGAGTGGATTAGCCATTCAATGACAATGAAAAAAATTGAATTTTAAAATATACCAATTATCTTCAGTCATTTCTTTCAGCTGATAAAATTCCAGGAGGTTTTAATGAATTAAAGTCACATTTTCCTGAAGAACCCAGTGAAGTTATTAACTGGTTCTGAAAGTAATTATCTGTGTCAGAGGATAAGAAGACATGCAATTCTGTTGCTGTGTGATCACCAACTTTGTTTACACTAAATTTGAGGTCTGTTTATGACTGCATTCAGAGTGGATTTTGACATACCCAAAACAGCACAGAAGCATAGCACAGAATCTTGGAAAATGTAATAAGGGGTGTTCATGTTGTAGTATTTTAATTATAGGAGAATTTCAAAAATGAACAATCACTTAGGAAATGGGTAGGAATGTAATATTTGAGGGGGAACTCTGCCCTAACAGAAAAGTAGCAGGAGCAGACACTGTGGTCCAATGGGTTAGGACCTGATTGTGACACCTGCATCACATATCTGAGTGCTGGCTTGAGTTCTGGTATCTCTGCTTACCATCCAGCTCCCTGCTAGCACATCTTAGGAGGCAGCAGATCATTGATGGCTCAAATGCTTGGACCTCTGCCAACCACATGGAAGACCCAAGTGGAGTTCTAGGTAGGCCCCTGAGTATGGTCTGATCCAGCCTTGGTTGTTGCAATTATTTAGGGAGTAAACCAGCAGATGGAATAGTTTCTCATTCTCTCTCTCTCTCTCTCTCTCTCTCTCTCTCTCTCTCTCTGTCTCCCCCCCTTAAAGTAAATGTAAATAAACAAACAAATTTAAAAAAACCAAGAAAATAAAAGAACAATGATTCACAATGACAGAAAACTTAGAACTAGAGTTAATGATCTCTAATCAGAGTCGATCTCTCCTTTTGTACTGCCTCCATGCAATTGCCCATATAATATACACCTGTAGCAGACTTTTTCATGTGTCAAATTTTAGGATTTTGTTGTTACTATTGTTATTGGTTTTTCTTTTTCCTTTTTCATTTTTCCCACTATTTTTTAGGATTGATTTATTTATTTGAAAGGCAGAGTTACAGAGAGGCAGAGGTAAAGGGGGGGAGAGAGAGAGAGAGAGATATCTTCATCCCCAAATAGCTGCAATGGCCAGAGCTAAGCTGATCTGAAGCCAGGAGCCAGGAGCCAGGAGCTTCTTCTGGATCTCCCATGTGGACTCAGGGGTCCAAGGACTTGGGGTATTCACCACTGCTTTCCTAGGCCATAGCAGAAAGCTGGATCAGAAATGGAGCAGCCGGGACTCGAACCAGTGCCCATATGAGATGCCAGCACTGAAGGTGGCAGCTTTACCCACTACGTCAGAGTGCCGGTCCCTTTCTCCAATATTTTAAACTGTATCTTGTATTTACAGTTTATTATGCTATATAGTACACATTCACACCATTTCTAATACTGAAGGCATGAATCATACAGACTTTTAGAGTCCTAATTCATTATATGCATTTTTCACACATTTGAACTTGTGAAAGTGCATTATCATAATGTGATGTCATATTTAAGCACTGTGCATATGTACAAAAATATCAAAACTTACTCAATAAATTAAGAGGTATTCTTTTTGTACCTTTGAATTTGGAAAACATAAAATTTATCAAAATCTTAGCTCTGGATGACTATATACTCAGTAATGGCCAAACATGGTGTTTTGCTTGACATTATCAAAAGTTAGAGTTTTTTCTTGTAGTAATTCAGTTGTCCATAGTTATAGAGATAGTTGCACAAAATTACCAACCACAGTAATGTGCGTTTATACATTTTGATTTTTGACTTATTTCTTTACCAATATGATCTGTCTGCTAACAACTGTTAGTGTGCCTGACTCTTTGCAGAGATATATATGTCATTATTGCCTATTTCACTATGTTAAGTGGTGTATGGAGGATTTTGTTTTATTTCTGTATGTTTTTCAAAAATTGGAAAACAGCTAAATGTACACAAATACCTTTTAGGAAAAAGTATTATATGTTCAAGAATTATATTTTGTGAAATGTTGGTGTTTTAGGATTTGAACTTTAAGGATTAGGGCATTTGGGTAGTGTTTTTCAGGATTATAGCCCAAATCCAGGAAAGATACAGTCAATTCTATCAATCGTTTTAAGTAAGGTGATACTGAGGAATGAACATTTGGTCTACAAATATGTAAACAACTTTTTAAAATTACTTCTGGGCAAGAAAAAAATCATATAACTTTTAATGAAAATGTCCATAGAAAATGGTGTGATTTATTTTTTCTAATTTATTCATAATTGTACATGCCCTAGGGCTTACTACTTTTGGAGGTTTTGTTTCACATTCAAATTAAGCCCAATATATCATCAGTAATAGTACCATGTGGACTGCATGTGTGGTAAAATTTTCAATGAAATAATAGTTTGTGTATATTTTGCAACCTATGAATGACCCACTCATCATCAGTGATGGGTGAGCTATTCACAACTATTCATACATAATAGGGTAGTTTGGAACCATTTTCAGTTTAATATAAATAATAAAGTAAGGCAGAAGATGAAAAATCCTGTAATCAGAGGTGTGGAGGACATTTAATCTCCTTTAAAGAAAGTGACTTAAAAGGTTAAATGTCATTAAATGCAGAAATTGACTAGACCTTGAATAAATTTCATTATAGACCAATATTTAAAAACGAATTGTATGTGTGTGCATGTGTGTGTGTACATATTTAGGAAAAATCAAGAGTCAGCCATTAGGTGCAGACACATAAGCATGCATTTAAGCTGTGGAGTGAACAAGCTAATAGAACTAAGGAGCTAATGTGTAGAGATAAAGTGATGCCAGGATAACCTATTGGCTAAGTATGAATAAAGCATCAGTATAAGTATGAATAAAGCCTGAATCCAGGCTCCATCATTAACAAATGATATGATCCGCAATAAATTATTTCACTTCTCTGTTCTGCTATTTCCTTATCTATAAAACAGGGATAATAATTATATTTAATATCACAGAATTATTGTAAAATATATAGAAATAATGAATGAAGCAAATAGCATAATTAGTGGCATATATCAAGCACTAGGTAAACATTAGCTGTTAGTATTGTGATTAACGCAGAAAAAACATGCAAATCATTTTTATTATCTCAAAAAGAATCAACTTTCATGTCTCTATACTTATCCAAGGGAAGATAGCAGGAGAAGTATTGATAACATTTTTGATCAGAAGGTCTAACACAAAATATATAATTACTTAAAATATTTACCATATTTCTTTTTTTGAGTTATTTTGGTATTTTGGAATTCAGTAATATTCATGGAGTTCCTATGTGCTTATATGAGTTATCAAACGAACAAAACTACTCATTCTACATGGCATCCTTCCCAGGCCCCCCATCATCACCTGGACTTTAATTGCTGCAGGCTTGGATCATGTCTTGGAATCCTGCATAATCATTGTCTAGTCCTGGACATTTGTGTGACCTAGGAAAGACAAGGGCCAAGATGATCCTGAATAAATAGGAGAAATTTTCTTACCACAAACTTTTCATACAAGCACAGGAACAACAAAAAGAACATTTAAAGGAGAAGTGATCTAGGAGTACAAGTCTGAGAGATTTCTTTTCAGCAAAGAAGTAGAGTATGTTTGCTATCCATCAGAGACCCAAGGCCATGTTTTCTCTTTCATATTTCACCAGAGAAAAATCTCTGAAGTGCAGACATTCAAGGCCTCCTGGATCCACAATCTGTATATTGTTTAGAAGACTCCAAATGGTGTAATACGGTTACTATTCAAAAAGCATGACTGCTTTCACATCAGGGCTGAAAGAGCTCTGGAAATCTGCAAGTCTTACTTGCAGAAAATGAAATCAGATCTGCAGGTGCATGGCTATCCTAATCACTACCAGCAGATGAAGGTGAGCTCTAAAACTCTTCTGCTTTCATAACACTTTATTCCATCCTGTTTTATGTTCAATTTCTATAAATATGATGTTTATGAACATAGATTATTAAAAATAATACGTGCCTAGCTATATTCCCTGGTAATAATCTCACCATCATCTCTATACTCTACCAGCCTCCCCACCCATCAGCACCTTGGTTGCTGTTCCGGTTTCCAGGTAAATGGCCCTCTTCCATAATGTGATTTCTGGTCACTTGAGCAAGCTGTGATTCTCACTTTAATTTATACTTCCAGGTTGCATGCTACCCATATGGTACTCATATTCCATTGCATAACAGAAGAATTTATACTCATGCATGCAAATGCACATCTTGACTTCTGTGGTGGACAGCAAACTGCTTGAGAGTGGAAATGTCTTACAAGTTATGTGTACTTCATAATTCAAAGCAAAGCACCCTTCTCACAGGCATTCAATAAAAGTACACAAATGCCCTTGCTGGAAATATTATGGATATTCTAATTCTCTGAATCTCAATTGAAGGTGAAACTCAAGGTTGTTTATAAGAGAGGGAGAAGGAGAATGAGCAAGAGAGGTTGGGGGAGAGACTTATTTCTTAACTGATGATGTGACAGAGTAATAATTTTAACTGGAATAGAGTAATTGATACAAAGCATCAAAAAAGTTAAGATGAAATGGTATGGAAGACAGTGCTGATGAGAATAAAGTATGAGATTCATTGCTAAAAGAGGCACTGCAGAGATTTTCAATTCAATTGACGGTAGGTGAGATCTAGATCATAAGCATGGTCAAATACCATGCATGAAATAAGGAATCAGAGTTAACAAGGCAGTAGGCTAACAAGCAGAGAAATATTGCATGCAATTCTTGAGGGGATAATAGTATTTGAAAAGAGAAACTTAAAACGAAAGTGAATGAGGCGGTAAGGAGTGGTATAAAAATCTTATCTGGAATGGTTTAAGAGGTAGCTTTTGTATTTATGCAAAGCAAAAATAGTGCACTAATAAGACAGAAAGTTATAAATAATGATAAGTATTTAGCTTAAACTTTCAAAAGTACAGCAATCTACCAAAATGTCTCTTTGGAACTGCGTTTTGGAATCAGCACACTTGAGCCATGATCAAAGATGAAATAGCTAAGTAAGATAAAAGTGGTCCTATCCAAGTCGTCATTTCTGGGAATAAGAAAAGAGTAGCACAGGGTCAGGGTCCCAGATTAAATTAAAGAATAGTGTTATTTAGATATAAGTTCAGTCAAAGTTTTGACATTTTCTATTGTTTCTGAATATTCAGGGAGACATCACCTTGGACATCTGAGAGCTACTAAAACGGTCTACCCTCTCTGATGTCCCTCTTGTGCCACATTGCCATGGGAAACACAACACCCTCATTCAAACCAAAAGAACCAAAGTTTTTTATTTGCCACGGTGCTGCTTTTGTTTTTCAGGTTTTGATCTCCCCATTGTTTGAACATCTCCATGATATTTGATATTTCCCTATAGTATGTCATAGGTATCAGCTTGATATTTCTCTGTAGTGTGTCATAAATATCAGCTTTGGGTGAGCATTGTGGTTCCGTGGGTTAAACATAGCATGGAACATCACTATCCCAAAACAGAGTGCTGGTTCGAGTCTTGGCTACTCTGCTTCCCATTCAGCTTCCTTCCAATGTACCTGGAAGGCAGCAGATGAAAGGCCAAGTACTTGAGTTCTTGTCAATCAAATGGGAGACACAGAGTAGACATTTTCAGGTATCTGCCTAACCAACCACAGCTGTTGAGACCACTTAGGGGGATGAACCAGCATATGGAAGATCTCAGCTTTTTTTTAACATTCTTCCTTTCAAATTAATTAATTGTATTTTTTAAAAGTGTATAAAAATATCAACTTTGTATCACCTTTATCTTATAGCTACTCCCCGATGAACACATTTATACAAAAATGGGTCAGCATTTGCTAGGTTCAGTACAGGTTCAACTCCTATTCTCAGCTTCCTTGACTTCTAGGTTGGTTAGATTTATCTTTCTAGTAACTACTGAGGAGATAGTCCAACACCACAGCTCATTGAGTTGTTTGAACTGACTGTGTCACAACATAGCTGTTAATATTAGATATCCTTGTTGTCTTTAAATGCTACAGGTACTAAAATTTTTATAAAATGTCTCACCTCTGCTGTATGCAATGTTTCTTGCTTTCTCACAACCTCCTATAGAACCATTGAGTCCAGAAAAAACTTGCATCTCATTGAAAAGTAATTATTTATCTTTTTGCTGTGATTTTTACAATTGATGCGTCTACCCACAAGTGGTCCACAAGCAAGTTACATTTTATTTATCCAGAAATAAAAGTGTGTTCTGGAATGCATACAATGTATTTTCTCTACTATTGGGTGTTGGATTTCGATGAAAAAAACTCTAGGGGGCCAGCACCCTGGCTCACTTGGTTAATCCTCCACCTGCAGCGCCGGGCATCCCATATGACCATGGGGTGCTCTTCCAGTCCAGCTCTCTACTGTGGCTCAGGAAGGCGGTGGAGGATGGCCCAAGTGCTTGGACCCCTGCACCCACATGGGAAACCAGGAGGAAGCACCTGGCTCTTGGCTTCAGATCACCGTAGCTCCGGCCGTAGCGGCCATTTAAGGGCTGAACCAATGAAAGGAAGACCTTTCTCTCTGTCTCTCTCTCTCTCACTAAATCTGTCAAAACAACAACAAAACAAAACAAAACAACAACAACAACAAAAACAAACCTCTAGTCTTATCCTCACATGAAAGCAAAGCAAGACTCAGGGTGATAAGTGGCCTCAGAACATGCTTTTTCCCTTTTTTCCCTTGATTACATTAGTCAGTGGGGTTTTTTTGGTTATCGCTGCAGTTACAGAGAACCAGCATTTTGAATTATTAATATACACCCCACTCCTTAGTAAAGGCTATTTGTAAAAATTGGCACAATATATTGGAACCAACATTTTTGGAGCTGAAGAAATCAAAGGAAGGCTTGAAGTGCTCTGGGGAACACTTATTCAAGAAAAAGAGTCATGTCTTTGGAGACTTTTAACCTACCCAGTACTGTCTCTCCCTCCCCAGTTTAATGATAGCCATGGAAATTGCCCACATTCTGCCAGTTTCACTTGTTGAAATTCTAATTCCTAGTACCTCAGAATGTGACTTTAAGAGATTCAAGCTGAAATGAGTTCATTATGATAGATCTTTTTTTAAAATTATTTACCAGGCAGAGTTAGACAATGAAAGAGAGAGAGACAGAGAGAAAGTTATAGACAGAAAGAGACAGAGAGAAAGGTCTTCTTTCCGTTGGTTCACTCCCCTAATGGCTGCTACGGTCGGCGCGCTGTGCCAATCCGAAGTCAGGAGCCGGGTGCTTGCTCCCGGTCTCCCATGCGGGTGCAGGGACCCAAGCACTTGGGCCATCCTCCACTGCCCTCCTGGGCCACAGCAGAGAGCTGGACTGAAAGAGGAGCAACTGAGACTAGAACCCAGGGTGCCAGCGCCACAGGTGGAGGATTAGCCAAGTGAGTCATGGTGCCAGCCTATGATAGATCTTAATACAATATAAAAAGAAGACATTTGGACACAGAGACAGGTAGAAAGGAAAGATAAATGCAGGGACTTGGGAAGAAGATGCCCACCTACAAGTAAAGGAGAGATCTGGGGCAGATCCTTCCCTCAGAGCTCTTGGAAGGGATCAGCTAAGCTGACACCTAGAGTTTGGACTTCTGGCCTCCAAACCCATGAGACAATAAATTCTTTTTGTTTAAACCACCTAATTTGGGTACTTCAGTACATCAGTTCTAATAAATTCACAATCTTTACTTAATATATACTAAATCGATCTTCTGTATATAAAGATAATTGAAAATGAATCTTGATGTGAATGGAATGGGAGAGGGAGCAGGAGATGGGAGGGGCACAAGCGGGAGGGAAATTATGGGGGGAAACCATTATAATCCATAAACTGTACTTTGGAAATTTATATTTACTAAATAAAAATTTCTAAAAAATGAAACCAAAAAATAAATAAAGAATTAAAAAAACTTGAGAAATCATGTAACAAAAGTGAAAAATACACTACAGAGATTCAACAGCAGATGTGCATACAAAAGAATCAGTAAATATAACAATTACTCCATTATACAGTCTGAGAAACAGAAAAAAAATTAAAAATTGAAAAACCTTCAATATCTGACAGAGTATCAAATGCATACTCACAAAATTATATCTCAAAAGAAGAAGAAGGAGGCAGAATAATAGTTGGGAAAAATGTCTAAAATTTGTTTAATTCTATGAAAAATATTAATCCACACATAGATGCTCCACAAACTCTATCAGATTAAAAACCAAGGAGACTGCTGCTCCTGCTTCCCTGCCCGCCCTCGGGCAAAGTTTTACAAGGACCTGTTCCTGAACACGTGCTCTCTTGGCCCCTCTCTTGGTCCTTCTCTCCTGTGCTCTCTCTCGGCTCATCTCTCTATCTTCTCTCCTCTGTCTCTCTCTCTCTTATACTCTCTTTCTTTCTCTCTTTTTCTTTTGCTGCCCCTTCACTCCGGTCTATAGGGTGTTCCCCAATAAACCCTTCCCCTTAAAAAAAAAAAAACAAGGAGACCTACACTGAAACATGTTACAGTCAAATTATTGAAACTCACCTTGAAGTCAGCAAGACAAAGTTAAATCATAACATACAAGGGATGTTTGTACATAAAGTTAACAACAGATTTCCATTATAAACAATGTACTCTAGAAAGCACTGGAATAATATAACTAGTATTATAGGGAAACAAAGCAAAGAAAAAACCTTGTGAACCAAAAATTCTACATCCAGAATAATTGCATTTTCAAAAATGAATGAGAAATTAAGACATTAACAAATAAATAAAAACTGAGTCTATTGTTAGTATTCCTAACCTATAAGAAATAATAAAGAAACTCCCTCAATATTAAATAACTCAATTCCACATAAAGAAATTAGGGGAAGAGGAGTGCATAAGTAAATACAGAAGACAGTGCAAGTGAATTGTTTTGATTATGATTCCTTTTTATATTATTTTTAAATGATTGTATAAGGCAATGATTATAAACCTAGGTTGATTCTAAAAGTATATAAATAAGCAATTTGTTAAAATAACAGGATAAATGTGGAGGGGCAGAGCTACAAAGAATCAAAGTTTTTGAATACTTTTAAGATGGAGTTGGTATTAATTCAAACTGTATTGCCATAATGTAAGAGGTAAAACATCAAAAACACTAAATGAAATAACTAAATAATTGAAAGTGTATGCTCGAAAGCACCTAGTCAACACAAAAGCAGACAATAATAGAGGAAGTTAGGTGAGTGACAGAATCCCTCACTTAGGAGAAATTACATTAAATGTATATGAGATTTATTCTACATTCAAAAGGAAAATATTGTTATGTGTTTAAAAACATAATTAGGCTATATTCTGTCTGCAAGACACACACTTTAGGTTCAGAGACACAAATCAATTAAAGGTTAAAAGGAAGAAATAATCTCAAAAATAGTAACCAAGAGACCCAGAAAGACTGTACAAACATCAGACCCACAGATTTGAAGTCAAAAACCTTTAGAAGATACAAAACACGTTATATTTATCAGAGTTAATCTGTCAAACGCATATAAGAACTTCAAATATCTAGCAACTTAGCAAGAAATCCAAACTTATGAAACAAAAAATAACAGATCTGATGCAGAGAAAGCATTTGACAAAATATATCCTTACATGACAAAAAAAACATTAAGCAAATTGGGTACAGGAGGAACATACCTCAACACAATCAGGATAACACAAGACAAACCCTCAAGCAACATTAGATTGAATGGAGAAGGTTGAGAGCACTTCCACTAAGACCCAGAACCGGACAATGATTCCCACTTTTACCACTGCTATGCAGTAAGGTTCTGGGAGTTTTAGAGCCATTAGGCAAGAAAAACATATCAAAGGGATACAAATTGGAAAGGAGGAAGCCAAATTATCCCTGTTTGCAGATGACATGAACCTTTCCATAGGGGAACCAAGACTCCACTAAGAGATTATTGGAATCCATAAGAGTTTGGCAGTTACAGACAATAAAAAACACATACATGGCTGGCTCCATGGCTCAACAAGCTAATCCTCCGCCTTGCGGTGCCGGCACACTGGGTTCTAGTCCCGGTCAGGGCACCGGATTCTGTCCCAGTTGTCCCTCTTCCAGGCCAGCTCTCTGCTGTGGCCCGGGAGTGCAATGTAGGATGACCCAAGTGCTTGGGCCCTTCACCCCATGGAGACCAGGAGAAGCACCTGGCTCCTGCCTTGGGATCAGCGCGGTGTGCCAGCCACAGTGCGCTGGCCGTGGCGGCCATTGGAGGGTGAACCAACGGCAAAAGGAAGACCTTTCTCTCTGTCTCTCTCTCTCTCTCTCACTGTCCACTCTGCCTGTCAAAAATAAAAAAAATTTAAAAAAATCAGTAATCTTTGTATACTCAGAAAATGCCCCGGCTGAGAAAGAACTTATTAGACCAGTCCCAGTCACAATAGCTGAAAAAACTTTAAATACCTTGGAATAAATTTAAACAAGTATGTGAAGAATCTCTACAATGAAAATTGCAAATCATTAAAGAAGTAAATAAAATAAAATACACAAAAAAAGAAAGAATATTCCATGTTTGTGGATTTAAAGAATTAGTATGAAAAAGTTCATACTACCCAAACAGTTTAAAGATTCAATACTATCTCAATCAAATTATCGAGGACATTCTTCACATATGTAGAAAAATTTCATGCTAAAATTCATAAGAAATATAAGTCCCGAATAGTTAAAGCAATCTTAAACAGCGAAAACAAAGTTTGAGGCAACATAGTAGATTTCAAAATGTGGCAAATATAATCAAAACATTATGGTTAGTGGTGCATAAATCTGTGATTATAAAGTAAACTGAGATTATATTTTTACAAAATTTAAAGGAAAAAATAAGAAAGGAAAGAATGGTGGGGTTGAGGGAGAGAGGAAGGGAGGGATGAAAGTTTGGTTATCTTCTTAATGATTGTATCTGTGAAATCAAAATTTTTAAAATAACCAATTTGAAAGAAAAAATAGATATTTCTATTAATTATGATTTTAGAGCCCCTTTAATTATCTACAGAACCATGAAACAGAAGAACAATAGGGAAATAGAAGAGCTAAACTACTTACCAGCTTACTAAACAGCTATCCATGGAACACTCCACCTGACTGGCAGAATGTACAATACCCTGTAGAATACATGGTCTAGATATTTTAAGATAAGCTACATGGTAGGCTATAAAATGGATCTTAATATATTTAAGTATTTAGACATTAGCATAATTCTCTGACTAAACAGATTGAAATTAGAAATGAAGAGAATTCACTATTATACGGAAATTAACCAACCTATAATTAACAATTGGACAAAGAAATCACAAGGGTACTAGAAAATTCATTGATAGAAACTAAAATCAAGCTTTATCAAAATGTATGGCATACAAGGAAATTATAACTAAAAATATCTTAAAAAGAAGAAAAATAAGTAAACTATCTTTCCAGGAAAATGAGTTAGAAGAGCAAACTGCACCAAACAATCAAAACAAAGATAACACTGCACAATGGAGGGAAACAAAAGAAATAGGTAATAGAAAAACAATAAAGGAAACCAATGAATTCCAACTTTGGTTCTTGAACACTATCAATAAGATTTTAAACATGAAGAGATAGAGGAAATGCAAGAAGTGGATCTCAAAAAACTGATAAGAACATTAGAAAGTTCTCAAAAACAAATTCTTGAACTACAGAAATCCTTAATGGACAAGATAGAAAATCTCTCTCGTGAAAATGAAATATTAAGGAGGAATCAAAATGAAATGAAACAACTAGTAGAACATGAAACTGTGATAGTGACAAGAAACCATAATGAAATGAAGAACTCAATAGATCAAATGACAAACACATTAGAAAGCCTTAAAAACAGAATGGGTGAAGCACAAGAGAGAATATCGGACTTAGAAGACAGAGAACAGGAAAGGAAACAGTCAAATCAAAGAAAAGAAGAAGAAATCAGAAATCTAAAAAATACTGTCGGGAATCTACAGGATACTATTAAAAAACCCAACATTCGGGTTCTAGGAGTTCCTGAAGGCGTGGAGAGGGAGAAAGGATTAGAAGGCATTTTTAGTGAGATACTAGCAGAAAATTTCCCAGGTTTGGAGAAGGACAGAGACATCTTAGTACAGGAAGCTAATAGAACCCCTAATAAACATGACCAAAAGAGATCCTCATCACGACACGTTGTAATCAAACTCACCACAGTGAAACATAAAGAAAAGATCCTAAAATGTGCAAGAGAGAAACGCCAGATTACTCTCAGAGGATATCCAATTAGACTCACAGCTGACTTCTCTTCAGAAACCCTACAAGCTAGGAGAGAATGGCGAGATATAGCCCAGGTACTAAGAGAGAAAAACTGCCAGCCCAGAATAGTATATCCTGCAAAGCTCTCATTTGTGAATGAAGGTGAAAGAAAGACCTTTCAGAGCAAACAGAAATTGAAAGAATGTGTCGCCACACATCCAGCCCTGCAAAAGATGCTTAAAGATGTGTTACATACAGAAACATAGAAACACGGTCACCAATATGAAAGAAGGTAAAGGAAGGAAACCTCACAGCAAAAGATCACAGGAATCTCAAACCAGATATTAGAAAATATCTTTGGCAAATGGCAGGGCAAAGTTACTCCTTCACAATAGTCACATTGAATGTTAATGGCTTGAACTGTCCAGTTAAAAGACACCGATTGGCTGATTGGGTTAAGGAACAAAACCCATCTTTTTGCTGCTTACAAGAAACTCATCTTTCCAACAATGATCCATACAGGCTGAGAGTGAAAGGCTGGAAAAAGATATACCATGCCAACAGAAATGGAAAAAGAGTGGGCATAGCCATCTTAATATCGGACAACATAAACTTTACCACAAAAACTGTTAGGAGAGACAAAGAGGGGCACTATTTAATGATTAAGGGATCCATTCAACAGGAAGATATAACGATTATCAATGTATATGCACCTAATTACAGGGCACCAGCTTATTTAAAAGACTTGTTAAGGGACTTAAAGGGAGACTTAGACCCCAATACAATATTACTGGGGGACTTCAATACTCCACTCTCAGAGATAGACAGATCAACAGGACAGAAGATCAACAAGGAGACAGTAGATTTAAATGACACTATAGCCCAAATGGATCTAAAAGATATCTACAGAACATTTCATCCTACATCTAAGGACTTTACATTCTTCTCAGCAGTATATGGAACCTTCTCTAGGATTGACCACATACTAGGCCATAAAGCAAGTCTCAGCAAATTTAAAAGAATTAGAATCATACCATGCAGCTTCTCAGACCACAAAGGAATGAAATTGGAAATTAGCAACTAGGGAATCCCTAGAGAACATGCAAACACATGGAGATTGAACAACATGCTCCTGAATGAACAATGGGTCATAGAAGATATTAAAAGAGAAATCAAAAATTTTCTGGAATTAAATGAGGATAACAGCACAACATACCAAAACCTATGGGATACAACAAAAGCAGTGTAAAGAGGAAAGTTTATATCAATAGGTGCCTACATCAAGAAATTGGAAAGCCACCAAATAGATGGGCTTTCAAGTCATCTCAAGGATATAGAAAATCTGCAGCAAACCAAACCCAAACCCAGTAGGAGAAGAGAAATAATTAAAATCAAAGAAGAAATCAACAGGATTGAATCCAAAAAAAACATTACAAAAAATCAGCCAAATGAGGAGCTGGTTTTTTGAAAAAATAAACAAAATTGACACCCCATTGGCCCAACTAACTAAAAAAAGAAGAGAAAAGACCCAAATCAATAGGATCAGAGATGAAAATGGAAACGTAACAACAGACACCACAGAAATAAAAAGAATCATCAGAAATTACTACAAGGACTTGTATGCCAGCAAACAGGGAAATCTATCAGAAATGGACAGATTCTTGGACACATACAACCTACCTAAATTGAACCAGGAAGACATAGAAAACCTAAACAGACCCATAACTGACACAGAAATTGAAACAGTAATAAAGGCCCTCCCAACAAAGAAAAGCCCAGGGCCAGATGGATTCACTGCTGAGTTCTACCAGACATTTCGAGAAGAACTAACTCCAATTCTTCTCAAACTATGAATAGATTGTTTTGAAAAACAATCAAAAAAGAGGGAATCCTCCCAAATTCTTTCTATGAAACCAGCATCACCTTAATTCCTAAGCCGGAAAAAGATGCAGCATTGAAAGAGAATTACAGACCAATATCCCTGATGAACATAGATGCAAAAATCCTCAATAAAATTCTGGCCAATAGAATGCAACAACACATCAGAAAGATCATCCACCCAGACCAAGTGGGATTTATCCCTGGTATGCAGGGATGGTTCAACGTTCGCAAAACAATCAATGTAATACACTACATTAACAGACTGCAGAAGAAAAACCATATGATTCTCTCAATAGATGCAGAGAAAGCATTTGATAAAATACAACACCCTTTCATGATGAAAACTCTAAGCAAGCTGGGTATGGAAGGAACATTCCTCAATACAATCAAAGCGATATATAAAAACCCATGGCCAACATCCTATTGAATGGGGACAAGTTAGAAGCATTTCCACTGAGATCTGGTACCAGACAGGGATGTCCACTCTCACCACTGCTATTCAATATAGTTCTGGAAGTTTTAGCCAGAGCTATTAGGCAAGAAAAAGAAATTAAAGAGATATAAATTGGGAAGGAAGAACTCAAACTATCCCTCTTTGCAGATGATATGATTCTTTATTTAGGGGACCCAAAGAACTCTACTAAGAGACTGCTGGAACTCATCGAAGAGTTTGGCAAAGTAGCAGGATATAAAATCAATGCACAAAAATCAACAGCCTTTGTATACACAGGCAATGCCACGGCTGAGGAAGAACTTCTAAGATCAATCCCATTCACAATAGCTACAAAAACAATCAAATACCTTGGAATAAACTTAACCAAAGATGTTAAAGATCTCTACGATGAAAACTAGAAAACCTTAAAGAAAGAAATAGAAGAGGATACCAAAAAATGGAGAAATCTTCCATGCTCATGGATTGGAAGAATCAATATCATCAAAATGTCTATTCTCCCAAAAGCAATTTATACATTCAATGAAATAGCCATCAAGATACCGAAGACATTCTTCTCAGATCTGGAAAAAATGATGCTAAAATTCATATGGAGACACAGAAGACATTGAATAGCCAAAGCAATGTTGTACAACAAAAACAAAGCTGGAGGCATCACAATACCAGATTTCAGGGCATACTACAGGGCAGTTGTTATCAAAAAAGCATGGTACTGGTACAGAAACAGATGGATAGACCAATGGAACAGAATAGAAACACCAGAAATCAATCCAAACATCTACAGCCAACTTATATTTGACCAAAGATCCAAATCTAATCCCTGGAATAAGGACAGTCTATTCAATAAATGGTGCTGGGAAAATTGGATTTCCATGTGCAGAAGCTTGAAGCAAGACCCCTACCATTCACCTTACACAAAAATTCACTCAACATGGATTAAAGACTTAAATCTATGACCTGAAACCATCAAATTATTAGAGAGCATTGGAGAAACCCTGCAAGATATAGGCACAGGCAAAGACTTCCTGGAAAATACTCCAGCAGCACAGGCAGTCAAAACCAAAATTAACATTTGGGATTGCATCAAATTGAGAAGTTTCTGTACTTCAAAAGAAACAGTCAGGAAAGTGAAGAGGCAACCGACAGAATGGGAAAAAATATTTGCAAACTATACTACAGATAAAGGGTTGGGCCAAGGACCTCAATAGACATTTTTTGAAAGAGGAAATCCAAATGGCCAACAGACACATGAAAAAATGTTCAAGATCACTATCCATCAGAGAAATGCAAATGAAAACCACAATGATGTTCCATCTCACCCCGGTGATAATGGCTCACATTCAGAAATGTACCAACAGCAGATGCTGGAGAGGATGTGGGGAAAAAGGGACACTAACCCACTGTTGGTGGGAATGCAAACTGGTTAAGCCACTATGGAAGTCAGTCCAGAGATTCCTCAGAAACCTGAACATGACCCTACCATACAACCCAGCCATCCCACTCCTTGGAATTTACCCAAAGGAAATTAAATTGGCAAATAAAAAAGCCATGTGCACATTAATGTTTATTGCAGCTCAATTCACAATAGCTAAGACCTGGAACCAACCCAAATGGCCATCAACAGTAGACTGGATAAAGAAATTATGGGACATGTACTCCATAGAATACTATACAGCAGTAAGAAACAACAAAACCTGGTCATTTGCAACAAGATGGAGGAATCTGGAAAACATCATGCTGAGTGAATTAAGCCAGTCCCAAAGAGACAAATATCATTTGTTTTCCCTGATCGGTGACAACTGAGCACCAAAGGGGAAACCTGTTAAGTGAAATAGACACTATAAGAAACAATGACCTGATCAGCTCTTGTCCTGGCTCTAGATGTACAATGTAATACTTTATCCTTTTTAGTATTTGTTGTTGTTGTTCTAGTACTAGTGGTTGAACTCTGTAATTAACACACAATTATTCTTAGGTGTTTAAATTTTAACTGAAAAGTGATCCCTGTTAAATATAAGAGTGGGAAAAAGAGAGGGAGGAGATGCACAATTTGGGACATGCTCAATCGGACTTGCCCCAAATGGTGGAGTTAGAAATGTGCCAGGGGACTCCAATACAATCCCATCAAGGTGGCATGTACCAATGCCATCGCACTAGTCCAAGTGATCGATTTCAGTTCACAATTGATGGTTCTGATAGGTCTAAGAGTCAAAGGGATCACACAAACAAGACAAGTGTCTGCTAATACTAACTGATAGAATCAAAAAGGGAGAGAAGGGTCCAACATGGGAAGCGGGATACACAGCAGACTCATAGAATGGCAGATGTCCTAAACAACACTCTAGCCTCAGAATCAGCCCTTAAGGCATTTGGATCTGGCTGAAGAGCCCATGAGAGTATAGTAGGCATGGAAAGCCAAGATACCATGAAAAAAAAAAGACCTAAATGAAAGATCTCTGTGAGTGAGATCCCAGTGGAAAGAACGGGACCATCAAAGAAGGAGGTACCTTTCTCCGAAGGGAGGAGAGAACTTCCACTTTGACTATGACCCTGTCGGAATAAGATCAAAGTCATCGAACTCTAAAGGCTTCCATAGCCCTGGAAACTCATGAATAGTGCCTAGGGAGATTACTGTCGCCATGAACAGGAGTTAAGTCAGCACAGGAGTCACTGTGTACTTATACCCCATGTGGGATCTGTCCTTAATGTGTTGTCTAATGTGCAGTGATGCTATAACTAGTACTGAAACAGTATTTTTATACTTCGTGTTTCTGTGTGGGTACAAACTGATGAGATCTTTACTAATTATATACTGAATTGATCTTCTGTATATAAAGATAATTGGAAATGAGAAAAACAACTGGTGTTAAATTGGAAATGGCATAGAAAATTAATTTTTAAAAAAATATCATGTAGGATCTCTGTCTTTAATGTGCTGTACACTGTTATTTAATGTTATAACTAGTACTCCAACGGTAGTTTTTTCACTTTGTGTTGCTATATGGGGCAAACTGTTGAAATCTTTACCTAATATATACTAAACTGATCTTCTGTATATAAAGAGAATTGAAAATGAATCATGATGTGATTGGAAGGGGAGAGGGAGCAGGAAAGGGGAGGGTTGTGGGTGGGAGGGAAGTTTTGGGAGGGGGAAGCCATTGTAACCCATAAGCTGTACTTTGGAAATTTATATTCATTAAATAAAAGTTTAATAAATGAAAAAAAAGATGGAAATTAACAACAGAAGTCCAAACTATGAAAATTATGGTATGAAATAATCTATGGAGAGAAGGATTTTTTACAGTATCAAAGTTGAAACAAGAAGTCATATTTCTGTTTCTTAAATTAGAATGTGTATGTTGAGTGGCTCAAATTTCTCACCACTCTGTATTTACACAAAGGACCACAAGTGCACTAACGATGTGGATTTTCTGGTTACACATAAAATTTAGTTTGTAGGAGTTTTGCAAATACAGAGTCTAGATAATAAAGATCACTCTATATCTTTGTTACAGAATATCATTCCTCCATATAAAGGATTGAAATACTGTTACATGGCTCAATATGGATGAATCTTGAAAACATTAAATACAAAAAGCTAGGCATAAAGTTTCATATACTATATGATGTCAAATATATAAAATGTCAAGAATAGGCAAATTCATATAGACAGAAAGTAAATGGGTGGTTGCTAGGCAAAAAGGGAAGAGGGACATGGACCCAACTCTTAATAGGTCCAGAGTTTCCTTTGAGAAGATGGAAATGATCTGGAATTGATAGTAATGATGAGTGCACAACACAGTAAATATACATCAGGGTCTTTAAACTATATAATTTAAAATGATTGATTTTGGGGTATGTGAATTTTATCTTAAAAATCAAGTAGTTGATAAACACAAAATTAAGGAGTATGAAGGAGATATTTGGATGAAGACATTAATAAGTAAATACATTATAGGTAGTTATTCTTTTGTGCATATGAAAAAACACATAAAAGCTAATAATTATCTCTTCTCATCCTATATACACATAAGAAGATTGAAAACCTATCTTATAGACATCATACTTATATGATACACAAATTCTCCCTCTCTCTCTCTGTCCCTCTCCTTCTGTCACTCTGCTTTTAAAGTAAATAAATGCTTTTAAAAAAACACTTGACAATTGTAATGGGAATAAAAAGAATGAAGGATAGGAAGACAGTCTTAAAGTAAAAATTGTGTGCAATTATTTCTAATCCAAAAACATGATTCATCTACACACCAACTATCACTTTTTGCCTGTGGTACCATAGTTTTCTTCATGCCTCCATCCTGATGAATTTACTTACATCTATCAGAATAGTAATTTATTACCTAAAACTTTTAAGGATAAATATTACTTACTCAGTCTCCTCAAATAGTGCTTTTATATAAAATCCGAGTCCCCATGCATTGTCTGATTGAATATCCACATTTCCTTAAATTTAAGGATATAGACTCTGTTAAATTGCTATTTAGATTGTATCCTAAGAAATTGCTAATAATTGACACACAAATATATACATTTCATGTAGTTCAACTTAATATCTCCTTTCTTGGAAAATTACAAAATTAAAAGCCCAGAAATATCTAACTCTATTAGGGACTAACACCTCCCCTGCTTTTCCTTACTCAATAGATAGGAGGCTACAGAGGCAACACCCAAATGTGGACTAGTATTATTGGAAGGAACTAAACCTACAAATACTGGGCTCTCCTTTTCATCCACATGCCTTATTTACATAGTAGATTCTTTCCAAATTGTTTTTATTCATTTCTTAACACAGCATGTCCTATATGGAGGACTAATGAACAAATTTCACGAATCTGTGTTGATCCATTTGCAAAGGACAAATTGGTTTGTAACTTAAAGAGCCACTTCAAATGTTCAGTTTACACATCTAGATATCTCTAGGTCTATAGTTGAATATAGCCTTTATCCATTTCAGACAGATTTAATATTTTGAATTCAAATGAAAATGAATTTTCCTTTGCATCTTGAATTTCTTCAATTAAAGAAGAAAATCCAGTTTAAAAATGTTAGATTTATTATATTATATATGAAGATGCTGCAAAAAGTTCATGGTTGGGGGTTTGCATTGGGCCTAAGGGTTAAGTCACACAGTTCCCAATTCAGGGTTTCTGAGTTCAAGTCCCGCCTCGGCTCCTGATTCTGGTGTCCTGCTTAACATGGAGTGTAGGAGACAGTAGTGATGGGCCAAGTAGTTGAGGCCCTGGCACCCTGGAATAAGTTCCCAGGTCCTGGCTTCAACCAGTTCCCAGGTGTAGGAATTTGGGGAGTGGATTAGCAGAATTGAGTGCTCTTTTTCTCTCTTTCTGCTTCCTTCTTAAAGAAATAAATAAATAGGGGCCGGCGCCGTGGCTCACTTGAGTAATCCTCCACCTGCGGTGCTGGCATCCCAGGTTCTAGTCCCGGTTGCTCCTCTTCCAGTCCAGCTCTCTGCTGTGGCCCGGGAGTGCAATGGAGGATGGCCCAAGTGCTTGGGTGCCTGCACCCGCATGGGAGACCAGGAGAAAGTATCTGGCTTTGGCTTCGGATGGGTGTAGCTCCGGCCATAGTGGCCATTTAGGGGGCGAACCAACGGAAGGAAGACCTTTCTCTCTGTCTCTCTCTCTCACTGTCTGTAACTCTACCTGTCAAATAAGTAAATAAAAATAAGAAATGAATAAATAAATACATTATTAATAGTTACTTTCAAAGTTTATGGAAAGTTAAAATTAAAATATTTTATTTTGGTCAAAAATGTTTTTAAATCCATCTATAGTTTCCATACAATATGCATTTTCATAAATTTTTGAAGACTTTTCACACATGCACATAAATATGTATTTAAGTTTATATGGCTTCTAAGAATTCCTACTATAACGTGTAGCAAGAAACTTTCAGTAAATTCATTTGAACCTAAATGCATAGATGGAACACAAAATATTGATAAAATTTACTGTGTTTTAGTGAATGTTCTAAAAAACTTGTTTTATGACAAATTATACAATTCATTTGGCCTGTACCTTAAATTTCCATGTCATTAAAATGACACTACCATCCTAACTCACAAAAGAATGATTATACTAGCATCAAAAGCAAAATTCAAAAAAATAATATACATATATATATATTTTTTCAGCTCACTAGGCTAATCCTCCGCCTTGCGGCACCGGCACACCGGGTTCTAGTCCCGGTCGGGGAGCCGGATTCTGTCCCGGTTGCCCCTCTTCCAGGCCAGCTCCCTGCTGTGGCCAGGGAGTGTAGTGGAGGATGGCCCAAGTCCTTGGGCCCTGCACCCCATGGGAGACCAGGAGAAGCACCTGGCTCCTGCCATCGGATCAGCGCAGTGCGCTGGCCGCAGGGCGCCAGCACCAGTGGCCATTGGAGGGTGAACCAATGGCAAAGGAAGACCTTTCTCTCTGTCCCTCTCTCTCACTGTCCACTCTGCCTGTCAAAAAAATAAAAAAAATTTAAAAAAATAATAATATTTTAAGTCACCAAAAACAGGAGAAAAGTGACTGCCATTTATTTATTTCGTCTAGATTGCCTCATAGTTTAGAAATATTTTCCTGCTTTATTGAAGATACTTACCTTTTAACATTGTATTTTACACTTATTTCTAGAATAAATCTAAAGAAGCTTTTTTATAATGCAGAAATTATAATCTTGAAAGTTTTATAATCTTGAAACATTTCCAATTTTCTAATAGCTAGTCAATAATCAAGCTGTAACTAAACTTCTAGGTGCCTTTACATAGTTATTTCTTTCTCTTCACTTCCTCTCTCCTCTTTTATGTTTCTCTCTCTCTCTCTCTCTCTCTCTCTCTCTCTGACTGCCTTTGAGTTGGGACACATCTTCTGCCTTGCACCTGAGCTAGAACTTCCAACTCAGATTTTCTGTGTCTACAGCTTGCTGTCTACAGATCCTGGGATTTCTCAGCTTTTGTAATGGTGTGAATCTATTCCTTGTAATTAATCTTTTTTTTTCTATTGTGTCCTGCTGGTTCTGTTTCCATTGGGAACCCAGATTAATATCTATATGCATTATGAACATACCCACAACTGCTTATACCATGCACACCCATACAGGGAGTGGCTGTAATATAGTGACCCCCATTCCTGGCTTGTTGGAGAAAGATAACTGTTGGTAACTATAGTTATAGATATGGGATAACCAAATTGGATGGTGATATTGTATTACTGAAACCTGACACATGTAGAGATTGACAGTTTGTGATCTGTGTTTATACAGCTAGTAGTTTGGAAATTAGTCTTATATATTTTCCTTATAAAGGAACAAGCAGTTGTGACATTTGATCATTCAATGTTCTCATCTCATTGTTGTCTTAAATCTTGCTCCTCATCCTGAATCTAATCTCTGTACCGTGTTGCTAGGCAATTCTTGACATGAGTGGATTTAAATAAACATGGACACATGCACTTGTGCTCCTCCTCAAAGAGACACCTCTTTTACTTCTCAGCCAATGCAGTCTTGGGAAAGGACATAGACCATGACAAATGGTGGCTCTCAGTGCAAAGATGGCAACTGACAGACAAATTGAGTGAATGGATGCAGTATGGCAACATAAATACAGGTTAGACTTTCATTCTCAGTGCTCCTACTCAACCAGTTAATTGCTCCCTTTGTTCTCTAAATACATAGAGAACATATGCAGGATTTTAAGAACTTTGGCATTCACTTGTTTGTATACAAGAAGAAGGAAGCAAGTTAAAGATGCGGGAAGCTATGCTGTGCCTTGTTCCTCCCTAGAAACTACACCATAGGTCATATCATCACACGCGGTTCACCTTTTAATGTTCTCGAGAGATAAACTTATTTCTGAGCACATTGGAAAATTCACCTTTCAGGACAAAGGGATTCCTTGTAAAATCTTTTTATGATACCTCCCAAATATTCCCATCACCATAGATTCAGTAAGCATGGTACAGGTGGAAGTGTTGAAGGCTTGACACTGATTCTTTCATAACATTATAGAAAAAATATATTGGTTACCATCAAAAAGGGTCCATTCAGCCGGGCTGGTTAAGTGACCTATCCCAATTCCAGCATCCCAAATGAGTGCCAGTTCCTGTCCTGGCTGCTCCACCTTTGATCCAGCTCCCTGCTAATGGCCCAAGGAAAGCAGCAAAGGATGGCCCAAGTGTTTGGGCACCATGTGGGACACTTGGATGAAGCTCCTGACTTCTGGCTTTGGCTTGGACCAGCACTGGTCATTGTGTTCGCTTGAGGAATGAACCAGTGGGGAATGAACCTGCAGATGGAAGCACTCGCTCTGGTTCTCTCTCTCTCTCTCTCTCTCTCTCTCTCTCTGTAACTTTAACTTTCAAATAAATAAATAAGTCTTTACAAATTAAGAGTTCATTTGCCTAAAAAATAGCATTCAGTACTTAGTCAAAATAACAGAGAATCTTAGAAAAGCAAGTAGATATTAGAAGAGAGGACAATTTAAAAAAAGAGCTAACTGTAAATGAAAACTATGTTTTGCTTTTGTTTTTTTTTTCTCTTGCTTTTGTTATTTTGGTAAAGAAATGTGCAACATACTTTGTAAGACTTTATAGGACTTTTCATGGATCATATTTTATGGAAATACCAATCATTCCATATGTTGTTTGGTTTGTTCATAAAGTTTGAGTAAGTATTTAGAAAAATGCATTCTTAATAGGATCTGAAAGAAATGTATGCTTTTAAGAAGAAGTCCATATGTTACTGCTAACAGATATATTTTTCCAAGATAGAGATGCTCCATGTAAGTAATTTGTTCCTCCATAAATTGAATTTCATGACCCACCTTGGCTTCAGTTATATATTAAAAGGTACAATATCTCATCTTTTAAAATGGTAGTTAGATTGAGTATTACATTTAGCTACTATTCCCTGTTAACTATTGCAGAAAACTTTCAGATATTATGACTTTTAAAGAATTGTCTGATTTTCATCTATCTACCTGATTTTTCTAAAAGATACATATCTTGGTAATGCTGTGTGTATTCAATACTAGCCATGTACCTATTGTAAAAATCACATTAAGAAAATCAGACTCCCCCTTCGCTATAACAGAAGGTCATTTCATCACATGCATTCATACATTTCTGGAACTGGCAACCAGAGAATATTGGAGAAATGGAGAAAAAATAATAACTTCTCCTATGAATTCAAATTCTTCACTAGTCTGTGAGCCTGTGTGGATGTTGGGCTGTATAAACCAGGATCAAAGACTGAATGGAAGAACACTGATGTTTTTGTGGGTGAAGAGAAAGGAAATATTAACATAAATTGTGCTGCCCAAAATTTAGATGCTGAAGTCCTAACTCTCAGTAGCTCAGAATGCGATGGGAATTTGAGATAGGGTCTTTCCAGAGGTAATTAAGGTTAAATTGGATCACTAGAGTGTGCCCTAATCCTAATCAATATGATTGATCTCCTATACAAAGAGGAAATTATGACAGTTGCACACAAACAAAAGACTACATGAAGGTACAGTGTGAAGCTAACCATCTACAAGCCAAGTGAAGAAGACCTGGGAGAATTAAACTCTGCAGACACCCTGATCTTGGAATTCCTGCCTTCAACACTATGAAAAAATAGCTCTCTGATGCTTAAACCACTGTTTGTGGTGCTTTGCCTCAGCAATCCTCACAGCTTATTAACAAGCAACAGGAACATTCCATGAGCTCCTTAGAAAGTTGTTGGAACTTGATCCTGTTTGGGAGGATCTTCTTTCAGATAGAAGCCATTCTATGGTCAGAAGTCTACATTTGCCTTCCCAGGGGGAAGAGTAATTTTCTCTTCCTGGCTCTCATGGAGAACTTTGCAAAAGTGCCTAGAGAGTAAAGTAGGGAGTTTAGCTTTTTTTTTTTTAACTTCTGTAGATCACTGTCAACTAAGCCATAAATGGGTATTTATTAAGTACCCATAGGAAAAATGATAGAACCTGTTAGCCCACTGAGGCACAAACAGTTAACCCCAACCCAGGTAAAACTGGGCATAAGTAGATCATCTAAAGCCTAGATGTCTTGCAAAGTCCCACATCTGGACCATTCCAAACTGCTGAGACAATCATTGCAAATTTTATCAAAGAGCCTTTCTGCAGGCCACCCCCCTCCCATCCACCTCATCAGGATCCATGTATCTCTCAGACTGTTCACATGATCTCCCCCAACAACCTCTGCCTGTTCCCAAGGGGAATGAATCGTGGCTTGAAGCCCCTGCCCTCTGTTCAGGCAGAATGAACTCCCTACTCTCTGTATCTCTAATTCTGTCCTTTCTAAAATAAAATCTTTAACTAGTTGCCTCCTAAACCTAACAAAACAAAGACTAGAACGCAATAGCATATAACTTGTTTCTGTAACTTGCTTCCCCATGGGCATTTTAATACAAGCATATTGACACAAAAATATTCATTTAAAAAATAGGGCCTTTCTGTGGGGGCTTAAGGATTTCAGCTTTGGCTACAAGCCAGAAAACAGGAAAAAAGATAAATCAGGATGATCATTTTGAGTGCAAATGTTATGCATATTTTCCAATGTTAATATCCAACAGACTATTTGGTTCAGTCACAAGCTGTTAAAAAAGTCTTCTGGGAGAGTGCAATAAGAAAGATTTTATTCTCAGATGTGAATCAACACGTATTGTTGAATAATACCATAAATATTTTCTAGGCATGGAAAGGAATTTCTACAACACCAGATAATAAGTTTAAGAGATCCTGTAAATGTCAGGCAAATAAAAAGTCTTTACAACTCAATTTTTCCAAAATATGAAATTTTGTCTCTGAGATTATCTTTTCTTTACTCTGTTGATGATGAATGAAATATAATGATTTATTTTACAATCAATAGGAATCTTGAGCCACAAGATTTCTTATCAAAATGAACAAGTGTGAGTCAGGATGTAGAGTTTTCCAAATTTTTCAAAATGATGTGTGCTTTTCTATTACTGAATAACAAATAACCAAAAACTGGCATCTAGAAATATATATTATTGATTATCACAAAACATTCACAGCCAGGATTCTGGTCATGACCTCCCCAGATCACCTGTTCTGATCTCCCAGACTGCAGTTGTGAGGTCAGGTGGATGGCAAGTTTATCGCTGACTCCAGATTTTCTTCCAGTCTCATAGAGTCATACTTTTGCACATTGAGTTCCTTGCACATGTAAAACTGAGGTCCCCATTTCTTCACCAGGCATCATCTGGACCTGAGTTTTATAAATCATTATAGCTGGTAGCCATGGAGCCCCTCTCTAGTGGCAGCCACTGCCTTAAGACAAGTATGACAATCTCTCCAATAATCTCCCAACATGGAGTCTTCAACACAGGAAACCCAGATGGCAGTGACATCCACCTCCTGCCATACTCTTAGCTGAATATAAGTTCCAATCCCTTACTCAAGCAAAAGGGATTCTATAAGAGTGTGACTCTTCCAGCATCACCATATGGTGCTCTCCCCAGAGAGCAAGGGCAGGGTCACAGTGAAGTGTGTTACACACACACACAACTAAAGACAATTTGCTGAACAGACCTCAGAAATATTTTACAAGGTCAATTTTTCTTAATTAAACATGTCAAAATGTAATATTCATCAACTGAAGTTCAAGAAGCATGTGAGAAAATTCAGAGTGTCAGGAAGGGGAGAAAGCAGAACTGAGGGAGAAAAGGCATGGCAGAAATCTTAAAAATGCAATTTCAGTTCACAATTGATCATACTGATAGGTCTAAGAGTCAAAGGGATCACATAAACAAGACTAGTGTCTGCAAATACTAACTGATAGAATCAAAAAGGGAGAGAAGGATCCAACATGGGAAGCGGGATACACAGCAGACTCATAGAATGGCAGATGTTCTAAACAGCACTCTGGCCTCAGAATCAGCCCTTAAGGCATTTGGATCTGGCTCAAGAGCCCATGAGAGTATTTTAGGCATGGAAAGCCAAGACACTCTGGCAAAACAAACAAACAAACAAACAAACAAACAAAACCTAAATGAAAGATTTCTGCAAGTGAGTTCCCAGTAGAAAGAATGGGACATTAAAGAAGGAGGTACCTTTCTCTGAAGGGAGGAGAGAACCTCTACTTTGACTATGACCTTGCTGAAATAAGATCAGAGTTGGCGAACACAAAAGGCTTCCATAGCCTTGGAAACTCATGACTAGAGCCTAGGGAGATTACTGATGCCATAAACAAGAGTGTTAATTTGTTAAGTCAACAACAGGAATCACTGTGTACTTACTCCTCATGTAGGATCTCTGTCCTTAATGTATTGCTCAATGTGAATTAATGCTATAACTAGTACTGAAACAGTATTTTACACTTTATGTTCTGTGTGGGTGCAAACTGTTGAAATCTTTACTTAATATATACTAAACTGATCTTCTGTATATAAAGAGAATTGAAAATGAATCTTGATGTGAATGGAATGGGAGAGGGAGCGGGAGTTGGGAGGGTGTGGGTGGGAGGGAAGTTATGGGAGGGAAAAGCCATTGTAATCCATAAGCTGTACTTGGTAAATTTATATTTGCTAAATAAAAGTTTAAAAATGCAAAAATTAAATTTCAACTTAAAATTTTTTAAAAGGCACAGCGTGAAATAAATCACTTGGAAAGCCATCATGACAGGAAGACAAAAAATGAAAAGGGAAATAGAATCTAAACATTATTTATTGAAAGTATTTGGGAAATAATGTGGAAATGAATAGAAGTAAACCAATGAGTCAAAATAAAAAGGTAATTCAAGAGAGAGAAAAAGATCACAGTATGCAGATTGCTTTTAATTTAAATGTGGGAATTACAGAGAAAACAGGGCAAATTTTGATGACAAAAACTACTGCTAGCTACTCTGCTATGTTTGTAGCAGCACTGTTCACAATAGCAATTCATGGAATCAACCAAGGTGTCCATCAGCAGATGAACAGATGAACATAACATTCTGTATGTTATATATACACAGTGGAATGCAATCATTCACAGTTAATGAAGTTCTATCTTTTGCCACACAATGGATGGAACTGGAGGACATCCCATTTAGTGAAATAAGCCACACACAAATAAATATAGTGCATGTTCTCCCTCATGTGTGTGAGAAAAATAAAATAGAAAAAAGAAACCTAACCTGAGCGCAGAGGCTGGGAGGGGTGAGAGGAATAGAATGCATTTGGATTACATATATGTGTGTATATATATATATATGGTGGAAAATCAGTAGTGGTTTACTAATTATGACAAATATATCCTACAAATATGAAATATTAATAGCAGGAGAAGCTGGGTATGGGTACATGGAGACCCTTTGTACTAGTAAAAGTTGTTTTGTAAATGTCAAACAATTTTGAAATAAAAAGGTTTTTTTAGATTATTTTATTTATTTAAAAGGTAGAATGAGAGAGAGAGAGAGAGAGAGAGAGAGAGAGAGAGACTAGAGAAAGAGAGAGATCTTCCATCTGCTGCTTCACTCCCCAAATGGCTGCAACTGCCCAGGGTTGGGCCAAGCCAAAGCCAGAAGCCAAGACCCAGCAGCTAGGAGCCAGGAGCCAAGAGCTTCATCCGTGTTTCCCATGTGGGTGCAGGGACCCAAGAATTTGGTCCATCTTTGACTGCTTTCTAGGACACTTTGGCAGGTAGCTGAGTCAGAAGTGGTGCAGCCCGTGCTTGAACTGCTGCCCGCATGGCATACCAGCATCACAGGTGGCAGCTTAACTTGTTACACCACAATGTCAGCCTCAAAGGTTTTTTATTTTTATTTTTTGAAAAAGGATTCCCTCAGCCATGATACAGCAAAATACATTAAATTAGCCTGTGATTAGTAAAATAATCAAATATTTCCAATTGTATTAAATGTTGAAAACAGACTATATTTTTGTAGCTTATATTCAAAATCATGCTTGCTCTATATCATTCATGAACTCCTAAGTATAAAAAATACACATTTTATAGTTACTCAAAATAATGCGACAAGTAGAATTTGTGAAAGATGTATTTATTTATTTGAAAGGCAGAGAGTTACATGGGCAGAGGCAGAGAGAGACAGAGAGAGGTCTTCGATCTACTGGTTCACTCCTCAGATGGCTGCAATGGCAAAAGATAAGTCATTCCAAAGCCAGGCACCAGGAGCTTCATCTTGGTCTCCCAGTTGGGTGCAAGGGCCCCAGCACCTGGGCCATCTTCCACTGCTTTCCCAGGCCATATCAGTGAGTTGGAGCAGAAGTGGAGCAGCCGGGATTGGATCCAGTGCCCATATGGGTAGCAGCTTTACCCTATATGCCACAGACCCACCCCACAACAGGATTTTTAAATTTCATATATGTGCATATATTGCTTTCTTACCTCGAAGGTTTATTTAGAACATTTGCTTTCAGATTTAGCTTATTTCCAAAAGTCTCTGATGATCGATATTTTAAACAAAAATGAGCAACATAAACATAGAGCCAATGCATGGGAGTCCCCAGAAAATTAAGAATGAAAATAGAAAAGAATATCCAAAATGTGCTCAGTGTTTTGTCCAGAGGAAGTTTATCTGGTATAGTACTTAGGGATACATTTCTCCCAAGTTGACATGTGCACTTGATAATAGTAAATTTGTGATCCTTTTGAAAATAAAATACCTTTCAAACAGGCATTCAAACAACACTCCAGCATTGTCAGTCACAGATTATTAGATAGGGGTAGGAATATTAGAATGCTTGTTAGTAGATTTCTATATAAAGGAATTTTTGCTAGGCTCTTCTTGAAAAAGTTTAAGAGGCTTTATGCTATATTATGTACTGAGAATGAAACTCCTTCCTCCAATCCCACTGCAGTATTCATAGGGAAAGCAATCCTTCTACAACACAGTGGCTTTATGCTCCAATTCCCTGTGCCTTCTCTGTTTCACATGTTTGCACGTCGAGCCTCTGCTTCCCATTGCTGCTCAGCAGAGTACCAGCACTGACAGACAGCTGCAAGTGGCAATAGGACTGAACATGAGCTCCTGGAGTGTTGCAGTGGATTTGTTCTGAGAGAAGGAGCATGGTAGGCAGTTTCCGCTGGAGCTCCCCCAAACAATGCCGAAAGCAGGCTGAGAAAGATGCAATGTAATGAATAAATCATAGAGACAATTATAATTTACCAACTATGTCCAAAAATGCAATTTAAATACAGATGATTTATCTATTTTTTGGTGACTTTTTTCTTGTACAGCCCTAACACTCCAAGGTGTTTGTGCAAAATAATGAGAAAATGCACAAATGTCTTCATTCATTTACAAGCTTCAACACAGGAAGAGAAGGAACATGATTGGAAAGTAGCCACTGGGGCTTATGTAATATCATTTACATAAAAACCACAGAAAAGTATCAATGATTTAATTAATTCTATCTATACCAAGGTGTATTTTGGACATGGGCCTGACATAGGAATTCATTGCCTCTTTACAAATGGGTCTGTTCGGATTCAGAAATGGCCAGATTAGCTGGAGCAAACCAGTTACGGTGCTGGTATCAATCCTCCCACCTTCTAAAGGACTTGATCAGAAATATGCAGCAGACTACTTCTTTCTTTCATGAAATAAGCGTTAACGGATGGACTGGGGTCTCTGTGTGCCCAGCACTATTAAAGGCCCTGTTGTTAGAGTTCAAACAAGAAAAAAAAATGTAGAACAATCTCACTTCTCAGGGATCATTACTGTATGAAAAAAAAAAGCCCAACCATAAGTAAGTAGAATATAGGGTTTGTGGAATGGTAGCAGGTGCACTAGAGAAAATCACATCAGGAAGCTGGAAGGAAGGGAGCAATGGCAGGGGTTGACACTAAACAGAATGGTCATTGACAGCTCCATTGAAACAATGCTCCATTGTGCAGAGGCCTACGTGTGTGGAGCAGCTGTAAGGAGAGGTGGTGGAGGAATGAGTCAGTGCAGGTTGGTATCATGAAGACTCAGAGTGTTTAGCGGAAGCAGAAGAGGAGCTGTGTGGGGAACTCAGTGAGGAGCAAAGCGGGTAGACTTGGCGGTTCAGATCCTTTGGAGAGAGGAAGCCAGGGAAGGAAGGACCAAGAAGACAGCCCCCTCTGCAGGCCACCCCCCAAAGCAGCCAAACACCCACTTAAAGAGGAAGTGAAAAACAGAACTGAGGCTCACAGGAGTTGCTGCTAATGGGCTCACAATTCTGGTACCCACGTAAGAGGACTTGGGGAAATGAGAATTCTGAACTGGACATTGTGGAGGAGAGATGAGATCCTGGGGAGGAGGCACAGTCTCGGGGTCTCGAGCAGGCAGCTTTATGAATCTTAATTTATGGTACATTTGTGGAGAATTGGTTCATATTGATGCTGTGTATTGCACTGTGCCGTGCATCTACTGCAGAACTCCAGTGAGTTTATCTGTATCTCTCCCTGCCATGCCGTTCCCTTATGTTCAACTTTGCAAAGGAGTTTCCTTGTACTTCTGTTCCATACTGGTCATTTTCTCAAGTTTTCCCAATACTCTTTGCTGTTTTTAACTCTGATCAAATTCTTTTTCTGTTTCCCATACATACTAGAGCTATCACAAGCTCATTAGTATGCTCTGTAAAACTTGCCACAGTGTACTTTTAATAGGAAGTGTTTGCTGAGTTGATTGAATCTTGATAATAAAACTTATCACATATTTAAACACTGGCAGTATCGTTTCATGGTCTTTTCGGTTACCACAAAAATACAAGTTGAATGTCAGTTTTCCTTTGCATTTCAATTGTTTTCTTGGCTGGTAGAAAGCCAGAGCCTGGGGACCCCAAATCCCTAGTCCCAACGTCCACACACATTCTCCAATATCTCCCTGATCGGTTCAGGTATGCTGCATGCTGTGTGGTCATAATTCCTACAAGGATCCAGTTTACATCACACATCCCTAATTCCCAAGCCCCTGTTCCTGTTGGCTTCATTATCTGACCTTCCATCTCTCTTTGCTCCTTTCTGTAAACAATAAGTGCCTTCAATGTTTTTATCAAACAGAGAAACATACTTTTACCCTGACATCTTGGGAGTCACCCAAACCCAGGTTAATACTTTAATTTATGCTAAAGGTAGAAGATATTTTTCCAAACATGGCTTTAATTCCCTTTTAACATGAATTTTGAAGCCTGCTTATGGAACCAAAAAATATGGCCTCCACTTAACAAATAATTGTGCAAGTGGAGGGTGTAGAATAATAGCAGAGTTCATATATGTAATCTTGAACAGCAATATCATTCTTAGCATGAGTGCTGCCTTCACAGAAAAAATAATGAAAAAATCATTCTTTCAGGTTTTCTGTACTCAAAATTCCAAACAATTAATTGGCATGCTTGCATTTACTGAGCTGCTAGAATATGTAAGTTGTTCGGGTATCATAAAGAATAATCTAAGACATTCATCTTGATTTCCTTATTCCCTCAGGTATCATTTCCAAACAAATATATGTACTCCATAAAATCCATGTCATAAATATAGACAGCTGACTCATAATGCAAGCTGACAGAGTTTCAGTCTTTTCTCCAAAGAATGTGTAAAGCAAATCAGCTCCAATCCAAGTGGGAAAAAATTCTAAAATTTTTTTTTTTTTTTAGTAAGCATCTTATCGCATTATATAAGGAGGCTGAAAAGAAGAAAGCTCCCCTACCTGGTACATGTAAACCATCCAGAGGGATTGCTACAGCCCTTTCCATCTCCAGGGTGCTATGAGGGTTCATGTTCATCAAAGAAGTCCTAAAACACGTCATTACCAATGGATCAATAAACAATTATCGAGATTCAGAAAAGAGCCCTGCACTTGATATCCTGGGCCAAATAGTAAGAGACACTATTTGTCCTCTTGGCCCTCACACAAAATTATATAATGTGTGACACCCCTAACAGATAGTTTCAGTTGTCTTCCTAGAGGTCGCAAATGGTATGCAGCAGATGTAATTCAGAAAGCTATAGAGAGATGAAATGCTGATGGCGTTTGTGTGCTTGAAGAATGTAGGGTGTGAGGGTATTTGTAAATGTGTGTGTTCATGCATGTGTGTGCATTCTGTGTACATGTGAGGACTAAATACCTTTAAGAAACACAGCAAAGTATATATATTAAACAGAAAGCTTCTGGTCATTTTAATGGGAAACGTGTTCAAGGGATATTTTGTTTTAATCATAATAAAGGTGTGGCCTATAAGAGTGATGTGGAACCAGCTTACTCTTGTGTGCAGGGATTCCTTTCTAAGGACCACAGCCACATATATAAGTTTCTGAAGTGGTCTCACCTTGCACTACTGAGCAAATGCTGTGGAATTAAGACAAGGTCATTTTATTCTGCCTTGATGACTTACTCATCAGAAACATATTCTGCTTCTGTATTCCTCTCTTTCAGGCAGCATTGATTATCTCCATATACCTACATTCTGCCCTTTGAAGGCTAATCTTCCTGGTAATCCAAATTCCTGATCTTGCACTCTCATAAATTGGTGACATCAGGGATTTCAGTGTTTGCTTTCTTGTCTGTTCACTGTTTACTTTGTCTCTCTCAACTATATTACTGTGATTCTCTCTGTCTCTCTTTGTATCTCTCTGTCTCTCTGTCTCTCTGTCTCTCTCTCTCTCTCTCACACACACACACACACACACACACACACACACACCCCTGTATCTCTATCTGTGGCATTTTAGAAACCACACTGTCTGTTTCACCTGCTTCACATCTGAATTCCTTGAAAAACGAATCCAGGCTTCACGTCTTCACCCTGCCCTTCCCCGCCTCCTCTTTATTAGTCCGTTTTTCATTGCATTAACTAAAATAGCTAAAAGGAGCTTCTTGGGACAACAAGCATTCATTTCGCTCACACTTTGGAGATTTCAGCTCAAGATCAGATGGCTCCATAGTCTGGTGTCTTCTGGAAACTCACCACGACAGGTGCAGAGGCATGATCACACAGTTAGCCAGGAAGGAGAAACTAGGCCAGACCTGAACTCAACTAATCAACATGTGGAGAACCACCCTCTGAGTATGCACCTGCTGTCACCTGAAGCTTCTTGCCAGCCCCTTTTCCTAGCCACCACAATTAGATAAAGTTCTACCCTTAAGCCATCAACTGCTAACATTAAGAAATCAATCTCTAAACACCTTGCATGAGTGTGGAGAGTCCGGTTCTGGGGTACCCATAATTCAGTGGAAACATCCAGCTGGAAATTGCTCGTGGGAAGGCTGCGAGGGACCTGGAAGTTATTTCCCACATATTCCCTTTGTTTAGCTGAATTGCCACATCTAGTTGCTAGATGCACTCCTCTGTGGCCTCTCTCCTCCCTTAATCTCTACACCACCACATCTTTCCCGATCCATTCCTGACCCTCTAGCCTTTTGGCAATTGCATTGTTGACTTCACTTTTTCTTCTTTTTTATACCTACGTGTGATTCCAAAGATCATTTCTCATGATTTATCCAATCTCACCCCAGTGAAAAAGTAAGCCTTATACTAGTTACTTGACCTGTTTGGCCCACATGTTCCATCTCTGTGAAATGGATATAATAATGGAATCTATCTCCTAGTGAAAATGAGGATAAAGTTAGGGAATACAGAACAGCTATTTAGCCTAGCAGCTAAGACACCCAGCTTAAGGTTCCAGGCCCTGACTCCAAATTACTTCCAATATCGCCCCTGGGGGGCAGTGGTAATTACTAAAGTAGCTACATTCCTACTACCTATGTGGAAGACCTGGCACTTCTTCTGGTTCTCCCATGTGAGTGGCAGGAGCCCAGGGACTTGGGCCATCTTCTGCTGCTTTCCCAGGCACAGTAGCCAGGAGCTGGATCAGATGTGGAGGAGACAGGACAACAACTGGTGTCCATATGAGATGTTGGTGCTGCAGGCACATCTTAACCCACTGTGCCACGGTGCTGGACCCTAAATGAATTTGCTATTATATCACACATTCCCCCAAAGAACCTAACCCAGATGTATGATAATCACCCCCAAAGCTTTATGTTCTCTGAACTCCAAATTGCCTACTGAATAACTTCATAAATATTTCTCATAGACATATCAAAAATAATACCACTTATTGAAATAATTAATAAGCTTCAGCTGGTTAGATGCATTATATCCTTTTTTTTTTGCATTTCCCATCTTGAGAGGAAATGTTGGGATCTGTGTTGTGACATAGTGGGTCAAGCCACTTCCTGCAACACCAGTATCAGTACTATGTGTGCTGGTTCGAGTCCCAGCTGCTCCACTTTTGACCCAGCTCCCAGCTAATTTTCCCTGGGAAAGCAGCAAAAGATGGTTCAAGTATTTGAGTCCCTGGCACACACATGGGAGATACAGATGAAGCTTTTGGATCTGGACAGTGTTCTGGCACAGCCCAGGCCATTACACCCATTTGGGGAATGAACCAATACTTGGAAGATCTGTGTGTGTGTGGTGTGTGTGTGTGTGTCTCCCTCTCTTTCACTCTGCCTTTCAAATAAATGTAAGTAAATTCTAAAAAAGAGAGGCAATGCTAGTCATTTGAAAATATTTATTTATGCTCATTTGAAGTTGTAACTATGGTATCAAAGTTTAGGTATTTCTGGTAGACTTAAAAGATACTGAACTGGAGCAGCACTGTGACATAGCAGGTAAAGCTGCCACCTGCAGTTGCGGCATCCCATATGTGCACTGGTTCAAGTCCTGGCTGCTCCGCTTCAATCCAGCTCTCTGATGTAGCCTGGGAAAGCAGTAGAAGATGGCCAAGTGCTTGGGACCCTGCACCCATGTGGGAGACCTGGAAGAAGCTCCTGGCTCCTGGCTTCAGATGGGCGCAGCTCCAGCCATTGCAGCCATCTGGGGAGTGAACCAGTGGATTGAAGACCTCCCTCTCTCTCTCCCTCTCTCTCTCTCTCTCCCTCTCCCTCCCTCTCTTTCTCCCTCCCTCTCTCTCTCTCTCCCCATCTCTCCTTCTCTCTGTGTAACTCTGACTTTCAAGTAAATAAATAAATCCTTAAAATGAAAGATAACTCCGATTACTGGTGAAGAGTCACTAATGTAATATGCACAAAGAAAAGCATTCCTCTACAGAAAGTTACAAAATCTCAAAGCCAAATATAGCAGAGAACAATTATGAGAGGCAGAGTAGTCAGTGAGGAGCAAGTTGAAGCTCACAGGCAATGAGCCATTGCTCAAGTAGGGACCAACGGTGGACTTTCCTTAGCAGAGCTTTCTTTACCTATGTTCTTCCAGGATAAGTCCCTTTTAGAGAAAGAATGAATTTCCTGTCATCAATAGACAAAACTGGATAAAAATCATGAACAGAGTACCTACCCAGAAACAATAGATTAATAGTGATATGAATTTCCCTAAGTTGTTCCCGTAACCTGGTCCCCCTTTGAACTAGAATCAGCAAAATTGTCTGACCCCGGAACACTTGATTCTACCACACTCATGGCCAGAGGAGAAGATAGGCTGAAACAAGGTATCAGGGGATCAGTCAGAGGGTGGTGAGGGTTCCCCATGAGATGCCTTCAGCAAATCTGGCCTCAGACCAGCCATTGAGTTGGTTGATGTGAATTGTCTGATGTTCATTGTATCCTGTGTTTAACGTGAATTCTTCTGCTGTGGACTCTCTGAAAATCAGAAAAGAGTCACAATAGTTCACCTTTCCTGAGCACAATGCCCCTCTCCCTTAAATTGGTTGACTTCCTAACATTCCAGATAGAAAACCCTTTTTCCCAGGAAAAGGAGAACCAAACACAGCACATGTGATGAGCGCTGCCGTAGAGCCACTAGGTGCCGCCATGCTCAGAAAAGGCCTCCTTGAAAATGACATAGTGATCCAAATGGTAAACAGAGCCCCCTGCAGGAGATCATGGCTTCCTTTACACATTGACTCATGAACGCTATTAGGTGAGGGAAAGTCAGCTCCTCCAAACATGGGAATCACGTTTGCTAAAAGTGTGTGGAGTTGAAGATCAATATATATAAATACGATTTGAAACTGGATCTCCTATACAAATTCAGGTTAGGTCATATTTCAAATGTATATGAATAAGAGATATTAGCTGTGGGTGTCTGTGCAGTCATGAGGATGCCCCTTGGAACTCACCCATCCCATATCAGAGCACCTGGTTCTGGCCCCAGCTCTTCTCTTCTGATCCAACTTCCTGGAATGTGCACCCTATGAAACAGCATGATGGTCCAAGTACTTGAGTCCCTGCCACCCATGTGGGAGGACAAGATTGGGTTCTTGGCTTCAGGTTTTAGCCTGGCCCAGCTTTTGCTATGTTGGGCATTTGGGGAGTAAACCAGCAGAAGGAAGATTTCCCTGTTTCTCTACCTTTCATATAAAGTAATAAATACACTATATATACACATATTTTAAAAAAAATATGTGTTTATTTAATAACATAAAAATTAAAAATAAGGTGGAGATAATTAAGAGAGATAAAGCAAACACAGAAAGACGAATTACATGTGTATTCTCTCACAAATATGTTAATATGTATATAGTATAAAATATATTATCCAGTATGTAGCTATGAATAGATGCTGTGATCATTGAATTACACCACTTCCCTAATAATATACCCTTATATCCTCACTTTATGATCCTCATAACAAATCCCACATTGTGTGATTATTAATATCCCTGATTTCAGGAAAAATAGTATATTTGTGTGCGCATACAATTCTTACTTATGAAGTGAATCCTACAAAATGCTAAAAATTGTAAAATTTACTCTGTATGCTTTTCTATATTATTTGAAACACTTAAAAATCAAAGTAAAAAGGCAAGAAAAAAGAATAAGGAACAATAAAAAGAAAAAGATAAAACAGACAAGAAATAGACATACACATTATCCTCAGAATAATTCAGTTAGGTCACAGTGACTGTTGATAGTGTGATTTACAAATGTCAAGGCAGTTATTTATTATTATTTTTTGACAGGCAGAGTGGACAGTGAGAGAGAGAGACAGAGAGAAAGGTCTTCATTTGCTGTTGGTTCACCCTCCAATGGCCACGACTGGCACGCTGCGGCTGGCGCACCGCGCTGATCCAATGGCAGGAGCCAGGTGCTTCTCCTGGTCTCCCATGGGGTGCAGGGCCCAAGTACTTGGGCCATCCTCCACTGCACTCCCTGGCCACAGCAGAAAGCTGGCCTGGAAGAGGGGCAACCGGGACAGAATCCGGCTCCCTGACCGGGACTAGAACCGGGTGTGCCGGCGCCGCAAGGTGGAGGATTAGCCTGTTGAGCCACGGTGCCGGCCGAAGGCAGTTGTTTAAAACTTTCCCAAAATCACCTTTCTCCGAAGGGAGGAGAGAACTTCCACTTTGACTATGACCCTGTCTGAATAAGATCAAAGTCAGTTAACTCAAAAGGCTTCCATAGCCTTGGCAACTCATGACTAGAGCCTAGGGAGATTACTGACGCCATAAACAAGAGTGTCAAATTGTTAAGTCAACAACAGGAGTCACTGTGTACTTACTCCTCATGTGGGATCTGTCCTTAATGTGTTGTCCAATGTAAAGTAATGCTATAACTAGTACTGAAACAGTATTTTACACTTTATGTTCTGTGTGGGTGCAAACTGTTGAAATCTTTACTTAATATATACTAAACTGATCTTCTGTACATAAAGATAATTGACAATGAATCTTGATGTGAATGGAATGGGAGAGGAAGCGGGAGATGGGAGGGGTGCGAGTGGGAGGGAAGTTATGAGGGGGAAAAACCATTGTAATGCATAAACTGTACTTTGGAAATTTATATTTACTAAATAAAAGTTAAAAAAAAAACTTTCCCAAAATCAAAGTTGCTTAAGGTAAGAAAGAAAGAGAGAGAGAGGGATGTTAGGAGGGTTGGGAGGAAAAGAGAGAAAAAAATATTACATTCCCAGAATTGTATCTATGAGCTATATAGAATCTGTTCTCTTTGTATTAATATCACATTGACATGAAAACTAAGGTAAAATAAAAAACAATTAAAGTTAAAAATAATAAATGAACTTGAAGCAAACCTAAAATTAAACATTTAGTGAGGATAAGCCTTTAATTTTTGCAGGAAATGAGAGTAGAATTTGGAGAGACAGAAGAACATCTATGTCATTGGACGTCATATAAGTTACTCAATATCATTGATATTGGATTAAGATATTGTGTTTTAAATTCATTTATAAAATAATCTTCCGTTAGGAATATGATATGAAAAGCCATAACATTTATCCATCAGTATTACTAAGCAATGGAATATAAGACAACATCAAAATACATACTAACAAGAAAATATATATTGTGGTTAATTTAAACTATTTCCATCTAGAAAATAATTGTAAATTGATTATATTAATCTACTGAAAGAATTTCAGATTAATTTTAAAAGCAAATTTCAGCCACATATTTCTATCATATACTGCTGTCATACAGACATTTAATAATGACATGAAAAAGATGAAAACAACGGAATAGCTACTCAGTACCAGACCACTAGTATTTTAAAGAAGGTTAAAACAGGAGCAGAGATAGTGATAATTTACTCCTAAAGAGTATGAAGAGAGAGAGGGAATCAAGATGTTTCAAAATTAAACAGCAATGGTCCAAAGAACAAAGTAATAGAAGCAGCCATTTATCAGCAAACCTAATAGGAAATCAATGAGCCACTGATTGTCAAAGCTTAAAATTTAACAATTATGACTGAGTGTGTATGGGAGGAAAGAACAAAATAAAGTCTGAACATTGCTGCCTGAAATCTTTATCAGATGTACATATTCTAACTGAGATAGGCAGCACCAGTATTTTTCTGTCATAATAGGAAACTTCATTAGTTACGGTAACAATTATTTTTGTCACTAACAAAATAGAGCACAGGTGATCTAGCTTCACTGGAAAACCGTCATGGTGTGATAAAGAAAGCATGCAGTATAAATGCTTAATCTTAAACAACGTATCTTCTCTGACTTCAAACATATAAATTCAATATTATAATTTTATTTGGAGGAGATATAAATCCATATGCATTTGATATTGAAACTGTAAGATTTCAAATCACCATCCTTAGAGACAGCCAACATTAGGAACAGTTTCCAGAATGCTTCTTGCGTCTGTAATAGGAACTTAATAGTGCATCTCAGCGATGGAACTGTTGTCATAAAAGGATGCCATGAAAGAAGCTCTTGCTCCTGTTTGATCAGGTAGGAAGATTTACTGTGACTGATCTGCACGTTGCTCCTTCAGTACATTGCTTCCCTCACTGTTCATTCCCATGCCACCTTCTGCTCCTTTTTATCCTCTCTGCTCCCATGACATTCTTCAAGTCTGACAGTTCCATTTCTTGTAATTTCTAAAGGATATTGTTTTCATATTAATGCTGGACTCTACTGACACCTGTGCAGAATCCTTGGAACTGTAACTTATTTTCATTTTAAGAATTAACATAGGCCAGCGCCATGGCTCAAGAGGCTAATCCTCTGCCTTGCGGCGCCATCACACTGGGTTCTAGTCCCGGTTGGGGGGCCGGATTCTGTCCCGGTTGACCCTCTTCCAGGCCAGCTTTCTGCTGTGGCCCGGGAGTGCAGTGGAGAATGGCCCAAGTCCTTGGGCACTGCACCCCATGGAGACCAGGAGAAGCACTTGGCTCCTGCCTTTGGATCAGCGCGGTGCGCCGGCAGCAGTGTGCTGGCCGTGGCGGCCATTGGAGGGTGAACCAACGGCAAAGGAAGACCTTTCTCTCTGTCTCTCTCTCTCACTGTCTGCTCTGCCTGTCAAAAAAAAAATAGAATGAACATAGATGCAAAAATACTCAATAAAACTCTGGCCAATAGAATGCAACAACACATCAGAAAGATCATCCACCCAGACCAAGTGGGATTCATCCCCGGTATGCAGGGATGGTTCAACATTCGCAAAACAATCAACGTAATACACTACATTAACAGACTGCAGAAGAAAAATCATATGATTCTCTCAATAGACGCAGAGAAAGCATTTGATAAAATACAACACCCTTTCATGATGAAAACTCTAAGCAAACTGGGTATGGAAGGAACATTCCTCAACACAATCAAAGCAATATATGAAAAACCCATGGCCAACATCCTATTGAATGGGGAAAAGTTGGAAGCATTTCCACTGAAATCTGGTACCAGACAGGGATGCCCTCTCTCACCACTGCTATTAAATATAGTTCTGGAAGTTTTGGCCAGAGCTATTAGGCAAGAAAAAGAAATTAAAGGGATACAAATCGGGAAGGACGAACTCAAACTATCCCTCTTTGCAGATGATATGATTCTTTATTTAGGGGACCCAAAGAACTCTACTAAGAGACTGCTGGAACTCATCAAAGAGTTTGGCAAAGTAGCAGGATATAAAATCAATGCACAAAAATCAACAGCCTTTGTATACACAGGCAATGCCACGGCTGAGGAAGAACTTCTAAGATCAATCCCATTCACAATAGCTACAAAAACAATCAAATACCTTGGAATAAACTTAACCAAGGTCGTTAAAGGTCTCTACGATGAAAACTACAAAACCTTACAGAAAGAAATAGAAGAGGATACCAAAAAATGGAGAAATCTTCCATGCTCATGGATTGGAAGAATCAATATCATCAAAATGTCTATTCTCCCAAAAGCAATTTATACATCCAATGCAATACCCATCAAGATCCCGAAGACCTTCTTCTCAGATCTGGAAAAAATGATGCTGAAATTCATATGGAGACACAGAAGACCTTGAATAGCCAAAGCAATCCTGTACAACAAAAACAAAGCCGGAGGCATCACAATACCTGATTTTAGGACATACTACAGGGCAGTTGTTATCAAAACAGCATGGTACTGGTACAGAAACAGATGGATAGACCCATGGAACAGAACAGAAACACCAGAAATCAATCCAAACATCTACAGCCAACTTATATTTGACCAAAGATCCAAATCTAATCCCTGCAATAAGGACAGTCTATTCAATAAATGGTGCTGGGAAAATTGGATTTCCACATGCAGAAGCTTGAAGCAAGACCCATACCTTTCACCTTACACAAAAATTCACTCAACATGGATTAAAGACTTAAATCTACGACCCGAAACCATCAAATTATTAGAGAGCATTGGAGAAACCCTGCAAGATATAGGCATAGGCAAAGACTTCCTGGAAAATACTCCAACAGCACAGGCAGTCAAAACCAAAATTAACATTTGGGATTGCATCAAATTGAGAAGTTTCTGTACTTCAAAAGAAACAGTCAGGAAAGTGAAGAGGCAACCAACAGAATGGGAAAAAATATTCGCAAACTATACTACAGATAAAGGATTGATAACCAGAATCTACAAAGAAATCAAGAAAATCCACAACAACAGAACAAACAACCCACTGAAGAGATGGGCCAAGGACCTCAATAGACATTTTTCAAAAGAGGAAATCCAAATGGCCAACAGACACATGAAAAAATGTTCAAGATCACTAGCAATCAGAGAAATGCAAATCAAAACCACAATGAGGTTCCATCTCACCCCGGTTAGAATGGCTCACATTCAGAAATCTACCAACTACAGATGCTGGAGAGGATGTGGGGAAAAAGGGACACTAACTCACTGTTGGTGGGAATGCAAACTGGTTAAGCCACTATGGAAGTCAGTCTGGAGATTCCTCAGAAACCTGAACATAACCCTACCATACAACCCAGCCATCCCACTCCTTGAAGGAAATTAATTTGGCAAATAAAAAAGCCATGTGCACATTAATGTTTATTGCAGCTCAATTCACAATAGCTAAGACCTGGAACCAACCCAAATGCCCATCAACAGTAGACTGGATAAAGAAATTATGGGACATGTACTCTATAGAATACTATACAGCAGTAAGAAACAATGAAACCCAGTCATTTGCAACAAGATGGAAGGATCTGGAAAGCATCATGCTGAGTGAATTAAGCCAGTCCCAAAGAGATAAATCTCATTTGTTTTCCCTGATCGGTGACAACTGAGCACCAAAGGGGAAACCTGTTAAGTGAAATGGACACTATAAGCAACAATGAACTGATCAGCTCCTGTCCTGACTTTAGATGTACAATGTAATACTTTATCCTTTTTAGTATTTGTTGTTGTTGTTGTTGTTCTAGTACTAGTGGTTGAACTCAGTAATTAACACACAATTATTCTTAGGTGTTTAAATTTACCTGAAAAGTGATCCCTGTTAAATCTAAGAGTGGAAAAAGAGAGGGAGGAGATGAACAATTTGGAACATGCTCAATTGGACTGGCCGCAAATGGTGGAGTTAGAAATGTGCCAGGGGATTCCAACACAATCCCATCAAGGTGGCATGTACCAATGCCATCTCACTAGTCCAAGTGATCAATTTCAGTTCACATTCGATGGCTTGGAAGGTCTAAGAAACAAAGGGATCACACAAACAAGACAAGTGTCTGCTAATACTAACTGATAGAATCAAAAAGGGAGAGGAAGATCCAGCATGGGAAGTGGGATACACAGCAGACTCAAAGGATGGCAGATGTCCTAAACAACACTCTGGCCTCAGAATCAGCCCTCAAGGGATTCAGATCTGGCTGAAGAGCCCATGAGAGTATTGTAGGCATGGAAAGCCAAGATATCATGGAAAAAAAAGACCTAAATGAAAGATCTCTGTGAGTGAGATCCCAGTGGAAAGAACGGGGCCATCAAAGAAGGAGGTACCCTTCTCCGAAGGGAGGAGAGAACTTCCACTTTGACTATGACCCTGTCGGAATAAGATCAAAGTCAGCGAACTCTAAAGGCTTCCATAGCCCTGGCAACTCATGACTAGAGCCTAGGGAGATTACTGACGCCATGAACAGGAGTGTCAAATTGTTAAATCAGCAACAGGAGTCACTGTGTACTTACACCCCATGTGGGATCTGTCCCTAATGTGTCGTCTAAAGCCAAGTGATGCTATAACTAGTACTGAAACAGTATTTTTATACTTTGCGTTTCTGTGTGGGCACAAACTGATGAAGTCTTTACTAATTATATACTGAAGTGATCTTCTGTATATAAAGAGAATTGGAAAAGAAAAAAAAAACAACCTGGTGTTAAAATGGAAATGGCATAGAAAATTAATTAATTTGAAAAAAAAATTATGTAGGATCTCTGTCTTTAATGTGCTGTACATTGCTATTTAATGCTATAATTAGTAATCCAATGGTAGTTTTTTCACTTTATGTTGCTATATGGGCAAAATGTTGAAATCTTTACCTAATATATACTAAACTGATCTTCTGTATACAAAGAGAATTGAAAATGAATCTTTACATGAATGGAAGGGGAAAGGGAGCGGGAAAGGGGAGGGTTGCGGGCGGGAGGGAAGTTATGGGAGGGGGGAAGCCATTGTAACCCATAAGCTATACTTTGGAAATTTATATTCATTAAATAAAAGTTGAATAAAAAATAAATACACAAAACAAAAAAAAATTAAAATGCTAAAAAAAATAGAATGAGCACAAATAGTAACAAGTAAATCAAATCTTTAAACCACACCTGGAGGGCAAAGTTGGCTAGGTTGGGTTCAAAGGGATATTGAAAGCATTTAAAATAACCAGCCTTGAGAAATCTTCAAAAAAGTCAACCCAGTGAAGCAATTAGGTACTGAGAGATAACCCATCATCCACTATTTGATATTTCATCCTAGTTATATCAATTATAAGTAAGATGTAGAGGAACAAAAGGAGTTGGATGGAAAGAAAAACAACTTGCTTATAATTAAATTGAATTTTCAGTGATACAACAAGCAAAGGCTTATTTTGTTCCGGTTGAATCCTTTGAAATGATAACTATGACTTTTAGCAGTTTGCAATGATTCCATATGTGTCACAACCACATTTGTGTCAGTATGTGGCCACTGTATTGTGCCACGCAAAATCCCCACCAGAGTTGGAGGACAGTGCTGCTGCTGAGGGTCTTAGGCTGTCTACTCTACTGGAACATTATGCACCTTTCCTGGGGCTCTGCTTCCCATGTCTGGAAGATGTGGACAAGATGCAGCCTCCTGCACCAAATGGTGCCAACTCAGAGCAAATCTGAAGGGCCATGCCAGCTGCATACCTTCCCCCACCCAGCTTCTCCCTCAGCTCCATCCTACTTCCTCCTTTTTTCCCACAAGTGTTGACCAGATAGCAACCTATTAGCATACTGATTCCCAGCAGTAGTAGTTAGATTATGTCATTGTAGAGTTGAGGATATTGAAAACCAGAAATGTTAAGACTACCCCCAAGACCACAGAGAAAAATATGGCAGAACTACAATTGAAAACTTTGTTGTTTGGTTCATTCCTCAAATATTTACTGCTCTGCGAGCCATTCTAGGAAGCAGGGAAGGAAGCAGGCATCACCCCATCCTTGTGGTTTATGTGTGTGCAGGGACCCTCACCTGTTTCCTGTGTGTTGCTGACAGAATCACTGAGCTGTGACTGCCAGCAAGGATACCCACACACTGTAAGGAAAACAATGTATTTTTCTTTTCCTCCTTTCTGTAAAAATTCCTTTTCAAGATCTTCATGAGCATTCTCTTCCCTCTCATCTCCAGCCAATCACAATCTGTTCTGAACCATTTATGCCTTACTTTGATTTTAATTGTGGGTAGCCATAATAAAATACTGTAAACTGGGGGTTCTATTAACAACAAAGATTTTTCTTGGGCTGGTGCTGTGGCATGAAGGGTAAAGCCACCACCTGCAGTGCTGGCATTCCATAGGAGTGATGGTTCAAGTCCCGGCTGCTTCACTTCCAATATTTTGTAAATATTGTAAATGGGATTGATCTTAGAAGTTCTTTCTCAGCCGTGATATTGCCTGTGTATACAAAGGCTATTGATTTTTGTGTATTGATTTTGTATCCTGCTACTATACTAAACTCTTCTATGAGGTCCAATATTCTTTTGGTGGAGTCTTTTGGACCCCCTATATAAAGAACCATGTCATCTGCAAATAGGGATAGTTTGACTTCCTCATTCCCAATTTGTATCCCTTTGATTTCTTTTTCTTGCCTAATGGCTCTGGCTAAAAATTCAAGGACTATATTAAATAGCAATGGTAAGAGTGATCATCCTTTGTCTGGTTCTGGATCTCAGTGAGAATGCTTCTACCTTTTCCCCATTCAATAGGACAATGGCCATGGGCTTGTCATAAATTGCCTTGATTGTGTTGAGGAATGTTCCTTCTACATCAATGTGCTTAAAGTTTACATCATGAAAGGGTGTTGATTTTATCGAATCTTTCTCTGTATCTATTGAAATAATCATATGGGTTTTGTTCAGCAATTTTTAATGTGATGTATCACATTGATTGATTTGTGAATGTTGAACATACCAGGGATACATACCAGGGATAAATCCCACTTGGTCCAGGTGAATGATCATTCTAAAGTGTTTTAGGATTTGATTGGCTAGAATTTTGTTGAGGATTTTTACAACTATGTTCATGAGGGAAATTAGTCTGCAGTTCTCTTTCTCTGTAGCATCTTTTTCTTCTGGGTCTAGGAATTAAGTTTATGCTGACTTCATAGAAATAATTTGGGAGGATTCCCTCTCTTTCAAATGTTTTGAATAGTTTGAGAAGAAGTGGAGCTTGTTCTTCTAAATGTCTGGTAGAATTCAGCAGTCCAGCCATCTAGTTCTGGGCTTTTCTTTGTTGGAAAGGTCTTTATTATTGATTTAATTTCTGTCTTGATAATGGGTCTGTTTAGGTTTTCTGTGTTTTCATGGCTCAATTTAGGTGGGTTGTATGTGTCTAGGAATCTATCCATTTTTCTAGGTTTTACAGTTTGTTGGCATACAGCTCTACATAGTAATGTCTGGTAATACTTTTTTATTTCTGTGGTGTCTGTTTTTACATTTCCTTTTTCATCTCCAATTTTATTGATTTGGGGCTTCTCTCCTTTTTTTGGTTAGTTGGGCCAATGTTGTGTCAATTTTGTTTATTAAAAAAAAAAACAGCTTGGGAGAGCGGCAAGATGGCGGAATAGGCAGGGAGCACACTATTAGTCCGGGGGAGAGACACTTTAATATAAGTGGAGATACTGCAGGGTCAAGGAAGAGTAGGGGATGAAACAGCAGAGGAAACTCTTCCGGAACTAGTGATTCACAGTGGACCTGCGTGGAGAGCGTGGGAGCCCAAGTTTGGGACACCAGCGGCAGACTCAACACACCAGCGCTGGAACGCGAGGTGAGCTGAACCTCAATAGCCCAAGACACCAGCGGGCAAGCGGAAAGAGGAGGCTAGAGGGGATGAGGCTTGAAACTCTGTGGGGAAAAACTCACCAGGCTAACTAGAAGAGAGAGAGGAAAAAAAAAGTGACCGATATGGACACAAGTTTCTCTCTCTCTCTACTCACCTCTCAAAGGCGAGCAAGACAGAGCAGCCGCCATTTTGGACATACGTCATAAGCAGGGCGACCTCAGGTCTGCACCAGCCCTGAGCCTAGCAGAAAAACCTGACTCTGGGGGGAGGGGTGAAATAACAGGAGATTAGCATCTAACTTGGCAACCCAGTGGGAGACTGCAGGAGAATTGGAGCCCACACTGAGGGCAGCAGAGATTCCCTGTGTGGTCCTTGGGAAAGAGCTTCTGATCTCTGGCTCCTGTGGGTATATCATTTGCATGCTAACTACCTCCAATTACGTTCAGCTGTGCGGAATTACTTCCCTTTTGAATCAAAAAAAAAAAAAAGAGAGATTTACCACACCTAACCTGGGAGTGTCCTCTTTGACACACCCTCAAACCTGAGGAACCAAACACAGCTCTCAGGCCACACTCATCTCAAGCCTCTAAGGCTCCACTGAAAGCAGACAGTCCACTTAATATAGAGCCATAGTGTAACAAGAAAAAACACCACAATGAAGAAACCAAATATCTCCAACATGCCAAACAACAAATGCAAAAATCGAGGTAACAAGAACAAGGAAGACACTATGACACCCCAAATGAAAAAGACACCCCAATTCAAGATTATGAAGATGATGAGATAGAAGAAATGCAAGAAGCGGATCTCAAAAAATTGATAAGAACATTAAGAAGTTCTCAAAAACAAATTCTTGAACTACAGAAATCCTTAATGGACAAGAGACAAAATCTCTCTCGTGAAAATGAAATATTAAGGAGGAATCAAAATGAAATGAAACAACTAGTGGAACAAGAAACTGAGATAGTGACGAGAAATCATAATGAAATGAAGAATTCAATAGATCAAATGACAAACACATTAGAGAGCCTTAAAAACAGAATGGGCGAAGCAGAAGAGAGAATATCAGACTTAGAAGACAGAGAACAGGAAAGGAAACAGGCAAACCAAAGAAAAGAAGAAGAAATTAGAAATCTAAAAAATATTGTTGGGAATCTACAGGATACTATTAAAAAAACCAACATTCGGGTTCTAGGAGTTCCTGAAGGCATGGAAAGGGAGAAAGGATTAGAAGGCCTTTTTAGTGAGATACTAGCAGAAAATTTCCCAGGTTTGGAGAAGGACAGAGGCATCTTAGTACAGGAAGCTTATAGAACCCCTAATAAACATGACCAAAAGAGATCCTCACCACGACATGTTGTAATCAAACTCACCACAGTGAAACATAAAGAAAAGATCCTAAAATGTGCAAGAGAGAAACGTCAGATTACTCTCAGAGGATCTCCAATTAGACTCACAGCAGACTTCTCATCAGAAACCCTACAAGCTAGAAGGGAATGGCGAGACATAGCCCAGGTACTAAGAGAGAAAAACTGCCAGCCCAGAATAGTATATCCTGCAAAGCTCTCATTTGTGAATGAAGGTGAAAGAAAGATTTTCATAGCAAACAGAAACTGAAAGAATTTGTCACCACTCATCCAGCCCTGCAAAAGATGCTTAAAGATGTGTTACACACAGAAACACAGAAACACAGTCACCAATATGAAAGAAGGTAAAGGAAGGAAACCTCACAGCAAAAGATCACAGGAAGCTCAATTTCTCTTTGACATAGAATTAAACTCTGATGCTCTGTTAAATCAATGTGTTAAAGTAATCTATTATGATCTCTTGATGTCTGTTAAATTCTAATTGTTCAGAAACAGCTGAATTTTTATTAAGAGCTATGGGTTATTTAAATATGTGCTTATTTCCAAAGATTTGAATAATCACCTTGTAACAATGATCAAATTTGGTCTATGTTATGTCATGATTTTAAGGAATCTTACTTCAACCAGATATTTTGGATTTTGAGCCTTCTTGGCATTCTTGACAGGCATTCAAAAAATCAAAGTTTCAAACAATCTGGTCTCTAAAATTTCCAGTAAATCCTGGACTTTGGTTTTTCCAGTTTGGGCCCAACTGAAAAAATCAAAGGACCTATGTCTCTCATCTTATAGAGACACCAACTAATCAGGCTATTTGGATTATATTAGAAGGACTGTCAAGATGTGATGTGGTACCAGACTTTAAGTTTCTATAATGGAAAATGCTATTAATACAAATGTTTGAGAATTAAAAAGTCTAATGATCTTGTGTTACTAGACATGATAGTTATCTTAATGAGAAATCCCCAGAGGCCTAAAGGGTTAAATACTTGTAAAATCCTACAGGTGCTTTCAAAAATACTGTGAAGTAAGCAAGTGCCTCTTGTTGGTTGATGAGTTTATAATTTTAAACATGGCGACTTAAAGTCTTTTGTCATACATAGTTATATATGATTTGCTGCTCATAAAACTAAAGCGTTGTTGGTTCTGTGTGTAGCTGTCCTCCTATAGGTTCCTATGGACTTTTTCCAGCCACTTCTATTGTAGTCAGTACTTTGGGATGGCTCTGTAAACAGATGAAGCCAATAATGTATTAACAGTACCAACTGAGAGAAAGTATGGTTAACTGAGGTTACTAAAAACAAAAAGCAATTCAAATCTATTGGCAATCTACAAAAAGAGTTAAAGATTTTAAAAGCTATTATTAAAATTGCTATATTGGTCTATTATGCTATGTTATATGTGTGTACATGTTGTATGTCCACATGGGGAAATTTTATTAAGAGTTTTATTTTAGATGGCTTATATATAAGATTGTCCATAAATTTAAGCTGCTAAAATCAATCAAAGATACATTTTAATGTGTGTGACCTGAATCTGTGTATCATATGTTTTAAACGTGTTGGTAGAAAGAAACTAAAAACATTTTAGATGGTTGTGCTTAAGTTTACTGGCTAAACAAACTACACCATGTTAGATATTTAAGAGGTGTTTTCAAATACATGATTCTTAAAATTTATAGAAGGCATTGGACCTTCTGGTAAATGTTTTCTTAAGTTGTTATCTAATGGTTGAAACTGTTTGCTAAGTATTCATGTGATATTGCTATTGTCAGCAAGCGATCTAGGACTTGCTCCCTCATTTCTCTATTCTAAGCCCAACTTGTTCTTTCATTTCTCTATTCTCTTCAAGGTAGGAAACTAATTCTATTATAAAGGAATCTGTAGGATGCACAATTTAATCTTTAGACCTTATAAAAGAGATGGCTAACATTTTTCTGTAATAGCATAGCCAAAATAAGAACTTAAATAATAATCTCATAGCTAGATTCACTTCGCCATCAGCGAAGTATATAGTAAGTAGAAAAAACCTCCCTTTCAGGCCAAATGGAAAGAAAGTTTTAAAGTGAGAATATAATTTTCCTCATGGGCATTGTCTACCTTAGAAAAACTACTACAGAACATGCCTGTGACTATAGACTTGTAGTTCAAGCCACCGAAGATTAGAGATGGGACTTGGGCACTCCCTTGACTTGCATCCTCTGGTCTGCTTTAACACAAACCAGGAGGAAAAGAAAGCTCGGCATCAGAAGCAATGGGTGGCAGGCCTATTAATGGCTGATCTGTACAGTGATCTGCCCTCAAGGAGACCCAACAGGCCAGTCCACTGCAGTGCTTTTCAATGTGGTAAGCCTGGGCTTCAGCAGAAGTCAGCTTGTGAAGAGCCCTGGCAGCTCTGCCAAGAGTTGGATCACTGGAAATGGACCTGCCCTGGAGTCGAAGGATGCCCAGGTCAGAGCCACAGATCTTATTGGCTCTAAGCTGAAAAGCCTTTTACTCAGCCCAACTTCCAAAGTGACCACTGCAGCTGAGGGGATGGTCAAGTAGGGTCAGCAACATTGCAGGCAGAACTGTAAATTTCTTGTTAGAGATGCCCCCTGCCTTTACCTGGCCAGCTCTCCTCCCAGGCCAGCCAAGTAATGAAAGTCAACAGAGTGCCTTCCCCTAGGAGGTTCACACCTCCCCTAGGATATACCCCATGTGAAGAGATAGATAGGTCTGGGCCTCTTAACTTACAAGGCCTAAAGCCCAACAGATTATTATCAAGCCCCTTCTATCAGGTTCTATTTGCCTCTCAATCAGAAAAATTACTTGTAGCTTAGACAGCACCTTGCTTAGCTCCTCTGATAAGACTCTGTCCTTTGTTCTAGGCCCTGTCTAGTGCACTTGGGCCTCATTCCTTTGTAATCATAACCTCTACTCTACCACCAATGGCTCTACTCCCAACCTGTGTGTACTGATGGTCCTCTTCCCCACTTAATGCTGTATAATTGTTCAAACCTGGTAAATGCCACTCTTAGGATCATTGGTTACTATTCTCACTCTGTCTTTTATGACCTTGTCTAAATATGATCAGAGTCGGTAAACTTGGAAGGCTTCCATAGCCTTGGCAATTCATGACGACAGCCTAGGATGGTTACTGGCGCCATAAACTAGAGTGTCAATTTATTGGGTCAACAACAGGAGTCACTGTGCACTTGCTCCTCATGTGGGATCTCTGTCCTTAATGTGCTGTACATTGTGATTTAATGCTATAACTAGTACTCAAACAGTATGTTTCACTTTGTGTTTCTATGTGGGTGTAAACTGTTGAAATCTTTATACTAAATTGATCTTCTGTATATAAAGAGAATTGAAAATGAATCTTGATGCAAATGGAAGGGGAGAGGGAGCGGGAGAGGGGAGGGTTGTGGGTGGGAGGGAAGTTATGGGAGGGGGAAGCCATTGTAATCCATAAGCTGTACACTGGAAATTTATATTCATTAAATAAAAGTTAAAAAAAAACCACAGCTGTTTGTTTTGCTGATCTTTTTGTACTTTTTTGTTTCAATGTTGTTGAATTCTTCTCTAATTTTAATTATTTATTTTCTTCTACTAGTTTGGGGTTTGGTTTGCTGTTGTTTTTATAGATCCTTGAGATGCATTGATAGCTTATTTATTTGGTACCTTTCCAATGTCTTGATGTAGGCACCAATTGCTATAAACTTGCCTCTTAACACTGCTTCTGCTGTATTCTGTAAGTTTTGATGTTTTATTGTCATCTTCATTTATTTGTCCTTGAAATGTTTTGATCTCTCTTTTGATTTCTTCTATGACCCACTGTTCATTCAGGAGCATGTTGTTCAGTCTCCATGTGTTTGCCTATGTTCTAGAGATTCCTGAGTTGCTAATTTCAGCTTTAATGTAATTGTTACTTTTTTTGTACTTAAAATTGATTAGGCTGGTGCCGAGGCTCAATAGGCTAATCCTCCACCTTGCGGCGCTGGCACACCGGGTTCTAGTCCTGGTCGGGGAGCCGGATTCTGTCCCAGTTGCCCCTCTTCCAGGAAAGCTCTCTGCTATGGCCCAGGAGTGCAGTGAAGGATGGCCCAAGTCCTTGGTCCCTGCACCCCATGGGAGACCAGGAGAAGCATCTGGCTCCTGCCTTTGGATCAGCATGGTACGCCAGCCGCAGCTGCCATTGGAGGGTGAACCAATGGAAAAGGAAGACCTTTCTCTCCATCTCTCTCTCTCTCACTGTCCACTCTGCCTGTCAAAAAATAAAAAATAAAAATAAAATTGATTATAGGAAGGAAGGAGGGAAGGAAGGAAAGAAGGAAGGAAGAGGGGAAGGGAGGGAGGGAAGAAGGAAGGAAGGAAGCGGTGAGCCTAGACAACAAAGGGGAAAATTCCATGGAATAAATGCAGTGCATACAACTTCAGAGACAAGAGCAGGTTGCCTTCCAGATAGCTGCTGCTGACCTTCTGCACCTCAGAACAGAACCATAGAGGGAGACCAAGAGACAGATTACTATCTCTTTAATGTTTCTCAATACTCAAGAGTTGCATTGCCCTCGAGGCTGTTAACCATACCACACTTCCAGATTCTAATTACAAGGTCACTCTGATGAAATAGGAAGGAAAATCTCTATTGTGGCACGATTCTTCAACTGAAATAAGAAAGGGTAAGGGAGCCACAATCCATGCTTATAGCTGAATTCAACCCAAATGGATCATACGACAGTGCATCCCATGTGGTTATGTCAAAGGTGGCCCTTACTCCCACGGAAGCTGAGACAGATAGCAGTGAAGAGCGTTAATCAATAACAGTAGCACTTATTACTTTTTGTTAAAGAAACCAGTTCGGATTTGTGTTGCATTTGGAATGAGAATGGGGAGAGACTTATAATCTAGGTGCAGCAAAATAATAAAACCCATTCATAGGCCATTTTGAAACATTTGAAACAATGTTCTATTGATTTTTGGATAAGTTGCTTCTACTAGAAAAGGAAAAACTCTTTCAACATTCTATCATTTCTGCTTCCATCTGGAATCATATACAGTAGGAAAGAATGAAACAAATAATTTAAAGAGGACAAAGAGGCAAATAAATAAACAAAGAGTTCACTATGGTATATCTACAAAATACTAGTTGTGAAAAAAGAAGACATTGCACTTGCCTTGCCTCATTTAATTCTCATATCAACTTGCACAAAAGTATCATTACTGGCATCTGTGGTAAAGAAATTAACACTGCTAAAGATAATGGTTGTTGTGCCTAAGTTAAGTTTTGCAGCAGGAACATAAACCATGTTAGTGGCTGTAGAGTCTATACACCCTTGCATTACAATAATCAATCCTTGGAAATTTCAACAGTTCCATCAGGAATATCCATCTCCCTTCCCTAAACTAGCTTAATTTAGCTACTATAAACAAACATATTAACATGAATAATAATGTTTCCTTATACTTTGAAACAGTTCAAAGTCATGTAGGATTGAAAGAATAATAATAAGCTATATTTAAAAAAAAAAAGCATAGCCCTGCCATTGATCTGACTTGGAGGACAGATGTAGATAAAGCCAGATGCACATTTCAAAGAAGTGCTTTCCTGAGGTCAGGCAGCAGCTGTAAAAATGACATAATGGCCTCCTCTTTGAGTGGCTATTGCTTCCTTTCTCATAATACCCCAGAACTGCTTTGCTATTTCCACCTAGAAATTGGATACCTGTCGGAGGCCACCCGACAAACCACATGGAAACACGCAGCACTCAGTCAATTCATCACCACGTTTATTGCCTCATCACGTTCCAGGCCAAAGTAGGGGGCCCGGCGAGAGGGACTGAAGGCAGTCTCCCTGAAGAAACTCTTCAGCCTCCAGCCCCGAGCACACAGAAAGACACGGTTATATACCCCAGACCCCATACAGATAACATTCATTGTGTGCAATCATGCATAGCACAGGAACAGAGCAAGTTTACAAAGTAGCAATGGTCAGGGTACAAGCTCTGCAGATAGAGCAAAGAACATCATAAACCTTCATCAGAAGTCACATCCTGCCTGCAGGAATATGGGACGAAAAGTCTTGGAAACAGGATTAGATAAGGGACAGCCTCAGCCTGCTGCATCTCATGTCGGGCCAGGGCCACTGGCCCCGACATCTCCCCCTTCTTGTTTGTACAAGAATGGCCTGGTGTTTATGGTAACCGGTGTCTACACTGTCCAGAGGGCCACGGGAGAGGGCCCATCCCCCACAAGTCCCTCGCGTTAGATGCTGAACGGAGTGGACTCGTGCCTGTCTTAGGTGCCCTGCAGCGCTTACTCTGCTTACCCGTCATCAAGGATACAGGAGGCATGTCCTGCCCTCTGTCTTAGGTTGCTAGAGAAGCCTGCAAGTGCTTACCCGTCATTGACTACCGGTCCACCCTAAGAGCAGTGTAGGAGCAAGAGGTCAATGAGGCAGTTAGGAAGAGAGAGACCGAGGCTTACACGGCATATCACATACTGCAGCCCCCTGTTTTAGAGTGTCCTAGAGGGTATGTACTGTCCTTTTGATAGCCTCTCTGTCTGCGCACATTGGAACGGTGGGAACGTTTGGTTGTTTTACTTCACATTAGTCTAGGCAGAGCTAGGCAGGCAGGCAGAAGACAGCGGTTGTGGAGGCCGGCTCCCCACAGCTCCTTTTTTTACTTTAGGACCAGCGCCTGTCTTAGGCGCCCCTGAGCAGAGTGGCAGCTTACCCGTCTTTGCCAGAGGGTCGACTTGCATGAGCAGTCTCAGCCCTCCGCTGTCTTAGGTTGCATGCCATCCCTCAAGGCACTTACCCGTCTCTGGCTACTGGTCCAAGAAACCAAGAAACATCTGCTGTATTGCAGGGGAGGGGGGTTTTGTAGCGATGACGTCGAATGGGGACCAAATATCTGTGTCCAGTTGTGTTAAGAACCCAAATCTCTTGCCGTAGTTCATGCAGCAAACGAGTGAAATTACTATTCCAGGTATGGTTTAAGGTGGCACCTAAAGAGCGAGACAAATTAGCAAGACGAGTATAGTTATGTCAGGGAAACGGAGTAGCGCAAAGCGCGACAGATTGAACCAAGCAGGGGGTTCCCCACATCCCCGTCTAAGATTCAGTTCTTCCTGGAGAACGTTGACCCGTTGGTTTAGTAATAAGATTCCTGAATGGATATGCTGATCCACTGCCACTCGGAGCGTTCTTGTTTGATCATTCTTCTGGAGCATGGGAATAGGTGACCTTTTTTCCTTTTAGGAATTTCACAAGCCAAGACTGACCTTGATTTGTCTATGACTTGTTTATGGGCTGCCTACATCTCCCCCTTTTTTATTTAACTGAGAATGGCCTCTGTCTTAGGTTGCCCTCAGTCATCTCTGTCCTTACCCGTCATCGGTAACTCTGGCAGCTTGGCCTAGAGCCCTGTCTTAGGTTGGTACAGGATGCTGAGCGTCTTACCCATCTCTGAGTACCATTCCAGCCCAACATTAGGTGAGAGATGAAACATACAGCCAAATATTAATTATTTGTGATTACAAATAATGATGAATGTCAGTTCATACAGACTGTAGTGAAGTCAGCATAAAATGCAGAACACACAGAAAACATCCCATACCAAGTAGGAAAAGCAGTAGTGGTCCAGTCAACATTAATAACCAATGAATCCATTGAAACCCTCCAAATGTTAGGGGGTTAGTAATAAACATGTTTTGCATTTTACTCTTAAGTTTATCAATAACAGACTCTATATATGGCACATTGTTAGTAATGTTAAAACAACATTTTCCTGTTACAGATTTACAACTTATATGATTTTTTAACATCAAGTAATTGTTAGCTGCATGGTTTAAAAGTACTCCTGAGTGTACTTGATCCAATTCTTTGGCTATATTGGACAGTCCAGTAGCAGTAAGATTAATTGTTTTGGTCACTGAATATGCAAGCCTTCGCAGTCCACGGTTATTTCCAAAGGCCAGTCCAGGAACACTTACTACTGGTACAGCCATGGCCAGGGCAGTGTTTTGTCCTATTAGGATGACGTTGCCATTACAGTCTTTAGGTGAAGCATGCTGCCGACGCGCTCTATCCGCCACTGTAAATACAGATGTCAGCATCGGGGCCACACAGTCCAGGGAGCAATTGCGGAAGTTATCAGAGGCTAATGATGTGAAGGCATATTTGCTACATAAAAAAACCCATCCCTTAGGAGTCCATGTCCCATACCAGTATTGGATTAGGTGTATTTCATTGATTGGTGATAGGATCCCTTTATTTTACCAATTGTAAAACCTTAATAACTTGTGGAGGCTGTGCACTCCTTAACTTGTCATTCCAATTTTTACTCAATCCTGAGCAGAGAGCCCATTCCTTTGCCAAAGAGGCGAACTGAGGGTCTTTTTAGCCAGAAACATTACAGGTTACACATGTAACTTTAGTTTTCCTTTTAAAGAAAGGCATTGCTTTGTATACTTGTAGATTTTGTTGACTACACCAATTTGTGACAGCAAATTATTTTTTAGCTGTCTGCTGTATACAGACTTAGTTTTAGTTTAATCTGCAAGAAATACGCTGCAAGCCTTATAGTGCACACTAAAATTATTTAGAGGAAAGATGGTAAAGGAGTATAGATTAATAGAATGTTGCAATAAACATGGCTCCATTGCTTTAATGATACTATAGCAAGACGGTCCACTGATTCCTGTTGGAAGGGCCTGAGGCTGGCCCCGCTTCCAGTTTTCTGAACTCTGTTTGTTAATGAATTACCTTTTTTATCAGTTTTGGAGTGACAATATTGGCCCAATGCCTTTCCCTTTAGCACTGGGGGAAAATACCAGGAGGAGCCTTATTTTGATTTTTGACTTTTGGACACTTTTTGTACATGTTTCTGTTGTTTACATTTATAGCACTCTTATTTATTGGGCATAGCCCTCCTTGATAATTTTTGTAATGACATACCATGTAGAGTGGCAGGTCCTGAATGTCCTGTTTTTAAGTGAATTTATTTTGTTAATTTTTTATGCAAGGGACTGTCACAGAACACCTCAGTCATAGTAGCCAATTGATTTATGTTTACATTGTACTTACGTTTAGTAGAATTTATAGTGTTGTGGGCATCACTAGGCAATCTTTACAAAGCACCGGAAAAGAATCCATACTGAGAATTAGACATTATTAGTAATCATTACAGGCATGTTTAAAATTTGGCTTGACTGTGTGTTTCCCTGGGATGAAGCAGTAGTAGAGGCTTGTTCTGGCTCCCTCTTAAAGCCTCCAAGGACAAGGGTGGCTCATTGCCAAGATTTTAGGCAAGCAGTGCGTCCTGTCCCGGATCTTGGCCAGAGAGCCAAGACACGAAGCATGCCCACCTGTTTATCAGAAACATTCCTTTATCCTCCTCCCTGGGAACTGGCCAGGCTCCCAAGGAGCAGGAGAAGGTCATTTGGCAACAAAGTTACTTGTCCACCAGAGCTGAACCTAGATACAAGCCTCTTTATTCCAAAAATTTGTCCTTACATTTGGCCCTAGGGCTGCATTGAGAGGTAGACATAATTAACACATTATAAGAATACAATACAAATTTCTCATACAAGTATACATCCAGCAATCAAACACAATAATACTCAATGTGTTTTAAGGGTAAATTGAAACATAACTGAGGGAGAGTTAGCTTCTTGGGCACCCATGTCAGGGACATAAAAAACAGTACCATTCTAATACAACAACTCAAGCTGCTGCAGACAGCCTGAGAACTGGCTAGACAATCCCATGGCATGGAGATCTGAGGCATTGTTACTTGTTAAACAGACATGTTGAGGCGCACACAGTCCAATTAACAAATGCGCTAACATTTTGCATTACTCTGAAATTAGTGATTTGGGTTTCATTAAATATTTGTAACATCTCTTTTTGATAAAACAACAGATTTTTCAGCGGATGGAACACGGTGGGTAACCATTTAGCCATAATGATAGTAGCCTCTTACTATCTGTAATTGTTACATTTTTGTAGGTTTGTGTAATCTTAACTACTTGTGGCATATTTTGATTTACATTTTTTTTTAAAGCCAACCACGCATAATCTGCCCAAGCATTCCTATCAATAACAAGGGTAGAGTTAGTACATAATACAAAAATAGAATGGGTAGTCTGGACATTTTGACATGTTTAAATGCGCATTTTCCATAGTTATGGCTTAGAGGGGCTCCTGAGAATTTTTTTGTCTTTTAAGTCCTACACGTGCCAATTGCTCCCTCCTTTCTCCTGCAACCAGCGTCCTGGTGCTTTTTAACAAGGCCTTTATATCCTTGTCACATTTAGATGTGACTGTATATTCCCCATGGGCAATAGGAGAGGCTCCCCGGGCAAAGCCCTAGTCTGCCACGCCCTACTCGTGCTTATGTGCCTCCCTTGTAATCCCTACGGCCTGCTACCGCCGCAGCCTTCCCTCTTACAGAGGCTTACCTGTGGATGAGATGAATCCGAGTCATGGCACCAGCTGTCGGAGGCCACCCGACAAACCACATGGAAACACGCAGCACTCAGTCAATTCATCACCACGTTTATTGCCTCATCACGTTCCAGGCCAAAGTAGGGGGCCCGGCGAGAGGGACTGAAGGCAGTCTCCCTGAAGAAACTCTTCAGCCTCCAGCCCCGAGCACACAGAAAGACACGGTTATATACCCCAGACCCCATACAGATAACATTCATTGTGTGCAATCATGCATAGCACAGGAACAGAGCAAGTTTACAAAGTAGCAATGGTCAGGGTACAAGCTCTGCAGATAGAGCAAAGAACATCATAAACCTTCATCAGAAGTCACATCCTGCCTGCAGGAATATGGGACGAAAAGTCTTGGAAACAGGATTAGATAAGGGACAGCCTCAGCCTGCTGCATCTCATGTCGGGCCAGGGCCACTGGCCCCGACATCTCCCCCTTCTTGTTTGTACAAGAATGGCCTGGTGTTTATGGTAACCGGTGTCTACACTGTCCAGAGGGCCACGGGAGAGGGCCCATCCCCCACAAGTCCCTCGCGTTAGATGCTGAACGGAGTGGACTCGTGCCTGTCTTAGGTGCCCTGCAGCGCTTACTCTGCTTACCCGTCATCAAGGATACAGGAGGCATGTCCTGCCCTCTGTCTTAGGTTGCTAGAGAAGCCTGCAAGTGCTTACCCGTCATTGACTACCGGTCCACCCTAAGAGCAGTGTAGGAGCAAGAGGTCAATGAGGCAGTTAGGAAGAGAGAGACCGAGGCTTACACGGCATATCACATACTGCAGCCCCCTGTTTTAGAGTGTCCTAGAGGGTATGTACTGTCCTTTTGATAGCCTCTCTGTCTGCGCACATTGGAACGGTGGGAACGTTTGGTTGTTTTACTTCACATTAGTCTAGGCAGAGCTAGGCAGGCAGGCAGAAGACAGCGGTTGTGGAGGCCGGCTCCCCACAGCTCCTTTTTTTACTTTAGGACCAGCGCCTGTCTTAGGCGCCCCTGAGCAGAGTGGCAGCTTACCCGTCTTTGCCAGAGGGTCGACTTGCATGAGCAGTCTCAGCCCTCCGCTGTCTTAGGTTGCATGCCATCCCTCAAGGCACTTACCCGTCTCTGGCTACTGGTCCAAGAAACCAAGAAACATCTGCTGTATTGCAGGGGAGGGGGGTTTTGTAGCGATGACGTCGAATGGGGACCAAATATCTGTGTCCAGTTGTGTTAAGAACCCAAATCTCTTGCCGTAGTTCATGCAGCAAACGAGTGAAATTACTATTCCAGGTATGGTTTAAGGTGGCACCTAAAGAGCGAGACAAATTAGCAAGACGAGTATAGTTATGTCAGGGAAACGGAGTAGCGCAAAGCGCGACAGATTGAACCAAGCAGGGGGTTCCCCACATCCCCGTCTAAGATTCAGTTCTTCCTGGAGAACGTTGACCCGTTGGTTTAGTAATAAGATTCCTGAATGGATATGCTGATCCACTGCCACTCGGAGCGTTCTTGTTTGATCATTCTTCTGGAGCATGGGAATAGGTGACCTTTTTTCCTTTTAGGAATTTCACAAGCCAAGACTGACCTTGATTTGTCTATGACTTGTTTATGGGCTGCCTACATCTCCCCCTTTTTTATTTAACTGAGAATGGCCTCTGTCTTAGGTTGCCCTCAGTCATCTCTGTCCTTACCCGTCATCGGTAACTCTGGCAGCTTGGCCTAGAGCCCTGTCTTAGGTTGGTACAGGATGCTGAGCGTCTTACCCATCTCTGAGTACCATTCCAGCCCAACATTAGGTGAGAGATGAAACATACAGCCAAATATTAATTATTTGTGATTACAAATAATGATGAATGTCAGTTCATACAGACTGTAGTGAAGTCAGCATAAAATGCAGAACACACAGAAAACATCCCATACCAAGTAGGAAAAGCAGTAGTGGTCCAGTCAACATTAATAACCAATGAATCCATTGAAACCCTCCAAATGTTAGGGGGTTAGTAATAAACATGTTTTGCATTTTACTCTTAAGTTTATCAATAACAGACTCTATATATGGCACATTGTTAGTAATGTTAAAACAACATTTTCCTGTTACAGATTTACAACTTATATGATTTTTTAACATCAAGTAATTGTTAGCTGCATGGTTTAAAAGTACTCCTGAGTGTACTTGATCCAATTCTTTGGCTATATTGGACAGTCCAGTAGCAGTAAGATTAATTGTTTTGGTCACTGAATATGCAAGCCTTCGCAGTCCACGGTTATTTCCAAAGGCCAGTCCAGGAACACTTACTACTGGTACAGCCATGGCCAGGGCAGTGTTTTGTCCTATTAGGATGACGTTGCCATTACAGTCTTTAGGTGAAGCATGCTGCCGACGCGCTCTATCCGCCACTGTAAATACAGATGTCAGCATCGGGGCCACACAGTCCAGGGAGCAATTGCGGAAGTTATCAGAGGCTAATGATGTGAAGGCATATTTGCTACATAAAAAAACCCATCCCTTAGGAGTCCATGTCCCATACCAGTATTGGATTAGGTGTATTTCATTGATTGGTGATAGGATCCCTTTATTTTACCAATTGTAAAACCTTAATAACTTGTGGAGGCTGTGCACTCCTTAACTTGTCATTCCAATTTTTACTCAATCCTGAGCAGAGAGCCCATTCCTTTGCCAAAGAGGCGAACTGAGGGTCTTTTTAGCCAGAAACATTACAGGTTACACATGTAACTTTAGTTTTCCTTTTAAAGAAAGGCATTGCTTTGTATACTTGTAGATTTTGTTGACTACACCAATTTGTGACAGCAAATTATTTTTTAGCTGTCTGCTGTATACAGACTTAGTTTTAGTTTAATCTGCAAGAAATACGCTGCAAGCCTTATAGTGCACACTAAAATTATTTAGAGGAAAGATGGTAAAGGAGTATAGATTAATAGAATGTTGCAATAAACATGGCTCCATTGCTTTAATGATACTATAGCAAGACGGTCCACTGATTCCTGTTGGAAGGGCCTGAGGCTGGCCCCGCTTCCAGTTTTCTGAACTCTGTTTGTTAATGAATTACCTTTTTTATCAGTTTTGGAGTGACAATATTGGCCCAATGCCTTTCCCTTTAGCACTGGGGGAAAATACCAGGAGGAGCCTTATTTTGATTTTTGACTTTTGGACACTTTTTGTACATGTTTCTGTTGTTTACATTTATAGCACTCTTATTTATTGGGCATAGCCCTCCTTGATAATTTTTGTAATGACATACCATGTAGAGTGGCAGGTCCTGAATGTCCTGTTTTTAAGTGAATTTATTTTGTTAATTTTTTATGCAAGGGACTGTCACAGAACACCTCAGTCATAGTAGCCAATTGATTTATGTTTACATTGTACTTACGTTTAGTAGAATTTATAGTGTTGTGGGCATCACTAGGCAATCTTTACAAAGCACCGGAAAAGAATCCATACTGAGAATTAGACATTATTAGTAATCATTACAGGCATGTTTAAAATTTGGCTTGACTGTGTGTTTCCCTGGGATGAAGCAGTAGTAGAGGCTTGTTCTGGCTCCCTCTTAAAGCCTCCAAGGACAAGGGTGGCTCATTGCCAAGATTTTAGGCAAGCAGTGCGTCCTGTCCCGGATCTTGGCCAGAGAGCCAAGACACGAAGCATGCCCACCTGTTTATCAGAAACATTCCTTTATCCTCCTCCCTGGGAACTGGCCAGGCTCCCAAGGAGCAGGAGAAGGTCATTTGGCAACAAAGTTACTTGTCCACCAGAGCTGAACCTAGATACAAGCCTCTTTATTCCAAAAATTTGTCCTTACATTTGGCCCTAGGGCTGCATTGAGAGGTAGACATAATTAACACATTATAAGAATACAATACAAATTTCTCATACAAGTATACATCCAGCAATCAAACACAATAATACTCAATGTGTTTTAAGGGTAAATTGAAACATAACTGAGGGAGAGTTAGCTTCTTGGGCACCCATGTCAGGGACATAAAAAACAGTACCATTCTAATACAACAACTCAAGCTGCTGCAGACAGCCTGAGAACTGGCTAGACAATCCCATGGCATGGAGATCTGAGGCATTGTTACTTGTTAAACAGACATGTTGAGGCGCACACAGTCCAATTAACAAATGCGCTAACATTTTGCATTACTCTGAAATTAGTGATTTGGGTTTCATTAAATATTTGTAACATCTCTTTTTGATAAAACAACAGATTTTTCAGCGGATGGAACACGGTGGGTAACCATTTAGCCATAATGATAGTAGCCTCTTACTATCTGTAATTGTTACATTTTTGTAGGTTTGTGTAATCTTAACTACTTGTGGCATATTTTGATTTACATTTTTTTTTAAAGCCAACCACGCATAATCTGCCCAAGCATTCCTATCAATAACAAGGGTAGAGTTAGTACATAATACAAAAATAGAATGGGTAGTCTGGACATTTTGACATGTTTAAATGCGCATTTTCCATAGTTATGGCTTAGAGGGGCTCCTGAGAATTTTTTTGTCTTTTAAGTCCTACACGTGCCAATTGCTCCCTCCTTTCTCCTGCAACCAGCGTCCCGGTGCTTTTTAACAAGGCCTTTATATCCTTGTCACATTTAGATGTGACTGTATATTCCCCATGGGCAATAGGAGAGGCTCCCCGGGCAAAGCCCTAGTCTGCCACGCCCTACTCGTGCTTATGTGCCTCCCTTGTAATCCCTACGGCCTGCTACCGCCGCAGCCTTCCCTCTTACAGAGGCTTACCTGTGGATGAGATGAATCCGAGTCATGGCACCAGCTGTCGGAGGCCACCCGACAAACCACATGGAAACACGCAGCACTCAGTCAATTCATCACCACGTTTATTGCCTCATCACGTTCCAGGCCAAAGTAGGGGGCCCGGCGAGAGGGACTGAAGGCAGTCTCCCTGAAGAAACTCTTCAGCCTCCAGCCCCGAGCACACAGAAAGACACGGTTATATACCCCAGACCCCATACAGATAACATTCATTGTGTGCAATCATGCATAGCACAGGAACAGAGCAAGTTTACAAAGTAGCAATGGTCAGGGTACAAGCTCTGCAGATAGAGCAAAGAACATCATAAACCTTCATCAGAAATCACATCCTGCCTGCAGGAATATGGGACGAAAAGTCTTGGAAACAGGATTAGATAAGGGACAGCCTCAGCCTGCTGCATCTCATGTCGGGCCAGGGCCACTGGCCCCGACAGATACCCAATTGCTAAACAGTCCTTAACCCAGGGTAGCACCTAATCCCTAATTAATCCTCACTTTCACTAATCCCTGCAAAGAGCAAGCAATTCAGGACTGATCCCTGCCTCCCCAAGGCCGACATCAAATTTATCCCGTTACATAATATCATTCACCTTTGTTGTTGAGAGACATCCGGTTCCTCCAAGGTGCCTGCTGTCTGCTTTGGATCAAACAATGGCTAACTGGTGTTCGTAAGGCTTACAGAGGAAGTAATTGTTGCAGTTTTACACTTGAAACTGATGCAAGGGAGAGGCATTGTGGCATAGAGGGTAAAGCCACTGCCTGCAATGCCAGCGTCCCATATGGGCACAGGTTCATGTCCTGGCTGCTCCACTGCTGCTCTAGCTCCCCACTAATGCCATGGAAAAAAGCAGCAGAAAATGGAAAAAGTGTCTGGGCCCTTGGGACCCATGTGGGGGTCTCGAATGAAGCTCTTGGTTCCCGGCTTTGGCCTGGCCCAGTGCTAGCTGTTGGAGCCATCTGGAGATTGGGCCAGCAGATGGGAGATTCTCTCCTCCCTCCCCTCATCTCTCCCTTTCTCTCTCTCTCTCTGTAACTCTTTCAAAATAAATACATAATTATTAAAAAAAACCTTGATACTCACAGTTAAAATATTTCTGGTAGTGAACAGCATGGTACAGGAAATCAAGCACTGCTCAGGACACATATACCCTAAAACAGAGTACCAGCAGGAGCCCTGCACCTCTTCTTCTGATCCAGCTTCTTGCTAACATACCTTGGAAGGCAGCAGATGATACTCCAAGGCACTTTGGAACCTCCCACCCTCATGGGAAACCCTAATGGAGTTCATGGCTCCTGACTTCAACCTGACCTAGCCCTCACTATTGTGGGGCATTTGTAGAGTAAACCAGCAGATGGGAGATTGACACCTTACCTCCTCCCTTTCCCTCTCTTTGTGTGTGTGTGTATGTGTGTGTGTATTATATATATATATATATATATGGATATATATATATATATATCCATATCTCCGTGTATGTATCTCACTCTCTCCATCACTCTTTCAAAAAATAAATAAGTAATTCTTAAAAAAATAGTTCCACAGGATTGGGCATTGACATAGTAGTAAAGACCAGGTTGAAACATCAGCATCCCACTTCTATATGCCTGGGCTGGATCCTCAGACCTCACTCCTAATTCTATTACCCTGCTAATGAAGATTTTGAAGGCAATGGGTGATGATTTGAGTAACTGGTTTCCTGCCATGTGGAGCAATGGGTTGCATTCCCAACTCCTGGCTCTCACCAACCCCAAACCAGCCCCAGCATTGCTTGCATTTGGGGAGTGAACCATGGGATAGGATCTCTCTCTCTCTCTCTCTCTCTCTCTCTCTCTCTCTCTCTCTCTCTCTCTCCCTCTCCCTCACATTCTCCCTCTTCTTCTCTGCCTGACAAGTAAATGAATTTAAATATATATATGGATATACATACATTCTCAATTACTTGTATCAATAGAAATTATCATAATCCCAATCACCTGATTTAATTTAAACTGGTTGTCTGATCCAGTTCCCTCTGTAGACAGCAACTCTTGTTACTGTAGTGCAATGACTACTCTACTTAAAATGGTAGTACCTGGAGATTTATCAAAATTACCAACTTCTAGAAAAATGGACTACAAAAGAAACTGATTGTACTCCTTTATAATTCATTATACTCTTTCTAACATATAAACCAAATAGCTATATTCCTCAGGCTTAAATACATATTTGAGCTAAAACTAACATTTCTTTTTTTTATTTATTTATTTGACAGGTAGAGTTAGTCAGATAGACAGAGAGAAAGGTCTTCCTTCCATTGGTTCACTCCCCAAATGGCTGCTACTGCCGGCACTGCGCCGATCCGAAGCCAGGAGCCAGGTGTTTCTTCCTGGTCTCCCATGCGGGTGCAGGAGCCCAAGCACATGGGCCATCCTCCACTGCCCTCCCGGACAACAGCAGAGAGCTGGACTGGAAGAGGAGCAACTGGGACTAGAACCCGGTGCCCATATGGGATGCCAGCACCACAGGCAGAGGATAAACCAAGTGAGCCATGATGTCAGCACCAAAACTAACATTTCTTAAATTCCTTAATCATAGATACATAGGAAGATCTGATCATGGCAAATTGAATGAAAGCTGAGATGGTACGTTGCACAGATAACTTCACACAGAGACTCAGAAACGCAGTCACTCAACCCAAGACACTCAGGGTCAGAAATGGATATAAAGAGGAAACTTCAAAAATTTCATGGAATAATAGTATTAAAAATAAGGTACATTTTCCATAAACATTTTGAATATTCCTCATATAGCATCTGACTTTCAGTTACGAGCCCTTTACATCATATATATTATCTATCATTTAAGATTTAAGAGGAGGGGCCAGCCCTGTGACATAGGGTGTTGAGCCACCACCTGCAGTTCCAGCATCCAATGTGGGCACCAGTGCAGGTCCCATTTGGTCCACTTTCCAATCCAGCTCCCTGATGGTGCTCCTGGGAGGGCAATGGGCGAATGGCCCAGGTGCTTGGGCCCCTGCACCCATATGGAAGACTAGGAGGGGGTTCCTGGTTCCTGGCTTCAGATGGATCCAGTTCCAGTCATTGAAACCACATGGGCAGTGAGCCAGCCAATGGAGGATCTTTCTCTCTCTCTCTCTCTCTCTCTCTCTCTCTCAGCAGCTCTGCCTTTCAAATAAACAAATAAATTTTTCTAAAAGAGATTTAAAAAGATCATTTATATTGTTTTAGAGTTTCATAAACAAAAAATCATTATCTCATTGATTATATGTTAAACTATGGGTGCCGGCACTGTGGCACAGCAGATTAACGCCCCAGCCTGCAGTGCTGGCCTCTATATGGGCACCAGTTCTAGTCCTGGCTACTCCTCTTCCAATCTAGCTCCCTGCTAATGTGCCTGGGAAGGCAATGGAGGATGGCCCAAGTCCTTGGACCCCTTCACCAACCTGGGAGACCCGGAAGAAACTCCTGGCTCCTGGCTTCAGATCAGCTCAGCTCCAGCCATTGCAGCCATTTGGGTGTGAACCAGTGGATGGAAAACCTTTCTCTCTGTCTCTCCATTTCTCTGTAACTCTGTGTTTCAAGTAAATAAAATAAATCTTTAAAAAAAGAACATGTAGTTACTAAGTATGAAAATGTTCTATACTAAAAATATCTAGCCTTTATTAATCACATGACTATCAAGAAGTAAAACAAAAATATATTAATAATATAGGGTATTTTTTCACTCTTGCTAATTTATAATTTTCTAACAGCTCATGTATATATCATGTTGCTTCTGGTTTCGAATGTAAGATTTTTATAATACATCCATATAATGAATATAATGAAATCAGACAACTGTAGATACTGGGTAAAAGTAACTCTAAAGGGTCATTTTAATTTTCATTAAAATCAGATTGCAAAAATATGCCTGCTTTCAGTGAAATCACTATGCAGAATAAAAGTTAGATGTTCATTTATTCAACTGTTATCTTGTTGAACCCAGTTACAACTTAGTGAGGAGCTTTGTCATTTTTCATTATATAAATTAATTTTCAAGCACAGATTAAATATTTTTAAAATGAAAAGTTGAAACAGCATGCTAAAGCTTATCATATGAAAGAATCTCAATAAAGTATCTCAGGTAATTCACAAAACATATTAAAATTTTTATTTTACCTTTGGAAGACTTCCCTAAGACTTGAGTGAAAACCATAATGGCTGAGTTTCTCTATAATTTCCAAATTACAATGACATTTGCAGGTCCATCCCTTTCAATATTTCACTTTGGGAAGTACCTCTGTAGATAGTTTTCCCTCTGGATTTATGAGCATGAATAACACTTCTCTATCAAAACTCATGACTATCTACTTGCTGGTGTGAATCTGACAACGTTTGAAAAATGAATTTCCAATCTCTGGCTAGTACACACATCCTACTTCTCTGGCCTTACTTCCTTACAACTCTCTTGAAAGCCAAGCACATGCATACACACACACACAGAACCTATGTTAACACACCATCCACACACAGCCCTCTTGCACTTATCCTTACTCTCTCAGGTTCCTTCCCATATACATTGACCATGCAATAACATCTTGTTTTAAAAATTTAGTAATTGATTTATTTTTATTTATCTGAAAGCCAAAGCAACAGAAAGAGAGACAGAGACAGATCTTCTATCCGGTGGTTCACTGCCCATGTGCCTGCAAAAGCCAGGGCTGGGCCAGGCCAAAGAAAGTAGCCAGGAACCCAATGTCACATGGGTGACAAGGATTCAAATATTTTATCCATCATCTGCTCCTGCCCAGTGTGTGAATTAGCAGGAAGCTGGATCAGAAGCAGAGCAGGGACTTCAACCCTAGCACTCTGATATGGCATAAGGGTGTCCCAAGCAGTGTCCAAATTGTTGTGCCAAAACATTCACCCCACATTGCCTTTTAATGTTTAACTCAGAAGCCCACTCTTCCATTAAGTGTTTTCCTGTTTCTCAAATGCACAGGGCTGTGTTTTCTGTCTCTGGTTAACTTTTCCAAATCCTTATGATTGTATTTAAGGGATCTATTGTGATTTTCTCATTTTTCATTAAAACATTAACTCTTCCAAAAAGGGATGACCACATATGAGCAACCACTAGTCTATATCAAATCTTTGGATAAAAACCAAATGGGGCTGAGTAGGATGTCCCAGTAACCACCTCCCCACAGAGACACCAATGTGAACAGCTAGCTAAACACACACCAAGTCACCTTTGCAAAAGATGGAGAAGCCAAGTGGGAGACCACAGTGCTTCTTCTTGTAAAATCATAAGAAGTTTCATTGAAGAAAGCAAGATGGAAAGAGTTGTGCATGTTACCCTTCCCCCCAGGTCCAAGGAGCATAGCATGGAGAGATGCCTTCTGCTTGACAGAGAGAGAGTAAAGTGAATCCCAGTGTCAGGCCCACAGTGACTGAGGCCCCTGCCCCAGTTCCCAGGTGCATACATGTGGAGTGAATATTTGGAATTTCAGCAGCCAGGCAGCCTCTGCCATTTGTCCTGCAACCGCCTAGAGAAAGTGACACCACAGTTCAACACAGTTGTGCAGAGAAGCCAGGACAGGGAGATTAGGATCTTGCCTTGGAGCTCAGAACCCAGTCTAATATACTGAGACCTGAAGCCCATTTACACCGTCTATTCTCTGGCCATGTTCACAAACTGAATCTCCAGACTTGCCTTGTATTAGGGAGATCTGAGCTCTAGGGGTCAGACTCATTTTTATGTGTGTCATTACCAGCCTCCAATGGGTTTGACAGACATCCAAGGGCTGTGTAGGGACCTGTGGCTGTGGGGATCAGGTGTGACTTGCCTGGGGCCCATCTGGGTGGCCAGAGGTCTGCCTTTATCACTCTCTTACAACCTTGGGCAGATGTAAGGGGCTATAGGACTGTGACTTGGAACTCAGTGGTGGGCTAGTAAAACCCATTGATGGACAAATCCTAACAGCTTCCCTCTGAGCAAGTGCTTGTGGACTAAATGTCTGGACTTGCCCCAGTATTAATTGGAGACCTGTGCCCTTCGTGAAACAGAATCATTTGGGCATAAATCATGATTATTCTATTGTAGATCTAATTGTATCCCCACAATTTCTTTATCTAGTCTTTGGTTGATGGGCATTTAAGTTGATTCCATGTCTTAGCTATTGTGAATTGAGCTGCAATAAACATGGAGGTGCATATAGCTTTTTTTTTTTTTTACTGATTTCATTTCTTTTGTGTAAATTCCCAGGAGTGGGATGAGTGGGTCAAATGGTTGGTCTATATTAAGATTTCTGAGGTATCTCCATACTGTTTTCCACAAAGGCTACAGTAAACTGTCTTGAAATGATAACAACTTAATGTTGATCGTAGACATGAGGAACACAAAATGGAGTGATATGAAATCCTAATAAAGTACTTAACATTTGTCTCCACGTTTGTGTTCCATTCCTGCCTGATTCTTTCTTATTTGATCTGTTCTGCTATTTATTGATGCTTCTATCATGTTTTGCATTTCACTTAGTTCATTTTGCAGTTGAAGGGTATCTGCTTGATTTTGCTTAATTACTTCAATTTCTCTATCAAATATTTTAGAATACTGAACCCCTTATATGTGTTCTCCCTCTCTCTTTCTCTCTCTCTGTCTCTATCTCTTGCGTTCTCTCTCTCTCTCTCTCTTTTAAATATTTATTCTATTTATTTGAAAGTCAGAGTAACACAGAGAGAGAAGGAAAGGCAGAGGGAGAGAGCTCTTCCATCCCCTGATTCACTACCCAAATGGCTGCAATGCCAAAGCCAGAAGTCAGGAGCTTATTCCGGGTCTCTCCAGGTGCAGGGGTCCAAGCACTTGGGCCATCTTCTACTGCTTTCCCAGGCCATAGCAGAGAGCCAGATAAGAAGAGGAGCAGCAGGGACTTCAACCAGCTCCCATATGGGATGCCAGCAATGCAGGTGATGGCCTTACCTGCTATGCCACAGCACTGGCCCCTGTGTTCTCTTAAATATTCTTGAGTTCTCTTAAAACATAAATTTTGCATCTTCATCTGAGCATTGGAATTTTCAATTCCCAAATGATCGATTTCTGGTATCTTATTTTGCTCTTTAGGTGAGGTCATGGTTCCATGGAAGTTCTTGATGTTTGTTGGTATATAATATCATTTTGCATTGAAGCATTAGTTATAATAATCTGAATTCATTTGTGCCTGCCATTGTAGATATTCTTTATTTATTTTTATTTTTTTTTACTTTTATGTAGTAAACATAAATTTCCAAAGTACAGCTTTTGGATTACAATGGCTTTTCCCTCCCATAACTTCCCTCCCACCCACACCCTCCCAACTCCTGCTCCCCCTCCCATTCCATTCACATCAAGATTCATTTTCAATTATCTTTATATACAGAAGATCAGTTTAGTATATATTAAGTAAAGATTTCAATAGTTTGCACCCACACAGAACATAAAGTGTAAAAATACTGTTTCAGTACTAGTTATAGCATTACTTCACATTGGACAACATATTAAGGACAGAGATCCTACATGAGGAGTAAGTACACAGTGACTCCTGTTGTTGACTAAACAATTTGACACTCTTGTTTATGGCGTCAGTAATCTCCCTAGGCTCTAGTCATGAGTTGCCAAGGCTATGGAAGCCTTTTGAATTTGCCAACTTCAATCTTATTTAGACAAGGTCATAGTCAAAGTGGAAGTTCTCTCCTCCCTTCAGAGAAAGGTACCTCCTTCTTTAATGTCCCATTCTTTCTACTGGGATCTCACTCGCAGAGATCTTTCATTTAGTTTTTTGTTTGTTTGTTTGTTTGTTTGTTTTTTGTTTGTTTATTTTTGCCAGAATGTCTTGGCTTTCCATGCCTAAAATACTCTCATGGGCTCTTCAGCTAGATCCGATTGCCTTAAGGGCTGATTCTGAGGCCACAGTGCTGTTTAGAACATCTGACATTCTATGAGTCTGATGTGTATCCCACTTCCCATGTTGGATCATTCTCTCCCTTTTTTATTCTATCAGTTAGTATTAGCAGACACTAGTCTTGTTTATGTGATCCCTTTGACTCTTAGACCTATCAGTATGATCAGTTGTGAACTGAAATTGATCTCTTGGACTACTGAGATGGCATTGGTACATGAACAAAGCAGAAGACATTACACTCCTTGACTTTAAAGTAAATTATGAAGCTCTAATTTAAACAGTGTTATATTGACATAAAATCAGATCCATTCACCAGTGAAACAGACTGGAGACCTTAGAAGTAAATTCACACATATACAACCAACTTATCTTTGACCAAGTTGCTAAAAGTATGCATTGGAAAAAGAATAGTCTTTTTAAATGAATGGTGCTGAAAACAATCACATACAAACATGCAGAAGAATGAAACTAGACTCTTATTTTTCACCACGCACAGAAATCAAATCTAAGCAGTCTGTTCATTTTCTCTGAGCTTATGGAAACTTCTGCTATTTCAGTACTAGTAGTACCGTAAGCCATGGTTTACCCCAGGTCTGTTGTTAATATGACTTTACTGATTCATTCTTACAATACTCCCCAAATTCAAATTTTTGTAAGCTTCCTGGTAACCAGAAATAATAAGAAGGAAATCAAAGTACACCATTGAAGAAAAACAACCACAAATGAAGATTCTGAAGAGGGAATAAAGAGAGAAACTGCAATAAAATGCAAAACAAACACCAAAATGGCAGGTGTTTGATCTATTATCAATAATTACTTTAAATGTCAGTGTATAAAATTCTCCAAATTAAACAAGAATGGACACAGGTGAAATGGTCCAGCCAGTCAAGTCCCCACCTGAAACACATATGTGCTTCCCAGTCAGCTTCCTGTGAATATGCCTGGGAGACAGCAGATGGTGGTTTGGGTTCCTGCTACTCATGTACAGGACCAGGATGGAGTTCCTCTTTCTTAGCTTCCATCTGACCTACCCTCTGCTGTTATAGATGCTTGAGGAATAAACAAGATGATGAAAGATGCCTGTCCCTGTCTCTATTACTATGATTTTCCAATGAATAAATACAAATTTTTGTTTAAAATAATGACAGAGGTGGTAGCATACAGTGGATTAAGCTTCTACTTATGCCAGCACCCTATATTGAAGTGCCATTCTAAGCTCTGGATGCTCTTCTTCTATTCCAGTTCCCTGCCAAGGTACCTGGAAAGCAGCAGAAGATAGTCCAACTACTTGGGCCCTGGCCACCCATGTAAACTGAATAGAGTTTCTGGTTTTGACCTGGCCCAACCTTGGCAGTTACAATCATTTCAGGAGTGAATCACCAGATGGAAGATTCCCATCTCCCACTCCCTCTCTCATCCCATTCTTCATCAAGATTCATTTTCAATTATCTTTATAAACAGAAGATCAACTTAGTATATACTAGTGAAGATTTCAACAGACTGCACCCACAAAGACACACAAAGTATAGAGTACTGTTTGAATACTAGTTTTGCCATTAATTCGCATAGTACAACACATTAAGGACAGAGGTCCTACATAGGGAGCAGGTGCACAGTGACTCCTGTTGTTGATTTAACAATTGACACTCTTATTTATGATGTCAGTAATCACACGAGGCTCTTGTCATGAGCTGCCAAGGCTATGGAAGCCTCTTGAGTTCACCAACTCTGATCTTGTTTAGACAAGGCCACATTCAAAGTGGAAGTTCTCTCCTCCAATTAGAGAAAGGTACCTCCTTCTTTGATAGCCCATTCTTTTTTTAATTAAACATTTATTTAATGAATATAAATTTCCAAAGTACAGCTTATGGGTTACAATGGCTTCCCCCTCCCAAAACTTCCCTCCCACCCACAACCCTCCCCTTTCCTGTTCCCTCTCCCCTTCCAATCACATCATGATTCATTTTCAATTCTCTTTATATACAAAAGATCAGTTTAGTATATATTAGGTAACGATTTCAACAGTTTGCCCCCATATAGCAACACAAAGTTAAAAAAAAATACTGTTGGAGTACTAGTTATAGCATTAAATAAGAGTGTACAGCACATTAAAGACAGAGATCCTACATAATTTTTTTAAATTAATTAATTTTCTATGCCATTTCCAATTTAACACCAGGTTTTTTTTTTCATTTCCAATTATCTTTATATACAGAAGATCTATTCAGTATATAATTAGTAAAGATCTCATCAGTTTGTACCCACGCAGAAACACAAAGTGTAAAAATACTGTTTCAGTACTAGTTATAGCATCACTGCACATTAGACAACACATTAAGGACAGATCCCACATGGGATGTAAGTACACAGTGATTCCTGTTGCTGACTTAACAATTTGACACTCCTGTTCATGGCGTCAGTAATCTCCCTAGGCTCTAGTCATGAGTTGCCAGGGCTATGGAAGCCTTTAGAGTTTGCCGACTTTGATCTTATTCTGATAAGGTCATAGTCAAAGTGGAAGTTCTCTCCTCCCTTCAGAGAAAGGTACCTCCTTCTTTGATGGCCCCGTTCTTTCCACTGGGATCTCACTCACAGAGATCTTTCATTTAGGTCTTCTTTTTTTTTCTTTTCCATGGTGTCTTGGCTTTCCATGTAGAGGGCTGAATTTTATAATCATGGGCTGAGAGCAAATTGGTGGGATAGAAAAGATCCAAAGCTCTTGAATGTCCATTGCTTATTTTTCTTGCTTGAGGACCTCTAGCGTACTTCTGTCTTGTTCCAAATATTTTTTTTTGACAGGCAGAGTGGACAGTGAGAGAGAAAGACAGAGAGAAAGGTCTTCTTTGCCATTTGTTCACCCTCTAATGGCCACCGCGGCCGGCGCGCTGCATGCCAATCCAAAAGCAGGAGCCAAGTGCTTCCTCCTGGTCTCCCATGGGGTGCAGGGCCCAAGCACTTGCGCCATCCTCCACTGCACTCCCTGGCCACAGCAGAGAGCTGGCCTGGAAGAGGAGCAACCGGGACAGAATCCAGTGCCCTGACCGGGACTAGAATCCGGTGTGACGGCACCGCTAGGCGGAGGATTAACCTATTGAGCCACAGCACTGGCCTATGTTCCAAATATTAAAGAGGAAACCTTCAGCTCTCCCGTTTATGATGTTAACTGTTGATTTGTTATATGGCCTTTATTACACTGAGGTGGTGTGTCCTTTATACCAAATTTGGTTAGAATTTTTATCATGAAGGAACTTTGTACTTTATCAATTACCATTTGTGTAATTATTTAGACAATCATACGATTCTTGTCCTTTATTCTGTGGATATGGTATGTAACATTTATGGATTTGCATAGGCTGAATCACCTTTGCTTCCCTGGGATGAATCCCATTTGATCATGATAAATGAATTTTAAAATGTGTTGTTGGGGACCGGTGCTGTGGCTCACTTGGTTAATCCTCTGCCTGCGGAGCCGGCATCCCATATGGGCACCAGGTTCTAGTCCCAGTTGCTCCTCTTCCAGTCCAGCTCTCTGCTGTGGCCCAGGAAGGCAGTGGAGGATGGGCCAAGTGCTTGGGCATCTACATCCGCATAGCAGACCAGGAAGAAGTTCCTGGCTCCTGGTTTCTGATCGGCATAGCTCCGGTTGTAGCAGCCATTTGGGGGGTGAACCAATGGAAGGAAGACTTTTCTCTCTTTCTCCCTCACTGTTTAACTCTACCTGGGGAAAAAATGTGCTGTTGGATTCAATTTGACGGTGTTTTGTTGAAGATTTTTGTATTTATTTTCATCAAGGAAATGGGCTTGAAGCTTTCCTATTTGTTGTGTCCTTTTCTGGTTTTGGTATCAAGGTGACACTGCCCTCAAATAATGAAATAGAAAGAATTCCCTCCTTTTCTACTTTGTTGAAATGATTTAAGAAGTGGAAATTCATCTTTATAAGTTTGGTATAATTCAGCAGTGATGCCATTTGGTCCTGGGATTTTTCTTGATGACAGACTTTTTATTGATGATTCATACTTGCTACTCATTGTTCAGTTCAGGTATTCTATTTCTTCATGATCCAATCTTGGCAAGGTATAATTGTAAAAACATTTGACCATTTATTTTATTTTATCATTAATTTTCATAGCGATCTCAAATAATCCTGTGTCAGTTGGAATGTATCAATTTTTACCTCTGGTTGTATACCTTTTAATTCTGCTTTTTTGGGAACTGAGATGTGTTCCCCCTTGGCACATGAAACTTTGATATGCACCTCGTTCTGTTTTCTGTTCTGCATAGGCATTCTTTTGTGTTTTGTGCACAAGATGCTCAGAATGGCGGTGTTGTTCATTGCCATCATCCCTGGATTAATATCAGTGACATTGGGCTATTCAGGGCACTTCTTCAGCTTCAGTAGGAGAGGCATCAGCAGAACTTCTGCCCCCATACTGTCTCCCTTGTGTTCAAGCATAAGCCTTTGGAAAGATTTGTCTGGGTGCCATATTGGCAGTCAGTAACACAATATCTTCTTCCTACATATTTCCTGGGGTATTAAATTCTTTGTCATAGCAGTGGACAAATAGGCAAATATTCACATCCAAAATATCCTGGCTTCAGCTTACCCCAGCCCTGGGTGTTATGACTATTTGGAGAGCAAACCAGTAGACGGGAGACCTCTCTCTCTTTTTCTATCTCTGTGTGTGTGTGTGTCCTCCCTCCATCTCTCTGTAACTCTGTATTTCAAATATATAACTCTTTTTTAAAAAATTTAATAAATGCAGGAGTCCTAAGCCACACTGATTCTTCTATCCTCTTCTGCACTCCTCAGCTGAGTATGTGGCCAGCATCCCTTACTCCACTCCTGAATGTAAGAAAAAATATTTGGAGGGGATTATTCAGATTCCATGAAAGAAACAGAAAAACCAAAGGTAGATTATATAGATATGTAGACATAGATAATATAAATGTATAGATATAGCTATATTCTATAAAATGAAGAACTGGCTCACATGATTATGAGGACTGGCATTGCCAAAATCTAGCCAATGCCCTAGATCAAAGATGGCCAGACAAGAAGAAATCTCTTTTCCTCATAGAATATCAGCCTTTGTTTTTTGACTCATGCCTTCAATTTATTAAATGAAGCGCATTCACATTATGGATGGCAACCTGCTTTATTTAGTCCATTAATTGCATGTTAATCTTATCCTGTAACATCCTTGCAGACATACTCAGAATAATTACTGACCAAATATCTGGACAGCCCATAGCTCATTCACATTGCATCACACCAACCAATCCCACACAAATCGATAGATGGTATGGGACATAATAGACACTGGAATTAAGTGAAGCTAAGTGTTTCAGAGGATGGCTTTTTCCCCAAAGCACTATTATACAAGAGAAGAAAAAACTATCACTATGAGCGAAGAGACAAAGAAACTCATATAAGAAAAATATCCTACAAATCCAAAATTCAGGTACTTCATTATGCCTTGATTTAATACAGGGGTGCACTGCTACCTTGGTTTTTGTATTTTTCTTCTTCATTTTTGTTTTATTTTACTATAAAATATTTTTGTTAATTTCTTTTTTAATTTATAAAAGGTAACAGATTTCATGTATTTCATATATACAGAATTAGGAAAATAGTGATACTTCCCACCTTACCCTTCCTCCCTCCCACAATTCCACCCTCCATCATCCTTCCTTGCTTGCTTTTTCTTTTAACTTTTACAATGACATACTTTCAGTTTATTGTTATAATCATAAGCTTAACCCTCAACTAAGTAAAGAACTCAAAAAATAATAGGAAGAAAAAAAATCACTAGGGGCCAGTGCTGTGGCTAACCGGGTTAATGCCCTAGCCTGAAGCTCCAGCAACCCATATGGGCACCAGTTTGAGATCTGGCTGTTCCTCTTCCAATCCAGCTCTCTGCTAAGGCCTGGGAAAGCAGTAAAAGATGGTCCAAGTCCTTGGGCCCCTGCACCCATGTGGGAGACCCAGAAGAAAATCCTGGCTCCTGTCTTTGGATCAGCACAGCTCTGGCCATTGCGGCCAACTGGGGAGTGAACCATAGGATGGAAGACCTCTCTCAGAATTGAAAATGAATATTGATGTGAATGGAAGTGGAGAGGGAGCGGGAGATGGGAGGATTGTGGGTGGGAGGGAAGTTATGGGAGAGGGAAGCCATTGTAATCCATAAGCTGTACATTGGAAATTTATATTCATTAAATAAAAGTAAAAAAAAAAACAACCTCTCACTTTCTTTCTCTCTGACTCTCCTCTCTCTGTGTAACTCTGACTTTCAAATAAATAAATGAATCTTTTAAAAAAATCAGTGTTCCTCAACAGTAAACAAAAGGGCACAAAAATAGTCAAATCTCAAAATGTCAATTTCACACATATACATTACATTTTTAAATATTTATTTATTCATTTGAAAGTCAGAGTTACACAGAGAGAAGAGAGGCAGACAGAGAGAGAGGTCTTCCATCCAATGGTTCACTCCACAGATGGTTGTAACAGCTGGAGCTGTGTTGATATGAAGCCAGGAGCCAGGAGCTTCTTCCAGGTCTCCCATGTGCATGCAGGGGCCCAAGGACTTGGCCCATCTTCTACTGCTTTCTCAGGCCATAGCAGAGAGCTGGTTTGGAAGAGGAGCAACCAGGACTAGAACCAGCCCCCATTTGGGATGCTGGCACTTCAGGCCAGGCTGTTAACCTGCTGTGCCACAGCACTGGCCCCATACATTACATTTTTTTGTACTTTATTAGTTACCTCAGAGCAGGTAAACTATATGATATACATTATATATATATTATGATTATATTATGATAACATAATATATTATATAATTATACATAATTATACATATATGTATATATAATTATATGTATACATAATTATACATAAATATAATATATATTATATATATTATATAAATATAATATATATAATATATAATATAAAATAATATATAATATATAATATATTTATAAATATATATCATATTTATATAATATATAACATATTATATAATATGTTATATATTTATACATATCTATTATATTTATATTTATATAATTATATTTATATAATATAATTTATATATAATTATATACTAATATATAAATATACTATATATAATATAGTATATAAATATAATATATATAAATAAAAAAATATATATATATAACTTTTGGGGCCTGGCTTATTTCACTAAGTATAAATGTTTCCAGTTGCATCCATTATGTTACAAAAGACAGGATTTAATTCCTTTTTTATGGATGAGTACTATTCCATAGTGTACACATGCCGCATTTTCTTCAGTCAGTCATCAGCTATGGGATATCTGGGTTGATTCCTTATCTTTGTTATTGTAAATTTAGCTAAAGTAAACATGGAAATGCAGATAACTCTTTCATATGTTGATTTCATTTCATTTGAGTAAATTCTCAGGAGTGGGATTCTCCGTCATATGGTCTATCTATTTACCAATCTCTGAAGAATCTCCATACTGTCTTCTATAATGGTTGTACCAGTTTACATTCCCACCAACAGTGGATTAGGGTATATTTTTCCCCACATCCTTGCCAGAATTTATTGTCTTTTGATTTTTAGATGACAGCCATTCTAACTAAGTTAAGGTAAATCCACACTGTGGTTGTTATTTGCATTTCCCTGATAGCTAGTGTTCCAGAGCAGGGCCATGTAGTCTTAATGAACATCTGCTTCCTGATATGTTTTATGGGTCTTCTCAGCCTCTGAATTCAGAGCGAAGTTTACCTCCAACGCAAACTTTATCTGAGTCTGTGCCCTTTATCTACTTGTTACCCTTTTAACTGAGAAATTAAGGATGCCCCCATTGCAATTGATTCTGGAATCCAATTTTCTAAGCCCTTTGTTTTCTTGGCTATATGCTTTGTTAGCATACCGCTTCACATTATATCCATTCAACAGCATCCTGTGGTGCTGCTAGGGTTCCTCACAGAGGAAGAAACAGTTTCCTTATGAAGAAGGAGCAGAAGAAGCAGATGACAACATGATCTCACAGATTCACACAGTTCTGGTAAAATAAAATAGAGTTTCATGCCATAATGTTCCAATCCTAAATATTTCTTTGGTGGATTCAGTTTATAAATTTTTTTTGTCAGTGATTCATTCCACATATTCCAAAAACAAACAACAACAACAAAAAAGAATTGGTACTCTCAATTCCTTTTGGAAATGAATAAAAATACTTACATTGTGTCTTTGATTCAATTATTAGATACAAGTAACCACTATAAAACAATTATTTTAGATGCAGTCATTCACTGTCCTTCATTGAACAGCCAATGTCTAAAGACTTTAACTTAAATACTAGCTAAAATGGTATATTAATCACTCTGAATAAGTACACATAAAATAGAATCAATTGGCTATTGGCCTATGTAAAATTTTATTTAAAAAACTCAGCAAAGAATAGCAAATCATATTAAGCTCCCTCTCTTTCCCTGTCTATGTCTCCCTCTTTCCCCTTGCTTCTCTGTCTCTTGTTTCTCTCTGTTTCTGTCTCCTAAACTTGTCTCTCAGCTTCAAACTCATTAAACTAAGAAAAGCATTGTCTTGAAGAATAATAAAGAATTTAAAAGTCTATTTGCAATGTTTCATATGAACATAGAAATAGAAATACATTGGCAGGTACTGTGGTGCATCAAGCTAAGCTGCCACCCTTGGCACCTGGCAAATTTTGGCATTTTGAGTGCCAGTTTAAGTCCCAGCTACTCTGCTACCAATCTACATCCCTGCTAAGGTGCCTGCAAAAGATGCAGAGGATGGTGCAAGTATTTGGGCCCCTGCCACCCACATGGAGCTCTGACCTCATGGTTTTGGTCTGGACCAGTCCAGTCTTTGGGACTGGGACCACCTGGTGATGATCCAGCAGATGGAAAATCTCTTTCTCTCTGTCTTTCCATCTCTCTCTCTCTCTCTCTCTCTCTCTCTCTCTCTGCATGCCTCCACTTCTCAAATAAATAAGTAAATCTTTTACAAAACAGGAATACATGCAAAATCTACAGAAGAAAAATATGCTCAGTAAATACATGAAAATGTGAACAATATCATACATAAACAACAAAATGCAAAATTTACCAGATACTAAAATTTACATACCAAAAGGCATAAGTTATATTTCAATAAGAATGCTAAATCTTAGCAAAGGACATGTGAAAAGAGAGCTATCACACCCTGCTTATGGAAATATAGGTGTTAGAAGACTATAAATTCATTTGGAATTGTCAAAGTTCTTTTAAATTTCAAATATTTCTCTCAGTATTTCAGCACCCAGAATCAACTTCACCTTCACCTCTGTAATCAGAGATTCAAAGATGCATGTGCAAATCTGTTTATGATGGCTTTGTTGATAAGGACCTAAGTGAAAAGTAGCCCAACTATGCAACAGTGAAGAGTAATTGACTGAATGATAATATGTCCTTAAGATAGACAGTCTGGGAAACTTTAGTCACAGTCTCCTAATGTGCTTTAACATTCATCTGAATTTTGTTACTGTTAGGAGGTAGATGAAATGAACTATGGATCTTATTTGTAACATTTTACAGAGGATTTCTGTATCATTTCACAAAACTAATGGTTATCTTGTGATATGAGAACCAATGTTCTCCCTTTCCTTTAATTATTTAATTTAATTATACTCAAATTTCTATTCAAATTTCTGGTTGAGAAATTTTGGATAGATGATAGATGCAAAAGTAGATAATAGATAAGTAGACAGATGATAGCAATAGACTACAAGGGAATTTATCAAAATATTAAAGCATTGTCCTACATAACACTTGATTTAAGGGCAAAATAATGAAGTCTTCCCCCAAAATACTTAACTTCTTTATTTTTGAATATTATTAGGGAATGACTACACATTTTCAAGTTCTTCTAAGACTTTATAATTCTCCCTAATATATAACTTATTCATGAGTGGTAGAAACGTGGTGCCATTTTTTCTTACTAAGACAAATATAATCTTTAATATGCATTTTTATATGAGACAGAAAAAGAGAGCTCCCATGCCCTGGTTCATCCCCCAAATGTCCACAAAGGCCAGGGCTCCTCAAGGCCAAAGCCAGTAGCTGGAAACCCAATCCAGGTCTCACGTAAGTGGGAGGAACCCAACTACTTCAGTCATTCCATGGTGCACATCAGTAGGTACCTGGATCTGAAGCAGAGTCAGGACTTAAACCCAGGTACTCTGATAAACAATATGAGCATTCCAAGTGGCAATGTGAGTACTCCTAACATGTAGTTTTAAAGCATTCTGACAGAGCAAAAGATGTTTGAGTAACTAAGTACTCCAGATGTATTTTTATGATTGCTTTTCCTTATTGTAAAGTGAACACTACAGTTGTGTATTATTTTATTTAACTTTTAAATAAGTTTTAAAAAGTTCTTTTAACTATAACTCTCAGTTTTCATTAAAAATTAATACATTTCACTGCAAAAGAAGTTCCTTCTTTTGGCAAAAACCACAACTGCTGCTGGCTGGCACAAAAGTGATGATTTAATTAAGATTTGTTAGAATAGAGAGCGGCAAGATGGCGGAATAGGAAGTGAGCACATTGATAGTTCAGAAACACACAGGTTAACAACAGTGGAGATACTGCAGGGTCAAGGAAGAGTAGGGGAAGAAACAGCAGAGGAAACTCTTCCAGAACTAGTGATTCACAGTGGACCTGCGTGGAGAGTGTGGGAGCCCAGGTTCGGGACACCAGCAGCAGAATCAACGCACCAGCGCTGGAACGTGAGGTGAGCTGAACCTCAATAGCCCGAGACACCAGTGGGCAAGCAGAAAGAGGAGACTAGAGGGAATGAGGCTTGAAACTCTGTGGGAAAAAGTTCACCAGGCTAACTAGAAGAGAGAGAGGAAAAAAAAAGTGACCGATATGGACACGAGTTTCTCTCTCTCTGCTCACCCCTCAAAGGCTAACAAGACAAAGAGCAGGCGCATTTTGGACATACGTCATAAGCAGGGCGACCTCAGGTCTGCACCAGCCCTGAGCCTAGCAGAAAAACCTGACTCTGGGGGGGAGGGGTGAAATTACAGGAGATTAGCATCTAACTTGGCAACCCAGTGGGAGACTGCAGTAGAATTGGAGCCCACACTGAGGGCAGCAGAGATTCCCTGTGTGGTTCTTGGGAAAGAGCTTCTGATCTCTGGCTCCTGTGGGTATATCATTTGCCTGCTAACTACCTCCAATTACGTTCAGCTGTGCGGAATTACTTCCCTTTTGAATCAAAAAAAAAAAAAGGAAAGAAAGAGAGATTTACCACGACTAACCTGGGAGTGTCCTCTTTGACACAGCCTCAACCCTGAGGAACCAAACACAGCTCTAAGGTCACACTCATCTCAAGCCTCTAAGGCTCCACAGAAAGCAGACAGTCCACTTAATATAGAGCCATAGTGTAACAAGAAAAAACACCACAGTGAAGAAACCAAATATCTCCAACATGCCAAACAACAAACGCAAAAACCGAGGTAACAAGAACAAGGAAGACACAATGACGCCCCCAAATGAAAAAGACACCCCAATTCAAGATTATGAAGATGATGAGATAGAAGAAATGCAAGAAGCGGATCTCAAAAAATTGATAAGAACATTAAGAAGTTCTCAAAAACAAATTCTTGAACTACAGAAATCCTTAATGGACAAGAGACAAAATCTCTCTCGTGAAAATGAAATATTAAGGAGGAATCAAAATGAAATGAAACAACTAGTGGAACAAGAAACTGAGATAGTGACGAGAAATCATAATGAAATGAAGAGTTCAATAGATCAAATGACAAACACATTAGAGAGCCTTAAAAACAGAATGGGTGAAGCAGAAGAGAGAATATCGGAATTAGAAGACAGAGAACAGGAAAGGAAACAGACAAACCAAAGAAAAGAAGAGGAAATTAGATAAAAAATATTGTTGGGAATCTACAGGATACTATTAAAAAACCTAACATCCGGGTTTTAGGAGTTCCTGAAAGCATGGAGAGGGAGAAAGGATTAGAAGGCATTTTCAGTGAGATACTAGCAGAAAATTTCCCAGGTTTGGAGAAGGACAGAGGCATCTTAGTACAGGAAGCTTATAGAACCCCTAATAAACATGACCAAAAGAGATCCTCATCACGACATGTTGTAATCAAACTCACCACAGTGAAACATAAAGAAAAGATCCTAAAATGTGCAAGAGAGAAACGTCAGATTACTCTCAGAGGATCTCCAATTAGACTCACAGCAGACTTCTCATCAGAAACCCTACAAGCTATAAGGGAATGGCGAGACATAGCCCAGGTCCTAAGAGAGAAAAACTGCCAGCCCAGAATATTATATCCTGCAAAGCTCTCATTTGTGAATGAAGGTGAAAGAAAGACTTTTCATAGCAAACAGAAACTGAAAGAATTTGTTGCCACTGGTCCTGCCCTGTAAAAGATGCTTAAAGATGTTTTATACACAGAAACACAGAAACATGGTCATCAATATGAAAGAAGGTAAAGAAAGGAAACCTCACGGCAAAAGATCACAGGAAGCTCAATTTCTCTTTGACATAGAATTAAACTCTGATGCTCTGTTACAGCAATGTGTTAAAGTAATCTATTATGTTCTCTTGATGTCTGTTAAATTCTAATTGTTCAGAAACAGCTGAATTTTTATTAAGAGCTATGGGTTATTTAAATATGTGCTTATTTCCAAAGATTTGAATAATCACCTTGTAACAATGATCAAATTTGGTCTATGTTATGTCATGATTTTAAGGAATCTTATTTCAACCAGATATTTTGGATTTTGAGCCTTCTTGGCATTCTTGACAGGCATTCAAAAAATCAAAGTTTCAAACAATCTGGTCTCTAAAATTTCCAGTAAATCCTGGACTTCGGTTTTTCGAGTTTGGGCCCAACTGAAAAAATCGAAGGACCTATGTCTCTCATCTTATAGAGACACCAACTAATCAGGCTATTTGGATTATATTAGAAGGACTGTCAAGATGTGACTTGGTACTAAATTTTAAGTTTCTATAATGGAAAATGCTATTAATACAAATGTTTGAGAATTAAAAAGTCTAATGATCTTGTGTTACTAGACATGATAGTTATCTTAATGAGAAAGCCCCAGAGGCCTAAAGGGTTAAATACTTGTAAAATCCTACAGGTGCTTTCAAAAATACTGTGAAGTAAGCAAGTGCCTCTTGTTGGTTGATGAGTTTATAATTTTAAACATGGCGACTTAAAGTCTTTTGTCATCCACAGTTATATATGATTTGCTGCTCATAAAACTAAAGTGTTGTGGGTTCTGTATTTAGCTGTACTCCTATAGGTTCCTATGGACTTTTTCCAGCCACTTCTATTGTAGTCAGTACTTTGGGATGGCTCTGTAAACAGATGAAGCCAATAATGTATTAACAGTACCAACTGAGAGAAAGTATGGTTAACTGAGGTTACTAAAAACAAAAAGCAATTCAAATCTATTGGCAATCTACAAAAAGAGTTAAAGATTTTAAAAGCTATTATTAAAATTGCTATATTGGTCTATTATGCTATGTTATATGTGTGTACATATTGTATGTCCACATGGGGAAATTTTATTAAGAGTTTTATTTTAAATGGCTTATAGATAAGATTTTCCATAAATTTAAGCTGCTAAAATCAATCAAAGATACATTTTAATTTGTGGGACCTGAATCTGTATCATATGTTTTAGACTTGTTGGTAGAAAGAAACTAAAAACATTTTAGATGGTTGTGCTTAAGTTTACTGGCTAAACAAACTACACCATGTTAGATATTTAAGAGGTGTTTTCAAATACATGATTCTTAAAATTTATAGAAGGCATTGGACCTTCTGGTAAATGTTTTCTTAAGTTGTTATCTAATGGTTGAAACTGTTTGCTAAGTATTCATGTGATATTGCTATTGTCAGCAAGCGATCTAGGACTTGCTCCCTCATTTCTCTATTCTAAGCCCAACTTGTTCTTTCATTTCCTTATTCTCTTCAAGGTAGGAAACTAATTCTATTATGAAGGAATCTGTAGGATGCACAACTTAATCTTTAGACCTTATAAAAGAGATGGCTAACATTTTTCTGTAATAGCATAGCCAAAATAAGAACTTAAATAATAATCTCATAGCTAGATTCACTTCGTCATCAGCGAAGTATACAGTAAGTAGAAAAAACCTCCCTTTCAGACCAAAGGGAAAGAAAGTTTTAAAGTGAGAATATAATTTTCCTCATGGGCATTGTCTACCTTAGAAAAACTACTACAGAACATGCCTGTGACTATAGACTTGTAGTTCAAGCCACCGAAGATTAGAGATGGGACACGGGCACTCCCTTGACTTGCATCCTCTGGTCTGCTTTAACACAAACCAGGAGGAAAAGAAAGCTAGGCATCAGAAGCAATGGGTGGCAGGCCTATTAATGGCTGATCTGTACAGTGATCTGCCCTCAAGGAGACCCAACAGGCCAGTCCACTGCAGTGCTTTTCAATGTGGTAAGCCTGGGCTTCAGCAGAAGTCAGCTTGTGAAGAGCCCTGGCAGCTCTGCCAAGAGTTGGATCACTGGAAATGGACCTGCCCTGGAGTCGAAGGATGCCCAGGTCAGAGCCACAGATCTTATTGGCTCTAAGCTGAAAAGCCCTTCACTCAGCCCAACTTCCAAAGTGACCACTGCAGCTGAGGGGATGGTCAAGTAGGGTCAGCAACATTGCAGGCAGAACTGTAAATTTTTTGTTAGAGATGCCCCCTGCCTTTACCTGGCCAGCTCTCCTCCCAGGCCAGCCAAGTAATGAAAGTCAACAGAGTACCTTCCCCTAGGAGGTTCACACCTCCCCTAGGATATACCCCATGTGAAGAGATAGATAGGTCTGGGCCTCTTAACTTACAAGGCCTAAAGCCCAACAGATTATTATCAAGCCCCTTCTATCAGGTTCTATTTGCCTCTCAATCAGAAAAATTACTTGTAGCTTAGACAGCACCTTTCTTAGCTCCTCTAATAAGACTCTGTCCTTTGTTCTAGGCCCTGTCTAGTGCACTTGGGCCTCATTCCTTTGTAATCATAACCTCTACTCTACCACCAATGGCTCTACTCCCAACCTGTGTGTACTGATGGTCCTCTTCCCCACTTAATGCTGTATAATTGTTCAAACCTGGTAAATGCCACTCTTAGGATCACTGGTTACTATCCTCACTCTGTCTTTTATGACCTTGTCTATATATGATCAGAGTCGGCAAACTTGGAAGGCTTCCATAGCCTTGGCAACTCATGACGACAGCCTAGGATGGTTACTGGCGCCATAAACTAGAGTGTCAATTTATTGGGTCAACAACAGGAGTCACTGTGCACTTGCTCCTCATGTGGGATCTCTGTTCCTAATGTGCTGTACATTGTGATTTAATGCTATAACTAGTTCTCAAACAGTATGTTTCACTTTGTGTTTCTATGTGGGTGCAAACTGTTGAAATCTTTATACTAAATTGATCTTCTGTATATAAAGAGAATTGAAAATGAATCTTGATGCAAATGGAAGGGGAGAGGGAGCGGGAGAGGGGAGGGTTGCGGGTGGGAGTGAAGTTATGGGAGGGGGAAGCCATTGTAATCCATAAGCTGTACACTGGAAATTTATATTCATTAAATAAAAGTTAAAAATATGAAAAAGTTATAATTATGTTAAATATGGCATGCATGGTGCTTTTCAAACGAATATCTTATGTTTGACTATATTTTAAACTTTTATTCTAACAGTCACAATTTAAAGAAAAGAAAAACACTCTACAAGCATGACTGATTTCGCTATCACTTTTACAGGTACAGCATTTTTTTTAAATTTAGGATACTTTAAAGAAAAACTTTTTAATTCAATTCAGAATGAAAATCATTCTGAGGTCAGTTTGAGATATTTTTCTATTCTTTCTTTTTTCCATTTGATTTTCACTGTAGCATATACATCCAGTTTATCAAGAGAACAAAATCCTCCCTATCAGAGGGTTATTCATAGGGAGCTGTGAGGATTTTACACTGAGGTCATTGATAAACTCCTATGTTTGTCATAGTCTATGAGCACTGTTTACAAACTAACCTTTAGTTTTATACAGTGTTATTCCTTTTTTTCACATTTCACAGCTTTATTGATATATAATTGGCATACAACCAACTGTCCATAATTAAATGCTGCAATTTGTTGTTTTGACCCAGACACATGAAACCATCAGAACAGTGAGGATTCTGAACATACCTATCACTTCATAATGCCTTAATGCCCCGCTGTAGTTGCAGCTCCCAACCCTTCTCAGTGCATTGCCTATCTTGTTTCTGCCCAAATGTTTTATAGTTATAAATTTCATATGAGAACTATGATCAATATAGAGCCTATATAATACAAGGAAGAGATGAAAACTATCATTTTATGCACATGTAAAGCTAGTTGTTGCAGAATTATTTATTAGAAAGGCTATGTTTTCCTCACTAAAAAGTCTGTGCTTATAACAATCAACTCTATATATACATATATATATATATATATATCTGATATGTTGTATCATATTTGATACCTGATATGTCTATATATGTGTAGATATATAGATCTATATGTGATATATATGTGTGTATGTATACACACACACAGTGGAGTGAGAGAGTCTGTTTCTGGATTCTATGAGGGGGACTTTATTTTTTTGTTGTTGACAGGTTGAGTGGACAGTGAGAGAGAGAGAGACAGAGAGAAAGGTCTTCCTTTGCCGTTGGTTCACCTATGAGGGGGGCTTTATGATGTTCATGGAAAAATGCATATGAAGAGAAAAACTATACCAAAACAGTTTCCTTTTAACTCCATTTTTCCACAAATCCTTTGAACTACCCTCAAGTTCTGTTTTGTTGGTGCATTTGCTTAGCTTAACCAAGTAAACAAAACACATGGCTCTGCTTAATGTCTAAAATCACAGCATCCCAGACTCATCCCACTTTATTCTTTCCTTCATTTGGGGAATATTAAAGGCTGATATTTAAAATCCCCAGAGCATATTGCTGTCTTGTTGTCTCCTACCTGACCCACAGGAAGTATACAGAGAGGCATAAACCATGCAATTCACATTCAGAGGATGACAATTGGATGCAGCCACATCTTCAGCAGGAATCTTTCTCTATGTGCTATCAAGAAATGCGTATGTAGAGTCAGTTTCTGTAGAACTACATGATATGCTGGATAATCCAAGAGAAGTTCAACTTCCAAGGTGGATGAAAGTCCCTTCAGTCTAAGGACAGGTAATACCTACACAGACAGGAAATCAGTAACGTAGGTAAGGATATGATATGAATTATAACAGTGATCACAGCCAATATTTCATGGGCACACACTATAATGCAGGCACTGTGCTCACATACATCAACCAATTTAATTCTCATGGTAACTTTTAGTGCCAACTTAAATTTGAGGACCCTGTAAGTAATTGACTTGCCCAATATCATACAATGTTTATTTGCCAAAGCAAGGCTCTGAGTCAGGGCTGATTCCAAAATTCTTCCTGGAAAAATGACATATGTAGAGAAAACTGGTACTGGCAGGACTGGGACTGAGGTCCCAGCAGCCCAATACAATTTCCATTCAGAGACACTGTTTTATAATACTCTCTCTACAGTAATGATTCACATATTTATATCTATGGATCATGCTGGAACTAACAACCTAAATAAAGAAGTCCAAGTGATGTGATGATAATTTTTAAAGACTTGTTTATTTATTTTGAAAGAGTTAGAGAGAGAGAGAGAGAGAGAGATCCTCCATCCAGTGTCTCAGATTTCCCCAGATGGTCACAACAGCCAGTGTTGGGCCAGGCTAAAGCCAGGAGCCAAGAGTTTCTTCTTGGATGGCTGGAGCCCAAACACCTGGGCCAACTTCCACTGCTTTTCCTGGTCATTAGCAGGAAGCTGGGTTGGGAGTGGAACTGCTGGGACATGAACTGGCACCTATAGGAGATGCTGGTTTTTCAGATAGCAGCTTTACCCACTACACTACAGTGTGGCCCCAGTGTAATAATTTAACCCTAGGGGCTGGCTCTGTGGTGCAGCAAGTTAAAGCCCTGGTCTGCAGCACTGGCATTCCATGTGGGAGCTGGTTGGAGTTCTAGCTGCTCCACTTCTGATTCATCTCCCTGCTAATGCACCTGGGAGAGCAGTGGAAGATGGCCCAAGTACTTGGGCCCCTGCATCCACATGGGAGACTCAGAAAAAGCCTCTGGTTCCTGGCTTCAGATTGGCTCAGCTCTGGCTGTTGCAGTCATTTGAGGGGTAAACCAGAGGATGGAAGACCTCTCTCTCTCTCTCTCTCTCTCTCTCTCTCTCTCTTTCTCTCTCTCTCTCTCTCTCTCTCTCTCTCTCTCTGTGTGTGTGTGTGTGTCTACTTCTCTTTGTAACTGTCATATAAAAATAAATCATAAAAAAGAAAAAAATATTAACTCATATATTACTTCTAGCACATAGACTAAAGAAAATCAACATGGAAAATGGATGCTTGTAGTCTTGTTGAGTGAACTTCTTTTCAGAAGCCCTTTCTGGGGCAGGGAAATCAACCTCCCACTGCTCTGAGGTTATCTGGTGATGCCTCTCAACTATGCCTTTCTTGGCAATGGGAATTATCATTGGTCAATAAAAGCCATGTCCTGAGGAGTGGCCCACAGCCAAAGGAACCTGATGCATCTGGAGCACAACATCCGGGCACTTTCTGTAGAGAGGGGAACTCTGTAGAACTAATTATACTCCAAACCTCCCTCTCTGTAGACACCACAAACTTGCTGGACCCTGTGTCACACTCATCTTGCCTTCTTGACTTCGTGGAGATTTTCACGATGAGCAATGCCAAAGTCCATGCCCTGCATGCAAACCCTTGTCTCAGATTCCTTTTTTTCTACAGAGCCCAACCCAAGGCCATCTACCCCTGGAAATGCCCTGGCTCCCAGAGGCCATGAAGGCTTCATATAAACAGCATCTGGCCAATATCCAGCAGATCTCAAAGGTAGCACTCACAAATGCAACCATGCTCGCAGCACTCCCCACCACCATTAGCCACTGTCCTTCTCAGAGTCAGGAGCTTCGTCCAAGTCTCCCACGTCCATTGCTGAAATGGACTTGGGCCATCTTCTGCTGCTTTCCCAGGTGCATTAGCAGGGAGCTAGATTGAAAGTGAAATAGCCTGGACATCAACCATTGGGCATAAGGGATGCTAGCATCACAGGTGGCAGCTTTACCCGCTACTCCACAACATCTGCCCCAATACATATTTTATTTTAAGAAACAGAAGAGAACTCCTTTCTGACTGACCCAAGACAAAATGTAGAGATGCTGAGATTAAGTCCTACTTCAAACTGCAAACTCTCCAACCTCACCCATCGCAATAGTCTTCTCGGGTAAAGGCTCTGCTTACCTGAGTTGGAGTTCATTTCACATATGAAACTATCGCCTTGAAAGCAGAATATAAAGAAATGGGTATAAGGTACTATACAGGTACACTTGGTCAAATGGGGGTTAATTAGTTGAACAACTGAGATTCTCTACTCCAAGACTCTTGGAACCACAAACAGTGTAAACAAAAACTGTGGCAAGAACTGTTCCAAAGAACCATGAGATTTTGTCTAAAAAATGTTTAATCAAGATTTTCTCAGTTTTATTTGTACTGGACACATGTAAGTCACATTCCTTCTTTACAATGCTCTAAGGGGTGGGCATTTGGCCTCACAGATTAAGATGCCCACAGCCCATACCCTTCCATACCCGGCTCCTGCTCGAGATTCTAAACTTCCTGCTAATGCAGACCTTGGGAAGCAATGGTGATGGCTCAAGTAATCAGCTTTCTGCCACCCAAATGGGAAAGCTAGGCTGAGTTTCCAGCTCTCAACTTCAGCCTGGCCCAGTCCCAGACATTACAGGCGTTTTGGGAATGAACCAATGGAGAGAAGTTCTCTCTCTCTCTCTCTGTGTGTATATATATATATGTGTGTATATATATATACATATAAATATATGTATATATGCATAACTACATGTATAATATATGTATTGCTATGTGTAGATCATATAGATGCCTGTGTATATATGTGTGTGTAACATATATGTGTAATATATAATAATTAAATAATATAGTAATTAATTGCACATCTCAAATACATTTTATGAAAATTTTAGGAAATGTAAAAATGATGTACACTTCTCATTTGCTAACACACACAATGAGGAATGCCCTGGCTGGGACTAGGTGCATACACACAAGAGCTTTATACCTGGAAGGAGCCTCTAAGGATTATGTAGTAAATTTTCTACATTTGATAGCAAAGGACATAAAACCAGAGGGCTGAATTTTTATTTATTTATTTTATTTATTTTTTATTAAAAACTTTTATTTAATGAATATAAATTTCCAAAGTACAGCTTATGAATTACATTGGCTTCCCCCCTCCCATAACTTCCCTCCCACCCACAACCCTCCCCTTTCCTGCTCCCTCTTCCCTTCCATTCACATCAAAATTCATTTTCAATTCTCTTTATATACAGAAGATCAGTTCAGTATAAATTAAGTAAAGATTTCAACAGTTTGCCCCCACATAGCAACACAAAGTGAAAAAATACTGTTGGAATACTAGTTATAGCATTAAATAACAGTGTACAGCACATTAAAGACAGAGATCCTACATGATATTTTTTTTAAAAAGTAATTAATTTTCTATGCCATTTCCAATTTAACACCAGGTTTTTTTTTTCATTTCCAATTATCTTTATATACAGAAGATCGATTCTGCATATAATTAGTAAAGATTTCATAAGTTTGCACCCACGCAGAAACACAAAGTGTAAAAATACTGTTTCAGTACTAGTTATAGCATCACTGCACATTAGACAACACATTAAGGACAGATCCCACATGGGATGTAAGTACACAGTGACTTCTGTTGCTGACTTAACAATTTGACACTTCTGTTCATGGTGTCAGTAATCTCCCTAGGCTCTAGTCATGAGTTGCCAGGGCTATGGAAGCCTTTAGAGTTTGCCGACTTTGATCTTATTCTGATAAGGTCATAGTCAAAGTGGAAGTTCTCTCCTCCCTTCAGAGAAAGGTACCTCCTTCTTTGATGGCCCCGTTCTTCCCACTGGGATCTCACTCGCAGAGATCTTTCATTTAGGTCTTCTTTTTTTTTCTTTTCCACGGTGCCTTGGCTTTCCATGTAGAGGGCTGAATTTTATAATCATGGGCTGAGAGCAAATTGGTGGGATAGAAAAGGTCCAAAGCTCTTGACTCCAAACAGTATTCCGTTTTAGTACCAGGTTATTGACCTGGCACTGTGCATTGTGAAGGGACACAGGCATTTTTACAGCCTGACTTCCAGCTGAGGATGGAGTAGAGGAGTCTGAGGAAACAAAGCTGCAGGAAGGTGCCCACCCCAGCCTGGCATGAAGGGCAGAGATTGCACTCCACAAAGGCGCACATTTTCTTCTCATCAATATTTCCTCCTTGTGTTTTTCTGATACCCACTGTCTATATGAACACCAAAATTTATACTCCAAATAGGCCCAAGCAGATGGAGAAAGAATCATATTTTTTTCAGTAGTGCATGGGTCAGTATTCAAACAGAATTTTTAAAAAAAGCTCTTCTGATATCAAGGCAATTTGGATTTAGACATATTTAGAGAAATGTGATTCAGAGAAGTTCCAGAAACCAGACATGGTAGAAACATTAGCACAGCTCAATGATTATCAGGTGCACTCCTCAAAGCTGTTGCCAGACCTCCAAGCTCCTACTCACCAGCCTATAGTTTCCATTTGAGAATCACAGTCTCTTCAACATCACTACAAATACTTCACATTGGTGGAGTCCAAAACAGAAACATACCTTGTTTTAAAGGGGCTCTAAACTTGACTTCTGGATGCAGACATACAGAGGAACACATAGAACAAAGAAGACTAATGTTGAATGTTAGCAAGAAATATTTTACACAAAGGAGTAGTATATTTATGATGACTTCTTCCTCAAGTGTCTTCCTCTCATCCTTTTTCCCTTTCTTGGGCAGAATTTCTGAAATTTGTAAAATGCCTTAGGTTTACACAAGTCTCTGAGGGCACTGATTGGTCTGTGGAGATGGGAACCTCTCTTTAAAATGCAACATTTCATGCAGCAGTGACATCATTGTTGTTGTTGTTGTTCCAGTACTAGTGGTTGAACTCTGTAATTAACACACAATTATTCTTAGGTGTTTAAATTTTAACTGAAAAGTGATCCCTGTTAAATTTAAGAGTGGAAAAAGAGAGGGAGGAGGTGTAAAATTTGGGACATGCACAATCAGACTTGCCCCAAATGGTGGAGTTAGAAATGTGCCAGGGGATTCCAATACAATCCCATCAAGGTGGCATGTACCAATGCCATCTCACTAGTCCAAGTGAACAATTTCAGTTCACATTCGATGGCTCTGATAGGTCTAAGAATCAAAGGGATCACACAAACAAGACAAGTGTCTGCTAATACTAACTGATAGAATCAAAAAGGAAGAGAAAGATTCAACATGGGAAGTGGGATACACAGCAGACTCATAGAATGGCAGATGTCCTAAACAACACTCTGGCCTCAGAATCAGCCCTTAAGGCATTCGGATCTGGATGAAGAACCCATGAGAGTATTGTAGGCATGGAAAGCCAAGATACCATGGAAAAGGAAAAAAAAAAGAAGACCTAAATGAAAGATCTCTGCAAGTGAGATCCCAGCGGAAAGAACGGGGCCATCAAAGAAGGAGGTACCTTTCTCTGAAGGGAGGAGAGAACTTCCACTTTGACTTTTAGTTGAGAGGCAGTCCTCAAAATTCAGAAATTCTTACTCTGTACAACAAAGTGTATCTTTTTTTAGTGCTTAGTTATTAACCTTAGTCCAATCTTCTGGAATCATGTGGAACAAGTCATCTACTCCATCGTAACAGGGTTACGAAACTTTGACAACTCTCTTCCATGTCTTCTTCAAGCTAAACCAGAGCAGGTTCCCTCTGTGGGTTTAGCACAATGTCTTCTAATAGCAATGGTGCACTAAGTCTGAATTGATTGATATTCTGAGTTGCCTTGCTCACTCTTCTTTAAATAGCTTATGATGGGTCAATGTTACTTCCATAATGGGGCCCCAGACTCTATTTCACTTTCTCTAACTCCTGAACATGCAGAACTCACAGGGATAGTTTATAGCAATTTATTGTTAAATAAACTACTCAACTTCATTCGTGAATGTTTGGAACAAAATGCGGTTCTCCAAATCTGTACTTAGGAAAATAAATTCTTGTGGTTCCTTATAAATGTAAACCTTTCCAAACAGCCATGTTAAATTTCCCTTTCTTGGCCTTTGTCTAGCACTGTAACTTGTCAGGATTATCAAGGTAGGGGAAGAAAGAAAAATTACAGTGCAAAATACAAGGTAAGAGCTACAAAGAAGGTCTAGCGAAATAAGTGAAAAATGAAGAGTTCTAAAATAAACAGGGGATAATGATGAATTTCAGGGACAGAGTCAAAAGTGGAAGTCACATAAAACTAAACAATTGTTAAGGTAACAGAGGAAGGCTTCCTTTAGTGTTTGTGCAGGTGTAAGATGAGCAACATCTACATTAAACTCATTGTTAAAGGCAAAATATCATTCACCAGGCACATTCACTCTGCAAAGCCACGTGTCTCTTTCATGTCTCCAGTATGGATTTTTCAGTAGCCTTAGATATGCCAGTCAACTAGAAGGGAACATAAAAATAAACTGAACTTAATTGTGTTCTCTGTTCTATATCAAACACTAAAACTGAATGATGCTTGCACATATTCCCAGCTGCCCTATAATCACTTTTATTTATGCCACACCTCTAGGAAAGGGGCACAAAACACATAAAATTCTTTAAAAGAATTAAATACACTGAAAGTTAATAGTTTTGCATCATTGTTATTACTCTAAATTTTATATGCATATTTTTAAATTTCTTATTAATAAGTCTAAGCAGATTTTCCATTTAATTCATGACCCAGCCTAATAAAGTAACAGGGAAAATATCATCCCAATACTTGAAGAGAGTCTACTTTCCAAGCACAATTTGAACAAGCAGTAGAACCTCCCGACACTGAAGTACACTAACACCAGGCAACTCCTCAGCATCTAGGGAAATAGCCCCACACCACTTACTATACCTGAAAAGGGGTTTGGAGATGGTTTTCTTCATTGTCCATTTGCTTTCTCTATTAGTTTGTTGGTTCACTAGATTTATTTTAAGTATATATTATGGTTCTATACGACTCCCCAAAAGAAGAAAGTTAAAATTATCATTCTCTAATCAATGTCTTAATCTGTTATAGTCATGGAGCCCTTCCATGAAATAATTGAATACTAAAGACTATCATAAACAATTCCTAAGACATTGTTTCATCTTTAACTATGTAAGTCAAATGTCAATTAGCACAGAAACTTCTAAGTGCAGTGACCCAAAACGCTCTGATTCATGGGCAGATTTATGTCTGTTTATTAGTGCCTAGCAACTGTATGGAACAACTCTAACTTCTACAGTATTTAGGTTACAGTAATTGGAGAAATACAAAACCCTACTCTCTAAGACATTTCAAGTAATAAATATATTTCATGAAGCAATATGACTTTGACATCAGTACATGAACCTAATCAGAATTTTAAATAAAAACCGCATTAAATCCTTTCTGCCTTCTTTCCTTTTAAATCGTTAAGCAGGAGAGTTTTTTTTTTTTTTTTTTGACAGGCAGAGTGGACAGTGAGAGAGAGACAGAGAGAAAGGTCTTCCTTTTGCCGTTGGTTCACCCTCCAATGGCCACCGCGGTAGCGCGCTGCGGCCAGCGCACCGCGCTAATCCGATGGCAGGAGCCAGGTGCTTCTCCTGGTCTCCCATGGGGTGCAGGGCCCAAGGACTTGGGCCATCCTCCATTGCACTCCCTGGCCACAGCAGAGAGCTGGCCTGGAAGAGGGGCAACCGGGACAGGATCGGTGCCCCAACCGGGACTAGAACCCGGTGTGCCGGCACTTGCAGGCGGAGGATTAGCCTAGTGAGCCGCGGCGCCGGCCTAAGCAGGAGAGTTTTAAAATCCATTTACCCGGGACACGTATTTCTATTTAGTCTTATCTGAACCGGTTCCCTTTAGACATTGCACATGAGAATACAAAAATGCTGAGAATATAAGGATTTTCTGTAGAAGAAATCCATGGGTAACCTTGTGCACCACCTCTCAGCACAGTTTTATGTTTGATCCAAGATGGGTCTGGAATACCTTCCTGCTAGCTCCACTGATACAATGAGGGCTACATTTCCTGTGCTTTCACTTCTGGCAAATAAGGATTTTATGTTCCTTAGCTAAAAGTTGGTGCACATTTGGTCTGTGGTTTTGAGGGTGTTTTAACTGCAGGAAATATCTGCTATCCCATTTTGCAAGTATTAACTAAACTGGCCTGGATAACCATGTGGATTTTCTTTCTTTCACCCTGACATGGGCATCTCTCCCAAAGCTGTGATCTCTGTTCCATGAGGTTACTTTGCAAAAGCTATTGTGCAAAGGTGAGTGAGAAGTACCCCACTAGAGGGACACCCAGAAAGCTCACAAAAAAAAAAAAAAAAAAAAAAAAAAAAACCACCTCACAAATGAGACCGTATAATTTGAAAGAGGAATGAGCCTTTATTTGCGATGCATGAGGCCTCTTCCCGGCTCTAACCTTCACAACCTAGGTAACTCAAATTAATCATCTCTCAGGGCCTAAGAGTCCTTATGTATGAAATGAAGACTTTGAGTAAGTTCTGCTAAAGCTTCCTTACAGAAATGAAATCAGATGCATTTAATCTCTGGAGTGATTTAACCTTCTCAGTTTGGCTTTAGCCATGAATTTGCCCTACAGTGGAGCAGGCAGGTGGAGGGCCACAGCCTGGTCCTAGTTCTTAACAGCTGTTCCCAAAGGCTGGAGGATATCTAGTAGCAAAATAAGTGAAGCTAAAGAAATATTAACAAGGTTTAAGGAAAATGACAGGATAGGACAGTAAGTAGAATAGGCATTAAAATCTTACTGGATCTAAATCCATCCATATAATTTTATTGGACATATTTATTTATTTATTTATTTATTTTGCTCAGTTCTTGTTAAATGAAGGTGGGTGATTAGGTAGCAGATTTGTAATTAGTAGAATTTCTAGGAGATCACTCAATAAACAGAATACATAGTTAGAAGGAAATTGAACCCAGTAAAATGCAGTCTAACTCAGTGTTAGTACATAAACATAGGATATACTTAATTTAAGACACTTAGATGAAGAAAGAGAATGTGAATGATATTTATGAGGAACCAATTCATCTGCAGACATAACAATCTGAATCTATTTTTATATTATCCTAGAGAAGAATTTTAAGACATTTTATCCCCACCAGTAATAAATGTCAATTTTTCCAATACCAATAAAAGTCATTTTTCAAAGTTAAGTAGTTGTAAATTAACAAAACCTTCCAATATTGTGTACCAGGGAAGCATTGCTTCCTAGTATTATATGGAGTAGGAATTATAACACAGAAAAAATAAACACCTATACCTAATGTGAATTAGAGAATCTCCCTTCCAAACTGCAAAAGAAAATGCATTAAATCATTATGTATAAAATGTAAATTATAGTATCTGCCCTTCTTCTCAGTAAGTAAACACACGTTCTTACTATATTACATATTCATGGCACAGAGATAAAAATCAGCATACAGAAAATGAGGCATCTTATAGTTGTTTTTCTAGCTGGTCTGCACATTTCCTTCTAACTCACTCTTCTTTTTTGAAGATTTATTTATTTATTTGAAAGTCAGAGTTACACAGAGAAGGAGGCAGAGAGAGAGAGGTTTTTCATCGCAATTGGCCTCAGTGGCCAGAGCTGTGCAGATTTGAAGCCAGGAGCCAGGGGGCTTCTTTCGGGTCTCCCACATGCATGCAGGGGCCCAAGGACTTGGGCCATCTTCTACTGCTTTCCCAGGCCACAGCAGAGAGCTGGATTGGATGAGGGGCAGCCAGGACCCGAACCGGCACCCAAATGGAATGCTGGTGCCTCAGACCAGGGGCGTTAACCCACTGCGCCACAGTGCCAGCCCTTCTCACTCACTCTTGATTTCTTCTATCTTTACTCAGCTTTCATACTGTATCCAATTTACCTACTTTCTGATAACTATTTGACTTTGATTATTTGGGCCTATGTTTTGGGTTTCATCTGTTTACTCAGTATGGTTTCTAGCTGCTCTGCCATTCCCTGCGGTAAGAACAGACTACAGCAGAACCTTCAGTGCATCTGCACCATGCTGGTTCCCCCTCCATCACCTATGCCATACCTGCCCACAGCTGCATCTTTCTCGTGGCTAAATGGGAGGTGGCACTGAACAAGGCAACTGGACACTGATAAGGAGCACCCCCCCCATCCAGTGGAGGAACAGGAGAGAGAATAGAACTAACCTATACATTTCTAACACTCTAACACTTACCTCTCCTAAAACATTGCTGAGACACAGGTATCCCATACAGACCTTGAAGAGATATCCATTTCCAGTAAACAATAGCCTTGATGTCCCATCAAAGTAACAGCCATTTTCCCTTACTACTGATGTCCTGGGATTGCAAGGTTCCATAGCAGAGTACCAACCCAGAACACTGGCTCAGGTTCTGTGTTCTAGGAACCCAAGTTTAAAGCATGTTTGTACAAAGGGTAATCTGAAAAAAGAAAACAAACAAACAAACAAACCATAAGTGCATTAGTTTTAACTAGAACTTTTGGCCAACACCATGATCACAAAGATGCTTTGCTATTTCCTTTTAGGAATTTATATTATTAGGCTTTATGTTTAGATCCATGTAGCTTTTATAGTGGGAAATACAGATTAAAATTAATTCTCTCTTATATGGCTGGCCAATTGATTCAAGACAATTTGCTGAAAACATTCCTCTTTCTCTACTGGGTTACACTTTCACCTTTCTCATAAATCAGTTGTACATTTGTATGTGTGTGCATTACTGAGCTCAACCTCTTTTTCTATTGGCCTTTTATATATGTAATGGAATGTCACACTGACTTAATTACTGTAGGTTTACAACAAGTAGAGTTAGTTCTCCAACACCTTCCTTTACTCAAAGTTGTTTTGGATATTCTAAATACTTTGAATTTCAAGAATTTTAGAATCAGTTTGATACTTTCCTAAAATGTTAAAATATACTTGCCATAAGACGGAGCCATTTCACTTCTAGGTATTTATGCATAGTAATAAAATTTTATGTCCATTCTAAGACTTAAACATGAATATTCTCAACAACTTTTAATAGGCAAAGAAAAGAATCAATTTACATGATTATCAATAAGTGAATGAATAATGAATCATGGTATATCCACAAAATAGAAAACTATTGAACAAAATAACAGTATTGCAACTCAAAAACAGTTGAATCTCATTCTTATTCTTCTACTTAAGCTGAGTAAATCAAGCTACATGAAAAGTACTACATACTATATAATGCAGTGTATAATGGAAACTGTGAAATTATATCTAGCAACTAACCAGAGAAAGTCAGGGGCAGGGAAGATATTGGAGGGGCTACAAGGAAATTTTGGAGAACATGAGTGTGTTCATTTCCCCAGTGGTGAAGATGGCTTCACTGGTATACACAAGGGTGCTTCAAATTTTTTCAGAAAAACTATAAAATATAAGTTTATTTTGGTGCAAAACATTTTTGAAATTCATGCATTGCTTTTTATAATATGCATGTCTGTGAACTCTTGAAGACTCCTCAAATATGCTTGAACTCACTAAATATTATAACCTAAATATGCAATTTATTGTATGTCAATTATGTCTAATTAAAGCTTCTTTAAAAAAAATTGAAGAAGCAGAGGGCAGCTGTTTAGCTGGGACCAGGGTGACAATAGAGACTGGGTATAAATGGACATAAGTGAGCATGGGGTGGGGAGCAGGGGAAGTTCCTTAAAACTGAATTCTTATGATGCTTGTACAGTTGCCTGAGTTAACTAGAACTCATCAAACTGAGCACTCAAAAAGGTAAGCTTTTTTATATGGTTTTTCATCAACAAGGCTGTTTGAAGGATGGACAGCTGTACAGCACAGCATAAACAGAAACTATGACTGATGGTAAGAACTTACAGATGGTTTTCTCCATTTGAATCAATAGTCAGAGCAAAGATGGTGCTAGAGAAAAGGGAAACTCAAAGGACTAGATCTGTAGCTCTTTTCCCAGAGGGACAATCAAAGCAGCCACTAAAGGAGTGATGGGCTCCACCTCACTTACATGGCTTCTGCTCAGAGAAAGGAAGAGGGAAAGTGGGAGAGAGGTGTGCCTGGACAACCAGTAAATGAAGCAGGTGAGAAAAAATGAGAAATGCCCAGCAAAGTCATTCTACATGAGGTTCTACCAGCGGCTTCCCCCTTTTATTCATCTAATCAGCTTGCTCTGTGATCTCTGTGTTAGTGGCCTCCTGGGTAACTCAGAGATTCCATGAAATTCCAGGAATCTTGTCTTGTACGAGACAGACCCCATCTTCATCCCCGGCTCTGACTGGGTCTGCAAGCCCAGGACACCACCAAAGATCACTGTGGTCCTTTAGGGGCACAGGCTGACATTGCCAGACTGAAGGAGAAGCCGCAGGTGCACAGACCTAGCACCTCTTGTTGGAGCTCCTTAAGTTCTAACATGTCATTAGGTCTGGCTGCTGCAACCATCTGGAGTGCACCAGTGGATGGACGATTTCTCTCGTGCGCTCTCTCTCTCTTTCTTGCTCTCTCTCTCTCTCTCTGTCTCCCTCTCTCTGTAAATCTTTCAAGCAAATAAATAAAATCTTTTAAAAATAAAGAATATCTGCAGCAAGAACCACAATGCAGACTTAAACCAATTATGTTATATCTACAAGTCATTGATAAGTCAAAAAGTTCATCGAAATGAAACTAGAAGATACATTTATTTTGGTTCAAAAAAATTTGAAAATCACTAACCGTATTTTTCATAATATACACATTCCATAAACCTTCTAAAGACCTCTCATATTTTAAAAATGCAGAAATTTCAATGATTAGAATCAGTTTTATGAATTCTGCAACACATGGCATTAGCCTCTGTGTGTATGTGGATTTTCTTATTTTCTTTAGATATCAGATTAAATGGTATTTTCTCTCTTTAATTGGTTTTATTTCAACTGTTTATAAATCATTTTCTTAAAATGAATACAAGTTCCAAATTAAGCCACACAAAGAAAACAAAAAAGTCAACCCAGAGATGCCAGGGGAACTAGACCAAAAGGTCTGACTAAACGAATTGAATATATTTTACTACAGAACTAAGTCCAAAAACACATGAGGATTAGAGTAGCAATTCAAAATGTAAATGCCATAGCCCTATAATGTCACAGGGATTCAACTAACAAAAGTGTAAAGGAAAGAAAAAAGATGGGGAGTTCAGAGCTTTCTTTTGCAAGCAGCACCACAGCAAGTTATCACGAATGGGGTGGTTTAGACAAGACCAACATGTTTTCAAACAATTCTGGAGGCTGGCCATGCAAGTACAAGATGTGGGTAGGGCTGATTCTGTCTCGGGCTGTCAATAGAAATGTATTTCAAGCCTTGATCCTTGCTTGTAGAAAGCTTCCTTCTCCTGTGTCTTCACAGAGCCTTCTCTCTACATGTCTTGTGTTCCAAATTTTTCCTATTTTATAACATCGTACATTTGGAAACAGGGACCCCTCAAGAGACCCCATCTGAACTTAGTCTCCACTGGGGTCACTTTCTGAGACACTGAGGATTTGGACTTCAACATGTGAATTTGGAGAAGCACAACTCAGTCCAGAACGTAAAGCCAACTTACTTATTGCTTAATCTGTAATACTTGAGATTCAAAAATATTATTTACAACAGAAAATTTTGAAATATAATTCTGATCATATTTATAATACGTTATTTTAATCCAGATGTACAGATGTACAATCAGCATAAAACTGCTGGATCTGGGTGTGTGATTCAGTCATCTGGTCAAGTGTGCATTTGTAGCACCACTGCTGGTGAGACGAGGGACAGTTTCAGTTTTTTTTTTTTTTTTTTTTTTTTTGACAGGCAGAGTGGACAGTAAGAGAGAGAGAGAGAGACAGAGAGAAAGGTCTTCCTTTTGCCGTTAGTTCACCCTCCAATGGCCGCCGCGGCCGGTGCGCTGCGGCCAGCGCACCGCGCTGATCAGATGTTAGGAGCCAGGTGCTTCTCCTGGTCTCCAATGGGGTGCAGGGCCCAAGCACTTGGGCCATCCTCCACTGCACTCCCGGGCCACAGCAGAGAGCTGGGCTGGAAGAGGAGCAACCAGGACAGAATCCGGCGCCCCAACAGGGACTAGAACCCGGGGTGCTGGCGCTGCAGGCAGAGGATTAGCCAACTGAGCCATGGCGCCAGCTAGTTTCAGTTTCATGATCCTAAAAGTTCTCTGAGCCTCTCTCTTAATCAAACCTCTCCCCACCCCCAGTCACTCGTAACCACTGACTGTATTCATACCCCTATACTTTCACCTTTCCACAAGTGTCATATAAATGAAGTAATACAGTAGGGGATCATTTGTGTCTGGCTCCTTGCACTTAGAAAATGTTCTGCTGTTCATCCCTGTGGTTGCATTTATCAGCATGTTATTTGCTTCTTTTGTTTTTATAGCTGAGTGTTATTGCTGTTTCCTTGTAGGGATGTACCTGGTGAACTGGCATAGCTATTCACCACCACATAGGCATTTATACCATTTTATGATTTTGACTATAACAAATAAGGATGCCCTGTAAGCAGTCACATTCATGGTTTTGTATATTTTTACCTCTTCTCAGTGAACATTAGGAGTGGGTGATCGGGTCATTGGATACATGGCTTTTTAACCATTGTAAGAAAGTAGAAAGGACTGGTACTGTGGTCATAGTAGGCAAAGCCTCTGCCTGTAGCACCTGCATCCCATATGGACGCCCGTTCATGTCCTGGCTGCTCCTCTTCCCATCCAGCTGTCTGTTAATGGTCTGGGAAAGCAGTGGAAGATGGCCCAAGTGCTTGAGCCCCTGGGCTTGCATGAGAGATCGGGAGGAAGCTCCTGACTCCTGACTTCAGACTGGCTCAGCTCCAGGCTTTCAGGCCATTTTGAGAGTTAACCAGCGGATGGAAGATTTTTCTCTTTTTTTCTCTCTCTGTCTGCAGATCTACCTCTCAAATAAATGCAATCTTAAAAAAAATGGGAATGCATTCTCGATGCCCATGAGAGACAATTCCGTACCCACGCTTGTATGTGTCTGTGTCCTACTTACTATAAGCTCAGCAGTTTAAAACAACACAAATGTGGAGCACACAGTTTTGTAAGTCACAAGTCAGAGCAAGGTTTCACTGAACTAATATGGTAATGTAAGCTGTGTGTGTTCGTTCTGGAAGGTTTTGAGTAGAATTATTTCCTTTGCAACCATCAGTAGAGTCCCTCTCTTCCTCTGTCTCTTTTTTCTGTCCTCTTCTGTTTAGAGTTACATGTTGCACTGCTCCACTTGAGTAATTCAAAGTAATATCCCTGTTTTATATTTTATAAACTAGGATGTGTAATACTATGAGGTGTTATTCATAATTCTGTCTACATAATACACATGAGCGTCCATCATGGAAGTGTGGGCAGTATGACTGGGCTCCCAGTTCTCTAATGATTAATTATATTCAAAATCGATCAAATTCACTTTTCATGTGAATTTTTGTCCATCCCATCTTTCCTTGACTGATTCACCTATCTTATCTATTTTTATTTTATATATTTATTTATTTTTAGATTTTATTTATTTTATTTGAAAGCAGAGTTACAGAGAGGCAAAGTCAAGGAGAGGTCTTCCATCTGCTGGTTCACTCTCCAAATGGTGACAATGGCTGCAGCTGCACAAATCTGAAGCCAGGAGCCAGGAGCTTCCAGGTCTCCCACATGGGTGCAGGGGCCCAAGGTCTTGGGCCATCTTCTACTGCTTTCCCAGGACATAGCAGAGAGCTGGATGGGAAGTGGAGCAACTGGGACTCCAATCAGTGCCCATGTGGGATGCTGGCACTGCAGGTGGTGGCTTTACCCACTATGCCACCGGCTCCTTTACCCATTTTAATTAGGTCTTTTATTTTGCTATTAGTGAGTTGTAGATTTGTTCATTCTGAATACAATTCCTTTATATGTATGTATTTTGTTGAGATTTTCTCTCTGGTTTGGCTTGTGGTTGTATTTACTTAGTACTATTTTTGAATTTGTAATGAAGTCTTATTTTTTAAATTTGAGAGATAGGGATGGGGAGGAGAGAGAGAGAGAGAGAGAGAGAGAGAGAGAGAGAGAGAGAGATCCTCATCTCTCAAAGGAGTAGCAGGAACTCAATTACTTGAAACATGACTCTGCCTCCCAGGTCTCACATTAGCAGAAAGCAGGGATCAGGAACTAGAGTAAGATATTAAAACCCAGCCTTACTTTGACTCATATCGTCTTTCCTATTATAATAGCCTTTTCGGGAATCTTGACATAAGGTTGAATTAAACCTTCAAATTTTCTTCTTTTTGTAAAAATTATTTTGGCTGTTTTGGGTCACTTGCTTTAAATTCATTTTAGGATCACCCTTTAAATTTCAAAATTGAAAACACCTGCTAAAAAAGTTTATTGTCATTGTGTTAAATCCACAGATTAATGGAGAACGAAGTGATCCTTGTTAACTGTAATGAATTTTCCAATACATGAACATGGAACTTCTCTACATTTGTGAAAGTCTCCCTTAATTTGTTTCATCAATGTTCTATAATTTTTCACATAACAAGGTGTATATATTTGCTATATTTAATACATTCCACAGATTTTTATAAAAGATATTTAATTTACATTTTCAAGTTCCAATTGGTAGTTCATACAACAATACAATTGATTTTTGACTATTGCCTCCATCTTGCAACTTTGTACTTAACATTTCTGGTGGCTCTATTGTTGGGCCTCATCAATTGTCTACATATTATATCATGCAATTCATAGATTTTAAGGAAAAGCCTAATTTATTTATTTCAAATCTACTTACCTTTTATCTCCTTTTCTTACATTATTGCACTGGTTTTAAGGTCAGTTTTCTGTGTCACTTTGGCAAGGCTAACGTCCAAAGTTATTCAATAAAACATTCCTTTTAAGGTTGCTATTACCTGAAATCGGTTTAAGATACTGATTTTAGTTTCATTTCCTAATAATGCTTTTGAATAATTTTGTGGCATGATAACATTGGACTCATAAAATTATTTAAATAGTGTTCCTCCTATTTTCCCCAGAAGAGTTGAAGTAAATTTGGTTTTATTTCATTCTGAGATATTGGGCAGGTTCAATAGCCAACCCACCAGGACTTTACATTGGCTTTTTTAAAATAAATTTATTTATTCATATAAAGGAAACAGATTTCATATACATAGTTTTAAGTGCATAATGATAATTCCCACCTGCCTGTCTCCTTCTTTCCTTTCTAAATTTTTCAATTTTTGCAATGATATACTTTCAACTTACTTTGTAATCACAAACTTAATAGTATATACTAAGTTGATCTCCTGTATATAAAGATAATTTAAAATGTATCTTAATGAAGAATGGGATGGGAGAGGGTGTAGGAGATGGGATGGTTTGCGGGTGGGAAGGTGGGTATGGGGGGGAAAAAACCTCTGTAATCCAAAATTTGTACTTTCAAAATTTATATTTATTAAATAAAAGTTTAAAAAAATAAAGAATTCAACAAATAGTAGGAAAACTACTGTTCCTCAGGAGTATAGATAAGGGCTATAAACAATAACCAAATCTCAAGATGTCAATGTCACTCATATACATTACATTTTTTTGGTAATCTATACATTAGTTGCCATAAATCAGAGAAAGCTTATGATATTTGCCATTTTTGGACTGGCTTGTTTAAAGATCTCCAATTCCATACATTTTGTTCGAAAAGACAGAATTGCATTTTTTATGACCTAGTAGTTTTCCATAACGTATATAAACCACATTCTCTTTATCCAGTCATCAGCTGATGGACATTTGAGTTGATTCCATATCATAGCTATTGTAAATTAGGCTGCTAGAAACATGTGGGGACAGAAACTTTCATATGCTTTCATTTCGTTTGGATAAATTCCCAGGAGTGAAATGGCTGGATCATATGATAGGTCTATATTCAGATTTCTGCGGAAGCTCTGTACTCTATTGTATAATGGTTGTACTGGTTTACATTCCCACCAACAGCCTGATATTGTGTCTGTGGGAACACTTCCAAACACAAATTTAACATTTTTAATTAATTTAATTTTCAATATAGGATTCTATCTTTTTCTCTGGCTCTGCTAAAAATTAAGCAGTTTGTATGCCCCATCATTTCACTATTATGGCTTAGTCCCTATTTGAATTCGGTCCACAGTTGTTTCATAACCTCACTTTTCTGAGGGCCTCTCACAGGAAGGATTTTGGAGGACACCAGACATTTCCTGGGGGGTGAGGTAGCAAGCAGGTGCTCTTGTAGTTTTCAACATCCTACAGTGAAATGAAATCCTAGTGATATAACTTTCAGAACAGTTCAAACACATCAGGATAAAAGTAGGCAATGTAATTTTATTTACTAAATTGAGTGGGAAACAGAAAGAAAATGGACTGAGTAAGACATATATGATAAGTTAAGCTCATCATTGATTACTAAGACCACCTGCCCCATAACCGTACATATTATCTCACCTCTATCTCCCACTATCTTCATCAAGTTAATGCCACTATTTCAGGAAAATAAAAATTGTACATAAATTATTTTTTACTCCAGGATCTTTCTTAAGTACATGCCAGTTCTCTAATAGAAAGTGTCTATGAACTATTTATACCAAGACTCTCAAAATTCTTGCCCAGCTATCTGTAATCCCATAGTTGATCATGACCAAACTCTAGTCAAGTCCCTGCATTCAAAGAGTTATCTTAATATATAGCCTTATAAATACCCCAAATTTCCTTCCTTCCCTTGCCTAACTGAAACCAAGATCAACCTTACCACAGTCAAAATAAAACAGCTTTGGTACATGAAAGATGATTTTGGTGATAATTCAATGATTTAAGCATTCAAATTAAAATCATAAAGAAAATTACAGTCACAAAATTTGAAATATTTCCAAATGTCAAAAATACATACTCAAAAAAGTAACCTTTACCAAAAGGAATGCTTTTTAAAAGCAGAAGAAACAAAGAAAAAGAGAAAGTAATGTGGAAGATCAAGTATAACAATATCACATATTACTAAATGAACTTAACACTTCTACTAAAAGAAAAATGTATTCTGGTTTAAACAATACAAAGTTGAGTTCTGTGCTACATACAGGAAACCCTACTAACAAAAAGTCACTCAAAAAAGTTGAAAACAAAAGATGAAAAAAGGTGTACCAGAAAAATTCAAGCAGAAAGACCGAAGTCAAGATATTAACATCAGACAAGCAATTTTATTGATCAAAGAAGAGCGATTAGCAAAACTAAACATTAGAATTCAAGACAGATCCAGACTACCAGAAATACAGCAGAATCCTTCAAAAAGTAGAAAGTACAGGAGATAAAAAGGTAAAAAAAAAGACAGAATAACAGACTGTTATTTAATTTTTTCAGGCCATGTTAGAACCAGTGAAAAAAGAAAGTTATATTACAGAAAACCTAAATCATATAATTAATTAGATAAATTAGCTGTATATTTAACTCTCTACCTTCTTTCAAAGTTCCTGTGGCACATTTGATAGAAATAAGCAAACTGTATATTAAGTCAAAAGTCTGAAAACAAGTCCACAATGGAAAAAATAGTATGGAAAATATTCTCTGGCAATCATTCACAAAAATGTTCTCTTTGTGTTATGTGTGTGTGTATGTGTATCCTTATGCTTTTAATTTTTGTCAAAATTAATGAATTCAGAAATAAAAAGGAATTTTGAGTGGAAATTTATTGTATACAAGTCAATTTACTAAGAGATAAACATTGGGATTATTTTTAAAAAGTGATTGATTCCATTGCACTAAAAGTGTTGAGAGAAATGCAATTATTTCTTCTCCAATTAAGAAATGTTTTTTCAGACATTCATCAAATAAAAACCTCTTAAAATAGCTATTAACTAGATCTGTAATTTGTTAGTGCTGTACAAAAATAAATATGCCCTAAGATTGCCCATGGAAACCTTGCCTGGGGAGACTTAGAAGTACAAGTAAATTTACACGAAGATGGGTTACATTCGCAAAATAAGGCATGCATTTTTCCTCCAATTTAGAATTCACATTTTTCTAAGATGTGAGTTAGATTTCTATCTTGACAGATTTAAGGGGCAATTTGTTACAGTATGAGATGGCATGAAATGTATTTATTGACTTTTCAAGTTACAGCATTTTCAATGAGAAACATACCTACTTTTGAGCTCCTAAAACAGCATGCTGTAGTTATACATTTCTTACTGAATATTAATCAGTCATGTACAGGGTTATTATTTGTAGCAGATACCTAAGATGGGAGTATCATGTTAAAAAACACATTGAATAGATGAAAAATTACCATTCTGATTATTAAAATGCTAAAGAATTCTATGATATTTCAGCATTTAGTAATTCTGTTAGCTCGAATAAAAAATACGAAATCATTATTTCCTGACATTAATGAAGTCAACTTTTTCAGCACAATTTGAGTAGGCAATTGAACAATGAGACTCACAAAAATTTTAAAACTGGGTCAGCTGCTCCACGTTTCCAACAGTATGTCCACAACTCCATGAAGGGTAATCTTAAACCATTTTTTTAGAGCAGCCTGTACATCTTTATCTTATATTTCCAAATGTTTCAACAATAGACAATTAATTGTTAAGAACCAGACAATTATTTTTCAGCACCCATTGATTAATGACTTAGTCTATGACACAAGGAGAAACTGTAGAACAAAGAAGTCGATTATAATAATGCATAGCCATTAAACCATCTTCATTAATAGGATCTTCTGAATTCACTTTTGCATAAAACCAAATATGTCATAAAGAAAGTTGTGAGGTAAGAATTTTAAGAATAATTTGAAAAATCACTTGATAAAAAGAAGATTAAATAGTGTTACTGCCCTCTATTAAAACTCTCTCCCTCCCCTCACTCTCTTGCACACACAAACCCCACACAGAGTAAACCAATACAAATTGCTATAAAATGTCATTTTTAGCAGAACAAGAAATGAATAATGCTTTTAAATTCATGTGCTCTCAGTTGATGCTAGCATTCAGGAGACCACTACTTTATGTAATCACAACCTTTGAACAAAAGCTGCAACATAGCAATAGAGAGGTGTCTCTGGCTTATCTCATTTGAGTAACCTTACCCACTGGGTAATTTATGTAATCATAGCAGGGAAGATGCAGTTTTTAAAAGCTGGATTTTTTTAAATGTTGTTTGGGAGCTAAACATTGCCAAAAAATCCTGTTCATGTCAGAGCAATTGCAAGAGATATTACAATTATCATATTATTCAATTTTTATAGAGCTTTATGAGGTCAATAGCCAATCTCCCCATCAAATTTATTTGTATGCTACTCAGTTGCTTTGTTTCTCCCACAGCGACTACGTGAACCACATTCACAGAAAATCCACAGAAAGCCACTTTAGTCATCTCTATACTTAACAATTTTAGAAACGTACTACAGCCGAGCATGGCCCTGAGCACACTGCCTGGTAGAATTTTCTATTCAGTTTTCACAATAACCCTGGGAATTGGAAAGTACAGATGTTCCCATTTCAGAGTTAAAGAAATCAAGCCTTAAAGAAACTCAAGCTATTCAATGGTATGACTTTTTAATGTGGTTACTACAAAATTTGAAATTCTACATGCGGCCCATATATGGAGCTTCAGAAGGCTCATGGGAAAACAGAATTACAGGATACTGTGAGTGTTCCATGCACTTGCTGGAAGACCCTTTGGATGTGACTTGCCTTTTATTTCTGTTGGATAGCCGTGGTCTGTGCTGCCATAATTTTGAAGTTTGTTATTCCTGTACCAATTCAGTAGGTATTTATTATTTCTTCAAGTAATTTAACACTAGTATGCAGCAAAGCATATTTGGGGTACTGTGGTAGGCAGCCCCCAAGGTGTTCCCTGCTGTAGTTTACATATCAAGCCCCTTGTGTCAAAGATGTGTCACTGTTGGAAGGCAGTAGGAGCTTTCATATGGGGGATCTACTGAGGGTGGAGGTATTCAGATTGTTAAGACATTGCCTTCGGAAGATTGCTTGGGAAGATTTCCTATAGAAGCCTGAGTTTGGCCCAATTCTCTCTCTCTCTCTCTCTCTCTCTCTCTCTCTCTCTCTCTCTTTCTTAGCTTCATATAGGACTGCTTGCTCACAATCCAGTCATCTCCATCTGCCATTCACATGTAGTCTTCACCAGAGCTGAGTCAATGTGGGCACCATGCCTTTGAATCCAAAACCATGAGCTAAATAAGCCTACCTTTGTTTTATAAGTAGCTTGCTTCAGTTATTTTGTTATAGCAGTGCAAAGCTGACTAATGCAGTCCTCAATGAGCCCTACCTCCTGGTACTCACACTTGTACCAGGTCTGATCAATAGTAAATTGCAGGAGTTATGGACCATCAGGTATAAAAATACTGCTGCTTCCAACTCGGATGCCCTCTCTATCGCCCTTGTCTACCTCTCTTCCATTCCTTTCTCCCCTCTTTCTGTCTGTCTCTCTCATCACTTGCTTTAAGGGAAACCAGCTGCCTTGTCTAGGGACACTCTGGCAGCTTATGGAGAGATTCAAGTGAAAAGAGACAAAATTCTGGGGCTGATGCTGTGGTACAGCTTGTTAAAACCCTGGCCTGCAGCACTAGCATCCCATATGGGCACTGATTTGAGTCCTGGCTGCTCCACTTCCAATCTAGCTCCCTGCTAACCTACCTGGGAAAGCAGCAAAGGATGGCCCAAGTCCTCGGGTCCCTGCATCCACGTGGGAGACCCAAAGAAGTTCTTAGCTCCTGGCTTCAGATCGGTCCAGCTCCTGCCTTTGCAGCCAATTGGGGAGTGAGCCAGCAGATGAAAGACTTTCTCTCTCTGTCTCTACCTCTCTGTAGCTCTGTCCTTCAAATAATTTTTTTAAATCAAAAGAAAAAAAAAACTAAAGACTTAAGCCAAAGCTATCAAGGACCTGTGTTTGGCCAACAACCACCTAAGTGGGGTTGGAAGCAGGTCCTCACCAGTCAAGTCTTTGATGAAATGCCATTACTAGTCAGGACCTCAGAGACTGGGAGAGATAACAGGCAAGTCCTTTTATGTTGCTGACTTTTGGGCTAATTCTTTATTCTGTGCCAGATTGCCAAGCACAGAGGAATGTAGGGACAACCCTTTCTGGATGGATGGGAAGGATCCCACCACTATGTTTAACCTTTCTTTTAGTTTATGTAACAAGTCAACAAAGTGGGGATTAGCATGATCATTTTAGAAATGAAAGATTTCATGTCAGCTAAGCTTGAATACTGTGTGGGGCAGAGAGAACTGGCATGGGAAAGGCAAGTTCTTCTTGCCAGTACTTTTTTTTTTTCTTTTTGGCTGCATCATGCTGAATATCAGAGAAGGCATGAGTCTTTTTACTTACCTCTCAGCTTCCAACAGAGTTTTCCACAATGAATCAATTACAGTTGTATTCAACTGCAAGGAAGTGTGTGTGTGTGGATGCCTGTGTGTGTTTTCGAGGAAGTAAATTATTTAATTATTCTAGCATTACAAAAGTACTCAAAGTTTGTACTACTCAGAATATTATGAATGTGTGACTGTCTCTCCATTCTGTTGTTCTTCTTATTTAAGATTTATTTTTGGCCAGCGCCACAGCTCCATAGGCTAATCTTCCACCTGCAGCGCCGGCACTCCGGGTTCTAGTGCCTGTCGGGGCACCGGATTCTGTCCAGGTTGCTCCTCTTCCAGTCCAGTTCTCTGCTGTGGCCCAGGAGTGCAGTGGAGGATGGCCCAGGTGCTTGGGCCCTGCCTGTATGGGAGACCAGGAGAAGCACCTGGCTCCTGGCTTCAGATCAGCACCATTGGAGGGTGAACCAACCAAAAAGGAAGACCTTTCTCTCTGTCTCTCTTTCTCTCACTGTCCACTCTGCCTGTCAAGAAAAAACAAAAAAGATTTACTTTTATTTATTTGAATGACAGAGTTACAGAGAGAGGTAGAGACAGAGAAAGAGAGGTCTTCCATCCACTGGTTCACTCCCCAGATGGCCGCAATGGCTGGAGCTGTGCCAATCTGAAGCCAGGAGCCAGGGACCAGGAGCTTCTTCCAGGCCTCCTTTGCAGGTGCAGGGGCTCAAGCACTTGGGCCATCTTCTGTTTTTCCAGGCCATAACAGAGAGCTGGATCAGAAGAGGAGCAGCCGAGACTAGAACTGGTGCCCATATGGCATGCGGGAGCTTCAGACCAGGGTGTTAACCCACTGTACCACAGCACTGGCCCCTCATTTGTTGTTCTTAGTATTGTTATTTTTTGCCCTCCTACTTACGTAATCTTATGCCTGTCAGTGTCCCATATCCCAAAGACTGTGCTATATTAGTGACATTGGCTACTACTTCTATTGCAAAAGAAAGTATTTTTCCAGAAAAGATCCTTATCTAGCATGAGTTTGTTAATGTATTTCCTTGGCCAAATAAGGGTCACAGGATTGCATTTTGCTGCAAGGAAGACTGGAGAAGTGAGTAACCACTTTGGTGCTCAATATTGAGATACACCAAGGGGAGCAAGATGGGGAATGGATCAGCATATGCCACAATCAGTATTTTATTTTATTTTATATTTTATTTTATTTTATTTTAAGCATTTATCTGAAAGGCAGAGAGGTGGGGTGGAGAGAGAGAGAGAGAGAGAGAGAGAGAGAGAGAGAGAGAGAGAGAGAGAGAAAGAATCCTAACTGTTGTTTTACTACTCAAATATATGCAATAGCCAGGAATCAAGAACTCATTCCAGGTCTCTCACACAGGTGGCCAGGAAACAATAACACTTCCTCCAAGCCTCTGCATTAGAAGGAACTTGGAGTCAGGAGCAAGAACAAGGAATGGAACTCAAGTTCTCTGAGATGGGCATGGCTTTTTAATTGGGTATTTTAATAGCTAGGCTAAATTCCCAACTTGCCAATCTTTTAAACAGACATGAGACTGCTTGAAAATTTATTTTATGATGGTGCAGTTCACACAATTTTGCAGAAAAATTCTGAGGGAAAGTAGGTTAGGATTTTTACAGGTATCTTTCAAGTAACATTGTATAAGTAAATATTTTGACCTATATTGTAGCAAACGTGTTTTTGTTTCCACCAGGAGAGTAATTACAACACCAACACCCTAAAATAAGACAACTTTGAGGCTGTAGGTAAAGTGTGAAGAAAACCAGAGGAGGCTGGACTCGATTATGAAGAATTGGAGAAGGAAATCTAGGATGATAGCATCCTTTGAACTGATTTAGGATACAGAGCTATGCTGAAAATTTTTAGTTTACTTTTGAAACTGCCTTCATTTGTTCCAAAGCAAAATGACTCATGAAGCTTCCATAGAGAACACAAAGTATAGAAAGTCCTACTTTAAAACTGCTGTTCCTCTCTGCACATATATACAACAGTAAGTAGAAGTAAGTCAGTAAGTCAGGATATTTCATTCAAAGCTGAAGTTAAGATCAGCATGTCACAAACCAGGAACTGATAAGTTCACATAGGTTACCAAAGATGCAATAACGCCATCATAAGTGGAAAACATCATTAGTCAAAAAAGAATTTAATATATTTACCCTACAGAATGTGATAGCTTAGCAACACAGTATGATGTAGAATATCAGCTGATTCTCCTGGTGATGCTAGGGCTGACTGGGGGCTTCCTTCCACTTGTTGTTGCTGCTCAGATTAGCAGGAAGTGTTATACCATACATCCCTACCCCAAGAAACGACCAAAATTCAAAATTGGCAGTGCAGCTCTGAATGCATGTCTCTGTTGCCCCATTATAAAGTTGAGCAATCATAAGCTGAGCCATCAGAAGACAGAGACTGCCTGTCAGCAAGGACTTGATAGCAGAGGCATAGCGGGAAATTTATCTGCATGGCAAACTGTAGCAGACTCTGGTCGGCCAAGTAGACTCAATCATTTACAATGATTTAACAATTTTAGGTTTTTGTGATATCACACATGTTAAAAATCAGTGGGCACGTGTTTATAAGTATCTGCAAAATCAAAACAAACAAATGAACAAGCAACAAAAATGCCAGCAATAGAATCTTGTCACAGCAGCCAGCAATTTTTGAAAGTAACTTTATGCAAGCAAAGGATGGAAATGCATATCCGTGAGCATGTGTGTAGGAAAGCTGTGAAAAGATTTTTAAATCAATCAGACTGATGGGCATTTCTGTTTATGTCCCAAGGCATTGGGGGTTAATGTTACTGGAAATGGAAAATGTTGTCTTAGTGTGACAGAACATTTTTTTCACCCATTATAATCGAGGTGACCTAATCCAACCTGGAGGTTAATGATACAAAATGCAATTAATTCATGAGGTTTCCTGGGCATTTAAGCCTGAAAGGCATATGGTTGTTTTTTTTGTGGATCTGCTTAAGAGGATGGTCAGGTGCTAGTTTTCTTGGAACAGAAAAATTAAGACTTCAGGGTAGGCTTGGATAAAGAAACCACTCTTGAATAGAAAATAATATTCACCTGAAAAGACACTGTGGTTGAAAGTTGTAGTGGAAATGGATGGGGAATGGCAGAGAATGAGAGAATTAAGTTAATATAACCAGGGGTTTCATTCAAAAAGCCACATCTAGCCAGCAGTGAATCAATATGAATATATGATTTTTTTAAACTGTTTTTTTTTTTTGGACAGGCAGAGTTAGTGAAAGAGAGAGACAGAGAGAAAAGGTCTTCCTTCAATTGGTTCACCCCCAAATGGCTGCTACGGCCGGCGTGCTGCACCAATCCGAAGCCGGGAGCCAGGTGCTTCCTCCTGGTCTCCCATGCAGTTGGAGGGCCCAAGCACTTGGGCCATCCTCCACTGCACTCCCGGGCCACAGCAGAGAGCTGGACTGGAAGAGGAGCAACCGGGACAGAATCCAGAGCCCCAACAGGGACTAGAACCTGGGGTGCTGGCGCTGCAGGTGGAGGATTAGCCAAGTGAGCCGTGGCACAGGCCAACATATGATTTTTTTAGCAATTGCTTCATTTCCCAATCTTTATTGCCTTATCACTTTTTTGAAAAAATGGAAGGAGGTATTTTTATTCTTTTGAAAGGCAAAGAGGAGGGAGGGAGGGAAGGAGGGAAGGAGAGAGAGAGAGAGAGAGAGAGAGAGAGAGAGAGAGAGAGAGAGAGAGAGAGAGCTTCTTTCTACTGGTTCACCACCTGAATTGCCCCAATGGCCAGTGCTGGGCTGAAGCCAGGAGCCAGGAGCTCCATCCACATCTTCCAAATGGGCCCATCTTTTGTTGTTTTCCTTGGTGCATTATCAGGAAGGTGGATATAAAGCTGAATAGCTGGGACTCCAAATAGCACTTGGATACGACATGACAGTTTTGAAAATGAATGGTTAACAAATTGCACCACAATGTTAGCCTCTCCCTCATCTTTAAATATGGACAAATATCAGCCACCCATTACCCTGAAGCGTCACTGTATTCTGTTAATAAAACCTTTAAAAGGGCATTGTTGGGCCAGTTATTTGTCCAGCAGTCAAGACATATCTTGGTATGCCCACATCTTGTATCAGAGTGCCTAGCTTCGAGTGCCAGCTTTGGACCTGATTCTGGCTTCCTCAAATGTGCACCCTTGTAGAGAGCAGGTGATTTCTCAAGTATTTTGTTCTCTGCTACCCACATGAGAAACCTGGATTGTCCTCCCAGATCCCAGCTTCAGCCTGGCCAAACCCCATCCATGGCAGCAGACATCTGAGGAGTGGACCAGAGAATAGCAGCACACGTGCTGTCTCTCTCATGCTCTCCTCTTCTTCCTCTCCCTCTCAAATAATAATTTCTTTAACAAACAATAAAGGTATTGTTCCTTCTGCCTTATGGACCTGTACTTTTAAATTTATTCATTTTGTTACTATTTTAATTGTACATGGTGATGAGTTACAGTATGATATGTCAACATGTGTATTAAATGTGTGAAGATTAAATCAAGTAGTTAGTATTTCCATCTCTTTAAACATTTAAAGAAATAAGAGGAGTAGAGCTCTTTGCCTCCTCCTCTTTCCTGTATCCAGCTAATTGCTTTCAAAGTACAGTTCCCACTTCTTTATGGAAACCTGTCTTCAGAAAAATGGTTTCTATGTTTATGCTCCCAGAGTTTGCTGTAACTTCTCCATAGTGGATCTTTTAAGCAAGTGGGTAACCACCTAATGGGTGAGTTGTGTCTGTTTTCACTGTAAAGTCAGTGAAGATAGGGTTACATCTGCCTCTGATCCTGATGAAATTCCCATCCCTGAACAGATGGATGGGCACAAAAAAGGAAAGAAAGCATTGGAAAGGAGTAGGTTAACTGAATGAGTTGTGATGATTAAAGAAAGTCAATTCCCCTAATTTGCAGTAGTCATGTTCTATAAGTTTATTGTGAACACTGAATTAGCCTAAACCATCACTCTTTGAGGAAATGATGGGTTATGTTCCTGAAAGACTGTGGTCACAATTTTTGCCTCAAATAATCAATACCTAACCTTGTTTTATGTGTGTTTCAGTTTTAAATCACCCCATTTAATATATAACATGATTCATTGACATTAAACTCAAAGCCAACAGTACTACAACCCATGCCTGAAGGAATCTTATCTAGGAGAGATTTTTCTCTGCAAGGCAAATTACAACCTCCTATCCCCAGGAACACTAGACAGCCCCTCAATGCTGTGTTTGGGGCCATTTTATACAAGGAGTTTCCCAAGTAAAAGCAAAGGGAGGAACAGAGTGAGGGAGGGAGGGAGGGGTAGGGAGAGAGAGAGGAAAAGGGAAAAGTGAAGGGGAAGAGGGGCGGGGAGAAGAGGAGGAGAAGTGGGAAGAGAAGGAGGAGGAGGGAGAGAAAGAGGAGGAGGAGCAGGGGGGAAAGGGGAGGGAGGAAGAGAGAGATGAGAGAGGGAGGGAGAAAGGAAAGGAGGAATGAAGGAAGGGAGGGAGGAAATATGCATGGCATTGAGTGGGCTTTGGGAAAAATATTTATTGACAGAATGAGTGTTGAAAGAAAAACACAGAGTACCACTTCTCAGCTGTGGACATATGTGTTGGTGATTCAATCTTCTCACTGTTTTCAAATTTATCCTTGAATGCCTGCAAATGACCTAGAACCTGCAGTGAATATTCGTTTGGGATAATACATTTTCCTAGGTAGGCAAATTCACAAATATGATTATTTTAAAAAGAAATACTTCTATTTTTAATTAATTGAAAAACAGAGTTGCAGAGAGAGGAGGAGAGAGAATTTTGCATCCTCTGGTTCACTCCCCAAATGGCTGAAATGTCCAGGGCTAGGCCAGGCTGAAGCCAGGAGCTCAGAGCTTTCTCCAGGTCTCCCACATAGGTGCAGGTGTGAAGGACGTGGGTCATCCTCTGCTTCTTTCCTGGGAGCATTAGCAGGGAGCTGAGTGGAATTGGAGCAGCTGGGACATGAATTGGTATCCTTATGAAATGCCAACACTTGCACTTGCTGCAATACAATGCCAGCCATGGACCCTCATTTTTTAGAATCATATTTGTGGGGGCTGGAGTTGTGGCTTAGCAGGTAAAGCTGTCGCCTGCGACAGCAGCATCCCATAAGGGCACCATTTCTAGACCTGGCTGCTCCAATTCTGATCCAGCTCCCTGCTAAAGGCTTGGGAAAAGCAGCAGAAGATGAGTTGAGTGCTTGGGCTCCTGCTTCCTAGTTGGGAGATTCAGCTGAAGATGTTTGCTCCTGGCTTCATTGCAGCCACTTGGGGAGTGAAACAGAATTTGGAAGATCTCTCTGTCTCTCCTTCTTTCTGTGTAACTCTTTCAAATAAATAAATATTTTTTAAAAATGAGGATCCACTTTGTATGCTAAATATTTAGCATACAATTCAAGTTTTTATTGCTTATAACATTGTGTCATCACTAGACAGTGATACTGTTGACCAGAGAAAGTTCTAGTAAGGTGGAGAAAAAAACTCAGCTTCTGGACCAAGACTTTTCAGGTCAAGGATGGCGTCATAGATCTCAGTGCTGTTCATAGACAATTAGAGAAGTTGGGTGCATCTGGAAGCCTTAACTCAATGGAAAGTTCCACCCTTTTAACCAAAAATGTCTTTCTAATTAGAATCTTTTCTGGTTTATTTGCTTTAAGATGTCATTCAGTAACTGGGTGGTTTGCAGCTCCATTTTAAGATTTTTCTGAATCAATAAAAAATTTGGATTTTAGATAGCAACCTATTTTATTTTTTCTATATTTCTTTTTTTTCATTTATTAAACTTTTATTTAATGAATATAAATTTCCAAAGTACAGCTTATGGGTTACAACGGCTTCCCCCCTCCCATAACTTCCCTCCCACCCACAACCCTCCCCTTTCCCACTCCCTCTCCCCTTCCATTCACATCAAGATTCATTTTCAGTTCTCTTTATATACAGAAGATCAGTTTAGTATATATTAGGTAACGATTTCAACAGTTTGCCCTCATATAGCAACACAAAATGAAAAAAATACTGTTGGAGTACTAGTTATAGCATTAAATAACAGTGTACAGCACATTAAAGACAGATCTTACATAATATTTTTTTAAAAAGTAATTAATTTTCTATGCCATTTCCAATTTAACACCAGGTTTTTTTTTTCATTTCCAATTATCTTTATATACAGAAGATCGATTCAGTATATAATTAGTAAAGATCTCATCAGTTTGTACCCACGCAGAAACACAAAGTGTAAAAATACTGTTTCTGTACTTGTTATAGCATCACTGCACATTAGACAACACATTAAGGACAGATCCCACATGGGATGTAAGTACACAGTGAATCCTGTTGCTGACTTAACAATTTGACACTCCTGTTCATGGTGTCAGTAATCTCCCTAGGCTCTAGTCATGAGTTGCCAGGGCTATGGAAGCCTTTAGAGTTTGCTGACTTTGGTCTTATTCCGATAGGGTCATAGTCAAAGTGGAAGTTCTCTCCTCCCTTCAGAGAAAGGTACCTCCTTTGATGGCCCCGTTCTTTCCGCTGGGATCTCACTTGCAGAGATCTTTCATTTAGGTCTTCTTTCTTTTTCTTTTCCATGGTATCTTGGCTTTCCATGCCTACAATACTCTCATGGGTTCTTCATCCAGATCCGAATGCCTTAAGGGCTGATTCTGAGGCCAGAGTGTTGTTTAGGACGCCTGCCATTCTATGAGTCTGCTGTGTATCCCACTTCCCATGTTGAATCTTTCTCTCCCTTTTTGATTCTATCAGTTAGTATTAGCAGACACTTGTCTTGTTTGTGTGATCCCTTTGACTCTTAGACCTATCAGAGCCATCAATTGTGAACTGAAATTGATCACTTGGACTAGTGAGATGGCATTGGTACATGCCACCTTGATAGGATTGTATTGGAATCCCCTGGCACATTTCTAACTCCATCATTTGGGGCAAGTCCGATTGAGCATGTCCCAAATTGTACATCTCCTCCCTATCTTTTTCCACTCTTACATTTAACAGGGATCACTTTTCAGTTAAAATTTAAACACCTAAGAATAATTGTGTGTTAATTACAGAGTTCAACCACTAGTACTAGAACAGCAACAACAAATACTAAAAAAGATAAAGTATTACATTGTACATCAACAGTCAGGACAAGAGCTGATCAGGTCATTGTTTCTTATAGTGTCCATTTCACTTAACAGGTTTCCCCTTTGGTGCTCAGTTGTCGCCAATCAGGGAAAACAAATGATAATTATCTCTTTGGGACTGACTTAATTCACTCAGCATGATGTTTTCCAGATTCCTCCATCTTGTTGCAAATGACCGGGTTTCATTGTTTCTTACTGCTGCAAAGTATTCTATGGAGTACATGTCCCATAATTTCTTTATCCAGTCTGCTGTTGATGGGCATTTGGGTTGGTTCCAGGTCTTAGCTATTGTGAATTGAGCTGCAATAAACATGAATGTGCACATGGCTTTTTTATTTGCCAAATTAAATTCCTTTGGGTAAATTCCAAGGAGTGGGATGGCTGGGTTGTATGGTAGGGTTATGTTCAGGTTTCTGAGGAATCTCCAGACTGACTTCCATAGTGGCTTAACCAGTTTGCATTCCCATCTACAGTGGGTTAGAATCCCTTTTTCCCCACATCCTCTCCAGCATCTGTTGTTGGTAGATTTCTGAATGTGAGCCATTCTCACCGGGGTGAGGTGAAACCTCATTGTGGTTTTGATTTGCATTTAACTGATTGCTAGTGATCTTGAACATTTTTTCATGTGTCTGTTGGCCATTTGGATTTCCTCTTTCGAAAAATGTCTATTGAGGTTCTTGGCCCATCTCTTAAGTGGGTTATTTGTTTTGTTGTTGTGGATTTTCTTGATTTCTTTGTAGATTCTGGTTATCAACCCTTTATCTGTAGAATAGTTTGCAAATATTTTTTCCCATTCTGTCGGTTGCCTCTTCACTTTCCTGACTGTTTCTTTTGAAGTACAGAAACTTCTCAATTTGATGCAATCCCAAATGTTAATTTTGGTTTTGACTGCCTGTGCTCCTGGGGTCTTTTCCAAGAAGTCTTTGCCGGTACCTATATCTTGCAGGGTTTCTCCAATGCTCTCTAATAATTTGATGGTTTTGGGTCATAGATTTAAGTCTTTAATCCATGTTGAGTGAATTTTTGTGTAAGGTGAAAGGTAAGGGTCTTGCTTCATGATTCTGCACATGGAAATCCAATTTTCCCAGCACCATTTATTGAATAGACTGTCCTTACTCCTGGGATTGGTTTTGGATCTTTGATCAAATATAAGTTGGCTGTAGATGTTTGGATTGATTTCTGGTGTTTCTATTCTGTTCCATTGGTCTATCCATCTGTTTCTGTACCAGTACCATGCTGTTTTGATAACAACTGCCCTGTAGTTTGTCCTGAAATCTGGTATTGTGATGCCTCCGGCTTTGTTTTTGATGTACAAGATTGCTTTGGCTATTCGAGGTCTTCTGTGTCTCCATATGAATTTCAGCATCATTTTTTCCAGATCTGAGAAGAAGGTCTTTGGTATCTTGATTGGTATTGCATTGAATGTATAAATTGCTTTTGGGAGAATAGACATTTTGATGATATTGATTCTTTCAATCCATGAGCATGGAAGATTTCTCCATTTTTTGGTATCCTCTTCTATTTCTTTCTCTAAGGTTTTCTAGTTTTCATCGTAGAGATCTTTAACGTCCTTGGTTAAGTTTATTCCAAGGTATTTGATTGTTTTTGTAGCTATCGTGAATGGGATTGATCTTAGCAGTTCTTCCTCAGCCGTGGCATTGCCTGTGTATACAAAGGCTGTTGATTTTTGTGCATTGATTTTATATCCTGCTACTTTGCCAAACTCTTCGATGAGTTCCAGTAGTCTCTTAGTAGAGTTCTTTGGGTCCCCTAAATAGAGAATCATATCATCTGCAAAGAGGGATAGTTTGACTTCTTCCTTCCCAATTTGTATCCCTTTAATTTCTTTTTCTTGCCTAATAGCTCTGGTTAAAACTTCCAGAACTATATTGAATACAGTGGTGAGAATGGGCATCCCTGTCTGGTACCAGATCTCAGTGGAAATTCTTCCAACTTTTCCCCATTCAATAGGATGTTGGCCGTGGGTTTTTCATATATTGCTTTGATTGTATTGAGGAATGTTCCTTCTATACCCAGTTTGCTTAGAGTTTTCATCATGAAAGGGTGTTGTATTTTATCAAATGCTTTCTCTGTGTCTTTTGAGAGCATCATATGGTTTTTCTTCTGCAGTCTGTTAATGTAGTGTATTACATTGATTATTTTGTGAACATTGAACCATCCCTGCATACCAGGGATAAATCCCACTTGGTCTGGGTGGATGATCTTTCTAATGTGATGTTGCATTCTTTTGGCCAGAATTTTATTGAGGATTTTTGCATCTATGTTCATCAGGGATATTGGTCTGTAATTCTCTTTCAATGCTGCATCTTTTTCTGGCTTAGGAATTAAGGGGATGCTGGCTTCATAGAAAGAATTTGGGAGGATTCCCTCTTTTTCTATTGCTCTAAATAGTTTGAGGAGAATTGGAGTTAGTTCTTCTTTAATTGTCTGGTAGAACTCAGTAGTGAATCCATCTGGTCCTGGGCTTTTCTTTGTTGGGAGGGCTTTTATTACTGTTTCAATTTCTGTCTCTGTTATGGGTCTGTTTATGTTTTCTATGTCTTCCTGGCTCAATTTAGTTAGGTCGCATGTGTCCAAGAATCTACCCATTTCTTATAGATTTCCCTGTTTGCTGGCATACAAGTCCTTGTAGTAATTTCTGATGATTCTTTTTATTTCTGTGGTGTCTGTTGTTATGTTTCCATTTTCATCTCTGATCCTATTGATTTGGGTTTTTCTCTTCTTTTTTTAGTTAGTTGGGCCATTTGGGTGTCAATTTTGTTTATTTTTTCAAAAAAACCATCTCCTCGTTTGGCTGATTTTTGTAATTTTTTTTGGGATTCAATCCTGTTGATTTCTTCTTTGATTTTAATTATTTCTCTTCTCTTACTAGCTTTGGGTCTGGTTTGTGGCTGATTTTCTAGATCCTTGAGATGAACTGAAAGCTCATCTATTTGCTGCCTTTCCAATTTCTTGATGTAGGCACCTATTGATATAAACTTTCCTCTTTACACTGCTTTTGTTGTATCCCGGAGGTTTTGGTATGTTGTGCTGTTATCCTCATTTACTTCCAGAAAATTTTTGATTTCTCTTTTAATCTCTTCTATGACCCATTGTTCATTCAGGAGCACGTTGTTCAATCTCCATGTGTTTGCACATGCTCTAGGGATTCCCGAGTTGCTAATTTCCAACTTCATTCCTTTATGGTCTGAGAAGCTGCATGGTATGATTCTAATTCTTTTGAATTTGTTGAGACTTGCTTTATGGCCTAATATGTGGTCAATCCTAGAGAAGGTTCCATGTACTGCTGAGAAGAAGGCAAATGCTTTCTGTGTAGGATAAAATGTTCTGTAGATATCTGTTAGATCCATTTGGGCTATAGTGTCATTTAAAGCTACTGTCTCCTTGTTGATATTCTGTCCTGTCTATCTCTGAGAGTGGAGTATTGAAGTGCCCCAGAACTATTGTATTGGTGTCTAAGTCTCCCTTAAAGTCCCTTAACAAGTCTTTTAAATAAGCTGCTGCCCTGTAATTAGGTGCATATACATTGATAATCGTTATATCTTCCTGTTGAATGGATCCCTTAATCATTATATAGTGCCTCTCTTTGTCTCTCCTAACAGTTTTTGTGGTAAAGTTTATGTTGTCCGATATTAAGATGGCTACGCCCACTCTTTTTTCATTTCTGTTTGCATGGTATATCTTTTTCCAGCCTTTCACTTTCAGCCTGTATGGATCATTGTTGGAAAGATGAGTTTCTTGTAATCAGCAAAAAGATGGGTTTTGTTCCTTAACCCAATCAGCCAATTCGTGTCTTTTAACTGGACAGTTTAGGCCATTAACATTCAATGTGACTATTGAGAAGGAGTAACTTTGCCCTGTCATTTGCCAAAGATATTTTCTAATATATGGTTTGAGATTCCTGTGATCTTTTGCTGTGAGGTTTCCTTCCTTTACCTTCTTTCATATTGGTGACCGTGTTTCCGTTTTTCTGCGTGTAACACATCTTTAAGCATCTTTTGCAGGGCAGGATGAGTGGCAACAAATTCTTTCAGTTTCTGTTTGCTCTGAAAGGTCTTTCTTTCACTTTCATTCACAAATGAGAGCTTTGCAGGATATAATATTCTGGGCTGGCAGTTTTTCTCTCTTAGTACCTGGGCTATAACTCACCATTCTCTCCTAGCTTGTAGGGTTTCTGATGAGAAGTCAGCTGTGAGTCTAATTGGAGATCCTCTGAGAGTAATCTGGCGTTTCTCTCTTGCACATGTTAGGATCTTTTCTTTATGTTTCACTGTGGTGAGTTTGATTACGACGTGTCGTGGTGAGGATCTCTTTTGGTAATATTTATTAGGGGTTCTATGAGCTTCCTGTACTAAGATGCCTCTGTCCTTCTCCAAACCTGGGAAATTTTCTGCTAGTATCTCACTAAAAATGCCTTCTAATCCTTTCTCCCTTTCCATGCCTTCAGGAACTCCTAGAACCCGAGTGTTGGGTTTTTTAATAGTATCCTGTAGATTCCTGACAGTATTTTTTAGATTTCTAATTTCTTCTTCTTTTCTTTGGTTTGCCTGTTTCCTTTCCTGTTCTCTGTCTTCTAATTCCAATATTCTCTCTTCTGCTTCACCCGTTCTGTTTTTAAGGCTCTCTAATGTGTTTGTCATTTGATCTATTGAGTTCTTCATTTCATTATGGTTTCTTGTCACTATCACAGTTTCATGTTCTACTAGTTGTTTCATTTCATTTTGATTCCTCCTTAATATTTCATTTTCATGAGAGAGATTTTCTATCTTGTCCATTAAGGATTTCTGTAGTTCAAGAATTTGTTTTTGAGAGCTTCTTAATGTTCTTATCAATTTTTTGAGATCTGCTTCTTGCATTTCTTCTATCTCTTCATCTTCATAATCTTGCATTGGGGTGTCTTGTTCATTTGGGAGCATCATAGTGTCTTCCTTGCTCTTGTTACCTCGGCTTCTACGTTCGTTATTTGGCATGTTGGAGATAATGTATGTTTTTTTTTTTCCTGTGGTTTTTTTTCTCGTTATACTATGCCTCTGTGGGCTGTCTGCTTTGATGGATCTTTAGAGGCTGTGATGTGTGTGGCCAGAGAGCTCTGCTTGATTCTTCAGGTTTAATCTGTGCACAAAGTGACTCACCCAGATTGTTCTTTCCCTTGCTACTTGCTGGATCTCTCTCTCTCTCTCTTTTTTTTTTTTTTTTTGATCATTTGGGAAGTAATTCCAGACAGCTGAGTGGAATTGAGGGTAGTTGAAATCTGGCCTCTGTCAGTATTCGTTTGATGTACCCCTGGGGCCACACAAAGAGTTTATGCAGCCCTCAATGTGTTCTCAAGTTTCACCAAAGTTCCAAAGTTACTGAGTTTGTGTACTTGTTGCCACTTTACATATGTAAAATGGTGCCTGCTCTTTGTTTTGCTCAAGTGGAGAGAGAGAGGCCTCTGCTTTTCCCCACCAATGTCTCGGGTTTCTGAGGCTTTTGTCTTACCTCTGGTTCCCGGGCTGGCGAGATTCTGCAGCTTGGCTCTCGTGGCGGGGCTTCCATGCGGTGGGCTCCCTGTAGGTCCACTGTGTCACATCCATTAGATCCGGAAGCGTTTCCTCTGCAGTTTTTTTCTTGAGTCTTTCCTGAGGCTACAGTAATTCCACTTTTATGAAACTAAATTTTCCCAGACTATCGGCGCACGTCATCACTATCCGCCATCTTGGCTCCGCCCCTCTTTTTTCTATATTTCTTTCTGCCTTATTTTCTTTGTGATGTTTCTGCAGACTTTACTGCCACTCCACAGATTACACAGGTAAAGATAATTTTAAGTACCACCAATTCATCCTTTAAGAGACTAATTTTACCTTAAGAAAAATTATTTTTGGGAGCTGGCGCCGTGGCACAATAGGTTACTCCTCTGCCTGCTGCACCAGCATCCCATATGGGCCCCAGTTCTAGTCCTGGCTGTTCCTCCCAATCCATTTCTCTACTATGGCCTGGGAAAGCAGTAGAAGATGAACCAAGTCCTTGGACTCCTGCACCAGCATGGGAGACTGGGAGGAAGCACCTGTCTCCTGGCTTCAGGTCAGCACAGTTCTGGCCATTGCAGCTATTTGGGGAGTGAACCAGCAGAAGGAAGACCTTTCTCTCTGTCCCTCCCTCTCACTGTCTGTAACTCTACCTCTCAAATAAATAAAAAAAATCTTCTAAAAATTATTTTGAAGTGACTTCTATCTGTCCAAACTTTTCTTAGCTTTTAAGAAATAGAAATCTTGATCCTTCCTATTATCTACTAAATGGAAGAATGTTGTGGATTTTTTGGCATGTGTTTGGATTTCTGATGATTCAAGTGGTATTCGTATTGTTCTGTACATACTGAGAATGCAATGTGTCTTGTGATGAATAAATATAAAATGGAGGCATAGGTGTGATCACATTAATTCCCTCTGCATGTATGGCTAAAATCTGACTATTTTAAAATTGATCACTTCAGTTCTTTCCTTATTCAGAGTTCTGTTTGTAAATTATTGACCTAAAAATTCACATAGCTCTTTTTGTTTCAATACTTTATTGTGATTTAATGGAAACAAGACTTAGAGGTCATTCATGTGACATGTTATTTGAGACTAAATGGGAATCTCTGAGTCAAGAGGGCCTCTAAACAGTCAACATATATAAATCTATGCCACTTTGTCCTATGTATTCCCCAGGCCTTCACTTGGAACTAATTTGAGGGTCAATTTTTAAAAGGCTTGTAGGGTAGAAACCTAATGTTTTTGGTTCACATTGAATTAGGAAGAACATATTAAAAGAGAATGGGAGGCTGGGCTTAGCTGAACAGGGGAAGTTCTAGTGAAGAAAATTCTAGAACCATCAGACCAAATTCACCCTACCTAGTAAACTGTATTACAACAATCATTGAATTGCATAGCTCTTTAAAATGCCTACCTTGATCATATAAAAATATTCTCTCATATGTCCAATTAATGGATTTAATGGGTATTTATAATACTTTATTTTGTATTTCACTTTAATCTCAGAAAAAGAAGAGATGTGCATCTGATTCTGAAATTGATTTTGAATAATTTATAAAAGACGAAAGTCATTTTAAAGGAATAAATATTTTACCATCTTTCCCATGCTTTTATGTATCAAAAAATAGCATCTTGATAAATTTCAAAATTGTGATTTTTATAAGGGAAGAATGTGCTGGTGAGAACTACTAAAATATAGAAGATCTCTGGATTTGAAATTCAAAATTAAAACTTGGGTTCAGAAATAATCAATCTAATAATCATGCTTTATTCTTCAACTGAATCTGAAAAAAAAAGGTTTGTAAATTTTCACATTTTAAACCATATATAAGATACAAAACTTGCTAAAAATTATCTTCCAAGGCCTTATATGGGCTAAGAGACCTAAATTACTATGCAGCTTGTGTATTTTTCTTTTTTTAATTTTTTAAAAATTTTTTATTTAGTAAAAATAAATTTCTGTGCTGCGTGGTTTGGTAGCAAAAGGCTTCTTTGGGTTGGGAGGACTTTCTTTCCTCAGACTGCAGCTGCCTTCTGGAAATACACCCTTTCCTCTGGCCAGCACTCAGCTATGGTGAATTGAAGCGGTGAGCGTCAGGAGCTGGATTATTGTCTGGAAACAACATTGGTGAGCTAGCCCAGAAGTCTGCGAGGTCCCTGCAACCTAAGGAATGCCTCCCTCTCCTCATCTTCCTGAGAAAGACTCAAGAATACACTGACTGGAGAGGAGGTAGAGAAGATAATGTATGCAGTGCTGGGTCAGAATCCACAGCAAGGTTCAAACTGATGCTGCAACCTTGCTGGATTCATGGATATGTGTGAGATGGAGCAAACATCAGCATTGAGCCAACAGCTACAAGACATTGTTTGAATTCAAACTTCAGCAAAAATTTGCTACATCAGAAACAATTAATTAAAAAGGGGCAGAGCCAAGATGGCGGAAGAGTGAGGGCGCGCACCAACAGTCCGGAAGAAGATAGTTTAACAAAAGTGCAGTTACTGTACCCTCAGGAAGAGACTCAGAAAAAAAAACTGCAGAGGAAACTCTTTCGGATTTAGTGGATGTGACACAGAAGACCTACGGGGAGAGCAAGGTGGCCCACTGCCGCACCGAGCCGCACTGAGCCGCGCCGTGGGAGCCGCGGGAGCTGCAGGAGCTGCGAGAGCGGGGAACCCAGTGAGCCCAGCCACAGAAGCCCAGCCACAGAATTTGAGCACCAGTGCTGGAAGGAAAGGTAACCTGAGACATTGGTTGGGAAGGTTAGAGCATGGTCTGAACTCACATGGGGGGAAACTGCACAGGCTGACTGGAGAAGTGCAAAAAAAAAAGCAAATAAATAAGGGGAACCAACAGGGTCACTAGCCTCTCTCTCCACTCACCTTACAAAGCTGAGCAAGACAAAGAGCAGGCACCAATTTACATATGTAAAACAAACTCCGTAACCTAGGCAACCAGTGAGCTGTGTGGAATTTCTTCCCAACTGAGTCTAAAGAGAGAGAGAGGGAGAGAGAGAGAGAGAGAACAAGCCAGACAACAATCTGGGTGAGTTGCCCTGGGCACACCCTTAACCCTGAAGAACCAAACAGAGCTCTTTGGCCACACCTCCAAGATGACAAACAAATATAGAAACCAAGGTAACAAGAGCAAGGAAGAAACTATGATGCCCCCAAATGAAAAAGACACCCCAATGCAAGATTATGAAGATGAAGAGATAGAAGAAATACAAGAAGCAGATCTCAAAAAATTGATAAGAACATTAAGAAGCTGTCAAAAACAAATTCTTGAACTACAGAAATCCTTAATGGACAAGATAGAAAATCTCTCTCATGAAAATGAAATATTAAGGAGGAATCAAAAAGAAATGAAACAACTAGTAGAACATGAAACTGTGATAGTGACAAGAAACCATAATGAAATGAAGAACTCAATAGATCAAATGACAAACACATTAGAGAGCCTTAAAAACAGAACGGGTGAAACAGAAGAAAGAATATTGGAATTAGAAGACAGAGAACAGGAAAGGAAACAGGCAAATCAAAGAAAAGAAGAGGAAATTAGAAATCTAAAAAATACTGTCAGGAATCTACAGGATACTATTAAAAAACCCAACACTCGGGTTCTAGGAGTTCCTGAAGGCATGGAAAGGGAGAAAGGATTAGAAGGCCTTTTTAGTGAGATACTAGCAGAAAATTTCCCAGGTTTGGAGAAGGACAGAGACATCTTAGTACAGGAAGCTCATAGAACCCCTAATAAACATGACCAAAAGAGATCCTCAGCACGACACATTGTAATTAAACTCACCACAGTGAAACATAAAGAAAAGATCTTAAAATGTGCAAGAGAGAAACGTCAGATTAACCTCAGAGGATCTCCAATTAGACTCACAGCAGACTTCTCATCAGAATCCCTACAAGCTAGGAGGGAATGGTGAGATATAGCCCAGGTACTAAGAGAGAAAAACTGCCAGCCCAGAATACTATATCCTGCAAAGCTCTCATTTGTGAATGAAGGTGAAAGAAAGACCTTTCACAGCAAACAGAAATTGAAAGACTTCATTGCCACTCACCCAGCCCTGCAAAAGATGCTTAAAGATGTGTTACACGCAGAAACACGGAAACATGGTCACCAATATGAAAGAAGGTAAAGGAAGGAAACCTCACAGCAAAAGATCACAGGAAACCCAAAAATGGTAGGGCAAAGTTACTACTTATCGATAGTCACATTAAACGTTAAAGGCCTGAACAATCCAGTTAAAAGACACCGATTGGCTGATTGGGTTAAGGAACAAACCCTATCTATTTACTGCTTACAAGAAACACATCTTTCTAACAAAAATGCACACAGACTGAAAGTGAAAGGCTGGAAAAAGATATATCATGCAAACAGAAATGAAAAAAGAGTGGGCGTAGCCATCTTAATATCGGACAACATAAACTTTACCAAAAAAAAATATTAGGAGAGACAAAGAAGGGCACTATAATAATGATTAAGGGATCCATTCAACAGGAAGATATAACGATTATCAATGTATATGCACCTAATTACAGGGCAGCAGCTTATTTAAAAGACTTGTTAAGGGACTTTAAGGGAGACTTAGACACCAATACAATAGTTCTGGGGCACTTCAATACTCCACTCTCAGAGATAGACAGATCAACAGGACAGAAGATCAACAAGGAGACAGTAGATTTAAATGACACTATAGCTCAAATGGACCTAACAGATATCTACAGAACTTTTCATCCTACACAGAAAGCATTTGCCTTCTTCTCAGCAGTACATGGAACCTTCTCTAGGATTGACCACATACTAGGCCATAAAGCAAGTCTCAACAAATTCAAAAGAATTAGAATCATACCATGCAGCTTCTCAGACCATAAAGGAATGAAGTTGGAAATTAGCAACTCGGGAATCCCTAGAGCACATGCAAACACATGGAGATTGAACAACGTGCTCCTGAATGAACAATGGGTCATAGAAGAGATTAAAAGAGAAATCAAAAATTTTCTGGAAGTAAATGAGGATAACAGCACATCATATCAAAACCTCCGGGATACAGCAAAAGCTGTGTAAAGAGGAAAGTTTATATCAATAGGTGACTACATCAAGAAATTGGAAAGGCAGCAAATAGATGAGCTTTCAGTTCATCTCAAGGATCTAGAAAATCAGCCACAAACCAGACCCAAAGCTAGTAAGAGAAGAGAAATAATTAAAATCAGAGAAGAAATCAACAGGATTGAATCCAAAAAAACATTACAAAAAATCAGCCAAACAAGCAGCTGGTTTTTTGAAAAAATAAACAAAATTGACACCCCATTGGCCCAACTAACTAAAAAAAGAAGAGAAAAGACTCAAATCAATACAATCAGAGATAAAAAAAAAACATAACAACAGACACCACAGAAATAAAAAGAATCATCAGAAATTACTACAAGGACTTGTATGCCAGCAAACAGGGAAATCTATCAAAAATGGGTAGATTCCTGGACACATACAACCTACCTAAATTGAACCAGGAAGGCATAGAAAACCTAAACAGACCCATAACAGAGACAGAAATCAAAATAGTAATAAAGGTCCTCCCAACAAAGAAAAGCCCAGGACCAGATGGATTCACTGCTGAGTTCTACCAGACAATTAAAGAAGAACTAACTCCAATTCTCCTCAAACTATTTAGAGCAATCAAAAAAGAGGGAATCCTCCCAAATTCTTTCTATGAAGCCAGCATCCCCTTAATTTCTAAGCCGGAAAAAGATGCAGCATTGAAAGAGAATTGCAGACTAATATCCCTGATGAACATAGATGCAAAAATCCTCAATAAAATTCTGGCCAAAAGAATGCAACATCACATTAGAAAGATCATCCACCCAGACCAAGTGGGATTTATCCCTGTTATGCAGGGTGGTTCAACGTTTGCAAAACAATCAACGTGATACACCACATTAACAGACTGCAGAAGAAAAACCATATGATTCTCTCAATAGACGCAGAGAAAGCATTTGATAAAATACAACACCCTTTCATGATGAAAACCCTAAGTAAACTGGGTATGGAAGGAACATTCCTCAATACAATCAAAGCAATTTATGAAAAACCCACAGCCAGTATCCTATTGAATGGGGAAAAGTTTAAATGAGTTGTATCTTGCAATCATTTCAATTTCTTTTTTTTTAATTTAATGAATATAAATTTCCAAAGTACAGCTTACGGATTACAATGGCTCCCCCCCCCCATAACTTCCCTCCCACCTGCAACCCTCCCCTTTCCCACTCGCTCTCCCCTACCATTCACATGAAGATTCATTTTTAATTCTCTTTATATACAGAAAATCAGTTGAGTATATATAAAGATTTCAACAGTTTGCCCTCACATAGCAACACAAAGTGAAAAAATACTGTTGGAGTACTACTTATAGCATTAAATAACAGTGTACATCACATTAATGACAGAGATCCTACATGATATTTTTTTAAAAAGATTGATTAATTTTCTATGTAATTTCCAATTTAACACCAAGGTTTTTTTTTTTTCATTTTCAATTATCTTTATATACATAAGATCGATTCAGTATATACTAAGTAAAGATTTCATCAGTTTGCACCCACACATAAACACAAAGTGTAAAAATACTGTTTCAGTACTAGCTATATCATTACTTCACATTGGACAACCCATTAAGGACAGATCCCACATGGGACGCAAGTACACAGTGACTCTTGATGTTGATTTAACAATTTAACACTCTTGTTTATGGCGTCAGAAATCTCCCTAGGCTCTAGTCATGAGTTGCCGAGGGTATGGAAGCCTTTAGGGTTCGCTGACTTTGATCTTATTCCGACAGGGTCATAATCAAAGTGGAAGTTCTGTCCTCCCTTCAGAGAAAGTTACCTCCTACCTTGATGGCCCCATTCTTTCCACTGGGATCACACTCGCTGAGATCCTTCATTTAGTTCTTCTTCTCTTCTTCTTCTTCTTTTTCTTCTTCTCCTTCTTCTTCTCCTTCTTCTCCTTCTTCTTCTTCTTCTCCTCCTTGTCTTCTTCTTCTTTCTTCTTCTTTCTTCTTCTTCTTTTTTCCAGAGTGTCTTGGTTTTCCATGCCTAAAATACTCTCATAGGCTCTTCAGCCAGATACCTCCTACCTTGATGGCCCCATTCTTTCCACTGGGATCACACTTGCTGAGATCTTTCATTTAGGTCTTCTTATTTTCACATAATACTAGGATGACGACTATTTTTCATACCCTTTTGCCTTCCTCTTTTTCATGATGACAACATGGTTACATGCATTTTGTGCTAATTTTTCAATGTCTGCATTGTCATGACTACATGATCCTTATTCACTGCTTAGCCAAAATAAAAATGACAGCAAATCCATTCTTTCTTAAACAACTTTCACCTATTTGGAGTTTTTAACCATTGCTTCATTTTGATTGATTGTCATTTGCTTACTTTTCTATATACCTCTAAATAATTCTTGATAAATTCTCTAATACAATATTAAAACTTCTTTTTTGGGAAAGTTATTTTATACTTGGCCAAATGTATTGTTTCTTTATTTCCCATTGAAACTTCATCTGTGCAGCCATTGTCCACTGATCCACTCACTGTTTTGTATCTATGCACATAGCTGCTATCCTGTTCCTTCATGCAGCTCCCATTCATCATTCTCACCCTCTTTCTCTTTCACTGCTCTCTCTTCTTGAGAGATTTCAGATGTGTCTGTTTCTTAACATCATCTCCTGTCATTTATTTCTACCATCCCCATCCTGAGAAAGTGTATTTTTTTTTTGACAGGCAGAGTGGACAGTGAGAGAGAGAGACAGAGAGAAAGGTCTTCCTTTTGCCATTGGTTCACCCTCCAATGGCTGCTGCAGCTGGCTCGCTGCGGCCCACGCACCGTGCTGATCCGATGGCAGGAGCCAGGTGCTTCTCCTGGTCTCCCATGTGGGTGCAGGGCCCAAGCACTTGGGCCATCCTCCACTGCACTCCGGGGCCACAGCAGAGAGCTGGCCTGTAAGAGGGGCAACCAGGACAGAATCCGGCGCCCTGACCAGGACTAGAACCCAGTGTGCCGGCACCACAAGGCAAAGGATTAGTCTGTTGAGCCATGGCGCCAGCCGAGAAAGTGTATTTTTTTTAAAAATTATTTATTTTAGATATTTTATTTATTATTTAATTATTTGAAAGGCAGAGAGAAGGGAAGACTCAGAGAGAGAGGTCCTCCATCCCCTGGTTCACTCCCTAAATGACCACAAAGGCCAGAGCTGGGCTGATCTGAAGCCAAGAGCCAGGAACTTCTTCCTAGTCTCCCATGTGTCCCAAGGACTTGTGTCATCTTCTGCTGCTTTCCCAGGCAACATCAGCAGGGAACTGAATTGGAAGTGGAAGAGCTGGACTTGAACTGGTACTCATAGGGAATGTAGGAGCTGCAGGATGAGGCTGGCTTAACCCACTGTGCCACAGCACCAGCCCCACAATGTAAATTCTGATTATTTTTAAATATCTACGATTTCTGGTGTTTCAGTCTGTTCAGGTTACTATAACAAAATGTTATTCACCGATTGATTTACAATAGACAGAAATTTATTTCTTTCTGTGCTGGCAGCTGCTGATCCAAGATCAAGGCTGCAGGCCTCTGTGCTGGTCCACAGATAGATCTCATTGCTGTGTCCTCTGTGGTAGAAGAGGTTGAGGAGCTCTCCAAGGTTCTTTTATAATAGCATGCACTGGGGCTCCATCCTTTTGTCTGAATCAACGTGCAGAATGCCCTGCCTCCCTTAAAACCACCTGATCTGGGGGCTGTGCTGTGGCTCACTTGGTTAATCCTCTGCCTGTGGCTCTGGTATCCACATGGGCACTGGGTTCTAGTCCCGGGTGCTCCTCTTCCAGTCCAGCTCTCTGCTGTGGCCCAGGAGGGCAGTGGAGGATGGCCCAAGTGCTTGGGCCTTGCACCCATATGGGAGACCAGGACGAAGCACCTGGCTCCTGGCTTCGGATTGGCACAGCACGCCAGCTGTAGAGGCCATTTGGGGGTTGAACCAACAGAAAAGGAAGACCTTTCTCTCTGTCTCTCTCTCTCTCACTGTCTAACTCTACTTGTCAAAAAAAAACAAAAAACCTTGATTTGACAATTTTATTGAATCATATGGAATGGCAAATATTTGATCATTTTTGACTTACAAAAGTGCCATTTGCCAAATGGTTGAATCTATATTTCAATTTATAAAGTATGTTTCTAATTATACAAAATATTTATGTTACAAAAAAATTCTAATTTATTTTCATTTAATATCAAGGTTCTTTTTTAGGGGACGGCACTGTGGCATAACAGGTAAAGCTACTGCCTGTAGTGCTGGCATCCCATATGGGTGCAGGTTCAAGTCCCGGCTGCTCCACTGGCCTGGGAAAGCAGTAGAAGATGGACCAAGTCCTAAGGCCCCTGCATTCATGTGGGAGACCTGGAAGGGGCTCCTGGCTCCTGGCTTTGGATCGGGGAAGCTCCGTCCATTGCAGCCAACTGGGGAGTGAACCAGCAGGTGGAAGACCTCTCTCCTCTCTTTCCCTGCATCTCTTTCTCTGTGTAACTCTGACTTTCAAGTAAATAAATAAATCTTTAAAAAATTATTTTTTAGTGTCAAGATTCATTATGTTCTCATTTTATTCAGAACATCAATTTTAGTTCTTAGAATTTTATATTGACTTTTTTTAACATTATTTTTTACTTTTTCCTTTCTTAGGAGACTTTATTAAAATATCTGGTAATATTTACCTGTTGATGTTTAAAAGTGAGACTGATTAAATTTCTGTGCTTATGAAGAGTTGCCATGTTATTCAATATGAATCCATTCATTTTCTTTTTGGGGCTTATGATGTCCAAAGTTGTAGGCCATTACGATTTCCCCCTGAGACCAGTTTCTCTAGAGAGGAAGTAAATCTTGTGCCTGAAGGGTATTCAGTCCTTTTTTTTTTTTCTTTTAGAGAAGCAGACAGACACACAGAGATAACCCAGAGTTTATATTGGCTGGTTCAATTCTCAAATGCCCTGGAGCTGGGAACTTAATCCAGGTCCCCAGCATGGGTGGTAGGGACACACTTATCTGGGTCATCACCTGCTGCCCCCCATGGTACACATTAACAGGAAGCTAGAATTGGAAGGGGAGCCAGAACTCAAGCCCAGGCATATTGATTGTGCCAAATGCCATCATGTATTTTTAAAATTTATTTATTTGCTTGAGAGGCAGAGTTACATCTTCCACTGCTTTCCCAGGCCATAGCAGAGAGCTAGACTGGAAGTGGAGCAGCCAGGACTTGAACCTGCACCCATACGTGATTCTGGCACTGCAGGTGTAGACTTGACATACTAAGCCACAGCAAGACCCACATCCTGTATTTGATCAACTGCAAATTTTGCAGGATTTGAGCAGGGGGAGAAAGGAAAGATCTTACTTCTAAGTATATGAAACTTCAACCCAGTCCTGCTAGTGTTATTTTAATGTTTTATTATCAACTGGTACTGATGTAGGCAGGCAGATAGAATAAAATCAATTAAATTTGTCAGCCAAAAGACCACATCCCCTGTGTGATCTCATGCTCTAGCTAACCCCACTGAATGCCCACCTGCCAATCATACTATGTAACCATTCCCCTTTGGACGTGAACCAGGATGGGTCTGGCCCTTGATGTCTTTGTTGCCCTGTGGGCACGTGGCCTTAGGGTCCCCCACTTTCTGCTTTCCTGCCTGCATGCTTGCTCCATGTGGCTCGTGGCCTGCTCCTGTGCCTTTGCTTTGCTATCTGCACTAAGCTACCTGTGGCTGCTCATAACCATATGCTTGCTCCATGTTGCTCACTCTTTGCCTGCTTTCTGCTTGGTATGGACCCAACTCAGATTCTAAACTTCTCTTTCTCCCCTAAATAAAGCCCTCACCTTCCTGTGCATTTCTCTTACAGAATAAAAAGCTTCAAATCTTACCATGTTGCCTGGTCTATTTGAGCCAGTATTCAGAATTGTTTTCTTTTAATTCTTTCTCTTTTAATACAGGGTTATTAATATTGAAAATTATTAATAAGCTGACCAGTATCAGTACTGTGCCTGGATTGGTGCCAGTCTCTCTGGATTGGTTTCAATCTAGGTGAGGGGGGGGGTGTGTATAATGAAAAAACTCAAGTGATACTGAAGTCTAGCTAATGTCTGATTCCTCTTTATGCAAGGTGTTCATCAACCCTCCAACTTCTGAACCATGTCCATGATCACATCCATTCTTCTGCTTGCATTACTCTATCCTGAGTCTTGATCTTTCCCTGGTTTTCAGAGAAAAATTCACTTGAGAGTCAGTCTCCTGTGTTCTGCTAAGTCAGATTCTATTGGTTTTCTTTCTGCAGTTCAAATATTTGTTAGGGTCTCTCATTCACTTCTGCCTGTCCTTTGATCTACTTGTGGGTCAGTTTATACTCTTTCTTTGTCACTTATTGGGGCTTCCAAAAGGAGCAGATACAAGCTGAATATGTATCTAATCTACATTTAACTTGATTTCCTGCAATTTATTTGCTTAGAAACATTATGAAACTTATTTCCTAATCATGTGACATTACTATTGCATTATTTAATACAGTAGAACTTTATGGTTTATGATTTTATCACTCATATGTAAGTAACAGAGATCTCAAGAAGACAAAATATTAAAAGATTTGAGGGTAAAAAATGCTTATTTTATGGAATTTGAAAAGTTTCTTTTCCTTGGGATAAAGACTGATAGTCCTCTTTGTTGTGAATCCTTTCCTTGCTAATAGGATAAAATGATTTGTGAGTATAATTTTATACATATAGGGTGGTGTCAGTATAAATGCATGCAGAATTAAGATCGGTACCTACTCATCATTCCCGATATCAGCAATGAGCTCAAATGTAATTTCTTCATTTTGAAATGCTATGTTTCTATTTAGAAACTGAAACTAAGTTGATAAGCAAGGCAATATCTCTGTACAATCAGCACATGTTTAAATGTTATTTTATTAGTTTTTGTTTATTTATTTAAAGGGCAGAGCACAGAGGAAATAAGAGAGAGAGAGATCAGAGTCTAGATCTTTTATCATCTGGTTCACCCCCAAAGACCTGTAGCAACCAGGGCTGAGCCAAGTGGAAGCCAGGAGCTCAGAACTCAAAGTGTCCCATGTGAATGGCAGGACCCAAGGACTTGAGCCATCACTTGTTGCCTCCCAAGGTACACAGTAGCAGGGAATTGAATTAGAAGCAAAGTAGGGTCTCAAACCCAGACACTCCAGTATGAGATGTAGGCATATTAACTGCTACACCACACTGCCCAATTCTAAAACTTGATTTTTAGATTTGGACTATTGAATGACAAAAAAATCAAGTTTGAAGTCTCAGAAATTTGGAGTCTGTTCTATTGCTAGAAGGATGTAAGAGTGTTCTCTCTAGCCAATTCTTTTGGAGGTGATTTTGGCTGACATATATAACTATTAATTCTTTAGGGAGATAGATGTTAGTAAATAAGTGTGACTTTTGGGAAAAATATTGTACAGCTATTTCCTGGTAGACAGACAGTCTTTGAGTGTACGCATTTTTTTCTGAAATAAATAGGTATGTACATGGTCATCTGGCCTGGAATAGGAAAGAAGGCAGGGCCTAGACTTCCTCTTTGTTTTGTAAAGGGAGCAGACCTGCCCTCGCCCACACAAATCTGCCCCTCAGCCTGGGACCAACTCAGCAGGCACTGATATGTGTTGTGGGCAGACAGTCAGAGAAGGCATGATGTTTACTGGGAAGTTAACATCTATGGAAACTTGTTTGACAAACCCTGCAAAAATATTGGGAAAAGTTCCCTCTATGTTTCTCCATGGTGTTGTTTTATGATTGGCAAATGATATATTTTATAAATCACGATTCTTTGTTTTGTTAAGTTCTGAAGAAGAGAAAAAATATCTAAACTTGATTCAAAGCCTCAGTAATGGATGAGTCCAATGCCTATTCCTGTTCACTTTCCTTTTTCCTCTGGAACTTTCTCAGCCCAAGTCTTCATTTGAAAGAAACAAAAACAATCTTATCTAAATGAGTGTAGAAAGACAAAACTTTCTATTTACAAAGCATTTGTTTTATGCTCTACTTCCAGTAGATGGGGCTAAATCCTGCAGCCTGTGTTTCCAAGTTTGGAATTCCTGAGATCTTTGTGAGATTGCCTGCTGATAAAGGCTTTTTAAACCTCTTGACAATAATGTACTTTTGGTGTTAAAGAAAAAATAAAGCCATTTCGGAGGCAAGATTTTGTAGGGAGCTTGTTACCATTAGAAATTGCCAAAATATTGCAACTCTTTGGTATTTTGTCTAGGGTTATATCTGACTTCTTTGGGTTTACTTCTCTTTGCTAAGAATTAAACTGTTAAACTGCTTGTTATCTATTGTATTTCGTGGGTGTTTCCTGGTCCTTTCTGTTGCTCTGTATGATTGAATGACCATATATGACAAATCCAAATGCCCACAATATTTTCCTCACTCAGTTAACAAACATAACAAACATCATGTATCTGTGGGTGGGGTGATGTACTTTATTACTTCCCCATACGGTTTGCAAAGGATTTGAGAGCACAGTGTGACAGGCCAACAGGTAACTTACAACAAGAAATAGAAGGAAAAAATTTTTGAAGGATCTGATTGTGTTCTCACCAAGTTACTCATTGTACTATATTTGGTCATTGATTCTCAAAACAGGCAGAAAAAAGAAAAAGCTTAATAAAATTTTTAAGGTTATTTAAATATTAATATAAAAATATTTTAGTCAATTTCCTTTTGTCTTATGCATTTATTTTTACAAAAATTTTATAATAACATATGAATTAAACATTCACATTACAAAAAATCCATATGCCTTAGTTGCTGATTAATTTACTCAATAGGATAATTAAGTATATTTGACTTCTCAAAATAAAAAAAAAGAACCTTTTATAAAGTTAGATTTTTTTCTATTTTTTTCCTTAGAGCTTTCATTTTTCTAACTAGTAAACCAAGGCACAGGCAAAATAAAGACAATCAAGTATGATAATTATAATATGTTATAATAAGCATAAGACATTATACTTATTTTGAAATTCAGGAGGCAAGAGCTACTGGCACCAAAGTAAATTTCAGACTCCTCAGTTTAAAGGTGTATAATAAAACCTTTACCATTCTTGTGTATATTTTAATTCTCCAAAGTTATGACATTTTCAATAACCACATATTTCTTTCATTTGGATTAATGCATGAATTTGCAGTTTGGGTTATTTCATTCATGAGTTTTATTACTAATAATTCTCAGAAGTATAGATGCACTCATCTTTGTAGGCTAGTTTGCAATAAGATGCATCGTATACTATTATTTATTAGTGTTTAGAGGATGAAAGAAAGGGAATATTAGTATAAACGGGATAAATAATGAAACCTGTGGTTCCCAGGTCCACATACAGCACAATTTTTTTAACACATATAATTAAATGTTTTCAAAGTTCTACTATATAAATATCTTATTTTGATTTATTACGAAATACTAATGACATATTCCTTTTATGCATTTTTCTTAAGATTCCATTAAAAGAAAAGGCAGAGCAGCTGATGGAAGAGTGGAACGACCTGGACAGCATGGAGGGCTTCGTGCTGGAGGGCAAGAAGTTCCTGTGGCTGCCCGAGAGAGTTCGGCCACTTCTACATGCAGGACTGCTACGTGTTCCTCTGCAGGTACTGGGTACCCGTGGAGTACGAGGAGGAGAAGAAGGCAGACCCGGAGGAGGAGGGGGAGGAGAAGGCGGAGGAGGAGCAGCCGCCAGAGGAGGACTTCCAGTGCACCGTGTACTTCTGGCAGGGCTGCGAGGCCTCCAACATGGGCTGGCTCACCTTCACCTTCAGCCTTCAGAAGAAGTTCGAGAGCCTGTTCCCCGGCAAGCTGGAGGTGGTGCGCATGACGCAGCAGCAGGAGAACCGCAAGTTCCTGGCCCGCTTCAAGAGGAAGTTCATCATCCACCGCGGCAAACGGAAGGCGGTGCAGGGCGCCCCGCAGCCGAGCCTGTTCCAGATCCGCACCAACGGCAGCGCCCTCTGCACGCGGTGCATCCAGATCCACACGGACTCCAGCCTGCTCAACTCCGAGTTCTGCTTCATCCTCAAGGTCCCCTTTGAGAGCGAGGACAACCAAGGGATTGTGTACGCCTGGGTGGGCCGGGCGTCGGACCCGGACGAGGCCAAGCTGGGGGAAGACATCCTCAACACCATGTTCGACGCCGCCTACAGCAAGCAGGTCATCAACGAGGGGGAGGAGCCCGAGAACTTCTTCTGGGTGGGCATCGGGGCCCAGAAGCCCTACGACGATGACGCCAAGTACATGAAGCACACGCAGCTCTTGCGGTGCTCCAACGACAAGGGCTACTTCGCCGTGACGGAGAAGTGCTCTGACTTCTGCCAGGACGACCTGGCCGAGGACGATATCATGTTGCGGGACAACAGCCGGGAGGTCTACATGTGGGTGGGCACCCATACCAGCCAGGTGGAGATCAAACTGAGCCTGAAGGCCTGCCAGGTGTACATCCAGCACTTGCGCTCCAAGGAGCAGCCCCGGCGCCTGCGCCTGGTCCGCAGGGCAACGAGCAGCACGCCTTCACCCGCTGCTTCCACGCCTGGAGCACCTTCTGCCAGGCCCCGGCCTAGGCCCGCGCCGGTCTGGGTGAGGAAGACCCACGGCCCTCTTTCAGGTCAGCTAACAATTTCATAGTGATTTACAAAAGAGACTCCATTATAAAAACCTTTGTCATTATCTACATTCTATGTGTTTAGGAAGCTTTTGAAACATCCTGGAATAAGCCAATTTCCATAATGAAGAGAAACTAACTGTGCAGTAAAGCAAATGCTTTACTTTTTTTATTTAGCCTTTGCATGTATCTTTAAATATATGATTTCCTCATTTAAAAAAGAAAGCAGAAATAGTAGTAATCTTTAGTCTTACTGTTGTCTCCTACATAAGAAAGGCAAACAATTAGCAACTACACTTCTAATTGCCTGCAATAATGCTGTCCATCAGCTAGCCTGAAAATGGAATTGGCAAAACAAAACTGATATTCAATATGATGGGGGGAATTTCATTGTAGGCCCTGTAAAGTTTGAAGTTAATGCATAAGCACAAGAATGGATTCCAAAACATTCAAGGGATTCCAATTAACAGTAATTGATAAGATCACCGAAAAAGCCCTTACCTTTGCATGGATAAACTAAAGTTCAGTTATCTTATATTTTTTAACAGGAATATCCCTTTTTTGCATTAACTATTTGCAAATTGACCACAGTTAAATCCAGTTTTTCAGATTCTCCCTTTCTTTTTTTTTTAATTAAACTTTTATTTAATGAATATAAATTTCCAAAATACAGCTTATGGGTTACAATGGCTTCCCCCTCCCAAAACTTCCCTCCCACCCACAACCCTCCCCTTTCCCGTTCCCTCTCCCCTTCCAATCATATCATGATTCATTTTCAATTCTCTTTATATACAGAAGATCAGTTTAGTATATATTAGGTAACAATTTCAACAGTTTGCCCCCATATAGCAACACATAGTGAAAAAAAAATATTGTTGGAGTACTAGTTATAGCATTAAATAAGAGTGTACAGCACATTAAAGACAGAGCTCCTACATAATATTTTTTTTAAAAAAAATTAATTAATTTTCTATGCCATTTCCAATTTAACACCAGGGTTTTTTTTTTCCTTTTTTGCATTAACTATTTGCAAATTGACCACAGTTAAATCCAGTTTTTCAAATTCTCCCTTTCTTAGGACCTTCTGAAAGGACAAGACTGTGAGGACAATGGGTTTCCAGCATCTTCGTGACTGCTGCCTTATTTAATAGACGGCAACAAGGCAGTTAGCAGTTGGATTCGATTATGTCTTTCCTGACATTTTCATTCATTCTGTTGCCCTGCCCTAATATGTTAAGCAAGATGAGGTCCAGGGCCAGGATAATTTTCCTTTGAAAGCATCAGTCCTCATCAAATTTAAATTTTACCTCCTTCTCCATGTCTAAGTCAGTTAAATATTTTCCCATAAAAATTTATGAGAGTTTAAAGACAATTAAGGGTGGAATTCATTCAAACCTGCTGACTCAATTGTAGATGGATAAATGGATATTCGGATTTACTTTGATAGTTCTGGCATGAGAGTGTCTTTGATATTTGCAGGAAGCATGCAAGATAACCCTAATTAAGAAAATGTCTTGAGCATTAAAGTTCTTCTTAATTAATTACTCTATTTTTTTGGGCTGCAGTTGATCTGCTGTCCTGAGGAGAGGTTGAGGTAGAAGGGCAGAAGGAAAGATATAGCACAAGTGATGGTGTAGTCAAGCCAAATCGCACAATCACATTTATGCTAATATATTACAGCTATACATAAGAATTAGCTTGCATTTCCTGAGCATATCTTACCTCAATTTTGTTGTGAATAAATCACAGACTGTCCTGGATACAAAAAAAAAAAAAAAAAGAATTCTAGCAGAGAGACTGGCTTTCTAGTGGACGTGTTACCAGTTCTTCATGGGCTAACCTACCTGTAGATTCAATTTAAAACACTTTTGCTTTGCATGCCAAGGACTCATATTTACCAGCAATCACAGTGTTTATCTGCCTGATTACTGCCAAATATTACAATGTGATTTTATGGCATTTGTAGAATTTAAAATCACATCCCATACTCAAGGACATGTTTTGGAATGTAAAGATGCCTTCCTAGTTATCTTACCATCTTCAGTATATGCTTATATAGGGATCATTTAAAAGTTCATGGAAAATTCATATTGCAAAGTAAGCATTCATGGATTTTGAAATGGTCTTGCATCAAAACAAAGTGATTTTTCAATTCAGTTTTTCCCATGAGCTTTCTGAAGTATCCTTATTCAGTGTGAGATAGAAATCGTGCAGTCACTACAATCTTCCGAACCTAGAATTTTCTGGAGGACTTCTAGTAAACTTGTCTTATGCAGATGATGAAACATATCAGTATATCTTCCAATGTACTTCTGGGTTGCTGAAGGAGACATAAATTTTGGAACTTTTAAAGTGTTGAATAATGAAAGGTTTCTTTATTTATTCCTTTGGTAATTATCCTAGAAGTGCCTTTTTCTAAAAGCAGGAAGACATTTTCTTTGTTTGTTCATTAAGGTTGCTTTATTCATAACTTTGAATCAAATGATCTTTTTCACAAAACTACTCACGTTGTTTCCTGCTCCTTGGCACAATGAAATCATGCATATGTATGACACATCAGGAAGTGTCATTTTAGGAAAGACCCTGTTAGTATGCTTATGGAAGGAAGCCGAGTTAGATTATTGTAGCCAGGGAAACCACTTTATTTCTCAGCCTTTAGCTTCCTGGAGGGGGTCCAGAGATAAGGAAGAATTTCCATTTTAAAAACTATGTAGCCAGCGCCGCGGCTCAACAGGCTAATCCTCCACCTTGTGGCACCAGCACACCGGATTCTAGTTCCGGTCGGGGTGCCGGATTCTGTCCCGGTTGCCCCTCTTCCAGGCCAGCTCTCTGCTGTGGCCCCGGAGTGCAGTGGAGGATGGCCCAAGTGCTTGGGCCCTGCACCCCATGGGAGACCAGGAGAAGCACCTGGCTCCTGCCTTCGGATCAGCGTGGTGCGCCGGCCATGGCGGCCATTGGAGGGTGAACCAATGGCAAAAGGAAGAATTTTCTCTCTCTCTCTCTCTCTCTCTCACTGTCCACTCTGCCTGTAAAAAAAAAAAAAAAAAAAAAAAAAAAAAAAAAAAAAAAAAAAAACTATGTGGTTAGCGTGCCAATGCTCCACTTACCATTATGACAAATTCAATCTGGACATCTTATTTTTAAAAATAGGAATGTAATCCCTTGAATATATATAAGACAAAGTTATAAATTAAAGCTCACAATTTTAAGTTATTTTCAGCTCATGATAATTATATAAAAATTTATATTTGCTTTGAATGGAGATTGGACAACATTTTGAAATTTCTGGATGATAGGGGAGAAATGAATTACAAAGTGAAAAAAATGGACACTGCAGTCACCTAATGAGACAATCTCAAAACTACCAGTAGGTGGCGAAACAGTCTATTTTATAATCAGTGCTGTAAGAACACCAAAAAATGGCATTTTCTTCTTTTTGCTTACTAATTCTTAATGTACCTAAAATATAATGACTTTATTGATAATAATATTTAAAACTATAACCGTAGAGACTTTAATGATTGTGCCATAGTAATGATAGGATTGTTATGCATAGCATCTGATTTTTTGGACTGAAAGGGACCTGAAAATTTTCTGGTCCTTCACATTCTGTTTAATAGCTAAAGAGATGAGGTTCTTAATGTTGTTGTTGTTGTTAATGTTAAACCTAAACTACAATGTGGGTAGGGTCTTGAAGTGAGTCCTAGATACATGGTTGAATCTATCACTCATGGATTCAACACCATTGCCCCCAGCCATACAATTTTTGTAGCCAGTAATCAACATTGTAAGAGTATATGATCATTTAAGTCAATATTTCCACAGACATTTACTTCTGGAGGTTCATCACTTCTTGGGGGGAGAACATTCATCTTTTCACAGGAAGGGCATTTTTCAGGAAGAATATGATATGATCATCCATTCCTAAGTTTCCAGCTGTGAAACGGCCTGTCATTTTGCCAAGTTCTTCCTGCCAGCTTCTAACTATTTCTATGAGATAGAGAGAGAGAGAGAGAGAGAGAGAGAGACTTTTTCATTTGATTTATAATACAAAAATATTTCTGCAGAGTCAGCACATGTGCTACACCAAGGTTCAGGAGACCTGGCTTCTATTCTGTCACCAGAAGGCTGATAGATGTACATACTCCTATTCAAAAAGATAGATGCTGGAGGCGGCAAGATGGCGGAATAGGCAGGAAGCACACTTAGTCTGGGGGGAGAGAAAGTTCAATATAAGTGGAGATACTGCAGGGTCAAGGAAGAGTAGCGGATGAAACAGCAGAGGAAACTCTTCCGGAACTAGTGATTCACAGTGGACCTGCGTGGAGAGCGTGGGAGCCCAAGTTCGGGACACCAGCGGCAGACTCAACGCGCCAGCGCTGGAACGCGAGGTGAGCCGAACCTCCATAGCCCGAGATACCAGCAGGCAAGCGGAAAGAGGAGGCTAGAGGGAACGAGGCTTGAAACTCCGTGGGGAAAAGTTCACCAGGCTAACTAGAAGAGAGAGAAAAAAAAATAAAAAAAGTGACTGATACGGACACAAGTTTCTCTCTCTCCGCTCACCTCTCAAAGGCGAGCAAGACAGAGCAGGTGCCATTTTGGACATACGTCATAAGCAGGGCGACCTCAGGTCTGCACCAGCCCTGAGCCTAGCAGAAAAACCTGACTCTGTGGGGAGGGGTGAAATAACAGGAGATTAGCATCTAACTTGGCAACCCAGTGGGAGACTGCAGGAGAATTGGAGCCCACACTGAGGGCAAAAGAGATTCCCTGTGTGGCCCTCGGGAAAGAGCTTCCGATCTCTGGCTCCTGTGGGTATATCATTTGCCTGCTAACTACCTCCAATTACGTTCAGCTGTGCGGAATTACTTCCCTTTTAAATCAAAAAAAGAAAGAGAGATTTACCACACCTAACCTGGGAGTGTCATCCTTGACACACCCTCAACCCTGAGGAACCAAACACAGCTCTCAGTCCACACTCATCTCAAGCCTCTAAGGCTCCACTGAAAGCAGACAGTCCACTTAATATAGAGCCATAGTGTAACAAGAAAAAACACCACAGTGAAGAAACCAAATATCTCCAACATGCCAAACAACAAACGCAAAAACCAAGCTAACAAGAACAAGGAAGAAACTATGACGTCCCCAAATGAAAAAGACACCCCAATTCAAGATTATGAAGATGATGAGATCCAAGAAATGCAAGAAGCGGATCTCAAAAAATTGATAAGAACATTAAGAAGTTCTCAAAAACAAATTCTTGAACTACAGAAATCCTTCATGGACAAGATAGAAAATCTCCCTCTTGAAAGTGAAATATTAAGGAGGAATCAAAATGAAATGAAACAACTACTGGAACAAGAAACTCTGATAGTGACTAGAAATCATAATGAAATGAAGAGTTCAATAGATCAAATGACAAACACATTAGAGAGCCTTAAAAACAGAATGGGCGAAGCAGAAGAGAGAATATCAGACTTAGAAGACAGAGAACAGGAAAGGAAACAGGCAAACCAAAGAAAAGAAGAAGAAATTAGAAATCTAAAAAATATTGTCGGGAATCTACAGGATACTATTAAAAAACCCAACATTCGGGTTCTAGGAGTTCCTGAAGGCATGGAGAAGGAGAAAGGATTAGAAGGCATTTTCAGTGAGATACTAGCAGAAAATTTCCCAGGTTTGGAGAAGGACAGAGGCATCTTAGTACAGGAAGCTTATAGAACCCCTAATAAACATGACCAAAAGAGATCCTCACCACGACATGTTGTAATCAAACTCACCACAGTGAAACATAAAGAAAAGATCCTAAAAGGTGCAAGAGAGAAACGTCAGATCACTCTTAGAGGATCTCCAATTAGACTCACAGCAGACTTCTCATCAGAAACCCTACAAGCTAGAAGGGAATGGCGAGACATAGCCCAGGTACTAAGAGAGAAAAACTGCCAGCCCAGAATACTATATCCTGCAAAGCTCTCATTTGTGAATGAAGGTGAAATTAAAACTTTTCATAGCAAACAGAAACTGAAAGAATTTGTTGCCATTCATCCTGCCCTGCAAAAGATGCTTAAAGATGTCTTACACACAGAAACACAGAAACATGGTCACCAATATGAAAGAAGGTAAAGGAAGGAAACCTCACAGCAAAAGATCACAGGAAGCTCAATTTCTCTTTGACATAGAATTAAACTCTGATGCTCTGTTAAAGCAATGTGTTAAAGTAATCTATTATGTTCTCTTGATGTCTGTTAAATTCTAATTGTTCAAAAACAGCTGAATTTTTATTAAGAGCTATGGGTTATTTAAATACGTGCTTTTTTCAAAAATTTGAATAATCACCTTGTAACAATGATCAAATTTGGTCTATGTTATGTCATGATTTTAAGGAATCTTACTTCAACCAGATATTTTGGATTTTGAGCCTTCTTGGCATTCTTGACAGGCATTCAAAAAATCAAAGTTTCAAACAATCTGGTCTCTAAAATTTCCAGTAAATCCTGGACTTTGGTTTTTCCAGTTTGGGCCCAACTGAAAAAATCGAAGGACCTATGTCTCTCATCTTATAGAGACACCAACTAATCAGTCTATTTGGAGTATATTAGAAGTACTGTCAAGATGTGATGTGGTACCAGACTTTAAGTTTCTATAATGGAAAATGCTATTAATACAAATGTTTGAGAATTAAAAAGTCTAATGATCTTGTGGTACTAGACATGATAGTTATCTTAATGAGAAAGCCCCAGAGGCTTAAAGGGTTAAATCCTTGTAAAATCCTACAGGTGCTTTCAAAAATACTGTGAAGTAAGCAAGTGCCTCTTGTTGGTTGATGAGTTTATAATTTTAAACATGGCGACTTAAAGTCTTTTGTCATCCACAGTTATATATGATCTGCTGCTCATAAAACTAAAGCGTTGTTGGTTCTGTGTTTAGCTGTCCTCCTATAGGTTCCTATGGACTTTTTCCAGCCACTTTTATTGTATTCAGTACTTTGGGATGGCTCTATAAACAGATGAAGCCAATAATGTATTAACAGTACCAACTGAGAGAAAGTATGGTTAACTGAGGTTACTAAAAAGAAAAAGCAATTCAAATCAATTGGCAATATACAAAAAGAGTTAAAGATTTTAAAAGCTATTATTAAAATTGCTATATTGGTCTATTATGCTATATTATATGTGTGTACATATTGTATGTCCACATGGGGAAATTTTATTAAGAGTTTTATTTTAAATGGCTTATAGATAAGATTGTCCATAAATTTAAGCTGCTAAAATCAATCAAAGATATATTTTAATTTGTGGGACCTGAATCTGTGTATCATATGTTTTAGACTTGTTGGTAGAAAGAAACTAAAAACATTTTAGATGGTTGTGCTTAAGTTTACTGGCTAAACAAACTACACCATGTTAGATATTTAAGAGGTGTTTTCAAATACATGATTCTTAAAATTTATAGAAGGCATTGGACCTTCTGGTAAATGTTTTCTTAAGTTGTTATCTAATGGTTGAAACGGTTTGCTAAGTATTCATGTGATATTGCTATTGTCAGCAAGCGATCTAGGACTTGCTCCCTCATTTCTCTATTCTAAGCCCAACTTGTTCTTTCATTTCTCTATTCTCTTCAAGGTAGGAAACTAATTCTATTATGAAGGAATCTGTAGGATGCACAATTTAATCTTTAGACCTTATAAAAGAGATGGCTAACATTTTTCTGCAATAGCATAGCCAAAATAAGAACTCAAATAATAATCTCATAGCTAGATTCACTTCGCCATCAGCGAAGTATACAGTAAGTAGAAAAAAACCTCCCTTTCAGACCAAAGGGAAATAAAGTTTTAAAGTGAGAATATAATTTTCCTCATGGGCATTGTCTACCTTAGAAAAACTACTACAGAACATGCCTGTGACTATAGACTTGTAGTTCAAGCCACCGAAGATTAGAGATGGGACACGGGCACTCCCTTGACTTGCATCCTCTGGTCTGCTTTAACACAAACCAGGAGGAAAGGAAAGCTCGGCATCAGAAGCAATGGGTGGCAGGCCTATTAATGGCTGATCTGTACAGTGATCTGCCCTCAAGGAGACCCAACAGGCCAGTCCACTGCAGTGGCTTTCAATGTGGTAAGCCTGGGCTTCAGCAGACATCAGCTCGTGAAGAGCCCTGGCAGCTCTGCCAAGAGTTGGATCACTGGAAATGGACCTGCCCTGGAGTCGAAGGATGCCCAGGTCAGAGCCACAGATCTTATTGGCTCTAAGCTGAAAAGCCCTTCACTCAGCCCAACTTCCAAAGTGACCACTGCAGCTGAGGGGATGGTCAAGTAGGGTCAGCAACATTGCAGGCAGAACTGTAAATTTCTTGTTAGAGATGCCACCTGCCTTTACCTGGCCAGCTCTCCTCCCAGGCCAGCCAAGTAATGAAAGTCAACAGAGTGCCTTCCCCTAGGAGGTTCACACCTCCCTTAGGATATACCCCATGTGAAGAGATAGGTAGGTCTGGGCCTCTGAATTTACAAGGCCTAAAGCCCACCAGATTATTATCAAGCCGCTTCTGTCAGGTTCTATTTGCCTCTCAATCAGAAAACTTAATTGTAGCTTAGACAGCACCTTTCTTAGCTCCTCTAATAATGACTCTGTCCTTTGTTCTAGGCCCTGTCTAGTGCACTTGGGCCTCATTCCTTTGTAATCATAACCTCTACTCTACCACCAATGGCTCTACTCCCAACCTGTGTGTACTGATGGTCCTCTTCCCCACTTAATGCTGTATAATTGTTCAAACCTGGTAAATGCCACTCTTAGGATCATTGGTTACTATCCTCACTCTGTCTTTTATGACCTTGTCTAAATATGATCAGAGTCGGCAAACTTGGAAGGCTTCCATAGCCTTGGCAACTCATGACGACAGCCTAAGATGGTTACTGGCGCCATAAACTAGAGTGTCAATTTGTTGGGTCAACAACAGGAGCCACTGTGCACTTGCTCCTCATGTGGGATCTCTGTCCTTAATGTGCTGTACATTTTGATTTAATGCTATAACTAGTACTCAAACAGTATGTTTCACTTTGTGTTTCTATGTGGGTGCAAACTGTTGAAATCTTTATACTAAATTGATCTTCTGTATATAAAGAGAATTGAAAATGAATCTTGATGCAAATGGAAGGGGAGAGGGAGCGGGAGGGGGGAGGTTTGCGGGTGGGAGGGAAGTTATGGGGGGGGGAAGCCATTGTAATCCATAAGCTGTACACTGGAAATTTATATTCATTAAATAAAAGTTAAAAAAAAAAAAAGATAGATGCTGACATTAAAGTGCCTTGTTATGGTTTAGAAAAAAAGAGAGTAATGGAAACTTCAAAAAGAGCATACAAAATGCCAAAATAATCACCTTAGCTGATAAACAGAAATATAGAAAGGATATACAATGAGAGTGGACTTTTAAAAACATTGTTGGACTGTTTGTAATTTACTTTCTTTCTTGATGATGTTGTCAAATGACTTGAAAGCTGTCTAAAAAACCATAAGTGATAATTTATTCTGAAAAAAGTAAATTAGAAGCATTGCTTTCAAAGGTGAGAACAGACAGAATTTGAAAAAAAATCCTATAAGATCTATCCAAATTTATTTTATTTTATCAGTGGGTAACACTTTCAACCAATGGAAAAAGGAATAGTTTAACAATGCAGTTACTTTCAATATGCTATAATGAGGTAATACAAGATAAGTAAAATCACAATCAAATGTTTGGAAAAAAGGAGGAGTTATTTATGGAATTTTAAAATACTATTTTAAAATCTAGTGTTCTGGCCGGCGCCGTGGCTCAACAGGCTAATCCTCCGCCTTGCGGCGCCGGCACACCGGGTTCTAGTCCCGGTCGGGGCACCGATCCTGTCCCGGTTGCCCCTCTTCCAGGCCAGCTCTCTGCTGTGGCCAGGGAGTGCAGTGGAGGATGGCCCAAGTGTTTGGGCTCTGCACCCCATGGGAGACCAGGAGAAGCAAGTGGCTCCTGCCATCGGAACAGCGCGGTGCGCCGGCCGCAGCGCGCTACCGCGGCGGCCATTAGAGGGTGAACCAACGGCAAAGGAAGACCTTTCTCTCTGTCTCTCTCTCTCTCTCACTGTCCACTCTGCCTGTCAAAAAAAAAAAAAAAAATCTAGTGTTCTTTTGAAATTGTCTGTATACCCTAGTCACAGGATCCGTGTGATCATTTCATTAAGCTTCATGTTGACAAAAGGCAAATCACTGGAATATTTAATTTAGAAGCAAGATAAAATCAGTAAATGCAGATAAAGCCCTTATGCATTGCCTAAGTAACTGGTTATTATTATTATTTCCATTAGAATGTTGTAAAATGGTTATCAAATTTTCGGTATAAGTTGCCTTTGAGTAGAGGAGACTTTAGCAGAGGATTGAATATCCAGACCTTGGTTTATTCGTCATGTAAATAGTCAAATGAGATGTTCTTTCATCATCTTCTAAAGTTTAACATTTGTTGATTTTAGGGAATGGAGAGATATAGCCCAAGTACTAAGAGGAAAAAGCTGCCAGCCCAGAATATTATATCCTGCAAAGCTCTCATTTGTGAATGAAGGTGAAATAAAGACCTTTCAGAGCAAACAGAAATTGAAAGAATTTGTCACCACTTAACCAGCCCTGTAAAAGATGCTTAAAGATGTGTTACATACAGAAACACAGAAACACGGCCATCAATGCAAAAGGAGGTAAAGGAAGAAAATTTCTCAGTAAAAGATCACAGGAAGTTCAAAGCATATATTAGAAATATCTTTGGAAAAATGGCAGGGCAAAGTCACTATTTATCAATAGTCACATTGAATGTAAATGGCCTCAACTCTCCAGTTAAAAGACACAGATTGGCAGAATGGATTAAGAAACAAAACCCATCTATTTGCTGCTTACAAGAAACAGATATTCCCAACAAAGTTCCATGCAGACTGAAAGTGAAAGATTGGAAAAAGATATTCCATGCCAACAGAAACCAAAAAAGAGCTGGCATAGCCATCTTACTATCACACAAAATAAACTTTAACACAAAACCTGTTGAGACAAAGGGGGGCACTATATAATGATTAAGGGATCAATTCAACAAGAAGATGTAATTATCATAAACGTATATGCACCTAATTACAGGGCATCGGTTTATTTAAAAAATATGTTAAGGGACTTAAAGGAGACTTAGACTCCAATACAATAGTACTGGGGGACTTCACTACTCCACTTTCAGCAATAGACTGATCAACCAGACAGAAGATCAACAAGGAAACAGATTTAATTGACTCTAAAGCCCAAATGGATCTAATAGATATCTACAGAACTTTTCATCCTACACTTAAAGAATACACATTCTTTTCAGCAGTACATGGAACCTACTCTAGGATTGACCACATACTAGGCCATAAAGCAAGTCTCAGCAATTTCAAAATAATTTAAATCATACCATGCAGCTTCTCAGGCCACAGTGGAATGAAGCCAGAAATTAGCAACTCAGGAATCCCTGGAGCATATGCAAACACATGGAGACTGAACAACACGCTCCTGAATGAACAGTAGGTCATATAAGAAATCAAAAGATAAATCAAAAACTTTCTGGAAAGGGCCATCAAAGAAGGAGGTACCTTTCTCTGAACGAGGAGAGCACTTCCACTTTGAATATGACCTTGTCTAAATAAGATCAGAGTTGTTGAACTCAAGAGGTTTCCATAGCCTAGGCAACTTATGACAAGAGCCTCAGGTGATTACTGATGTTATAAGAGTGTCAATTGTTAAATCAACAACAGGAGTCACTGTGCACTTATTCCCCATGTAGAACTTCTGTCCTTAATGTGTTGTACTATGTGAATTAACGGTATAACTAGTACTCAAACAGTACTGTATACTTTGTATTTCTGTGTGGGTGCAAATAGCTGAAATATTTACTTAGTATATACTAAATCGATCTTCTTTATATAAAGATAATTGAAAATGAATCTTGATGTGAATGTGAATGAGATGGGAGAGGGAGTGGGAGATGGGATGGTTGCAGGTGGGAGGGAGTTTATGGGGAGAAAAAGCCGTTATAATCCAAAAGTTGTACTTTGCAAATTTATATAAATTAAAGTTAAAAAAAGAAAAAAAATTGTTGATTTTACAGTATCTTTCCAAATACAAGGAGAAACAAATCTTTTCTGGTTTTATTTTAGATTGCTGCATGAATAACTGTAAAACTTATTTGTAAAGAATAAGAGAATTTGGTAAAAAATCTTCTTTGTGATAAAATTCTTGGAATTGGAAATTCAATTTAATTGAATTGGAAATTATCTTTTATAAGGCACAACTTGCATGATGATTACTTCTCTAGAAAAGGTTCTGGACAAAATTCTGGTAAAACATTGTCCTAAGGACAATGCTATACTATTTAAAAGGTGTATATATTTAAATCCCACACTATTTATAAGGTGTATATATTTAAAAGGTATAGTTTATGCCATACTAGTTTGTCTTCATATCCAAATTTAACTTGCTGTTGCATATTGCATCTTTTCCTTTTGACAATGTTTAACCAGGTTTGATTCCTCCCTTCCTCCCTCCTTTCCTTCCTTCCTTCCTTCCTTCCTTCCTTCCTTCCTTCCTCCATCACTCTCTCTTTACTTTCTTTTTTTAAAAGATTTGTTTTATTTCTTTGAAACACAGAGTTACAGAGAGAGGTAGAGACAGAAAGAGAGGTCTTCCATCCGCTGGCTTATGCCCTAGATGGCCTCAATGACTGGAGCTATGCTGATCCGAAGCCAGGAGCCAGCAGCTTCTTCTGGGTCTCCCACGTGGATGCAGGAGTCCAAGGACTTGGTTCATCTTCTACTGCTATCCCAGGCCAATAGTAGAGAGCAGGATCGGAAGAGGAGCACCTGAGCCTTGAACCAGTGCCCATATGGGATGCTGGTGCTTCAGGCAGAGCTTTAATCCGCTGCACCACAGGACTGGCCCTCTTTCTCTTCTTTTTTTCTTCTATTTTTTTAAGGAATAGAAACTAGACTGTGTAGAAAAACTACTGATGATTTTCATAATGTGAAGCATCAAAACACTTTGAGCCTTTTGAACCTACCAATAACAATGTCAAAATATTGCCTACTAATGATGACTTACTAATTATCACATTTTACTTTTAGTGTCTATTCTTGTTAGAGTATTCAAATAAAACAATATAAGAGAGAAACACGGATTTTTACTAATTTTCAATAACCTGTATTTTAAGCATCCAATTACTCAGTCTTCAGTTATTGAGTGGTTTCATCATGAACTCACTAGTAACACAGATATACCTCCTGTTATGTTATAGGAAAATAAAAGAAGACCAACCAGATGAGAAAAGAAACGGCTTCTTATTCTGAGCTTGATGCAGCACAGGAATTAGTCACCATCACTTGTATTGGATGGTCTCAAAGGCAGGCAGGAGAATAAAAAGTGTCTAAGGTGTCATAGTGGAAAAGGGGATGGCTTCAATTGTAATCTGAGTAGAGGATGTTAATACTGAGAATATATAGTAAGAGAATAACATTTGAGGTGTCTGATGGGACTGGCTAGAGGAGCCTATTTGGCTTCCTCTGCATTATCCTAAGTTGGAAATAAAAGGCAAAAATTAAGGAAGATATCAATTACTAACCAAATCATGGCCACATTGGGTGATAATTTCAATGTTTGCTGATTAAAATTTTATTCTCATGTATGGTCTGTTTTTGTTTTATATATTCAGTCTCAGGTTAAGGCTGTTCTAGTGGGAGCTGCAGACTGTCTTAAAAGAAGAAAACTGGGTGAGTAAAGCCACCGATAGTGACTCTTGAATCTCATTTGTGTGCAGTTTCAATTCCTGACTGTCCCACTTCTGATCTAGATCCCTGATAATGCACCCGGGAAAGCAGCAGAGGATGACCCAAGTCCTTAGGTCACTATATCCATGTAGGAGATCTGGAAGAAGCTCCTAGATTTGTAATGGCCCAGCCCTGGCCATTGCTATCATTTGGGGAGTGAACCAGCAGATGTAAGATTTCTCTCTGTGTGTCTATCCCCCTCTCTGTAATTCTACCTTTCAAATAAATGAAATTAATCTGCTTTTTTAATATTTATGTATTTACTTGAGAGGCATACTTACAGAGATAGAGAGAGAGAGACAGAGAGAGACAGAAACAGAAAGAAGTCTTCTACTCCTCAAATGGCCATAATGGCCAGAGTTGAGCCAATCTGAAGCCAGGAGCCAGGAGATTCTTCCATGTCTCCCACGCAGGTTCAGGGCCCCAAGCACTTGGGCCATCTACTGCTTTCCAAGGCCATCTGTGGGGAGCTTGATCAGAAGTGGAAAAGCCTGGACTCAAACCGGTGCCCCTATGGGTTACTGGCAGCACAGGCAGATGCTTAACCTACTACATCACAGTGATGGCCCCCAAAATAAATCTTTTTTAAAAATGAAGAAAACATTCAATTTTGTAGGTGAAAAATCTACAAAACTTGTTGTGATGCTATATTTGTGTAGAAAATTCCCTCGTTGTGGTGGGCATTTGACACAGTGGTTAAGATGCTACTCTGGACTCCTTGTTCTGTGTTAGAATACCTGGGTTCAAGTCCTCCATCTCTGTTGCCAATTCAATCTTCTTTCTAATGTACAACCTCAAAGGCAACAGGTGATGGCTCAAGTCCTTAAGTCCCTGCTGAAAATGCTTGGACGACAAGGATTGAATTCTTGGTTCCTGGCTTCAACTTGACCCAGCCTTGGCCATGGTGAGCATTTAAGGAACGAGCCAGCAGATGTGAAATCTCTGTCTGTCTCTCTCCATCTCTGTCTCCCTGACTCTCAAATAAATAAATAAATAATAAAAGGAACCTCCTGATTTAACTTCACTTTGAATATTCCTATATGTAGAGTGGCTTTGTAGCAGGGCATGCTGGATACATGAGGCTGCTGAAGCCCCACTTCTTCCTGTGACTCCACAGCTGGGATATGGCTTCTTGCTATAAATTTATCTCATTCTGATCAAGAGGCTAACACTAACCTTCCTAACATAGTTAAGCAGCAAAAAGGCTCTATGAACAGTTGCAAATTTCCCACCCTAAATAAAACATTTGCTTTTTGTGCCAAAACTCTGTTTTAATGAAGTGTGCTACTTGCTTTGCAAGTCCCAATGAAGTTATTGAGAAAAAAATGAATGGAAAAAATAGAGAGATTAAAAAGAGAGATGCACCAATGAACTTCTGAGTAACTTGAACAAAATCAAATGCAATGAAAAAACAATTAGTCAAACTAATTGATTTATAAGATGAATAATCCATCGGAATAAAAATAATGACATTAAATGGCAGAATAACTGCATTTGAGGTTATTGAAAGGAAAGGAAATCTCTGCAGTGACTGAAGTTAATGTCTTGCTCCAGCCCTGCTATCAACTTTCTTCATTGAGAATATATATATTTTCTTTCTCTATCCCCTCCATGGAATGTTTATGTCTATGTGACTGTTGTATTAGTTCATACATCATAATAAAGTAAATTATGATGTGAATATCGCTCCCATATTTTGAATTCTCCCTGAAGCGCCTTTTGGATGATTAGAGTGATTTTTCATTTATTACATGAAGATACTGATTTTTAAAATGAAGGATTTTTAAAATACAAAGAACCTAAATGCATATCACTTTGCATTTTTATAAAGATGTTCATCTGAATTTTTCAAAGTCCAATGTCAATTTAAATTCATGTACATTCAGCCATGTGGCTGTTCTGAAGATACAAACCCAGTTTAGCTTCCACTGGGACTGTCAAGCGCTAGAAAGTTTAAGATTTTTTAAACATTTATTTATTTATTTACTTGAATGTCAGAGTTAAAGAGACAGAGGGAGAGAGAGATCTTCCATCTGCTGGTTCACTCTACAAATGGCTGCATCAGCCAGGATTGGGCCAGGCCAAAGCCAGGAGCCCACTTCTTTATCCAGGTCTCCATCATGGGTAGCAGAAGCCCAATAGTTGGGCTATCTAAAGCTGCTTTCCCAGGCCAATAGCAGGGAGCTGGATGAGAGGTGGGGTTGCCAGGATTCAGACTGGTACCAATATGGGTTGCTGGTATCATAGGCAGCAGCCTTACTTACTATACCACAAAGCTGGCTCAATAATTTAACATTCTACCCCACATATAATCAGTATGTTAGACCATCCAGTGTTGCAGATGCTGTCAGAAGACAAGAGACTTCTGAATGAGAGACAAAGGATTTTGTTACTCCAAGGATGGCAACCAGTTTGAATATCAAGTCAAGTAAGTTAATGCGACTTGCTCCCTAAGTCCCACAGGAGAATGAAATTAGGCCCAGATGGATGAATATGTGCATTCAAGGAATGATGTTGTAGGACAGAAGTTCTCAGCTTAGAGAACTCAGATCTTTAATAAGAACTTGAAAGTGCAGATACCATGTTCTATTGATGGAAACGTGGAAGGTGTCTCCTTCATGGAGACATTTCATACTGTTTGTTGTTCAAATGCCCTTGAAAATACAGAGATACAGGGCAATCAGTGTCTCTGCTCACAAGATATACTAAAATTGGAGATACCCAATAGCAGAACTATTGCTTCCAAATAATGGTGAATTTCCCTATGCAATTACTGCATTTTTGGCCCATATAATTAACTTGATCAACAGAGTTAGGGGCCAAATATTCTCACTTTTCCTTTCATAGAATTTTATTTTGTCTGCTAACAATAAGACTCCAAGCTTCAGAATAAGATAAATCTGCAGTGATGACCTAAACCATAACCCCACCCTCTCACTCCAAAGTCCTGGATACAACCAGCTAAGAAAATGTCATGACCCAGAAGTTGGTAAACTATTGCATGTGCCATTTCTTTATGTATGTGTTTTCCATGCCTGCTCTTGTACTATAATGACAGATGTTATGACAGAGCTCTTGCAGCATGCAAAATCTGAAATAATTACTGGCTGATTCTGCAAGAGATGGTTGCCAATTCTGCCATGAACCATCAGGTTTCTCTGTAGAATGTCAGGTGACTCTCTCACTAGGTTTCTGTATGGATGTTTCCACATTGCATGAGACATTTATCTGAGAAGAGGAGGGTGAATTGATGATTCTACAAATTCCACTTTGGCCCATAAGAATGACATATAGGGTAGTGATAAGATCTGTGCAACTCGGGCTAGTGAGTGGAGACTGTCATTTATGCCTTCCTGGGCTGATGTGGTGTGTCACTGAACACTTCTCTTGAAGACAGAAGATATATCTTAGCACCTGTTCTTGTTGGGTGACTTTCATTTTAGTGATAATGATCTTGAAGAGACAGATAACTCTGGGAAGCTCTTCTCAATTGTCAAGGGAATCTTCATGTTTGAGAGACCTCCGTAGTCATCTGAAGACTGCATGGAGTTTTTCTCAACGTTTGAAGATCTACTGTAATAAACTCTAAAATGAAAAAATCACCATTTTTAGGGGAAACAAGTAAATGATTGCCTGGATTCCACAAAAATAGAGTCATAGGGTGTATGTGACACCCTTGGAAAGGAAGTGTTTTTCATAATCAATGTGATATCCACTGGAACCTAGGTTGTTGAGGGCATGGCACCTTGCTGCCACTGTGGGCCTCCAGCCCAGTCCTAATGACAAAGTCTAGTCCTAGTGTTTGAGATGAGAGGACATCTAAAGGTGCTGTTCCAAACAGTTTGCTCTTGCCACAAACCAGGCAGTGCATATCTGCCCCACAGGATGACTGAGAGATAGCTACGGGAGTTAGGGTGGGAAAAAAACCTAGAGGTACCCACAGTTGTTTTGGGAGTTGCAGTATCTGGCCTCCTTTCTTGATAATCCAATAGACTTCTTATGATGCCAAGAGAAACTGCAATGAAATCACAGTCAGACTCCCAGGTTGGGGGTGCTCTTTCAGCAGTAAGTTAACTTTGAATGTTAGTAGTTGGGAAGTGCTACTTCAAGGAAAGATGATCATTATTGTCCCCCTCTCCACATATCCTAGGATCTAAATTATTTTATTCTGAGCTGCCAAGATTGTTCAGGAGCTATAAAATTCACCAGTTGTTCATTCTTTGCCTATCTGTCATATCCAGAATTTTTTCAGGAATGGTCAATTACAAAAGGACAAAGATATTTTTTATAAAATTTACAGAGTTCTTTGTTTGCCTTCCTTTGGGTGCTCTGAGGTTGGCAAGAAGCACATGAAAAAATGGTCATTATTCAAGGAGATTGTGATTTTAGACAGTTAATATGATTTTAGGCATGTGATTTTAGGCAGTTGATTTCACACACCAAAACATCTTATACAATGGGATACTACACAGAATGAAATCCTGTCTTTTGCAGCAAAATTGATGCAAATGGAGGTCATTATGCTTAGTGAAACAAGCCAATACCCAAAAGACAAATATATGTTTTCTCTGGTATGTTGAAGTTAATGTGGAATACAGAAAAAAGTATGAGGATGAAACTGACATATTATGATTCAATTATTGTTTATTGTCCTTGTCTATATTCCTGGGGATCTGTAGTCAGTGGTTTTTATTTTCATTTTGTTTTATTTTATTTTTTTTTGGTACAATAAGCCTATGATTACAAGATAACTTGAATGTATGTTATTGCAAAAATTAAAGAAAAAAGGAAAGAAAGAAAGGAAAAAGGAGAGATTAATTGAGGGACAGAAGCATGGTTATTGTCAGCATTGTATGATATATGTGACATATGGTGTATTTATATAAATAAAAATGTAAAAAGCCCAAAGATCAGGTGACTTAAACAATAGATATTTATTTTCTCACAATACCTCAGGCTGGAAGTCCTAGATCAAGTGCCAGCAAGATCAGATTCTGCTAAGGGCCCTCTTCCTGCCTTGCAGTTGCCTACTGTCTTTCTGTGCCTCATTTCATGGAGAGAAAGTGTAGTCTTTCTTTTTCTTGTTTTTAAAATATTTATTTATTCAAAAGGCAGATTGACAGCCAGAGAGGAAGATAAATAAAGAGATCTTACATTTACTGGTTCACTACCCAAATGGCCTTAACTACTAGGCTGGGCCAGGCCAAAGCCAGGATCCAGGAATTCCATCCTGGTCTTCCATAAGAGTATCAAGGGGCCCATGAACTTGGGTCATCTTTTCCTCCCTTCCCAAGCACATTAACAGAGAACAGGATCAGAAATGATCAGCTGGGACTCAAACCAGCACTCTAATATGGGATGGCAGTGTCAAGAAGTAGTGGCTTATCCTGCTATGCCGCCACATCTGCCCCAAGAGAGGGCTTTACAATGTGTCTTTTTATAGGGCACTAATCACATTGGGAGGCCCTGCATTCATGACCTCATCTAAATCTAATTGCCTTTGAAAAGTTCCATTTCCAAATACCATGACATTTATAGTTAGGGCTTCAATTTATGGATTTTAAGGAGGAGTGGATACACCCAGAGAATCCAAATGACTGGATTAGAGTTAAGTATGAAATTCTCAGGCGTCATTTTGTCCAGGCTTCCCACCCAAAAGTGAATGAACCAGCCTGGTCTGGGGTGTCTCTTAGTGAGAGAAGGCTGCACCATGGCAGACATGAGTGTGCTAGAATTCCACTTGGATTTTTCCCATTTTCATCTTTAATTTTTTAATATTTGTTGCTTTTTGAAAGACAGATATAGAAGAAAGAGAAAGAGGGAGGGTAGGAAAGAGGAAATGAGAGAGAGAGAGAGAGAGATACATCTTTCATTGGGTTGTCCACTTCCAGTGTGGACTGGGTAAGGCTGAAGCCACAATCTGGACACTTAATCTGGGTCTCCCATGTGGTAGACAGGGATCCAGATAGTTTGGCCATCATCTGCTGCCTCCCAGGAAGCCGGGATCAGAAGCAGAGCCAGGTTTTAACCTATGTAATCTGATACGGATGCCAACGTCCCAAGTAGTGCCTTAACCGATATGCAGAATTCCCATGCCCTCCAATGGGTTTTGATTATTGCCCAGAAAGTGGTCAAAAAGAGATTGTACCATTTTGGGGACAATTGAATTCAGTGACCAAACTGCCTGGCTAAGCATGGGGACTGAGAGTAGGCAAGGGAAGAGTCAAAACATTTTTTACTTCTTCGGAGGCTGATCCAATACTTAATGAACCAAATGCCTGTGGATGTTTTGCAGCATGGAAGAGCCATCAGATATCTTGACTACCACGTGATTACTTAGAGGCTTTTATTCTTAGTGGCTAAGATTTGAGTAAATTATAGAAAAACTGTATCACCATAATGCTTTATAGAGAAGATATTTGATTATACTGACCAGGATACCAAAGTTTGGCCTTTGTGAAGTTCTCTGAACAAAATAAAAGTAGATGATGTCGCTATTAGAAAAGTTTATTCCAGGCGGTTGTTTTGGCCTAAGGGTTAATATGTCAGATACAATTTCACGTTTCTCACTGGAGTGTCTGGACTCAATTCCCAGCTCTGGTTCCAGAACTCCAGCTTCCTGCTAATGCAGACCTTGGGAGGCAGCAATGACTGCTAAAATAATTGGGGTCCTGTTACCCAGATGGAAGATGTTTACTACACTGAGTTCCTGGCACTGCCTCCAGTCCCAGTCCAGGGCAATTGTTGGCATATGGGGAGTGAACAACTGATGGGATATCTCCATATTTCTTTTCCTTCCTCCCTTCCTCACCCTCTTCCTTCCTTCATCTCTCTTTCCCTCTCTCTCTGCCTTTCTCTTCCTTCCCACCCCCATCATGTGCATATGTGTGTGTGTGTGTGTGTTTCTTCCACTGCCTCTCTATCTCTATCTCTCAAACAAATACGCATTTTTAAAAATCATGGATCAATAGATTAAGACCTCGATCCTAGAGGAAACTCTTCCCACAGGACATTTAGATTTTAATGCCTGCCAAAATTACTATGGATTTCATAGTGCAGTAATGGCTATCAATATTCAGCTTATAGTATTGCAGGCTAAATACAACCTTTACTGCCATTGTTCACTTGACCTCTTTATCAAATTTTTTCTACCAATTGCCAATATCACCTTGTTCTTACACAAGGTGTGCTTCAGCCGGCTTAAACCTTACTAATAAATGAGGTGAAATTTCTATAAGGAAGAATGTGAGGTATGCTGAATTGAAATCGCTTGCCTCAGGAGCAGCAAATTAGGTGTGGAACATGAAATAGAACTCTGGAGTGCACCTTTCCAGTCATTTGCTTCAGCTGCAGCCAGCATCCTTCAATGAATCAATCAACATTTACTTATCTGTCCCCTACAGCAGTTTCGCAAATTGTGTTCCAAAGTCATTGAACCACTAACAGTTTATCCACTCTGCAAAAATATACACAGCTTCTCATATCTACCCGAGTTTCCCCCTCTCAGCTACATTCAACTGCTCCTGATTTCAATGAGCAGAGAATATAGACACCTGTCCAGGGAAAGTGCTCTCACCACGTAATTGCCTCTCAGGTTTAAATGTGAGACCCTCTCATACATGACGTTGGAAGAGATAAAGCGTAGATTTTCCTTCAACTTAAACACATATGTCTTGTAAATGGTGTGCCCTTGGAAATGGCCATTGGCTGCTTTCTGCTTTCTTCCCAGAGTTGGTGCCCTCTACCATCTTCAGCCAGCTATGAGGAAATCACTCACATAGATATTATTCCTATCCTGTGGTTTCTCTTCCATCCAAGGTACCACCTGCAGATTTTTCTGGTCTTCTTGAATTTAAGAGGCAGCGGGGCACAGAGCTCCCTCCTTACACATGGAGTGATGCTGAGTTCACAAGGCCCCTGCTTTGGCCCTAGTTCCCTCTTCTTCAGCACCTTGTGCATTTTCTTTAGCAACTTAACTTGCCGCATCTGCAACATTAAAACATTATTTCCTCCTTAGCCGAGTGTTCATTCCTCTTTGCATTATGTCATCCCTAATCATGTGGGTAACTACATCATATTGATGATCTTGTGAGTATGATCAAAGAAATGGAAGTGACACTAGCACACAGCTTTTAAATAAGCTACTGAAGCCTGCATTCCAATTTTGCAATCTAACCTCAAAAACTTGGCTTTCATGGTTATGGCGTTTAGAGGGGGATGAGAGAAAAAATATACTCTGTGTGTGTGTGTGTGTGTATGTACATATATAAGCAACATTGAAAGATGTAAATATATCTAAATGTATAAATGCATGCAAATATAAACATACAAGGATATTTAAAAAATCATATAGTGACATTTTTTTTTTTTTTACTTTCCACATAGGAGGTGGAACATACAATATTTATCTTTCTGTGTCTGGCTTATTTCACTTAACATGATGTTCTCCAGATTTCTGAGGTATCGTCATACTGTCATTAAGTTTTAATAAAAAATGTTTTTAAATGTTTAAGAATATAGTATTGCTGGTTAGCCCATTTGATCTTCACACATTGAACACATATATTGTGTTATCATGCTGTACTCCATAAATATGTACAATTAAATTTTAAAAAGAGAAAACCAAATCTTATTTCTGAATCAGCATATATAATTATTAAGGGTACATTTAACCATTATAATGAAATCATTTAATTTTAGTCATTATGATTCCAAAAATCTTGTTAAAAATGGAATTGAAAAATTTAATATGGCACAAAATATTTTCAAATTCATGCATATATTTCCATGAAGTTTTTGAAGCCCCTTATTTGCATAGATTTTAACTTTTTTCTGCACGAAAATTACTTATCTATTCATTTAGTTGTCCATGGAGTCTTTGAAGTAAACCTAGCTAGTATACCTCTCTCGCCTTGCTATTAAATTGTTATTGCAATAAAATTTTGAAATGCATGCATATTGTTCCAAGGAGACACATACTGAATCATATAAAATTTGTTCTTGTAGCTTAATTCTCTGCCACCAGTTTTGGCATGCAGTCAAAGAAGGGTTCTTTTGGTAGGAACATCCCATTGTGGATGCAAGTTTAGGTGCCAAAATGCTTTCAGAAAAAGCCCATAGGACTAAGATGGTTTTGGATGGCATTAAAGACCAGGCTTCTCAGACAGCAAATACTTGTATTTTTCTCCTTACTGTACACTATCTCACACTAATAATGTCACTCATCTTACCAGTGAGAAATAATTGATAGCTCCTATGCTTTTGGGCTAATCTTTTTGGATTTGCATGATATTTGAATTGCTGAGTGACAACTTCTGGAGGGTCCTTGATTAGAGCACTGAACAGCAGATGATGTTTCCAGTGACTTAAGTACTTGAAACCCATTTGGGATACCTGGGTTGAAAGTTCTGGGCTCCTGGCTTTTGCCTTGTCCAACCTTGGCTGTAGAAAACTCTTTGATGTGAATCAGTGAATTTAAGATCTCTGCTTCTCACATGAAATTTTCATATCTGCAGATAGGAAATAACACTCTGCAACTATTTAAATTTATGATAAAAATTTGTGGTTGTGATGTACAGTTGGAACACTGTGTGAGGGAATGTGTAATTTTTTTTCCAAAATTTCTTTATTTATAAAAAACAAAGCAAAAATTTACATCAAGATAGATGTAATAATAGAATAATAGAATTATTTTCAACCTCTGAAAGTGAGACATCTATTTTGTAGAAAAATACAGAAAAAGACAGAAGGACTTGGTTTACCTAAGTTGACATGGAAATAAATTTTATTAGTATTTAGAACAAATCCATGATACTAACAGAGATAAATGTGATAATTATGAAAATATTTATTTAAGAGAATAGATAATGGAAACAGGACAAATATTAAAAGGTTAGTAATGATAGAATATTCTATTTACTTCCTAAATATTTTATCAAAATCAAAAGCAATTTAATCCCACATGTTTTGAAACATTCAGAAAGCTAATACTGCATACATTGGGGTGAAGATATCATTAGAAACTGATGAAAGTACAGTTTGGGTGTATTAAGCGGTCTCTCTTTAGAATGGAGTACATAGAGAAGAATACATTCAGTCTAGACGCACTCAGGCTGGGTGTGCCAGTTTTGTAAATCTGAGTGTGTTTTGTTATCTAGGCAAGTCACAAAATGTGAACCTTCCTTACTTTCCCTTTATAATGTGCATGTTCAAAATTATTACATTAAACAAAATTGATGTTATTAGAAAGGCCTTTAAAATGAAAGTTGGGAGTTGTCTCAGTTATGGAAAATTTGCTAAAAATGAATTTCTTTCCATATTATTTGGCACTTTTTTCCTAGCAAAAACGATTTGTAGTTATAAAATTTTCCAAAATTAAATGATACAGAGATTTATAATAAGAATCAGTGTTAAAAAAACCCAACTTTATCAGACATGTAAGAATTTGTTTGTTTTCATTTGTTTGTTTTTCTTTTTAAAGAATAGCAATTAGTGATAAATTACTAATGTACTAAATAATACACTAGGATGGTTTTCTAAGTGGAGTCTTCAGGATGTCAAAGTTTCCAAAATAGTACATTGTGCAAATGAAATGCAAGCACCCTGGAAATGATAATTATCTCACAATCGCTCCCCATGACTGGCAAAACTTATCAAGAGTAAATTTTGATAAAGACATATTTTTGAAAAGTAACTTACAATTATGACATGGAAGAAAAGGCATCCTTTATGGAAACAAGATCCAGGGAAACAATAAAATCTCCATCTAACCATCAGCTGCTGCTCAGAGCCTGGAAAGTGACTGGCAGACTTGAAAAATTCATGCAGAATCAAATTTACTGATAGGACTAGCATTATTTTTCAGTTCAAGGAACTTCTTTCCTGGTTGGCAAGAAAATCACATTTTATGTTGTAGGCTTTGTTTTTATTTTGTAGCATCATCTCAGTTAACATACATAACTAAACTGATATCTGTATATTCTAGAATTCTGAAAGGTATTGTAACTATTGTAAAATGCACAAAAATTCCCTCTACAAGCGATCACAAATAGGCTAATCCTCTGCCTGCGGCGCCGGTACACCAGGTTCTAGTCTTGGTCAGGGTGCCAGATTCTATCCCGGTTACTCCTCTTCCAGTCCAGCTCTCTGTTGTGGCCAGGGATTGCAGTGGAGGATGGTCCAAGTGCTTGGGCCCTGCACCCTATGGGAGACCAGGAGAATCACCTGGCTCCGGTCTTCAGATCAGCGTGGTACGCTGGCTGCAGTTCACCCACCGCAGCGGCCATTTGGGGGTGAACAAACGGAAAAAGGAAGACCTTTCTCTCTATCTCAATCTCTCTCTCTCTCACTGTCCACTCTGCCTTTCAAAAAAAATATAATAATTTGAAGTTGTTGGAGCCAGTGCCGTGGCTCACTTGGTTAATCCTCTGCCTGCAGCGCTGGCATCCCATATGGGCACTGAGTTCTAGTCCCGATTGCTCCTCTTCCAGTCCAGCTCTCTGCTGTGACCTGGAAAGGCAGTGGAGGATGGCCCAAGTGCTTGGGCCCCTGCACCCGCATGGGAGACCAGGAGGAAATACCTGGCTGCTGGCTTCAGATCTGCGTAGTTCCGGCCATAGCAGCCATTTGGGGGGTGAACCAACTGAAGGAAGACCTTTCTCTCTGTCTCTCTCACTGTCTTACTCTATCTGTCAAATAAAAAATAAAATAAAAAATAAAAAGAATTTGAAAGTTTTTTTAGAACCTCTGTAGGACTATACATATTTTTCCTGCAAAGTTGATCATATCAGTAGACATCCTGGATGCCCACTGACAATATGGGAATATCAAGCAAACACCGGTAATGTGAAGTCACTTCCTGACTTCATTCTAGGAAGGTCTTGAACTTCCTATATATTGACTCATCCTGCATAGATGATTCTCTAATCTCCTCTATCTGATATCTCAACTACTTTACATCCCTTTTCCTATGGCACACAATATAAAACAGCAGCAATATTGCATTTGATAGTGAATTATTCTCCAGTTTTTCACTGAGTTGCGTACATGCTTAATCATGTTAAGCACAGACCTAGAACCAAACTTCTGAGATCCAACCCTAATTCTTCACTTGAAAGAATATGTGATCTGAGAAAAATTACAGATTATTTTATGACAGAATGAGGGGCCAGTGCTATTGCATAGTCAGTTAAGCTGCTGCTTGTGGCTCTGGATCCCATATGGGTGCCAATTTGAGTCAAGGCTGCTCCAATTCCAATCCAGCTCCCTGCTAATACATCCGGGAAAGCAACAGAGTATAGTCTGAGAGTATGAGCCCCTGTACCCATGTGGGAGACTGGAGGAAACTCCTTGCTCCTGGCTTCAGTCTGGACCAGCTCTAGTCATGTGGCCATTTGAGGTGACCAGATCTCTCTCTCTCTAACTTTGCCACTCAAATAAATATAATTAAATATTTAAAAAATGGCAAAATGATAATAAGTATATACAGATTTATAGTTTTCTGTCTGTCATCAGTCAATAATGAATGCATGCCAAGTGTGCTGAACACTTTTTGATATGTAGCAGTTGTTAAGTTAGTTAATATTATTATTTTATTGCTATTTTTGTTATTACTTTCAATTCTAGAAACCTCTAATCATATTTTTTGAATTATGCCTTGCATAAGATACAGAAAGTACTTCATAAAATTTTGATGATTAAGTAAAATGAAGTCACAAAAAATCATGGACTAGTGTCTGTGTATGTATGAGATTATAAAACTATCAAGAAGTTGGTATTTGGGTGCCTGAGTAGATCTAAGTAGCTATGAAATATAATTGTGAGACATTGAAAAAGCAACTGGAGAGATAAAAATTGATAACATATCAACTGAAAAATTATATTGCTTCATATACAAAGGCATCTTGAATTTCATGATGGTACCAAGTAGAAATAGACATTGAATGAAGTTATAAAGCTTTAAAGATAACACAAAGAGAGGAAAAACTGCTAATGGTTTCTTTTCTTTTTTTAAAGATTTATTTATTTGCAAGTCATGGTAACACAGAGAAAGGAGAGGCAAAGAGAGAGAGAGAGAGAGAGAGAGATATCTTCCATCCGATGGTTCACTCTCCAATTGGCCTCAATGGCAGGAGCTGCGCTGTTCCAAAGCCAGGAATCAGGAGCTTCTTCTGGGTCTCCCACATGGGTGCAGGGGTCCAGTGACTTGGGCCATCTTCTACTGCTTTCCCAGGCCATAGGAGAGAGCTGGTTCGAAGTGGAGCAGCCAGGACTTGAACCGGTGTCCATAAGGGATGCCGGCGCTTCAGGCCAGGATGTTAACCCACTGCACCACAGCGCCAGCCCCTGCTAATGGTTTAATTTCCACTTGATTATCTAGATTAAAATTATGCATCATCTTTGAAAATTCAAGCACATATTAATATCAGAAAAGAGTGAAATAAACTAGATATATTTGCATAATAGAATATAATAAAATTATTTCAAAGTGTTATAGAAAATATAGGTTGTGTAGAAGACTGATCATGATAAACAGGAAAATCAAGATCAGTATGGCTGATGATTGTGAAGATGGAGGAAAAGGTAAGAAAAAATAGTAGGAAAAAAACAAGGACGTGGAGGAAAGAATTAGGCAAAGTAAGATAAGGAGACAGGAGAGAAAAGAGTAAAAGTGCTTTCTGCTGAGTAAGTTGAATTTTAAACTAAATGTTTCTGCAGTTAAGCCATATGGGATTCTTGTATTCCATATGCAAATACCTGAGTTCATGTCCCAGCTCTGCAATGAATTCCACCTTCATACTCATATTCACTGTGCGAGCCAGGAAGTGATGGATCGAGTAATTGAGTCCTTGCTACTCATGTGAGTACCTGGATGGAGTTTCAGGCTCGTGTCTTCAGCCTAACCAATTCTGGTTGTTGCAGGAGTGAACCAGCAGATGGAAGATCAGTCTCTCTCTCCTCTGCCTTCTCCCTTCCAAATAAGTAAAAATAATAAATAAATAAAATACTTCTGACTGCATGTGTGAGTGGGCTCATTATTACCAAGAGAGAAGAGATAAGAACATCTAACTCTGTAAATATCTCTTGTAGAACAATTGCTGTTATTTAAAAAGAGAGACTGAGATGCTGCATTTGTAGCACAGAAATATTATTTGTTTTTTTTTGTTATTCTGAAAAACCAGTCTTAGGATAATCAGGGCAAAGTAAGACACACATATATATATAAAAATACATGAGCTATATATATTTATATATATATATATTATATATATATATTTATATATATATATTTAAGAAAAAAGAGTAATTGACTGTTTTGCATATTGTACTAAGAAGCTGTCTTGGGTCATAAATATTACAAAACAAGCTTAATGTAGTTCTTTATTTATTCTGTGGGAAGTCATTTCATAAAAAATAAAAAGATTATAAATTATATTGCCTTGCCATATTTAATATTTTCTAAATAAATATTGTTTATCAGAATGAGAGTCATCAGTCTTTGAGATAGTAAAGAGAAGAGGTTTTTAATCTGACTTGGTTATACACACAGGCCATGGGAACTGCAAAAAGATTTCTCGCAGGAGACAATCTAGGTTTTAAACTCATGGGTTATACTGGCTTTCTTAGAGATACAAACATGAGGCAAACAAGCAACAAAATTTATAAGAAGATGATAAAAACCTGTTATTCCTGATTCCCTTTGCTGCCAAATTGCTGCTGTGTGGTTATTAATACATCAGAATGACTAAAATATATTAATTAGTTACAATTACAGCATTATATAATCAGATGGCATACTACTAAGCTTATTGAATATAAGAATATGTACAACTGGTATATACATACTTGTACTAATGCTTATAATAACTTCTCCACATATTTATTATTTTTTCTAATTCACAGATTAGAGTCTCAAGCCAATTCTCTAACAAAGTATTTTCATAAACTGAGTCAAATGCTCAAAACACATTTCCTGGTATAACTGCAAATCTTTTCTATATATGTGTGGTTTACACTATGTAGCCAAGCTTAGTTACAGTTTAATTGGAATGTGACAAAGTAAGAATTTTCTGGAAAGAAAGCTGGCAACTAAACAAATAGCTGCCGATGTACAATAAGTGGTTAAATCATTTTCTGAGAGGTCTCAACCTCAGCTTATTGGTTCGAATTCATCAGCATAGCCAAACATACTGTTTTACTGCTTGTTTAGCTAGGAAGTATTTTGAAGTTTGTAAATTTGATAAAATGAAGATTGTAAAGCTATAATAGGAGTATATGCTTACTGAATGGAAGAGTAATGGATAAATTTTTAAAAAGAAGAAGGAGGGGCCATTGCTGCAGCATAGCCGGTAAAGCCACTGCCTGCAGTGCTGGCATCCCATATGGATGCCGGTTCAAGTCCCGGGCTGCTCCATTTCTGACTCAGCTCTCTGCTATGGCCTGGGAAAGCAGTGGAATATGGCCTGAGTTCTTGGGCCCCTGCACCTGTGCGGGAGACCGGGAAGAAACTCCTGGCTCCTGGCTTCAGATCAGCGTAGCCCCAATCATTGCTGCCAATTGAGGAGTTACCCAGCAGATGGAAGACCTCTCTCTGTCTCTCTTCTCTTCCTTCTCTCTCTATGTAACTCACTTTCAAATAAATAAATAAATATGTAAAAACAAAAATAAAGGAGGAAAGGAAACCAACTATTTAGAGGGTATTACGTTTGAGAAATAGTTTGTCTAATGTGTCAGAAGCAAAGGGTCAACCGTGAAACATGGGAAAAATTAGAAAGAACTCTCTGACACTTCCATTCATTTTCTTACAAAGATTTACTTCATTTGACATCAACCAAACAGAAAAATGTAGATTTCATTTAGATGTTGTTTACAGAGAAGGATGCAGAGAAATTTACTTGGCAAAAGTGTTTAGTAATAATTAGATGTCATAGAAGGATGAGTTGGCTAGACGTGAGTTGGAAATTTGGAACAGAGACCTGTGGCACGCAGGAGCTTTAAGTAGAAGACAAAGGACTGTCTACTAAGGCAGAACAGGAGCTTCTCACCGATGTTAGATCTGAAGAGTCCTCTTTATAAAAAGCACCTTTCCCTTAAAGAGTGTTGGCCTCATTTTTCTCCCTCATTAAAATTACTGAGACCTACCTGTTTTAAGATACCTCACTGCCTACATGAAATCATTGTTTTTTTTTTTTTTCAGCATAGATACATAGCACACATATGTACCGACCTTTCCAGGCACACATCTGTGCCTGGAATGCTCCTTCTTCTCTTCCTTATTTATGTCTGACATGCCCTGAAGGTAATTCTTTGCAGACATTGAGAAAAGCCAGGAAGTTTAAGGTATGTGCTACCCACAAATGTGTTCAAAACTGATCGAATAGCAGTAAAAATGTTATTTCAAGCAAAATATTATTTCAGATTATTTTAATGTCCAGACTAAGGTTGTGATTTCTATAAGAAAGGTGGCTTTTGGTTTCAAAAGTGGCTTTAGTTAGAAAGTTTCTATTTTTAAATTTTATCTTTTATGTGGCCACCTCTTTAAGATTCTGCTTTGAAAAATAATGAAAGAAAAAATTTTCACTTACTTTGATCAGTTCAAAAAGAAATGCAGGTTTGTCCTGAGAGAAGAAAAAAATAGTCATTTGAAGAGTAGAGAGTGGAACGATCCCGAAAGTATATGAAATGTTTTGCTGTTTGAAGAAGAAATTTCATTAGCAAAACCCCACAAAGTTATCAGGGAACTTTAGCTCTAAGTTCACGTAATAATCAACTTCAAATGAGTAGTTGTGCTATCTGTACTGTTTTCACCAGGTTTTTATTAAGTTATACAACCTGCAACATCCTCAAGTTTTTGGTTTTGTAGGAATTTTTAAGGGATTTTTACATCTTGGGATTAGTAGTAATGAAGACATGAGGACCATGTAAAGAATTAGGTAATTCCATTATAAAAGACAAACAAAAAATGGGAAAGGAAGAAAGAAATAATGAAAGAAAAAGTAAAGTTTAGAAAAGGGAGAGAAAGAGAAAAGGTTGAACCAAAGATGGCCATGAGAATCTCAATAGTCAGCTTTTGATCACCCAGACTATTTCAGGATCTGTACCGGTGTGTGTTTACATGATATATCAAAGAAGGAAGAAAGCCTAGACAACTAAAGGATTTGTAGTCTACAGATGATATTACAATTTTAAAACATCATTTTGAACTCTGAGAGCCAAATACTTGACTCATTTATTTATTCACTTGTATAACTAAGTGTTAGGCTCAATCTTAGGTGCTTTGGAAATGTATAAAATGGTCCAACATGTGGAAGCTTAGAGAACTTTGGAAGCCAATTTCTGAAATTTGGGATATATTTATGATCAACAAGTTGAGAAATGAAGTAGAAAAAAACCTTAGTGTTAGCATGAACTATGTGGCCAAGAGGTGAAACTTCATAACATTCACATCCTGCTTATGTGTGAGTGCTAAAACAAAACACAAAACAAACCGATAAAACAACAACAGCCATTTTAATTGTGCAGATAGAGCATAATTCTATCCAAATTCCTTTCCATTATTGCACTATCAAATTGCATTCAATGATGTCAAACATTTGAATCTTTGTTTTTCCTACATCCAGATTAATAGCATTGTTTCATAGGCTCTATCTGTCAGGACTATGTGTAAACCTGCTATCACTTTTACACGGGGTTATAAGGCAGATGGTAATAAAGTGGAAGCTTTGTAAAGGTATGGGTAGGGTTAAGGGAAACAAATAAAAGGACAAGAAGGAAGAGAAGCCAGGATTATCAGGGAGTTATTTCCACTTCCAAATGTCTAATAGGGTGCAGAAGAAGGTTGTGGTTGCTATTGTCCAGAAAAGGGCTGCAGCTGAGGAGGGGCCATTAGGCAAGAGTTGTACCCTTCTATAACCAGTCACCAGGATCTCCAAACCTGCTGGGTTCAAGATCACAAGAAAGGGAAGCAATTTTTTTTTTGAAAATTGTTCACTCTTCTCATTGCTCCTAGATCCATTTAGTTATGGTCTGGGGGAGGTGGCAGAAAATATGGCCCTCTGGTTTAAAAGCATTAACTGCAACCCTGAAGGATAGCATCCTAACAATGAGGGTGCTTTCTTCCAGCTGGTGACTTAATTGAGTCTTAAGTAGGTCATTCTTTCATGTTGTGCTGCTGGGTAATGGTGCATCTGAAAAACCAACAACTTTATATTTGTCTATTTCTGTAATCACGAGTTTATAGGTATTCTGAGAAATTCTGCTGGTCTGAACTGGAATTGGCTGATCTCAGCTGGTGGGTGGATTCATCTGTGGCTAGCTTGTGGGTGAGCTGGGATCTGGCTGGTCTTGAATGTACTTAGCTGAGACAACCAGTTCTCCACCCATCTCATCCTCCTGGGGCTAGGACATCCGATTGGCATTGTGTATGTTTTGAGAAAGAGTGTGCACTTACACAAGTCCATTCTTGTTGTGTGTTGACTGCTGACCCATAGGCTAGAGCGAGACTCATGCCCAACCAAAAGTTGGTGTGGAAGGAAACTAGCAATGGGTGTAGATGTGGAAAATTAAGACTTTACATTCCACAACCCATAGATTTTTGGCTTCATAAAATAAACTCAAGATTATTCCTTTCTAAATAGTCTCTGGATGAGTTGATGGAACAGGGTTATCATACATTTTTTAAATGTTGAAAGAACATCAGTGAAGCTCTTTTGGCATGTTCTCAATTACATCAGTTACAGAATCACATAATTTAATAGATAAAGATAATTTTGTGTTTATATTTCTAGTCCCAGCTTGGATAATTATTTATTTTTATAAAAGTCATGTCATCTTGAAATATTTATCATAAAGTGATGTTTTTATATATGAGTTGCATTCTTAATGGAATTACTTTGGAGTAGTGGTGTGTTATCCCCGAGATTTTGCAGGAACTCTGCATGGCAAAAAGTGCTTTTTAAAATAAATATACTGAGAAGTCAGTTGCCTTCTTTTACCATTGAGATTGTGCAGAAGCAATGATTTAACACAAAGCCAAACACTGACACAAAATGATTATAGTAATCACTTGTGTTTCTCATCATCATCACAGTAAAATAAAACAAGTGCTGATATCATCTAATAAATTCTTTATTGTAGTAGTAAAATACAGTAGTTTTTAATATACATCTTTTGTTGTTATGGAATAGGAGATATGCATAATGCATTTATGGAGACTAAACTACAATAATTATCATTGGGAGAAGCCCTTGCATGATTGAGTTCTAGTCTTATCTAATCATTTGTCATAGAAAAACATTTTTTTCTTGAAAGAATGTAACAGAAAGCCTCAGGTTACTCAAATTAGTATTTAGGAAAATTTTTGTTAAATAGAAGAAATCATGATCCTGTAACATCAAGAAAAACATTAGAAAATATTTGCTGCCAATAAATGTTAAGCTTTTCATGCTGATATTTGGCACAACAGTTAAGGTGTTGCTTGGAATGCCTGCATCCCATATTGGAGCATCTGGGTTCAAGTCTTGGCTTCACTCTTGATTGTAGCTTTCTGATAATGCACACCTTGGAGGCAGCAGATTACAGCTCTAGTAGTTGGGTCCCTGACACACATGTGGGAGAACATGGATCAAATTTTCAGCTTCTGGCTGTTCTCAGCCTGGGCTGATGTGATAATTTGAAGAATGAACTAGAGAATTGGAGATCTGTGTATGTCTGTCTCTGTCTTTTTGCCTATCAAATAAACAAAATAAGCAAATTATATTTTTGAAAGATTTGAGGCCAGTGCCACGGCTCACTAGGCTAATTCTACACCTGAGGCACCAGCACCCAGGGTTCTGGTTCCGGTTGGGGCGCTGGATTCGGTTGCTCCTCTTCCAGTCCAGCTCTCTGCTGTGGCCTGGGAAGGCAGTGGAGGATGGCCCAGGTGCTTGGGCCCTGCACCCGCATAGGAGACCAGGAAGAAGCACCTGGCTCCTGGCTTCGGATCAGCACAGTGCTCTGGCCGTGGTGGCCATTTGGGGGCTGAATCAACGGAGGGAAGACCTTCCTCTCTGTCTCTGTCTCTCTCTCTCTCACTGTCTAACTAGATAAAAAAAAAGATTTGAGATATAAACTATAAGAGACAGAAATTTGAAAAATTGTCACTGTAATAGTGACTCTGTATTCCCTGGTACCTACATACTTGGATTTACGGCATCACTGGTGATGGTGTAAGTGTGAATTTTCTTTTAGCTAATGTTTTAGATTTATTTTTGCTAATTTTCTGTTGGTGTCACAAAATACCTAAGATCAGGTAATTAATGAAAATAATGATTTTTTTCTTCTTACTATTTGTTGAACTCTTTGCTTAGTATAGGGTTAACCTTATGAGTGTAAAATAAAATGAAAATATATCATTGCAATAATGAAAAGAAAGAATAAGAAAGGAAGGAGGAGGGAGCATGGGAGTGTGGGAGGCAGGGAAGTATCAATATGTTCCTAAATCTGTATACATGAAGAGTATTGTAATAGTTTTCCTTTTCCAAATACATATCTGGGTGAAGCTGAAATTTCTTTTCATATATTTCATCCAGCACAAGTACTTCAACAGAATGAGTCCAAGAGTACATAGGATTCAGAGAATTCAGCAACATTCTAAGAAATCATATATTAAATATGATATTTAATTATTTCTTTTTTTTTACAGGCAGAGTGGACAGTGAGAGAGAGAGACAGAGAGAAAGGTCTTCCTTTTTTGCCGTTGGTTCACCCTCCAATGGCCACCATGGTAGGCGCGCTGCGGCCGGCGCACCGCGCTGATCCGATGGCAGGAGCCAGGTGCTTATCCTGGTCTCCCATGGGGTGCAGGGCCCAAGCATTTGATATTTAATTATTTCTAAGATTTATTTAGTTATTTGAAGTCAGAGTTACAGAGACATAGGGAGAGACAGAGACAGAGGGAGAGAGAGAGAGGGAGAGAGAAAGAGAGAAAGAGACAGAGAAATTTTTCATCTGCTGGTTCACTCTCCCAGATGGCCACAACAGGCATTGTTGGTCTAGACTGAAATGAGGAGCCAGACAGGTGGGTGGGCTGTCTTCCATTGCTTCTTCTAGACAGGGAGCTGGATGGGAAGTGGAGCAGCCAGGACATAAACCATCACCTACATGGGTTGCCATTGTTACAGATGGCAGCTTTATCCACTATGACAAAATGCTTGTCACTAAAAGAAATTTTTAAAGATGTGAAACAATACATTTATTCTCACATAAAAGTTCAGAAGATGAATTCCCTTTTTTTAAAAGTTAGTAATCAATTCATTTATTAAGAATTTAAAATAAACCAATTAATAATTTAAATTTTATCAATTTTAATTTTAAAAATGCTCAAGATATAGAGCTATAACTCACATAATTCAGAATTCCACAATCCTCTAAGATTCTCAATAGAGTAAAGGGGTTCTGAGACCATTGTTAAAGAACATTAGGAAAATTGGCCATGTTAGTCTTGAGAGCTATTTTTTTTATCTTTTATTTAATGAATATAAATTTCCAAAGTACAGCTTATGGATTACAATGGCTTCCCCCCCCATAACTTCCCTCCCACCCGCAACCGTCCCCTTTCCCACTCGCTCTCCCCTTCCATTCACATCAAGATTCATTTTCAATTCTCTTTATATACAGAAAATTAGTTGAGTATATATAAAGTAAAGATTTCAACAGTTTGCCCTCACATAGCAACACAAAGTGAAAAATACTGTTGGAGTACCAGTCAAAGCATTAACTCACAGTGTACAGCACATTAAGCACAGAGATCCTACATGATATATTTTTTTAAAAATTGATTAATTTTCTTTTTCTATATATAATTTCCAATTTAACACCAAGTTTTGTTTTTCCATTTTCAATTATCTTTATATACACGAGATCGATTCAGTATATATTAAGTAAAGATTTCATCAGTTTGCACCCACACAGAAACACAAAGTGTAAAAATACTGTTTCAGTACTAGCTATAGCATTACTTCACATTGGACAACCCATTAAGCACAGATCCCACATGGGATGCAAGTACACAGTGACTCTTGATGTTGATTTAACAATTTAACACTCTTGTTTATGGCTTCAGTAATCTCCCTAGGCTCTAGTCATGAGTTGCCGAGGCTATGGAAACCTTTAGGGTTCGCTGACTTCAATCTGATTCTGACAGGGTCATAGTCAAAGTGGAAGTTCTCTCCTCCCTTCAGAGAAAGGTACCTCCTACCTTGATGGCCCCCTTCTTTCCACTGGGATCACACTCGCTGAGATCTTTCATTTAGGTCTTCTTTTTTTCCCCCCATAGTGTCTTGGCTTTCCATGCCTAAAATACTGTCATGGGCTCTTCAGCCAGATCTGAATGCCTTAAGGGCTGATTCTGAGGCCAGAGTGCTATTTAGGACATCTGCTATTCTATAAGTCTGCTGTGTCTCCCACTTCCCATGTTGGATCGTTCTCTTTGGGAGCTATTTTTTGGAATGCAACAATTAAACACCAATATTTGTGCTGGGTGTAAAGTAACTAGTTTAGTTAGTTACTTCATGCTAGTTAATGAAATCCCCAATTTTTTTTGTGTGTGTTAGCTCTTTATTCTTCAAAATGAGGGATTAAAAGCTACTGAAATCCCTTGTTTTATTGTGTGGACAGAGATTTATTTCAAAAGAAAAAGGATATCATTTCAAACACTTCATATAAAATGCTCACAGATATCTATAAGTAAATCAGAGGTATTATCCATAAGCAAATACTGACATTAGTCCAAAATGACACATAAATTCCAAAAAACAACAATAAACTAACTGGTTCAGAAGCTGACAGCCATGCTATGACATCAATAAAGATTAAAGACTTCACGGTCCACAGTCTAATGTAGTAGTTTGAGTCAATTGACAAAGGTTTTTACTTAAAGAAGAGAAAAAACCACAGTTGGCTTAAAATATGTAGTATTTTCTCCATGCCATTATTTCACTGTATTATGTTTGCCTGCAATGCACATCACATATTAATAAATTTTCATATTCTTTTTTCTTTTTTTTTTAAGATTGATTTTATTTATTTGAAAGACAGAGTTACAGACAGAGGTAGAGACAGAGAGGTCTTCCATTCGCTGGTTCACTCCCCAGAAGGCCACACCAGCCGGAGCTGTGCCGTTCTGAAGCCAGGAGCCAGGAGCTTCTTCCAGGTCTCCAACGTGGGTGCAGCGGCCCAAGGACCTGGGCCATCTTCTACTGCTTTCCAGGCCATAGCTGAGAGCTGGATCAGAAGAGGTGCAGCCGGGACTAGAACCAGCACCCACATGGGATGCTGGCACTGCAGGCCAGGGCTTTAACCCGCTGCACTACAGCACCAGCTCCTCAGCCATATAATTTTTTCTTACTTTTCTGTTATCTTAATATTTCCAAATGACAAATATCTATATTCGTGAACCTTAATACATGAACTTCAAAATGCATGAACTTTGAATGAAATGCCTCAATGCTGAGTTTTTCCCTGGAGTAATCACTTCTCAATGTTCACTAACTAGCCTAAACTTTTCAGAGGTGTTTTCTCGTGTTGTTATATACTATAACAATCACGTCCCCAATTAGAAATCTTTATCCATGGAATGACATCAAACATTTCCAGAGCATTGACCTAGCAGTAATAAGCAGTTTGTAAATATAGTTATTTAACAAAAATGCTTTTGGATTATTATTTTAAAGATAATGAAAGAAGAGAGCATTGTTTCTTCTTTTCATTTTTAAAGTTTTAATTTTATTTTTATTTGAAAGGCAAGGAGACAGAGAGAGAGAAAGAGAGGGAGACAAAGAGAAAGAAGAGATCTCCTCTGGAGATTTACTCTCCAAATGCTTGCAACAGCCAGGACCATACAAGAGAAAAGTCATAATTTTACAAAATTCCTGAAGGGCCAGTATTGTGGCACAGAGGGTTTTTGCAACACCAGCATCCACTATGAGGATGTTTGTTTGAGTCCCAGCTGTTCCACTTCAGATCCAGCTTCCTAGGAACGCGTGTGGGAAGGTGGCAAAAGATGGCCCAAATCCTTGAGCCTTTGCCATTCACATGGGAGACCAGGATGGTGTTCCTGGCTCCTTTTGGTAGCCTATCTCAGAGCTGGCAAATGCAGCCATTCGGGGAGTGAACCAACAAATAGAAGACATCCCCATCACTATATGTGTCATTCTGTCTTTCAAAGAAACATTTTTTTAAGAAAACTCTTATTTAATAAATATAAATTTTGAAAATACAACTTCTGTATTATAACAGTCCCCCCCCCATAACCATCCTCCTACCTGCCAACCATCCCATCTCCTACTCCCTCTCCCACTCTGTTCTTCATTAAGATTCATTTTTAATTATCTCAAAGAAACATTTTTAAAAAAAAATTACCTAAGTAGACAAACAATATACTTATTTTTAGAAAACTACTACTGATATTTTTATTATTTATAACATAGAATAGAAACTTCAAATTGAGAGGTGCTGTAAGTAAAAATACACACCAAGTTCAAAGATGTAATGCAAATAAAAGAAGGAATAGGCTTCATTCATAATTCTTTATAATTTTATTTATTTATTTAAAAAGCAAAAATACAGAGACAGAAGGAGAGAGAATGAGAGATAGCGGAGAGAGAGGAATCTTCTATTTACTGGTTCACTCCCCAAATGGCCGCAACAGCCATGGCTGGGCCAGGCTAAAGGAGCCAAGAGCCAGGAGTTTCTCCCACATGGATGGGATCCAGTGGCCCAAGGACTTGGTTCATCCTCCACTGCTTTCCCATGGAGTATTAGCAGGGAGCTGGACTGGAAGTGGAGCAGCTGGAACTCAAATCGGCGCCCATATGGGATACTAGCACTGCAGACAGAGGTGTAGCCTTCTACGCCAAAGTGCCAACACCCTCCTTCATAATTTTTAAAGTATGAATTGTTATTATGCTTTGAAATAATGCTTAGTATATTGATTTATATGATGTATATTGATTCAGTTGGTTTTTACCTTTTTAGTAAAGCAAGTGTAGTGAGAAAATTTAAAATTACCTATATGTCTCATATTTCTATTGGACAGTATTTATATGGATGATTGATTTTGGATTATTTGCAAAACAGGTCAGTAATATATCTCTGGTCAAGTTTCAGGACATTTTTGGGTGTTCACTAATTAAGTCTTTTGATCTATTCAGAATGATCAATGTCCCGATATGTATATATGGCATTTTATATTTATTTACTAAAATATCTTAAATATTTGTAACATTGATTTTAATTTATTTGATTTTGCTACTCAGGATGATCACATGTTTGGTAAATATCAGTAACTCATCCTTGAAAGGTCCTGAAAATACCAAGACAATTTAAACCATCTGAACCACATGGAAACACCCAGAAAGACAGACCACTTGCATAAAAATGTGCAGAATATGGAAGAATCTTCAAAAAATCATTATTTTTGTCAAAAATGAAATGAATCCTTTTAAAAGATTTTTAAAAAGATTTATTTTATTTATTTGGAAGAGTTTCAGAGAGAGGTATAGAGAGAGGGATGGGGGTAGGGGTCTTCCATTCACTGGTTCACTCCCCAAATGGCTGCAATGGCCAGAGCTGGGCAGATCTGAAAGCAGGAGCCAGGAGCTTCCTCTAGGTCTCCTACATGGATGGAAGGGGCCAAGGACTTGAGCTATCTTCAGCTGCTTTCCCAGGCACATTATCAGGAAGTTGGATTGGAAGTAGAGCAGACAGGACACAAACCAGAGCTGCAGGCCAGGGCCTTAGTTCACTATACCATAGCGCTGGCCCCTAAAAATAAAAGAAATCTTAAACAAAATGTTAACTCAAATAAACATTTCTGGTGACTTGAGGCAACGTTTTATCTCAGGGTTAATAAATTTCCGACTTGGAATTGGGTCATTCCTCTCAAACAACTAAACCTGCTTTACTCCAGGACTGTGGCCATTTGCTGTACTATTAGAAGAAGACATTCATGATCTTAATTTTTTTAAACAAAGGAAAATATGTACTGAATGGCTATAGTTCTAAATTCCAGTCATGCCCTTGCTCATTATTTGATGATTGTGAAACATGCAAAATCAAGCATAAAATGACAGAATGAGAATGTGCGTCTGTCCTTCAATCTCCAAGGAAGCTATGAGTTGTCAGGTTTTAGGTAATCTGCATTTCATTGTCTTTCCAGACTGCATTTAAGTTTAAAGAAATATCTTTTTACAGTCCTGGTAATTATAAAGCCTGTGGTCCAAGTTTTTGCTTGTTTTACTTCCTGCCATTCTTACTCTTTGACTCATCTTCTTTCTCTAAACTCTAATTTCAACCTGTACCTCTGTGCAAACCCATCATGAATTCAGCTATCTTAACCTAATCTGTCCAATATAAATGCCTCTGTAACTCTTCCCCAATCTTCCCCAGTAATAACCCTTTGGATCTGAGCCCTCTGAAAAGTGACTTAGATGCGTATAATGAGGTACAGCCTGACTACAATGCAGATGGCAATGTCTGTTTTGATTCTTCAAAACAAAATTACAATTTAATAATGATTTGTTCAAACTGTCCTCCTTTAATAAATCACACAAGAAATTAAGGCTCAATATTAAAGTATAAAGTTGGCCTTCTAATAGCCCTTTAATTAAATAACAAGCATGGTTAATCCATCCTGTTTAGATTCTCAATATATAATGTTTATGTAGAAATCATTGCATTCTCTGCCAGTTTTGAGACTCTGTCATCCTTTGTATTATAAAGTTCTCATTCTGTCCCAGGAGATCAAAATATAAATCTTAGTTAATGATGAGGTTTTTTTACCATTAGAATAATGTTGGTGTTAAGTGTGTATATAGACATATATAATGTATATGTGTATGTATGTGTCTGTTATATCTGACAATACTACAAAAAAGTTCATGGAAATTGAAACTATGATACTGTAAAACTTGAAAAAAATACGAAAAAGAAGGATGGTCATTGATGAGAGTAATCTAGGGAAGGAAGATAGGGTGGAAAGTATCATTATGTTCTCAAAATTGTATATATGAAATGCATTAAATTTGTTCCATTCAAAAGGTTACTTTTGGTGCAAAATATTTGAAATTCATGCATTTTTTTCATAATGCATATTTTCCTTGAAATTTTTGCATCATGCATATTTATAAACATATACAAAAATGTTCCCACAGTGCTGGTGCTGTGGCACAGGGGGTTAAAGCCCTGGGTTGCAGTGCTGGCATCCCATATGATTGCTGGTTTGAATGCCGGCTGCTCCACTTCTGATCTGGCTCTCTTCTGTGGCCTGGGAAAGCCTCGTGGGAGACCTGGAGGAAGCTCTTGGCTCCTGCCTTCAGATCGGTACAGCTCCGACCGTTGTGGCCATCTGGGGAATGAACCAGTGGATGGAAGACCTCTCTCTTTGTCTCTCCTTCTCTCTAGCTCTGTCTCTCAAATAAAAAAAAATAAATCTTAAAAAAAAAATGTTCACAGGTACACACAGACTAGTGATAACAAAAGGAACATCCTAACTCAAGTTTTTCAATTATAAAGCCTTAGCTTTGTGGAACTGCAATCCTTTTGCATTCTTAAACCCAGTCCATAATGGACACAATAAAAGTAAAATAAATATATAAAGTTCATAAATTATGAGCTGTTACCCATTCATTGAGAAATTGACAGATTTTCACATTTGACAGTATGATCTGCCTCATAATCTAGGCCATATGGCAAACAGAAATGATCTCGGCCGGCGCCGTGGCTCAACAGGCTAATCCTCCGCCTTGCGGCGCCGGCACACCGGGTTCTAGTCCCGGTCGGGGCACTGATCCTGTCCCGGTTGCCCCTCTTCCAGGCCAGCTCTCTGCTGTGGCCAGGGAGTGCAGTGGAGGATGGCCCAAGTCCTTGGGCCCTGCACCCCATGGGAGACCAGGAGAAGCACCTGGCTCCTGCCATCGGATTAGCGCGGTGCGCTGGCCGCAGCGCGCTACCACGGCGGCCATTGGAGGGTGAACCAACGGCAAAGGAAGACCTTTCTCTCTGTCTCTCTCTCACTGTCCACTCTGCCTGTCAAAAAAAAAAAAAAAAAAAAGAAATGATCTCGTACACTCTGGAAAGAGCAGAGGGAACAAGCTTGAAGAGAAAGCATCATATTCTAGAAAAGCTAAAACTGAGGAATCATGTCATTGAATAGATCAGTGTATTTTGGAACGTTGAGTTATGTGAATAGATTTTGCTTTGGGGAGGCTTGTATAGAGGGTAGGGGGCTTAATCGTTATCCTCCATAAGGGAAGCTAAATCGGCCATGCAAATAGAGCTGGAATGCCTTCTTGTCCAAAGAAAGAATTTCTATGATCACTAAGACACCAGGAAGACAACTAAATCAATGCTCTGAGAAAGCACCAAATGAAGAAGTGAGAAGCAGCACCCACACCTGGCCTGTTGAAGCAGGGCAGTTGGGGAAAACTGGTGACAGAAGCAGTAGCAGATGCTAATTTGTTCTAGGGCAGTGTAGACAAAACAAGACCTGAAGCTAGATTCAAGGAACATGTTCTCTGTCCTTGAACTAGAAGGCCCTTAAAATGTGGATGGAGAAACATGTCCCAGAACCTTAATTCCTATCCATTATAGCCAGTTCAGCTTTGCTGTCAAGGGGCCTCATCTGCTGCAGTTGATAGAGAGGCTGTTTGTGGCTAGAGTCCATGCAAGTCAATTTCCATTGTATTTCATGAGGGGAACTGCTACATCAACATTCAGAGTTGGGAAAGCATGAGCCCTAATTCTAATATTATCACAGGATTTATCAAGATTTTTTGCCTTAGACTCTGGGCGGTTACCCATGGCCATGGATGACTGTGAGGCCAATTATGTCCTTGGGATATCAGACAAGAGAAGAAAAGTGTAGTGAATGTTAACCTTGATTACTCACGGTGTTTTCATCATATATAAATTCCATTTTGGTCACCAAAAGGGAAATGCTGGGAGATGAAGGTGATGATCTGGAAAGAAACTGTTGCTTTTTAGGAAATGGACACACAGAGCAGAATATTTGGTGCTGTGCTGAGGACGCTTATTAGTGTTCCCGCATCCTATACCAGAGTCCTCAGTTATGTCCTGGCTAAGATTCCAGCTACCTGATAATGCGCACCCCAGGAGGCAGGAAGTGAAGACTCAAGCTTTTGGTTTTCTGTGCCTGTGAGGTACACTTGATTTTTCAGGCTCCTGGCTTAGACTTGGTCCAGCCAACTGTTACAGGTATTTATTGAGTGAAACAGTGGCTAGAGCTCTGTTTGCTTGTTTCTCTGTCTCTCTCTTTCTCTTAGAAATGAAATAAAAAAATAAATAAAAATGTACACAAATTATTCATATTTATCATGTACTACAACATGTTTTTATATTTGTATACATGTGTAGAGTTGTACATAAGCTGCTTTTCATATGAAATTTGATTTTGTTCAACTCTATTGATCAAAAATTTCCCTTTCAATAATCTTTTAAGTGAATATTTTTTCAATTTTCATAAAGTTCTATGAATATCATTACATGATGATTTTCACAAATTTCTATACTTTAGTTTCTAGATTCAGTGATAAAATATAACTTCTATCTACTTCATACATGACTATTTCTTAACTGTGACAGTGATTGTGATATCCTATTTGGATGTTTATATACTTGTTACAGAGCTTAGAAAGAAAAGAAGCAAATATTTTAATATCCTTCCCAAATATAAAATTAATATAGGGGAGGAGAGAGAGAGAGAGAGAGAGAGAGAGAGAGAGAGAGAGAGAGTGAGAGAGAGAGAGAGAGAAAGAGAAAGAGAGAATGAATGAATCGCCCTTTAACATCTGCAATGGCCAGGGCTGTCTGCCAAAGCCAAGAGCTGTGAGTGCTAAGCATGCTGCTTGAGCGGAACCCAATTACTTAAGCCATCGTATCTTCTTCCCAGGGCCTGCAGTAACAGAAATTTGAAGTCAAGAGATGGAAGCAGATGAAGAATCCAGGCACTGTGGTATGGGTCACTGTTCCCTTACTCTCTGTTTGAACTGCTAGGCAAAACATCTGTTCCACCACAGTTATTGATTAAAAAGCAACAAAAAGATGTTAACTTCAAATAATTAAGAAATACCAATACATTTTTATGAAAGATGATTCCTCATGAATTTCTGAACTATTTATTACTTTTAAGATCCATGTACTCTGTTTGAATTCTACAACTTTTGGATTGGATTAAAATATTTAATTATATCAATGAGAACTAGGTTGCCAAATGTTTAGGATTCATTTAAAAGGTTACTTTTAGTTTATTATCTTCAAATCTTTCTCTGAATATTGGAGCATTTATTCAAAAGATGCTAACAAAAATGCAAAATATACATATTATATATTAGCTACTATAAATATATGAATTCATAATTATAAAATTAAATTGAAAGTGTAGAGAAGATTTTTTATGCAAGACAACATAACTTCTGGAAAAGTTATTTTTACAGTATCATAAATTAATGAAAATAAATTATTAGTAAAATTAATGTTTATAATTGAATTCTCCTTATAAAATATGAAGCATTTTTTGAATATGTTGTTACAATCAACTACTATCCAAATGGCTAAATTTAATATATCTTAAAAGTTAACTGAGATTAATGTGGCACTAGATTTTTTGGAAGATAACAGTTGAAAAATACATTAATATTTTACTTATTAATCCATAGTAGATATATTTCTTGGGTTTATTAGAGTATCATGCTGAAAAAACACTAAATTGAAGCAAGATCTTGTTTTAGCGTTATATATTTTAGAATCACTATTTTATTAAGTACAGAAACTTACCTATGTGGAAATATTGAGCAATATACACATGGTTTGTTTCAATATGTGTGTCACCTTTGCAATGAAATAGGTATAAAGGCTATGTTTGATCTAATGTCAGGATGAGTCATAACTGGAAATTATACAGTCAAGGCAAACAGAGAAAAGAAACCAATGGTGTAGAGAGGAATAATGACAAACTAGTGAATAGTTAGACCTTGAACATTAAAATAAGTATTTGCTAGATATTATTCTAGGTCAGAGAGAACCATGCAGAGTGTTATTTTTCTATTAAAAAAAGCTTTTTGTGGAGGCTAAATATAATTACAATTGTGCGATTTATATACAGCTTTCAAGCAATGTGGGGATTTTTATTCCTTTCTCTATGGGATTGAATGTTCACTGATGTTACCTATTTATATAAAATATCAATTTTAACTTTGATCTCTTTTTCAAAAGTCATTGGATCTTCTGTTACTGTGAATTTCAATTTGGGACTTCAAAATATATCACACAGAACCCCAAGACAACTATATTCTCATTGGCTGATTCTCTCATATCACTATAAAAAGAGAGAAGCTTTGATCAGAATCCTGTATAAGCAAAGATGGCTTAAATTAGAACTGTCTTCTGTTAAAAAACAGCTCTTGGTCAGTAGCATTTACTGTAAATTTGCATGTGATTTTTGTTTCATAAGAATATTCAAATGCAACCAATTCCATACCGAGGAATATATGTATTTGTGGAGGAAATGATAAGAAAACAAATTTAAGATATATGCTACAAAAAGAAGAATCTCTTTGTGTGTAAAAATGTATATTAGAAAATTATTTTTACATCCTGTGAAATTTTTATAAACAACTAAGTGAATAAAAAAACAAGTCAAAGAAAATATTAATGTGTCAGTTTGTATTCACAAATTAAGCTTTTTGTATTACAGATAATGTCATTTTTAAGAGTCTGAAAAATAAAACCCCACATGGTACGAATTCAATTTTGCTACATTTTCACATCTAAATATGTGGATTTATATGCAGGCTTATCAAGGACATATCAAAAATGAAGATATTCTACCTGAAATCACCTAACACAAGATATACAAAAACATCAGTGTTACATGAAATATCATCAATAGTTATGAATAATTGCAAATAATAGTTATAATTTGTGTTGGCATTGATCTGGTAATAGAATATCAGGTACATCATACTGCAAAGTTAGATGCCCCAAACCATCCGTAAGAATTTGATATTTGATAATATTGTATTGTAGATTAATGGGAGGGACTGGTGAAGGAGCTCACTAAAAACATGCTTCAATTCTATCCTCACATCACGTTATTCACTTCCAAAATTTCATGTGGACTAAACAGAAATATAATGAGTAGGTAATGAATGGAGAAAGAAATAAAAGGGAGAAAAAGGAATAGAGAGAAAGGATGAGGCAGATGAATTAGTTTGAAGCAAATTTATGACATGAAGCTACAGATTTACAAACCATAGGAAACTAAAGATAAATATGTAAAAAGAAGACATTTTATTTTATTTTATTTCAAAGATTTATTTATTTATTTGAAAACTAGAGTTACAGAGAAGGGGAGGGAGGGAGGGAGGAAGGGAGGGAGAGAGAGTTAGAGAAAGAGAGAGAGAGAGAGAGAGAGAGAGAGAGAGAGAGATCCTCCATTTGCTGGTTCACTCCCCAGATGACTACAATGGCGGAGCTGGGCCAATCCAAAGCCAGGAGCCAGAAGCCTCCTCTGGGTCTCCCATGTGGTACAGGGGCCCAAGGACCTGAGCCATCCTCCACTGCCCTCCCAGACCACAGCAGAGACCTATATCAGAAGTGGAGCAGCTGGGACTCGAACCAGCACCCATATCAGATGCTGGCACTGCAGGCAGCAATTTGACCCGCTATGCCACAGTGCCAGCCCTGGGGATAATTTGATATCTCAACAAACTCCCTAAGAGATTCAGGGGTGGGAAAACTTTCTGTAAAGGGCCATTTGGATGTTTATAAACTCATTCATTTAAATATCAATTTGCTACAGATTTATTGAATTTTGAGTTCCAACTGCAGTTGCCCAGGCAAGGAACACAGCAAATGACTATGAGAACCTTTTTATGTACTGCAGGCCACACTTTCCCAACCCCTGCTAGCCTGCTAGCCAATGACAGAGTTTTGACTTACAAAGATTTGGTTTGAATCAGAGCTGTCACTTAAGGGCCATTTTGACAAGGAGAAATTTCCTAAGGTCTTTAGTTTTCTTTCTGCAAAAAAAGAAATTTGTGAAAACTATGTTCAATTTAACGGACATATTGGCCAGATACAAGTCAAGTGTGAATCAGGTATGTGCAAATCTAAGACTGTACATGCACATACACACAGAGATATAATTGTGCTCTTACTGAGCAATCCCTTATTCCCATTTGGGAAAATAAATGTTTTCTAATATAGAAACAGGCCAGTTAAGATTCACTTGAAACCAGTTTTTAAAAGTTAACTATTAAGTCAAATTCCACTATTATCATTTTATTAGCTCATATTAATAATTCCCAGATCTTTCCTATGCTTTTTTTCCTTCTAACTTAAAACTTCTAGGAGGCTTCAGATACACCACTGTGTAGCCAGAAAGGTAGCAAGAGAGGAGAGGTGTGTGCTCTCTTGAAGGCTATTCAGGGCTGATTGTGGGATTTTCCTCACTTCCTTTTTTGTTTTGATATAATTGCTGCTGACTTCATCCTCTTGGAATTTATGCTATTTTGTCCATGTGGCTTGTTTGGTGGTCTGTGGACTCCCAGTCAGCAGCACTGACGTTTCTCAATGCTGAGGGTCATCTAGGGAATGGACTCGCTCCCCTGCACCCAAACCAGTAGTGATCTACCCTATAGCTTTCTCTTAACTCCTGAGAAACCTGTCTCCTCACAATGCCAATGTTTAGTCTATGATAAATGGAGAAATGGGAGCACAAAAATCAAATGTAATTGAGTACAAATAATTTCTGTGTTCTTGAGGCACTTCCTTATAACAAATTTCAGCTTCAGAATGAGATGCTATCTTCCTGTTATATAGACATCCTTGTAGTGGATACTATAGTTCATTGTTATGCTTCCCTTCAGGGTGATTAGAGTGTTTTCCTAGCAACTATGAAATTCAGTGGTTTATAAATATTGACTGATTCAGATTTGGCTGCCTAAAATGTTAATGTTTGTAGACATTATATATCTAGCCATCAAGGCAACAGGGAATCCGAAACAAGCACACACATGCAAACGTGCACATACCCATATATGCGAGCACATGGAACAAAACTCCAATAAAAACAGGCAAAAATCATCAATAGACTCAACAAATGAGGTTATTTAAATGGTTAATAAAATGAGATAAATTAAAAAGTGATCAGAAACTTTATAGAGTTTTTGCTTTTTATCAATTTTGAAAGAACTAAAATGGTTTAAGAAGATATTTATTTAAAAGTTAAGTAGTGTGTACTAGATTATAAGTTATATTTCCAGTCATGTTTAGATTAATGACTCAAGAAAAACACATAAAATCCTGGGTGAATAAAATAGGATAGTAAATTGAGGCCGGCGCCATGGCTCAATAGGCTAATCCTCCGCCTTGTGGCGCCAGCACACCGGGTTCTAGTCCCTGTAGGGGCGCCAGATTCTGTCCCAGTTGCCCCTCTTCCAGGCCAGCTCTCTGCTGTGGCCCAGGAGTGCAGTGGAAGATGGCCCAAGTGCTTGGGCCCTGCACCCGCATGGGAGACCAGGAGAAGCACCTGGCTCCTGGCTTTGGATCAGCAAGGTGCACTGGCTGCAGCGGCCATTGGAGGGTGAACCAACGGCAAAAAGGAAGACCTTTCTCTCTGTCTCTCTCTCTCTCACTATCCACTCTGCCTGTCAAAAAAAATTTAAAAAAAAAAGAAAATTGAGTATATGTTTTATTTTTTAAGTGAGATAATAGAAAGATTGGCAGGATATACACTAAAATACTAAGAATTCTGTCTTTAAAGAGTTGGCTTATAAAATTGTGTGCTTTCTACATTTTTAGATATAAAATATTATTTTGGTTTTTCCATAATTTTTATTCATAAAGTTAAAACATATCAGCATAAGTAATACTATAATTTCCAGTTGTAAGAGAAAGAGATCATTCGTTTGCTGCTTCACTCCCCAAATGGCCAAATGAAATTAATTCAGCATATGAGTTATCTATACTCCCAAGTTAATAGAGGCTCAACTCACTATAGCTAAGGCATGCAGTCAACCCAGATGTCCATTATCTGATGACTGGATAAAGAAAATGTGGTATATTTACAATATTGAATACTACTCAGTCTTTGTCTGCCAATGCCTTGCAAAGTTTTTCCAGTTTTCTTCTCTAGTAATTTGGTTTTATCAGATTTAAGATTTAGACCTTTGAATAATTTTGAGTTGATTTTTGTATAAGGTGTCAGGTCAGGTATATTTGAAGATCCAGTTCTTCCAGAACGATGTGTTGAAGAGACTGTTCTTGTTCCAGGGATTGACTTTTCTCATTTGTCATAGATAAGTTTGTTGTAGATGCATGGATTGATTTTTAGAGTTTCTATTCTGTTCCATTGGTCTCCATGTCTCTTTTTGTGCCAGTAACAGAGTGTTTTAATTATAGTTGCCCTATAGTATGTCTTGAAATCCGGTAGTGTGAGGCCTCTGGCTTTGTTTAAGATTGCTGTAATTATTTGAATCCAAGTAGTCCAGCTCCATAGTTTCTACTCTTAACTGCCAAATAACACTTGATTGTTCAGACTTTATGTCTTATAATGTGATTTTCAAACCAAAGTATACAACATTCTTTTTAAAAAATATTTATTTATTTGAGAGGCTGAATTACAGAGAGAGAGGGAGAAGGAGAGACAGAGAAAGAGAGGTCTTCATTCACTGGTTCAATCCCCAAGTGTCCACAATGACCAGAGCTGGGTCGATAGCAGGAGCCTAGATCTTCTACAGGGTCTCACACATGGGAACATGATCCCAAGCTCATGAACCATCCTCTACTGCTTTCCCAGGCCATTGACAGAGAGCTGGATTGGCATATGAGCATCTAGGCCTCGAACTGACACCCATATGGGATGCTCGACTGCAGGTGGAGGCTTAACCTACTGCACCACAGCGAGCCCCACAAAAGTCTTTGTTTTGCAAGCCAACACATTTGTTTACCATTGTAAAAGCTAAAAATATACAAAGTATATAGTTTGTACAATATCATTTTATTAATTAAAATGATCTTTACAAATCTGTTAGTGAGAAACCATATATTTTTTTAATTTAGAACTTTTATTCTTCCAGAGCCAAAGATATTTTCTATGTTTGTAAATGGTAGTGTTTTCAGTTGTGTGGATTATAGTTTGTGTTTTTATAGCCTTGGGAAATGTATCATGTGGAGACTTGAGTGTTTTGTTTTTAAATAAGTATTAATGTTACAATTTACCTGTAGTATCATGGACATATGCATTTCTTGGTTTGTCAACGCACTTTTATTATAATTTGGTAGTGATTTAGTTTTAAATTTATAAAATATAGGAGTGGACATTTATCCCAGCTGCTGGGATGTCTATGTCCTGTAGTAAAGAGTATAGATTTCATTCTAGGATCTGTTTCCTAATTCCAGCTCCCTGCTAAGGCAGACCTTGGGAAGCAGCAATAACGGCTCAAGTGATTGGGTTCCTGCCACTCATATGAGAAACTTGCATTTCAAGCTGCTGACTTGACTCCAGTCCAACTCCAGTCATTAAAGTCATCTGATGAGCGAGCCAGCAGATTGGACATTATCTGTCTTTCTGTGTTTCTCTTTGCCTTCCACCTAAATAAAAAAAAAAATAAAGATGTTAATGTATTTTACCTATAACTTTTAGTTTTTATCATTTAAATTTAATTTTGTTTTTAAATATGTCAATCTTTTTTAATACATTGAAGATGGGAACTGATGTTTTCCATCAAGTCTACTAGTTTTATTTTTGATGTTTCATTTTTTAATGCACTTGGGATTTTTTTTGGAATATAGTATTAGTTTGCATCTAAGTAGTTTCATTGATACAATAACTACTTAAATGTTATTTATTTTTCCTTCCATGGGAAAATATTCTGAAATCCATCATGGAGAATTAGTCATGGTGTTAGCAGACACAAGAGGACCATTGGTTTGGGGTGCTACTAAATAATCAGCCTCAAGTGAGATCTCCTTAGGAGAAAGACTTATTCACTTTGTGACAAAGTCAAAGAGACTTGGGAAGGAATAGTTACAGTTCCCTCAAGAATCTGACTCCTCAACAAGTGTTTTGCAAAGGGTCAGGGGAATGTCAACCATGTAGAAAAGGTTGAGTGGGAGGACATTGCCTCCTTACAATGTACATTGCGATTGTATATTCAAAAAATCAAACTTTTTCTGCAGCTTCTATTTTCTGTGGCGGTCTGGCCCTCTCTGACTACAGTGTTTCAGGATAGGTTTTCTTCAAACATCCTCTGAAAAACAAACTTGAGGAGCAAACCGGTTTTGATCCTGAGGTCCTATTCCTGTGCCCCCCTCTTCCCTAAATCCTACACCCTTCACATCATTCAACTCCAAGACTATTCAAGAAAATATAATACAGTGAGAATATGCAGTATTCCTGTCTCCTCCCATTTCTGTTCAATTTTGACAAAACATGTTTAAAATATTTTAATCTTACAAATGAAAATGATTTAAGTTTCCTTACATTTTGAAGATTTCAATTTTCAAAAGGAGCAAAAATTACACATGGAGTGTGTGTTAGCCTTATGATTATGGTGAAAAGCCTATAATAGCTTTCATCTGTTGGTTGTAACAAATTGATTAAACTGGCTGCACCTCACTGTAGGCCTATGAGCATTCCATTAGCAATATTGAATGTAATAGTTCACAGAATTTTTTGAATGCTTCTGGCTTCTTTGCAATAATCTTAAAGTTATATGTAGTCAGATAGTTGAATCTAAAATGTAAGTATGCTATGCTTTCCAAGTTCAGTTCAGGTGTGATATATTTTTAATACTAGACTGTGGTGTTATGGAAGATGGTGACTCTCCTTAGTAGTTTTATTACAAGCATGTATGATAGTACCAGATTTATATTCGCAAAAAATGTTGCCAATGACATGATTAACTAATCTGTCTCAACAATAAATGGATAGAAAAACTAAAATCAGCATGCTTAAGGTCTAGTACTTTTGAGCTTTATTGTGGTCAGCTTGGCAAATAAAGCATTCTCATGCCTTTGTTTCTTTTAGATTTTTCTATAAATGAATAGTTACAAATAAGCTGATTTCTGTTATTAGAGTGAAATAGCAGGGCTTAGCTGCCAATCTCTTAGTCAAGGAATACAAGTCTTCCTAAAGGGATTCACCCCACTTATTTTGCTGTCTACTGCTATGGATTGCCATTCCTTACCCTGTAAATGACAAAAAAGAGAATTTTTTTCAAGGTCAAAAAATATCATAGAGATTAATTCCAGAGTAGACTTTATAATCTATCCAATTTCAATTTTCTTATGATGTGATAGAGCCTTCCTTAGATCAGAAAAAAGAGGGAAAAAAAGCAAGGAAACTTACCCTGTGAATGGAATGTGGTTGGTCACTATCTTTTTGCCTAATCTGTTTGCTTGAATGCTTTAACTGTAGTTACTAACTGCTTACATGTAACCATTTCTCTTCCGCTTGGTAAACAGAGCAATGGTGTTAACCCTTGCCAGACAGTGTACAGCTCATGTGTGAAACATATTAGTAACTATGTGCACATGCACCATATTTGTTTCAATTGCTATATCCATCATGTAACATTAGAATACACAATCAAATATATGCATGTAGCCATAAAAGGGAGAAAAGAAGGTAAAAGCATATATAAGGAAATACCCTTCTCTATTTGGGGCTCCATCTTTTTGGATATGAATCCAACTGAGTCTTATGTCACCTGCTACCCCTCAGAACATTGTAAGTCATCAGGAGGAGAGCTTGTGCTCAAACCCAAGCTTTCCAATATGGGATACTGGCATTCAGGGAACTTGAGCAAAGGTCTCTGATACGGGATATAGGCTTCCTAGGGACTCAAGCCAGGGACTTTGATAGGGTCAAATGGGGTCAATGATAAGGTCAAATTTGACTATGCCAAGTGTCTGTCCCTAAACCAAATCTTTTAATCCACATTCTAGGTTCCTTATTTAGTACTTTTGATAGTGAGTGGGAAATTGACCAGATACACATTGCATTTCAGAGGACTTATTTCTAAAATACTTTTAAAGATTTGATATACTAAGGACTATGGACTCTAATACATAGAAAGTCATTTTATTTTCCTGGGCAGGTGAAATAGTATCAAGAAGAAATATTTTTTTCCAAGTGAGGTTCTTTTTTTCTGAATAAACCTTGCATTGGTAGTAATTTTATGCTCCACTATGAATAATGAATCTGAAAAAAAAAAAAGCTTTATTTCCAGGACAGATGTAAGAATCAAGGCATTTTCCCTGCTATTCAATAATTATCCTCATCATACCAATAAATTTTCAGAGAAGTGGAAAAATATAAAATCATGTCAAAAAAGCTAAAAATGTATTATTGCATCATAGATGATTCTGAGTCAAATAACAGTTTTTCTTTGTATTGAACAATGTAGAGTAAAATTATTCTAACTTCATTTATTAATTAAATGTAATGAACATCTTTATGCATGTTTTATAAGCTATGTGCTTTTCTAGGCATGGGATAGTCGTGATATTTAAAAGTGTGCACCTGGAGCTGGCACTGTGGCATAGAGGGTAACGCTGCCGCCTGTAGTGCTGGTATGCCTTATGGGTGCCGATTCGAGTCCCAGCTACTCCACTTCTGATCCAGCTCTTTGCTGTGGGCTGGAAAACAGTAGAAGATGGCCCAAGTTCCTGGGCCCCTGTACCTGCATGGGAGACCTAGAGGAAGCTTCTGTTTCCTGGCTTCAGATCAGCGAAGCTCCAGCCATTGCAGCCAATTGGGGAGTAAACCAGCAGATGGAAGACTCTCTGTCTCTCTGTCTCTCTGCCTCTCCTTCTCTCTCTGTGTAACTCTTCCAGATAAATAAATAAATCTTTAAAAAAATAAAGTGTGCTCCTAATCCAGACTCAAAAGGACATGGGAGGGGCCGGTGCCATGGCTCACTTGGCTAATCCTCCGCCTGTGCGCTGGCATCCCATATAGGTGCCAGGTTCTAGTCCCGGTTGCTCCTCTTCCAGGCCAGCTCTCTGCTGTGGCCCAGGAGGGCAGTGGAGGATGGCCCAAGTGCTTGGGCCCCTGCATCCGCATGGGAGACCAGGAAGAAACACCTGGCTCCTGGCTTTGGATCAGTGCAGCGCTGACCATAGTGGCCATTTAGGGAGTGAACCAATGGAAGGAAGAGCTTTCTCTCTGTCTCTCTCTCTCACTGACTATAACGCTACCTGTCAAATTAAAAAAAACAAGCCTGGGAATCTTCCTTGAGGCAAGATGCCTGAGTTTAAATTTTAAATAGATTAGGAGGTGGAGAGGGCATTTGGGTAGAAAGTGTGGATTCTTCACAACCTGCTCACTTAAGGCAACAGTTCACACTTCCAAGTGGCTGGGACATACAGTTCATGTTGTACATGGTGGGAAAAAAATGGACAGTCCTTCAGAGATCCAGTAGTGATGTAAGGTGGAGCTTAGATATCTGACAAGGATTCATTGGGTTCCATCCTGAAGGCACCAGAGAATCTGAGGATGGAATTGGAGCAGTATGAAGAAGCTTCACGACAAGATTTACAATTTGGAAAGTCCACACAGGGGACATTGGTGATTACTGAATAAGGGATCATTCTGCACTTAGACATGCCAGTTGCAAATCTGTTGCCATGGGTGAAAGCAGCCATGATGAGAACTTAATGGGGAGAGAGTGGAAATGAGGGAAAGAGGGAGGCAGGGTTGGTGCCCCATACCTAGACATTGGCTCAATAATCTGATACTGTGAAAAAAAGGAATACTGAGTGAGCTACAGTCCATTGTTTCTAGGTCCCTGTGCCTTCATTTGGTACTAGGTACTATCATTAAAACTATCAGTAGTGGAATGATGAAGTGCTGAAACTTCTTCCTCAGCCTGATGTTTACTTCTTTGTGCAGAAAACTAGAATCTTTGTATTTAATTTTCTAAAATATTAACTTGAGCTTTAACTTACAAAGAAATTTTAATCTTTGAATTTGAAGTTTTCCCTGGAAAATTGACAGTGAGAGGAATCTGGATTTCACACTGGCAGTATCTCTAAGCATCATTTCATATTGCACTGTCTTAATATTGTCATTGAATTTCACTGTGGAACCTCTAAGAGGTATATTAACAACTTGTATTTACAAACAGGGTGGTGCATAGAATAAGGTTAGCTTTCAGTTTTGGCTAAATATGACCTTGAAATTAATTTAATTAGTGGATAGCTCTGATCTGCTTTAGAATCTTCTGAATGAAAAATGAACACTGAACAGCAAGGATCGTAGAGGGGCCCCAAATGCTGATCTTGGGAGATACTCCCCTCTTTGGTGGAATGAAACATGACATCTCCTCCCCTAACAGTTCCAGCTACAATGCTGACTAACTGTAGGACTTGAGCTGAAATACAAGGGAAAAGAAAACAAAGGCTTTGGACAAAATGGGTTGGAGTAGGAATTGCTGCTTACAAATTGCTGATTTTTTTTCTTCTCTGGGAGTAGGTTCATGAGTGTAAGACTCTAGACTTTCTCTTTGGTCTCTCACTCACTCACATGATTTACTACACAAAGGGCAGCCCAGTGCTATCTAAAGTTTTTTTTTTTTCCAGAAAAGACTTTCTGAAATTTTCAAATTTCTTGTCCCTTTGTTTATAAAGCAGGAAAATTATTGTTGGAAACCACAATGTTTTTTCTTCATGGTGTTACAACTTACTGTTTAATGTTAGGTTTCTCTAGCTACAAGTATACTTTCAGGACATGTGCACTGGTGAGGGGTGTGCTGAAGGCCCCTAATCTATAGCTCAACTATGGCCCTGCATGTTGGGTTTTCTCTCCTTGTAGTCATAGGACTTTCAGGCCGTGTCCAGAAAGGACAAGGAAGGTTGATGCATGTACCTCATCTTTTTCCATGGGTTATTTCCCAACCAAGAGCAATGGGCACACGCTGGAAGTTTATATTCAACACAAATTTCTTGAGGCCTCATTAGAGTTAAGGCACTGCACAGGGTCTATGGGGAACAGAGGATGAAACACAGACAATGCCATGAAGTGGGCATATAATGCAATGAGGGGGAGGATGGGGATTAGCACAAAACTAAGTGCACAAATAATAGCAATTTGAGGAATGGGATGGTGCATTCAGTAGGATAGAGCATGCTGGAAAAACAAAAACCCCTGGCATTCTTTCTTCACAGATCAGTGTATAGGCTCTTGAGGATATTCTACAACCAAAATATTGGTGCCTGAATAAGTGCAGTGGTATAATTAATTTAAATAGTTTTAATAACTAGGAGTGTGATCTTGGACAGGTCACTTAAACTCTTCGGTCCTTCTGACTTCCTCTGAATATGATTATTAAAATTGATGAGCTTTAAATTTCCTTATAGCATTATGATTCAAAGATACCAAGGTTATCTGAGCAATAATAATAGAAATCAAAGTAATTATCCCTGATCTAATTGTGGTGCAGTTAAGAAGCAGATGATGTGAGAGTGATAATGGGCCACTGATGATCTCCCTACCAGCTGATTCTCCAGCCTGGGCCACGTGCACTGCAAATGGATTTCAGGTCTGGATTAGCACAGTGATTACAAGACATTGTTTTTCTGTCCCCCACCATCTGCTAAGTGGCATTCGATTAATCACAGAAAATGATGACTCATCTCTTGTCAAACTCTTCATTCAGAAGAAAAATGTCCATTCAAGTCAGAGCAACTGCAATTCTCAATAGTGAGTGATCTGGGACTTTCTTTTCACAACTGGAACACATAGGAAATGAAAAACTCATTTAGCTCTATTCAGAGAGATTTTCTTTTTTATGGAAGACAGTATATACCCATGTACCTAGCCTCTGATTGATTTAATCATGGTGATTTTGGAAAACCAGAATATAACAGGATTCTATCTGGAAAACTGTAATCAAATTTGTTTAATGCTTTGGAGAAGGCCTAACTTTTTTTTTAATTAAAAACTGTACTATGGATTAGACTACAATGGGAGACTAACAGAACCAATCTCTTGTGACACACTATGGCAGACCCCTTCATGAGCCCCCACAAGGTAACTGTTCAGTTTGTCAGAACAACCACTGACTTGCTCATTAGATACTGTAATTGCATGTGTCATCCCCACCAAAACTTTGCTGTCTAAGAATCCAGCTCTCTCCTGTGGGCCATCTGATCTTGGTGGTTGCTAAGGAGAGAAGAAAAGTACCATTTGATTCCCAGTGTGCAGCATGTGCTGTTCACCCGTGGTTTGCTGAATGGAATATTTCCAGCTCTGGATTTTAAGGCATCAGTGACAGAGCAGCATTTTCACCTGGAGCAAAATCTTCCCAGGATCTCCTCAATAAAACCACCCAGCAGCATCCTTCTCTGTCTACTAACAAAAGGTGCTCTGGAGGGCAGATTTCAGTATCAGTAAATGATTGCTATTCCATACTTAATGGCAGGTCCTACATGGACCTGTGAAAAGTAACCCAACAGAGAAAAAATTCACTGAGAAAACTTTTGGCCTGCATCCCCTACTAGAGTACCTGGGTTCATACCTGCTCTGTCTGCTCAGTGTGGCTTCCTGCTAATGCGGACCTAGGAAGGCCGTAGTGAGGATGAAACAGTCGGGTTCCTGTCACCCAGTGGGCAATCTGGATTGCGTGCCTGGCTCCCAGCTTTGTTCTCTAGACATTTGCTCCTTTTTAGGGAGCAAACTAGCAGATAGGAACAGTCTCTCTCTTTCTCTCTGTTTGCCTGTCTCTTAAATAAATAAATAAAAATAATTTCTAGGAAAAGCAAATTATGCTTTACCTTTTCAAATAAGGACACTTATTTAAGAGAGGGTTCTATAAGACCATTAAAAGAAATTTTAGCTTTCTTTATATGCCACAAAACACATCCTCAGGTTGTTTTTTTTTGTTGCTGTTGTTCCAAGTCTATAGAAATTGGTTAATTCCTCCCCTATATCTTCTGTTGATAAAGCTATTTCAGGGTTTGCTTTTCCATTGTTTACATTATAAAGACAACATGTGAGGAAAGTCATGGCCTGTCATTCTGTGGGAATACAACTTGAGTTAAGAAAATGCTAAACTTTACTATTCTCAGGCTGTAAAAAAAAAAAAAAAATCTAGTTAGATAAGAAATGTCCAGGAGGCCGGCGCTGTGGCTTAACAGGCTAATCCTCTGCCTTGCGGCGCCAGCACACAGGCTTCTAGTCCCGGTTGGGGTGCCGGATTCTATCCCGGTTGCCCCTCTTCCAGGCCAGCTCTCTGCTATGGCCCGGGAAGGCAGTGGAGGATGACCCAAGTCCTTGGGCCCTGCACCTGCATGAAAGACCAGGAGAAGCACCTGGCTCCTGGCTTCGGATCAGCATGATGCGCCGGCCACAGCGGCCATTGGAGGGTGAACCAACGGCAAAAAGGAAGACCTTTCTCTCTGTCTCTCTCTCTCTCTCACTATCCATTCTGCCTGTCCAAAAAAAAAAAAAAAAAAAGTCCAGAGCCTCCTTGTAAAGTCCATATCAATCATTTTTTATGACCAGGTTGGTATTAAAAAATTCATTCAAGTGGCATTTCCTGTGTGACTCAATCCTTAAAATGCAGTTTTCTTCAATGGGAAACTGAAACACTATCAAACATAGATATATCAGTTCTCACTATTCAACTCGCATCATGTGCACTATGTTCATGTGTGCTGTTTCTAATTTTGAATAGTAATATAGGATAGGCTCTCTTCTTTTTTTTTTTTTTTAATTTTTTGACAGGCAGAGTGGACAGTGAGCGAGACAGAGAGAAAGGTCTTCCTTTGCCGTTGGTTCACCCTCCAATGGCCGCCACGGTAGGTGCGCTGCAGACGGCGCACCGCGCTGATCCGATGGCAGGAGCCAGGTGTTTATCCTGGTCTCCCATGGGGTGCAGGGCCCAAGGACTTGGGCCATCCTCCACTGTACTCCCTGGCCACAGCAGAGAGCTGGCCTGGAAGAGGGGCAACCGGGACAGGATCGGTGCCCCGACTGGGACTAGAACCCGGTGTGCCGGCACTTGCAGGCGGAGGATTAGCCTAGTGAGCCGCGGCGCCAGCAGGCTCTCTTCTATTATGGTTAAAATCATCCTCAAAACAAGCATGTTTATCTCACTCAGGGTTGTCTGATGTCAAGGAGCTGTACGGTAAACGGACAGCTACGATTCAGAGAAGGAAATGGCTATTCCTAACATTCAGAGAAAAATTGCAGGATATTAAAAATAACATATTTCTTAATTAACACATAGTATTTGTACTGAACGGGGAACAATGTGATACTTCAATACATGTATTCAGTGTGCAGTGATCAGGTTAATGTAATTACCATTTGAAATCCTTTTTAGAGTATTTTGAAAGATCAGATTAATTACTGTCAGCCATAGTTATCCTACTGAGCTGCAGAATGGTAGGTCTTATTTCTCCTGTCCAGCTGCACCTCATCCCCACTAACCATCCTCTTTCCATTCCTCCCATACCCACATCCATCCCAGGCGAAGTATCCCACTAATCTCTTTTTTTACTTCTTCGAGATCAGCTTTAGCACCATGTGTAAATGACAATGTGTGGTGTTTGTCTTTCTGCACCTGACAATATCAAAGTCTAATATAACACATGATTTTCTGATACAAAGCAGCAAAAAAACACTGAAGCCAATGTAAGATATCATTGGTGTTTATTTATAAGCGCTCTTGAATTCATTTCCTATTTTTTGGAATTTTTAAAAAGACCCCAAAGTAAATGTTCTGAGTAGAATTATTATCCAGACTAAGGTGGAGTAATAACAAACTCAAGAGATTGACAAGTTGGAATGACTCATCATTTTCTTATATTTGTTGCCCTCCTGACTGAGCCTCAGAAATTAGCTTAAATTATTTCAAGTAAATGTATGTGTATATGGTAAAAGTGTACATGAGTGATTAGATGAAAAAAAATGTCAACTTGTTTGATGTGGGATCTGTGTGCTTGCTTTTAACTGTGCACTATGTGAACAATGATCTTTACATTTCTTCCTCTGCTCTTTGTTCAGCACTAAGATAATGGAGAATGGAAGTTAAAATAGATCAGCACCCAGACACCTTGTCTCCATTTAGAATCTGGCCTTGCCTGACTAGGGCCACAGGTGTACAATTCAAATGTGCAGAGCTTAGCCTTGGCCTTGGCAGTCCTATATTTAGTTCAAATCTCTCAGCCCCTTTCATTTCTCTCTTCTCTGAGACACTCCACTTTTGATGACGACTCCTTCTCATAACCTTTAATCTTTGCTTCCTTTGTTGAGACAGTTATATTTGTATTTATTTATTTATTTTCATTTTATTTGAGAAGCACAGCAACAGAATCAGACACATCTTCCATCAGTTGGTTCATTTTTTTTTCTCCAAATGATCACAGCAATCGAGACTGAGTTCGGATGACGTCAGGAGCCTGGTATTACATTTGAGTTTCTCCAATGGATGATGGGGACTCAAAAACTTGAGATATCAACTGCTGCCACCCAAGATGCACATTAGCAGGAATCTGGAGTTGAAAGCAGAGCCATGACTGGAACCCAGGCAATCCAATGGCGTCTTAACCACTGAGCCAAATGTTTATCCCTGTCTTTAAATTTTGGCTTCACTCTTGGTCATTCTTTCACATTTGGACAGTCTTCTGGGTTGCATCTGTGACTGGGCTCATCCTTAACTCTTCCCTCTAGTTCTTAATCTGAGCGCTGTTTCTCAGAACACAGGTTCTGGTGTTAAGTATGCATGCTGAGCCTATCATTTCTAAAAGACCTTACATACATCCACTCCCAGATATCAAGTGATATTACTGATAGAAAAACCTGGATTGTGTTGGAATGCAATTTCCTATTTTAGTTTTTAGAATATTTATGTGGATGGGGAGACATTTGGTGCAGTAGTTAAGATTCCCATATGGGACTGGGCCCAAGTCTCCACTCTGCTCTGGTTAGTTGTCAAAATTCTAGCTGCACTAATGTGTACCCTGACACAGCAGATGATGGTTCAAGTATTTGGGTTCCTGGCACCCACTGTGGATTGAGTTTCCAAGCTCGTTTCAGCTTGACCCAGCCCTGGTTGTGGGGGATAAATGGGGAATGAATCAGTAGATGGAAAATGTTTCTCTGTCTCTGTTTCTCTCTGCCTTTCAAATAAAACAAATATAATATATATATATATATATATATATATATATTTGTGGGGGGATTTCTGATAGCAAATTCTTTTTTCTTGAAGATATATTTATTTATTTGAAAAGCAGAATTACAGAGACAGAGGGAGGGACAGAGAGAGAGAGAGAGAGAGAGATCTATCCGCTGGTTCACTCCCCAAATGGCTACAATGTCTGGAGCTGAGCCGGTCTGAGGCCAGGATCCAAGAGGTTCTTCCGGGTCTCCCCAGTGGGTGCAGGGGCCCAAGGAATTGGGCCATCTTTCACTGCTTTCCCAGGCTCATTAGCAGGGAGCAGGATCAGAAGTAGAACAGCTAGGATTTGAACCAATGCCCATATGGGATGCAGGTGTTGCAAGCAGCAGCTTAACTTGCAAGCCAGCCCTGCTAATAAATTCTAGATGACACATTTTGTCTTCTTATAAAAGGAGTTAAACTGGTGATTCAGATTAGTTGTCAGTTTTCCTTATTTATTTGCTTCTGAATCCATGCAAGAATGTTCATCTCAAGATGGGAATTGGCCGGTGCCGTGGCTTAACAGGCTAATCCTCCGCTTTGCGGTGCCAGCACACAGGCTTCTAGTCCCAGTTGGGGCGCCTGATTCTGTCCCGGTTGCCCCTCTTCCAGGCCAGCTCTCTGCTATGGCCCGGGAAGGCAGTGGAGGATGGCCCAAGTCCTTGGGCCCTGCACCCGCAAGGGAGACCAGTAGAAGCACTTGGCTCCTGCCTTCGGATTAGCGCGATGCGCCGGCTGCAGCGGCCATTGGAGGGTGAACCAACGGCAAAAAGGAAGACCCTTCCCTCTGTCTCTCTCTCTCTCACTATCCACTCTGCCTGTCAAAAAAAAAAAAAAAAGATTGGAACTGCTGTGTAGATTCCCAACAGAAAGCAGCTTCAGGCAGACCAAGGGATCTGACAGAAATTAAAGGGAACCTACAGTCAAATGCAGTCACAAAGTCAGCATTTCTAAAAGATGATTTCCAGAAATAAATTTAGTTTTTTTGAAAACTGTTTTTGAGAAGTTAAGTTCAAAAGTCTTCCAACAAAGTTCATTTTAGTAACAGCTTTGGGAAAATATTTATGAAATTATTTTAGTCTATGCAAAATTATTAGTTCTGTAATTCTCTATTATACACTTTCCTTGAGCTTTTGTCACTCCTTGATTAGGCAAGTTCTAAACACATTTGGTTTTAGAAAGTAACTTCTGTTCATTATGTTTCTCATTTTAAAATGTAAGCATAGCGGCCATGTTATGACATGACAAGTTAAGCCTCCATTTGCAACACCGGCACTGCCATATGAAACTTCTGGTTCAAGTCCCAGCTGCTCTGTGTGTGTTCCAGATTCACTTTCCTGCTAATGCACCTTTAAGCCAGCAAAGATGGCCTAAGGACTTGAATCCCTGCCACCCATGTGGGAGTCCCAGATATATATATATATATATATATATATATATATATATATATACATATATATATACACACACACACACACAGACACACACATTTTTTCAAGAAAATACATAAAATGTAAAAAGATCCTTAATCCTAGGCAAAAATATAATTTTAGTCATATTTATTTCTATTGGGGAATAAAAAGAAATAACAATTTAAAAATTACCTTTGTCATCTCCTGTCTTGTAAATCACATCACACCATGGTTATTACAGACTGCCTGGCATTTTGACCAGATCCTGGAATTCCCATTTGGTGCATATTTCAATAGAATCGATAGTCCTAGATATAAATGGGGAATATTGTTTTACATTTTATCTTCAGATTTCCTTCCAGCTATTTTGGGAACTTACTTAAGTCAATATGACTGTCTTGTGACTGTATTTACTAGTGGGCTACTTCATTTGTGTCTTGAGATTAGACAGAAAGCATCAGGAGACTTATGACTAATCTTTAAGATGCTATCACAAAGCTAGTGTGATTCTGAAGCTATGCGGTTAGCAGACCTGGTGGTGCAGTCTTCAGGGAGCTCTGGGGTAATGGGCACTGTCAGACTTGCCCCTTGGGCTCCATGGCAATGAATGTCCATTGCTTGGTCTCCTCTGGAACTCAGTTGCCGCCTGGGTAGATCCTTCCCATGAGGTTACAGTCATCGAGTTAAATGATTTTACTGAATAATTCTGCCTCTCTTGTGTCTACTCAAATTGCTAAGAAACATTACAGTTCCAGGCTCTGAATTGAAGACTCTCACAGCACTGTGGGCTTTTGGCTTCTGTACCATCAAAATGTCCCAAAGTCAAAGTTTTATTCCAAACCTATAAATAACAATTAGTCAAAGGCCTAGGATTTTCAGGGTTGCTGAACAAGATTCCCATTCTATAGTTTTTAAAAAATGAACACTTGGGCAGGTGTCGAGCACAGATGCTAAGATGCTACTTATCTGCATCCCAGATCAGAGTGTCTCAGTTCAAGTTCTGCTTCTGATTCCAGCTGCCTGCTAATATGCACCCTTAGAGGTAACAGGTGATGACTTACTGGGGTGCCAGTCACTCAGATGGTTTCCCTGGATTGAGTTCATGACTCCTGGCTTCAGTTGGGCACAAGCCTGGCTGTTGCAGGCATTTGAGGAATGAGCCAACCATGGAAGAACTCTCTGTTTCTGTTTCTGAATTTAAAATACACAAAAATAAATAAATAAAACCTTTTTTAAAACATGAACACAAAGTAATTAAATAAAATATCCTCATTGTTTACTAAGAACACTGTTGAGTTGCCAAGAATGAAGTAAAAATGAAACCACCTGAGTTTATTCTGAAAACAGCCAAGGGATGGATAACAAACTAAAGTTCAAGTAGAAAAACAGTCTGATACTCAACACAGGTTGAAGGTAGTTCTTCTCACCAGATGATGTTGTTGATACTGACTAGCTAAGAGAAGGCCCTCAAGGAAGAGTATCTATGGATGTTCTGAGGAACGGGAGACCCAATGGCTTAGAGCTAAGTGAGCCCCCAGATTCAGGCCTGGAAGGGGCAGAGGCTAACTTTTGTAGCATTTCAATCAATTTGGAAGTTTTCCTTAGAGAATGCTAGAGTTATTGAAAATTCAAATGCCCTTACTAGCAAGGCTGGCAATATGAGTGAGTATGAGGGAAAAAAATCAAACATCCCTCTTAATCCATATTTCCATTTACCAGATTGGAGGAGTACACCTTCAGAAAAATATTTTCATAATAACAGTATGAACGTGACTTCATGATGGTCTATCGTAACTCACATGGGGCTTTGGTGTGGAGCATTAGTCATCCATTACAGAGAAGCCAGACCTTCCCAAGGGGCAGTTCAAGTTTCATGACCACAGAAAAAGGTAGGTGCAGTGTATAGATGTTTCTGCCTTTTTAAGAGAATCCCAAATTGGGACTTTCCCATGCCTAACTGTTAACTGAAAATTCTTGACAGCTCTCCAAGGAAAACTTGTGTTTGTGAACCTGACCTTTAAGCAAGCAGTGTGAGAAGCAGGGCTGCTCATCCTCAGGGCACCAAGGATTGACTGAGGGCAGCAGAGGCTATACCTGGCCCAAGTCCTCTGACTGGAGGCTGCAGTTAAATGCAAGATCAGCGTTCTTCAATGCCATTGCACGGTTCTTTCCACCCACTCTGAGACTGTGAACTGAGATTCATTCAGACTGTCACTCTATCTTGGTGCCAAAAGTGGCAAATTGTTATAGATGAGGAGGCTTGCTTTCCATTTTCTGTTGTCTTAGTTCCCTTGGGCTGCTCTAGCAAAATACTGTAGATCAAATGGTTTATAAACAACAGAAATTTACTTCTTATGATTCTGGAGACTGGAAGTCAGACTCAAACCAAAAGCAATTCAGTCTAGTGAGGGCTCCTTTGTGGTTCACAGATGCTGACTTCTCTGTGTTTTTCTTCTCTTCTCCTTGGTGGAAGGAGCAAGGGAGCTCCCCCTGGCGTCATTTTTATAGGGGTACTAATCACATCCATGAGAGCACCACCCTCATGATCTAATGACCTGCTAAATACTTCACTTCCTAGTACTCTAATAGAGGGATTACATTTCAACATATGCATTTGGGGAAGAACAAACATTCAGAGCAGAGCAGCCATAGTGCGGTGTATTCATTCCATGTTTGACTAAGCACACATTGAGATTTGCTCCTTCAGAACCTGTTTTCTAATATCACTCTGAATTTTGAAAATATGTAGACACAAATGAAGTAGCCCACTAGTAAATACAGTCACATGAAGACCTTGCTATCATGTTTGTCTTTATTTCTTGTCAGCTCTCTGGTTTCATACATATACACAAACACATACACCTCTTGCTTCTTCACGAAAGGCTACATTGTGCCTAATTTCAAAGAAAGCCTTGCTGGTGCATGTGTGTATGCAGTTTTTACAATGCCTAGAGTATGAAAATTCAAATACCAACACCGAGCTAATGGCATAAATACTTTAGAAACACATTGGCAATTGCAATGTGATGGAAATTTTCAGAAAAATATTATTATGAAAGTGTTGTTATGAAAACATAAATTTTGCTCTTACCATAGAAGTAATAGGAAAGACATTGCTTTTCCTCTAGGACCAAAACATTTGAAGCTGAAATTAGTTAGGATTCCTGCCACAAGCTAATGAGTTCAAATGCACTAACTTATGTAGATAAAAACCTACAGCATCCTTAGTATTCTTTAGACCTATTAATGACAGACACAAGTTATAAGTCTGAGAACATATGAGATTAGTTTATGCACTAAAATCTGGTCACGAAAATTCAACTGAAGTCTTTAGATAACTCTACTATGTGCTTTCTAAAGATAAAGACTTATAATAGGCAAGCTGATCCTATGCTGCTTTGAAAAGGACATTTTAGCCTTTAAGTCTTTAGGATGTGATCTGTGTTGAGTTTTTTCCTGGGCAAAGGGCAATAGTTAAGAAGTAAACTCTTGACTTTATATTTCAGTTGCTAAGGTTTGCTGGAGCAGACACAACATCACTCCATTTAAGATGCATCAGCAATGGGCTAGAGACCAGAAGATGTGGATCACAATCCATTTATTTGCCACCAATAAGTTATGTGCTTTTAGAGAATCTCTAAATCTCTTTATGTCTTGCTTGTTAATGGAGCTCATTATACCTGTCCTATATATCTCACATAATTGGTGTAGGAAAAATATGACAAGGATAATAGAAATAGAGAACAAATTGGTCTTAATTAAATCCTATTTTGGTTTCCTGCACTTGGAGGTGTTAAAATACTAAGAAATTTGGAATGGGCATTTGGTGCATCAGTTAACATACTCCACAGTATGCCAGCATTCCACCATATCAGAGTGCCAGGTCAAGTTCCTGCTGTTTTCAATTCCAGTTTCCTACTGGAAGGAAGCAGCAAATGATGACCAGTGAATTTGCTCCCCTGCCACCCATGTGGGACACCTGTGTTAAGTTCCAGGTCTCTGACTTCATCTTGGCCCAGTCCTGCCTATTGTAGGCATTTGGAGAGTGAATCAGCAGATGGAAGTTCTCTCTCCCCCGCCCCCTTTAAATACATAAAACAAATAAAAATTCAAAAATAAAATAATGATTTTATGAATGAACAAAATTCAAAGAATTCTTTGAATATGTGCCTAGGAAGGTAATGACTGAGTAAGGCAACTTGGTAATCGATATTATAATTAAATACAACATTTGTTCATTCAAGGTATATTTATATGTTCACTTTGAATCAGCCTTGGGGCAACACAAAAGTACAAGGTATGCATTTATACATGAAAGATAGGTAGAGCATTAAACTCTCATTGTTAGCTGATAATTAATATGGATCATACTTCATCACCTTAAAGAAGTCATTGATTGTAGTGCACAATATTATTTTAAATGTCACATAGATCTTTGTATGATCAGTATAGACCAAACTTTATCAAAATTCCTAAAAGTTTCAGTGAATTTCTTCTAAATAACACAAATCCTGTTGCTGCCAGTGCTCCTGTTGACAGTTTTGATACTGATTTCAACAAGTGCTTGCTTTCTAGGAGGTTTATTTTTAGAAACCACCCAAAATAAATTTACCAAAACCTGTGATGTGCTGTGTTGTGGGAATTTTACACCACTTCTAATCCTGTAGCTGATCCAGAAACTGATTGTAATTCTAGTTCTAAACCTGGCCTATTCGTTTATTAAATAAACTGCTTCTCTTAAAATTGTCTCTCTGTTTCACTTCCTTATCCATCAAAAAAGGTTCTACCAAATATTCAGTGCCTGCTACATACATATCTCATTAAGATCTGAGAAACAACAAGAAACCAGGCTGACCTGAGACAGAAGGAAAGGACCCAGGACTTGAAAAGTCTCCAGTAGCCCCACCTGACATGACTGGGAAGAAGAAAACACTTATCTCAACCACCTGACCAAGCATCAAATAACATGGCAAGTCCCTGTGGACAGGGAGGGAAGGAGCCACGCCTGACTTCCAAGTGCTGCATAGTGATATAAAGTGCACTTTGCCAGTCACTTCTGACCTTGTGTACTAGAGGCAGTATTATGTTAAGCATCTGGGAAACAAGAGGGGAAGTCCCAACTTGTGTTGGCACTACAGGCTGTTGTTCCTGTGTGCACATCAGGTCTTTGCCATTCTTAACTCCAATCATTGTTTCCAACTGCAATGCAAAATGGAACAAAGTACAGAAAGCTCAAAAAGTCTTGCTAGTGGTTTCTATTGCTTTTTCAGTGTTGAGTCCTGAAAACAAAACATTTATTCTGTGGTACAGCCAAAGTTTAACGAAATGTCAAAAGGCATGATTTTTATACTCCCAAACAACTCAGTGTGACACTTGAGTGTGAAGCCAGAAAAACACTGTCCCTGAAATACACTAATAGAATAAAAAGAAAAAAAGGAAGGAAGGGAGGGAGAGAGGGAGAGAGGGAGGGAGGGAGGAAAGGAGGGAAGGTGGGAGGGAGGGAGAGGAGAGAGAAAAAATAAATTACATTATGAACAGAAAACATAAGAATGACTATTTTCAAATAGAGAAATATCTGATGCATAACATCCATTACATTTTCTAATTCAAACATGTATGAATATTTAAGATTTTTTTTAACTTTTATTTAATGAATATAAATTTCCAATGTACAGCTTATGGATTACAATGGCTTCCCCCTCCCATAACTTCCCTCCCACCCGCAACCCTCCCCTCTCCCGTTCCCTCTCCCCTTCCAATCACATCAAGATTCATTTTCAATTCTCTTTATATACAGAAGATCAATTTAGTATATATTAAGTAAAGATTTCAACAGTTTGCACCCACATAGCAACACAAAGTAAAACATACTGTTTGAGTACTAGTTATAGCATTAAATCACAATGTACAGCACATTAAGGACAGAGATCCCACATGAGGAGCAAGTGCACAGTGACTCCTGTTGTTGACCCAACAAATGGACACGCTAGTTTATGGCGCCAGTAACCACCTTAGGCTGTCGTCATGAGTTGCCAAGGCTATGGAAGCCTTCCAAGTTCGCCGACTCTGATCATAAAAGACAGAGTGAGGATAGTAACCAATGATCCTAAGAGTGGCATTCACCAGGTCTGAACAATTATACAGCATTAAGTGGGGAAAAGGACCATCAGTACACACAGGTTGGGAGTAGAGCCATTGGTGGTAGAGTAGAGGTTATGATTACAAAGGAATGAGGCCCAAGTGTACTAGACAGGGTCTAGAACAAAGGACAGAGTCATTATTAGAGGAGCTAAAAAAGGTGCTGTCTAAGCTACAATTAAGTTTTCTGATTTAGAGGCAAATACAACCTGATAGAAGGGGCTTGATAATAATCTGGTGGGCTTTAGGCCTTGTAAGTTAAGAGGCCCAGACCTATCTACTCTTCACATGGGGTACATCCTAAGGGAGCTGTAAACCTCCTAGGGAAAGGCACTCTGTTGACTTTCATTACTTAGCTGGCCTGGGAGGAGAGCTGGTCAGGTAAAGGCAGGTGGCATAAGATTTCTTAATGACTACAAGTACACCACTTGGGTCTCTACAAATTTTTCCTTAAATGTGGATCAAGGTATCTATAAAGAAACCCATCTATCCAACAATGATCCATACAGGCTGAGAGTGAAAGGCTGGAAAAAGATATACCACGCCAACAGAAATGAAAAGAGAGCGGGCGTAGCCATCTTAATATCGGACAACATAAACTTTACCACAAAAACTGTTAAGAAAGATAAAGAGGGGCACTATTTAATGATTAAGGGATCCATTCATCAGGAAGATATAATGATTATCAATGTATATGCACCTAATTACAGGGCACCAGCTTATTTAAAAGACTTGTTAAGGGACTTAAAGGGAGACTTAGACCCCAATACAATAGTACTGGGGGACTTCAATACTCCACTCTCAGAGATAGACAGATCAACAGGATAGAAGATCAACAAGGAGACAGTAGATTTAAATGACACTATAGCCCAAATGGATCTAACAGATATCTACAGAACATTTCATCCTACATCTAAGGACTTTACATTCTTCTCAGCAGTACATGGAACCCTCTCTAGGATTGACCACATACTAGGCCATAAAGCAAGTCTCAGCAAATTCAAAAGAATTAGAATCATACCATGCAGCTTCTCAGACCATAAAGGAATGAAATTGGAAATTGGCAACTCAGGAATCCCTAGAGCACGTGCAAACACATGGAGATTGAACAACATGCTCCTGAATGAACAATGGGTCATAGAAGAAATTAAAAGAGAAATCAAAAATTTTCTGGAAGTAAATGAGGATAAAAGCACAACATACCAAAACCTATGGGATACAACAAAAGCAGTGTTAAGAGGAAAGTTTACATCAATAGGTGCCTACATCAAGAAATTGGAAAGGCACCAAATAGATGAGCTTTCAAGTCATCTCAAGGATCTAGAAAATCTGCAGCAAACCAAACCCAAACCCAGTAGGAGAAGAGAAATAATTAAAATCAGAGAAGAAATCAACAGGATAGAATCCAAAAAAACATTACAAAAAATCAGCCAAACGAGGAGCTGGTTTTTTGAAAAAATAAACAAAATTGACACTCAAATGGCCCAACTAACTAAAAAAAGAAGAGAAAAACCCAAATCAATAGGATCAGAGATGAAATGGGAAACGTAACAACAGACGCCACAGAAATAAAAAGAATCATCAGAAATTACTACAAGGACTTGTATGCCAGCAAACAGGGAAATCTATCAGAAATGGACAGATTCTTGGACACATACAACCTACCTAAATTGAGCCAGGAAGACATAGAAAACCTAAACGACCAATAACTGACACAGAAATTGAAACAGTAATAAAGGCCCTCCCAACAAAGAAAAGCCCAGGGCCAGATGGATTCACTGCTGAGTTCTACCAGACATTTAGAGAAGAACTAACTCCAATTCTTCTCAAACTATTCAGAGCAATCGAAAAAGAGGGAATCCTCCCAAATTCTTTCTATGAAGCCAGCATCACCTTAATTCCTAAGCCAGAAAGAGATGCAACATTGAAAGAGAATTACAGACCAATATCCCTGATGAACATAGATGCAAAAATACTCAATAAAATTCTGGCCAATAGAATGCAACAACACATCAGAAAGATCATCCACCCAGACCAAGTGGGATTCATCCCCGGTATGCAGGGATGGTTCAACATTCGCAAAACAATCAAAGTAATACACTACATTAACAGACTGCAGAAGAAAAACCATATGATTCTCACAATAGACGCAGAGAAAGCATTTGATAAAATACAACACCCTTTCATGATGAAAACTCTAAGCAAACTGGGTATGGAAGGAACATTCCTTAATACAATCAAAGCAATATATGAAAAACCCACGGCCAACATCCTATTGAATGGGGAAAAGTTGGAAGCATTTCCACTGAGATCTGGTACCAGACAGGGATGCCCTCTCTCACCACTGCTATTCGATATAGTTCTGGAAGTCTTAGCCAGAGCTATTAGGCAAGAAAAAGAAATTAAAGGGATACAAATTGGGAAGGAAGAACTCAAACTATCCCTCTTTGCAGATGATATGATCCTTTATTCAGGGGACCCAAAGAACTCTACTAAGAGACTGCTGGAACTCATCGAACAGTTTGGCAAAGTAGCAGGATATAAAATCAATGCACAAAAATCAACAGCCTTTGTATACACAGGCAATGCCACGGCTGAGGAAGAACTTCTAAAATCAATCCCATTCACAATAGCTACAAAAACAATCAAATACCTTGGAATAAACTTAACCAAAGACGTTAAAGATCTCTACGATGAAAACTACAAAACCTTAAAGAAAGAAATAGAAGAGGATACCAAAAAATGGAGAAATCTTCCATGCTCATGGATTGGAAGAATCAATATCATCAAAATGTCTATTCTCCCAAAAGCAATTTATACATCCAATGCAATACCCATCAAGATCCCGAAGACCTTCTTCTCAGATCTGGAAAAAATGATGCTGAAATTCATATGGAGACACAGAAGACCTCGAATAGCCAAAGCAATCCTGTACAACAAAAACAAAGCCGGAGGCATCACAATACCTGATTTTAGGACATACTACAGGGCAGTAGTTATCAAAACAGCATGGTACTGGTACAGAAACAGATGGATAGACCAATGGAACAGAATAGAAACACCAGAAATCAATCCAAACATCTACAGCCAACTTATATTTGACCAAAGATCCAAATCTAATCCCTGGAATAAGGACAGTCTATTCAATAAATGGTGCTGGGAAAATTGGATTTCCACGTGCAGAAGCTTGAAGCAAGACCCATACCTATCACCTTACACAAAAATTCTCTCAACATGGATTAAAGACTTAAATCTATTCTCTGAAACCATCAAATTATTAGAGAGCATTGGAGAAACCCTGCAAGATATAGGCACAGGCAAAGACTTCCTGGAAAATACTCCAACAGCACAGGCAGTCAAAACCAAAATTAACATTTGGGATTGCATCAAATTGAGAAGTTTCTGTACTTCAAAAGAAACAGTCAGGAAAGTTAAGAGGCAACCAACAGAATGGGAAAAAATATTTGCAAACTATACTACAGATAAAGGGTTGATAACCAGAATCTACAAAGAAATCAAGAAAATCCACAACAACAAAACAAACAACCCACTTAAGAGATGGGCCAAGGACCTCAATAGACATTTTTCAAAAGAGGAAATCCAAATGGCCAACAGACACATGAAAAAATGTTCAAGATCACTAGCAATCAGGGAAATGCAAATCAAAACCACAATGAGGTTCCATCTCACCCCGGTGAGAATGGCTCACATTCAGAAATCTACCAACAACAGATGCTGGAGAGGATGTGGGGAAAAAGGGACACTAACCCACTGTTGGTGGGAATGCAAACTGGTTAAGCCACTATGGAAGTCAGTCTGGAGATTCCTCAGAAACCTGAACATAACCCTACCATACAACCCAGCCATCCCACTCTTTGGAATTTACCCAAAGGAAATTAAATTGGCAAACAAAAAAGCCATCTGCACATTAATGTTTATTGCAGCTCAATTCACAATAGCTAAGACCTGGAACCAACCCAAATGCCCATCAACAGTAGACTGGATAAAGAAATTATGGGACATGTACTCCATAGAGTACTATACAGCAGTAAGAAACAACGAAACCCAGTCATTTGCAACAAGATGGAGGAATCTGGAAAACATCATGCTGAGTGAATTCAGCCAGTCCCAAAGAGAAAAATATCATTTGTTTTCCCTGATCGGTGACAACTGAGTGCCAAAGGGGAAACCTGTTAAGTGAAATGGACACTATAAGCAACAATGAACTGATCAGCTTTTGTCCTGACTCTAGATGTACAATGTAATACTTTATCCTTTTTAGTATTTGTTGTTGTTGTTGTTGTTCTAGTACTAGTGGTTGAACTCAGTAATTAACACACAATTATTCTTAGGTGTTTAAATTTTAACTGAAAAGTGATCCCTGTTAAATCTAAGAGTGGAAAAAGAGAGGGAGGAGATGAACAATTTGGAACATGCTCAATCGGACTGGCCGCAAATGGTGGAGTTAGAAATGTGCCAGGGGATTCCAACACAATCCCATCAAGATGGCATGTACCAATGCCATCGCACTAGTCCAAGTGATCAATTTCAGCTCAAAATTGATAGCTCTGATAGGTCTAAGAGTCAAAGAGATCACACAAACAAGACAAGTGTCTGCTAATACTAACTGATAGAATAGAAAAGGGAGAGAAAGATCCAACATGGGAAGTGGGATACACAGCAGACTCATAGAATGGCAGATGTCCTAAACAACACTCTGGCCTCAGAATCAGCCCTCAAGGCATTCAGATCTGGCTGAAGAGCCCATGAGAGTATAGCAGGCATGGAAAGCCAAGATATCATGGAAAAAAAAAAAGACCTAAATGAAAGATCTCTGTGAGTGAGATCCCAGTGGAAAAAATGGGGCCATCAAAGAAGGAGGTTCCCTTCTCCGAAGGGAGGAGAGAACTTCCACTTTGACTATGACCCTATCAGAATAAGATCAAAGTCAGCGAACTCTAAAGGCTTCCATAGCCCTGGCAACTCATGACTAGAGCCTAGGGAGATTACTGACGCCATGAACAGGAGTGTCAAATTGTTAAATCAGCAACAGGAGTCACTGTGTACTTACATCCCATGTGGCATCTGTCCCTAATGTGTCGTCTAAAGCCAAGTGATGCTATAACTAGTACTGAAACAGTATTTTTATACTTTGCGTTTCTGTGTGGGCACAAACTGATGAGGTCTTTACTAATTATATACTGAAGTGATCTTCTGTATATAAAGAGAATTGGAAATGAAAAAAAAAAAACAACCTGGTGTTAAAATGGAAATGGCATAGAAAATTAATTAATTTGAAAAAAAATTATGTAGGATCTCTGTCTTTAATGTGCTGTACATTGCTATTTAATGCTATAATTAGTAATCCAACGGTAGTTTTTTCACTTTATGTTGCTATATGGGCAAAATGTTGAAATCTTTACCTAATATATACTAAACTGATCTTCTGTATACAAAGAGAATTGAAAATGAATCTTTACATGAATGGAAGGGGAAAGGGAGCGGGAAAGGGGAGGGTTGTGGGCGGGAGGGAAGTTATGGGAGGGGGGAAGCCATTGTAACCCATAAGCTATACTTTGGAAATTTATATTCATTAAATAAAAGTTTAATAAAAAAATAACAAATTAATTAATAAAAATTATAACTAGTAAATAGAGAGGATAAAGGTAGGTGAGGCAAAGAGTTTAAAAAAATGTTTTCTATTTTCTGATAATGTTTTAGGTAAGGCACAACAATACCACATACTTATTATACAACAGTTTATAAGTCCTAGAGGCTACAATCAAGGCAGGCAGAAGTATAAGCAAAACTTGAAAAATATTTGTCACACTCGTATTAAAAATATTTTCTTACACTGCAAAGAGTGGTTTAGCTGGGATATGTGCATTATAACAGATGTTAGAATAGTGAGAGTCAAGTGCTTTGTAGAACACTTGGTATGTCATCAGCTCATGAAAGTGTTACATGAATAGCATGTGATAGTTGTGTTTAAAATTAAAAAAAAAACAAGTTTAGACTGTATCAATGTTGTCCAATATAGTAGCCATTAGGTGTATGCGGCTGTTAACATTTTTTAAATTTTTTTTTTGACAGGTAGAGTGGGCAGTGAGAGAGAGAGAGAGAGAGAGAAAGGTCTTCCTTTGCCGTTGGTTCGCCCTCCAATGGCCGCCACGGCCAGTGCGCTGCGGCCGGCACATCATGCTGATCCAAAGCCAGGAGCCAGGTGCTTCTCCTGGTCTCCCATGGGGTGCAGGGCCCAAGCACTTGGGCCATCCTCCACTGTACTCCCTGGCCACAGCAGAGAGCTGGCCTGGAAGGTGGCTGTATACATTTTATAATAAAATTGAAAATTCAGTTCCTTAACCTCACTGTCCATCCTTGAAGTGCTTTCCAACTCTGTGTGGCTATTGGCGTCATGTCAGCTCACAGCGTTTCTGTCAACATGAAGGTTCTCTTGGACAGCACTTGCCTGTACTCTACCCAGCTCCCTCGTGACTCACAAGACCACAGAAAATGCTGTCTGGCACTGTAATCCTTCATGTTCTTATGGATATCCCTATTTTTATAACTAGTCTCTCTGTAAAGTCTGTTGTTTTAGCATCACAAAAAAATGCAAAAGTTGGCATTTAGCACAGTAGTGAAAGTGCTGCTTGGGATGCCTGCATCCCATATCAGAGTGCCTGGTTCAAGTCCTTGCTCCTCATTTTCTGATCTAACTTCCTGCTAGTACACATCCAGGAAAGCAGAAAATGATGTTCAGATACTTGGATTTCTACTACTCACATGGGAGACCCTGATGGAGGTCAGGCATTTGGAAAGTGAACTAGTGGATGCAAGATCTCTATCTCTGACTCTCTGCCTTTCAAGTAAAATGAAAACCAAATAAACAAAAAAGAAAAAGCAAATTGTCTCATCAATTTCTTGATATCTAATTACCTATGTTCTAACATATAACTCAAGTATGATTTACATTTTAAAATAAGAGGAAAAGTAGCCTCGTGAGGCATTAGGATCCAAAGGGATCATGTCTTTGATTTTCTCCACTAAAATCTCCATAACCCAGACTTTTTTTATTCCTAACTGGTTTTACTGATTTGTTGGTGTGTGTGTATGTGTGTGTGTGTTTGCAGTTTTTCACATCTGCTATACATCTTGTATTTTCAGGAATCCTGCAGCTAAGTTCCAGATGGTCAAAGCTCTAGAATAGATTCTAGAATCTATGAGATTGGGTTGAATCTGTTGTGGGCTTCTTAAGTTTATTGAGACTTACATAATTCCCTCAGATACATCTTTGTGTAAATCATGATTGCTACTCTATGTGTATGATTGCTGCTCTTAAAAATTAAGAGATTCCTTCTTACCTGTTGTTAGTCCCAATAGACAGATGATGGATTTTAAGTAATGCCTTCGGCTGCCTACCTAACACTTCTCTGTAATGTTCAAAGCAGCATCACATGCATTATTCAAAGCCTTTTCTTGAAGATCTGGGACAGATGCTTTGTTCTGGTTATTGCCTTTCAGGGAGAGAACGATCCACATGGGAAGCGGGAGACACAGCAGACTCATAGAATAGCAGATGTCCTAAATAGCACTCTGGCCTCAGAATCAGCCCTTAAGGCATTCGGATCTGGCTCAAGAGCCCATGAGAGTATTTTAGGCATGGAAAGCCAAGACACTCTGGAAAAAAAAAAAAAGAAGAAGAAGACCTAAATGAAAGATCTCTATGAGTGAGATCCCAGTGGAAAGAATGGGGCCATCAAAAAGGAGGTACCTTTCTCTGAAGGGAGGAGAGAACTTCCACTTTGACTATGACCCTGTCAGAATATGATTGAAGTTGGCAAACCCTAAAGGCTTCCATAGGCTTGGCAACTCATGACAAGAGCCTAGGGAGATTACTGAAGCCATAAACAAGAGTGTTAAATTGTTAAATCAACAACAGGAGTCACTGTGTACTTACGTCTCATGTGGGATCTGTCCTTAATGTGTTGTCTAATGTGAAGTGATGCTATAACTAGTACTAAAACAGTATTTTTACACTTTGTGTTTCTGTGTGGGTGCAAACTGATGAAATCTTTACTTAGTATATACTGAATCGATCTTCTGTATATAAAGATAATTGAAAATGAAAAAAAACTTGGTGTTAAATTGGAAATTGCATAGAAAATTAATCAATTTTTAAAAAATATCATGTAGGATCTCTGTCCTTAATGTGCTGTACATTGTGATTTAATGCTATAACTAGTACTCAAACAATATTTTTCACTTTGTGTTTCTATGTAGGTGCAAACTGTTGAAATCTTTACTTAATATATAGTAAACTGATCTTCTGTATATAAAGAGAATTGAAAATGAATCTTGATGTGAATGGAAGGGGAGAGGGAGCAGGAAAGGGGAAGGTTGCGGGTGGGAGGGAAGTTGGAGGGGAAGCCATTGTAATCCATAAGCTGTACTTTGGAAACTTATATTCAGTAAATAAAAGTTTTGGCTATAAGTAGCCAAAGCAATGGGTAAATCTCTTTTCCTGTTTGCAAGTGTTTTAATATATTATTTCATGCACTGAATAAGTGTGAATGATTATTATTGCAAACAATGTTTAGTGTGGAAAAATGCTGTGGATAGAAGGAGGAGTTGCTGCTGATCATTAATTTTATGATTTTGTTTATTCTCCTAATTGGTTCAATTTATGGCTCATCAAGTGTGGTTGATGTTACAACTAGAATTAGTGAGTGATGGGTTGGTGAGTGAGTGTGAGTGTGTGTGTGTGTGCACTTTAGGTTTCATTCATAGTTTTGTCTGTAGAATAAAATGATCTTGGTTGGTCTCTTAAGATTTACTCTATTTTCTCACCCATAAGAAAGGATGATCAAACAATAGGCTTCTGCTTGCTTGCATCCCTAAAATGCCTATTATGCTGTTAGAACTGAACACATTAATTAAGGCATCCTAGAAGTATACGAATGCATGAGGTGATTGCAGGCAGAAACATTTCCCCTGTGTGACTGCATCATCTAAGTATTAAACACGTACCTCTCAGGTCTGGGAGCACCACGTGGACAGGGAGTGATGTGATTATATTCTTTATATTCTCATCACATAGTGGAGCAGCAATTATAAGCTTCATTTTAAAATAGCCAAAGGAGAAAATTCTCTTTTCAGCTGTTGTTTTAGGTCCTATTCCTAACAAGATGACAGTTGTAAAGCAGACTCTCACAAAATAATTTTCTAGAGTTTTTCATAAGTTTAGTTTGGCAGTGCATGTCTTTCGATCCTGGAAGGTTTCTGCGCGTGAGTGTGTGCATGTGTGTGTGTGTCTGTGTGTGTGTCTGTGTGTTTTTAAACTGGAAGTTTCAGAAAATAAATTAGTTGGAAAGATTTTAAGTAGCACTGCTTACAAGGTTTATACAGACTGAATTAATGCAGCACTGTATTTACACATGCACATGTGTGCATATTGTGCAGATGCACAACTCCACACACACGCAAAGATGACCTTTCAAGAGCACAGCTTTGTGTATGCTGTCTCTTTAGCCACAGTTTCAGACTGAATCCAGCTTCCTCGTGGCTCTGATTTGACCTATTTTATGTTAACCTCTTCATGGAATGATGCTGGTGACAATCATGACCAATGTTCTCTCAGTGCTGTGTATTTGCTCCTTTCAGGGTCTGAAAAGTGAGGCTTTCTTCTATTAGTTTATTATTATGGACAAGTTATCAAATCTTGCTGAGAAATGTTGTCCCCATCTATAAAATGAGGATAAAATGGTACTTACTATAGTAAGTTGTTATGGTCCTTAAATGCAATAGTACTCATTTCCCCAGCTCATAGAGTTTAGAATACAAATACTTGTTATTACTGTTCTCAAGTTGCCTAATCCTGAATAGACAATTGTTTGGATTTGTAGTAGTTTGCTTGTTCTAATGCCTTTTCTTTGCCAACTCATGTTTGTATTGCTTATTCTACTTTACTAATTTCCACAAGATAGTTGAGGACAAAATTCAGCATCTGAATAGCCTTCAGTTCGTATCATAGCTACAATGCTTTTTGATTAGAAGACTGTGATTGTCAAGATAAATGGCTGCAATTTAAGGCATAAACTCCCAAATCTCAGTTAACACAAAGAAAAGTAGTGTATTTCTTGTTCCTATCATGTCCAAAGCAAGAATTCCTAATTGGCAAGCTGCTTCTCCCCAAGCAGCAATGTAGGAAGCTGGGTAACTTTCATCTTTTAACTCTATCATCTTCCACCTGTGGCTATCAGTTCTCCAAGCTCAACTACATTAGACAGCATAACAGGAAAGAAAGCAGCATCTTTCATGGGAAGTTTGTGTTGTCTGAACCTGAAAATAGAAACTGTATATTGTTTCTGCCTACATCCCATGGACAGAAATTCAGTCTTGTGGTATACTTAACTGCAAGGAACATAGCTGCATACTCAGAAAGGAGATAGATTTAGTCCTTACCTAAAAAGATTGTCCAAGAAAAGTATCTCTGAAAATGGAAATGGTTCTTACCTATGCTGTCCAGTTCAGTTGCCACAATTCCCAATGCAATTGAGGATCTGAGGTTCTACTACATGAACTGATTTTAAATGAACTTCAATATCCACATGTGCACAGAGCATGTGGCATACAATGTGGAAAACAGACTTCTTTCTCTTCCCTGAGTTTCCTTATCTATAAAATCTTGAATAATCAAGAGTATGCATCTCCAAAATGATATGTGAATTGAATGTGTAAAGTTCTAAAGTTGTGTTAGCTTTGATAATTACACTACACAGTATGCCCGCTTTCAAGAGTTTTCACTGTCTGAGCTAACAACTGCCATTCTCAAGCCTTTCTGTTTGCTATTCCATGTCTTAACGACAGTTAAGAGGAGCAAATTGCAGCACGAGATCTGAATTTGCTGCTCTTCTCTCCTATATATCATCTAGGCTTTTCTGGCAAAGGATTCCACCTTTCATTTGCCTATCTGCATGGACTATAATAATTCTTTGTTGTCAGGTTGTTTTAAGGATCAAACAGGATAGCACATGTGAAGTGTTCAGCAGATTGCTTAGCTGTAAATTCTCACCCCTCATAAGTACCCCTAATTGAACTCAAATAGCAAGGCTGCCTGAATACACCAATTCTCTACTAGTAATCACTTCATCAATTTGGTAGTAACAGCCAACATTGGTCACTTTGATCAGAATCACTCCTCATATGTCTTTGGTGTAGTGACAGGCCATCATGCACAATTTCAGGGAGGTTTTTTTTTTTTTTTTTTTTTTCAGGCAGAGTGGATAGTGAGAGAGAGAGACAGAGAGAAAGGTCTTCCTTTTTGCCGTTGGTTCACCCTCCAATGGCCGCTGCGGCCGGCGCATTGTGCTGATCCGAAGGCAGGAGCCAGGTGCTTCTCCTGGTCTCCCATGGGGTGCAGGGCCCAAGCACTTGGGCCATCCTCCACTGCACTCCCTGGCCACAGCAGAGAGCTGGCCTGGAAGAGGGACAGAATCGGGCGCCCCAACAGGGACTAGAAGCCTGTGTGCCGGCGCCGCAAAGCGGAGGATTAGCCTGTTAAGCCACGGCACTGACTAATTTCAGAGAATTTTTTATCAAGACCATATGTGAGGGTTTTTTAAAGTTTTACTTACTTGAAAGGCAGAGTTAAAGAGAGAGGGAGAGACAGAGACAGAGAGAGATATCTTCCATCATCTGGCTCACTCCTCAAATGGCCGCAGTAACCAGGGTTGGGATAGGCCAAAGCCAGAAGCTGGGAGCTTCATCCAGGTTTCCAACATGGGCACAGGGGCCCAACAACCTGGGACATCTTACACTGCTTTCCCAGATGCATTAACAGGGAGCTGGATTGTAAATGGAGCAGTGGAATCTTGCATTGCAGATGGTAGCTTAACCTGTTATGTAATACTACTGGCCCCAAGATCATGTTTTCCATTTTATTTTGTTCTGTTCGCTTCTTCCAAGAATTTTTCCTGAATTCTCACTCTTATAGGATGGCATCAGAGAGCTCTTAAAAATTTTTCTCTACCCTGTGCATCTTGAAAACCATTCTGGACTTCGTGTTCTTCTTTTCTCTTCCTTAAGATCAACCATGGAATTCCCCATAGGCCAGTGTCCTTAGAAGGTGGAGGGGCAGTTTTATCATGGGCAGATGGGGAGGGAGGAAGAGAACAAAACAAGCAATAAATGTGGTTTTTTTAAATTTTTTTTTATTTGACAGGTGGAGTTATAGACAGTGAGAAAGAGAGAAAGGTCTTCCTTCCTTTGGTTCACTCCTCAAATGGCCGCCACAGTTGGTGCTGAGCCAATCTGAAGCCAGGAACCAGGTGCTTCTTCCTGGTCTCCCATGTGGGTGCAGGGGCCCAAACACTTGGGCCATCCTCCACTGCCTTCCCAGGCCACAGCAGAGAGCTGGACTGGAAGAGGAGCAACCGGGACCACAACCCGGTGCCCATATGGGATGCCAGTGCTGCAGGTGGAGGATTAAACAAGTGAGGCACTGCACCGGCCCCCATGAATGTGGTTTTTAAAAGATGAAACACTGGCCGGCGCCGTGGTTCACTAGGCTAATCCTCCGCCTTGTGGCCCTGGCACACCGGGTTCTAGTCCCGGTCAGGGCACCGATCCTGTCCCAGTTGCCCCTCTTCCAGGCCAGCTCTCTGCTGTGGCCAGGGAGTGCAGTGGAGGATGGCCCAAGTCCTTGGGCCCTGCACCCCATTGGAGACCAGGAGAAGCACCTGGCTCCTGCCATCGGATCAGCGCGGTGAGCCGGCCGCAGTGCGCCTACTGCAGTGGCCATTGGAGGGTGAACCAAAGGCAAAAGGAAGACCTTTCTCTCTGTCTCTCTCTCACTGTCCACTCTGCCTGTCAAAAAAAAAAAAAAAAGATGAAACAGTGACTTTATCAGTCCTTGTCCTGACTGTTGATGTACAACTTAATACTTTATCCCTTTTAGTATTTTTTTGTGGTTCTACTTAATACTATTGGTTGAACTCTGTAATTAACACACAATTATCCTCAGGTGTTTAAATTTAACTGAAAAGTGATCTCTGTTAAATATAAGAGTGGGAATAAGAGAGGGAGGAGATGTACAATTTGGGACATGCTCAATCAGACTTGCCCCAAATGGTGGAGTTAGAAATGTGCCAGGGCAACTCATGACTAGAGCCTAGGGAGATTACTGACGCCATAAACAAGAGTGTTAAATTGTTAAGTCAACAACAGGAGTCACTGTGTACTTACATCTCATGTGGGAACTGTCCTTAATGTGTTGTCTAATGTGAAGTGATGCTATAACTAGTACTAAAACAGTATTTTTACACTTTGTGTTTCTGTGTGGGTGCAAACTGATGAAATCTTTACTTAGTATATACAGAATCGATCTTCTGTATATAAAGAGAATTGAAAATAAAAAAAAAAAACCTGGTGTTAAATTGGAAATTGCATAGAAAATTAATTAATTTTTAAAAAATATCATGTAGAATCTCTGTCTTTAATGTGCTGTACACTGTTATTTAATGCTATAACTAGTACTCCAACAGTATTTTTTCACTCCGTGTTGCTATGTGAGGGCAAATTGTTGAAATCTTTACTTAATATATACTTTTTTATCTTTTATTTAATGAATATACACTTCCAAAGTACAGCTTATGGATTACAATGGTTTCCCCCCCCCATAACTTCCCTCCCACCCACAATCCTCCCCTTTCCCGCTCTCTCTCCCCTTCCATTCACATCAAGATTCATTTTCAATTCTCTTTATATACAGAAGATCAGTTTAGTATAAAGATTTCAACAGTTTGCCCTCACATAGCAACACAAAGTGAAAAAGTACTGTTGGAGTACTAGTTATAGCATTAAATAACAGTGTACAGCACATTAATGACAGAGATCCTACATGATATTTTTTTAAAAAATTGATTAACTTTCTATGTAATTTTCAATTTAACACCAGTTTTTTTTATTTATTTTCAATTATCTTTATATACAGAAGATCGATTCAGTATATACTAAGTAAAGATTTCATCAGTTTGCACCCACACAGAAACACAAAGTGTAAAAATACTGTTTCAGTACTAGCTATATCATTACTTCACATTGGACAACCCATTAAGGACAGATCCCACATGGGACATAAGTACACAGTGACTCTTGATGTTGATTTAACAATTTGACACTCTTTTTTATGGCATCAGTAATCTCCCTAGGCTCTAGTCATGAGTTGCCAAGGCTATGGAAGCCTTTAGGGTTCGCTGACTTTGATCTTATTCCGATAGGGTCATAGTGAAAGTGGAAGTTCTCTCCTCCCTTCAGAGAAAGGTACCTCCTTTTTGATGGCCCCATTCTTTCCACGGGATCACACTTGCTGAGATCCTTCATCTAGGTGTTTTTTTTTTTCCAGAGTGTCTTGGCTTTCCATGCCTAAAATACTCTCATGGGCTCTTGAGCCAGATCCGAATGCCTTAAGGGCTGATTCTGAGGCCAGAGTGCTGTTTAGGACATCTGCCATTCTATGAGTCTGCTGTGTCTTGCCCTTCCCATGTTGGATCATTCTCTCCCTTTTTGATTTTATCAGTTAGTATACTTAATATATACTAAACTGATCTTCTGTATATAAAGAGAATTGAAAATGAAAAAAAAAAAGAAATGTGCCAGGGGATTCCAATTCAATCCCATCAAGGTGGTATGTACCAATGCCATCTCACTAGTCCAAGTGATCAATTTCAGTTCACAGTTGATCATACTGATAGGACTAAGAGTCAAAGGGATCACATAAACAACACTAGTGTCTGCTAATACTAACTGATAGAACAAAAAAGGGAGAGTCTAGAACAAGGTAATGATGTACTTTAAAATATAGGCATTTTCCATTCTTAGGCACTTAACTATCCCTCAAGTGTCTCATGGAGACTTTTTGGGTAAAACTCAGCAAACAGGCTCCCTGCAAAACAATCTAACCCTCTATCACTGCCCAGTCCAGTATGTAACTTAAGGAAACCAAAGGATATTTTCAAGTATCCAGGTTCCCTTGCAGGCCTCTCATCTCCAAAGCTGGAGTACACTTATTGGTAAACAATTCCTAATGGCATGAATGAAGACTTCTGTGAGGAGATAGAGGGAAGCCACTTATCCATTCAGAAAGTTTCAAGGGATTTTTTTTTATATTGATGCAAAGAATAACAGGCTTATCCATGACTTTGACACATCATTATACATCATAATTGCTTCGGTTAGAATTATAATTACTTGATTACATGAATTTGAGATAAGTGCTCTACAATATAATTACACTAATGAGATTTTGTTCAGGTAGTTGTACCCTTAAATTTTACTTTTATGATTTTTGTTTCAAAGTCAGATAACTATTTGAATTGTGATGTTGATTACGCAATGTAGAATATTAATGTCTCTATTCAATACTGTTTCCTCTGTCAGAATTTGTAAGTAGCTCCTCATGTACACGTCATTTAACTAAGTCAGATTGAATTTTTCCCCAGAGCAAATCAAACTCAATGTGCATAATTGTATTCCAAGAGAGGCATATGACTTCATTTGCTATAAATAGAAAAAAGTTGTTTCAGGGGAGCTTGTCAGTGGGAGGGGAAGGAAGAAACTTTCAGATGACTTAAGACTAAGCAACTTAAAATAAGATTGCAAGTGATATTTTTCTGTGAACATTTCTGGGAAGTAAAATAAATTTTTCCAAAGACAAAGCAGAAGTCTTCAGTTAAAACGTTAAAACTCTAGAATACACCAGGATGAGGCTCATGACTGGGGCTCAACAAAGCAGTAAATGCCATCAGGATGCTGAGACATTTGAAAAGGAGATGAGCCAAAGGTTGCATAGATGTTGCAAATCCACAAATGTGATTCCTGCCACATGTCAAGATTAAAGAAAACACAACAAACCAAACTAACTAAAGGAAAAACACACTGCTTCCCTGAGGACAAGGCATTAAAGTCTGAGAAGGATTAACACCAATCTGTCTGCCTGTTAATACCCTCCTTCTTGGCTCACATTCATTTCATCAACTCAGTCCGAGTGCCTCAGGTTACCTCAGTCTGTAGGAGCCAATCTCAGCAAAATGAGGAGCATTTTCACTTTTCTCCAAGAATCTGAGAATCTGTTTAGACATTTTCACACTTTAATACTGAAATCTATAAGGGTTGTACAGTGGGTATGATTGGCCATTTATCAAATATCAAATCACCCTAAGAAACAAACTCCTTTGCGTGGACAAATTCTTAATTCTATCAAAAGACAAATCAGATTTTTAAAAAATATGATAGAGGTGGGCATTTATTCTAATAGATAAGATGCTGGTTGAGATACCTCCATTCTTTATTGAAGGGTGTGGATTCAAGTCCCACTCATGTTCTTGATTCCAGCTTCCTGATGATGAATATCCTGGGAGGTAGTAGTAATGGCTGAAGCAGTTGGGTCCCTGCCACTCACATGGGAGACCTGGATTGATTTCCTGGCTTCTAGCTTCAGTGTGGCCCAGCCCCAGAGGAGTGAACCAATAGATGGATCTCTATCTCCCTTTTTCTGTCTTTCTGTCTTTAGAATGCATACATACATGCATAAAACATATGAGATCACTAGTCATGCAATGTTGCTGCAAGGATGAAGGGGAATCCTATATGTAAGTCTCTACACCACCCATTGTGACTCATACCTACTGGAAATTTCAGGGTTTGTCTCCTTGTTCTTGGACAAGAAGAGACTGTTCCTTCATCCATCAAGTATTTATTGAATATCTAAAGATGAAGGGTAAAGTAAAAAACAAACAGGAATTTCTTTTCAGTGGCTCATTTTCTAGAAGAAAACTCAACTATTACTGTGAAGAGTTAAAATAGACAAGACTATCTTACATTTTAAATCTTTTTTATTAAACTTTTATTTAATGAATATAAATTTCCAAAGTACAGCTTATGGGTTACAATGGCTTCCCCCTCCTAAAACTTCCCTCCCACCCACAACCCTCCCCTTTCCGCAGGTCAGGATGTTCTAAGTGCCCATGCCCTTTCCTGTATACAATGCTTCATTTGTAGGCCATTGGCTTGGGCTCTACCTAACACAAAACCCTGTGTGATTACTCCAAAGAGACTAAAGCTGGGGTCATAGGAGCATGATTTCTGTTTTTGTAAATGAACTTGAGAAGAGAGTCATAATCTAGACTCAGGAGAGTCATAATCTAGAGTTGTATCTAGGTTTCAAAAGGAGACAATCTCATTAAGTCCTGTTTCCTACAGCCCACCTTCAAAGAAAAAACTTTGCAAAATACATGAGAAATATATTTCCTTCTCCTAAAAGGTGGAACAGAGAGTAAGGACCAAAGACTCTGTAAATGAGTTATCGATGAGTACCCTCACATCCTTAAGGAAGCAGAGAAGTGTGTGAGAACTAGATGTGATATCAGTCTTAGCAGACCCTGTTAGAAAATAAAGGCAATTGTGAGACTAGAGACCTTCAAGTTCACTTGGTCTCTCCATCTGTCACTGCCTAGTTTTATACATCAGAGAATAATTAGGAGTCCAAATATAAAAAGGATGATCCTGGAAGATTTTATAAAAGGCCATCATCAAATTTGAAGAGAATTTCATGTTTTTCCGATAGAAAATCTTGGCCAACTCTCTATGAGATAACCACGGCCAATATTTTTTAAAAAGAAAGTGAATAAAGATATATTTTGCTCTTGTAAATTCCTTTCAATTCTTCTTCCTCCACTCACCAATTACCTTTACATGTTTGCAATCAGCAATCTTTCATTGAAGTCATTCATCAAGCCAGAATCTGGAAAGGGATAGAAGTTCCTATTTATAAGGGAATCCATAACCAAACGTGCCTTAATCTCAAGGCTTCCTTTTACAGCTCATTTGGTTCTCCCATCTCTGATCACACTTTTTCCAAATTCAGTCCTTAAGACTGATTTGCTTACATATTTTTTAAATTATTGGTGGACATGCTCTTCAGTTTACTATCCAGTTTCTAAAAGATTTTGAAATAAAGAAGTTGATACATTAGTAACCCATCCCATCAAGATTTATCACTACATTCCGATTGTGATTTTTTTTTTTTTTACAGGCAGAGTGCACAGAGAGAGAGAGAGAGACAGAGAGAAAGGTCTTCCTTTGCCATTGGTTCACCCTCCAATGGCCGCCACAGCCGGCGTGCTGTGGCTGGTGCACCGCGCTGATCTGAAGGCAGGAGCCAGGTGTTTCTCCTGGTCTCCCATGGGGTGCAGGGCCCAAGGACTTGGGCCATCCTCCACTGCACTCCCTGGCCACAGCAGAGAGCTGGCCTGGAAGAGGGGCAACTGGGACAGGATCGGTGCCCTGACCGGGACTAGAACCCAGTGTGCCAGTGCCAGTAGGTGGAGGATTAGCCTATTGAGCCACAGCACCAGCCCTGATTGTGATCTTTATAACAGGGTTGGGCATTTAGCATAGAGGTTAAATCACCACTTTGGATTCATGCTTATCAAGTGACTGATTTTGAGTCCCAGCTCTGTTCCCAACAGCAGCTTCCTGTTCATGGATACTCTGAGAAGCAACAGGTGATGGCTCAAGTAGTTTGGTTCCTGCCAGCCACTTGAGATACCCAGACTGAGTTCCTGACTCCTGGCTTCAGCATGGCCCAGTCCCAGAAATGTAGGGATTTGTGGAGTAAACCAGCAGATGAGAGTCTCTCTTTCTCAATCTCTATCTCTCTATCTCTGTCTCTATATCTATCTATAAATCTATCTCATCTCCATCTCTAGCTCTATCTCCATCTCTATTTCCCTCTCTCACATAAATTTAAACATTTTACAAAAACCAAGAATAACCACAAGGACAGAAATCACAACATTTTTCTTTTATGCTTACTCTGTGTAAATCATTAAACATGTGATTTTTAATTCTTACCAACTCTTGATAAGAAAAGTGGGCCCATTCTTCCTGTAAAGGTGAGAAGAAAATTATGATTCTCAGAGAAGAATTCAAAATTCTCTTAAGGTCTCACAGAGTGCAAAAGTAAGAATTCCAATTCTAAATTATGCTTCTGAAAACCTGGCACTGCATCTTTTCCTGTGAATCTGATACAAGTGAATTCCCAATTAACTCACCTTTCCTAAGGATGACATGCTGTCTTCATTTAAAATATCATTGAATTTGAGACTAGCAAGCTGAGATAAACTAATGGTAACTGTATGTTGTGGCTTTAGAATTTTTCATTGATTCTCAAGTTATATCAATGAATAAGTTGCCTTCTTCCAACTTAGGCATAGACAATTGGTCATCATTGCATGTAATTTATTTTTCTCTTACAAATAAACTCCTCCTTTCTGGTGACCAAGATTTTTTTTAAAAGATTTATTTTATTTGTTTGAAAGACAGAGTTACAGAGAAAGGTAAAGACAGAGAGAGAAAGGTCTTCCATCTGCGGGTTCACTCCCCAGATGGCTGCAACGGCTGGAGCTTTGCCGACCCGAAGCCAGGAGCCAGGAGCTTCTTCCAGGTTTCCCATGTGGGTACAGGGGCCCAAGGACTTGGGCCATCATCTACTGCTTTCCCAGGCCATAATAGTGAGCTGGATCGGAAGTGGAGCAGCCAGGACTAGAATCACCACCCATATGGGATGCCGGCGCTTCAAGCCAGGACTTTAACCCGCTGCACCACAGTACCGGCCCCTGGTAACCAAGATTTTACTTGAGACATTTTGGTAACCCCCAGGGGGTTTCTCAAGCCAGATATAAGCCAGAGATCACTTACTTCAACCCAGTAGGAGCCATGCAGACCATTGATTAGTGAAAAGGAGACCATGTGGGAGGCTCAAGGGAGCTGGTTCTTCGCTTAGTTTTGAAGATGATGTGAAAGATAACACTGTTCAATGATGAAAGGGTTAACATTTCCTGTGAATATGCTTGCCAGAAACACAGGTTTGCTATGAGATGAAAGACAGAGTTTAATGTGAAATCTCATAATTTCTTAAGTGTTGATATTGAACCTAGATTTAAAAATTTTGTTTTGGCCAAGAATGTGAAAAATACTCTTTGAGCCAACAAAATCCATGGCTGAGAGTGACTTGGCAGCTCCCTGTTTGCAATCCCCCAAGAAGACACTGGCGAGTTTCATCATCAAATAAGATTATTTTTATATCACTTTATATTCTTGGGGTTCACTCTGGCAGCTGTGGCCTGGCATCTCAGAAACCAGAGATGGTCATCTGCACTCCTACTGTTAACTTCCCTGGGCTGTTGGAAAGGCGTACATGGCCCAGATCTGTGATAAGGGCTTCCACATAGATTCTACTTGTATTCAGAGCAGCAGTCACAGAATGCATTCCTGTGAATTTTTCTTTCAAAACGCATTGGCATGAAACTAAGCCATGACTAGATTTTTGTAAATCTTATTATATTATCCAACAATAAGAGAAAACAGCAACAATACTTTAATGTCCTAACTGTAGAAACCCACTACTTTTCCATACCTAATTACCTTAACAATGACCAGACTGCACTGAGAACAAGCATGCAAATTCTCAGCCCTGAAGGCATCTTTGCAGAGAGTCATAGGAGACAGCAAGAGGAAACATTGAATAAAACTGTCTTTTCAACCACAGCATATAAATGCTTAAATTGAGTCTGTATCACATGGCTTTTACTTTAATCATAACAATTTTTTTCTCTTTTAATTTTTAATATAGTACAGATTACCAAATATCGTGTCAAGTTGACAACTTTTATTAATACCCTAATTGATTACAAGGCATTATGCTTCTCTTAATTAAGATTTGAGACAGAATAAAAGTTTAAAATCCAATAAAATGCCATCTTCTTTTAATATGAGACTCTAATTGGGAGCTAGAAATGAATAAGGAAAGGAAATCAAAGGAGGTTCAATTCCAGTTAATTTAGTAAATATTGTTTTAGTACCTACCAACTTACTATGATGAGCACTGAATTTATAAAAAAGGATTAAGAATTTATGCATTGATTAGAGTGTCTTATAACAGCAGTGGAGATGACTTTTTCAAAACTTCTGGAAAAAATCATACAGAAGAGAAAACTAACATTATAAAGATTCAAAGGTCAGAGAAAACTGCATTCAGTTTGAAGTCTGCTGGTGTTAGAGATACAATAACTGACTGGATAGAACAAATGAAAATTTGTATAAAACCTGTTAAGTCTGTAGTTGAAGGAATGGTTGGTCTATCAGCAGAAGCCAAGAAAAGTCTGATTTTGACCAGAATGAATAAAATGCAAACAACTACAGTGGCCTGGACCTCAAAAAGACCATTGGAATTGTCAGCTTAGGTTCCAAGAGAGCCCAAGCATAGAGATTTGTACTGAAAGCATTTTTTACAGCTTGAGAATGACTGAATTTTTTTCCTTAAAAGCTAGCCCAAGTTCAAGAGAAGAACAAAATTAGAAGGAGGGTAATAAGCAGCTGAAGGCCAGAATTTTGCAAAAATCTATCTTAAGGATATAGAGAAAGCAAGCCCTTGGAAGTAATAAAGTTGAAGTAAAGCATGAGCATGAAAAAAAAAATGTATTTTGATAGAAGACTTAAGAAGGTGTGATATTCAGTAGGATGTAGGAATCAAAGTATGTCTAAGAATGTCAGATTTGCTGACATTCAAAGAAAATGGAACTAACTGGCTCTATAAAGAAGGTAAGCATTGATGAGCATTGTAGAATAACAGGGGAAAATCATTAGGTATCAGGAGATGAATTATGAATAAGATATGCAGTTAGAGTAAGAAAACTGTAGTTAATCCTTTCAGGTCTTTTGGTACTGAAAAATGTGTTATGAATAATTAGTAAATTCAGGAGATAGTTGGTTTTTTTTTTTGAGAAAGAGAGATATAAATAAAGAAAAAACAGGAACAAATAATGGATAGAGCTTCTGAAAATGAAATAAAGTTATTGGTGGAAATACAAAGAGAAGAGGCTAGCACTGCAGCATAGTGGGTAAAGCTGCCATCTGCAGTGCCAGCATCCTGTATGGGTGCCAATTAGAGTCCACACTGCTCCACTTTCAACCCAGCTCCCTGCTAATGCACCTGGGAGAGCAGCAGAAGATGCCTCAAGGATCCCTGCACCCATGTGGGAGACCTGGAAGATGCTTCAGGCTCCTGGCTTCGGCATGGCACAGCTCTGGGTATTGCAGCCATTTGGGAATGAGCCAGCGAGTGGACAATTTCTCTCTCTCCTTCTCTGTCTGTAACTCTGCCTTCCAAATAAATACATCTTTAAAAAAAGAAAAAAAAATACAGAGGGGAAAGAGAACGATAATTTCTTCTAATACATGAGAGAAGAAAGCAATTTGTGAAGTGAGAATACCAAAACAAGAAGAAGGAGAAGGAGAAAAAAGAAGGAGGAGGAGGAGGAAAGAGAAGAGAAGAGAAGAGAAGAGAAGAGAAGAGAAGAGAAGAGAAGAGAAATATGAAATACAGATGAGAAAAACCAGCAACATTAAGGAAGTATTTGACTCTGTGCATGGAATTAATTGAGTTAAAATCCTAGAAAAGTGGAGATGATGAGGATGATGAAGAATGGAGCAGAGGCAACAAGTGAAATGAAGAAGTCTGTGAATGCTGCTATCAGAGTGCAATAGGATTTTAGCAGTGTAGATTATTAAGAGGAGGGCCCATTACTACATGTGTTCCCTTACTTATTTTTTTTTTCTTCAAAAGTGTAAACCTCTTAAGATTGGGAGTCAGGAATGTATTACCGTAGCCCTTAAAATGGTTCGATGCTTGTATTAAAATTCAATTAAATGTAACTATTAAAAGCATAATGAAACTAGATGCTTTACCACTAAGTTTAGGATCAAGGCAAGAGTGTTTTGCTCATCACTAGCAGTGAATCACCAGCAGTGAAAAAATTGGAATTTTCAATTACAAATCCAATACCATTTACCAATGCCAAAAAAAGAAAAACAGAGGCCAGCATGGTGGCAAAGACCTGCACCACCTGCATCCCAGATGAGCACCAGTTCAAGTCCTGGTTGCTCCACTTCTGATCCAGCTGCCTGCTAATGCTCCCAGGAAGGCAGCAGAAAATTGCCCAAGTGTTGGCTCCCTGCCACTCACATGAGCAACCCAGATGTAATCTCAGGCTTCTGGTTTCAGCCTTATGAATAAAGAAATCTTTGAAACAAAAGAGATAGAGAAATACTTTAGTATAAATATACCAAAATACGTACTAGATCTACAAGAGAAAAACTACAAAAACCACTAGAATCAAAACTATGAAATCAAATAAGATGTAGTTAAATAGATATATATTCCATATTCATGGATAGGAGAACTCAATAATGCTCAAACATTGGTTCTTCCTAAAGTAATTGATACAGTCAATGAAAACCTGGTCTGCCTCCAAGCAAGTTATTTACTGATTCTGATGGTGATATGGAAAGGCAAGTGGTCAACAAGAACCGACACAATCCTGAAGAGAGAGGATGGAGATCTAGCACCATTTCACTTCAAGACGTACTTTCAGACTACAATAATTGAGACAGGTTGGTATTGGTGAAGGAAGACATGAAGAAATCAATTGGAAAGAATAGAGAGCCCAGAAATAGACTTGCATATACAATAGTGAATGACCTTTCACAGAGGAGTAGACAATTCAGCAAGAAAGGCTTGTCTTGACAAATAGTCCAGGAATATCTAGACATTCACATGCAATAAAAGAAAAACAAAGTCTACACGCATGCCTTACACCCTTCACAAAGTTAGACCTAAATGGAAAGTGAAAAGATAAAAATCTCCTAGAATAAAACAAAGGAAAAATCTTTAAGCGAAAGACTGGAATACAAGGTCATGACAGTTGAAAATACACACCAGAGAACCAGTTTTGGTGAAAGCTGCTCATCCATGTAGAGGCTTGCTGAGATCTACAACTTCAGGTTTAGAAAATCCATTATTATGAAATTCTTTACTATGTCACCCGCATTTATTGCCTATAGGTGCATATCATCTTAACTTAAGCACATTATTTTATATTTTCAATCTATTTTCATTTGTTCTCACTAAGAAATAAACTCCTACACATGATGGTGACTTAACTCACTGCCCTCCAACACCTTTCCCTTCATTGCAATAAATTGGAATATCAAAGGAAACATGACAGAAATAGGCTTGTAAGATAATACAACAATTAAAAAATTGTGAGTAGATTTTGGTTTGAGTTTGAGTAAATGGAGAACTATCTCACCACAACCTACCTGAAAAGTCCAAATTCAGTAGTAAGCACCTAGAGACCAACAGCAGGTGGACATCAGTTAGGAATTCAGAAACAAACATCAAAAATGACTATGGGCGGGGTGGGCAGTGCCATGGCTCATTTGGTTAATCCTCTACCTGCAGCGCTGGCATCCCATATGGGTGCCAGGTTCTAGTCCCGGTTGCTCCTCTTCCAGTCCAGCTCTCTGCTGTGCCCTGGGGAGGGCAGTGGAGGATGGCCCAAGTGCTTGGGCCCTGCACCTACATGGGAGACCAGGAGAAGCACCTGGCTCCTGGCTTCGGATCCGTTTAGCTCCGGCCATAGCAGCCATTTGGGGGGTGAACCAATGAAAGGAAAACCTTTCTCTCTGTTTCTCTCTCTCTCTCTCACTGTCTACCTCTGTCAAAAAAAAAAAGTGACTATGAGAAAAGAGACAAAGAAATAAAAAATGACAATGACACATACGTGTGTTACTGATGAAACGAGTGTGGAATGAGTCTGAAAGGAATGCACCTGGAAGGGAAGAAATGTGAAAGGTAGCATTTGAATATCCTTTTTTAAGAAAACTTTTATTTAATAAGTATAAATTTTGAAAGTACATCTTTTGAATTATAGTGGTTTTTCCCGCCACATAGCCACCCTCCCATCTGCAAATCATCCCATCTCTTACTCCCTCTCCCATCCCATTCTTCATTAAGATTCATTGTTAATTATCTTTATATACAGAAGGTCAACTTAGTATATACTAAGATTTCAATAGTTTGCACCCACACAGACACCCAAGATATAAAGTACTGTTTGAAGACTAGTTTTACCGTTAATTCTCATAGTACAACACATTAATGACAGAGATTCTACATGGGGAGTAAGTGCACAGTGACTATGCTTCTACATGTACAGAAACTACATTTTCAAAAGGACATGTGAAAACTTTGCCCAAGAAAGTCATCAGAATGGGGGTCATTACATTTAAATTATAATCTCTCTGGGGAAGAAGTCCAAAAAGTTTACAAAGGTATTTAAAATTATACTAAATATGGAAATTTTAAAATTCCACTAGGAGCAATAGTTCACTGGAAACTCTATCAAGTGGACAAAATGTTTCCAGTTCTAATTTCATAGAGCTAGATGAGATTCTTATTTTTATCCTTTGTGGTACATATATTTAACCACTATCTTCAGAGCATTAAAGGGAGCCTAAAAATAGGAAAGAAGTGGTGGATATCTTTATGAAAATTCACATGCTTTAAAAAGTTCTGTAATTTTGATTCTTAGATCATGAATGAAATATTAAAGACCAATAAGTTTATGTCTGCTTTTTTTTAAGATTTATTTATTGGGCCAGCACTGTAGCGTGGCAGGTAAAGCTGCCACCTGCAGTGCCAGCATCCCAAATGGATGCTGATTTGAGTCCTTGGGCCTCTGCACCTGTATGGGATACCATAGGAAGCTCCTGGCTCCTGACTTCAAATAGGCCCAGTTCCGGCCATTGCAGCCATTTGGGTAGTGAGACAGTGATTGGAAGTCTTTTGTCTGTCTGTCTGTCTCTCTCTCTCTCTGCCTCTGCTTCTCTGTAACTCTCTGTTTTGTTTTTTTTTTTTAAGATCTAATTATTTATTTGAATGTCAGAGTACAGAGAAGGAGAGCTGGGGTAGGGGCGAGAGAGAGAGAGAGAGAGAATCTTCCATCTGCTGGTTCCCTCCCCAGATGGCTGCATCAACCAGGACTGGGCCAGGATGAAGCTAGGAGCCAGGAGTTTCTTCTGGGCCTCTCACGTGGATGCAGGGGCCAAAAGATTTGGGTCATCCTCTGCTGCTTTCCCAGGCACATTAGCAGGGAGCTGGATTGGAAATAGAGCAGCCAGTACTTGAACTGGTGCCCATATGGGATACCTGACACTGAAGGCAGAGATTTAACCTTCTATGCCACAGTGCTGGCCCCACTTACGTCTTTATCTATAAAAACCTACAATGAGTGGGAACCTTATTTTATTGATCCATAAATTTCTTAGCAAGGGTTTACTGTGAAATCATCCAGGGATGGGCCACGGAAAGCAACTCTGATTTAGAGCATCCAGGATCCGATTGCAGCCTCCCTCAGTTTACTCTCCACTGTGTTCCAGTGGGTGTGTGAATTCTGAAGCCTGCTCTGCTCACTTCACAGAGGTTTTAGTTAGGAAGCAATGGGAGACAAAGTACTGAGATGTGTCCCCCAAATCACATTAACTTTTCTAGACCATGGGCCAATTTTACATGACAGTAGAAGAAAGACATACTTGAAACACATAAGGGACAAACAAAATCCAATATACGTTTAAGTGCTCAAAGGAATAATACATGGAGGACAGATTCCAAAATTCAGGGAAGCCGCCACAGAGGGAACTAGATAAGATTATACAACTTCCCTAGTGACCTACTCACTGCCTTAAAATGCATCCTTATCTCTACACTAATAACTCCTGCTTTCATTTGTTGTGTCCCCAGCATAGTTGTTCCAGCCCTTTGCTCTGTTATTAAGTCATTCTTCAACCTTTCAGCCCACAGTCTCCTCCAGAACTTGGTGTGGGACTGAAGATCTAGCACCGAGTGCACACAACACAGTTCTATTCCCAAAATACTCTACTGGTCTCCAAGAGTATCTTGGGAAAGATTCTGTTCTCTCTCATCACTCAGGCTCTGTAAGTCTCTGATTTCAAAGACTGCTCTCTGAAAAATACTTTGAAGAAATTCTAACACTTGCCTGGTTGATTGCTACTCAAGTAAACAAAGCCTTCCAAATCCTGGTGCTGTACCTGTATTGTTTCATGCTTGGTTTTGGTTTTAGAATAAACAACTGGTCAAATTCCTCAGAAGTAGGCAAATGTCAGGAGACATGTTGCTTTGGTTGTAATGGAATTTCATTGCAAATGAATGTGCAGTGATCGCAGCCATGTATTGCAGAGTCTAGAGAGGCCGGAAGAAACAAATGAGTAGGCATAATGGAAAGGATAAAGACACATCAGACTTTCTGGAGGAGGAATATTTTCACTTAAAAGAAGCAACATACACACCCAAGTGCTTATTCCTGTGCTAGCTGCTGGAGCTCTCAGGTTTGGTGGTGGTGGTTTGTTTTGTTTTGAGGGAGCTGGGGGAGGGCGCTGAGTAAAACCAATCAGAGATACTTCACAGTTGAGTGATAGATGGCAAATGAAGGGCAATGACTGTGTGAATGAGCACCCCTTTGCCTCAGACCTCAGTCGAGCGCGTCTCTAAGGCAAGAGCACTCTGTCCATGACAAGTCTCCAAGTCTGCCAGCCATGGTGGGAGCCAACCTGCCCTTGTTAAAGCTGCATCCTGCAAACTGTACCACCTTTGTTTTTAAATTAATTAACATTTATTTTTAAGGGAATACAAATTTCATAAGTACAACTCTAGGAATATAGTGATTCTTCCCACCATATCAGCCCTCCTACCCACATTCCCACCCTGCATCCTCCTCCCTCTCCCTCTCCAGTCTCATTCTCCATTAAGATTCAATTTCATTTAACTTTGTACACAGAAGGTCAACTCTAAACGAGGTAAAGATTTCTACAATTTGCGCGCACACACACACGCACACACACAAACTGCTTGAGAACAAGTTTTACAGTTAATGCTCATAATATAACTCATTAAGGACAGAGGTCCTGCATGGGGAATCAGGGCACAGTGACTCCTGTGGTTAATTTAACAATTAACACTCTTGAAAGATGGTGGAATAGTGAGGGCACACATCAATAGTCTGGGAAAAGAAGGTTTAATAAAAGTGGAGTTACTGTAGCCTCAGGAAAAGGCTCAGGAAAAAATTGCAGAGGAAACTATTCCGGATCTAGTGGATGTGACTCACAGGACCTATGGGGAGAGCAAGGTCGCCCACCACGTGGAAGCTCAGCTGCAGAGTCTGCACGCCAGCGCTGGAAGGGGAGGTTTTACAAAAACCTCAGTAACCAGAGACATTGGAGAGGAAAGGCAGAAAGAGCCTAGAAGGACTAAGGCCTGAAGCCCCACTGGGGAAAGTTCACCAGGCTTACTGGAGGAGAGAAAAAAAACTAATAAATAAGGGGAACCGGCACAGACACTAGCATCTCTTTCCACTCACCTTACAATTCATATGGATACACAGGAGTCCTCAAATAGCTAAAGAAATCTTGTACAGCAAAAACAAAGCTGGAGGCATCACAATACCAGATTTCAGGACATACTACAGGGCAGTTGTTATCAAAACAGCATGGTACTGGTTCAGAAAAAGATGGATAGACCAATGTAACAGAATAGAAACACTAGAAATCAATCCACACATCTACAGCCAACTCATATTTGATCAAGTATCCAAAACCAATCTCTGGAGTAAGGACAGTCTATTCAATAAATGATGCAGGAAAATTGGATTTCCATGTGCAGAAGCTTGAAGCAAGATCCCTACCTTTCACCTTACACAAAAATTCACTCAACATGGATTAAAGACTTAAGTCTACGACCCGAAACCATCAAATTATTAGAGAGCATTGGAGAAACCCTGCAAGATATAGGTACTGGCAAAGACTTCTTGGAAAAGACCCCAGAAGCACTGGCAGTCATGCCAAAATTAACATTTGGGATTGCTTCAAATTGAGAAATTTCTGTACTTCAAAAGAAACAGTCAGGAATGTGAAGAGGCAACCAACAGAATGGGAAAAAAATATTTGCAAACTATGCTACAGATAAAGGGTTAATAACCAGAATCTACAAAGTAATCAAGAAACTCTACAACATCAAAACAAACAACCCACTGAAGAGATGAGCCAAGGACCTCAATAGACATTTTTCAAAAGAGGAAATCCAAAGGGCCAACAGAAACATGAAAAAATGTTCAAGATCACTAGCAATCAGGGAAATGCAAATCAAAACCACAATGAGGTTTCACCTCACCCCTGTTAGAATGGCTCACATTCAGAAATCTACCAACAATAGATGCTGGAGAGGATGTGGGGGAAAAGGGACACTAACTCACTGTTGGTGGGAATGCAAACTGGTTAAGCCACTATGGAAGTCAGTCTGGAGATTCCTCAGAAACCTGAATATAACCCTACCATACAACCCAGCCATCCCACTCCTTGGAATTTACCCAAAGGAAATTAAATTGGCAAACAAAAAAGCTGTCTGCATCTTAATGTTTATTGCAGCTCAATTCACAATAGCTAAGGCCTGGAACCAACCCAAATGCCCATCAACAGTAGACTGGATAAAGAAATTATGGGACATGTACTCTATAGAATACTATACAGCAGTCAAAAACAATGAAACCCGGTCATTTGCAAGAAGATGGAGGAGTCTGGAAAACATCATGCTCAGTGAACTAAGCCAGTCCCAAAGGGACAAATATCATATGTTCTCCCTGATCGGCGACAACTAACTGAGCACCAAAGGGGAAACCTGTTGAAGTGAAATGGACACTATGAGAAACAGTGACTTGATCAGCTCTTGTCCTGACTGTTGATGCACAATGTAATACTTTATCCATTTTAGTATTTTGTTGTTGTTCTAGTACTGGTGGTTGAACTCTGTAATTAACACACAGTTATTCTTAGGTGTTTAAAGCTTAATTGAAAAGTGATCCCTGTGCTGCGCCGCGGCTCACTAGGCTAATCCTCCACCTTGCGGCACCGGCACACCGGGTTCTAGTCCTGGTCGGGGCACTGATCCTGTCCCAGTTGCCCCTCTTCCAGGCCAGCTCTCTGCTGTGGCCAGGGAGTGCAGTGGAGGATGGCCCAAGTCCTTGGGCCCTGCACCCCATGGGAGACCAGGAGAAGCACCTGGCTCCTGCCGTCGGATCAGTGCGCTGCGCTGGCCGCAGCGTGCCTACCGCGGCGGCCATTGGAGGGTGAACCAACGGCAAAGGAAGACCTTTCTATCTGTCTTTCTCTCACTGTCCACTCTGCCTGTCAAAAAAAAAAAGTAAAAAAAAAAAAGTGATCCCTGTTAAATATAAGAGTGAGAGTGGGAATAATAGAGGGAGGAGATGTGCAATTTGAGACATCCTCAATCGGACTTGCCCCAAATGGTGGAATTAGAATGGTGCCAGGGGATTCCAATACAATCCCATCAAGGTGGCATGTACCAATGCCATCTCACTAGTCCAAGTGATCAACTTCAGTTCACAATTGATCACACTGATAGGTCTAAGAGTCACAGGGATCACACAAACAAGACTAGTGTCTGCTAATACTAACTGATAGAATCAAAAAGGGAGAGAACGATCCAACATGGGAAGCGGGATACACAGCAGACTCATAGAATGGCAGATGTCCTAAACAGCACTCTGGCCTCAGAATCAGCCCTTAAGGCATTTGGATCTGGCTCAAGAGCCCATGAGAGTATTTTAAGCATGGAAAGCCAAGACACTCTGGGAAAAAAAAAAGAATATCTAAATGAAAGATCTCTGTTAGTGAGATCCCAGTGGAAAGAACGGGGCCATCAAAGAAGGAGGTACCTTTCTCTGAAGGGAGGAGAGACTATGTCCCTGTCGGAATAAGATCATAGTCGGCGAACCCTAAAGGCTTCCATAGCCTTGGCAATTCATGACTAGAGGCTAGGGAGATTACTGAAGCCATAAACAAGAGTGTCAAATTGTCAAGTCAACAACAGGAGTCACTGTGTACTTACTTCTCATGTGGGATCTGCCCTTTATGTGTTGTCCAATGTGAAGTAATGCTATAACTAGTACTGAAACAGTATTTTTACACTTTGTGTTTCTGTGTGGATGCAAACTGATGAAATCTTTACTTAATATATACTGAATTGATCTTCTGTATATAAAGAGAATTCAAAATGAATCTTGATGTGAATGGAATGGGAGAGGGAGTGTGAGATATGAGGGGTGCGAGTGAGAGGGAAATTATGTGGGGTAAGCCAACGTAACCCATAAACTGTACTTTGGAAATTTATATTTACTAAATAAAAAGAAAATAAAAAATTAAAAAAAAACAATTAACATTCTTATGTATGATGTCAGTGACCACCTGAGGCTCTTGACATGCACTGCCTAGGCCATGGAAGTCTTTTGAATCCACAAACTGTACCACCTTGATTCTCGTAGGCACCCCTTAATGATTTATAACTCAGACGTGATAATTTAGGACAAAGGACAAAGCAGCTTCTTTGTAGAGCCTTACAAATTTTAAATCTAACTGACAGGAACCATTATTATGTGATTAGGAGGGTTTTTTTTTTTAATAGTAGCATTTCTTATAAAAGCATCCATCAAAGAAAGCCCCCTAGAAACTTGTTACTCCCATTTTCCATATTGTATTCACTTATTTTTATTTACTTAAACAGATGTTGTGATTCAAAATTGACTTTTGATTATGCACAAGGTGCTATCTTCTGTCTCCCTAAATAACAAACAGAGACTGTCTGACAACTGGTGATTTATATCTGGAGTAAAAAGAGATGTTATAATACAGGATACACATGACATGGAGCCATGAGCCTATTCAAATAGGACAGGGCAAGGGGACAGTTTTTAAGGCAAGATGGGGGAGGTGGTTATATAAATTATGCTGAAGCAATAATCCTTGGTTACAAGGATCAATAACAAGTGTGGCATCAGTACAGGATTAAACAGTCAGTTGTTGGGCATATGTCCTTTTACAAGTATTTTTTGCATAAGGTTGTGCTGGCCTTGTGCAAGGTTGTGGTTCTGGTAGAGACGTTTGTGACAATTCTTGCTATCAGGCATCCATGCATGAGACTTCCTCTTTTACATCTTCCAGATTGATTCATTTATTTTGTTAGAACTTGATGAAAGTGACTCATTTTTTTGGTTAAAGATTTATTTAAGGGCCACATTTGTGGTGCAGGGTGTAAAGCTACCATCTGGAGCACCTGCATCCCATGTGGGTTCCGGTTTGAGTGCCGGCTGCTCCCCTTCTGATCCAGCTCTCTGACAGTGCTCCTGGGAAAGCCGTAGAGGATGGCCCAGGTACCTGGGTCCCTGTATCCACATGGGAGACCTGAGTGAAGCTCCTGGCTCCTGGCTTTGGCCCGGCCCAGCTCTGCCTGATGGAGTAATTTGGGGAGTGAGCCAACAGATGAAAGATCTTTCTCTGTCTCTATCTCTCTCTCTTTCTAATTGTGATTTATGAATAAGTAAATGAATCTTTAAAAAATAGAGATTTATTTATTTGAAAGGCAGGGTTACAGAGAGGGAAGGAGAAATAAGGAGAGAACAATCTTCCATTATCTAGTTCATTCCCTAAATGAGCTCAACAGTCAAGGCCAGGCCAAGCAAAAATCTGAAGCTTAGAACTCCATGTGCATCTCCCACATAGCTGGCAGCAACCTAGGCTGTCAAGCGATCTTCTGCTGCTTCTCCAGGTACACTAGCAGGGAGCTGGATTGCAAGTGGAGCAGCTGGGACTCAAATCGCCAATATCAAATCAGGATGCTGGTGTCTTAAGCTGTGGCTCAACCCCTGAGCCACAATGCCAGCCAGTGACTGCACTTTTATTTTGATAATTTTCCTACTTGAATACCATCTGAAATAAGTGACCTACGGAAATCTTCAAACATTTTATTTCCCTTCACCTGTTTCTGCATATACTATTATTTGTCTCATACACTGACAATCCAATAGGACATTTGATAAGTCAAAATACCTGAATACCTCCCACCCCTCAGAAGAGAGACAAAATACACTCTGGACAAGAGCTAGTGAGTAACTTTCTGGGGATGAGGATAAAGTGATTGTTGAGGAAGCTTAAAGCAAGACAGAGCCATTGTTTCATTGGATGATTTTGGATATATCCCACAATAAAGCAAAGGAAGGCACATTTCTTTTTTTTTAAGATTTATTTATTTATTTGAAAGTCAGAGAGAGAGACAGAGACAGAGAGAGATCTTCCATGTACTATTTCTCTCCCCAGGCAACCACGAAGGTCAGGGCTGGGCTTGGCTGAAGCCAGGAGCCAGGGGCTTCATTTGAGTCTCCCATGTGGTTGGCAGGGGCTCAAGCACTCGGACCATCTTCCACTACTTTTTCCAGGCCATTAGAAGGGAGCTGGATTGGAAATGGAGCAGCCAGGACATGAACCAGTGTACTTAATGGATGCCAGCGTTGCATGAGGAAGCTTTACCCCCACACCACAATGGTGTGCCTCCAGGAAGGCCCATTTCAAAGTGAAACCAGGTTTGAGCATTCTTTACTATTCCCTCATCAGTGAAAATTTAGAGGGAGGGGTTTGCTTAGAATAACTTTGTCTGTTGAAGAGAAAAGCTGAGATACTCACCTAGGATTCCAGATCTTTCCCTGGCCAATTGCACAGTGGAGGTGACCCTAAAGACCCCAGCATCACATTCATCTTCAGTGCTAGGGCTCCAAGGTTGGTGGCACAGTGCCTAAAACTGGGTGCTAGAAAAAAAAGTCAATGTGCAAACATTCCCCCACAGGCTCAACTTTCAATTGAAGAGAGAACGCTGGACGGACCTACAGGTTGCACAAGAGGGATCTTGGGGGCCACACAGTCACTCCTGCCGTGCGATCTTGTAACAGGCTGAGCTTCCTCGGGAAATGTGGTCACCTTTCTGTCTTTCTTACCCTTAACTGATGATCACACTTCTGGGCCCTCAAGAGTCTGCAGGCATGAAAACAAAAGATGGACAGGCAGCCATGGAAGGAGGACACACGACTGTTGTTAGGCTTCCTAGCTATCCTAGTGCTGTGACCTGTATCTCCAGGGCCACTCAGCCTGTGTCTACTAACGTCTCATTTCCTCTTTGCAAAAAAAAAAAAATAAAAGAAAAAAAAAAAGAAATCTCATGATATGATCTTCCTCACAAGAACCCTTGCCAAGGTTCCTGAACAAAGCAGAATCTGGCTGGGGATGGAGCATCAGAAAGATGCCACAGAGCAGTGGGGTATGGAGTCGGGAGGCCTCTGGTTGGAGAGAAGGTGTGGATTTGTGTGTGTGCCTGGTTGGTTTTTATTTATTCATTTGTGGGTGGGGCAGGCCTGCAGGGGAGGGCAGAGGTGAAAGAAAGTTCTGGAGAAAGAACACGCCAGCAAGGGCAAGGGCAAAAGGCATTTTAAACCACAGCTATCTGTATTTAATTTGAACTTGGTGAACCAGTTGGTGAGTTTTCCACGGCTCTGAAGGTGCAGTCACAAGCCATCTGATGTGTATGTCAAGCCAGAATGATGAAGAATCTCCAGGGATTCATGGTGATTTGGATGATATCAAGATTCACAGAAAAATCAGTTACAGAGGAATTCCACTTCTGCTCAGTTTCCTACACGATCACTGTGTTTGCTTTCACTTTTGTGTCTGACTCCTTGTCCCTATCATCTGTCCCATTGCCGTTACCAACCATGTGCGTGAATCCACAAGAGTTCATGAATTCCAGCCCTTTCAGTCTCTGTGATGACTCTCCCCTTTGTTTTCTGGTTTAATCAACCTCAGTAGGTTTTGTTTTGTTTTGTTTTGTTTTGTTTTGTTGTTTTTGTTTTTATTTCTTCCATGCATTAAGCACTTTTTCTTTCAGATGTTTTCCTTGTGCTGTTATTATTACTTTTTTCCTGCTTTTTTCATAGTTACCTGCTACCTGCCGTTCGGGTTCCTAATTAAGTGTCACTCTTTGTGGAATCAGCTCCTTGACCTCCCTGGGAAGGTGTACACCTTCTGTAATGTGAAATCTGACCATCCTGTGTTTCTTCAGAGCATTTATCACAGTTGTCATTAGTTACTTGGATAATGATTTGTATGTCATGCACTTTCCCCTGTCACACTATTTGACTAATGGAAGACAGAAAGAAGGGGGAGGGGTAGAGGAAGGGAAGAAGAAAGGAGTAAAGAAGAGAGGGAAAAACAGTGGTTCCCGAATATGTATGAGTGTCTTTGGATGAATGCAAGGTAGGTGGTGTCCTGCTGTGGTTTGTTTCTTCCTGGTTTATTACTTTCTAATCTGAGATTTTCCTCCTCCTCCAAACATCTCTGGACATGTTACTGTTTCAACTAACCTCAGTCCTTTTTACTGTTAAGAAGAACACAACATCCCTCAGGGTTTGCGCAGGGATCCTAGGCACTTACTGTAGGAGGTGTGGCTCCTACAGGAGGAAATAAATAGTTTCAGTTCATTCCATAGACAGTCTTATAGAATGCCATAATGCCTCATAGAAATGTTCCATTGTTTGACAGATTGATTCAAAGCCAAGCGATTATGAACAATGACATTTTAAAATAAATTGTAATAAGATGAGAACTATGGTTTTAAATTGCTGCTATTCTAACAGATAGCAATGTTTTTTCAAAACCCAGGTGAATTTCATCCTAGGTTTCTTTCCAAGCTCTGGAATAGCAACTCTTGCTCCCCATTTAATTCCTGAGTAAACACATATAGCTTATAATGCTACTTAGATTTTTATATGTACATGTTATCACACAAATTACATTATTCATCCACTGAGAGCAGCCACAGCATCTGACATTTCTTTGAATTGCTGCAATACTCAATGCACAACAGTAATCAATGTATATTTATCGATGTGTTTGTTAAATTGAGGTGCTCTGATGTCTCAGCAGAGTAAGAAACATGAGCCCACACTTTAAGGTCAATGCCTTGCACTGTAATACATGGACAACTTACAAGTCCCTTGACCTTGCTGTTTTTAAAAATGACTATAGGGGGGCGGAGCCAAGATGGCGGATAGTGAGGATGTGCGCCTTAGTTTGGGAAAATAAAGTTTCATAAAAGTGGAATTACTGTAGCCACAGGAAAAGACTCAAGAAAAAAAAACTGCAGAGGAAACGCTTCTGGATCTAGTGGATGTGACACAGAGGACTTACAGGGAGCCCACCACGTGGAAAACCAACCAAGACGAGCTGAGCGGCGGGAGACAAGCCAGAGCCACAGAATCTCACCAGCGGGGGAACCAACGGAGGAGGGTAAGACAAAGACCTCAGAAACCGGAGACATTGGGAGGATGGGGGAACAGAGGCCTCTCCCTTCACTCACCAAGCAAAACAAAGAGCACCGCGATTTTACATATGTAAAGCGCAGCCAAACTCAGTAACTTTAGCAAAACTCGAGAACACATTGAGGGCTGCATAAACTCTTTGTGTGGTCCCAGGGGTAGATCAAACGAATACTCACAGAGGCCAGATTTCAACTACCCTCAACTCCACTCCCAACAGAGTCAAAAAAAAAAAAAAAAGAGAGAGAGAGAGAGAGCGAGCCAGCAAGGAGCAAGGGAGTGAGCAATCTGGGAGAGTCGCTCTTTGCACAGCCTTAAACCTGAAGAATCAAGCATAGCTCTCTGGCCACACCCATCACAGCCCCTAAGGATCCAACAAAGCAGACAGCTCACTTAGAGGCATAGTATAACCAGAAAAAAAAAACACCACAGCAAAAAAAAAAAAAAAAAAAAAAAAAAAAAAACATAAATTATCTCCAAAAAAAACATTACAAAAAATCAGCCAAACGAGGAGCTGGTTTTTTGAAAAAATAAACAAAATTGACACCCCATTGGCCCAACTAACTAAAAAAAGAAAAGACCCAAATCAATAAGATCAGAGATGAAAAAGGAAACATAACAACAGACACCACAGAAATAAAAAAAAATCAACAGAAATTACTACAAGGACTTGTATGCCAGCAAAACATGGAAATCTATCAGAAATGGACAGATTCTTGGACACATACAACCTACCTAAATTGAGCCAGGAAGATATAGAAAACCTAAACAGACCCATAACTGACACAGAAATTGAAACAGTAATAAAGGCCCTCCCAACAAAGAAAACCCCAGGACGACATGGATTCACTGCTGAGTTCTACCAGACATTTCGAGAAGAACTAACTCCAATTCTTCTCAAACTATTCAGAACAATCGAAAAAGAGGGAATCCTCCCAAATTCTTTCTATGAAGCCAGCATCACCTTAATTCCTAAGCCGGAAAAAGATGCAGCATTGAAAGAGAATTACAGACCAATATCCCTGATGAACATAGATGCAAAAATACTCAATAAAATTCTGGCCAATAGAATGCAACAACACATCAGAAAGATCATCCACCCAGACCAAGTGGGATTTATCCCTGGTATGCAAGGATGGTTCAATGTCTGCAAAACAATAAACGTAATACACTACATTAACAGACTGCAGAAGAAAAAACATATGATTCTCTCATTAGACGCAGAGAAAGCATTTGATAAAATACAACACCCTTTCATGATGAAAACTCTAAGCAAACTGGGTATGGAAGGAACATTCCTCAATACAATCAAAGCAATATATGAAAAACCCACGGCCAACATCCTATTGAATGGGGAAAAGTTGGAAGCATTTCCGCTGAGATCTGGTACCAGACAGGGATGCCCACTCTCACCACTGCTATTCAATATAGTTCTGGAAGTTTTAGCCAGAGCTATTAGGCAAGACAAAGAAATTAAAGGGATACAAATTGGGAAGGAAGAACTCAAACTATCCCTCTTTGGAGATGATATGATTCTTTATTTAGGGGACCCAAAGAACTCTACTAAGAGACTACTGGAACTCATCGAAGAGTTTGGCAAAGTAGCAGGATATAAAATCAATCCACAAAAATCAACAGCCTTTGTATACACAGGCAATGCCACGGCTGAGGAAGAACTTCTAAAATCAATCCCATTCACAATTCCTACAAAAATAATCAAATACCTTGGAATAAACTTAACCAAGGACATTAAAGATCTCTATGATGAAAACTACAAAACCTTAAAGAAAGAAATAGAAGAGGATACCAAAAAATGGAGAAATCTTCCATGCTCATGGACTGGAAGAATCAATATCATCAAAATGTCCATTCTCCCAAAAGCAATTTATACATTCAATGCAATACCCATCAAGATACCAAAGACATTCTTCTCAGATCTGGAAAAAATAATGCTGAAATTCATATGGAGACACAGAAGACCTCGAAAAGACAAAGCAATCTTGTACAACAAAAACAAAGCCGGAGGCATCACAATACCAGATTTCAGGGCATACTACAGGGCATGGTACTGGTACAGAAACAGATGGATAGACCAATGGAACAGAATAGAAATACCAGAAATCAACCCAAACATCTACAGCCAACTTATATTTGATCAAAGATCCAAAACTAATCCCTGGAATAAGGACAGTCTATTCAATAAATGGTGAAGGAAAATTGGATTTCCATGTGCAGAAGCTTGAAGCAAGATCCCTACCTTTCACCTTACACAAAAATTCACTCAACATGGATTAAAGACTTAAATCTATTCTCCGAAACCATCAAATTATTAGAGAGCATTGGAGAAACCCTGCAAGATATAGGTACAGGCAAAGACTTCTTGGAAAAGAACCCAGGAGCACAGGCAGTCAAAACCAAAATTAATATTTGGGATTGCATCAAATTGAGAAGTTTCTGTACTTCAAAAGAAACAGTCAGGAAAGTGAAGAGGCAACCGACAGAATGGGAAAAAATATTTGGAAATGATACTACAGATAAAGGGTTGATAACCAGAATCTACAAAGAAATCAAGAAAATCCACAACAACAGAACAAACAACCCACTGAAGAGATGGGCCAAGGACCTCAATAGACATTTTTTAAAAGAGGAAATCCAAATGGCCAACAGACACATGAAAAAATGTTCAAGATCACTAGCAATCAGGGAAATGCAAATCAAAACCACAATGAGGTTTCACCTCACCCCTGTTAGAATGGCTCAAATCCAGAAATCTACCAACAATAGATGCTGGAGAGGATGTGGGGAAAAAGGGATTCTAACCCACTGTTGGTGGGAATGCAAACTGGTTAAGCCACTATGGAAGTCAGTCTGGAGATTCCTCAGAAACCTGAACATAACCCTACCATACAACCCAGCCATCCCACTCCTTGGAATTTACCCAAAGGAAATTAATTTGGCCAATAAAAGCCATGTGCACATTAATGTTTATTGCAGCTCAATTCACAATAGCTAAGACCTGGAACCAACCCAAATGCCCATCAACAGTAGACTGGATAAAGAAATTATGGGACATGTACTCCATAGAATACTATAGAGCAGTAAGGAACAATGAAACCCAGTCATTTGCAACAAGATGGAGGGATCTGGAAAACATCATGCTGAGTGAATTCAGCCAGTCCCAAAGAGAAAAATATCATTTGTTTTCCCTGATTGGCGACAACTGAGCACCAAAGGGGAAACCTGTTGAAGTGAAATGGACACTATAAGAAACAATGACCTGATCAGCTTTTGTCCTGACTCTAGATGTACAATGTAATACTTTATCCTTTTTAGTATTTGTTGTTGTTGTTGTTGTTCTAGTACTAGTGGTTGAACCCTGTAATTAACACACAATTATTCTTAGGTGGTTAAATTTTAACTGAAAAGAGATCCCTGTTAAATCTAAGAGTGGAAAAAGAGAGGGAGGAGATGCACAATTTGGGACATGCACCATCAGTCTTGCCCCAAATGAAGGAGTTAGAAATGTGCCAGGGGATTCCAATACAATCCCATCAAGGTGGCATGTACCAATGCCATCTCACTAGTCCAAGTGATCAATTTCAGTTCACATTTGATGGCTTGGATAGGTCCAAAAAACAAAGGGATCACACAAACAAGACTAGTGTCTGCTAATACTAACTGATAGAATCAAAAAGGGAGAGAAAGATCCAGCATGGGAAGTGGGATACACAGCAGACTCATAGAATGGCAGATGTCCTAAACAACACTCTGGCCTCAGAATCAGCCCTTAAGGCATTCGGATCTGGCTGAAGAGCCCATGAGAGTATTGTAGGCATGGAAAGCCAAGATACCATGGAAAAGAAAAAAAGAAGAAGACCTAAGTGAAAGATCTCTGTGAGTGAGATCCCAGTGGAAAGAACGGGGCCATCAAAAAAGAGGTACCTTTCTCTGAAGGGAGGAGAGAACTTCCACTTTGACTGTGACCCTATCGGAATAAGATCAAAGTCAGTGAATCCTAAAGTCCTCCGTAGCCCTGGCAACTCATGACTAGAGCCTAGGGAGATTACTGACGCCATGAACAGGAGTGTCAAATTGTTAAGTCAGCAACAGGAGTCACTGTGTACTTACATCCCATGTGGGAGCTGTCCTTAATGTGTTGTCTAATGTGCAGTGATGCTATAAGTAGTACTGAAACAGTATTTTTACACTTTGTGTTTCTGCGTGGGTACAAACTGATGAGATCTTTACTAATTATATACTGAATTGATCTTCTGTATATAAAGATAATTGGAAATGAAAAAAAAAACCTGGTGTTAAATTGGAAATGGCATAGAAAATTAATTAATTTTTAAAAAAAATATTATGTAGGATCTCTGCCTTTAATGTGCTGCACACTCTTATTTAATGCTATAACTAGTACTCCAACAGTATTTTTTTTTCACTTTGTGTTGCTATATGGGTGCAAACTGTTGAAATCTTTACCTAATATATACTAAACTGATCTTTTGTATATAAAGAGAATTGAAAATGAATCATGATGTGATTGGAAGGGGAGAGGGAGCGGGAAAGGGGAGGGTTGTGGGTGGGAGGGAAGTTTTGGGATGGGGAAGCCATTGTAACCCATAAGCCGTACTTTGGAAATTTATATTCATTAAATAAAAGTTTAATAAAAAAATGACTATAAAATCTTTTGGGTAGAATCCTTAAATACATTATAGTAGTCTTGCAACTGAAAAAAAAATGATTATTTTCACTGTAAAACAAAGCTGGAAATCTGTGCACCCATCTTGATAGTTGCTATACCCTGCTCTAACCTCCAGTTTAAAAGGTGAACCCTATTCAGCACTTCAGCTTCAGCTTGAAGTCATTTTGGCAAACTGTTCTTTAGATGCTTGAACCCTGAATGTGAAAACACTTGACATTCTTTCCTGCATCTCACAAAGTATCTACAACAAAACCAAGAAACTAAGGTCATCCTTTCCCCCACCCACCATCAAAACACCTGCCCCTGTAGTATTGACTGAATGTGTCAGGCTAACATCTACATGGCTCCTAAACTGAACACCTCTGACTTAACCAAGTCACATCAGCTTTCTTAGGTGCAGTTGCCAGTTCTGCTCAATCCACCTACTCAATAGCTCTTGAATTCATCATCTCCTTCTTGTTCCCTACCCAACTGTCTTTCCATAAGACCATCTAATTTCTTCATTATACCTTCCAAGTGGTCTACTTTTCCTCTACCCTTGCTCCTTCTAGAGTGTTATCTGCACAGAAACTGCAGTGAACTGACCAAAGACAACTCTGAGTGTGTCTGACATCTAATTAAAGGACTTCATGAATGACCCACAGCAACACTACAGTCACAGCATTTAATGCTCCAATACCAACCTTTCCAGTGTCAACTCCTGAAAACTCTGTCTTTGGCTCTTAATTTTCCTAATATAAGTTGCACCTGAAGTTCCCCAAATATTCCCACTATTGCACATCTCATATTATTTGTAACTTCTGTTCCTTCTAGCTGAGACATCATGGATCCAACTCCAACTAATTCCGTTGTGATGGGTTATTTGATGTGTGAACTTGATTGAGTTAAGGGATATCCAGATAGATAGTAAAATACTATTTCTCAGTGTGTTTTTGAGCATGTTCCCAGAATAGATGTGAATAAGAAGATTGAAAAAGGTAGATCATCCTCATCAATGTGGGTGGCATCATACAATGTGTCAAGGGCCCAAATAGAACAGAAAGGCAGAGAAAGGATGAACATATTCTCTCTGCTTTGGCACCTGCATCTCCTGCCCTCAGATGCTGTTGCTCCTTTTCTCAGAGCCTTAGACTTGCACTGAGCTACAGGACCAGCATCACTGGCTCCCCAGCTTGAGGAGTCTGGCAGGAGTCATCACTTCCACAACCACCTAAACTAGTTCCTATAATGTTTCTTTCATTCATTCTGTTTTTCTGGAGAGCCCTGCCCAATAAAGTTGTCAATCTAGAAACATACTATTTTCTTTCTTGAAATAAATAAACTCTTTCAGTCACTCTTTAGCTGGATTATGAAATAATTCTAATTATTTTCTTTGAGTCACTTCTATACATTAGATATTTCTGATTTTGTATCAGATTGCTATTGGATTCTTTGATCAGAGAGCCTTGTGTCTCATACTTAGGGTTGTCTCAGTAGATGTGTGCATAGCAGGTAAAGCCACCACTTGCAGTGCCAGCATCCCATATGGACCCTGGCTCAAGACCCTGCTGCTCCACTTCCAGTCCAGCTCTCTGCTATGACTTGGGAAAGCAGTGGAAGATGGCCCAAGTCCTTGGGCTGTTGCACCCATGGGGGAGACTGGGAAGAAATGCTGGCTCCTGGCTTCAGATCAGCGCAGCTCCAGCCATTGCAGCCATTTGGGAAGTGAACTAGCGGATGGAAAACCTATCTCTCTCTCTTTGCCTCTCCTTCTCCTCTGTGTAACTCTGACTTTCAAAGAAATAAATAAATCTTTAAAAAAAAAAAGAAGGTCAGAAGGCCACAAACGCTACACTAACTCTCCATTTATTGGGAGTTTTATCCATTCAGTGAACCCTTTATGAAAAATTTACATCCCAAATTTGTCTAAAGATCAGAAATGCAAAATTCAGATATTAGAAATGGGAAGCTGAATGCAGAGACTCCACAGTACTTGAGAGTCAATCAAAAAATGCATTTAAAAGACTGTCAAACTTGCTGGGAGTGTTACAAGCCAAATCCAAAGTACGGATTCTTTCAGTGTACTCACTCCAAGTCTCTGCCACTTCTCAGGACTTCTTTCTCCTCAACCTGAGGGCTGCTTTCCCAGTATTCACATTCAAGGAGGGGACTCCAGACAGAGAAAGGAGATCAAAGGGGAAGCGAGTGGTGCCAGCTTCTTAGGCAGAGCCCCTGGATGCCACAATCTGACCACAAAGGAGAAGCCAGAGAGCCAGTTAGCCAGGGTGGTCCCCATCAGAGCTGGAGGGTTGGACTCTCAGGCTCCACACACCAATCTCCCAGTCACCAGTTGAGAGAATTCCAAAGGACTCCAGATGATTTGCTCTAGGAGCCCATGGGGAAATCCCTGCGAAGCAGCTCAGGGATTAAATCTGAGAAGCAAAGACATATGGAGGTTGTAACTGAGAAGCTGTTTTATCATTTCATTAATTTTTTTGTGAAACGTTTTTTTCTTACAGAATTGAATAAGATTATGGAGATTATTGGCCATTCATTAATTTTAAAATATTGTATAGTCAAATAGAATATGAAATCTTAGGAAGAAATGGATATTTATATCACAATAAGGGTTTTCTAATATCTAATTATTAATTGCTGCAAACTTGGATTGAAACATGGATTCAATCTTTCTAATGACTTAAAGAAAGCAGAGACAGGAGCTGGCACTGTGGCATCCACCTGTGACACCAGCATCCCATGTGAGTGCCAGTTCAGGTCCTGACTGCTCCACTTCCCACCCAGTTCCCTGATAATGGCCTGGGAAAGCAGCAGCAGAGGATCCAATTCCTTGGGCCCTTGCACCCATTTGGGAGACTCAGAAGAAGCTCCTGGCTCCTGACTTCAGACCAGCCTAGCTCCAGCCATTGCAATCATTTGGGGAGTGAACCAGTGGATAGAAGATCTCCCTGTGTCTATGTCTCTCTCTCTCTCTAACTCTGCCTTTCAAATAAATAAATAAATCTTTAGAAAATTAAAAACAAAAATAAAAAAGCAGGATGAGTACATAAAAGTGTAATAGTTGATTTAGAGTGTAAGCCTATCATAACAGAAGTACACTGTGGGATCCCATGAAACGGAATCAATTCTATAACATAAATACACAATTCTCTCAGGGGCAGCTCTTTGTTACTGACTGAAAACACACGCCCTGGGACAGGACGACTCAGGTTTTCAACTCTGCTCCATGATTGGCACTGAGATTGCCCACAGATTATGTAGTCTCACTGTGTTTCAACGTCCTTATCTAAAAGAGCAGAGACAACAGTTTCTCTCTTAGAGAACTGGTTATGTTGGGGATTAAATGAGGCAACATAAGGAAGTGCTTAGAACACCCATTTCTCCTCCCTCCACCATCCTCCCCAAAGCAGTAGTGTAGGGTAGGATGTACGGAGATAATCTTATCATGGGGTAGCATTAAAGCAAAATTGCACACCACAGATCGCTTTTATGCTATACAACTTCAATCGTCAGTTACTCTAAGAACACATTTATGTGTACTGTCTCTTCTAATCCTGAGTAACCTGAAAATTAGTGCTCATTTTTCTGTATTTTTGCAACCAGATTCAGAAAAATTAAGTCATATGTTAAATGATCAAAATAGAACTTGAACTCAAGATGGAAATTTGAATTTTTTTGTCTATTAAAGGAGGGAAAAAGCAGAACAGCTATCAAACATGGAATTAGAGCATATTAAGAAACCTGAGCGGCTGGCACTGCAGCTCACTTGGCTAATCCTCCACCTGCGGTGCCAGCACCCCAGGTTCTAGTCCCAGTCAGGGCACTGGATTCTGTCCTGGTTGCTCATCTTCCAGTCTAGCTCTCTGCTGTGGCCTGGTAGTGCAGTGGAGGATGGCCCAAGTCCTTGGGCCCTGCACCTGCATGGGAGACCAGGAGAAGCACCTGGCTCCTGGCTTTGGATCAGCGCGGTGCACTGGCCGCAGCAGCCATTGGGGGGTGAACCAACGGAAAAGGACGACCTTTCTCTCTGTCTCTCTCTCACTGTCCACTCTGCCTGTAAAAAAAAAAAAGAAAGGAAAAAAAAAGAAAAGAAAAGAAAAAGAAAAGCTACATACTGTTAAAAAAAAAAAGAAAGAAAGAAACCTGAACATAAATAAGCAAACCACAAGAAAGCTTTCATGACAGTTGTCATGAAGAGTTTTCTTTTTCTTTTTTTTTTTTTTTTTTTTTTGTTCCAGGGGTCAGAAGTGCAAGCAATAGCTAGAACATGGATTCAAATGGAATTGATATGGAATTGATGGCTCAATGATGACATAATATCAATTTAAGAGTTAGATTTAATGCTTCTATATCTTTTTATGCAGTTATCAGATGTTAAATGTCGTCAAGTAGGAATTCAAATGCTGAAGGGGTAATAAAGCAATTTACTTATTTCAACTAAAATTCTCAAGGCAGAGAGTGAATATGGTGAACACAAGGCTGAATGTAGCAAACACTGGAAATATTAAGTCTGGGCATCTGGTTCACATTAATTTCAATAGCAGGAGAATAGCATCAATTATACACTAAAATGGATTCAACATTATTATTGTGGAACATAGAGAGACTAATCATTATTTACTTCAATGGACTTAGGTAACCTCAAACCCAGAGTCTTACAGCTCAGTCCAAGAGCCATGACCTCAGAAAACCCTAGTGCTCAGGGGCATCCCAAATGAACAGATCATTAAATCCACCTCATTGTCACTAGAAGTGTTAGGCCATGGTGATGAGCATGGTCATTGCCCACCACTAGCCCACTACTAATGCAAATGCCCATTCTGCCAACTGCTGGTGCTGTAGCAAATTATCATGTAGTTCTTTGTGCACTACATTAGGTGTGAATGCTTGAACTCATTTCATTTTCACTAATAGTCCTGAAACATAAGTATGGTATGAATGAAATACATTTTTGATGAATTACAAGACTACCACTTTTGTTGCCATAGCAACAGAAACTTGGAAAGTAAATCTGATTTTAAAAGACATAATCATGATTTTCTCTTGTTTTCTTTCTCAATTTTAATGTGCTGTTAAAAGTATTTATAAGAAAATAGCTATAGCATTGGGCCTACCCCCAAGGAGAATTTTGTAGTTAATGTTGTTACTGGTTACCACAATTGAAAGTGAATGTTCTAGAGCCTAAAACTCAAAATATTGTGTGGCACTATCTCAATATCCGCAGCACACAGACCCAGGAGGATCTTGGTGACATTCTGGAGATGTGTAAAATCAAAGGATGAAGCTGGTGATTTGGGTGAGTTCGCCTTTAATTCACCTGTTACATGATTAAAAATACTCATTTTCTGGTGAATTACATATGATCTGTCCTGGGGAGCTCAATGTTCACATGAACGTCAATGCACATTTTGTTTGCAACAGGTGGAATTCAGGTGGACTCTAGGAGGACTCCCTCCCCCACTCCCAACCTCCATGGCTTTTGCTTACCCTCTCTGGGAGTCCATTATGGGTCACACCCATTTCTGGCACAGTAATACCCTCTTTTAAAAAAATGTGTCAAAATGTTGCAGAAAGGGAAGGAGGCAGAGCTATTTAAAACAAGGGTATCCAAGTGGTTAACAGGTTCACCTTGGGCATAAAATGAGTTGTGTGAATTGACTTTCATGATTTTAATCCTATTACTACTGAATTATTATTATTACTGAATTATTTAATCTCTTCACAGCTCACCTCTCTCTACCAGCTGATTTTATTGCTTTTTAGAGAATGCCATATGGGGTGGGAATGGAATGGGCAATAGAAAACGGTCTATGCCATAGCAGCAGCAAGTAACAGCACTGAAATTAGGGCCCAGAATGACCTGCATTTGCCCAAGGCAGCTTATGGAGAATTACATTTAAAATACCATAGGATCAATGTCTATATGTATTTTTCAAGTAGAATAACTTTAGGTCTAAGAATAGATTTTCTATTTTTTTTTTTTCCTCTCTCAAGTGGATAGACTTCTTGGCTTGTCAGAACAACTCTTTTCATTCATTGTAGATCGATTGTCATGTCTCCTCCTGAGGACAGTTCAGAAGAGTTAGAAACGTAGGGTTCACATTGCTAAATATTGTTATTTTAACAAGATTGTGTTGAGCGGACTACTCATGCTAAACTAATGGCAATAATATTGATTTAGTTTGTGTAACAAAAATTTTTAGTTTGTAATATTTGCTGTTATATTCCCCATTTGTGCAAGTAAGTACTTCGAGCAATGAATATTTGTTACTCTATATCCCTAATATACACTTTATAGCTTCACATACATTTATGTGTGAGCACTCAATTCATGGATCAATAGTAATAAAGCAAAGATCTTAAGGCTATCTCATCTTTGGTGGATAAGGCCCCTTGTAAAATGCCAGTTCACAGAAGGCAATCCAAAAATGTTTGCCAAGGGGAAGAATTATTAGAGAATAATAACACTGGTCTGGTTAAAATAAATTCTGCAATAGAAAATAATGGGTATTTTATGCTATCTTTATAGCTTCCTGTATACTTAACACATTAGTAATAACACAAGAGACAGGAGTTTAACTGAGTCAAATTATCAGATTAAGACTTTAAAAAATTAAAACATATGAAAGATAAACAATGGCCATCTATATTTTTCATCACCAAATAGCTACTTGGTAATATTTTGTGGATATTTATTTTCAGTCCTTTTATATATTTTTAAATTATAGTACTGTGTTTTCATTTGACATCAGCACATGTCATGTCATTAGTAACGTAAAAGCACAAATTAATGAATTATTTATATTTTGCTGACTAGGTGTGAAATACCGTAACTGATCATTCATATATTATATTTGAAAATTTAGGTAATTTTCATTACTATTGTAAATATGGCCTTATGAAGGTTTTGTACACATCTAATTTAGTCTCATGTTTTGGGATTATCATCTTAGAAAGGTTCCCCAAAGTAAGGAAACTGAATTAAATGATAAGAACATTTAAGATGTTTTCATTTGCTTTCTCATAACGCTGTACTTACTTATACTCACACCTGGAATGCACCCGAGCACTCATTTTTTAAATTGTAAAATTGAATGATGAAAAAGAGAATATCATTACTCTCCACTGTGCATCTTTTGAGCAACTGACACCGCTAATTGCTCCAGTAGTGACAGCATTACACAAGTGCTTGCATAAAGAGCTATGCAAATAAAGAAACGTGAACAAGGTTAGGACAGTTGAAAAAAGGCTTTACAAAGAGTTGAGCCTCGAAAGATGAATGGAATCTGGTTGGGCAAAAGAAACAACATGTGAAAAACAGAAATAACAAAGCATTGGCATGGCAGAAAAGTTGAGTTTCACTAGCACAAGAAGTCCTTGGATGGGAACTATGGGTACAACACTTAGTTTTATGATACAATGTTATCAGGCCATGGTATGTCCAGATATTTAGTCAAGCATTATTTTGGGTGCCTTTTTTAAATTTGTATTTAATGTATACAAATTTCATGCATTTCATGTATACAAATTTAGGAATGCAGTGATACTTCCCACCTTGCCCTCCCTCCTACCCACGCTCCCAGCCTTCTTCCTCCATCCTCTCCTATTCCCACTTTAAATTTTTTACAAAGACTGTTTTCAGCTTACTTTATTGTTATAAGATTAGCCCTACACTATCATTGAATCTCAAAATGTCAATTTCACTCCTATACATTATATTTTAGGTGCTCTGTTAGTTACCACAGATCAAGGAAAACATCTGTTTTTTGGGGACTGTCTTATTTCATTATGTATAATGGTTTCCATTTGAAGTTACCCTAATCCACTCTTGGTGGGAATGTCAGCCACTGTTGAAGACAGAAATCTGAATACAGACCTACCATATGATTCAGCCATCCCACTCCTGGGAATTTACCCAAATCAAAAGAAATCAGCCTATGAGAGAGTGCTCTGTACCCTCATGTTCACAGCAGCTCAATTCACAATAGCTAAGATATGGAATCAATGCAAATGTCCAGTAACTGAAGACTGGAGAAGGAAATTATATATATACAACTATGGAACACTACACAGTAGTAAGCAAAAATGAAATCCTGTCTTCTTGTGTCTTTACAAAGATGTTTCCAGACGAGATTAATATCTCTATTTACAGACTGAGGTAGCTGATTGGCCTCCCCATTGTGGGTGGGTTTTACACAAAAGTCTGAAGAACAGACTAGCACAAAAACTGGTGTTTCTGCCAGCAAGAAGGAATTCTTTTTGCCTGACTACCTAGAGCTGGGACATTGGCTTTCTTCTGCCCTCAGAACTGAACTGAAACATTGGCTCTTCTTGGATTTTGTACCTGCTGACTTTTGGGCTGAAATTAATGATTGATTCTTGGGTCTCCCGATGGCAGATATCAGATATTGGGACTCATTGACCTACTGTACATATGTATGTTGAATATGTTGAATCCTTATAATAAATCTCTCTTTATTAAAATATTTATTTATTTTCAGGCAGAGTGATGGGGGGGGGGTGCCAATGCAAGAGACACAGAAATCTTCCATCTGGTAGTTCACTCCCCAAATGGTTATATTGGCTCAGGGCTGGACCAGCCTGGAAATCCACCCAGGACTCCTACATAGGTGGCAGGGGCCCAAGCACTTGGATCATTGTCCTCTGCTTTCCCAGGTGCATTAGCATGGGAGCTGGCTCAGGACTAGATATGGATATCCCTGGCCCCCCAATGTGGGATATCAGCACCAGCTTCACTACACCTTTTTCTCTATGTACGTCCACTCTGTTGGTTCTGATTCTCTGGAGAAATGATTATCACAGCAAATTTGAACAAGTATATGCATATTTGCTGATTGAGCTTTGTATCTTACTTTTAAATTACTTGCTTGTACTCTATGCCAATGCATATAATACAGCATGTCTTATATATTGCTATCAACTAAGTTCTATAGATTTTTATAATGTTTGTAAGTAACCCTTTATCTGTCCTCACTAACTTTCCTGCCTAAACCCCAAGAAATGATCAGAAACACTAAATTTTCAACAAAAAAATTTAAAAATGAAGTCCTTATTTAGAAAAAAGAAAAGAATGGAAAAGCAAATGGGATATGGCTCTTTGTCTTCTGGGTCAAAAAAGCTCAGAAGCAAAGAAAGCAGGTTCTATGGTTATTTGGCTGTTCTTTTGGTTTTGTTTTATCACCAAATATCAAAGACTGCACTATACATCTCCAACACTGTATCATACTTCACCAGTGCAGAACGAATTAGTAGAACCAGAGTTTTTATTTGTAGTGGGGAGATTTCACCTATAAAGAATAACTGACTCAAAGCCATTGCCAGCCGGTGCCACAGCTCACTAGGCTAATCCTCCGCTTGCGGCTCCAGTACTCCGGGTTCTAGTCCTGGCTGGGGCACTGGTTCTGTCTCGGTTGCTCCTCTTCCAGTCCAGCTCTCTGCTGTGGCCTGAGAAGGCAGTGGAGGATGGCCCAAGTGCTTGGGCCCTGCACCTGCATGGGAGACCAGGAGGAAGCACCTGGCTCCTGGCTTCAGATCAGCACGGTGCACCAGCCGTAGCAGCCACTTGGGGGATGAACCAACGGAAAGAAGACCTTTCTCTGTGTCTCTTTCACTGTCTAACCCTGCCTGTCGAAGGAAGGAAGGAAGGAAGGAAGGAAGGAAGGAAGGAAGGAAGGAAGGAAGGAAGGAAGGAAGGAAGGAAGGAAGGAAAGCCATTGCCAAGAGAAGCAAATATATTAGTATTAGGATCCAAGAAAATCAGAAACTGATCATCCATTAGCGTAAATAAGTAAATCGAAGAAACGAGTCATGTTTCCATTTCTTTTTTTTTAATATTTTATTTATTTGAAAGACAGAGCTACAGAGAGAGGTAGAGACAGTGAGGTCAGTCCTCCATCAGGGTTCACTCTCTAAATGGCTGCAATGGCCAGAGCTGTGCTGATCCAGAACCAGGAGCCAGGAGCTTCTTCTGGGTCTCCCACATGGGTACAGGGGCCCAAGGACTTGGGCCATCTTCTACTGCTTTCCCAGGCCATAGCAGAGAGCTGGATCAGAAGTGGAATGGGCACCCATATGGGATGCCGGCACTGCAGACTGGGGCTTTAACGCATTCTGCCACAGCGCTGGCCTCAAGGACTTACTTTCTTTTAATGTGTTAAATGGAGGATATTATGGCTCATAAGTTATAGTTATGTCTAAGTGCTCACAAAAGATGTATCATTCTTGGGTGCTTCTTTAAAGTTAATTAAGTTTCTAAAAAAAAAGAAACGAAATTAACTTTGAGATGCAATGACTTTGAACAGCCCTTGTCTGGACTGTTAAGGAACAGTATTTTTTTTCATGCAAATTGTTGTATTCTTTACTTAGTATAGAGTTGGTCTTCTGTGAATAAAGTTAATTGAAAATGGATCTCGGTGGAGAATGGGACTGGGAATTGGAGGGGGGGGTGGAAGTGTGGGTGGGAGGGCGGGTATGGTGGGTGGGAAGAATCATTATATTTCTGAAGTTGTACTCATGGAATGCATGAAGTTTGCATTCCTTAAATAAAAGGTTTCTTTGGGGAAAAAAAAAAATTCAGACCAGGAGGTCTGCTGCGGATCACAAGTAGTTTGCAAATTGCACTCTGAGAAATACTAGTACAGTCAGTGTGGGTACTACACTGTTTCTATCTTTCTGAGATAAAAGTGATAGAATTACTTTAATAACTTTATAGATTTCCTAAGTGTCAGTTTATAGTCCACTCCAGTATTAAAAAAAAAAAAGCCAAGCCCACAAATCTCTTTCAAATAACTTTTATCTAAATTGGACCTCTTCTCTGAGGTTGCTGTGGGACAAAAGCCTTAGATTCTTAGAAGCCCTGCTGTTTAAACAGAGGGCGTCTGCATGATACACTCCTAGCATCTTCGGACTATCTCTAAGAGTCTATGAGGCACCACCTCAAATTTCCCTGGTCTCCCAATAAAGATCCTACAGCTCTATCATAAATCTGATTTTTGCTCTGAAATCATTGGAGAATTGTTTACCACCTATAATGGACTCGTAGAATGGATTAGACATATGAAAGATGTTGGAAAAACGCTAAGGGGCCATTCAGGCCTGAAGCTTTGTGTAATGCTCTAGCTGTTGAAACTCTTCTTAATCCAAACATGTTTCTTTCCTTTCAGGGTTATCTTTCCTTTTCTCAATGCTAAATGACTTTGGACAAAAGTATTTATGGAACTTCTTGGTAGAGCATTAACGCCAGGATGGAGGCGTTGCTTCACATTGTATGTTCTGCTCTTGGGCTAGAAGCTGAAAGGAGTTAATTGCTGCTAACATCGCCTAGTGGTTTTCTTTACAAACTCCTGAGCCAATGTGAATTGAGATCTCACATAGCAATTCTAATGCATGCAATAGGAGAAGTAAAGTTTTTAAATAACGACTTTTAAAGTCAAAAAAAGGGAAAATGTGGTTAAAAAAATCTTTCTTTAAAAAGCCCCTTTCTTTCCTGTCAACTTCGTGGGAGGCAGACTGTAACAAACTGACATGAGATTCAAAGCATAATGAATATTTCTTGTTCCTTAGTATTTAAAATCAGAGCTGATTGTTCTATAAATTCTTCTCTTCATTGTTGCCCTTGATTCATAAGAACATAATGCCAGACCAGTGGTCTATTTCCCCCATTATTTGGTGGACAGTAGCACCAGCAGAGGTTTTGTGGGAGGGTATTGTTTATCACATTTGTTTCTCTTCTGAAATGTTATGTTTCCATTTCAAGTTAGCTGGAGGTAATGGGCAGACTGGCTGGTCTCAGGACAGAAGGGCCTGTCCATGTAACTCCCTGCAGAACATGCTTCTCTAACAGTGTTGATGGTTATCCCCAACTCCAAGCCTTGAGAATTAGGGACAAGAAAACATTGCAGCATTTTTTCCTCTTCGGTCCATTGCTGAATCAGTTTGGGCTCCTTCCTGTACACATCACAGCCATTGATCCTTAGACCAGAAAACAGCAGTTTCTACCATTCATCTGTCGTCTTAGAAGCCACGGTAAAGGGAAGTAAAACAAGTCCATAGCATAGAAATGATAGCTCCTGACTCCTGCTGCAGATCTTCAGGATTTGTTTATCTGCTTCTGATTTCATTTGCAGAAATTCCTTGAAGCAATACAAAGACCTCCATTTTTGTATGAATCTGGGTGGAAAGGGTTCCTGGCCTCCATTCCTTTTGTTCTGTCCTGTGGCTCACCAGGAAACATGTCAGGGATGTGCCCAACCCACAGGCCCCTTTGGCCAGAGCACTTCCTTCCAGCCTCTCTCTTGGAGCCATTAACTCGATTAGAAAAGGATATTTCCCCAGCTCCTTATCCACAATGTAAATGGAGCAGGTCTATAAATAAAGGCTCAAGATCTACTGTGCAAACTAAAAATGTCAGTGAGTTTTGCTGCCTAGTGTTCACTTATAGATAAATGGAAGCTAGAATTAGAAAAGCTGGGAGGAAATGGAATTCTAGCCCCAAAACCCAACAGGCCAATTACTAGCCACAGTAGGTATGATCATTCATTGTTTCGTCCAGAGACTAAAATTAAGTCTGGTATTATTTCCCCACTTAATGGTTTAAGTTTTACAAATGGTTGTAAATATTTTAGCAAGCAAAAAGCTTTTTCTTAATAAGAACTCACTCAAAATATAGGATAGTAATTAAAGAAAACTGTTGGTATTATAGTCTTATTCTCTCACTATTAAAATGAGCTATGTATAAAAAATGTGTATCATAAATGGTGATTATATTTGCAGAAAGAATAATCTATTTTAAGCTAAATATAGATAATTCATACATTTCCCATAATAGCATATGCTCTCTTGGACGTTTGATATAATTCATAACATAAAAACCTGATATCATTATCAAAAGAAAGTCATAAAATATTTCCAGTTTTCGTTTTCTACTGCAAAAATGCTGCTAATTACTTAGAGTGAGGATTTTTTTTTCCATGAAATTACTCTAACAAAACCACATCCTTTAAAGATGTGTGATAAAGTACAGGCCACTGCTTATTGCAAAACACATCTGTGCAAAACTGCTAAAAACTCTATTCTAACATTTCATTTCTTTTTTAAAGTGCATAAATTATGCTACAGTGGTACCAGGAAAGTGCTTCCAAATTTTCAAGAGACAATTTTATATGGGCCATTAATTTAGGTAGAGCATCAGTTTAAGGAAAAAAAAAATGAGAACTAATTCTAAAACAAAATTTTACACTGATGTGATTGTGCTGTGTGGCTTCAGATATTTTCTTATTTATTTGTGCCATGTCTGCTTCAGTGAAAGTTTTTGGATAATTTCATATAAAGCACACAAGAAGACTGGAAAGGAAGACCATTAAAACAAGACTGAAAGATTAGAATATGCCAGTTCAAATGTGGTTGACTCTTCCAGTAAAACTCTAATTCCAAGTTACAAAAAAATCACTTCAAAATGTCGGTGGGAAAATGGAATTAAAAGATTGTTATGGCGAAAAACAAATTTGAAATCTACACTTAGGTTTTTTATAAAATTATCAATGACCTTTTTGAAGATGCTTCAGAGGTATGGATTTCAAAAACGTTTGCACCAAAACAAGCTTATCTATCTCTCAATGCCACTTCCCCTGAACATTTTGAAGTACATTCTTATAACCTATTTGGGTGACACCTGCCTAAGAAAGACACTGGTGTAGAAACTGTAGGTCTTGCAGTCACTTCAATCTCTGGCTATCAATTTTTTTCATCCGTGAACAAGAGACTAGAACAACTGGAAGACAAGGGAACAAAGAAAACGCAAGAACAAGCAAGCGACTGAACTCAGTGAAACTGTATTGATCATGTGTGGTGTGAAGCAGCCTCTGGAACTGTAAATAGGAATCCCTTCTTTGCCTCCAAAGCTCAGTCCCATATAGGAGAAAGGGGGAAAGTAGGGACCTGAATGAGAAATGCAGTGATAGAGAACGAAGCTTGTGCAGCAAGAAGCCATAGCACCAAGCCCCAGGGTGGTGGGAGGAGTGGAGAAGTAAAAGTGTGTGCTTCCCACTGAGGGACAAGAAACACCTCCCCTATAAGCTCCATTTCTGCCATGCCATGGAGCTGTGATGCCCCAGTTCCACTCCTCAGTCCTCACCTCCACCCAGTCTTTGCTGGACAGTCCAATAGTCTCAGTGGAAGAGCAGGTGTGTAGCAGAGGGAAGTTAGACATCTGTTTCTTCCTGATAGACAATGAGTAGCTTTGAAAGGCCTTGCAACTCTCAGAGTTTCAGTTTCCACGCTATAAAGTGAAAGGTACAGTCTAGTTGTGAGCATCTGTCTCAGGTTGCATCAACGTTGTCATCATTTTGTCTTCCCCCTTCAGTTTCATCAGCTTTTCTGTATTTGAGTCCAATAAGAACTGAGCAGTAGTCAGTAGTCACAGCCTTGTCCCACTCTTATGCTATACAATTCTAATGAAATTATGGCTTCACTTTCTCTTCTATTTCATTTCATCTTCTTTGGGAGATTCTCCTTTCCATGCAGTTGATCAAATGGGGCACACTCCTGTAGACTTACTCTAGTTTCTCTATATCCTCACTTAAAGTGTGATAGTCAAACCATCCATGATGTTCCAGAAGGTTCTACATTAAGCCAGCTGATTTCTACTATATCACGCTGACTCTAAAAATCACCTTTGTGGCCTACAAAATATTTTCCAAATCAAACACATTATTTTGTGAGTTTATCAGCACCTCATTTCTGTGGCTTATATGTTGATTAAGAGAATGACTTGATGGAGTATAAAGACTTCTTCAAACTTAAGATACATTCATTCATTTACTAATATATATATACACACACACACACACACACACATACATATATATATATATATATATAGTCAACACATATTTTCTAGTACTTCCTCAGTTTGCAGCACTATGCTAAATGCTAGCAAAGTTTTTCTAGGGTGGTGTGAATTAAAAGAAATTACCAATCCAAATAGACATTATATTGCTGTATGCTACTGCCATCATTTATCTTCGCATCTTTTTAAATTAGTTAATTAGCTAGTTAGCTATTTTATTTGAAAGAAATAGAGTGGAGATGGCCAGAGCCAGCCAGAAAGAGATCTCTCATCTCCTGATTCACTGCCCAAATGCCCACAACAACCACAGCAAGTCAAAACTAAAAACCAGGATCTTAACCCATGCCTTGGATGGCAGGAACCCAAATACTTGAACTACCACCTGCTGCCTCTCAGGATGCACGTTGACAAAAAGCTGGAAGCAGCCGAGCGAGGGCTCAAACATGGGCACTGTACTATAGACAGGCATCTCAAGCAGCATCTTATCTGTTATGCCAAATGCCCCATTTATCTCCCTGTCTTCACACAGGTCATTCTATTTCCCAACCATCTATGCACTCACTATCTCCAGCACTATGTTTTAATTCTCTTAAAATAGAGAAAGAAAATGTTATCTCTTTACAACCCAATCTAAGAACATTGCCTTTTGGTTAGTAGACAATTATACTTAAGTGCTGGTGAATATTCAATCATTCACTCATTCAACAAATATTCAGACGATGTGCTGCTATGTGCTTTGAAAAGTATTAATACAAAACAAGCAAGATCCCTTTATTCAGACCTTGCATTCTACTGGGGGAAAATGTGGAACATAAAAATTAACAAAAGAAGAAACAAGGATCCCACAAAATATCAAATACATATGAACACTAAGAGATAAATAAATGAGAGTAACATACAATAAGGTGACTTGGTACTATAATTAGAGGATTAAAAGAGGCCAATCAGAAGAGGTAAGTTGACATCTGAGTGGGAAGAAGGAGCAGGCAGACATGGAAATAAAGGAAAATAGCATTACTGTAGAGAAAAGAGCTCATGCAACAGTTGGAACAAATGGTGTATTCCAGGAAGAGAAAGAAGGCCACTGAGTTAAACCGCAACAAATTTGGGGAGCATGACATAATTAGAATAGCAGAAAAAAATGTCTTCTAGAATGGATTGTACAGAATGAACTTTTTTTTTTTTTTGGACAGGCAGAGTTAGACAGTGAGAGAGAGAGAGAGAGAGAGACAGAGAGAGAGACAGAGAGAAAGGTCTTCCTTCCGTTGGTTCACCCCCCAAATGGCTGCTATGGCCAGCGCCACTGCGGCCAGTGCACTGCGCTGATCTGAAGCCAGGAGCCAGGTGCTTCCTCCTGGTCTCCCATGCAGGTGCAGGGCCCAAGCACTTGGGCCATCCTCCACTACCTTCCCAGTCACAGCAGAGAGCTGGACTGGAAGAGGGGCAGCCGGGACAGAATCTGGCGCCCTGACTGGGACTAGAACCCGGGGTGCCGGCACTGCAAGCAGAGGATTAGACTAGTGAGCCACAGCGCCAGCCATGAACTGCTTCTTTACCCCTAGTCAAGTGATCTTTTTGAAAACATGTCAGAATATGCAACTCCTCTGTTAAAAAATATCCCTGGGGCTGTTTTGTGGCATTGTGCAATGCCAGCATCTTATAAGGGCGCTGATTTGTGTCTTCTGGATGCTGCACTTCTGATCCAGATCCCCACTAATGGCATGGGAAAAGCAGTGGAAGATAGCCCTAGTGCTTGGTCTCCTGCCACCCATGTGTGAGACCCTGATGAAGTTACTGGCTCCTGGCTTTGGCCTGGCTGAACACTGCAGTCCTCTGAGGAGTGAACTAATAGATGGAAGATCTCTCTGTGTGTGTCTCTCCCTCTGTCTTTGTAATTCTATCTTTCAAAATAAAGAAATCATAGATAGATAAGATAGATAGGTAGGTAGATAGATAGATAGATAGATAGATAGATAGATAGATAGACAGACCGACCCACCCCATTGTTTATCCATTTGGAAGAAACTCCAAAGTATATCCAATGATTTAGATATTTGTTACAAACCTTGTTCATAACTGTCGCTGGATATCATCATAAATTTTCTTCTGTGACTTCCCCACACACCTGTCTAAAATAGAACACTTTCATCTATCATCATCTACCATCCTTCATCATCTTTCTTTTTGTTCATTGCCCTTATTAATGCCTTGGCATAAACCAGTTTTTTACTTGCTTGTTAATCACCTTAAGAGCCTGGACTCTTTTATTGCACATGGTTGTATACTTACCACCTAGAACTGTGCAGAAACACAAGGGGCATCCATAATATGGGTTGTTTAAATGAATGAATGAGATCAAACAGTTGAGATCAGTTAGGAATTTTGTAGGCTACTGATTCAGTTCAGATGAAAGAAAACAGTATCTAGGACTTGGAAACTACTGATCGAGATGGCAAGTGGAGGGCACATTTGGTGAAACCAACAGGAAACCACAATGAATACAATGTGGGGAATAAAGGGAAGTGAGAAATTAAGAATGGCTTACAGGTTTAGCATTTGAGACACTACATCAAGAGTGGGCCATTCACTGGGGCAAAGAAGATTAGAAAAATACCTACCTTTTTATTTACTTATTCATTCACCAGCTTAATTTTGCTTTAGAGGTTTCTTTTGTCTATTCTACATTGATGCCATCAATTGGACAGCCTAGTGGAGATACCAAGTAGGCAGTTGATAAATGGGTCTGAAACTCATGAGAGGAGACTTTGCTAGACATAAAAACAGTAAGTCCTTTGCAATCAGATGCTTTTTAGAGCTTAACATCTAAATGAGGTTCCCTGAAAGAGTCATCCAAGAAGAAAAGGGGATGAAGAATCTCTCTGTGACATTTACAGTTTGAGATGATGAGGAAACACCAGCCAAACAGGCTAAGAGAAGTACTAAGGTTAGGGGAAATTCAGAAAATATTAAAGGACCTTAAGAGGAAATACATTGTCAACTGTATCAAGTGCTCATGAAAATTCAAGTAAAATAATTCCAGGAAAGTGAACACTGGATTTACCAACAGGAAACATGTTGAGTTGATGAGAAAATTTTTTATGGAATCATGAGAACAGAGACCACAGCAAGGTTGTATGTTAAACTAAATATGTGCATCAAAAGAAGGCATGCTACTCTATTGGTCATCTGTATATATATCTATCTACCTGTCTTTCCATCCATCCACCCATCCATTCTCCCACTGTTTATCTGTCCACTCACCCATGGCTCAGTAAACAGCACTCTGTAGAGAGGTTTAGAGAGAAAATGATGTCTAGTGTCCTATTAAACAAATTTGAAGTAACTGTTACCCATCCAAGTGCATCATGTTATGGTAAGGACTACAAATTTGAGGAAGAGGCTAGATCTTGAGGTAATGATATGTGATGTAACACAGTTCATGAGTGAACTTAATGAGGAAAAGACTTCCTGAGAAAAGAGAAGTTCCTGAAGAAAAGCCAAGTAAGTGTTCAGGAACAGAAAGAGAGTAGTGAGAGGAACCAAAGAATGAATAGAATTTTTCCTCAGAAATCTAACTCACAGACCAGGCTGATAAACTTCAAGGGTACATTTCAGAGGTTATTTTAAGCAAATTCAAGTCAAGCTGCAGGATGCAAGAAATAAAAGTATCCCCCATGGAGATGTGTTATTGCAAAAGGATCGTCCTATGCCTTCGGGCTGCAGCATTGTAGCAATTCCACACACCCGTGGACCATGTGTGGCTGTCCTTTTGCTCTGTGACCAAAGTGGGTGAGGGACCGGGTCTGTGAGATTTTCAGCGCACGACAGCTCCTCAGGAGGGCTGAACTGCCCTCTTTCTGGTAAATCATGAGCTATTCTTCTCCTGAAAGACTGTAGAGAGGCAGGAGATGAAAAGTTCCTCAAGTGTTACATCAGGAGCTCTTTGTGGCTTTCCTCTAAGAAAAGATATGAAGCTCAGAAGAAGAACCAAAGCCAAAGAAAATGGAGTATAAAAATGACAAAAAATTAAATGCTTTAAGTAAGTCAAAATTGTCTACAAATAATTACCATTCTCTATAAAAGTTCCACTTTGGTGGGTCAGAAAAGAATAACAGATTGGATTATACACATGGACAACGACCCAGTTATTGTGCCCTTGTCAAACCTTTCCCAGGGGCTCAGGAACCCAGGAAATAATTGTCTCTGCTAAGAACTCTCTGTATTCACACATAAGGTTTAGAGGGATGCAAATACCAACAACTGGGTCAATGTGTACCAACCAAGAATCCATCTGAGGAAGATGCTGGTCTACGGCCATCCAAGACCACCAGCCCATGCCCCATTCAGCTTCTTCCTGTCTCTCTGAGAGACCCTTGCCAGGTTTCCCTCTGGGACACCTGGCACAATCAACTTGGTGGCTTAAGAAACCAAAGCCAACCAAATTCAAAGGCTTTTACCTATGTCTGCTCTGCTTTCTACAGTCTTTGTTTCTCACCCAAGGCAACCAACCCAGAGGCAGATATTGGCATCTGCGAGGATGTGTGAGGATGGGAAAGAGGGAATAGAAAAAAAATTGCTAGTTAATAACTCAGAAAATAGTTATACTACCCTATGTAACAAATCCAAATGTCTACTTCCCTTTAGTGAAAAATTACCCTTGCTTTATCTTCTTATGACAATTTTGTTTCCTTGAATTTTTCAGGGTGAGTCTTCTCCAATCACTCTCTTATTTTTCTACCATGATGTCCCAACAAGATTTACTACCAGTCTCTGTTATGTCCATTTGGCAAATATTTTACTTTTTTTTTTAATTGGAGACTTGGTCCTTAAGCACCTCTCTGGAAAAATACCATTTTAGACAAAAAGATTGCCCTCCCACAAATAGCTAAAAAGTTACTCCAGTAGGTCAGAAAGTGAGTCGCATATCAAAAATAATAAAGAAAAAAGGTTTCACATTCAGAAATATGCTATTGCCTAAAAGGATCCATGGGAGTCATCTTTTTCCAAAATGGGTTCACTTTTCAAAGTGACTTATATTATATGAGGGAAAAGTGTGCTCATTAGCAAATTCTAAATCAAGGTGGAAGTAATTGTATTGATAACAGCCTTTTCCAAACACCTTGCTTCTCCCTTGATAAGCATCTCAGCCTCGCTCTGAGCTGAAAATATAGCGGCATGCAATGAAACTACACTGATCTGCAAAAAAGATATTTGTGGATTTTATAATTAGATAAGAAATATAACATTCAATTAATTTTAGCATAAAATGGGAGAATCATGTCCTGCTTCTCCTTAGTATTAAGGCAGTCATTTTCAAAGGGAGAATGTAAGCCAGGATTACCAAACCCAAATCATTCTTATTCTAAGATATTTTTAGGTTTTGCTCAATACAAAACATTACTGTTCATCTTCTACCTACCTAACTGGGCCTTAGTAATATTTAAATATATTTGATAAAAAATTCACTGATATGAGTACAGATAAATGTTTGTGGGCCAAGAACTTGAAATGGATCTTTTAAAATAATGACCATGGGGCCAGTGTTGTGGTATAGAAGGTTAAGCCTTTGTCTGCAGCATTGTCATCCCACATGGTCGCTGGTTCATGACCCCGCTGCTCCACTTCCATTTCAGCTCTCCAGCAATGCATCTGGGAAAGCAGTGGAAGACAGCCCAAGTGATGGGGCCCCTGTACCCCTATAGGAGGCCCAGAAGAAGCTCCTGGCTCCTGGCTTCAGCCGGGCACAGCCCTGGCAATTGCAACCATTTCGGGAGTGAACCAGTGGATGGAAGATCTCTCTGTCTCTCCTTCTCTCTCTGTAGTTCTGCCTTATTCTCTATATAAAGATAATTGAAAATTAAAAAAAAAAACTGGTGTTAAATTGGAAATTGCATACAAAAATAATCAATTTTAAAAAAATATCATGTAGGATCTCTGTCTTTAATGTGCTGTACACTGTTCTTTAATGCTATAACTAGTACTCCAACAGTATTTTTTCACTTTGTGTTGCTATGTGGGGGCAAACTGTTGAAATCTTTACTTAATATATACTAAACTGATCTTCTGTATATAAAGAGAATTGAAAATTAATCTTGATGTGAATGGAAGGGGAGAGGGAGTGGGAAAGGGGAGGGTTGCAGGTGGGAGGGAAGTTATGGGGAGGGGAAGCCATTGTAATCCATAAGCTGTACATTGGAAATTTATATTCATTAAATAAAAGTTAAAAAAAACACATTTTAGAACCTGAGAATTAAACATGAGATTAAAATTCCCAACATGCTTAGAAATGTTTTGTCCTATTGTTTTAATTTAGATCTCCAGGGGCTGGCCTTGTGGTCCAGCACGTTAAACTGCCATCTGTGACTCCAGCATCCCTCTATAGGAGCACCCTCTTTGGGTCCTGGTTGCTTTACTTCTGATACAGTGCTCTACCAGTGTGCCCAGGAAATCAGTAGAAGATGGTCCAAGTCCTTGGGCTCCTATCATCCATGTAGAAGTTCTGGTTCCAGGCCCCTGACTTCAGCCTGGCTCAGCCCTGGTCATTGTAGCCATTTGGGGAGTGAACCAGAAACTTAAAGATCTCTCTCTCTCTCACTCCCTGTGAGTGTGTGTGTGTATGTGTGTGTGTTTCCCTTTCTGTCTCTGTAACTCTGCCCTTCAAGTAAGTAAAAAGAAAATATTTTAAAATATTTAGGCCTTCACTAAAATGATACAGAATTTATCTAATCAATGTTGGTTTATTTCTTAGAATTATAGCAACTGGAAATTTCTCAGCAGAACAGGATTTCCTTGGTTTTGAGAAAGTCACACACATCAAATACATATGGCTAACCCCAGGCTGTAATCCAATGGGTAAAAGGGCCAATTATGCAGATTGCCTTATTAGTGTTTGTCTTCATGAACCTTCTCTTTCTTTCCTTCATTTGCTGAAGAAGTGATTGCAATGCTGGAAAATTTCCCCCAGGACATCAAACACAAATTCTTTCCATTGGTTTTTTGGTCTTTTTGTTGATTCGATTTCTGCTTCATTTTTGTGCTGCTTTTCAAGAATGAAGAAGCAAATGCAGCATTTAGACAATGTTCTTCTTTTCAGTGAAAGAGAAAATGCTTCTCTTGACTGTTTCTAATTTTTCCTTTCGTGACACGTTGCACAATATGCCACCAAAAGCAACACTTCTGGAATGTTTCAAGGCATGGCCACTGGAATTCTGTGGTGCTCAGGCTTTATGCTGGACTGAAGTGCTTTGTTTGGTTGACTTGGGCTTGACATCATGTCTTCAGAGGAAGTGGTTTTGCTTATCTCTGATTCACCCTGTGCCATTTTCTTAGCACTGTATAATTCTAACTATGTGAGAACCAAGGCTTGATACTGCAAAAAAAAAAACAGAAATATATTTATAATATAAATTCCATTTGAAAGAGAACCTTATTTTTAATAATTGACTTATCTTGGCTTTTCTTTCTATTTGTGACAGATGGGAAAAGACAATTCCTACCTACTCGTTCTCTCCCTAAATTTCCACATTGTCTGGGGGCAGGGCTCAAGCCAAACCCAGGAGCCAGGAACACAATCCACATATTTCAAGTAGATGGCAAGGACCCAACTACGCAAGCTATCATCTGCTGCACCCCAGGCAGCTGGAATTCAGAACCTATGCATTCTGGTAAGAGAGAACAGCATCTTAGCTTATAGGCCCAATGTCGTCCTCAGTCTTTCAACTAATTCCAAACCCCTTTCCTCAAACATCAAAGTGTGCTATTAGTAATAACCTTGCAAAACAAAACAGGAAAGTGCTGACAAATATCAAATCTGCTGTCCAATATTTCTCAAGGGAAAAAATAGGTTTAAGAAAAATGCAAGGATTGGGGCCGACACCTTGGCGCAGTAGGTTGATCTTCTGCCTGGGGTGCCAGCATCCCATATGCACGCCAGGTTCGAGTCCCGGCTGCTCCATTTCCAATCCAGCTCTCTGCTGTGGCCTGGGAAAGCAGTAGAAGATGGCTCAAGTGCTTGGGCCCCTGCAGCCGCATGGGAGACCAGGAAAAAGCACCTGGCTCCTGACTTCGGATCAGCGCAGCTCTGGCCATAGTGGCCATTTGGGGAGTGAACCAACGGAAGGAAGACCTTTCTCTCTGTCTCTCCTTTTCACTGTCTGTAACTCTACCTCTCAAATAAATAAATAAAACCTTTTAAAAAAAAGAAAAATGCAAGGATAGACTTTTTCCATTGAAACCATCAAGAACCCTCAATATTCTAAGGAGTGTTAGACCACTTTTATTATCTTTGACCAATTACTTTACACTAATTAAAGTTATTTTATTTTCATGTTCAGAATAATTAACCCCCCAAAAATTTTTTTCCAGAAACATGAATACAGGGTTTCAGATTCTATCTCCTGACATAACCAGGCCCACTTGCTCTGTAAACTCCTCCTTTGACTTTCTATTTTATTTCCAAGTAAAAGTCACTGGGGAGAAGGGGCAACTTTCTTATGTTATGAGCTGCAATTTCTATGAGATTCAGTTAGGCTCACAACAATAATTCACTGACATGAGAACTGACCTGAAATCAGATTTACTGTAGAGGAACCAGCATTTTTTTAACAAGTGAGCATTTACTGTGTCCATTCTATGGAAAGTACTGTATGGGCTTGTGAGCCCAGGTAAGGGAGAATGACAGAAAGCTTGTCTTCACAGATGCTTCCAGAAGGGACAGGGACATAGACACACACATGGTCAAAGAAGGGGGAAAATTCACTGTCAGGAAAAGGAAATTCTCAATGCAGCCCAAGAGCACAGATAGGGCCCTTAAATTCTGTTCCAACAATATGGCAGAGTGAAAGAGCTGGAGTAAAAGGAATGTTCATATTTAAATTCGATACTAACACAAATTATTGTGATTAAAATACTGATAATGTCTTGTTATTACTCAGGGGGGAAAGTGCTAAAAAAAGAAGAGCTGTATTTTCCAACATAATCTTTCTTAATTTTAAAACAGTATCATAGTCATCCAACAAATGTTGAATGTTTATTGACTAGTTTTTCTAATCTTGAACTTACCATTTATTGTCTCCTTTAACACTTGGGCAGAATTAGTGAAGACATGGGATGCTAGATACATGATAATAAAATCTTTCTCAGTATTAAAAGTCATATTAAGTAAGTCTAGAAGCAAGAAACTCCATGCATAAATATGTCACATTTAATTGATCATTAGAAAATGTGCTAAAAATATTATCTCCTCACCCCAACAAAATAATGAGATGACATAAAATTTACTTGAACCTTTTAACCTTAGCTAAGCTCTGACACAAAATGCAAAGTTGGAGGTGACCTAATGGCTTTTTCAAGCTTATTAAATTGCCAACAAGCATCACAAAGTTCAGTAGCTAATTTCTTACTTGTATTTTTAAGACCAAATGTCTGAATCTCAGTGGAGAACCAAGGACAAATATTGGAGGGAATAGTATGCCCTGGGTATAGACACTGTCTGTAAAAGAATAAAACCAGAAAGAAAATCAACTTAAAGTCGATGTACTTGTCATTTTCCATATGCTGGTGACTGTACACAGCTATTCAAAGTGGAGATGACCACTTCTCTCCAACTCAACACCCTACCCATCCACCCACTAAACATGCCTCTTAGCTATAAAATCCACTGTTGACTGAAAAGGAAAATCCAGCCTTTATAAAATATATTCACCCATATGATCTCTCACAGAGAATCATCAACTGCTTTAATTAAGACAGAAAATATAATTTCAAGCAAACAAATATACCCAAATAATGCTAGATCAGTTATTCAATGTGCCAAATGCTATTCCCTATTGTACTTAGAGCTGTTTAAAAGACTGAAGTAGAAGCTTCTTTGTATTGTTACAAAAGTAACTTCTGATGGTCTGCACTCACCAAGATAAAAAGAAATGATAAGTTCCACGATAGCTTTGTTGCAATCCATTAACTTCAAACAAATGATGATTTCTGAAGTGAATTTATTCACTGTAGAATATGCAAACTTAAACCCATAGGCTCTCACAGTTTCTGTGTGAAAAATGTAAAGAAATATACAACATGCCAGGAATGCAATCTTGGCCCAAATGAGAAGCAGTTGAGGAAAACAGGCCAAAGGGAAGTACTTCCAATTAGCCTCTGCAGAAAGCTCAAGTGGAATATACCAGTCATGTGGCAGTTTGCACATATCCATGTAAACAGTCGGTGCTTAACATGTGTATATAGGGAGTCTAAACATTGTGTGTTGAGATCATGGCTTTGGTAAACCACATGCAAAACCCACAAAAAAAAACTGAGATACCAGCTTGTTTTTGTTGATGGTGCTGTTCTGTTTTTTTTTTTCAGTCTTATTTATATTCATTTTATTTCAAAAAGCTGAGAGAGACAGATGGAGAGGGTTCTTTTGTCCAGTGATTCACTTTCCAAATGCCCTCAACAAACAGGGCTGAGCAAGGCTGACTTCTAACCAGGTTTCCCACATGGGTGACAGGAATCCAAGTACTTAAGCTATCACTTGCTGCTTCCCAGGGTGTGCATGATCAAGAAGCTGGATTAGAAGCAGAGTAGCCAGGATTCCACCCAGGCATTCTTGATATGGGATGTGGGTGTTGCCAGCACTCACTGAACTGCTGCACCACGTGCCTGCCCCAACTGCTGTTGTTTAGGAAACAAGAGAGAAGACATAAAAACAGGGATGGCCTAAGCCTGCAAAACTCTCACAATAATTAATCTGATGCTCTGAGGTACTTCAAAAAATTTATGGAAAATGGAATTAAAATATGAGTTTAATTTTGGTGCAAAAAATTGAAATCCACACATAGATGGGTATTAAAAAGTTCATAGGAAATATGTTACAAAAACCTATGCATATATTTCAGAACGTTTTACCCCAAAATAAATTCACTTTTTTATTCCAATTTTCTGCAAATTTTTTGAAGTACCTTTGTGCTAAAGATCCCTCCATCCTATATCAAGCACTGTTCCCTTTTCTAGGGCAAAAGTATGTCAAAACACAAAGAAAGGAAGTAGCCCATTGAGCAAAGGTCTTCTAAGTATGGGTGTCATATATACCTCCTTTGTACACACACACCTATATGCTGAATTGACTTTGAACCTGACTTCATACTGCCACTCTCTCATTCAAATATTTAAAGAATATCTACCATGCAGTGAACTGGAGAGAGGGCAAAACAGACAGGGCCTTGTAAAAATAGACATCCCCACGCCCGACCATGAGTCATGGCAACAGAGGACACAAAAAAGCCCACACGAGAATTCAGTGAAAATGAAGAGTTCCAGCTGACATTAATGATAAACTCAAATTATTCAAGGTCATTTAAAACATGATGATTTCATTGGTGAGACAGACAGATGCTCTGGTCCAGTTATTCTCAAAGTATGTGGCTCACCTAAGGGACAGTTCAGCATTTTTTTGATTTCATACTTGTGTTTCAATTTTTTAATCTGATAACTTTGTCAAATATAGTGAAATTGAACCACTAAAAATGAAATTACTAAAAATGAATTTCCACACAACGTACAAGCCAATCTCTTTTTTTTTATTGGACATAACATTCACCAACATAAAATTACTCTGTCAAATTGCTCTGAAACTCTCTGAAAGGTCACTTTCAATTTCTGTGCTCAGCTTGTCAGAAACCAATAACAGAAAGTCCACAGACAACCATCAGCCCATGTATCACACACCTGGGCAACCACCCCTACTCTGGACTGCACATTGGGATGTGAGCAAAGAGGAAGAAACATAGGCAGAACTGTCTTTCACAGAGGAAGGATCAAAACTAGCTTTGAGCCGTCCCAAGAGAGGATTGATTTGTGGATGAATATAAGTCTAAAAACAAGGTAGTAGGAAAACTTAATTTTCTTTTTTTTTTTTTTTTTACAGGCAGAGTGGATAGTGAAAGAGAGACAGAGAGAAAGGTTTTCCTTTTTGCCATTGATTCACCCTCCAATGGCCGCTGCAGCCAGCTCATCGCACAGATCTGAAGCCAGGAGCCAGGTGCTTCTCCTGGTCTCCCATGCAGGTGCAGGGCCCAAGGACTTGGGCCATCCTCCACTGCCTTCCTGGGCCATAGCACAGAGCTGGCCTGGAAGAGAGGCAACCAGGATAGAATCCGGCACCCTAACCAGGACTAGAACCCAGTGTGCCGGCGCCACAAGGCGGAGGATTAGCCTGTTAAGCCACGGCACCGGCCAGAAAACTTAATTTTCATTGCCAGCCATAAAGTAGAAGAGTTCCATGGCAGGCACTGTGGCTTAACAGGCTAATCCTCCGCCTTGCAGCGCCAGCACACCAGGTTCTAGTCCCGGTTGGGGCACCGGATTCTATCCCGGTTGCCCCCTTCCAGCAACTGGCCCAGGAAGGCAGTGGAGGATGGCCCAAGTCCTTGGGCCCTGCACCCACATGGGAGACCAGGAGAAGCACCTGGTTCCTGGCTTCAGATCAGCGAGATGCGCCAGCTGCAGCGGCCATTGGAGGGTGAACCAACGGCAAAAAGGAAGACCTTTCTCTCTGCCTCTCTCTCTCTCACTATCCACTCTGCCTGTCAAAAAAAAAATAAAATAAAAAGTAGAAGAGTTCCTGGCACAGAAGAAGCACTTAACAAAAACATGCTGGCTGAATGAGGAAATGCGTTGGCTGACAGCTCCAGCCTTTGTTGAGAAGAACACAGAGGTGGAGAAAGGCCCCTTGGAGAAGTCCGTGGGGGGATTATGACACTCCATGCATGCCTGGGAAATGGGAGCAGTGGCACAGATGTTATCTGATAAAGTGGAGATGCAAAAGTTGTGAATGTTGAAGAGTAGAGCAAACAAGATAAAACACAGATGTAGATCCAGTGTTTCTAGAAAAAGTGAAACACACACTGAATCAACCACATGAAGAAGAAAAATATCTGATGGCCTTCGTTGGTGGCAAGCTCAAAAGTGAGATGAAGCTGCCCAGGATTAAGTCTCATTGATAAAAGCACTGTGCGCATAAGGGGAAATGTTGAAACCCTGAAATACCCAGCTCACGTTGTCATCTTACAAGAGGTTCTGATAGATTAGAGAATAAATATCTAAGCGTGTTTTTTAGGATTCCAATTTATGGGTTCACTACTTAATGAGGAAGAGTTAGCCTTCCACATATAGTGCATTTGGCTTTTACTTATCATTTTTTGCATTAGTTATTTTTAAGATTTTATTTAGGCTATACAATTTTCATGTATCTCCTGTATTTAGAAACATAGTGATACTTTCCACCCTACCCTCCCTCTCACTCATGCTTCAACTCTTTTTCCTCTTCCCTTTTCCATCCCACTCTTAATTTTTGCAAAGATCTATTTTCAGTTTACTTTATACTCATAAGGTTGACCCTACACTAGAATGGCAATGTGATTGCAAACGAACTGACTTGGAGGTCAGTGAAGAACTAGTGACATTGAGTCTGTTGGGGGTCAGTCTTGACTGGGATGGAGAGAAGCTGGTAAGGCAGTTCTCCTCACATACTTCATGTTCTGTCACATGGAGAAATAAGATTATTTTTTTCATGGTAGAGGGAGAAGGGAAGGTTGGACATAGCTATGTTGTATGGTGATTTTAATGCCAACAGCAGGAAAGAATTTGTTGTAATAAAACTGGTTCATAACTAAAGTAAAATTTCCTTTTCAGAGGGGTGAGTTCCTTGCCACACAGGGGATTTTCAAGCACGCCCTGAGTGAGTATGCATCAGAATGTTATCGAGAGGAGTCCTGAGCTGGGTGGAAAACATGTTGAAAATGGTACCTGTAACTACTGCCTGGGAAGCTCTCCATGACAGAGACCATTCTTTTATTTAAGAAACACTTTCTGTTGCTGGCGCTGTCATGCAGCAGGCTAAGGCTGCACCTGCCGCTGGCATCCCATAGGAGCACCAGTTTGTGTCCCAGCTGCTCCACTTTCCATCCAGCTCTCTGCTAATGTGCCTGGGAAAGCAGTGGATGATGGCCTGACTGCTTGAGTCCCGCACTTGCATGGGAGACCCGGAAGAAGCTCCTAGCTCCTGGCTCCTGGCTTCAGGTCAGCCCAGCTCCAGCAGTTGCAGACATTTGAGGAGTGAACCAGCAGATGGAAGACCTCTTTATCTGTCTCTCCCTCTCTCTGTCTGTAACTCTACCTCTCAAATAAATAAATAAAATCTTTTTTAAAAAAAATAAAATTTTTTGAGCAATTTGTTTGTGGCAGCATTGTGCTGGCTGGGGAAAAAAAACAAATAAAGCTTATACCTCTCTGAGCTCATTTTCTACCAGGCAAATTATAAACCCATACCTACACAGAAATTATATTTTGAGAATTATATCCAACTTTTTATTAGTAACAAGACTATTATTTTTAAATATTTATTTTATTTATTTGAAGAATTACAGAGAGAGGTAGAGACAGAGAGAGGTCTTCCATCCACTGGTTCCTTCCCCAAATGGCCACATTGACCAGAGCCAAGGCAATCCAAAGCCAGGAGCCAGGAGCCTCTTCTGGGTCTCCCAAGTGGGTGCAGGTGCCCAAGGACATTCCCAGGCACATTAGGTGGGAAGTGGATCAGAAGTAGAAAAGACAGGTCTAGAACTGGCTCCCAAATGGGATGCCAGCACTGCAGGCCAGGGACTTTAACCCACTGTGCCACAGCACCGGCCCAAGACTATTCTTAAAAACTCGGATTTGTGGGGCCGGCGCTGTGATATAGCGGGTAAAGCAGTGCTGGTATCCTTCCCATATAGGTGCCAGTTCAAGTCCCGGCTGCTCCACTTCTAATCTGGCTCTCTACTATGCCCTGGGACGGCAGCAAAAGATGGTCCAAGTCCTTGGGCCCCTGCACCAGCATGGGAGACCCAGAAGAAGCTCCTGGCTCCTGGCTTTGGATCAGTGCAGCTCCGGCCGTTACGGCCAACTGGAGACTGAACCAGTGGATGGAAGACATCTCTCTCTCTCTCTCTCTCTCTCTCTCTCTCTCTCTCTCTCTCTTTATCTGCCTCTCTTTCTTTCTGTATGTAACTCTTTCAAATAAATAAACAAACTAGGATTTGTGGGAAACTGCAAAGCCCTTCCATTAATGTGTTTGAGAGTGGGTCCAGCAATGTAGATTGTATAGTTATTCACAGTGGTGGGATTCCTTCCAAACAGGAAGAAGAAAGAAGATGGTCTCTTCTTCTTGCCTCAAGGCATTGTGGGAAGGTCAAGGGAGATAGAGAATTAGTTGATGCCAAATTCTCAGCTGATCTTTGCTCTTAGTAACAAGCGAAAATGGCTGTAGACATGTTCAGGGAAGGATGGGCATGGATTAGTGACATGCTTTCTCGGGAGGGGGGCACACGGTAGGGTAATTGCAGTGCAATGTGACCTCCAAGACTGGACCTCAGGCTACATTACTGTGCTGTACATACACACATCAAGATTCTAGAATGGAGGAGAGAATTGGGAGGAGGTGAAGGGTGGGAGGTGATAAGAGTGAAGGGTCAAACATTTAACTGAAGACTGAATCACCTGAAATAATTTAGAAATTTGAACAGGAAATCAGGTCAGCAAGAATATTTTCAAAAAGTAATCACAAGCAATTTAATTTTTTAAAATGATAAATTTTTAAAATCTAAATACTCCAGAAAAGTAGAAGTTTTTTTTAAAGTTAATGAGTTAACGGATGTGTTCCTAATTCTAGGGTTCTTTTTAAAGATTTATTTATTTATTTGAAAGTCAGAGTTACACAGAAAGAGAAGGAGGGGCAGAGAGAAAGACAGAGAGGTCTTCCATCTGCTGGTTCACTCCCCAATTGGTTGCAACAGCCAGGAATATGTGGATCCGAAGCCAGGATCAGGAGCTTCTTCCAGGTTTCCCATGCAGGTACAGGGGCCCAAGCACTTGGGCCATCTTTCACTGCTTTCCCAGGTCATAGCAGAGAGCTGGATTGGAAGTGGGGCAGCCAGGACTTGAACCAGCACCCATATGGGATGCCGGCACTGTAGGCAGCAGCTTTACCGGACATTCCACAGTGCTGGCACCCTTAATTCAGCTTCTTCTTGGCCAGATCCTCAAAACACTTTTACCTAATGTAATACCAGTAAACACAAAGGAAACAGGGCAGAGAAAACCAAAGAACAAAATTCATGGTCTTTATCAGTTTCTTAAAAATGTGTTAGCTTTGTAGGTTGTAAACAGGGGTCTATGCTAATATGTAACCTTGAATCTTTTAACTCCACATAAACCCACTTTACCTAGATAGAAAATTGAGGGCCGGCGCCATGGCTCACTTGGCTAATCTTCCACCTGAGGTGTTAGCACCCCGAGTTCTAGTCCTGGTTGGGGAACCAGGTACTCCCTTCCAGTCCAGCTCTCTGCTGTGGCTCAGGAGGACAGAGGAGGATGGCCCAAGTGCTTGGGTCCCTGCACCCACATGAGAGACTGGGAGGAAGCTCCTGGCTCCTGGCTTTGGATAGGTGCAGCGCCGGCTGTACTGGCCATTAGGGGAGTGAACCAATGGAAGGAAGACCTTTCTTTCTGTCTTTCTCTCACTGTCTAACTCTCCCTGGAAAAAAAAAATCCTGAGACATCCATAGTTAATAACTAATAATTATATTTGCTTTCTTATAACTGCTTTTTATTTGATTTGAAAGCATACAGACAGATGCACAGACAAAAAACTCCCATCTGTCCATCATTGCCCAAATGCCCTTAAAAATCAAGGGCTGGGCCAGGCGAACGTCAGGAGCCAGGGATTCAGTCTGGGTCTCACACAGGAGTGGCACAGACCCATGTGTGGTAGCATCGCCCACTGCCTCCCAGGGTGTCCGTCAGCAGGAATCTGGAATTGGGTTAGCAATCTCAGCACAGTCTTAAATACTGCACAAATGCCTGGCCTATTTGCTTTCCCTTTTCCTGCTTTGGGTAAGGATAAAACAACCTGTTATTCATAATCATTTTTCCTTAATGTAATATAAAGCTAGCATTTCATCCCTAATATTTAACTGTTAGTTTAATAAGTGTTTTAATCAGCCATGGTCTGCAAGGCAATCATCCCACATGAGTACCAGTTCTAGTCCTGGCTTCTCCACTTTCAATCCAGCTCCCTGCTAATGTGCCTGGGAAGGCAGAGAAAGATGCCCAAGGGCTTGGCCCCTGGCAAGCCCTGGGAGACCGGGACAGAGTTCCTGACTCTCGACTTCGGCCTGGCTGAGCCCAAAATGTGTGGTCATTTGGGAGTGAACCAGCAGATGGAAGATATTCTCTCTCTCTCTCTCTCTCTCTCTCTCTCTCTCTCTCCCTCTCCCTCTCCCTCTCCTTCTCCTTCTCCTTCTCCTTCTCCTCCTCCTCCCCCCATCCTCCCTCTCTGTCTTTCTCATTCTTCCTTGCAGAAATAAAGAAGTGTTTTAATCAAATATGGGTGCTCAATCTCATAAACATGTTTGGTAATGAAATTTTTTATTAATACTTCCCAAAGCCCTTTTTAAAACTTTTGTGGAGGCAAGTGTGTGGGCTAGAATTAAGATGCTGGTTAGAATGCCTGTGTCCCACGTTAATATGCCTAGGTTCAATTCCCAACTGTGGTTCCAGACTCAAGCTTCCTAACAATACAGACCTTATGAGACACAGGGAATGGCTCAAGCCATTGGGTGTCTGCCATCCTTGTGAGAGACCTGGATTATCCTGGCTTCCAAATTCCATGTCATGCCCACCCTGCTGGCATCTAGGAAGTGAGGCAGTGAAGGGAAGCTATCTCTGTCTCTCTACCTCTCAGGTAAATAAATGATTAAATAAAATAAACATTATTTTAACCCTGCCATGGAAATTCATTTCAGAAATGTCCTTCTAGATGCTTCTAGAAACATATAATACTTCTGATACTTTCCCTCACAATTATCATATCTCCCATGGAACCCAGTACTTTGCATTCTTGTTCCTGTACATCAGCAACATGAAATGATGACTAGCTCTCTTCTGTCAGAACCTAGAGACTGGATTAAAGAGCTTGAATGAAACTGGTTGTCTCATTTGTTCCCAGAAGCAATGGAAAAGTTTGAAATGAATGTGTACTGCACGTTGTGTGAGGCTCTTGGATCAGAGATGACATCACTTAGTAGACTTTATCCTTCTTCTTCTATTTCTTATATTGCTTGTTCTCTTATAGACCTAGACATCAACAACGCAGCATTGTAAAACCTGAAGATTACTGTGAAGAGCAAAAAAACAACTATAGTTCAGGAAGTCAGGGAACAATGGGCCAGAAGCATGAATATCATTTTAGACCTTACTGGACCTCTCAGAATGGTAAGAGCAAATTCAGAGAAAGACAATACAAATTGTGGATTTTTGTTGTTTTGTAGACTTAGTTAGGAGCATAATAAATTTCTAAATATTATATCAGGTTACTCTAGACTAAATTAAACCAAGAAGAAAAAAGCCAGTCCTATCTATACGTCAAAGACAAAATGTTTTCATGAGGACAAATGATACAGATATCATACATGGATCAGAGTTCTAGAGTCATCTAGACAGTCCCTTGGCTTGAAAATTATTCAATCATCTAGCAGTCCTCATAAGCTCCTGGGCCTTAATTCAGATTTCAGCTAGTCTGAAACCCTTAGCACTTTTGTACATGCCCTGAGAAATACAGACCACTGCCAACAGTGATCCGAGCAAGCACTATAGTCAAGACCAAATGCCTTTGCCCTCACTGAGCACTCTCAGGTTGGCTGTTGAGCCTATTTCGTTATATTTTAAATAAACTTACTTCCTCAGCAGGCTGCCAGAGCAGCAGGTACAGAGTCTGGTTATTTATGCACATACTTTTGTTATCTCCTTACTCCACCCTTGTCTTTTTTTTAATATTTATTTATTTATTTATTTATGTGAAAGGCAGAGTTATATAGGCTGAGGCAAAGAGAGAGAGACAGAGAGAGAGAGAGAGAGAGAGAGAGAGAGAGAGAGAGAGAGAGGTATTCCATTGCTGGTTCACTCCCTAAATGCCACAACATCCAGAGCCGGGCCATTCGGATGCCAGGAGCCAGGAGCTTCTTCTGGATCTCCCATGTGGTTGCAGGGGCCCAAGGACTTGAACCATCTTCTATTGCTTTCCTAGGCCACAGCAGAGAGCTTGATTGGAAGTGGAGCAGCCGGGACTTGCACTGGTACCCAGATGGGAAGCCGGCTTTCCTGATACTCCACAGTGCTAGCCCCTCTACACTTCTCTTAAGACTAATGTTTTAGGTTGTAAATGGAAGGGCAATATCTTCTAAGATCAAATCCAGAATATGATTTCAATGATCAAGCAGTTCAAAATACACCTACTACCATCAGAATTATTTTTAGGTCTTCATTCACAGCTTTGAAAGTTCAGGGTTAACTACACTCACTTGTACCAAGTTAGAAGAGAAACTTTTCTTGCTTTTCTCATAACCAGACTATTTCTCCTTGGGCTGTGGGGACTTGGTCAACAGTTCTTGTATCTGCTTATCTCAGACTTGTCCTATAAGTCTTTTATTTTTATTTATTTTTTTAAATTTTATTTAATGAATACAGATTTCCAGTGTACAGCTTATGGATTACAGTGGCTTCCCCCTCCCATAACTTCCCTCCCACCCGCAACCCTCCCCTCTCCCGCTCCCTCTCCCCTTCCATTTGCATCAAGATTCATTTTCAATTCTCTTTATATACAGAAGATCAATTTAGTATAAAGGTTTCAACAGTTTGCACTCACATAGACACACAAAGTGAAACATACTGTTTGAGTACTAGTTATAGCATCAAATCAAAATGTACAGCACATTAAGGACAGAGATCCCACATGAGGAGCAAGTGCACAGTGGCTCCTGTTGTTGACCCAACAAATTGACACCCTAGTTTATAGCGCCAGTAACCACCCTAGGCTGTCGTCATGAGTTGCCAAGGCTATGGAAGCCTTCCAAGTTTGCCGACTCTGATCATATTTAGACAAGGTAATAAAAGACAAGGTGAGGATAGTAACCAATGATCCTAAGAGTGGCATTAACCAGGTTTGAACAAGTATACAGCATTAAGTGGGGAAGAGGACCATCAGTACACACAGGTTGGGAGTAGAGCCATTGGTGGTAGAGTAGAGGTTATGATTACAAAGGAATGAGGCCCAAGTACGCTAGACAGGGTCTAGAACAAAGGACAGAGTCATTATTAGAGGAGCTAAGAAAGGTGCTGTCTAAGCTACAATTAAGTTTTCTGATTGAGAGGCAAATAGAACCTGATAGAAGGGGCTTGATAATAATCTGGTGGGCTTTAGGCCTTGTAAGTTAAGAGGCCCAGACCTATCTATCTCTTCACATGGGGTATAGCCTAAGGGAGGTGTGAACCTCCTAGGGGAAGGCACTCTGTTGACTTTCATTACTTGGCTGGCCTGGGAGGAGAGCTGGCCAGGTAAAGGCAGGGGGAATCTCTAACAAGAAATTTACAGTTCTGCCTGCAATGTTGCTGACCCTACTTGACCACACCCTCAGCTACAGTGGTCACTTTGGAAGTTGGGCTGAGTGAAAGGCTTTTCAGCTTAGAGCCAATAAGATCTGTGGCTCTGACCTGGGCATCCTTCGACTCCAGGGCAGGTTCATTTCCAGTGATCCAACTCTTGGCAGAGCTGCCAGGGCTCTTCACAAGCTGACTTCTGCTGAAGCCCAGGCTTACCACATTGAAAGCCACTGCAGTGGACTGGCCTGTTGGGTCTCCTTGAGGGCAGATCACTGTACAGATCAGTCATTAATAGGCCTGCCACCCATTGCTTCTGATGCCAAGCTTTCTTTTCCTCCTGGTTTGTGTTAAAGCAGACCAGAGGATGCAAGTCAAGGGAGTGCCCGTGTCCCATCTCTAATCTTCGGTGGCCTGAACTACAAGTCTATAGTCACAGGCATGTTCTGTAGTAGTTTTTCTAAGGTAGACAATGCCCATGAGGAAAATTATATTCTCACTTTAAAACTTTCTTTCCCTTTGGTCTGAAAGGGAGGTTTTTTCTACTTACTGTATACTTTGCTGATGGCGAAGTGAATCTAGCTATGAGATTATTATTTAAGTTCTTCTTTTGGCTATGCTATTACAGAAAAATGTTAGCCATCTCTTTTATAAGGTCTAAAGATTAAATTGTGCATCCTACAGATTCCTTCATAATAGAATTAGTTTCCTACCTTGAAGAGAATAGAGAAATGAAAGAACAAGTTGGGCTTAGAATAGAGAAATGAGGGAGCAAGTCCTAGATCGCTTGCTGACAATAGCAATATCACATGAATACTTAGCAAACAGTTTCACCATTAGATAACAACTTAAGAAAACATTTACCAGAAGGTCCAATGCCTTCTATAAATTTTAAGAATCATGTATTTGAAAACACCTATTAAATATCTAACATGGTGTAGTTTGTTTAACCAGTAAACTTAAGCACAACCATATAAAATGTTTTTAGTTTCTTTCTACCAACAAGTTTAAAACATATGATACACAGATTCAGGTCACACAAATTAAAATGTATCTTTGATTGATTTTAGCAGCTTAAATTTATGGACAATCTTATCTATAAGCCATTTAAAATAAAACTCTTAATAAAATTTCCCCATGTGGACATACATTATGTACACACATATATCATAGCATAATAGACCAATATAGCAATTTTAATAATAGCTTTTAAAATCTTTAACTCTTTTTGTAGATTGCCAATTGATTTGAATTGCTTTTTTAGTAACCTCAGTTAACCATACTTTCTCTCAGTTGGTACTGTTAATACATTATTGGCTTCATCTGTTTTCAGAGCCATCCCAAAGTACTGAATATAATGGAAGTGGCTGGAAAAAGTCCATAGGAACCTATAGGAGGACAGCTACACACAGAACCAACAACGCTTTAGTTTTATGAGCAGCAAATCATATATAACTGTGGATGACAAAAGACTTTAAGTCGCCATGTTTAAAATTATAAACTCATAGACCAAATTTGATCTTGTTAAAAGGTGATTATTCAAATCTTTGAAAATAAGCACATATTTACATAACCCATAGCTCTTAATAAAAATTCAGCTGTTTTTGAACAATTAGAATTTAACAGACAACAAGAGAACATAATAGATTACTTTAACACATTGCTTTAACAGAGCATCAGAGTTTAATACTATGTCAAAGAGAAATTGAGCTTCCTGTGAACTTTTGCTGTGAGGTTTCCTTCCTTTACCTTCTTTCATATTGGTGACCATGTTTCTGTGTTTCTGTGTGTAACACATCTTTAAGCATCTTTTGCAGGGCAGGATGAGTGGCAACAAATTCTTTCAGTTTCTGTTTGCTATGAAAAGTCTTAATTTCACCTTCATTCACAAATGAGAGCTTTGCAGGATATAATCTTCTGGGCTGGCAGTTTTTCTCTCTTAGTACCTGGGCTATGTCTCACCATTCCCTTCTAGCTTGTAGGGTTTCTGATGAGAAGTCTGCTGTGAGTCTAATTGGAGATCCTCTGAGAGTAATCTGACGTTTCTCTCTTGCACATTTTAGGATCTTTTCTTTGTGTTTCACTGTGGTGAGTTTGATTACAACATGTCGTGGTGAGGATCTCTTTTGGTCATGTTTATTAGGGGTTCTATAAGCTTCCTGTACTAAGATGCCTCTGTCCTTCTCCAAACCTGGGAAATTTTCTGCTAGTATCTCACTGAAATTGCCTTCTAATCCTTTCTCCCTCTCCATGCCTTCAGGAACTCCTAGAACTCGAATGTTGGGTTTTTTAATAGTATCCTGTAGATTCCCGACAATATTTTTTAGATTTCTAATTTCTTCTTCTTTTCTTTGGTTTGCCTGTTTCCTTTCCTGTTCTCTGTCTTCTAAGTCCGATATTCTCTCTTCTGCTTCGCCCATTCTGTTTTTAAGGCTCTCTAATGTGTTTGTCATTTGATCTGTTGAATTCTTCATTTCATTATGATTTCTCGTCACTATCTCAGTTTCTTCTTCCACTAGTTGTATCATTTCATTTTGATTCCTCCTTAATATTTCATTTTCATGAGAGAGATTTTCTATCTTGTCCATTAAGGATTTCTGTAGTTCAAGAATTTGTTTTTGAGAACTTCTTAATGTTCTTATCAATTTTTTGAGATCCGCTTCTTGCATTTCTTCTATCTCATCATCTTCATAATCTTGCATTGGGGTGTCTTTTTCATTTGGGGGCGTCATAGTGTCTTCCTTATTCTTGTTACCTCGATTTTTGCATTTGTTGTTTGGCATGTTGGAGATATTTGGTTTCTTCACTGTGGTGTTTTTTCTTGTTACACTATGGCTCTATATTAAGTGGACTGTCTGCTTTCGGTGGAGCCTTAGAGGCTTGAGATGAGTGTGGACTGAGAGCTGTGTTTGGTTCCTCAGGGCTGAGGGTGTGTCAAAGATGACACTCCCAGGTTAGGTGTGGTAAATCTCTCTTTCTTTTTTTTTTGATTCAAAGGGAAGTAATTCCACACAGCTGAACGTACTTGGAGGTAGTTAGCAAGCAAATGATATACCCACAGGAGCCAGAGATCAGAAGCTCTTTCCCAAGGACCACACAGGGAATCTGTGCTGCCCTCAGTGTGGGCTCCAATTCTCCTGCAGTCTCCCACTGGGTTGCCAAGTTAGATCCTAATCTCCTGTTATTTCACCCCTCCCCCCAGAGTCAGGTTTTTCTGCTAGGCTCAGGGCCGGTGCAGACCTGAGGTCGCCCTGCTTATGAGGTATGTCCAAAATGGCGCCTGCTCTTTGTCTTGCTAGCCTTTGAGAGGTGAGCGGAGAGAGAGAAACTCGTGTCCGTATCAGTCACTTTTTTTTCCTCTCTCTCTTCTAGTTAGCCTGGTGAACTTTTCCCCACGGAGTTTCAAGCCTCGTTCCCTCTAGTCTCCTCTTTCCGCTTGCCTGCTGGTGTCTCGGGCTATGGAGGTTCGGCTCACCTCGCGTTCCAGCGCTGGTGCGTTGAGTCTGCCGCTGGTGTCCCGAACTTGGGCTCCCACGCTCTCCACGCAGGTCCATTGTGAATCACTAGTTCCGGAAGAGTTTCCTCTGCTGTTTCTTTCCCTACTCTTCCTTGACCCTGCAGTATCTCCACTTATATTAACGTGTGTCTTGACGAACTATCAATGTGCTCCCTTCCTATTCCGCCATCTTGCCGCTCCCCTATATGTCTTTTATAAGTCCTGAAATTATTGAGACAATATATTTTATTTGATGTCCTTTCCCCAGTGAATGGTTATGATTATGATTATGAACTACAACACATACAAGCACATAAAATGATATCAACAATAGATGTTTTGTAGGATTTAATACTCTTCAAATCCCCTTATTATTATTATTTATACAATTATCTTACTCATTTTTTAAAATCTTCCCAAAATTCACCAGATTTTACCTCAAAACAAACTTTTAAATTATGTCTGAACTATTACTGTTTTTCAAAATATTTTGATAAAAACAATTTATGACAATTTTTACACAGACTACACTGCTTCAAATTTGAGAAGTCAAATATTACCAAAATTATTTATAAATTCAATGTCCAGGTTGTATTATTCAGGTAATATATGTCCATTTAAGCAAAAAGACTTACCTATGGCAACCTATTACAGTATCAAATGTGGAGCTGAAGACACTGTTCTAGGTTATCGCTGAATTTCAATGTCTTTTAAATTTGTCTTAAATTTCAAAGTGAGAGTGCTGGGTTAAGTCATTTCTTATTCCACACTTAGATGATTTGGCTTCCTGTGCTACAGGGAGGCAAGGATGATTTTGGCTATAAGAATGCCTGTTGGCTGTTGTTTCTGATAGGACAAATCATCAGTGGGTGATGAACAGTACCAGTGATACCACTTAGCCTCTCTGGAACACTTACAGGAAGGGATGATGTCCTGTGCTTTCTGCTCACTTCCAGCTCCCAGAAATGCCCTTTGTACCTGGATCCTTGCCTAGAAAGCGCTCTCACCCTAAGGATTTGCCTCACCCAAGATGTATGCCCTCTCCCTGAGGATCACTGAATCTTATCTCCGGGAGAGGCAGCAAAAGTCCAGGAACCTTACCTCAACTCATGAGTCCACAGAAGGTCCATGCACAGCTCCACACGCAGCAGCATCTAGCTCAGCTTCTCCCTCTGCCCAAGTCTCTCCCTCACTCCTTTCCCTATATTTTTCCTTGAAAACAACCCCAGAACATCTGCATCTCAGCATTTCCTATCAAGAGCCTCGCGTATGACACTTGCTGTATGCCAAGAACGTGCTGATCCCTTCACATGCACATGTTGTCTTCTCTGTGTAAACAGGTTGCATGGCTGTGTGTCATTGTCTCAACACAAATATTGCTATATCCATTTGAGAGATGAGGAGCAGAATGAGACTCAAATATCATAATAAACAAACATCAGGGTAAAGATTCAGAATTGTGCCCACCCACAGTTTGTACCATGTCACAGCAGCTGCCCTCTCAGTCTCCAAGATTTCTTTCAGAGTCTTTTTGAAGTTTGGCAAACACAAAAAAAAAAATCAGTTCCAAATCCTACAGAATTCTTATATTTAAAAAAAAATTATCATTGCCCACTTAAATAAAGGGAAGCATCCACAGGTGGAATGGCGGATCCTGGTGAAAGATTATCTCTAACTTTCCCTCCCTGGGTTCATTGATCCCCTGTACATCACACCCCCAAGTGAGCAGAGTTCTCGGAGGCTCTGGCATCATCCCCAAAGATCAGGTTTGGAAGCTCTGGAATGTGAGTTTTCCACATCAGCACCATTGCTCAAGAGTCAGAACAATGTCGGGGAAAGAGACTGGGTCTCAGGTCAGTCTGAATGGGCTCCTGCTCAAAAACGTGGCCTCCTTAGCAAGACCCTTAAAATACTAAGTCTCAGCTTTGGGATCTGTCTTTGTGATCTACTCCTTTGTGCTGTAGTAGGGATTAGGTGACAAATGTATTAATCTTTCACTAAAGAGGTTCATTACCTGCTATGTTTAACTAATGATTCAAGTTCATATAAAAATAAGATCTTGGCCACCTACAACAATTTCTACAATAAATAGAAATTAAAATGTTGATGTGTGCTGTGATCAGTCTTTTAATATGCTTATTGAAATAAACCAGGCCCAAAAGGACAAATATCACGATTTCTCTGATTTATGATAGCTATTGTATCACACATATTTTAAAAAAGCTGAATGTCTAACAGTGAAATTAGCATCCTATGGTTTCATTATTATTTATAGCCCTTGTCTGTGTTCCTGTGGAAGAGTGGTCTGTCCTCAGAAGTCTAAATCAGAAACGGTAGGAAGAGTACACAAATGGAGCTTAAATTAGAATACTGTCCTCACAAGCAAGAACATACATTTGAAGAATAAGAACAAAGTCTGGATTTGTACAGAGTAGCAAACAATGTCTGTTTGAACTGAAGCAGATTAGTAGTTCTTGCTCGATAACCCTGGAAATGTAAATAGTACTTTGTTCTGAAGAATTCTCAATAATAGCACAGGTATTTACAGGTAAGGGAGCAGTAAAAACTCACCAGCTGGAGATAGAGGATAGAGAGAAGATTGAGTGAGTAAGACAGGTTGTGGAGGTAGGTATTTGAGCACAGAGGTTAAGACACTGTTTGGAACACCTGTATCTCAAATCAAAATGCCTCAGTTCAAGTCTCAGCTCTGCTTCTGGTTCCAGCTTCTTGGTAATGCGCACCATTACCAGTAATGGCTCGTAAATGCATCTCAACTGTCCACATGGGAGACCAGGATGGTGTTCTGGCTTCCTGGCTTTGCCCAGCTTGGACCTGGTGACTGTGAGCATCTGGGGAGTGATCCAGTGGATGAAACATCTGTCTCTGTCTCAGTGTGTGTGTGTGTGTGTGCATGTCTGCCTTTGAAATAAATAAATAGAATCAGGCTGTGTATTTGTTGGACATTTCTCTTTTGTGATTCTTGTAATGGAGCAGGAGGTATTGTTAGAGCCCTTTCTTAAAGCAGAGGGGGGAGAAAACTCATCAACTCTCTTCCTAGAAATAATTTTAGGCAACCACAACTATTTTTATCTGAAATTCAGGAGGTAATGTTAATATAATGACCAAAAAGAAATGAAAACCCAAGTAAAAACAGAAATGTCCATTGTGTGTTTTCATTGTATTGAATTCTCTCTCCAGAGGCAAGATTTGCTTAGTCATAGCACAGATTCCAAAGATGTTCTCTTAAGAGGAGTTTACAGCCACAATAGACCCGTATTAAGTAAGTGTAAACCCAGTGTCACATGGAAATAAAACCCACTATGATAAAATTGAAGTTAATGTTTAAGAAATGGAAGCCAGATGCAACCTAGCCAAGTGCCATCTGTAAAATCTTTGGGGCATAAAAGGCTGCACTAAATGTTTCAACCATTATCATGCAAACATTCTGCAGAATTCCAGATGGCCTTAGGTTCCTATGGGCTGAGTCTGGAAGGAGATGATTCCCACACAGGTTTCTGACAATGGAGCAGGTCAACACAGGAGCCTGCGTGCCCTGGGGACAGACTGAATACCAGAGACTTCTGCAGCAGCTCTGCTCTGCACTCACCGAATGAGGCTACCTCTCGGGAGAAGAGAAGTAGTGATGAGCATTCCTTCCGTGGTCCTCCCAGCTTCACATGTGCTTGCACACCCAAGGACAGGAGCTGGACTCTCTGCAGTCGGCAACAACGTGGTGGCAACTTTGCAATTCCCGTTTACACAGAAATCGAATCAACACATAATGAAATCCCCTAGGAAGGTATTGTTTTCCCTTCCATCTCTCTTTCTTTTTCCTTTTCTGAGCGCATCATTCCATCTGACTTCCACGGTCAGCTGTGTAGCACTGGAGTGGGGAACAGTGAGGGCAAGGAAAGACAAATGGTTTACAAATATTTTTCTTTGGTTTTTGGTTGCCACAAAAATTGCTCTCCAAAAAGCATCACGAGAAGCAAAAAGATGTGACTGCTTTTGCAGTATCCTTTGTTAAATAAACTAGACCCAAGAATAATATGTATTAATATCAAATGCAGCATTTTTTTCCTTTTCTTCCCACTACAGATAGATCTTTAGTGTATTAGTGCATTTTGTTTTGCTGTAAAAATACCATCTAGTAGTTTATAAAGAAAAGTTTTTTTTTTTTTTTTACAGTCTGGAGCCTGGGAAATTCAAGACCAAGGGGCCCACACTGGATAGGACCTTCTTGCTGCCTCATCCCATGGTGGAAAACAGAAAGGAAAGATGACACATTGAGAGGCAGAGCTCAAACTCAGAGCCCTGAGTTCTTTTATTACCGGCATTACCACATTCATGAGAAAGCTACCCTCATGGCCTCATTACCTCTCATTAGGCCCCATCTCTCAAAACTGTTACATTGGGAATTCATTTTCTTTTCTTTTTTAATCTTCACTTATTCATTTTATTTGAAAAGCAGAGCAACTGAGAGAGGGAGAGAAAGTGAGAGTAAGAGAGAGAGAGAGATCTATCTTCAGGTTCGCTTCACAAGTGACCACACCAGCCAAGGCTGGCCCAGGATGAAACCAGGAACCAGGAATTCCATTTGAATATTCCACATGGGTGGCAGGGGCACAAGTATTTGGGCCATGTTCTGCTGCCTTCCCAGGGATATTAACAGGGAACTGGATTGGAAGCAGAGAAGCCAGGACTCAAACTGGCCCTCTGATATGGGATGCCAGTGTCCCAAGCAGCAGCTTAACCTGCTGAAACACAACTCTAGCCCAGAAATTAAGTTTTCAACCTATTTTTTGAGGGGTACACATTCAAACCATGCACTTAACATCTAGTGCAGCAATTGAAACAATAAAATTCCTAAGAAGTTCCTTTCAAATGACACAAGGTATCTAGTAGCATATTTATGAAAAAGAAATTCCTCTTTTTCTAAAAGTAGAATGGGTGCAATTCCCATTGAAAGAATCTATTTTGCTTTGTTTGTTTTAGTTTATCTACTTGACCTGCAATTGTTTTGTTCTGCACTTAAAATAAGACAAAAATCACCAGCATTCCTGATCAGATTTGGATGGCCACAAGATTCCAGCTCTGCCATCCTGGATTAGGAAAAACTAACATGGATAAATTCCCTGTTTTTAACTTATTTATGCTTCATTTTCCATTTTTGTATATTTTTGTTATGAGTAAAATATCAGTAACTCCTGCAGTCCAAGGAATTGAAAAGGAATCTGATTTCACAAAAAATTAGACTATATTTAAGAAATACAAATATCATCTTGCTATTTTGAATTGCTCCCTGTTGCTTAATTATATCCTAAAAACTTTTGCATAAGTAGTTTATTAACTACATACATAGAGATCAACCTTGTACAAAAATATGCCTCAGTATACCGGGGTATTTCACAGTGTTCTTGAAAAAAAAAGAAATTAAAGGATAATTTTATTTTGGTGAAAATTTTCTAATCCACACATTGTTTTTTCATAATAAGCATTTTCCATAAATTTCTTTTAAGTTTTATTTTCATTTTTTTATTTATTTGAGAGGCAGAGGGAGAGGGAGAGGGAGAGACAGAGAGAGAATGAGAGAGATCTTCCATCCACTGGTGCACTCCCCAAATGGCCCCAGTGGCCAGAGCTATGCCAATCCAAAGCCAGGATCCAGGAGTTTCTTCCAGGTCTCCCACAAGCACTTGGGTCATCTTCCACTGCTTTCCCAGGCCATAGCAGAGAGCTGGATCAGAAGAGAAACAGCTGAGACTCAAACCAGTGTCCATATGGGATTCTGGCACCGCAAACAGCAGCTTTGCACACTACACCACAGCGCCAGCCCCTCCATAAATTTTTGGGTTATTCCTCATTTGTTTTCTCAATCTCCCTGGGAAATATAATCTATAATAGAATGGTGTTTCCCTTGAATTTGAACAGAATAGTCCCATGTTAATAGAGCGGTGCCTTTATTCTTTAGAATGATGAGCATGTGTTTCTACCAGCGAAGCTATGACTGCTCCTAGGGTGACCAGGATGAAGTTTTGTTCTTTGGTTTCCATCCCATGGGATGCATTCACTTCTCTATGGAACTGTATACTGGTACACTTAAGCTTAGTCCAGGGGCAGGTCTTTCTCAAGATGTATTAAGTACAGAATTGACTTTTCAACACTGGCCCCAAATAAGTCTTAGAGTCTGAATGGAATATTGTTTGTCCTGTGATATCCGTTTGGAGGGTGGAACATATATTTTCAGAGATTTTAATGCAAAACTACCTTAGCACATTGAGACAAGAATTTGCAAGGGGCCAGATCACATGTCAGAATTAAAGTGTTATCAAGAAAAAGGTCAAAGAAATTGGTCTGTTCTCCAATAACACTGGCTTGGCCTCACTTAGAGTTCTCATGCATTTTATTTGGATCACTAGCTGCCCAGGGAAAGCACCACTTTTGTGTGTGTGTTTCCTGGTTTAGAAGTTTCTTTGTATATTTCCTATTGCTTATACATAACAATAATTTTCAGAGAATATTATTTGCAACAGCTGTTTGTGCTTTTTGATTGGGTGTAATCATTTTTTAGTAGAATGCAGATATATTAAACTCCTTTATCCCAATGACTATTTGGGCCAAAAATAAAATCTAGCTATGGGAATTTAAAACTGGATTCCCCAGAATTTAAATCTGGAAACATACAATTAATACTTTATTTGCTTTGAGTAAAGCTACAGTTTAAAATAATAGCAATGTACTCTTCTGTCCATCCTATCCCAACAAGGTGCAGAAGGCACACTGGAAAAATGTTTGAATTAAAGGCTGAGTTACTGGGGCTGGCATTGTGGCGTGGTGGGTTAGGTTACTGCCTGTGACAGTGGCATCCCATAAGGGAGCCAGTCTGTGTCCTGGCACCTCTGATCCAGCTCCCTGCTAACGGCCTGGGAAAAGCAGCAGCAGATGGCCCCATGGCTCAGGTTCCTGTCACCCATGTGAGAAACCCAGATGAAGCTTCTGGCTCCTGGCTTGAGCCTGGCCCAGACCTAACCATTGCAGCCATCTGAGCAGGGAACCAGAGGATGGAAGATCTCTCTCTTTCTGCCTCTGCCCCTCTCTCTCTCTCTCTGTCACTCTTTCAAATAAATGAATGAATAAATCTTTTTTTCTTTTTAAGGCCAAGTTACTAAGTCACTGACTGACCTGTGCTTTCCTGACAAAAGTCCCTCTCAGAGGACAAGGAAACATTATTCATTTGGGTTCCATACATTGTAAGCTGTTGTTGTAGGTCATGTTGCAGCTTACTAAGAAATACCATAAAATCCTATTGAGATTTTGACAGAAATTCCCTTTTTTAGCAAAATGATCTTAACTTTTATTTTATTTTATTCTTTTATATACTGGAGAGGCAGAGAAACTTCCATCTGCTTGTTCACTCCCCAAAATGTCCACCAGACCAGGCCAAAGCCAGGAGCCAGGATGCATCCCATATGGGCACCGGTTTGAGTCCCAGCTGCTCCTCTTCCGATCCAGCTCTCTGCTATGGCCTGGGAAAGCAGTGGAAGATGGTTCAAGTGCTTGGGTCCCTGTGCTCACATAGGAGACCCAGAAGAAGCTCCTGGCTCCTGGCTCCAGATAGGCCCAATTCCAGCCATTGCGGCCATCTGGGGAGTGAACCAGAAGATAGAAGACCTTTCCTCTTTGTCTCTCCCTCTGTTTGTAATTCTACTTCTCAAATAAATTTTTAAAAAAGAAAAAGGAAAAAGTTCAATCATATTGAGGCAAAACCCCACCCCACAGCGACACTCGGCTCAGATGTTACAGGTACCCTGGTTCATTTGGTCTCATCACGTTTCAAGTTCCCTTTAGTGCCCTCCCCTCCCCTCCTGTACAGATAATTGAATCATGGGAGTCTAGACTGAACATGAGAAATGACAGGTAAGGCTGCAGGGCCGACACACGCCCCGTCCAGAGGCAACCCCAGACTGGCCACTCCCTGGCTGTGTGACTGCACAAGTCACCTCTGTCCTGCCACATCTCTCTGTGTTAGGGAAGGACACTTCTGCCCACGGTTACTGTCAACAGACCAACCCACCTACGCCACTGGCCACTGCAACACCCTCACTGTTGGGTCTTTTGGCTGCTTCTCAGTCACTTAGACATGGATGAGATGAAATCCCTGGGGAGTGAGACAAAGTTCAAAAACACACTGATCTCACCAACGGGAGGAAACAGCCAGTCAGCAGCAGCCATCAGGGAAGCAGGAATACCCCAATCAATGCCCTCGTTACACGCTTGGGAGCAGCACAGGAAAAACACGGAGAACTGCTCTCACCCCCATGAGTCAAAGGAACCTCAGAAATACATGAACGTCTCTGTCTCTTTCAAGGTCAGTTGCCTAGGAAGTTTTTCAGGACTTAAATAAGACAGAATTGAGCACTTCAGCTTTTACACTACACTTAGATCAAGAATTCTCCAGGGGCTGGCACTATGGCGCAGCAGGTAAAGCCGCCACCTGCAGGGCCAGCATCTCACATGGGCACTGGCTTGAGGCCCGGCAGCTCCATTTCCCATCTGGCTCTCTGCTGTGGCCCGGGAAAGCAGTAGAAGATGGCCCAGGTGCTTGGGCCCCTGCACCAGCATGGGAGACCTGGAGGAAGCTCCTGGCTCCTGGCTTTGGATCAGGCTTTGCAGCCATTTGGGGAGTGAATGAGTGGATGGAAGACCTTTGTCTCTGCCTCTGCCTCTCTGTAACTCCGCCTTTCAAATTAATAAATAAATCTTCAAAAAAATAAAAAGAATTGTCCAGATGTTTTAAGAATCTAATAATCTAACTCAGGAGTCCAGATACATATAAATACAGATAGTTATACATAGATACATACATATATATATATATATATATATATATATATATATATGCATATACGGGTATGTATGCCATTTAAAGAAATCTGTTTCCCACTCCGGCCTCAGAATCAGCCCTCAAGGCATTCAGATCTGGCTGAAGAGCCCATGAGAGTATAGCAGGCATGGAAAGCCAAGATATCATGGGAAAAAAAAAAAAAAAGACCTAAATGAATGATCTCTGTGAGTGAGATCCCAGTGGAAAGAACGGGGCCATCAAAGAAGGAGATACCCTTCTCCGAAGGGAGGAGAGAACCTCCACTTTGACTATGACCCTATCTGAATAAGACCAAAGTCAGCGAACTCTAAAGGCTTCCATAGCCCTGGCAACTCATGACTAGAGCCTAGGGAGATTACTGACGCCATGAACAGGAGTGTCAAATTGTTAAGTCAGCAACAGGAGTCACTGTGTACTTACACCCCATGCGGGATCTGTCCCTAATGTGTCGTCTAAAGCCAAGTGATGCTATGACTGGTACTGAAACAGTATTTTTATACTTTGCGTTTCTGTGTGGGCGCAGACTGATGAGGTCTTTGCTAATTATATACTGAAGTGATCTTCTGTATATAAAGAGAATTGGAAATGAAAAAAAAAAAAAAACAACCTGGTGTTAAAATGGAAATGGCATAGAAAATTAATTATTTTGAAAAAAAAAATTATGTAGGATCTCTGTCTTTAATGTGCTGTACATTGCTATTTAATGCTATAATTAGTAATCCAATGGTAGTTTTTTCACTCGATGTTGCTATATGGGCAAAATGTTGAAACCTTTACCTAATATATACTAAATTGATCTTCTGTATACAAAGAGAATTGAAAATGAATCTTTACATGAATGGAAGGGGAAAGGGAGCGGGAGGGGGGAGGGTTGCGGGCGGGAGGGAAGTTATGGGAGGGGGGAAGCCATTGTAACCCACAAGCTATACTTTGGAAATTTATATTCATTAAATAAAAGTTTAATAAAAAAAAAAAAAGACACACACAAAAAAAAAAAAAAAAAAAAAAAAAAAAAAAAAAAAGAAATCTGTTTCCTTCTCCCAGCCTCCAACACTAATTTTTACCAAAACTGTCTCTGAGCAGCAGGTGGTAACGCTTCCAAGATCCACACAGCCAGCAATTACCAAGCGGAGCTACATCTTATTATTCCCTGGGGAGTTCTAAATAAACTATTAATGCCAACATCCAGCCCTAGACTTCTGGTCCAACCAAAAGCAACACCGAGAAGCGCTGGTTAGGTAAGTCCCAGAACCATTATTTACCGAGCTTGGGAGACAGAAGAGAACACTGTTTAGACGCCTCATTGTATGAGCCAGGATGTGGAGTGAAAGGACCCCAAGCCCAGATTAGAACCTGCGCTACCTTCTATCTCGTACCTGCAGAACTGAAGCTAGTGGTCTTCCCAACTTTCTCTCAAAAATGCTTGACCAAGGGCAGGCACTGAGGCGTGGCAAGTTAACCGTGGCTCGGGACCTGGCAGCCCAGATCAAAGTGTGTGGTTCCACCTCCACTTCCCACCCAGCTCCCTGCTCCTGCATGGAAGGCAGCACCTGAAGTCTTCAGTACCTGAGTCACTGCCACCCACGCAGGAGACCTGCGGTTCCTGGCTGCTGGCTTCAGCCGGACCCAGCCCTGGCTGTCGGCCGCACCTGGGCAGGGAACCAGCAGATAGAATATCTCTCTCTCTTGCTCTCGCTGGCTCGCTCACTCTCTGTTGCTCCGCCTTTCAAAGAAACACTTTAGAGAGGTGTTTGATGGGGGCCAGTGCTGTGGTATAGTGGGCTAAGCTACCGTCTGCAGTGCCGGCATCCCATATGGGCACCAGTTCGAATCCCAGCTGCTCCACTTCTGATCCGGCTCCCTGCTAATGCACCTGGGAAAGCAGTGGAAGATGGCCTAAGTGCTTGGGCCCCTGTACCCGTGTGGGAGACCCGGAAGTAGCTCCTGGCTCCTGGCTCCGGCCTGGCCCAGGGCTGGCTGTTGTGACCATCTGGGGAGTGGACCAGCTTATAGAAACTCTCTCTCTCTAACTCTTTGCTGTTGATGATCCATGATTTACAACAAAGTGTCCACCTATTCCCAAACGCTACTGCCCGTCCACATTTCACGGCTGGGCAAGGGCCTTCTGCACTCATTCATTCGTTCCTCTCAGACAAAATACTGCATCTTTATTCTAAGTATTTCTTTCAGGGGCTTGGGCTATAGCACTGACCAAAACAGATCTGGCCGCAATACCCTTCCAGGTGTCGAAGCATGGCTGCAGCTCACGGACATGCAGGGGGTGGGTTAGTATCCCAGGAGCACCATCTAAGATCGCAGCACTGGGGCCGCCATCCACCAAGCGCCCACTGCGGACCGGCTCCTGCGTGGACCTCATCGAGTTAGCCTGCCGCCCCACGCAGGCCAAGACCCCCAAGGGCCTTGTCACGAACTCCCCCAGCTGCAGGGAGCCGGCAGCAGCCTGCAGCAGCCCGCACTTCCTATCCCGCGTCTCTCAGAGGCGGCCCGGCAGGGGCCACCGGCGCCCGCCCACCCACCCACGGGCAGCGTCCCGCGGCCCTTCCCTTCCTTCTTATGGGTTCATTTATTTATTTTTAATTTCACAGGCTTTTCTCTGCCTCGACCCGGAACCGGGGGAGGGGAGCGAGGTCCCCTCCGCAAGTTTAGGGGGCGCCCCACGCGCCCCCACGCGCGCCGAGGCCCCCGGGGCGCTCACCGTCCACGTTCTCGCGGTCGCTGATGTGCTGCAGGTTGCAGCCCGTGTCCTCGCGGCTCAGGTCGGCGTCGGGCCGGTAGGGCTCCAGCCGCGAGTGCGCGTTCCGGCGGAGCTTGGGGCTGGACGACACGCAGCAGGAGGTCGGGTTCCCCATCTTCCGCGGCCCCCGCCGGCGCGCCTCTCGCTTCCTCGCGGGGGCGCGGAGGGGCGCGGGGCGCGGGGCGCGGCCGCCCGGTCAGCAGCAGCGGCGGCGGCGGCGGCGCGGCCTCGCCATGGGCGGGCGCCCCGGCTCCCCTCGGCCCCCGCTTGCGCCCGGCCCGGCCCGGGTCCGCGCGACTGCGGCCGCCGCGCCCTGCTTAGCCCGCCGCGGCCATGGCGGGCGGCGCCGCGCAGGCCGCGTCCCCCGCGCTCCCCGACCGGCGCCCGGCGCCCGGCGGCGGCCTCGGCAAGCGGTTCCGGTTCACGCGGGGGACCCGGGCGGCGTGGGCGCGGGGCGCAGTGCAGTGCAGTGGCGGTTCTCGCCTGGGGCCGGCTCCCTGCCAGCGCCCACCCTGGGAGGCAGCCGGAGATGGCCACGTGGGCGCCCAGGATGGTCCCTGGCCACCGGCTTCTAGGCTCTGAAATGAACCTGGGGGGCCTGTGTTCACCAGGAAGTACCGGTTTTGCGTTGGGGGGGGGGAGTAACCGGGAGGTGGGGACGCCAGCCACTGGGGACCCGAGTGACCACGACTCGCACACTGCCCTTGGCTTTGCCCTGCAGCGTTAGGGGCCTGGGAGCCGCAGGCCCTCTGGATACAGGGTCCTCTGGGAAGGGGATTTTGAAGACGAGAAAACTTGCACAATCCTCGTAATTTTATGTCCGAGGACAGTGGAGGCCCAGGGTGACACAATGCCCAAACTCTCCTTAATGACAGATCCAGGCAGTGACGCCGACCCAGCATCGGTCCTGTGTGGACGTTGTGCCAGAGGCTTTGAAAACGTGTAATTCTCTCCGTCTAGTCGGGGGTAGGGGTGGGTGCAACGTCTGTATTGCATTTGTAAGGCAAAGAGAGAGCTTCAGTCCTCTAGGTCACTCCTCAGATGCCCTCAACAGCTGGGGCAAGACCAGGCCTAAGACGAGAGCCAGGAACTCCACCTGGGTCTCTACGTGGGTGGCGTGGACCCCGGTATTGAGCCACCATCACTGGCCGGCTGCCTCCCCCGGGGCACACATTCCTGGGAAACCATCACTGGCCAGCTGCCTCCCCCGGGGCACACATTCCTGGGAAGCAGAGTGGAAGGCAGAGGAGCTGTGACTCAAGCCGGGCACTTGGTACAGGATGTGGTCACTGCAAGCAACGGCTTACCAGTGCGCCAAATGCCCTCTCCCGGGCCTGCCTCAGGCTGTGTCATGCGTCTATCTACACTAATGGTTATATAGTTAGGGTTGGTACTTTTTATTTATTTATTTTTTATTTTTATTTTTTGACAGGCAGAGTTATAGACAGTGAGAGAGACAGAGAGACAGGTCTTCCTTCCATTGGTTCACCCCCCAAGTGGCCGCTATGGCCAGCGCTGCACCGATCCGAAGCCAGGAGCCAGGTGCTTCCTCCTGGTTTCCCATGCAGGTGCAGAGCCCAAGCATTTGGGTCATCCTCCACTGCATTCCCGGGCCACAGCAGAGAGCAGGACTGGAAGAGGAGCAACCGGGACAGAATCTGGCGCCCCAACCGGGACTAGAACCCAGAGTGCCAGTGCCGCAGGCAGAGGATTAGCCTAGTGAGCCGTGGCGCCAGCCAGGGTTGGTACTTTATAAAAAGCTCCATGCTCTGACCTGGGTTGGTGTACCCAGTCGGGATACATGGAAGAAGTTGTCCTTGGAAAATAAATGGCTGCCAGGTGATGATGCTGAGCTGGTGAAGGAACTGCAGCCCTTGCAGGACACTGAGGCAAAATGGTGCTGTGCTAGCCATGCACCCAGGCTAGGCTGGCTGGCACCTGCCTGCAAGGCACTGAATGTGGACGCTCCAGGCTTGGCTGTGTGTCAGGGCAGGGTGGCTGAAACTGAGCACGCTGTATCGGGAGCCACCGTCTGGAAGTGGGCATCCGATCACAAAACCACCTGGGCACCTTAAGTAAATTATCTACTCATAAGATTTATACCATTTATATTGTTGTGATTTGAAGCGCTTAAGAGGGGAGAGCATGGGGCCAGCGCCGTGGTTCTCTTGACTAATCCTCCGCCTGCCGCGCTGGCACCCCAGGTTCTAGACCCAGTTGGGGCGCCAGATTCTGTCCCAGTTGCCCTTCTTCCAGTCCAGCTCTCTGCTGTGGCCCGGGAGGGCAGTGGAGGATGGCCCAAGTGCTTGGGCCCTGCACCCGCATGGGAGAACAGCAGGAAGCACCTGGCTCCTGGCTTCGAATCAGCACAGTGCCGACCGTAGCAGCCATTTGGGGAGTGAACCAATGAAAGGAAGACCTTTCTCTCTGTCTCTCCCTCTCACTGTCTGTAACTGTATCTTTCAAATAAATAAATAAAAAATCTTTAAAAAAAAAAAAAAAAGAGGAGAGAACATGGCTGCATACTTCCTGTCCAGGCCCAACATGGACAGTGTCGACCTACAAGAGCATCTGGGAGTCACATGGTTTTCTCTGTCCCCGCCCCCTAGGGATTCCCCTTAGGGATGTACCTGTGTGGATTTGGCCTGGAAAGAGAACCCAGGCCAAGGCCTCACTGGTGGTTTACCAGTGCCAGCCCTGCCTCCCAACCACCCCCCACACACTTCAGTCTTGTGCAGGCAAAGATGCTCCTAGCCTGGCCTACGGCGACGTCCTGGGGGACACACAATAACCCACCCCAGGTGGAGGCAAGGTGAGGCCAAAATGACAGCAGCGAAATCCTTCTGAGCATCTGCTGGATGGCGTATGCTGTCATTCTCCATTTTATAAATTAAGAAGCCTTCATTCCAGTAAGTCAATTCGCCCAAGTCCCAAATGCTGAGAAATGCCCTGAGGTTCTGAGTCCCAAGCCCCAGAGATCATCTCTCAGCTGCATCTACTCGGACCTGCTGCCCTAGCCTGTGTCACTCACTGAATGGGAGGGGAGCCATAAGCAGATTTAAAACCGGCAACATTCGCCTGTGGAGAAGACTAGGGTCTCCTCTCCCCTTCATTTTCCCTTTTCTGCTCTCGTTCTGACTGCTGAGGTCTGGACTTGAAGAGGAGAGAGACAGGGATGCAGGACGGCATGGTGGTCCTGTGGGGCTGAGCCGCCCTGGCCAGCGCGGGGGACAGACGAGCTGGAGGGGAGGTGTTGAGGAAGTCACTGGGCCTCTCCCACAGCAGCTGGAGCACTGCATCGTGGGAATCAGCACAGAGAACGCTCCTCAGTGGGTGTCCCCGTAGCCGCACTGGGGACAGAGTGGGTGAGAGGAGGGGCGATTGGGCTGCTTCCCCAAGGCCCTGCCCTCAACACCGTCAGCCGTCGCGGAACAATGCAGCCCGGAACTACGCAGGTGGACCCTGCTCTCTGAACAAAAAGAACGCTTGGTGATCTTCCTGCTTCTCTCACAGTCCCTAACTGGAGAACACGGTCGCCCTGAGGAATGCGGGCATGCACCACGCCAGTGCTCTCTACGTGTTTATAGCAGCGGAGGCTCTGGTATTCACAGAATGTTCTGGGGAACCCTGAGCAGCATGAGAGGGTGACTTTCAGGGGTTCGTGGGAAAACTGAAATCAAAGATGACTTCATTTGGGGCCAGAAATTGTTAAGTCCACGCTTTGTTTTTACTAAGATGTATCTTCCAGCACCATCATATTACTGTTATATAAATTATAAGATACACTTAAGAAAGCAAATCAGCAAGACCCAGGTAGAACATAACTGGTCTCTATCATCCACGTGCGCGTCCGTGAGATACGAGTCAAATCCTTCACACGTTACCCGGATGACCTCCAGAAGCACAGTGATCTCTGAGGAGCCGGCTTAGCCCGCAAACTTGAAACCTTGGTCAGAAGGAAAGTGTGTGGAGTCCCCAGATAAAAATGCCCTCCCTGTACAGCTGCCCTTACACACACCTGGTAGCCAGCATCCGGGCCAGTTGTCCAGTGTTTCTCAGACAGCTGTGCGACAACTTAGACTTTGCTTGACCGTACCCCTGATGCTTTTCCTGTCACCCTCCTGTTTTCCGGTGACCCCCTCTCCCTGGAGGCCTCCCTCCAGAATGTGACCGGGAGCACTCACAGTGTCGCCAGCTACACAGGAAGCATTTACTGTGACAGCTAGTTGCCCTTGGCCAGGGCAGGTGACTCACTTCTTGATAACACTCTTTCTGAGCATGTACTGAGCCAGGCACCTTGGGGACACAGAACAGGATAAGATACAGAACCTGCCCTTGAGAAGTGTAGAGTCCAGAGAGGTCAACAGTCACGAGAATCAACTTAGAACACACCCAGCTGTGAGGACCGATCTGCCCATTGATGAAAGTGGGTGAAGTCCCCCGTCAGTACTGTGTTGGAGCCTATGTCTCCCTTTAGATCCATTAGCATTTGTTTCAAACAGCCAGGCTGAATATACATTTACTATAGTCACATCATCCTGCTGATTTATCCCTTAATCATTACATAGTGCCCTTCCTTGTCTTTGTCTCCCTTAGCAGTTTTTTGTGTTAAAGTCTATTTTGTGTGCTATTAGGACGGCTACTCCTGCTCGTTTTTGCTTTCCATTAGCATGGAATATCTTTTTCCATCTTTTCACTTTCCAAGCTGTGTCTTTGTTATTGACATGTGCTTCTTGTAGGCAGCAAATAGATGGGTCTTGTTTTTTAATCTGTTGAGCCAGTCATTGTCTTTTAATTGGAGAATTTAGGTCCCTTACATTCAAGGTTATTATTGATAAGTAAGGACTTGGTCCTGCCATTTTTCCATAAATATTCCTGTTGTTTTAGATTTCGTTTGTGCTTTTCCTAGGAGATTGTCTGCTGGCACATCCTTTCATGATGCTCTCTTGGTTTCTGTGTGTGGCACATCCATAATCATCTTTTGTAAGGCTGGATGAGTGGTGAAAATTCTTTCAGTTTCTGTTTGTTTTGGAAGGTCTTTACCTTCATTTACAAATGAGAGTTTTGCTGGCTATGATATTCTGGCTTCATATATTTGTATATATATATATAGAGAGAGAGAGAGGACTTGGACTGTGTCTCTGAATCTCTCCTATCCTGTAGGGCTTCTGATGAAAAATCAACTGTCAATCTAATTGGAGATCCTTTGAAGGTAATCTGGCTCTCTCTCATGCACATTTTTTTGACAGGCAGAGTGGACAGTGAGAGAGAGAGACAGAGAAAGGTCTTCCTTTACCATTGGTTCACCCTCCAATGGCCACTGCAGCCGGCGCACCGCGCTGATCTGAAGCCAGGAGCCAGGTGATTCCTCCTGGTCTCCCATGTGGGTACAGGGCCCAAGGACCTGGGCCACCCTCCACTGCACTCCTGGGCCACAGCAGAGAGCTGGACTGGAAAAGGGGCAACCAGGACTGGGACTAGAACCTAGGGTGCCGGTGCCACTGGCAGAGGATTAGCCTAGTGAGCCCCAGAGCTGGCCCTCTCATGCACATTTTAGGATATTTTTGTTTTACCTTGGAAAGTTTGACTGCAGTGTGTTGTGGTGAAGATCTTTTCTGGTCATGTCTATTAGGGGCTCTCTGTGCTTCCTGTATTTGGATGTGACTGTCTTTCTCTAAATTGGGGGAGTTTTCTGCTACTGTTTCATTAAATAGACCTTCTAATCCATTCTCTCTTTCCACACCTTCAGGAATTCCAAAGACACATATGTTTGGTTATTTGATAGTGTCTCATACAACTCAGACTCTACAGTTTTCAGATTTTTTTTAAATTTTCTTCTTTTTTTGTCTATTTCTAAAGATTTGTCTTCTATCTCAGGAATTCTCTTCTCCTGCCTCACCAAGTCTCTGCAGGCTTTCCACTGTATTTTTATTTGACATGTTGAATTCATTTCTAATATTTCAATTGGATTTCACTATCTCTTTCCCCCAGCAGAACTTTTCATCCATGTCATGTATGGATTTAACTCATATATTTATTTGCTTCTCTATGGTTTTGAGTAATCTTATCCTTTTGAATTCCTTTCCAGGCATTCATCAATCTCTTCATCTTCCCCTTGTAATACTGAAGTAGTAATGTTGAAGTGCTCCTTTTGGGGTGTCCTAGTGTCTCCCTTGTTCACATATCTTGTGTTTCTACATTTATCAGGGACTGGAGACACTTGTTGGTCTTCCCCCTTGGACAGCTTTTACATTTGAACCATGCCTTTGTGCCTTCGTGGAGAGTCTGCACCTTCAGTGGATATCCAGAGATGTGTGCTGGGTGGGGCCAGGGTGCTCAGAGCAGTGCTGCAGGGTGGTGCCAGGGTCCTGAGTGACACCCACGATACTGTGGTCCATCTTTATGATCAGCAGGGGGAGGTGTGATCACAAGAGAACCAGCTGCCCAGGGTGAGCCCACGGTGCCTAGGAACCTCACCCACACAGGCATGTGCACCATGGAAGGAGCTGCACAGTCCTCGGTGTGCACATGTAACCCCAAGCTTCTGAAGCCAGGCGGTGATGGCCCAGAGATCTCCAGCACAGTCACAGAATCTCAAAGTCACAGGGCGCAGGGCATCCATGCAGCCCCACAAGCTTCCCCAGTCCATAGACAGAGCCATAAGGGACTGGCATTACAGCATCATGAGTTAAGTCACCACCTGCGATCCCAGCATCCCACACTGGTGTCAGTTCAAGACACAGGTGTTCCACTTCCAACCTAGCTCCCTGCTAATATTAGCACCTTGGAAATCAGTGAGAGATGGCCCAGGGGCTTGGGCCCTGCACCCATGTGGGAGAAGCTCCTGGCTCCTGGGTTCAGCCTGGCACAGCCCCAGCCTTTATAGCCATTTGGGGAATAGAAGATAGAAGATTTCTCTCTTTGTCTCTCTCTGTATCTCTGGCTTTCAAATGAATAAAAAATAAATCTTTAAAAAGAAAATGCACTGTGAGCATCCCCAGAACTGGCTGCCTAACTAGCAGAGGTTGGTCAGTGCTCCAGCTAGGCAAGTCGAGTCCAGGCGTAGTGGTAGAGTTGGGGAGGGGAGCACTTCACATGCCTACTTGGGTGCCTGGCCCTTGCCAGTCCTCCAGGCCAGACTCAAAGTCAGTAGGGAACACAGATTTACCCCTTCAATAAAACCTCGGCCCCTACTCCAGCTTTATGAAGATGGCGTTGCCTCTAACTGCCAGCTACAGAGCCTCTGGTAGCCTCCTGCTCCTGTTGTGTGACTGTACTGTGCCCGCTACTCCACAGCATCTCTTCCATTTGTAGAATTTCCAATGCAAACGTCTTTCCCACTGTGGCCTGGGAATGCAGTTCCACCCCTTTTCTTCTGTGACCTTCCTGTGGTCAGAATCAGCAGGTCTTCTCCCTGTGCAGCCATCTTGGATCCAGCAAGACGGTCATCCTGAAACTGCAGGAATCTACCCCTGCTTCCACTGGTTTAGAGTTAAAACTCCAGCCTGCCTGGCAGCCACGCTGGCCCCCCTCTAGCCAGTCAGAATGGCTCACACTGTGCTCTCACTTTGTTCACACAAGCCCCGTTCCCGCTCCGTGCGGTGTGAGTTCTGTGCCCCTGCCACGCTGGTTCCATCCCCTGTGTGGACACAGGAATCCCATGGGTCCCGTCTGAAGCTCACCAGCCACTTCTCTGCCTGCATCAGCTGAGTCTAGGCAGCAGTGTGCTTGATCTTTAACTATGAAAGTGTCTGGTCTGAGGGCTTCCACGTGGCTGCGCTCTCCCTGCCACCACTGGACTTCTCCCTGTCCCCATGTGGATGTGCTCTCCCTCCCCACGTGAGCGTGCACTCCTTGGTTCCACATGGAGCATGCTCTTCCCTCGTTCCTCTATGCACCGGCATCCAGGGGGCACCTCAGGCTGCTGCCTGAGTAGGAGGACAGAGAAGGACCTGGACATCCTCTTTTTACCTTTTAAGCTGTGTATTTAATTGAATCACACATCTGCAATCTGCTGGTTCACCTCCCAAATGGCAGGGCTATGCCCCTGAAGGCCAGGAGCCAGGCACTGCTTCCAGGTTTCCCACGCAGGTGGCAGGGACCCACGCACGGGGGTCATCACCTGCTGCCTCCTGGGATGTGCATCAGCAGGGAGCTGGACGCGGGGCTGGGAGCAGGCTTTCTGACATGGCTGTGACCTAATGCAAGGTCCAACACCCACCCACACTCACTGCTTAACCTCTCAGGCCCCCGTGTCGTCTGGTGTTTTTCTCAGCATTTTGTTTCTGCGCAGGGGGACAGTGAGGAATGAATTGGGGGCAGGGAGAGGCTGCTGGTGCTGGCTGTGAGCCGGAGCTCTCGCCAGTGATTCCTTTTTCCTGTAGGCTATGATTGCTGAGAAAACGTCTCCCCTTATGTGTACCGTGCGGCAGAGCCACAGAGACCTGCTGGTGACGTACAGTGTGTACCACTGTTCACACTTTCTCTGTAATTCAGTCAGCCGTGCAAACCGCTCTGGTGAAGTGGGCTTGTCCTGCTCTGAGCCTGGTCCCCACCTCTATTGGGGAGAAGAACACTCAAGTAAAATCCTAATCCGTTAATTTGTCCACCGCAAAGAGAGAAATCAGAATTCTATAGCTCAGGTAGCTCAGGCCATTCCTGTCGACCTGACAGCACCAATCCTCCAGAAGAAAAATGTACATGCTGGTGTAACAGTGTGAGCACGCGTGTGTGCGTGGGTGTATGTACATGTAGGAGTGTGAGTGTGCATGTGCGCATGGGTGTATGGATGTATGTACATGCAGGAGTGTGCGTGTGGGTGTATGTACACGTAGGAGTGTGAGCATGTGTGTGTGTGGGAGTATGTACATGTAGAGTGTGTGTGTGGGTGTGTGTACATGTAGGAGTATGAGCACACGTGTGTGTGGATGTATGTACACATAGGAGTGTGCATGTGGATGTGTGTACATGTAGGAGTGAGCATGCATGTGCGTGTGGATTGTGTACATGTAGGAGTGTGTGCGTGTGTGTTCATGTGGATGTATGTACATGTAGGAGTGTGAGTGTGCATGTGCGCATGGATGTATGGATGTATGTACATGCAGGAGTGTGTGTGTGGGTGTATGGATGTATGTACATGCAGGAGTGTTCATGTGGGTGTATGTACACGTAGGAGTGTGAGCATGCATGTGCGTGTGGATGTATGATGTACATGCAGGAGTGTAAGCATGTGTGTGCATGTGTGTCTTCTGTGCACACACACAAAGCATGTATATTAATAAGCCATATGCATCCAGTTGTCAAATTTCAGATTATCTAAATCAGTGGTTCTCGACCACAGGGCGACTTGTCACTACTGGCATGTGTGGGCCACCCCTCCATGCGGCCAGGACAGCCCTGAGGGACAGTGGTGCCACAGTAAGATAGCGCTGGTGTCAGCACGCCAGGTGTTCACTCCGAACACACCTTTCCTTCCTCCTGTGAGGACGTGCCTATTCCCATAGTTCTCACAGCATCAGAGAGAAAATAACAAACTGCATCTGTCAAAAAATTTCTTCTTGGTCAGCGCCACGGCTCACTAGGCTAATCCTCTACCTGCAGTGCTGGCACACCAGGTTCTAGTCCCGATTGTGGTGCCGGATTCTGTCCCGGTTGCTCCTCTTCCAGTCCAGCTCTCTGCTGTGGCCCGGGAAGGCAATGGAGGATGGCCCAAGTGCTTGGGCCCTGCACCCGCATGGGAGACCAGGAGGAAGTACCTGGCTCCTGGCTTTGGATTCGCGCAGCACACAAGCTATAGTGGCCAAATGGGGTGGGTGAACCAATGGAAAAAGGAAGACCTTTCTCTCTGTCTCTCTCTCTCTCACTGTCTAACTCTGCCGGTCCAAAAAAAAAAAAAAAAAAAAAAAAAAAAAAGAATTTCTTCTCTACTTCAGCTCCTTTCTGAAACCTGTTTAAAAGAGAAAGGTAGCAATGGCTTTCCAAAGTGGAGGAAGAAGATTGTTAATTGCAATACACTTCTTAAAATGATCTTGGTGCTCTAGGGCTTTGAAACCATCCCTTCTAGCTCCAGTTTTTCCAAATCCCCTTAGAAATACAAATGTGAGCCCAGAAATCTCCACCTTTGCAGATGCAGCCCTGTGAGAGCAGTTTTGTTTTTCCTAAACTGAATGAGGATAAATGCGTTGGGAGCCTGGGTTCAGACTCAGAGCAGTGACGGGTCCCTTCCATCCATGCTTGCTTAGCATTTTGTTAAGCTTTCCCCTCCGTAATGGGGGAGTGCCTTTGATCAAGTGACGATGTTTCTTCTACAGTAATGGGACTGTGGTCTGCACAATGTCTGGCAGCACCGGAGCTGGTTTGTAGCCCAGTGGTTGAGATGCCCACAGCCTGCGTCAGGGCACCGGGTTGGGTTCCTGACCCTGACTCCTGATCACAGCTCCCTGCCCATGCACACCCTGGGAGGCAGCAGTGATGGTCCAAGTACTCAGGTCCCTGCCACCAACATGGGAGACTTGGACTGACTTCCAGGCTCACGGCCTCAGCCCTGGCCCAGCCCCAGCAGTGTGGTTTTTGGGGGATGACTCACCAGCAGATGGGTGCCCTCTAACTACCTGTCCATCCATCTCCGTCTCTGCCTGTCAGCTGAATGAAGCTCAGTGGTCTCCTTGTTTGTTCTACGGTGTCATGAGTGTGTTCTCCCATGCTAGTTAGCACTTTTGGGGTTTTTTTGTTTTGTTTTTTTTTAAAGATTTATTTATTTATTTGAAAGTCAGAGTTACATAGAGGGAAGAGAGGGAGAGAGAGAGAGAGAGGTCTTCCATCCACTGGTTCACTCCCCAGTTGACTGCAATGGCCGGAGCTGTGCCGATCCAAAGCCAGGAGCCAGGAGCCTCTTCTGGGTCTCCCACGAGGGTGCAGGGGCCCACGGACTTGGGCCATCTTCTACTGCTTCCCCAGGCCACGGCAGAGAGCTGGATGGGAAGTGGAGCATCCAGGTCTCGAACTGGCACCCATATGGGATGCAGGCACTGCAGGCCAGGGTGTTAACCGCTGTGCCACAGCACCAGCCCCATGGTTAGTATTTCTGTAAAAACTGTAATGACTGCAAAGATGTCAAGGGTTTGTATACCATTTCTATTCAGACTTTTCCAAGGTTACCGGGTTTTGGCTTCTATTTTCCATAGAACAACCATAGTTCTGGGATGAGCATATCTACAAGCCAAAGGTTAACACCTGTTGCACTGCTGTTCCTTCCACTTGGCTGCCATGCCACTGAACTCCAGGAGCACTTTCTCTGCAGCTTGTGTGTCCCATGGTTCAGGTTTTACTGATCAGGCTTCTGAGCCAATCAAAATAGTGTTCGTGATCCCCATTACTATTGATTTTGCCCTTGGAGCAAACTGAATAAAGCAACATTCTCATTCTGCCTTACAAATAATTTTTTTTTTTAAGATTTTACTTATTTACTTGGGAGACAGAGTTACAGAGACAGAGATAAAGGTCTTCCTTCCACTGGTTCACTCCCCAAGTGGCCACAATACCTGGAGCTGGGCTGAACTGAAGCCAGGGAGACAGAAGCTTCTTCCAGGTCTCCAACATGGGTGCAGGGCCCAAGCACTTGGGCCACATTCCACTGCTATCCCAGACCACAGCAGAGAGCTGGATTGGAAGAGGAGCAGCCAGGACACAAACGAGCACCCATTTGGGATGTTGGTGCTGCAGGCAGAAGCTTTGCCTACTATGCCACAGCACTGGCCCCTCAAATAAAATTTTTAAATAAATTAACATTTTTTAAAAGCTGAAATTCATGCATTGAAGGTCTCCAAAAAGTTCATGGAAAATGCATATTATGAAAAAAACATGCATGGATTTCAAATTTGCTGGCCTCCAAATAAACTTATTAAAAAAAAAAGATTATTTGGGCTTGTGCCGTGGCGTAGCAGGTAAAGCCACCACCTACAGTGCCAGCATCCCATATGGGCGCTGGTTCAACTCCTGGCTTCTGGCTTTGCATCAGCCCATCTCCGGCCATTGCAGCCATCTGGGGAGAGAGCCAGCAGATGGAAGACCTCTCTCTCCCTGCCTCTGCCTCTCTGTAACTCTGCCTTTCAAATAAATAAATAAACAAACCTGGCAGGGCTGGGCGATACCAGAGGCAGGAACTTCATCTGGGTCTCCCACGTGGGTGCAGGGACCTGAACACTTGGGCCACGTTCTGCTGCTTTTCCAGGCGCATCAGCAGGGAGTGCCATTGGGAGCAGAGCAGCCGGCACTGAGATGTGGGTGCTGGTTGCAAGGGGCAGCTCAGCCTACTGCCCCACAACCCTGGCCCTTTCATGAACTTCCTGAAAGCTGCTCACGTGACCCTGGCCCCTTCATCTGACAGCCAGAGACCGGTCTGGGAGGAGGCCCAGCCTGCAGCCACTCCAGAAGCCCACAGGCATCCCCGTGGGGAAGACACACACTCGGCCCCTCCCGCAGCACAGGGAGGATGTGCTTGTCTGGGGAACTTGTCTGGGGAACTTCTGTGAGGGAGCAAGACTTCGTGTGTCCCCCAGTGTCTCCCATCCCCTAAAGGAGAGCACCGTGTGTGGGGACAGAGGGGGAAAAGGGACCGGACCTCTGGGGTGTGGGAATACTTCCACTCTTAAGCATGACCGACCCCCCAAGTCTGCCTGACTGCTTAAAAGATATCAAAAAGAATGTTAACAACACAGCTGTCCCTCACCCCGCTCAAGAGGTTGGGTCTGGGCCCCCCAAGGGATAAAAAATCCAAGTTCCTCATAAAGTATGCTACTGGAGTATAACCTCCACACATCCTGCTGTATACTTTATTTTTAACTTTATAAATTTTATGTATTTGAAAGGCAGACAGAGAGACAACAGAGAAATAGAGATTTCCATGTGCTGGTTCACTCCCCTGCTACAGGGCCAGGCCAAAGCCAGCAGTCAGAGGTCTGGGTCTCCATGTGGGTGGTGGGAACCTGGGTGCTTGGGCCCTCACTGCTGCCTCCCAGGTGAGCACCAGGACTAAACTGGAACCAAGACCAGAACCAGGTGCTCGGATACGGGGTGCAGGTGTCCTGAGCGGCATCACAACTGCAAGCTGAATGTCCATGCCTGTACACTGTAAATCATCCCTCCATTGGTGATAACACCAATGCAGTGTAAGTGCCCAGGAAGTAGCTGCCACTTGCTATTGTTTAAGAAAGAAAATGCTGGTACATGTCGAATATGGATAGCTGCTTTTCCATATCTTTTCTCTCTTTAAAATATTTATTTATTTATTTATTTATTTATTTGAAAGGTAGAGTTACAAAGAGGAAAGGCAGGGAGAGAGAGAGAGAGAAAGGTCTTCCATCCGTTGGTTCACTTCCCAATGGCTGCAACGGCCAGAACTGTGCCGATCTGAAGCCAGGAGACAGGAGCTTCTTCGGGGTCTCCCACATGGGTGCGGGGGCCCAAGGACTTGGGCCATCCTCTACTGCTTTCCCAGGCCATAGCAGAGAGTGGATCAGAAGTGGAGCAGCCGGGACTCAAACCGGTGCCCATATGGGATGCTGGTGCTGCAGGCAGCGGCTTTACCCACTACACCACAGCGCCAGCCCCTCTAAATATTTTCTTTTTAAAAAAATATTTATTTTTATTTATTTGAAAGACGGAGTTACAGAGGGAGGTAGAGACAGAGAGACAGGTCTTCCATCTGCTGATTCACTCCCCAAATGGCCACAATGGCCAGAGCTGTGCCGATCTGAAGCCAGGAGACAGGAGCTTCCTCCAGGTCTCCCACATGGGTGTAGGGGCCCAAGCACTTGGGCCATCTTCTACTACTATTCCAGGCCATAGCAGAGAGCTGGACTGGAAGAGGAGCAGCCGGGACTAGAACCAGCGCCCATATGGGATGCCGGCGCTTCAGGCCAGGCTGTTAACCACAGCACCGGCTCCCATATATTTTCAATACACAGTGGGCTGAGTCCTCAGATGCAGAACCCACAGGTACAGAAAGTCAGCTGTCTCTGCCTGTATTGTTAATTGAGCAAAATATGCTAACCAGTACCACCTAACCTGAAGGCAGCCTGGCTGCCCATGGCCAGGTAAGGAGCATCTGTCTCACAGGATGGAGTTCTTGTAAGGACATCTATGCATGTGTATTTGCTGTGACCCAAAAAGAGCATGAAGTCTTGTTGAGGGCAAAAGCAGTGCAAGACGGAAAGCCTTGTTTGGTCCTGCTGATGGCCACAGCTCCGGTGTGTAAGCAGGCAGGTGAGTGCCTGCCTGGGTAGAGGGTTCTCACTGCTGGTCACTGAGATGCATTTATTTCCTCTGCCCAGTTGTCTTTTTCCTTTGCTGCTTCAAATTCCTGTCTTTTCCAAAAACAATGATGCAACAATGCATTCCCTCCCTCGGGGGAAAAAGAAGAAGAGCCAGCTACATCCCAGAGCTTCAGGTGCTCCCTCCTCCTCCTCCTCCTCATCTCCGTCTCAACCACTGTGATTTGCTAAAACAGCAAGGCCTGTAGAGCAGAATCGATGCCCATGATGGAACCAAATCCAGGCCAGAGAGCTGTCCCTTGTGGCTGTGTGACCAGGGGACAGGTGGAGCCACTTGCCAGGCAGGGAAAGGGCTGCCCAGAAACCTGTGGAACCCCGTTACTATTCTTGTCGTTGCTCCCCGAGTGTGTCCTCCACTTTCTGACCTCCTCTGAACTCAATATCGGCGATGCTAAGACGCCAGCCTCCCCTCTCCCCCGGGGCCCTGCTCTGTACGCACAGTGTCCTTGTGCCTTTTGAAGTTAAGGCCTGCAGGTGCAGACAATGTTCTTAAAACATGTTTTCCAAAGGTCCCAACTTGGAAGACAACAAAATAAATAGAAGAGAACCAAATAAATTTGGTGTACAAGAGAGCGGCAAGGAAGCAACTTCAAGCCTAGCAAATGAAGGTCTGCTCCTTTAAGAAACCTCCACTTACAAAGAGACGTAGGCTTGGGCAGCTCTGAGCCTGGTGCAAACAGGGTGGCAAGAGGCGTGTGGAAGTGAAGCCCGATTCACCCCACCACTGCCTGCTGCAGAACACCGCTCACCTGCTCCTCCATCGATGCCGTCTCCTCTACACCGTCTGCTCAGGAGGATGGTACATGCAGCTTGGCTCTGTGAATGAAATGGTATGGTGGTTCGTCAGTCGGCATGCCTGCAGCCATTCTGTGGAATTACGAGGCACACACGCTTATTTTGATCTGTAGTGAGAGCAACGCAAGCAAAGGGTGAGGCTGCATTCAAAGGCTCGTGGGAAAATGGAATTAAAAGGATGAATTTATTTTGGTGCAAAAATAACTGAAATCCATGCATAGTTTCTTTCATAATACTCATTTTCTATGAATCTTTTTAAATACCCTCATATCGGAATAAATCTCCTGGATTCAGCAAAGAATTAGACCAGCAAAGGCTGAGTTACCTCTTGTAGTGTGAGGATCAGCAGGTGTCATTGCCAAGGGAGGCAGAGACCATGGAAGAGTTAGCCTGCCAGTCAAGCCACACACACAGGACCTGCTCTGAGATCCAGGAGGAAGCCTTGTGTTACACCTCAGTGGTCTAAAGAGGCTTTCCTGGAAGCCTCCTATTGCTTCAGAAGCAAACATCCAAAGAGCAGTAAACCAAGTTTTATTGACACAGTGCTATTTTTATGCCCCAGCTTTTTCCTGCAAGTGTGTGAGTTGTGTTTGAATCAAAAGAAACTTCAGGTTGTATTTAAGGGTGGTCTTCATAAAGAATATTTTCTTACCATTCTACTTCTCTGAATTACTTGGGTGTGTTGTAGTCAGCATTCTGCAATGGCTACACTGAGACCATCCAGCAACAGGCCACTGCTACAACCACTACACTGAGACCACCCACCATCAACTCACTGGTACAACCACTACACTGAGACCATCCACCGTCAGCTGACTGGTACAACCACTGAAACCAACTGATGTGTCGAGACTCAGCATAGTCTGGGGCCAACATTTTGGTGCAGCAAGTTAAGCCACCACCTGTGATCCAGCATCCCATGTTGGTGCCAGCTTGAGTCCCAGCTGCTCCACTTCCAACCCAGCTCTCTGCTAATCCTCCTGGGAAAGTAGTGAAAGATGACCAAAGGCCTTGTGCCTGTGCACCCATGTGGGAGATCCAGATGGAATCCTGGATCCTGGCTTCTACTTGGCCCAGCCCAGGCCATCACAGCCATTTAGGGGGAATGAAACAGAAGATGGAAGATCTCTCTCTCCCTTTCTCTCTCTCTGGGTCTCTCCCCTTCTCTCCCTGTCTCTGTAACTCTACCTTTCAAATAAATAATAAATCTTAAAAAGAAAAGAATCAATATCCTCTAAAATGTAACAAATTAGTTAGCTATGTAAATTATCTGCAAAGCACATTTTTGGCAAGTCTAGATCTATCTAAACAAATGACAAGAATAACCTCAGAGAAACAGGATCAAAACTTGGACAAAATGTCTAAACCTGATTATATTGGCATTGCCTCTCCATTCCTTTCCATTTTAAAGAAATCAACTTTAGTGAGGTACAGCTAACAAAACAAAAGGTGCTCACTTTGTTTTTGCATTTTGGTAAGCTTTGAGAAACGCATGTGCCTGTATGGCCGCCCTCAGCACAATTTGGATGTGGCGCATCCTCTCCCCAGACCCCTTCGCCCGGCCAGGGGCTCCCTGGCCTGATTGGGTTGCTGACACCAGGGGGCAGCTGTCTTTCCAGGGGGCCCCTAGGGTCTGTGTGTGCTGTTTGGTTGGGGTTCCTTGTGCTCTGAGATGCGCTGTTGCCTACACCCGTGCCTCATCAGCGTTCATCACGGTGTGGGTTTTCTAATGCTCGTATATTCTGCGCTCTGTTTATAATCCACGATTGTGAGTGGACAGTGTGTGGTTTCTAGCTTTTTGTTTATTATAAAGCCATCATGAACACTCAGGCACAAGATTATTGTGTCAACATATGGTTTCTCTTAGGTAGACTTCTGGGAGTAAGACTGGGTTATATGGCAAGTGTATTTTTAGTTTTATGAGAAATGGCCAAATGGGTTTTCAGAGTGGTGCCATCTTACATTCCAGCCAGCACCATGTGACAGCTGCAGCTGCCCTGTGTTCTCACTGCACGTGGTGCCATCAGTTCTCTGACTGTCCCCGTCCCTCTGGGGAGTTGGTGACATCTCACGGTGGTCTTACTCTGCACGTCCCTGACGACTATCGTGTGGGTACATTTCTGTATGCTTTTTGGACGTTAATATGTCTTACCTTGCAAAGTGTCTGTTTAAGCTCTTCACCCAATTCGAGCTGTTTGTCTTCTGTTTATTTTTAAAGATTTATTTATTTATTTATTTATTTGAAAAGCAGATTTACAGAGAGGCAGAGAGAGATCTTCCATCTGCTGGTTCACTCCCTAGACGGGCAGCGGCCAGAGGTAGGCCAGTCTGAAGCCAGGAGCCAAGAGCCTCCTCCAGGTCTCCCATGTGGGTACAGGGGCCCAAGACTCTGGCCATCTTCTTCTGCTTTCCCCGGGGCCATAACAGAGAGCTGGATCAGAAGTGGAGCAGCCAGGACTTGAACCAGCACCCATATGGGATGCCGGCACTGCAGGTGGTGGCTTTACCTGCTACACCACAGCACCGGCCCCACTGTCTTATTCATTGGTAATAGTTCTTTGTATACAACTGTTTCAGCAGATGTGTATTTTGTAAATATTTCTCCCAGTGTATGACTTTTCTTTATTCTTTTAGCATTGTCTTCTGAAAATAAATTATTATCTTTATAAAAGTGTGAATTATCAGTTTTGTGTCCTAAGAAATCCCCCAGGTCATGCAGATTTTCTCCTAGAACTTTAAATTTTACCTTTTCTTAGAATTCTTTATTATTATTTTCATTTTATTTGAAAGGCAAAGAGACAGAGTTAGGCAAACAGAGAGAGACCTTCCATCCACTGGTTCACTCTCCCAGATGCCTGTAACAGCAAGGAGTGGGCCAGGCTGTACTCAGGGGCATGAAACTCAACCCAAGTCTCCCACATGGGTGGCAGGAACCCCAGTACCTCAGCCACCAGAAGCTGAATTTGGGGTGAGGTAGTCCAGACTCAAGCCAGGCACTACAGCCTGGGTGCAGACGTCCCCAGCGACAACCGAAGTGCTGTGCCAAGTGCCTGTCCCAGGTCTCACCATTTTATCTTGGGTTTACTCTCCAATTCAAGGTCAGTTTTGTGTATGGGGTAAGCTAAGAGTCGAGGTTCATTTTTCCCAGTGGGGATCTCCAGTTGTTCTGGCACCATTTGCTGAAAAAGATGGCCTCGCCCGCATTGAGTGACTCTGACCACTTTGCTAACAGTGACTTGGTTCTGTGTGGGCCTGCCGTGGTCTCCATTTTATTTCCTTGATCCATTTTTCTGTCCTACGCTAACGTATCTTTGTAGATGCTCTTGAAATCTGAGAGCTTAAAATGCCAAAAAATTGATGGCATTCTAAGTCCTTTGTGTTTTTTTTTAATTTGTTTGTTTGTTTGTTTTGACAGGCAGAGTTAGACGGTGAGAGAGAGAGAGACAGAGAGAAAGGTCTTCCTTTTCAGTTGGTTCACCCCCCAATGGCCGCTGTGGCTGGCGCACCGTGCTGATCCGTAGCCAGGAGCCAGGTGCTTCCTCCTGGTCTCTCCAAGCACTTGGGCCATCCTCCACTGCACTCCCGGGCCACAGCAGAGAGCTGGACTGGAAGAGGAGCAACTGGGACAGAATCCAGCGCCCCAACCAGGACTAGAACCTGGGGTGCCTGTGCCGCAGGTGGAGGGTTAGCCTAGTGAGCCATGGCGCCAGCCAGTCCTTTGTGTTTTTATATAAATTTTAGAATAGGCTATAGGACTGCCTGCTAGGACTTTAATATTGCATTGAATCTGTGGAGCAGTTTGGGAGAAACTGTCATCCTAGCAATATTTAGTTTTGTGATTCACAGACATGGTTTATCTCTCCAGTTATTTAGGTCTTTGATTTTGTCCAGCAGTATTTCATAGTTTTAACTGTATCAGGCACCTTGGCCTGGCCCAGACTTGGCTGTTGCAACCATTTGGGAAGTGAACCCGCAGATGGAAGGTCTTTGTCTCTCCCTGTCTTTCTCTCTGTTGCTCTGCTTTTCAAATAAAATCTTCAAAAAAAAAAAAAAACCCACAGTCATTGTGTGCAATCTACCCACATCTTCCTGTACATTAAACCTTCTCTGTATTACTTAGAATTCCTAACACAATGTAGATGCTATGTAAATTGTCATTACACCGTATTGTTTAGGGAAGAGTGAAAAGAAAAACGACCCACAGCCATGATTTCTTTTTAAAGATTATTATTTGAAAGGCAGCGTTGCAGAGAGAGAGAGGGATCTTCCATCCGCTGGTTCACTCCCCAGATGGCCACAACAGCTGGGGCTGGGCCAGCAGGAGCCAGGAGCTGGGAACTCCATCTGGTCTCCCACGTGGGTGCAGGGGCCCAAGTCCCTGGCCACCCTCCACGGCCTCCCCAGGCACCTTAGCACGGAGCTGGATGGGGAGTGGAGCAGCAGGGACTCCAGCAGTGGCTCCAGCAGTGGCTCATACGGGGTGCGGCGCTGCAGGCAGCAGCTTAACCCACTGTGCCACAACCACAGGCCCTACACACGGTCTGTCAATTGCCATGGACCTGCAGACATGAAGCCTGCAGTGGGGAGGCTGGCCTCGCAGGGAAGGGTTATTCCGATATCACAGCGCCTGGCACGAAGATCTGAGCCTGCCCCCGAAGGGATGACGGGGCAAAATCCCAGTGGAGCCGGCGCCATGGCTCACCAGGCTAATCCTCCGCCTGCAAGCACCAGCACACCGGGTTCTAGTCCCGGTCGGGGAGCCGGATTCTGTCCCGGTTGCCCCTCTTCCAGTCCAGCTCTCTGCTGTGGCTGGGGAAGGCAGTGGAGGATGGCACAAGTCCTTGGGCCCTGCACCTGCATGGGAGACCAGGAAAAGCACCTGGCTTCTGGCTTCAGATCAGCGTGGTGCGCCAGTTGGGGGGTGAACCAACGGAAGGAAGACCTTTCTCTCTGTCTCTCTAACTCTACCTGTTTAAAAAAAAAAAAATCCCGGTGGAGATGATGAGTAAGAGGTGTGGGGTGTGCGCAGAGCATGCTGGTTAGCATGTAAGAGGCCTGACGTATGCGCAGAGCATGCTGGGTAGGGAGTCAGAGGTGTGGGGTATGTGCAGAGCATGCTTGTTAGGGAGCCAGCAGCCTGACGTATGCGCAGAGCATGCTGGGTAGTGAGCCAGAGGTCTGACGCATGTGCAGTGGGCGCCGGCGCAGCTGCCTCGGAGCCCCGACAGGCTCTCCCTCGGCTCTCAGCACCCGGCCCTGTTCCCTGAACCGCTGCGCTGACGCTCGGCCTTGCACGTGTGCTCTCCCGCATCTCCCCAGCGTGGCGGACCTGTGCTCCCCGACCCCGCGGCGACATGGGGCCAGCGAGTGGCTCGCCTCGGCCGGCCGGGGCTCCTTTCGGGTGCTGGGCTGCCCGTGGAGCCAGGCTGGCCTCCTGCTCGCGTCTCTTCAAGGCGATCTGGGGGGCACCCGTGCCACACGCCTGGTCCCCCCCGACAGAGCGCCCTAGAAGGAACCAGAGCCACAGAAGTCTATGTTGTGCACTGAGCAAATGAAGGAAGACGGGAGGGGGGAGGCCATGGCTCGGAGACGGGGTCCCCGGGAAGTGGGGAGCGCCCAGAGCCCCAGACAGCAGCGTGCGCCCTGAGGAGCGAGGATGGCCGAGGGTCGCTGGGGGCACCCGGGACTCCGCCCTCAACCAGACCCCCGCGGCGCCCCAGGAAGCCAGGAGCGCGGGGGCCCCTCCATTCGTGCCTGGTGCCACAGCCACGCACGCACAGAGCACCCTGCGCTAGAGACTGAAAAGGAAGAGGGGGTGTCCTGGGCCTTTTGTAAACCACTTTTCTGATAGAAACTCAAGACCCCCTAAGATCCAGCTCCGGAGACGGCTGTGGCACAGTGGGTTAAGCCAGCGCTGCCACCCAGGCATCCCAAATGGGCGCCAGTTGGAGTCCCGGCTGCTCCACTTCTGATCCAGCTCCCTGCTGATGGGCCTGGGAAAGCAGAGGAAGATGGACCATGCGCTCAGACCCCTCCAGCCATGGGAGACCCGATGAAGCTCCTGGCTCAGCCTGGCCCAGCCCCTGCCAGCGCAGCCACTTGGGGATGGAACCAGCCAATTCAAGATGGATCACGCTCTCTCCCTCCATCTCTGTAACCACATTTCAAATAAGTTTTTAAATAACAAAGTAAATAACTGGCCTCAGGGTGTCTAAGAGGTTGGAAGGTCCCCAGCGGGCCTCAAGGTCCCATGTGTCCGGAGCCAGGTCCCAGTCAGAGAATTCATCTCACCGTCGTCAGCATAAAGGGCCCCGAGCAAACATCTGCCAGTGGATGTCTACCCAGACGTCTCCATCCACGTCCACCCTCAGTGTCCTCAGGTGGGTGTGAGGCCTACTCTGGTACTCTGGCTGGGGCAGGGCCTCGGAGGAGTAAGAAGAAATGAAGTGGGGCTGGCGCTGTGGCACAGCGGGTAAAGCCACCATCTGCAGTTCCACCCTCACATATGGGCACTGGTTCCAGTCCCGGCTGTTCCACTTCCAATCCAGCTCCCTGCTAACGTGCCTGGGAAAGCAGCGGAAGATGGCTCTTGTGCTTGGACCCCTGCACCCACAGGAAGAAGCTCCTAGCCCCTGGCTCCTGGCCCCTGGCCCCTGGCTCCTGGTTCCTGGCCCCTGGCTTAGACTTGGCCCAGGCCTGGCCGTTATGACCATTTGGGGAGTGAATCAGCAGATGGAATATCTCTCTGTCTCTTGTCTCTTTTTATTTAACTCTGACTTTCAAATAAATAATGAAATCTTAAAGCACACCAGGGCAACAGACCATGGATGGGCCCCTCCTGACCCAACCTCGCTTCATCTAACTGGGTCAGCAGCAGCTCTGACCCTTTCATGTGCCGCCAGATGTGGCTGCCATGTTACTGGTGAGAGGGACCAAACTCACACCTGGTGGGTTCCTTGGAATAAACAACAAATGTGCAGATTTTTTTCAAAACCAGATTGTTGGCATCTAACATACATTTCATGTCCCTGTTCCCCAAACCTGCCCTAAAATCGAGTGGCTGTGACCTCTAGACATTGCTTCACATTTCAAAGGTAACAGCGTGGAGTTCAATAATACATGACTTAGCACGGGGAGGACAGCGTTATCTGTCAGAAAATTCCTGCACAGTGAGCCAAAAGCAATGTAAATAGAATGGCGGCTTCCACTAACAGGTGCACTTGTACTTCTGCTCCGCCCAGTTGCATAAAGACAGGCCATGGAAGAACTGACTGCTCAGGCTGCCATCCCCAGCAAGCATTGTCCCATTTCTGGCTTTTCCAGAAGAAACGAATGCAATGGCTTCGTGAATGGTTTCTTTAGATTTGTATCTCAACTCCACACAACCAGAGACCCCAAATAGATAAAGCAATCTTAAGCAATAAAAGTAAAGCTGGAGGCATCCCAATGCCATATTTCAAGAAATATCACAGGGCACTTAGAACAGCTTGGTCCTGGCCCAAAAATAGACATGCTATCCATTGGAACAGACTAGAAACCTCAGAAATCAATCCATGCATCTACAGCCAACCAGTGTTTGACAAATGACCTAGAATCACTCCCTGGAGAAAGGAGTCTCTTCAACAGATGGTGCTGGAAAACTTGGATCTGTTTGTGCAGAAGTGGGAGACAAGACCGCTACCTTAGACCCTGTACTAAAAGCAACACACAGTGGATCAGGGATGTAAATCTGAGACCTGAAACCATCTCATTGCTAGGGGAAAACATAAGGGAAACACTGCAAGACATTGACACGGGCAAAGGCTTTATGGGTAAGACCCCAGAAGTACAGGCAATAAAGGCAAAAATAAACAAATGGGATTACATCGAGCTAAGAAGCTCCTTCACAGCAAAGGAACCATTCAACAAAGAGGCAACAGACAGATGGGAGAAAATACTTGCAAATTATACATCTGATAAAGATTAATGTGCCGGCTCCCTTATATACTTTTTTTTTTTGGACAGGTAGAGTTAGACAGTGAGAGAGAGACAAAGGTCTTCCTTCTGTTGGTTCACTCCCCAAATGGCCACCACAGCTGGTGCTGCACTGATCCGAAGCCAGGAGCCAGGTGCTCATCCTGGTCTCCCACGTGGGTGCAGAGCCCAAGGACCTGGGCCATCCTCCACTGCCCTCCCGGGCCACAGCAGAGAGCTGGACTGGAAGAGGAGCAACCAGGACTAGAACCTGGTGCTCATATGGGATACTGGTGCCACAGACAGAGGATTAACCAAGTGAGCCACGGTGCCGCCCCCCCCCCCTTATATACTTTTAAAAGATTTATTTACTTATTTCTTTGAAAGGCAAGGAGAGAGGGAAAGACACAGATCTTCCATCTGTTTGTCACTCCTCAGATGGCTGCACCAAGAGTCAGGGCTGGACCAGGCTGCATAGGAGCAGAAACGCCATCTGAGTCTCCCACGTGGGTGGAAGGGACCCAAGTCCTTGTGCCATCCTCTGCAGCCTTCCTGGGCACATTAGCAGAAAGCTCGAACTGGGGCTCTGATAAGCGATGCTGGAGTTGTAGGTGGTGGCTTAGCCTGCTGTGCCACAAGGCCAGCCCCTCCCCTTTATAGTATTTTAAATAACTTTTAAAGATATATTTATTTATTTGAAAAGCAGAGATACAAAGAGAAGGAAAGAGAGAGAGAGAGAGAGACAGAGACAGAGAAAGAGAGAGAACCCTTCTATTTGCTGGTTCACAACGGCCAGGGCTGGGCAAGCCAAAGCCAGGAGACAGAAGAGTCTTCCTGGTCCCCTACGTGGACCCAGGGGCCTGAGTACTTATGCTGTTTTTCCCAGTGCATGAAACCAAGCTTAAGAGTGTGGAATTGTCTTCTTGTGGTGTCATGTCAGCACTCAAAAAGTTTCAGATTTTAGGCATTTCAGGTTTCTGACTTTGGATTAGGGGTGTTCAACCTCTCATAGTTTTTGGGGACCGACAGTTACTCAAGAGTCGACCATAATAGGAACAACATCAGTAGTCAGTGTAAAAACAAAGCAGAAATGCATGCATCCCACATCACAGTGCCTGGTTCAAGTCCCAGCTACTCTATTTCTCATCCAGTTTCCCGCCAATGCCCGTTCTGGAAGGCAGCAGGTAATGGTTCACATACTCTGGTCCTCCCACCCATGTGGGGGACCCGGATGGAGTTCCTGGCTCCTGGTTTTGACCCAGCCCTGCCTGTTGTGGGCTTCTGAGGGGTGAACAATTGTATGGAAGAACTCGCTCTCTCACTCTCTCACTCTCTCTCTCCCCTCTCTCTCTTTCTGCATCTCCATTCCTCTTTTCTCAATTAAATTGCCTTTCAATTAAAAATAAAATGAGAATGAGGCAAATGATTTCAAGTGATTTCCCTTGGCACTTGGTGAGTCGGCAGGAAGTTCCAACGCCGTTGAAAGTGGCGTATTAAGGGGCCAATGCTGGGTCTGAAGCTGTGCCACAAGAGGTTGTGAGTACTTGCGGGGAAATTAAGAAAACTCGAATTCAGGACAGCGTCCAGTGGAATCTGCTAAGATATGTCACAAGTGATGCTGAGCGTTTAGCAGAACAGCTTCGTGGACCTAACCCGTGCATTTTTGTTACAAATAGGAGCAAATGTCCTCACTCACCCTAACACAGCAGATCAGCGGTTTGCAGTGGTGAAATTTTACTGAGTATTTTTTTCATCTCAGGGTTAAACTTTTTCTAAATAAAGACTTTCATCTACAGCTGTTACTGAACGCTGGATGGCTCTGGAAGTTGGCCTTGGCTGCACACTTGGTGCCTGGGCTTGAGTCCCAGTTCTGCTTCCAATCCGTCTCCCTGCAATGAGCACCCTGCAGGCACTGGGTGGCGGCGTAAGTCCTTGGGTTCCTGCACCCACGTGGGAAACTTGGATTGAGTTCTGGTCTCCTGGCACAACCCTGGCTGTTGAAGGCATTTCACAGGGTGAACCAGTGGATGGAAAAGCTCTCTCCATCTTTCTCTCTTTCTTTCAAATAAATAAGTCATTTTTAAAAAGCAGTTCTTTGAAACCCTTCTCATCCAGTGGCCATGGACGTGATGGAGGGATTGGAAGAGGCTCTTCCCAGCAGACTGGGGGCTGGGGGTGACGGACACATCAGCTCTCTGGCTAAGGGACAGAGTGGCCTGGAGACATGTTTAGCTGAGGTCCCCAAACTTCCTTCCCCAAGCCTGTCCCTGGCGGTTCTAGGCGAGGCCCAGGAACGGTCCCTTCTGGCACACGTGCACCTGTGTATCATAGGAGACGCAGATGCCATCTCCATCCTTTGCTTCAGAACACAGTGGGACTTTCTCAGAGCTCCAAGGTCACCTTTCCTGCAGGGCTCCCTAGTGCTGGAGGTGAATGGCAGGCGGGAGCCAGCCCCTCCCACTTGGATACCCTCCTAATTCTTGTTAAACATCCTAAACAACACGTGCAGAGCATTTCAGAATACAGAAGTGCACTGAACTGTTTTGTTTGTAAGTAACTAGAAGTGGCTTTTTTGGCCGGCACTGCAGCTCAATAGCCTAATCCTCCACCTACGGTGCCAGTACCCCGGGTTCTAGTCCAGGTTGGGGTGCCAGATTCTGTCCCGGTCACTCCTCTTCCAGGCCAGCTCTCTGCTGTGGCCCGGGAAGGCAGTGGAGGATGGCCCAGGTCCTTGGGCCCTGCACCCGCATGGGAAGGCCAGGATGAGCACCTGGCTACTGGCTTCAGAGCAGCACAGTGCGCCCGCTGTAGTGGCCATTTGTGGGGTGAACCAATGGAAAGAAGATCTTTCTCTCTGTCTCTCTCTCTCACTGTCTAACTCTGCCTGTGAAAAAGAAAAAGAAAAAGAAAGGAAGGAAGGAAGGAAGGAAGGAAGGAAGGAAGGAAGGAAGGAAGGAAGGAAGGAAGGAAGAAAGAGAGAGAGAGAGAGAGAGAAAGAAAGAAAGAAAGAAAGAAAGAAAGAAAGAAAGAAAGAAAGAAAGAAAGAAAGAAAGAGAGAGAGAGAGAAAGAGAGAAAGAAAGAAAAATCTTTTCCTTGGAAGAAAAATGAGCTGTAGCTTTGGGAAACTGCAGGATCGAGGTTCCCCTGGCAGCAGTGGGGCCTGGTGCCAGGTGTGGTCCTGATGTCGCTATGACCAGACAAGACTGGGGCTCACTGACACAGGAGACACCTGACTTACAAAGGCAGGGTGGGTGTGGCAGCACTGGACATGAAGCAATACCTCTCCTCTGCTGATGTCCCCACCCTCACCAGTGGCTCTGCCATTTTCTATTTATCCCTGGCTTACTCTCAAGTCCAATACCAGAGCCTTCCATGCCCCCTCAGCTCCAGTCTGTGCTGCTGAACCCCCAGGCAAGCTCTTTCACAAACACAACTCCTACCTTCCTGCAGCGCCCTCGGCTCCTCCCTGCCAGAGCTAACCTCCATGTCTCTGCCCATGCTCTCCCTGAACAAGTCTGCCAGCCAGCCTGGGGACCAGTGTGGTGTTCACTGGGGCTCTGGCCCAGGACAGGGCATACATCTCTCCCTGCCTCCCATCCCTCCCAGCCAGAGCCCCCTGGCACTGTCACAATGCCCCTTGTGTGTCATCGCCCTGTCATGACCCTCCTCAGGCCTGTGTCACCTCTTAATGGCTCTCAGATTCCCAGGACTCTGTACATAATGCAGTGGCCCCAAAAGGTAGCCAGTCGTCAGACTTGTCACTTCCATAGACCACAGGGACAGTCCAGAACCCCCAAATCCTGCATCCTAGCCTCTCCCCAAAATGTCCTACTTCACAGGTGCCTAACTACCAACTCCACAGGGCTCTTCCTAGGTAATTCATTTCCCTATTTTCTTTTCTTTTTAAAAAAAGACTTATTTTGGCCAGCGCCACAGCTCAATAGGTTAATCCTCCACCTGTGGCACTGGCACCCCGGGTTCTAGTCCCGGTCGGGGCGCCAGATTCTGTCCCATTTGTTCCTCTTCCAGGCCAGCTCTCTGCTGTGGCCCGGGAAGGCAGTGGAGGATGGCCCAAGTGCTTGGGCCCTGCACCCACATGGGAGACCAGGAGAAGCACCTGGCTCCTGGCTTCAGATCAGTGCACATCTGCCACAGCCCCCTGGCCGCAGCGGCCATTGGGGGGTGAACCAATGGAAAAGAAAGACCTTTTTCTCTGTCTCTCTCTCACACTATCCACTCTGCCTGTCAAAAAAAAAAAAGACTTATTTTATTTCAAAGGCAAAGGCACAGAGAGAGGGAGAGACAGAGCTACAGGGAGATCCTCTATCTGCTGGTTCACTCCCAAATAGCTGCAACAGCCACGGCTGGGCCAGGCAGGAGCCGTGGTCTTCGTCCGGGTCTCCCACGTGGGCAGCAGAGGCCCAAGCACTCGGGCCATCTTCCGCTGCTTTCTCAGGCCATGAGCAGGGAGCTGTGTCAGAAGTAGAGCAGCCTGGACACCGACCGTTTGGTGCCCAGGTGGAGGCTTAGGCCACAATACAGACCCCCTACTTTCTTTTTAAAACCATTTTTTTTTCTATGAATTTTCGGACTTAAGAGAAAAAGTGAGAAAGACAAATATCACCCATTCACTGCTCCACTGCCTTATGCCCACAATGTCTGGGCTGGACTGGGGTGCAAGTCGGGAGCAGGGAGCACCCTCCAGGTCTCCCACGTGAATGGCAGGAACCCAACTGCTTGAGCTCCCACTGCTGCCCCCGGGGTCTCTGCATCGGCGGGAAGCCGGGGTCAGGAGCCAGAGCCAGCGTCAGACCCAGGTTCTTGGACATGGGCATCCTAACCGGGGCTGAACCACGAGGCCAGGCACCCACCCCTCTTTCTTGATAAACACCATTTTGTAAACATACATACAGTTTTCAGTTCAGTGTCTGTCCTTGCAACATCACTCCCTGGGAAGGCATTCATGTTCTTTTTTTGGGGGGGGGGGGAGTGGGGGGGACAGGTAGAGTTACAGACAGTGAGAGAGACAGAGAGGAAGGTCTTCCTTCCATTAGTTCACCCCACAAATGGCCGCTACGGCTGGCGCTGCACCGATCTGAAGCCAGGAGCCAGGTGCTTCCTCCTGGTTTTCCATGCGGGTTCAGGGCCCAAGCACTTGGGCCATCCTCCACTGCCTTCCCGGGCCACAGCAGAGAGCTGGACTGGAAGAGGAGCAACCGGGACAGAATCCGGCGCCCTGACCAGGACTAGAACCCGGGGTGCCAGTGCCGCAGGCGGAGGATTAGCCTATTGAGTTGTGGTGCCAGCCGGCATTCATGTTCTTTATGATATCTGGAAACTAACATCCTAAGGTGGCATTGATGGGGAAGGGAGCCCCCCCACAGACTTCTGGGTAACAAAAATAACCTACTGAAAGACCGGTCCTGAGAAAAATCTCACCATGTCTGATGGAACTCCTTAAGTTTTGAGACAATAAGGCTCAACATGGCCACGCTGATGTAACTGAGAATGGATGGCCAGCCTCCTGGAACATGCATGGAAGCCGGTTTCTCTACACAGAGAGAAACCAATGCGATTCTGCGTTCTTCACGCCATCTCCACAGCATCACGCATTGTTGGATGTTGCGATGACCCAGGATGGACTTTTTGCTCTCAGAGTTCTCGTCCCCAGGGTTAGGTTGCCAGATGACACTTCGTGCTATTATTTTACCTACTGACCACTTCCAATCCAAACAAGGCCACGAGACCAGAAAACTTGAGTTAGAAACATGCATTGTTAATGGGAGTGTAAAACGCTGCAGCCACGATGGAAACCACTATGGTGGCTCCTCAGAGAGTTAAAGTGGGCCAGAGCCGTGGCACAGCAGGTGAGCAGCCTGCAACACGGCATCCCATCTGAGTGCCAGTTGGAGTCCTGGCTGCTCCACCTCTGATCCAGTTCCCTGTGTTAATGCACTTGGGAAAGCAGCACCAGGTGGCCCGAGTGCTTGGGCCCCTGCACCCACATGGGAGGCCTGGACAGAATTCCAGGCTCGTGGCTTTGGCGTGGCCTAGCCCTGTCATAGTTGTCTAGGGAGTGAACCCGTGGATGGAAGGTCCCTCTCTCTCTCTGTCTCTCCCTCACTGTAATTCCGTCTTTCAAATAAATAAATACTTTTTTTAAAAAAACCTATTTTGAAAAGAGAAGCTTGCATTGATTCTTTCAAAAGCTGTTTTTGTGCTTTTTATTCTCAGAACCTGTCTGGTGTCAGGGAGAAGATGCTGGCCAACCAGTAAAGTTCTGGCCTTCATAAACAAAACGTTCATGGGAAATGTGGGTCCATATCTCACAGACTTCCTGGAGCCCCTCCATGCTGCTGTGTAGTATATAAGTAGCCCACATGCCTTTGCAATCCACCTAATAAAGTGTGTCATTGTAGGACACTGCTTTTCAGAAGGTAAGTGTCTTACCCAGGGTATCTGCAACCCTGCTGTGTTAGTTGTTTTGCATTGCTGTAAGATCACGGGAGGCACGGCGATTTATACACAGAAGAGGGTCCCGTAGCTCACAGAGCATGGCCCCGGTGTTTGCTCGGCTCCGGGGATAGCCTCATGGCTGATGGCATCAAGAACATGTGTATTGTGTATGCTACTCTCTGCTCATGGACATTGGTACTGAGAGGTTAGGGACTATTTCTGTTTGCTTGGATCCGAGTAGCTACTGTCTAATCATCAGGCATAAGAAAGTACTTGATAAAGCTGGGCAGATAACGATGTTCAAGAATCATAATGAATATTAGTTAAAACTTAAAAAAAAAACTTTCCAAATTTTATTTATTTGGAAGACATAGAGAAATTTCCCATTCATTGGCCCCCTAATCAAATGTCCACAACAGCCAGGCGGAAGCCGGGAGCCAGGAGCTTCCTCCAGATGTCCCACGCGGGTGCAGGGACCCTAGTACTTGGGCCGTCTTCCACTGCTTTCCCAGGCCACAGCAGAGAGCTGGATCAGAGGAGGAGCAGCTGGGACAGGAACCAGCGCCTATAATCACTCTTAGAATTCGTTGTGCAGGTATCTTCGCTGAGTCTGCACCCTACTCCCAGCCCCCATGTCCACCTCCATCCAGGGAAAATGGAAAAGCCTTAGGACAAAGGAGTCTCCTGTAGAAAGCAAGTTTCATCTGTTGTCCTTGTTAGGCACTGAACGTGCTGGGAAATGAAGAATGTGTGTTCAGGAGAGGTATTTAATTCTCAGGGGGCTCACTCTGAATCCACTATCAAAGCTTGTGAGCCAGGCAGTTTGGCTCCCTCTAGAGGTCACCTTATAAATGTCAGTGGCTTTGAACAGTTTCATGGCAAGGTGTAGGCGGAAATGATTGAAACTAATTAACAGGACTAAATTTTTAAAGCAAACATTATATTTAGAATGTTTTAAAACACTAAGGTTTGTATATAGAGTTGGCAGACTTAGCAAAAAAAAAACTTTAAGGGCATAATTTGTATCTAAAACAATGTATGTTTTGTCTTGTATCCCTTCCCAGCTGCATTATGGGATGATTTTAAAATATTTAAATGTATATTTTACAGTACAACTTAACATCTTTTCTATCTGTTTCCCTTTCTGTTGGTAAAAAGAATCTAGAAAACTGCAAGTACTTGTTAACATGGAGCAGCCCCTACAAAGAGTAGAATCTCTTCCCCTCACCTTAGTTCTTTCAAGAACATTAAAAATAGTAAGTCAGGTGGTAGGGGTAACACTCCCAGAAATGCCCAGACATGTGGGAAACCACAGCTGTTCTGGCCAGCGACACCACCTGTGGCTCCGTGCACCTGCTCGGGCTCAGAGGGCACAGCAGATGTGTGCTGGAGAATCTGCACATTTATCCACAGCTATGAGCGAAGCCAAGTCTTCACGCGGTCACCACGGTCAAGGCCACCTTTGTCTCAGCCCTTTTCTCTTGAATTCTGGCTAAGTGGAGAGGCAGCCCTCGGCTACTGATGCTGAAGGCATCCCCAGAAAGTTTCTGGGACTGATGCCCAAGTCCCAAGAACCCACAAACTCTGCTCACAGGTAAGAGAGAGAAGGGCTGCGGAGATGCTATGTAAATTCGCTCTTCTCCGAAACCTGAGGGTCTGCTGTTTCTTCCCAGTTATCACCAAAACTCCAGGTCACAGTGGGAGAGCCAGGCTCTGACTGGCCCAATGACCCAGCCAGAGTGAGCACAGGTAGCTAACAGAGGGCCGGAGTCTCGGCCACAGGTGCCCAGGAAACAGGCGCCCATGTGGAGGCGTGGCATTGTGTGGCGTTGTCTCCTTCTGTGGCATTGTCTTCTTAGTGTTGTCTTTTTAAATCCACAGTGGATTTCCACAGCCTGACTCACTTTAAAATCAGTCATGGGCGGGCATTGTGGCATAGCAGGAAAACCCACCGCCTATGATGCCGGCATCCCACATGGGCTCTGGTTCAAGTCCTGGCTGCTCCACTTCCTATCCAGCTCCCTGTGAATGGCCTGGGTAAGTAGTAGAAGATGGCCCAAGTGCTCAGGCCCCTGCACCCACATAGGAGACCTGGATGGAGCTCCTGGCTCCTGGCATCCCATTGGCCATTTGGGGAGTGAATGAGCATGTGGAAGATCTCTCTCCCTCCCTCAGTAACTCTCACCCACATAGGAGACCTGGATGGAGCTCCTGGCTCCTGGCTTCAGATCAGCCCAGCCACAGCCATTGCAGGCATTTAGGAAGTGAACCAGAAGATGGAAGTGCACTCTCTCTCTCTCTTTCCCTCCCTCCCTCCCTCCCTCCCTCCCTATCTCTGCCTCTCAAATAAATAAATAAATCTTTAAAAAAGAGATCTGGGCGCTGTATTTCCGGTGTCTCCGTTGTCACTACCTATCGACTTTCAGTTCCCCTGCAGCGTGGTTCCTCATTTAGAGAATGGAGTGAGCCATGCCGGGGACCTCTTCTAGCCTCCCCCTCACTGGGCTGATCCTCCAGCGGCCTCTCCTTGGACTGAATCAGTTTTCTCCCATCAGCATCGTGTTTGTATGTTTGGACAGGACAGCTGTGGATGTTGCTAAAGCTTGAGACCACAGAACTCTCTCCACAGCAACCCCTTCCCAGGCGGGGGGCCCAGGCTGGCCGAGAGCAGCAGGACTCGGGCCCCAGGCCTGCTTCTGTGTGGGTCCTGAGCCCTGGCAGCTGACAGTCATGGGGCTTGGGGCAAGTCGCTCAGCCTTCCCCAGCCTGCCCCCAGGCTGGGCATGGGAATCCAGTGTGGTGCCCGCCACAGGTAAGCACTCGGCAGGGGGCACCTGTTCTTTGTGACGTCCGAGGCTGCGTGCTTGTGCATCGGCATCCTGTCCAGAGCTGAGCAATCCCAGCAAACAGCTGGCTCTCCAGGCCTCCAGCACAGGAGCTGAGACGGGGGAGGAGGGCACGTGGGGCCTCTCACATCCTCCTCACCCTGCGCTGCTGATGTGGCGATGTGGCGGGGCAGGAAACAGCGGGGGGGGGGGACTCAGAGGCCGCCACGGGGAGGGTCGCTTGTCACTCGACTCACATGCACCTGTCATATCTGAACCTCAGGCAAGTCTCACTACAGTGAAAAATCAGGCACGTTTAACAAATCTATTTTTGGAAAGTGAAGACACCACTGGCATTGAAAGAGGTTAGGCCTTTCGGGGCCAGCATCATGGTGTCGCCGGTAAAGCCACACCCGTGATCCCAGTTTGAGTCCTGGCTGCTCCACCTCTGATCCAGCTCCCTGCGGATGCATCTGGGAGAGTAGCAGAGGATGGTCCAAGTGCTTGGGCCCCTGCACCCGCGTGGGAGACCTGGATGGAGCTCCAAGCTCCTGGCTTCAGTTTGGCCCAAGCCTGGCTGTTGTGGCCATTAGGGCGATGAACCAGAATATGGAAAATCTCTCCCTCTCTCTGCCTTTCAAGTAAATACATTAAAATCTTTTTTAAAAAAATAACAGTTATGCCTTCCTCAAGACAGGCAGGATCAGAGGGAAAATCCAATATTTTTAAAGATTTATTTATTTATTTGAAAGTCAGAGTTACAGAGAGACAGAGAGAGAAAACGAAAGAGAGAGGTCTTCCACCCGTTGGTTCACTCCCCAGATGGCCTCAACAGCTGGAGCTGCGCCCATCTGAAACCAGGAGCCAGGAGCTTCTTCCAGGTCTCCCACATGGGTGCAGGGGTCAAGCACTTGGGCCATCTTCTATTGCTTTCCCAGGCCACAGCAGAGAGCTGGATCAGAAGTGGAGCAGCTGGGACTCGAACCCGTGCCCATATGGGATGCCAGCACTGCAGGCTTTACCTGCTATGCCACAGCACCAGCCCCAGGGAAAATCTTGTTAATTCAGGATTATTCAGGATTCTGTTGTTTTTTTCCACAAAGCAACCAAAGGAATTCCTGTCCTGGGTGTGGAGCAAAGCTTCACCTCTGACTGCAGCCCCACATCTCGCACTATTACCAGCAGCAAAGGCGTAGGCCTGAGTTTAGAAAAGGACAGAGGATGAAAGAGGTGTAGACACACCCGTGTGTGTGCATGTGTGTGTGCACGCGTGTGTGTGTGCGCATGCATGCAGTCCAAAGAACCCATGCTGGCTCATCCTGGGTTGTTTTTCAAAATACTTTTTAATAAAAGAAAAGAAAGCCTGCATTCTAAGAGTGGCTAGAGAGTAACAGGCTTATTTTATTTCAGCCAGCGCAGTCGACATCACAAAGCACAGAGTTCATTTTCCCCTTCCGGTCATCTGCATTCCTCCCCTGTGGGTTAGTGAGTGTGAGATGGCTCCAGGGAGGAGCTGCCCACCACACAGCCGTCCCTGGCAAACAGTGCCCTGAGCAAGGTGCTGTGTGTTCTGAAACACACTGAAATGTGTAAATGGACAAAGAGGAACGGCATTGAAGGGAAAATGAATGTGCATGGGGAAGCCACCCACAAAAGTGAAAACACACCTCGCTCAGGGAGTTCAGACCCTGCTCTGTGTTAGAAGACAGGAAGTGCATCTGGTGTCTGGAAACCCTGGGATCCACGGCCACCCTGGCCAGCCTGGCATCCCAATGCCCAGGGACACTGCTCCGCTCGCCTCGGGCACCAACACCGCTCCATTCATTGTGGGAAAGCCTACAAAAGCCGTGCAGCAAACTGCACGCTGGACGGACATCAGGAGGGTGGGATGTGGCTGAGCAGCAAGGAGGCTCCCAGCAGCTAAGCCATGGCCGCTGCCCCCACACACGTGAGAAGACCAGCCCAGGTGCCCTTCCTGGCTTCTCCCACATCACATGACTTACAGGACAGGCGAGCCCGTGGGAGCCCAGGATGCGGGAGCACTCACTTCTGTATCCAACAGCCCAGCGTCTGAAGCCTTGAGGATTAGAGACAGACGACAGTGCAGTGACAGCCGTGGTCTCCGTGCATGGGAGGCACAGCGTCCACACAAAACTTCCCACTCGCTGCTTGCACGACAGCGACAGGTGGCGGGCTGCGTCTGCCGGGAGGCCCCGCAGGCGGCTGTCAGGCTCTGCTATTTTGGTGGCAAACGCTCGGTTTCAGGACGAGCGAGAGGAAGCGTTTGTGTGCATCTCTAACTTCCTAACTTCCAGAATTCCGCATGCTCGGGGCAGACACTGACAGCTGCCCACACCACTCTCCCAGAACCCCAGTTGGACTCGACCTCGGTGGCCGTATGTTTCCACAAAGCCCGGAGCCTTCCCAGCCCCGGGGATGGAATCTTCTGGAGCAGGTCAGTGTTTGGAGTCCACGGTCCCCGCCAGCGGCTGGCTGAGGAACAAGGCTTGATGCAACGCTGACCAGCGGGCCTCGGGTCTCTGCCGGAGAAAAGCTCCCGTGCAGTCCTCCTTGCTCTTAAACCAGGGCAGGAAGTGGGGGGGGGGGGGGGCGGGGGTGACTTTCCCACCCTTGGCGCTAGAACTGTGGAAGCAACGCTAGGCTCCGGGAAACCTGCAGAGACAGCAGATTCCGTAGGGAGAGTCTGGCCACGACGCCGTGGCCACGCAACCCCGGGACTTCCGAGCTCCGGGCAGAGAGTGGACAGGTTCAGGGAGGAGACGTGTGTTACTTCCGGCCCCTTCCTCTGAAAGAACATAGCCTATTCTAGGGCAGGCCACGTCACATCCACTCCTTCTCCTTTCCAAATAAAACGACCTCATTTCCTCCCTGGATCGCCCCAGTTCCAGCTCCTCGGAGCAGCACGCCTGCCCTGCACCCCCTGTCCGGAATACCCGCCATCCCTTCAGGGCCCAGGTGCCAACCCACTCCCTAACCAAGCTCCTTTAATGTGCACCTGCGCCTTTCTCAGAGCCTTGCCTTGGCTGCTGTTCCCTGCCAGTCCGCCTCAGCACGCGACTGCTCTGTGTGTGCAAACGGCCACTTCCCTTCACCTGAGCCGGGAGCTCCGGGCTCAGACTCTGAGGAAGAATCCATATTTTTAAAGAAAGCCAGAGAACGTCTTGGGCTGCCCTTGGGAGGCACAGTTAAGGAAAGAACCATGATGCAATGGAGCAGGTGCACTCTCGCAAACGGCCACCTGTTTCTACCTCCTGGAGGGTGGGACAGGGGTGTTAGCGCAGCAGATGTCAGGGCAGAACACGCAGTGGCACCTTGCACACAGCTCACACTCCGGGGACACAGCGCCACCAGGTCAGGCTCTGGGCTCATCCCTTGAAGCTCGGGCTGTGAAACAGGGTGAGACGCAGACGCCGGGGATGGCATTGCCACATCGCCGCCGCCGTAACAAAATTCGCCTGAAAGCACTGATAAGAACAGTTCACCTAGCATGGACTCAGCCTCACGGCCATTCAGCAATTCAGTTGTTTTGAAATGAAAACTAAAAGCTGGCATTGTCTCTGTTTTAAAAGGCCTGCAAGTCGTCTGGTGACACTCAAAGCAGAGGCCATGAGCAGGCGTCTCGGGACCAACTCTAGCGAGGCCCCGTCTGTCACAAAGGCCGGGCCTGTCACTGCTGCCCTACTCTGTGTGTGTGCAAAGCTCCAGGGCCATCTCTCTGAAGGGACAGCAGAAAGGGCACAGGCAAGGGCCAGGCCCCAGGGCTGGAGCGGCGCCCACGTGGGCAGGCAGTACAAGTCCATTAGGCTCTTAACTCCTGCCACATAGCAAAACTACGCAGCCCTTTCATTAGTATCCAAGTAACACTGAGAACTTTTGCAAGATCTCTCTCTTTTTTTTTTTTTTTTTTTTTTTTTGACAGGCAGAGTTAGACAGAGAGAGACAGAGAGAAAGGACTTCCTTCCGTTGGTTCACCTCCCAAATGGCACGCTGCATCGATCCAAAGCCAGGAGCCAGGTGCTTCCTCCTGGTTTCCCATGCAGGTGCAGAGCCCAAGCACTTGGGCCATCCTCCACTGCACTCTCGGGCCACAGCAGAGAGCTGGACTGGAAGAGGAGTAATCAGGACAGAATCCGGCGCCCTGACTGGGACTAGAACCCGGGGTGCCGGTGCCTCAGGTGAAGGATTAGCCTAGTGAGCCACGGCGCCGGCCTCTGCTGCCTTCTCAGACACATTTGCAGGAAGCTAGATTGGAAGCAGAGCACCCAGGACTCAAACCAGCGCTCATATAGGATATAGGCATGGCAGGCAGCAATTAAACCCACTGTTCAGGGGACACAGGAACTCCAATAGCGGAAACAGGTGTCTTAACCATTAGGCGGCATGCCTGCCCCAGTTGACAAGAATTTCAGTAAAAGTCTTGGATGACTGTTGATAAAAACCAAAGGAGAGCAGAAGAAATACTTAGATAGTTTTTTCATCATTCAGATGACATTTTTAGTTCTTAAGTAAATTGCCATACCAATGAGCACAATACTCTAGCAGGAAGGGGGGAGATGTGAGATAAAAATAAAAATAATTTTTAAATATCTGGGTCCTTGCTTTTGGGAGGGGGGAGGGGAAAGCCTTAGGTAGACTTGGAGAAGAAGTGTACCCTGTGGGTATTATGACTGGGCTACACTACACACACACATACACACACACAGAGCGGGAAGTGTTGAAAGAGTCCCTCACTCGTTCCCCACTGTGCTGCTGCCAGCCTATTACCGAAAATTCACCCAGCAGGTGCTCAGAGCACACAGCTGATCACTCACACTTGACTGCCTTGCTTCACTCCCATGGGACAGAACCCATCCCAGAAAGCAAAGCTCACTTTTGTCTAAACACTCATGATGCAGCAGATGTAAGATGTCAGATTTTCACGAAATGAAACAGAATGCATTCCTTGACCAGAAAACTTCCCAGTGAGAGGATGTTTAATCAGACAAAAGGACATTGCGGACAGAGGCCATCAACCAAGGGGCTACATGACGGGTGGTCAGTTTGCTGTTGATCTCTGCCTTCCAAATTTCAAGGTCAGGGAATGAGCTAGAGAATTTCTAAGACTTCTTGTATATTTACATTTTGTGCAATGCAGAGAGATGCAGCTTACAGGTAAGTAACCTGTGCTTAATAAGCATTCTTGTACACTTGTGTTGAGTTTGTGGGTACAGAAGTTTTTGACTCTCTTATTTGCTTATAACATGAAACTAAAAAGAAGACAACATCTTTCAGGATGATTGATTATTTTGTTTCTACTGGGGACTTTCATTCAGCTCCTGAAATGCAGACCAAGGAATGCTGAATATTATGCTGACATCTAAAGAGGGCCAGAAGTTTCACTATTTCATGATAAACCGTCTTCTTTTGAACATGCCAGCAACCGCTGTTCACCACTGCGGAATGTCTGTAACCATGACCTTCTCTCCTGAGAAAGATCCATGGGGGCAGGCATTTGGCCTGTATCCCATATCAGAATGTGTGGGTTCAGTTCCTTGCCCTGGGCTCTTGCTTCCAGCTTCCTGCTAATGCCATCTCCAACAGACAACAGGTGATGGCTCAGGAGGTTCCATCCCTACCACCCACCAGGTGGTGGGAGCACAAAGACTTCACCGGAAATTCCCTCACTAACTTGACTGCCTGTCTTCATTCACATGAGACAGAGATGACCCTAGGGACCTTTGCTTTCTGGGAGGCCTGGATTGAGGTCCCAACTCCTGGGTCTAGCCCAGGCCTTTGCAAAGCATTTCACAAGTGAACCAGCAGATGGGATCTCTTTCTGTCTATCTGTCAAATTTTAAGAAACAAGTCATATTTGCACACATGAAGATAAAACTGTGTGGGCCACAGAGTGGTTAAGAACATGGGCTCTGGCTGGCGCCATGGCTCACTTGGCTAATCCTCTGCTTGCAGCGCCAGCACCCCAAGTTCTAGTCCCAATTGGGGCACCCGATTCTGTCCCGGTTGCTCCTCTTCCAGTCCAGCTCTCTGCTGTGGTCTGGGAAGGCAGTGGAGGATGGCCCAAGTGCTTGGCCGCAGCTGCCATTTCTGGGTGAACCAACTGAAAAGGTTATCTCTGTCTCTCTCTCTCACTGCCTAACTCTGCCTGTCAAAAGAAAGAAAGAAAGAAAGAAAGAAAGAAAGAAAGAAAGAAAGAAAGAAAGAAAGAACGAACATGGTGGGACATCAGCTGAATGAAACTGTACTTCATTTTCAGGCTTAATACTGTGTCTAGTCTCAGCTTCCTCTTGCATGAAGCACTGCCAATCATCACAGTTTCCCACTTTGTAGGCTTGTTATATGGATTAAGCAAGGATGTTTTTCTTCCCTTAGGACAAGGCCCCAAAAGCCAGATGAATGTTAGTCCCTAGGGGACACAAATATACCCACCTGTGGACTCTCTAAGTTAAGACCAATTACAACTGTTCTTGCTGTTTTGGGATTAAGTATCTTGAAAAGGAGTGTGGGCTGCAGTAAGTTCCACAAGCAACTGAAATTCCATTGAATCACTAGCCTCTTAAAAACCAATGTTTTGTTTTCCTGCAGATTTAATATATATTTTTTAATTTTGCAGCAATTACTTTTGTGTAGTATGTGACTATTTTTTAATTTTTTATTTATTTTAAAGTTGGAGTTACAGAGAGAGAGGAAAAGACAGAGAAAAAGAGAAATCTTCCATTCTCTGTTTCACTCCCCCAGATGGCCACGATGGCCAGGGCTGGTCCAGGAGAAAGCCAGGAGCCAGGCTTCTCCCATGTGGGTGATAGGCACCCAAACACTTGGAACATCTTCTGCTGCTTTTTTTCCAGGCCATTAGCAGGGAGCTGGATCAGAAATGGAGCATCTGGATCTTAAACTGTTGCCCATTTGGGATGCAGTCATCTCAGGTGGAGACTTAACCTGTTACACCACAATGCTGGCCCCATTGTTCATTTACTCTTTAAATTATTTACAGAAATCACAGAGACACAAAATATTCTCCAAATATTGTCCAACTCTGGGATACAGTTCTACAGTGAGGGAGAAGTATATTTTTATCAAATGTGTATAATATATTCATAGAATTGCATCGGTTTAATTAAATTTTATCATAGAAAACTAGATATCTTGTGATTACAAAAATACTTTCAGAGCATAAATATCAACATAAAATTTTTACTGCATTTCCAAGGCTGTGTAATACTATAGAGTGTACTTCATAAATAGGAAATCATTAAACTTTTGCTATAAATACACTAATAATTTCTAGGGTAAGGTGAAACTGCCTCAGACTGGACAGCAAAAGTGAGGAAAGCAATGTTAATTGTCGGATTACCCTTCACTTGGAGAAAAATCTGAGACTAAATCCCTGAGAAAATACATTTCCCCTATTATGGGGTGATTATTCAGTCTGTACCAACTCAGGTAGCTATAACTATCGCTTTCAGCAAGCAAAGTAGAACCAAGAGGCTCAGCTCGGCAGTTGGAAGAGAAGGGAGAGGGTTTTCCCATTCTCACACGGGGCTGCTGCTAATTCCCTGTGTCCCTGAGCAACGGGCTAAGGCATCTTTGTCTTCATTTATGGATTCATAAAATCAGAAATAAAACACACTCCTGAAATTACTTAAAGACCCCCAATAGAAAGGTGAAAAATTCCACTGGTGTCTTTATGGAGCCATACATCAAAGGAATAAAGACTGTAGAGAAAAAGGGCATTGCTTGAGAATAAATGGTTTCAAAGGCAATAACAAATTAAATGTAAATTAAAACTAAATGTAATCTCCTTCTGTCAGGTCCTCCTAAAAGCCATTTCCTTGGATGTTTCGAACTGAAGGATACATTGACTTTGAGGGTATATAATTAAAAGCTAGTTATTTATAAATTATTTATCTTTATAAATTAGTAGTTGAAAATGTTGCAAGTTAAACTGAATGGGTTAAGTCATGGAACACAAAGCTGTTGGAATAATGTGGCTAAGTCATGTTCAAGGTGTCTATGCTTTAATCTGTCTTTTCTGTTGTTAATAAAATAATGCCACAGACTGAGTAAGTCATCTTGAAGGAGGTTCATTGTGACTCATAGTCGTAGAGATGCAAGGTTGAGGGACCACAGATAGTAATGGTGTTCTTGCTGCTAAATGCCAAAGTGACATCAGATATTACAGAGCCAGTGACAGAAGTGCAGTTGTATACCTATGTCTCTTTGGGACAGTCTCTTATAAGTGTACTTACTAGCACTCAATCCTGGGGAACCCACCTTATAGACTTAGCATATTATCACTGTCGAAATTTCCCTCCTGTTAATACTTCACATCAATGATTAAATTTCAACACAAGTGTGTGGAGGGACACACACAAACCACAGTCAAGCCATAGCAAAAGTTATGTAGAATCTATTCTGTTTAACTTGGGGGAAAGCTTTTAAGTTTCTGTGTCTATAAAGTAGTCCTCTGCTATAGAACAGGGTGTTAATATATGGTTTAGTCGACTTAACTGTCTAATTGTTGATGTATACTGTTTCCTATGAAAGGAATAATATAACTGAAAGTGATTTTTATTGAGTGTTTAGAAATTTTTCTGTTCTCAGCCATATTGTTGAATGTGGCTTTTAAGGTTTTTTTTTTTTTAATGTTTTAAAATTATGTTGGTTTTATAACATAGTTCTCAAATTTCTTTTTTTTTTAACTTTTATTTAATGAATATAAATTTCCAGTATACAGCTTATGGATTACAATGGCTTCCCCTTCCCATAACTTCCCTCCCACCCACAACCCTCCCCTCTCCCGCTCCCTCTCCCTTTCCATTCACATCAAGATTCATTTTCAATTCTATTTATATACAGAAGATCAATTTAGTATAAATACTTCAACAGTTTGCACCCACATAGAAACACAAAGTGAAACATACTGTTTGAGTACTAGTTATAGCATTAAATCAAAATGTACAGTACATTAAGGACAGAGATCCCACATCAGGAGCAAGCGCACAGTGGCTCCTGTTGTTGACCCAACAAATTGACACTCTAGTTTATGGCGCCAGTAACCACCCTAGGCTGTCGTCATGAGTTGCCAAGGCTATGGAAGCCTTCCAAGTTTGCCGACTCTGATCATATTTAGACAAGGTCATAAAAGACAGAGTGAGGATAGTAACCAATGATCCTAAGAGTGGCCTTAACCAGGTTTGAACAATTATACAGCATTAAGTGGGGAAGAGGACCATCAGTACACACAGGTTGGGAGTAGAGCCATTGGTGGTAGAGTAGAGGTTATGATTACAAAGGAATGAGGCCCAAGTGCACTAGACAGGGCCTAGAACAAAGGACAGAGTCATTGTTAGAGGAGCTAAGAAAGGTGCTGTCTAAGCTACAATTAAGTTTTCTGATTGAGAGGCAAATAGAACCTGATAGAAGGGGCTTGATAATAATCTGTTGGGCTTTAGGCCTTGTAAGTTAAGAGGCCCAGACCTATCTATCTCTTCACATGGGGTATATCCTAAGGGAGGTGTGAACCTCCTAGGGGAAGGCACTCTGTTGACTTTCATTACTTGGCTGGCCTGGGAGGAGAGCTGGCCAGGTAAAGGCAGGGGGCATCTCTAACAAGAAATTTACAGTTCTGCCTGCAATGTAGCTGACCCTACTTGGCTGTCCCCTCAGCTGCAGTGGTCACTTTGGAAGTTGGGCTGAGTGAAGGGCTTTTCAGCTTGGAGCCAATAAGATCTGTGGCTCTGACCTGGGCATCCTTCGATTCCAGGGCAGGTCCATTTCCAGTGATCCAACTCTTGGCAGAGCTGCCAGGGCTCTTCACAAGCTGACTTCTGCTGAAGCCCAGGCTTACCACATTGAAAGCCACTGCAGTGGACTGGCCTGTTGGGTCTCCTTGAGGGCAGATCACTGTACAGATTAGCCATTAATAGGCCTGCCACCCATTGCTTCTGATGCCTAGCTTTCTTTTCCTCCTGGTTTGTGTTAAAGCAGACCAGACGATGCAAGTCAAGGGAGTGCCCGTGTCCCATCTCTAATCTTTGGTGGCCTGAACTACAAGTCTATAGTCACAGGCATGTTCTGTAGTAGTTTTTCTAAGGTAGACAATGCCCATGAGGAAAATTATATTCTCACTTTAAAACTTTCTTTCCCTTTGGTCTGAAAGGGAGGTTTTTTTTTTTTACTTACTGTATACTTCGCTGATGGCGATGTGAATCTAGCTATGAGATTATTAGTTAAGTTCTTATTTTGGCTATGCTATTACAGAAAAATGTTAGCCATCTCTTATAAGGTCTAAAGATTAAATTGTGCATCCTACAGATTCCTTCATAATAGAATTAGTTCCCTACCTTGAAGAGAATAGAGAAGTGAAAGAACAAGTTGGGCTTAGAATAGAGAAATGAGGGAGCAAGTCCTAGATCACTTGCTGACAATAGCAATATTACATGAATACTTAGCAAACCGTTTCAACCCTTTGATAAGAACTTAATAAAACATTTACCGGAAGGTCCAATGCCTTCTATAAATTTTAAGAATCATGTATTTGAAAGCACGTCTTAAATATCTAACATGGTGTAGTTTGTTTAACCAGTAAACTTAAGCACAACCATATAAAATGTTTTTAGTTTCTTTCTACCAACAAGTTTAAAACATATGATACACAGATTCAGGTCATACAAATTAAAATGTATCTTTGATTGATTTTAGCAGCTTAAATTTATGGACAATCTTATCTAAAAGCCATTTAAAATAAAACTCTTAATAAAATTTCCCCATGTGGACATACAATATGTACGCACATATAACATAGCATAATAGACCAATATCAAAATCCAAAATATCTGGTTGAAATAAGATTCCTTAAAATCATGACATAACATAGACCAAATCTGATCATTGTTACAAGGTGATTATTCAAGTCTTTGAAAATAAGCACATAGTTAAATAACCCATAGCTCTTCATCTCCTCCCTCTCTTTTTCCACTCTTAGATTTAACAGGGATCACTTTTCAGTTAAAATTTAAACACCTAAGAATAATTGTGTGTTAATTACTGAGTTCAACCAATAGTACTAGAACCACAACAACAACAACAAATACTAAAAAGGATAAAGTATTACATTGTACAACTAAAGTCAGGACAGGAGCTGATCAGTTCATTGTTGCTTATAGTGTCCATTTCACTTAACAGGTTTCCCCTTTGGGGCTCAGTTGTCACCGATCAGGGAAAACAAATGATATTTTTCTCTTTGGGACTGGCTTAATTCACTCAGCATGATGTTTTCCAGATTGCTCCATCTTGTTGCAAATGACTGGGTTTCGTTGTTTCTTACTGCTGTATAGTATTCTATGGAGTACATGTCCCATAATTTCTTTATCCAGTCTACTGTTGATGGGCCTTTGGGTTGGTTCCAGGTCTTAGCTATTGTGAATTGAGCTGCAATAAACATTAATGTGCAGATGGCTTTTTTATTTGCCAAATTAATTTCCTTTGGGTAAATTCCAAGGAGTGGGATGGCTGGGTTGTATGGTACATCTCCTTTCAAGAATTAGGGTTTGTGTCTCTTATCCTTAAACATAAGATCCAAGACTACCTGAATGATAGAATATGATGGCTGGGATGCTGCCCAGCTTTGGGTTCAGATGCTGAGAATTAACATCATTTATTCCTTCTTTCTTTGGAAAGTCCAAGTAACTCAGAGACCCAATAATAAATAAATCAAAAACCTCAGCCCCCAGCTACAGTGGAGTTCACAGCCAACAACCACTCTGAACCCACTGGCCATCTTGGGGTGCCATCTTAGAAGAGAGTCTCACAGTTCACACAGCTGGTACTCTGTAGAGCTGCTGACTGCAGATTCCCCAAGCAAAATAAATTACTATTCTTGCTTTAAACCATTAAGTCGTGAGGTGATTTGTTATGCAGTTGTGAATAAGTAGAACAGAATTTTGCATCTGGAGGCAGAGTGCTGCCATAATAAATGACTACAGTATGGGACATTAGCTTTTGGATAGTGTTAGGTAGAGCTACAAGGGTTTTGAGAAGAGATTTAGTAGACTCCTAAAAAGCCTCAGTATGAGCAACAACAAAAATATGAACATCCTCCAGGATAGTGTTAGTGATCGTCTGAGACCTTGGGGCAGCTCTCTGTGGCAACTTCAAGAAAGTGAGAGGGGCCAGCACTCTGGCGCAGTGGGTTAAAGCCCCAGCCTGCAGCGCCAGCATCCCATATGGGCACTGGCTCGAGTCCTGGCTGCTCCACTTCCGATCCAGCTCTCTGCTATGGCCTGGGAAAGTAGTAGAAGATGGCCCAAGTCCTTGGGCCCCTGCACCGGCATGGGAGACCCAGAAGAAGCTCCTGGCTTTGGATCAGCTCAGCTCTGGCCGTTGCATTCATTTGGGGAGTGAACCAGCGGTTAGAAGACCTCTCTCTCTCTCTGTCTTTCTGCCTCTTCTCTCTCTAACTCTGACTTTCAAATAAATAAAATAAATAAATCTTTAAAAAAAGAATCTTAAGCATGTCAGATCTACAGGTCTTACTCAGGGAAGAGAAGAGCTCATTGCAGAGATATTTGTCATTTGACCTTTGTCTAATGGTGTAAATTGAAATAAAATTTGTAGAGATCCCATTATGCTACTAAAAACATTTTTATTAGTGGAAGCACCCCTACTTTAGACTAAAATGGGACACACATAATTTTAATATATGAGGCCTTTTGATCCTCAACATTTTATGGGCAGAAACAGGCTGAGGAGGTCACAAGGTTGCAAATGCAATTTAAAAGGAATGATGATCCAGAGGAGTGACTCTAAAAGCCCAAAAATTAGAATCATGAGTGGTGGAAAAACACACCCTGGGACTATAAGCTAATCCTCATCAGGGAAAAGGCAGAGTCTAAATGCATTTCAGCACCATTATAGAACAGTGGCTGCGTACCTTTTCCTCTGAACAGGAGGTTCTGTAGAAGACACCCTTTGCCTCTCCTATAATTGTTTGTCAACTATGTTGGGGCAGATGAGTTGTGTTTTGGGTTCATAAGTTTTCCGATCAAGAGGAGCTATAACTCAGAACTGAATTTAACAAACTGTATTTGAGGAGCTTCATCCATGCAAGGACATGAGTTTTGAAATAAATTCTGAACCTCAAGATTCAGTCAGATGTGGTGGGAGAATGAAATTCTTGGAGCCACATATTTTGTGTGTAGAGCAATGCAGAAGATGTATGTTTGCCATGTACCAAAATGGTTTGTTTTACCTGTAATAATATTTGTCATAATAAAATTTGGCTTCTCAAAAAATTATGACTAGATGGGAAACTAAGATTTAAGTAATCCCAAATAGTGCCTTTACTGAGAGGTGAGGTCTAGGCCCTCTCTCCTTGGTGAGGGGTCCTAGGATGATGTGACCCATAGAATATGGCAGAAGTGAACATGTTTCAGTTTCTGGTCCAGTTTCTTGAGAAATTAGTAGTTTTCATTTCCTCTCTGGGAAGCTTGTTTGTGACACTGGGAAAAAGCCAGAGTAGCTTCTAAAGAACACAATATGAAGAACTGAGGCTTCAGCCTCTGTTCCATGCTTCCTGGGTTCCCAGGCAGCAGCCAGCTGCACCTGTCTGTCATGTGAGTGTGCCATCTTGGAAGTGGACTCTCCAGCCCCACACCACCATCCCATTTTATACCACATGGAAGAGGGGAGTCTTCCACTCTGAGCCTTGCTCCAACTGCAGAATCAAGAGCAATATACTCACAAATGTGAATTTAGTTTTTTAAAATCTTTTTAATATTCTGTCTTCATGTGTTTTATTATTTTATTTAAGCATTTCATATATACAGACTTAGGAGCATAGTGACTACATTTTGGGGTGTTCAATTGCATGACAGTAGATAATCAGAAATTTTTTTTTTAATGAAACAATGATTCACTCTGAGGTTTGCACATTTTCCTTTTCCTCGATTCTTTTCTATGGCCATGTTTTCCAGTTTATCATTCGTGCATAATAATCCTCCCATTTATTACATTGTCTCCTAATAGTTCCCCAATGAAAATCATAGAATTGAGAACTTTAAACAAAATAGAGGAAATGTAGTTACTATTTAAATCATGAAGCACTGATACAGAACCCTGATACAGATAATCACTCAATGCTTAATCTTTAAAGAGAGAATAGGCATACTATGTGTATTTATTGAATACGTATCAATCATATGATACCTGTTCTTTACAGCTTATAGCAAGATAGAATGCTACAATAATAACATCAATGATTCAGTCAATTAGAATTGACTGGAATTGAGTCTGGAATTATCAATGTGGAATCCAAGATCAACATTCAGATCCAGTTGTGATATTATTTGCATGAGTTACATTTGCTTTCTAAGGAGTTTGGCTTTTTATTACCAAAAGTCAGCTTCTCTGGGTAAATATTTTTTTAGAATCTTATACAAGGATGGTTCTCAAACTCTTCTGAGCAAAATTTTTATTGCTGCCAATGGATCTAATTTGGCCCTCATGGTGTTGTCAGTAGGGAGTCAAACCTGTGGATTTTTCCAACTGTGCCATGTGAATAACACAAAATCAATTCATGCAAGTTAGCCTCAGCATTTCATGTATGTACAACTTGATTAAAGTGTGGTTATTATTTGCAAGGTTTTTTTTTTCTGTAACTTTTGTTTGAAGGGCAGAGAGGGAGAGAGAGAGATCTCCTATGTACTGATTCACTCTCCTAAATGCCTACAACATCTGGCACTTGGTAGAGAACAAAGCCGGGAGTTGGGAACTGAATCCCAGTTTTCCACGTGGATGGCAGGAGCACAATTATTTGTTCTGCTGCATCCAAGGGTCTGCATTAGCACGAAGCCAGAGTGAGGAACTAGAGCCAGTAATCAAACCCAGGCACTCAGATGTGGGATGCAGTGTCTTAACCTGTAGGCCAAACACCTGCCCATCAAATATTTTCTCCACTACAAAGAACAATGATAGGGTAACTCATTAACATCAACAATGACAGTAAGAACAACCTCCACAACTAAAGTCATTGACTTAAAGTTTACAAACACTGTGCTAGGGACCCAGGCAAGAATCCAGGCAGTTTTTCTTTATTAACTAATTCAACTCTTATAACAAACTGTGAGTCGTCTTTTCTTAAAGATTTATTTGTTTATTTAAAAGAAAGTGACACAAAGGAAAAGGTAGAGAGAAAGATCATCTGTCCACACACCAAATACCCACAGCATCCAGAGCTTGGCCAGGCTGAAGGCAGGAGTCAAAAACTCCATTCAGATATTCCACGTGGGTGGCAGAAACCAATGTGTTTGGGCCATCCATCTGCTGACTCAAAGATGTGTTATTTGGATCAGTCACATTTGAACCCAAGCAGCGGCTTAACTCACTGTTCGAAATACCTCTCCATGTTATGACCCACGTTTTTCAAGATAGTTAAACTGAGGCACAGAGTTTAAGTATCCTGATTGTGTGTGTGAACACTGTAGATGATTGAGCCACGATTTAAACCACTCTAAAAGTTAAGAATATCCCATTTAGGCTGGCGCCATGGCTCACTAGGCTAATCCTCGCCTGTGGCGCCAGCACCCTGGGTTCTAGTCTCAGTCGGGGTGCCAGTTCTGTCCTGGTTGCTCCTCTTCCAGTCCTGCTCTCTGCTGTGGCCCAGGAAGGCAGTGGAGGATGGCCCAGGGCCTTGGGCCCTGCACCCGCATGGGAGACCAAAAGGAAGCACCTGGTTCCTGGCTTTGGATCAGCGCAACGTGCTGGCCGTAGCAGCCACTTGGGGGGTGAACCAATGAAAAAGGAAGACCTTTCTCTCTGACTCTCTCTCTCTCTCTCTCTCTCTCTCTCTCTCTCTCTTTCTCACTGTCTAACTCTGCCTGTCAAAAACAAAAAACAAAAAAAACAAACAAACAACAACAACAAAAATATCCCATTTAAGAAAACAAGATACTTAGGGAGGCACAAATCTACTACTCACCTGATATTGTCAACTTAAGTTAATAATAGAAAAATTGTGCTTCAAATTCCTCTTATGTGAAACACAGGAGATATTTAAGTCATACTTTGTGGCTGCATTGCTTTATAAATATCTTCATTAGCATTTATGATATTTCATTACAAGCCCTGTGTGCCTGTGTTTCTGTCTTATCGATATGTTACCTATGGCAAGAATAAGACATTCAAAGTTAGTATCATGAGTGTGTAGTATGGTAACTGAAATGCTGATAGTTCTGAAATCAATTCAAATATTCAAAAAATAAGAGGTTAAGATAATATTCCACAGGCTAAATTAAACATTGCAGTTGGGTCAATTTAAAGCTAGATGTTTGTGAACAACTGTGTGTGTGTGCACGCACGTGTGTGTGTGGCAGAGTAGAGTTCTTCTTGCTACCTTATGGAGGGATGGCACACATCTAAGTCCATTTTTAAAGGATTGATTTCTGAGATTAGGGCATTTGTAATAAAACTAAAGACTGATAAAGAGAAGGAACTTTACTTTCAGCCAAAAAAAAAAAAAAAAAGAAATTACTAAAAGAGATATCTTAAGATCATCCACGTTGCCTGATACATATTGTCTTTCCCTGTCACAATCCACACCAGTCCACATCTCAAAAACGGGGCCAGACAACGGGGTCCCAGTTGGTAGAGACATCCTTGGGGAATGAGAGGAGATCCAGGGGAGAGAGAAAAGAAAGCTGCAAAGAGAAAAGAATGGAGCCCTTAAGAAGTTCAGATCTCTGCGGGTCTGCGGTGCTGTCGCAGGAAAGGCAGCAAGTGCTGAGCAGATGCAGGGGTGATAAGAAGGGGTCAGGAGGCCCTCGCCTGGACTGTGGACACTGCCTAGCCAGGAAGATGCCACCAGACCCTGCACTGAAGGACGCGTTGCACATGTTCTAGACTCTCCTGCATTCATGCTTTGCTAAATGCTTTCTAATAAACAGCACCATTCACCTCCTCTACAAAGCCCACCAGGGTTGCAGGTGCAGTCAGACAGCGGGCAGTCCAGTGTCTCAATTTCATAGCACAGCTGCAATTTCTTTGCTTGCACTGGTAAAAGTTTTCACTCTTCATGCTGTTCCTATGTTCTCAAAATATAACCACACGAAGTTGCTTTCAAAAATCAGTGAAAAGAGTAGCATAAACCTTTTACCTTGTCTTGTCTGCTTCACTGATCTTTTCTTGGTACCTAGAGTTCTTGATCTTGTCCCAGGCCCACTCCCCAGGGATTTGCTACAGCTTCCTGGGAAGCTTCCCTCGAGAGTTCAAAAGCAAGGGCAGAAAACCTCATACAGGACCCTACTGGAGGGTGAGTTCTGATAACACACACAGCCTATGAGATCTCACCCACCAGTCAGTACCACTGGAGGCTCAGTACTGCCACAGCTTGAGCCCTGGTTCCCCAAAAATCCAATGTGAGGTGAAAGACTTCACACACTGCACTGCTGAAGGAATAAAAGAAACATTTTCTCCCTGGTCTGGTCTGATTTTGGATTTCTCTGTTAAAACCAGAGTGTGGTGTCCTGGCAGGCAGCTAACCCTTTTTCCTTTTTCAAGAAGTACAAATGGATACAGGAAAAAGGGGAATCTGAAAATAGAAACCAGTCATCTCATCAGAAAGAAATCCCACCAGCCTGACAGAGTTCTCGTGTGTAGAGTTAGCTTACAATGCTCAAAAAAGTTTTATTTTTTTTAAATTCTGTGTTTGGTTCATTTTTTTTTCTGAAGATCTATTCCTAAAGCATTAAAAACAGATGACATTTTGTGTGTCTGAGCTTTCAAAAATCAGCCCCATATTGCCTGAGAGAGAAAGCAAATGGAAGGTTATCCTGCAAAAAGGTGTTTAATTTTATACCCCAGCTGCAGCAACAACAATTACAAAAGTAACCACCACTCCATGAAGAAACCATGATAAACCAAGTTGTTTTCCAATGATTCCAAACACAGGCTGAGTTTGTGGAGTCTCCCTTAACTGCTAAAGTGCCTTTCAGCACTGAGGATCAATTTTAAATGTGTTTTCCTTATTAAAATGGTAAGTTCATTAAATGTTTATGGCGAGTTTCCCCTCGCTGTATCTTTCCTGAATTATATTCATATTTTATGGGAGTTTTGAATTGTTTTACTGTGTGTGTGTGTGTGTGTTTAGTAAACAGGTGATAGTGAAAAAATCATTGGTCAATCTTTCTTGTAATAATGAGAGGTAGTGGAGCCTGCACTGTGATGTAGTGGGTGAAGTCTCTGTCTGCAGTGCTGGAATCTCATACGGCTGCTCCACTTCTGATCCAGTTCCCTGCTAATGACCTGGGAAAGCAGTAGAAGATGGCTCACGTGCTTGGGCTCCTGCACTCATGCGGGAGACTTGGGAAAAGGCTCCTGGCTCCTGGCTTTGGATTGGCTGAGCTGCGGCTCTAGTGGCCATTTAGGGAGTAAACCAGTGGATGGAAGACCTCTCTGTATGTGTCTCTGTCTCTGTGTAACTCTGCCTCTCAAATAAATAAATAAATCTTTAAAAAAAATAGTGAAAGGTAATGTTTGGAGACTACTTGTTACGTGTCAGTGTCCAAAACACATCTATCAACCAATTCATCTTTCACAGCAAAACAGCCAGAGGGGGTGACATTAAGGGCATCCCCATTTTCTTGCTGCAAAAGTTAAGGCACAGAGGGTTTACGTAACTCCCTCCAGATCACAGAACTGGTAAGGGACAGGGCAAGGATTCACACTCAGGGTCCCAGGCTGTGGGGAGTTTGCTCTTAATGGGCATACACGCTCTTTCTGAGTCAATTCCTCCCTCACAAAAAGGAAGATCATTCCTCTAGCTCATGGCCTAAGCGTCTGGCTTCTCTTCAGACTGTATTCCATCCGGAAGCCAAAACAACCCTTTCAGAAGGAAAACTTGTGCTTCAGAATGATGGCTGCACTATCCACAAGGCTGTGTGTTGTTCTTTTGCATGGCACACTTGTCTTGAGAGTCATCATGGTGCTGCCGACCTCCATGGTGTGTTCTCCAGATAAAGTCTGTCTATGATGGGAAAAGTCAGATCATCAGTTAACACAGCAGAGCAATGCCAGGGATCAGCTAAATACAAAGGGGTGGGAAAACTATTCTCAATTTAATGCCAAAGTTGCACAGATTGAATAGGTCAAAACTTACTGACCTGTGCATTTCACTGAAAGTTCTACCTCAGTCAATAAAACACTGTGCAAGAAACTATTTAAAAGAAGTCAATGTTCTCATACCTGCTTAAAAAGTTTAAATAATCTACGGCTGTTATCACGAAATCCAGCCCCACCTCCTGTCCAGCCTCACCACCTCCAGGGCTTTCCCTACTTTCTGAAGCCCAGCCACACCCACTCAAGGACTCATGGTCACCTCCATATGTGCCAAACCCTACTCTCTCCTACCGTTGGCCTCTGTCTAGAATGTTAAGCCATTTGCCTCATCAAAGGCAAACACTGTTTAGATTTTAGCTTCCACAGATTAAAAAATAAGTCACCACAAATCATCCTCCTGTGACACTAAGTCCCTCTCCCTGTTAGCTTTTTTTTAATTATATGTTTACAGTTTTCTGTTGATATTGTTTGGATTTTGTTTTTCAAAGCAGTTCATGTTCACAGCAAAATTGAAGAAAATATACGGAGGTTTCCTGCATACTCCATGCCTCCACATATACACAACCTCTCCCACCAACAACCAGCACCAGAACATTTATACTTACAATTATCTGGTCTTCTTCCTTTCCAGACTACAAGCTCCATGAGGACAAGAACTTTGCATGCTTTGGCTCTCATTTCTTTCTATTCTCTCTCAAACATATAGCTGTTTTAGTATTTATTTGGTGGGTGTTTTGATAAAGAGCCTTTTCCTTGAATTGCAAATTCATTTTTTAAGATTTATTTATTTACTTATTTGGAAGGCAATGTTACAGAAAGAGAAGGAGACACACACACACACAGAGAGAGAGAGAGAGAGAGAGAGAGAGGAAGAGGGAGAGGGAGAGAGAAATATCTTCATCCTCTGGTTTACTCCTCAAATGGTTTAATGGCTCCAAAAACCAGGGTTCGGCCAGGCTGAGGCTAGATATCCCATGTGGTGGCAAGGATCCAGGTTTTGGGGTCATCCGCTGTCTCTCCAGGCATATTAGCAGGAAGTTGTTTTAGAAGCAGAGCAGCCAGGAGGCAAACTGATGCTTATATAAGATTTTGGTGTTACAGGCAACAGCTTAACTGATTGTACTACAATTTTAGTCCCTCAAGTTCAATTCCTCATCCAGTTTATTTTGCAGATCAATACATTTTATTCCATCAGCTATTTTTAGAAGTATGAAAATAAAATTTTATTTTACTCTCAGGAGAAGGGATATAGTGATGAAAGGATTTTTTTTTTTTTTTTTTTTTTTTGGACAGGCAGAGTGGACAGTGAGAGAGAGAGACAGAGAGAAAGGTCTTCCTTTTGCCGTTGGTTCACCCTCCAATGGCCGCCGCGGTAGCGCGCTGCGGCCGGCGCACCGCGCTGTTCCGATGGCAGGAGCCAGGTGCTTATCCTGGTCTCCCCTGGGGTGCAGAGCCCAAACACTTGGGCCATCCTCCACTGCACTCCCTGGCCACAGCAGAGAGCTGGCCTGGAAGAGGGGCAACCGGGACAGGATCGGTGCCCCGACCGGGACTAGAACCCGGTGTGCCGGCGCCGCAAGGCGGAGGATTAGCCTGTTGAGCCACGGCGCCGGCGAAAGGATTTTTTTTTAAAAAGTGGGTCAGGAGTGAGTGTTTCGTCAAGGTGGTAGAACCCAAAACCAAGAAATCGGAAGCTTTGAGGTTTTGAATTTATTCTTCATAGTCAAATGAAAGAAGTTTATGTGATATTGTATCCTCTCTTCCAAAAGATTACACAACTTCTTTAGGATTGTGAGATAAAAGTGTGATGAATTTTCTATTCTATGTATATCTAGAATCAGAGGTTCAGTTTGTCAGTGACTCATCATCATGGAGGGAGGAAAGGAAGAAGGAATGGAAGGAGGAAGGGGGAAGAAGACAGGAAGGTGAGAGGGGGAGGCGTGAAGAAGAGAGAGGATAAACAAGAATGAAAGTAAAAATCAAAAAATAAAGAAGATAGGGAAAAAAGGACAATCTCTTCCCCTGCAAAAAAAGGAAACAAAAGAATGATATAGGATATATAACTACTCCCTCCGGCAACACCCTGGTCCCCAGCTGCTTAGAACATTGACTCTCCACATCACTGCATAAAATAAGATTGACTGCCAACCATTACTGCAAGTCCTGTTCTCTATTTTATGCTATTCTATGCAATTAAAATATAAGTCATGATATTTTAATCTATTATCTTCTCACTTCTACATTAAAACTCTTGGTAACCCCTAAATTAACTTAACAATATGACATGCCTTTTCAAACAACCCTCAAGATGCTAAAATCAGTGTTCCTGAAGTAGAACTAACTCAAACAGAACAAAACAAAAATCTGGTCAAATTGGTTTGCAGCCACAGTGGAAATCAAGCAACCTGATTTTAATTGGCTGCATTTCCATTCTTTAGCGACTTGTTTTGTTGAAATGCCTTTTCCTCCCCAGAGATATGAACTACAATGGTTGTAGAAGCTTAGCATAAATCTCATAAATAAATACAGAAGAAACCTTTCCAAAAGTTTCCCTGAAGTTTGATGCTAATCAAAGAAGCACATGGTTGCCAACATCTGTTCAGTGACGAGAAACCCTTTTCCAGTTGAGAGCTGTTCAGAAACTATAACCTAAATTATGCACCAGCTTAAAAGCTCTGCACTGAGTCAAACACCCTACAAATAAATTGTCAGATGAAAACCACATATCCATCTGTTCCACCCTGTGACTCGGAGTTAGATCCACACAACCACCACCAGTCAACACTGTGCCAGCAAGGCACAAGGACATTGGAGTGACTTGATCAGTTAATAAAAGCAATAGACACATTTATGTAGGATGTTTCCTATGGATGGCTGGAGGAATTGACTGAATGTTTCATTTTAAAGCCAATTGTTATGGCAACCACTGTAAACAACAGCTTTGACTGCTGCAACAGAACAAGGCTGAATCCATCTGTCTGGTGCTGTCTCTGAACAAGGACAGGTGAAGACTCTCACATTAACTGATTTCTAGAGCTCAACAGAGTGTGTTGCACTCAGTAACTCACCGCTGAGTAAATTACTGAATGCATGGTTAAAGGTTTTTTTGAATATCTGGCTGGGAGATGAATCCAAAATTCCTTTAACTCTAATATCCAGGAGCAATTCTGAGAAAAGATTCTTTCAGTACTTGCTCCTTTCTGGTCTCACAGCAAGTCCTGTCAAGGTGCATGGGTCTCCTGACCTATAATGACTTCTTTTCTCTGTTTAAAATGCTCCAATCAGATTATCAACTTCATGGGATCCAACCTTGTCCATTGCATTCTGTTCTGCTTGGAAATTTTTTTATCTTTTTTTAAAGATTTATTTATTTATTTGAAAGTCAGTGTTACTCAGAGAGAGAAGAGGCAGAGAGAGAGAGAGAAATAGAGAGGTCTCCCATCTGATGGTTCACTCCCCAGATGGCTGCAATAGCCGGAGTTGTGCTGATCTGAAGCCAGGAGCCAGGAGATTCTTCTGGGTATCCAATACAGGTGCAGGGGTCCAAGGAATTGGGCCACCTTCTACTGATTTCCCAGGCCATAGAAGAGAGCTGGATTGGAAGTGGAGCAGCCGGGTCTTGAACCAGTGCCCATATGGGTTGCTCGCGCTTCAGGCCAGGGTGTTAACCCGCTGCGCCACAGCACTGGCCCCCAGCCTGGAATCTTGCATACCAGAACTAGCTAATCTCTGAACTCACAGAGGTCCTGTCCATCAGCTTTGAACATTGGCCACCTAAAGTCTTCTTCCTACAGAGGTGGATGGGTGTCTCCTTATGTCCTTTATCTTAAGCTTCATAGAACTAGAATACTTGGATTTTATCTTGACGCGTGATTGCTCAGAATGGATTCTGTATATGGCAACAAAATATGAAAGTAAGCACCATGTAGCAGCTTCCAGGAGCGTTCTTTAAAAGATGTGGTCATTTCCACTTTATTCTGTATCTCCTCTCACGCTGCTGGCTTGGAACATGAATGTGATGACTCTTCAAGTTGCCTCTTTGGACTATGTTAGACCCTAGAAATGGCAGAGTCTGGGTATCTCAGGGCTTCATAGAACTGAGCTTCCTTACTAGGTCTTGGTGACATACTTCCTTCCTGCTTTTTATGTGAAAAAAAAAACACAACAGCAATGCAGCCTCCAATCTTATTCAAGCTCTTCTACTTCTGGTCCTTGCTACTCAAAGCAAAACTTCATCCTAGCTTGTACATTATACATATTGACTTCTCCATCTCTGTTTTGCTGAATTCACCTGACAAATCTCATTTCTCATTCTCCACACCAGCCACTCAGCAGAGGAATTAGCTCCAAGGAACCAAGCAACTCTGATGACCGGCCTCACTGTGAATTTATGGCCACAAATCTCAGGTGAGAACACAACATTACCCACAATTTTTCATTCATCGCTGTCTACAATTCCATATATTCTCTTTTCCTCTGCAAGTATATCCAAGGGCTTCTCCCTGAACATATGTACATGCTCAGTCAACAAACATTCCTTCAACTTCACTGAAAAATAGAAATATAAGTTCAGGGACATCCTAGTTTGCCCAGAATTAAATTTACCAGCCCATTGCTTCACTGCAGTACTGTGGGACCACTTTCATTCCCGTGAGTGAAAAAGCGAGGCTCTATCAAATATCATCTCCCAAATGTACTCTGAATCCATTCAGCCCTCCTCACCTTCTCAAGAATTCTGCTGAAAATATTTCTCCCCTTTCCACATGATAAGTTTCTCTCTCCCCATCTTCTGCATCATCACGACATCAACAGAAACATGATTCAGTACCACCTATCAATGAAACAGAGCAGGGGATCTCTCCCTTACTCCACATGCACCATTTTCTCAGTCCCACATCTCTGCTATCCTTTCCACAGGCACTTTTTCCAGAAATCATCTGTATTTGTTTTCTCCAGCTGCTCACCTCACATTCTTCATCAATCCACACACTGTCTCCATCCACTCATGGAAACTGCTCCTTCCAGCCCAAGACCAGAAACACCTTGTCTACTGGGAACAATTCTCAATGTTGAACTCACTTGGCTTCTCAGAATTAAACTCAGTTGGCTTAACGTTCTCTCTCTTGAAACACATTTATCTCTTTCAGATTTTATGTTACTTGGGGGCACTCCTTAGCTGCCTTGTCCCCTTCTTGGGTGTGACAGCTACAGAAAGAGCAGCCTAGATTGTCTTTTTCTTCTCTGGTCTCACACTCAGCCTCAGTGGTCACACTAAATCACTTGACACTAAACACTTCTTTCTCTAGATTTCAATGCTATCCATAAAGTTCTATCTCCCTGGAATTCGACCCATGTCCATCCTTCCACCTTCTTGTCATCTCCATGTCTTGATTTCTCCCCAACTGTCTTCTTTCAATTCCGATTTAATAGGCTAGTTGATAATTTAGTGCCTTCAATCCCTCTGCTTTTCTCTTAGTCTCACTACTTAATCTTTTAGTAATCTTATCAACTCTAAAATCATACAGTAAGCTTCACACATGTCTTTAATCTCTAAAACTGTGCCTGGCTCTGAGTCACCAACATCTCACTGTCCTGCACTACAGTTTACTTTTCATCACTGTTTCTGCCTTGTCTTTTTTATTATGTTCCTATTTGCTCTTCCCCATATTGTTTTCCAGGATTATCAACTGTACAACAGGAAATGTGCATGTGGTTCCCCTCAGACTCCTCCATATCCCCAGCATCTTGAGACACTCTGAGGCACTTAGTAGACCCTCAGTTTTTATTGAAAGCATGGATAGCATGTTGGTGCATTTGCAAAATGCACTGGTTCTGTTTAAGTCTTGAATCCTGCACAGTTCCTGCCATGCCTGCATTTCTGGTCTGCAAAAGGAAGGTTGTTGGGTGGTTCAAAGTGCTAAGCTAGAGGAAAGCACTGGGCTGTGGGATTGTCTGGTCTTCAGGCGAAGCACAAGAGGGAGAAAACAGCCACTCTAAGGATCAAGGGCAGAAGATAGCGAACTGTGTACGTGTCAAATGCAGTATGTGTTACACAGTGTAGGGCTTCAGAGACTTGAATTTATTATTTTCCTCTTTTATAGTCTTTTTTTCTTTATTTCACATTTAGAATTTGTCAGCATTCATTCATTCATTATTACATGCAGCACCCTTGTAAATGCACTGTTAGTTCTATCTTTAGCATCTGAAGCTTTCAAGTATGCGTTGGGCCTCTTTATTGCTGTGAACTCCCTTGTCAAAGTCAATATTCAAAGAAAAATCAGGGTCAGTTAATCAAATTGTCTTTCTTATTTAACTTGTATTTGATGTATGAAATCTTCCCAGATGAATGGTAACATTTTGTTCTATTACAGATTAGCTCCCATTACTGCTTCCAGAGAACTTTCCGGCTTCTTTCCTCAGGAACTTGCTTTTAAATAGGTCTCAGAGACTTCAAACTCCAAAACTCTTAGCAAAGGGCGTGTGAAGCAGCTTCTGGTTTGCTGCCTCCAGAGTAACAGCTCCCCTTTTATGTCTTCAGTTCCTGAATGCGTGCATCAGCTCCCCCAATATTTCAACACCTAAGACCCACAGAGCAGAATCATTCTGTGAGAAACAGTGGAGAAACATAAATCGCTCCTGGATAAACAATGAACAGCAGCATCCTCTTCCTAGAGTACTAGTCGTGCTTTTTGGCTGCCCTTCCCTGGGTCCTATCCAGACAAAAGCTCCTAACTCCCTTGTACTTTCACTGGCTTAACAGAAATTATTTCTGTTTGTTTCAAGTTTATTGAGGTACAATTGACAAATAAGCATTGTATGTATTCAATATATATATAGTAGGATACTGTAAGAGAAATACACATTGTGAAATGATTATGACAATCAAGCTAAGCAACACATCCGTCACCTTGAATAGTTACCACTGTGTGTGTGTGTGTGTGATGAGAATACTTAAAATCTATTCTCTTAAGAACTTTCAAGTATGCATTAAACTGTTTTAGAATCCACATATGAGTGACATAACACAGGGTTTGTCTTTCTGTTTCTGGCTTATTTCACTTAGCATAATGTCCTTCAGTTCCACCCAAGTTGATATGAATAGCAGGACTCCCTTCCTTTTCTAGGCCAAATAATATTCCACTTCATATATTTTATGAAGTTCCAGTTTATGTATAGATATAACATCTCATTGTGTGTATATATATACACACACGCATGCCACAACCAAAAAGTTTTTGTATCAGCAAAATGGCAAGAAAGAGTGTTCTCCAATATTTTCACAGCTTTCATATTTAAGAACTGGAATTGTTTTCACATTTTTAATGAATGACTAGTGAACAGTGATGATGAAAGACATTCAACTTCATGAGATGATCCAGCATGCAAAGTTTGACAAATGCTGTGTGAAGGTTGTGAACACGTGTTGTCTAATTGAGCAGGGGAAGAGTTCCCAGGAAATGGTTGCTACAGTTGTCACACTTTCCTAACTCCTTAGAAGCCAACAGCCAATGTTATCATAAGCCTTGCTGATCGACTCAATCTGCGGCAATGAGGAAACAGGGTCTCCATGAGGGAGTCCAGAGCCACCTCCCTTTTATTGCTGCAAAGAGGGCAGCTCTAGGTTTCTGGGATCTTGTTCCTGTTTAGGTGGCCAGCATGCCAGGGCTGTAGATCTCTTTGCTTCTTCACTCAATTGCTATCAGTCAAGTGTCTCCCAGAATCTGTCACTAAAGATATACGGGTCCCAAACTCTAAAACATGGATTAAGGACACACAAACCCAGCTGTGATGAAAAGGGACTTGGCTCCCTCTGTGCCCGGACCCCTTGGACTCAAGGACAGTCAAGGTGACTTCAACAGCAGTGCCAGCCAAGGAAGGGAAGTTCTGGTTCAGTAGGTCCGTTATTCAGTATTTGCTTTTAGTGTAGGGTCCTGTGTTTAACAACACAGGATACTACTCTGACTGCAAAGATACCCCACTTCCTGTGGAGTGTGGGCTGGGCTCCAGCTCCTACCAGAATAATGGCAGCTGCACAGGAAAGGGTATCTTCCAGCAAAAATGAGAACTGAATAGTGTGGGTGAAAAGGTAAAATGCAAAGCTAAATTCCGAAAGGAATTTTTGTGTGGTGAGGAAACACATTACTAAGCTATCTTTTCCACACAGATCTACTGAAGGCTACATACCTGGCTTTATGGCAGATATTTGGAGGTATGGGATGGAGAAGGCTACACCTTCAGGGTGATGGGGCCAACGATAGCCCTGGAATGGAGCTGAAAGCATTCATTGCTCAGGTTGCTGTGGGTGGAATTTGCCCAAATAGCTGTCTAACTGCCATAAAGTGCACAGGTGCAGGTGCAGAAAAGACCTGGGGGACCGGGAGGGCCAAGCTCAACATTATAGTGCCCAGGACCCAGAACGTGGTATGCAGGAAAGAGACAGAGATGGGCATGGAGCTCTCTTCCCTACAGATCTTACAGAAGGCTCCACCCTGAAGGAGTTAATATGACCCATAGGAAAAAAGAAGATGAGGCTGCTAAAGTCAGAGAGTTTGACCTCAGAAACTAAAACTGAATGGAGCATGGTGGAGTCACCTAATTTTGGAAATTGCAGACTCACCTGTTACATTACTTCCCCTGCAGCAGAAATACTCTTGGGAAATGCAATGAGCAGCATTTAATCAACAGTTCTGCTACTTTGTCAGTCCTATGATTCGAGAGATAACTATTAGTGCCCTAAACCTGAGACCCATCATACATAAAACCAGGTAATAACAGAGCCCCTGCATGGGATGCAAGTCAGCAATAAATGAAGTAACATGCGGGATGCAGGGAACAGAGGAAATCTTCAACAAATAATTGTACTACATATTCCAAAAAATTACATATATAATATAATAATATATATGTTAATATATATTACATATAGAATAAATAATATATTACAGAAATATATATATGTCTGTGAGTATGATAAGAAGAAAATTTGTTGGGAAGGCACAAATCATTCAGGATATTTACTAACTGGCTGTCAAGGGTAATAGGAAAGATGCAGCATCCCAAATAAAAGTCAAAGATCTTTTCCCCAAAATTACAAGACCAAAATTCACATGCTAAGTACCTCTTGAAGCAACCCCACTGTGGCATATTGGGTCAAAGCAGGCTCAGATTCACAGAGGAGGTGGCTCATGAGCAGGGACAGGCCCAGTGATGAGCTGCAAAGGGAAGAAAAGGCATGTTCCAAAGTAGACATGATGAAAAAATGGGCACACAGCAACTAGGACAAACAGCAAGTGAGTAATTACTCCCATGACTACTGAATTATCCTACAGGGGAATTAGACTCCACTTGATCTTAGCTAAAAGGCCGAGAAACAGTGGAACTAGACTCAACTATGATAATTAGGCAGTGTATCTGTCTTTATGACTGTTTTGTTCAACACTGATACGCAACCATTATATAAAAATGATTATCTCTATCACATTTTTCTTCATTTAGACTGCCTTAATATGTGAGCCTGTGTAAGTCATATTCTAGCTATGGTACTGCGATATCAAGGGTGGTGGGAAGGTGTCATTCCATTTGAGCTGTGATAATAAACACAGTGGCTTAAACAATGCACTCTTACTTTTCACAGTTCTGAAGCTGGAAGTTCAAAATGCTTATACCAGTAGATTTGAGGTATGATAAGGGCTTACTTCTTGGTTCATTACATCACCTTGTTCTAGTGACTTCATAAAGTATAAGAGGCAAGGGATCTCTCTGGGGCCTTTTATAAACACTAATCCCAATTGAGAGAATTGTACCCTCATGACCTAATAATCTCCCAAAGGACTCACCTCTTACCACCTCTATCTTGTGGGTTAGAATATCAATACATGCATTTCAGGAGGACACAAACATTCAGCCTACGGCAGGTGGTATGCGGAATAAGATGCCTGAATTCAGTATAATAAATACCTCTATTGCCAATCATTCACCACAGCAATAACTGAAGTGATTTCTTTTTCAAAATTTATATTTATTGATTTATTTGTTTTTATTTCAAAGGCAAAGAATGAGAAAGAGAGACAGAGAGAGAGAGACAGAGAGAGAGAGAATCTTCCATCTACCAGTTCATTTCTCAAATGCCCACAACAGCCAGCATTGGACCAGGCCAAAGTCAGGGCCCCAGAGCTCCATCTAGGTAGTCTACGTGGGTGGCAGGGACCCACCTATTTCAGACATCACTGAAACCTCCCATGGTGCTCATTAGCAAGGAAGTATATGATGATCCAAGAAGTTGTGTCCCTGCCACTCATGTGGAAGACCCAGATGGAGTTCCATGCTTCTGGCTTTGGCCTGAGCAGCCCTAGCTATTGCAGACAACAAGAGGGTGAACTAACAGATGCAAGGTCATTCTCTCTCTCCTTTTCAAATAATAAATAATTTTTTTTTAAATCAGGGCCCTGACTCAAGTTGAGGCACTCCAGTATGGGAAGGGATGTGTGTATTACATGTGATACATTAACCGCTGTCCCAAATGGCCCCAGCATTCTTTCTTTTAATATTTGGATGCCTTTTTACTTTGGCTTTGATGTTCTTGAGAGTATCCAAGGAAATCAACCATACAAGAAGTCCTGGATCTCATCCTACATCATAAGAACTACTTTTTAAAGTTTTCTTTCTGGTAATTAAGGTATCCCAAAGCAAATTACTTCTCTGATTTTTCTAGCAGCCCAAACTCTTTCATTTCTTAACGCAAAATAAAACTGCTAGTTCTCATCTTGGCATAATGCTACCTGGAAGTAATAGGATACCATCTCCAGGGCTCAGTAGAATCACTAGGGTAGCATGAACTCTCCCTGAGAACAGAGAGTCCCATATGTGCAAGAGGCATGGCAGCACTTGCCACCAACAGCACCATAAGGCAGAGGGTCTCCTCATCTTCTTGCACCCTGCTCAACTGCTCAACATTCATTCCTCCCTCGGCACCTGCAGAGATACCCACCAGGAGTTCATGCCTTGGTCTCTGCGGCCCTGTGCCTCATAGTCATGGCCTGACTTGGTCCCCTGTGAACATGCACAAATTATTCAGCTGTGCGGGTCTTTTTGATAGCATTGACTGTTTTGAGTTCATTGTTAGCCCTCAACATTGGCAATTTTAGCCTACAAATATGTGATGTGGGTCTAATAAGCACATTTTATTCACCAAGTATCTTGAGTATATTTATGTACTCTGGTGCTAGGAATACAGCTAAGACACTGTAGAAAATATCCAGGCTCTTATAAAATTGAACTCTAATTCCATTTACATTCTACTCAGTACATAAGTAGATAAATAAGCAAGGGCGTAATTGTAGATTCATTGTGAAGAAAAACCCCACAACTGTATGACAGATGATGATACAAGGACACAGGTTTGGGGGACAGCAGTTGTATTTTGTATATTTTTGGAGGTTTTGGGAGAGTTTGCTTTCACAACATTTAATTGGGAAGCAAACGTTCTGAACAGCAGTGAAGGCAGCACTTGGGATGCCTGTATCCTGTATCACAACAGCCAGGTTCAAATCCTGGCTCCGCTTTCAATTCTAGCTTCCTGCTAATGTGCACCCTCCAAGGCAACAGATGATGGCTCAAGTACCCGGGCCCCTGCCACCCAGGTAAGGCTCCTAGATTCAGCCTGGTGCAGCCCCTTACCATTTAGGAAGTGAACCAGCAGACTGAAAATTAATCTCATTCTTTGTTAAACATTTTAAAGTTTTTATTTTTTAATGTTAATTTTTAACAGACTCTTTTGATTTGTAGATACAATTCTAAGACCCTAACAATTGTCCCTCCCCTTCTCCCTCCCACCCTCCTTCATTCCTCTTTTTTTTTTTTTAGTTTTTGAGATAACATAGTTTAAAATTAAATTACAGTAAGAAGGTATAATACTTCACTGAATAAGCAAAAAGACCCTAGTTTAGTGAGAATATAAACAGCTATAAACAATAATTGAATGGAAAAAATACCATTTCACCCATTAGCAGTGAATTTTAAAATATTCACAGATCATTAAAACTATAGTAGTATAATAGTCTTAACCATTTGTTTCACAAAGGTTTAAAATAAAGTTTAACAAAGCTATATTTGCAGCTATACTAATATATCCAGATATTTCTTTTTCTCTCTTTTTTGTTTGGTTTTAAATTTTAACTCACACATATAAGGAAGAACATGTGATATTTGACTTTCTGGATCTGTCTTACTTCACTCAACATGATGTTCTACAGCTGTGTCAGTTTTGCTGCAAATGGTAGACTGTCTTTCTTTTTCATAGCTGAATAATATTCCTTTGTGAAAATATAACATATTTTCTTTATCTAGTCGCCTGATCATGGACAGCTTGGTTGGTTCCAAATTTTAGCTATTGTGAACAGTGCTGCTATAAACATGGTGGCACAGGTATCTCTTTGATACATTGCAGTCAAGACTTTTGGCTATAGACGTAGTGGTGGGATTGCTGGATCACATGGCAAGTGTATTTCTAGTTTTCTAAGAAGTCTCCACACTGCTCTTCCACAGTGGCTGCACTAATTTACATTCCCACCCACAGTGTTTAAGTGTTCCTCATTCTCCTCATCCTGGCCAGCATTTGCTACTCTCTGTGTTTTGAATTTTAGCAATCTGACAGGGGTGAGGTGATACCTCATTGTGGTTTTGATTTGCATTTCCTTGATGATTATTGATCTTGAACATTTTTTCATATATTTGTTGCCATTTGTATTTCTTCTTTTGAGAGCTTCTGTTGAAGTCCTTTACCCATTCCTCAACTGGACTAGGTTTTTTGTTGTTGCTGAGTTTTTTTAAGTTGCTGATATAGTGGAGATGTTAATCCTTTACATTGGTGATTTGTAATATTTTTTCCCATTCTACTGGATGTTTCTTTCTTTTTTTTTGCCTGATAGTTATTTTATTTCAAATATAACAGACTACAGCAAGTGCTCTACAGCATAGCATACATTAAAGATCAAATACACACATTTCATATGAAGGACCCGACATGAAAAACCAGAACTTACTCTAAGTTCACTTGCAAGGGTAAACAAGGCTCAGGAGAAGATTTTGGAACAAAGATCCTCTCAGATAGCCTTCCAAGATAACCCAGCAATGCCACAGATGTGTTCTGGAGTTTTATGTAAATGCCCATTTCAAAATCCCTGGAGTTGTGTGCGCCTAAGAGTCCGTGGGATTCTCGGCCGGAGAAGGAGGTGGGGCGGGAGGCGCTCCAAGTGGATGTTTCTTCACTCTACTAATAATTTCCCTTTCTGTGAAAAGCTTCTGAGTTACTGTATATAGTGTCATTTGTTTAGTTTTTTGTTTTTGTTTTTGTTTTTTGTTGTTGACAGGCAGAGTGGACAGTGAGCGAGAGAGACAGAGAGAAAGGTCTTCCTTTGCCGTTGGTTCACCCTCCAATGGCCACCGCAGCTGGCACGCTGTGGCCGGCGCACCATGCTGATCTGAAGGCAGGAGCCAGGTGCTTCTCCTGGTCTCCCATGGGGTGCAGGGCCCAAGTACTTGGGCAATCCTCCACTGCAATCCCGGGCCACAGTAGAGAGCTGGCCTGGGGCAGCCGGGACAGAATCCGGCACCCCGACCGGGACTAGAACCCGGTGTGCCGGCGCCGCAAGGCAGAGGATTAGCCTGTTGAGCCACGGCGCCGGCCCATTTGTTTAGTTTTGCTTTTGTTGCCTGTGTTCTAAGGATCTTATCTAAGAATCATTTCCCACACCAATGTCTTAGAGTGTTTTGCCTGTGTTTTCTTCCAGCAACTTCAGTCTCAGGTCTTATATTTAGGTCTTTGATCCATCTTGAGTTTATTTTTGTGTATAGTAAGAGGTATGGATCTAATTTAATTCTTCTACATGTATACCTTCAGTTTTGCCAGAATCATTTGTTGAAAAGATTATCCGTATTCCATTGTATGCTCTGGACACTCCTGTCAAAAATCAGTTGGCTATATTTCCATAGATTAATTAATTAATTTCTGGGCTTTCTATCCTGTTCCATTGATTTATGTGTCAGTTTTTATGCCAGTACCAAGCTGTTTTAATTACTATAGCTTTGAAGTATGCTTTGAAATCAGGTATTGTGATGTATCTGGCTTGGTTATTCTTGCCCAGGGGGTGAGCAACTGATGATGGAGTACTTTGGGAGATGTTTCTTGGAGCAAGTACAATCTGAAATGAGATATGAGCAGAGAGAAGGAGCCTGCCACATATGAGATAAGAAAGGATTTTCCCAGCAGAAGGAAACAGTAGAAGTTCTGAGTTGAGAAGTAGCTTGAAACATTGCAGGATCAAAAAGAGTGTTGGTATCTCTTGGGTCTGATAGCTTGACTGAGAAGTAGAGGGAGGAGATAATATTTAGGCAGAGGCAATGGCATCTACTGGTTCTTGATGCGCACAGTGAGAAATCTGAATTTTATTTCAAGGAAATGAGTTATATTATGTAATACAAGAGAGATATGATCTCCTTTAGATTTTACAAATAACACACAGGACACAGAGAATATTGATGTGGCTGGATATGTCTAAATTGATTTTTAAAAGAATATGTAGGTCTCCTATGTACTTATAACAGTGCATATAAACACATCACCAAAATTTAATAACTTCAAAATAACTAAAAAAAAAAAAAAAAGACCCTCAAAATTTCAAGGCTCCCTCCCCATCCCCAGTTGGGGAATAAGTTCTGGAAGAGCCACTATGTGACAACAGGCAGCCACTTCACATTGAGTATGGCACTACTGAGCAGCAATGGCAAGGGAAATACATGAAATGCTAAATGCATCTGATGGGATTTCAGTAATCAACTATCATCCTTTGTACAGCCCTGCATTACAGAAGGGATACTTGATAGCTAGCCTGTTGCCCCTCCTGTTCCTGCAAGAATTTTGTTCTTAGAGTAAATTTACATCCAGCCCCCTGGGGCCAGGTTCAGGCTTGTGTTTCACTTATCATTATAAGCCATGTTTACCAAAGGTTTACAACTTGGCTGTAAGAAACCATTGGCACTGAAATTGGAAACTTGGCATGAACAGTTTGGCATAAACATTGCCCGGAAGCAGTTTTTCTATCTAAATCTGATAAAAACAGGCTAGGTCATTTTCAAGTTATTTGTGTTATTCATGCATAAATAAAAGGAAGTCTGATAGCTTTAAGCAGTTGTTTGCTTTTGCACTCCTCAAAAATAGAACTGATCCAAGAAAAGTAACATTTGGTAAACAAATACTCCATAACAAACTGAAAAAAAAATGAAGAAAAAAAGGAAGAGTGGAGTATCTTATTACATAGAAAGGGAAAATGGAAGTATGTAAGCAGTCACTTTATTTCAGAAAATAGGAATCAGGAAAGGTATTATTAGATGATTATACAAATTCCAGAGGGAAATTTAGAGAATTCCATGCATTCTGAATTAAAAGTGTGTAAACATGTGAAAGATACACTTTCAAATGAAATATTCTCTTAAAAACTCTGAGGTACACTTAACCAAACACACCAAGTAAGTAAATATACAATGTTAGGGCAAAAAAATAAACAAATGATTGTTAAAAGATATATTTTATGAGGAATGGGCCTGGGAGAGAGACAGAGAGAGAGAGAGAGAGAGAGAGAGAGAGATCTAGAGAGGAGAGAGGGGAGGAGAGGAGAGGAGAGGAGAGGAGAGGAGAGGAGAGGAGAGGAGAGGAGAGGAGAGGAGAGGAGAGGAGAGAGAAGAAAATCTATGTCCTGAATTGAGTTTGGAAATTCAATTTGTGGGCTTTGAATTCCAACAGCCAGTAGCAGCTCTCTAAAGAGGGAAAGTGATGGTGTTGACTGCTCCCCCAAAGAATGCCTTTCTGGCAAATTTAAAAGTCAGTCTTGACGTCAAGTGACTCTTGACAACCCTCCTCATTGAGTCCTGTGAAGCGTGGGCAGAATGGACTTTCACTCTCGCAGCCCTATCAGGATGACTCAAGAGACGGGTTCGGGAGAAATAAAACCAAGCCAATGCAAACAGAAAGTAAAAATAAGTCAGAGAGGAAAGAATGTAGGATGTAGCACAATGCGACAAGTCTGATAGGCTTGTATTCTAAAAACAAGGGCTGTTTATGGAAGGAATCATTTTCCTAGGCTTGTTGTTCAGTTAATGCTCCTTTCAAATAGACTTCTAGCTGCTGTTTTTTCTCCAATAAGATGCAGCTAGATTCATATGGTTGTTCTTGGCAAAAGTACTCTAGTCCTCTATTTATAAAGTATGTTTCGCCAGACTGGATGCAGATTGATCGAATTCTATCGTTTGACAAGTGGAAGAATTTTCCACCTGAGGATTTTATCAGAATGACACCCTTTGGTCGTTATTGGTCCCAAAGGATCAGCTTGGTTCAATCCCAGGTAGCAATTCACGTTAAAAAGATTTCCCTGACACAATTCAAAGCGAGTGACTCTCTGGAACAATCCATGTCACTTTCTTCAGGAACAGAGAGCCCTGGCATTTGCAGTAGCAGAGAGAGTCTGACATCATTTGTTTACCCTAATATCGATTGTTCCCATAGTGATATCATAGCATTTAGAATTCCAGTTTATTGCGTGATTTATAGATATTTTTTTACATCAGAGAAAGATCATTCTCCACATTGAGAAATATTATTAAACACACAGAGTAATTTAATTGAGATTATTCTTTACATAAGCAGAAATGAAAGATCTAGGGAGCATTATTTGTATCTCATAAGCCAAATATAGCCTAGAATTGATTCTGTTATATTCATAAGTATTTATATCATGTAGTGTAGATGGAGAGAACGGTCTTCTGTTTGTTGTTTTTTAATAGACTGGGAGAAAATGTTTGCAGGGTAAAATAAAATTTATGCCATTCAGTATACACACATGAGTTATTTTTTTATTTTTTGTATTTTTTTTATTTTTTTTATTTAGTGAATATAAATTTCCAAAGTACAGCTTATGGATTACAAAGGCTTCCTCCCCCCACAACTTCCCCCCCCCCGCAACCCTCCCCTTTCCCACTCACTCTCCCCTTCCATTCCCATCAAGATTCATTTTCAATTCTCTTTATATATAGAAAATCAGTTTAGTATATATATAGATTTCAACAGTTTGCCCTCCCATAGCAACACAAAGTGAAAAAAAATACTGTTGGAGTACTAGTTATAGCATTGAATAACAGTGTACATCACATTAATGACCGAGATTTTGAAAATAATTTAAAAAAAATTGATTATTTTTCTATGTAATTTCCAATTTAAAAAAACCAAGGTTTTTTTTTTCATCTTCAATTATCTTTATATACAGGAGATCGCTTCAGTATATACTAAGTAAAGATTTCATCAGTTTGCACCCACACATAACCACAAAGTGTAAGAATATTGTTTCAGTACTAGCTATATCATTACTTCATCTTCAACAACCTATTAAGGACAGATCCCACGTGGGACGTAAGTACACAGTAACTCTTGATGTTGTTTTAACAACTTAACACTCTTGTTTATGGCGTCAGTAATCTCCCTAGGCTCTAGCCATGAGTTGCCGAGGCTATGGAAGCCTTTAGGGTTCGCCGTCTTCGATCCCATTCCGACAAGGCCATAGTCAAAGTGGAAGTTCTCTCCTCCCTTCAGAGAAAGGCACCTCCTACTTTGATGGCCCCGTTCTTTCCACTGGGATCACACTCACTGAGATCCTTCATTTAGATCTTCTTCTTCTTCTTCATATTTTTTTTCCCCAGCGTGTCTTGGATTTCCATGCCTAAAATACTCTCATAGGTTCTTCAGCCAGATCCAATTACCTTAAGGGCTGATTCTGAGGCCAGAGTGCTATTTAGGACATCTGTCATTCTATGAGTCTGCTGTGTCTCCCCCTTCCCATGTTGGATCCTTCTCTCCTTTTTTTTTTTTAATCAGTTAGTATTAGCAGACATTAATCTTGCTTGTGTGATCCCTTTGACTCTTAGGCCTATCAGTGTGATCAGTTGTGAACTGAAATTGATCACCTGGGCTGGTGAGATGGCATTGGTACATGCCACCTTGATGGGATTGTATTGGAATCCACTGGCACTTTTCTAACTCCATCATTTGGGGAAAATCCAATTGAGCATGTCCCCTATTATACATCTCTTCCCTCTCCTTTTCTCATTCTTATATTTAACCGGGATCACTTTTCAGTTAAGATTTAGACACATCAGAATAATTGTGTGTTAATTACAGAGTTTACAAAAAAAAATACTAAAATGGATAAAGTGTTACATTGTACATCGACAGTCAGCACCATAGCTGATCAAGTCACTATTTCTCATAGTGTCCATTACATTTCCACAGGTTTCCCCTTTGGTGCTCAGTTAGTTGTCGCCGATCAGGGGAAACAAATGATATTTGTTTCTTTGGGACTGGCTTAATTCACCTAGCATGATGCTTTCCAGATTGCTCCATCTTGTTGCAAATGACTGGGTTTCATTGTTTTTGACTGCTGTATAGTATTCCATAGAGTACATGTCCCATAGTTTCTTTATCCAGTCTACTGTTGGTGGGCATTTGGGTTGGTTCCAGGTCTTAGCTATTGTGAATTGAGCTGCAATAAACATTAATGTGCAGATGGCTTTTTTGTTTGCCAAATTAATTTCCTTTGGGTAAGTTGGTTCCAGGTCTTAGCTATTGTGAATTGAGCTGCAATAAACATTAATGTGCAGATGGCTTTTTTGTTTGCCAAATTAATTTCCTTTGGGTAAATTCCAAGGAGTGGGATGGCTGGGTTGTATGGTAGGGTTATGTTCAGGTTTCTGAGGAATCTCCAGACAGACTTCCATAGTGGCTTAACCAGTTTACATTCCCACCAACAGTGGGTTAGTGTCCCTTTTCCCCCACATCCTCTTCAGCATCTATTGTCGGTTGATTTCTGAATGTGGGCCATTCTAACCGGGGTGAGGTGAAACCTCATTGTGGTTTTGATTTGCATTTCACTGATTGCTAGTGATCTTGAACATTTTTTCATGTGTCTGTTGGCCATTTGGATTTCCTCTTTGGAAAGATGTCTGTTGAGGTCTTTGGCCCATTTCTTAAGTGGGTTGTTTGTTTTGTTGTTGTGGATTTTCTTGATTTCTTTGTAGATTCTGGTTATCAACCCTTTATCTGTTGCATAGTTTGCAAATATTTTTCCCATTCTGTCGGTTTCCTATTCACTTTCCTGACTGTTTCTTTTGCAGTACAGAAACTTCTCAATTTGATGCAATCCCAAATGTTAATTTTGGCTTTGACTGCCTGTGCTCCTGGGGTATTTTCCAAGAAGTCTTTACCTGTGCCTATATCTTGCAGGGTTTCTCCAATGCTCTCTAATAATTTGATGGTGTCTGGTTGTAGATTTAAGTTTTTGATCCATGTTGAGTGGATTTTTGTGTAAGGTGAAAGGTAGGGATCTTGCTTCATGATTCTGCACATGGAAATCCAGTTTTCCCAGCACCATTTATTGAATAGACTGTCCTTACTCCAGGGATTGGTTTTGGATCCTTGATCAAATATGAGTTGGCTGTAGATGTTTGGGTTGATTTCTGGTATTTCTATTCTGTTCCATTGGTCTATCCATCTGTTTCTGTACCAGTACCCTGCTGTTTTGATAACTACTGCCCTGTAGTATGTCCTGAAATCTGGTATTATGATGCCTCCGGCTTTGTTTTTGTTGTACAAGATTGCTTTAGCTATTCGAAGTCTCCTGTGTCTCCATATGAATTTCAGCATCATTTTTTCCAGATCTGAGAAGAATGTCTTTGGTATCTTGATTGGTATTGCATTGAATGTATAAATTGCTTTTGGGAGAATGGACATTTTGATGATATTGATTCTTCCAATCCATGAGCATGGAAGATTTCTCCATTTTTTGGTATCCTCTTCTATTTCTTTCTGTAAGGTTTTGTAATTTTCATCGTAGAGATCTTTAACATCCTTGGTTAAGTTTATTCCAAGGTATTTGATTGTTTTTGTAGCTATTGAGAATGGGGTTGAACTTAGAAGTTCTTTCTCAGCCATGGCATTATCTGTGTATACAAAGGCTGTTGATTTTTGTGCACTGATTTTATATCCTGCTACTTTGCCAAACTCTTCGATGAGTTCCAATAGTCTCTTAGTAGAGTTCTTTGGGTCCCCTAAATAAAGAATCATGTCATCTGCAAAGAGGGATAGTTTGAGTTCTTCCTTCCCAATTTGTATCCCTTTAATTTCTTTTTCTTGCCTAATAGCTCTGGCTAACACTTCCAGAACTATATTGAATAGCAGTGGTGAGAGTGGGCATCCCTGTCTGGTACCAGATCTTAGTGGAAATGCTTCCAACTTTTCCCCATTCAATAGGATACTGGCCGTAGGTTTTTCATAAATTGCTTTGATTGTATTGAGGAATGTTCCTTTTATACCCAGTTTGATTAGGGTTTTCATCATGAAAGGGTGTTATATTTTATCAAATGCTTTCTCTGCGTCTATTGAGAGAATCATATGGTTTTTCTTCTGCAGTCTGTTAATGTGGTGTATCATGTTGATTGTTTTGCGAACATTGAACCATCCCTGCATAACAGGGATAAATCCCACTTGGTCTGGGTGGATGATCTTTCTAATGTGATGTTGCATTCTATTGGCCAGAATTTTATTGAGTATTTTTGCATCTATGTTCATCAGGGATATTGGTCTGTAATTCTCTTTCAATGCTGCATCTTTTTCCGGCTTAGGAATTAAGGTGATGCTGGCTTCATAGAAAGAGTTTGGGAGGATTCCCTCTTTTTCGATTGCCCTGAATAGTTTGAGGAGAATTGGGGTTAATTCTTCTTTAAATGTCTGGTAGAATTCAGCAGTGAATCCATCTGGTCCTAGGCTTTTCTTTGTTGGGAGGGCCTTTATCACTGTTTAAATTTCTGTCTCAGTTATGGGTCTGTTTAGGTTTTCTATGTCTTCCTGGTTCAATTTAGGGAGGTTGTATGTGTCCAGGAATCTATCCATTTCTGATAGATTTCCCTGTTTGCTGGCATACAAGTCCTTCTAGTAATTTCTGATGATTCTTTTTATTTCTGTGGTGTCTGTTGTTACGTTTCCTTTTTCATCTCTAATTGTATTGATTTGGGTCTTTTCTCTTCTTTTTTTAGTTAGTTGGGCCAATGGGGTGTCAATTTTGTTTATTTTTTCAAAAAACCAGCTCCTCGTTTGGCTGATTTTTTGTAATGTTTTTTTGGATTCAATCCTGTTGATTTCTTCTCTGATTTTAATTATTTCTCTTCTCCTACTAGCTTTGGGTCTGGTTTGCTGCTGATTTTCTAGATCCTTGAGGTGACTTGAAAGTTCATCTATTTGGTGCCTTTCCAATTTCTTGATGTAGGCACCTATTGATATAAATTTTCCTCTTAACACTGCTTTTGATGTATCCCATAGGTTTTGGTATGATGTGCTGTTATCCTCATTTACTTCCAGAAAATTTTTGATTTCTCTTTTAATTTCTTCTATGACCCATTGTTCATTCAGGATCATGTTGTTCAGTCTCCATGTGTTTGTACGTGCTCTAGGGATTCCCAAGTTGCTAATTTCCACCTTCATTCCTTTATGGTCTGAGAAGTTTCATAGTATGATTCCAATTCTTTTGAATTTGCTGAGACTTGCTTTATGGCCTAGCATGTGGTCAATCCTAGAGAAGGTTCCATGTACTGCTGAGAAGAATGTAAAATCTTTCTGTGTAGGATAAAAAGTTCTGTAGATATCTGTTAGTTCCATTTGAGCTATAGTGTCATTTAAATCTACTGTCTCCTTGTTGGTCTTCTGTCCTGATGATCTATCTCTGAGAGTGGGGTATTGAAGTCCCCCAGTACTATTGTATTGGGGTCTAAGTCTCCCTTTAAGTCCCTTAACAAGTCTTTTAAATAAGCTGGTGCCCTGTAATTAGGTGCATATACATTGATAATCGTTATATCTTCCTGTTGAATGGATCCCTTAATCATTATATAGTGCCCCTCTTTGTCCCTCCTAATAGTTTTTGTGGTAAAATTTATGTTATCTGATATTAAGATGGCTACGCCCGCTCTTTTTTCATTTCTGTTGGCATGGTATATCTTTTTCCAGCCTTTCACTTTCAGTCTGTGTGCATCTTTATTAGAAAGATGTGTTTCTTGTAAGCAGCAGATAGATGGGTTTTGTTCTTTTACCCAATCAGCCAATCGGTGTCTTTTAACTGGATTGTTCAAGGCTTTAACGTTTAATGTGACTATCGATAAGTAGTAACTTTGCCCTATCATTTTGGGGTTTCCTGTGATCTTTTGCTGGGAGGTTTCCTTCCCTTACCTTCTTTCATATTGGTGACCGCGTTTCTGTGTTTCTGCATGTATCACATCTTTAAGCATCTTTTGCAGGGCTGGACGAGTGGCGACAAATTCTTTCAGTTTCTGTTTGCTCTGAAAGGTCTTTCTTTCACCTTCATTCACAAATGAGAGCTTTGCAGGATATAATATTCTGGGCTGGCAGTTTTTCTCTCTTAGTACCTGGGCTATATCTCGCCATTCCCTCCTCGCTTTTAAGGTTTCTGATGAGAAGTCAGCTGTGAGTCTAATTGAGGATCCTCTGAGAGTGGTCTGATGTTTCTCTCTTGCGCATTTTAAGATCTTTTCTTTATGTTTCACTGTGGTGAGTTTAATTACAATGTGTCGTGGTGAGGATCTCTTTTGGTCATGTTTATTAGGGGTTCTATAAGCTTCCTGTACTAAGATGTCTCTGTCCTTCTCCAAACCTGGGAAATTTTCTGCTAGTATCTCACTAAAAAGGCCTTCTAATCCTTTCTCCCTCTCCATGCCTTCAGGAACTCCTAGGACCCGAATGTTCGGTTTTTTAATAGTATCCTGTAGATTCCCAACAATATTTTTTAGGTTTCTAATTTCCTCTTCTTTTCTTTGGTTTGCCTGTTTCCTTTCCTGTTCTCTGTCTTCTAAGTCCGATATTCTCTCTTCTGCTTCACCCATTCTGTTTTTAAGGCTTTCTAATGTGTTTGTCATTTGATCTATTGAATTCTTCATTTCATTGTGTTTTTTTGTCACTATCACAGTTTCATGTTCTACTAGTTGTTTCATTTCATTTTGATTCCTCCTTAATATTTCATTTTCATGAGAGAGATTTTCTATCTTGTCCATCAAGGATTTCTGTAGTTCAAGAATTTGTTTTTGAGAGCTTCTTAATGATCTTACCAATTTTTTGAGATCTGCTTCTTGCATTTCTTCTATCTCATCATCTTCATAATCTTGAATTGGGGTGTCTTGTTCATTTGGGGGCATTATAGTGTCTTCCCTGCTCTTGTTACCTTGGTTTCTATGTTTGGCATCTTGGAGAGTGCAGAGAGAGGTTAGTGTCCCAGCTGGTTCCCCTTTTTTTTTTTTCTTCCAGTCAGCCTGGTGTAGTTCCCCTTCCCCGCCGCGTGAGCTCGGACCACGATCTAACCTTCGCGGCCAATTCTCTGGTTACCCATGCTTCCAGCACCGGGGCTCAAGTTCTGTGGGTGGGCTTCTGTAGCTGGGCTCGTTGTTTTCCCAACTCTAGTGGCCCCCGTGTCCGTGGTGCAGCTCAGTGCGGGTCGGGTCAGGTCGGGTCGGTGCGGCGCGGCTGGGCGCTGCTAGTGCAGCTCAGCGCGGCTCCGTGCGGCTCGGCAGGGCTGGGTGCGGCAAGGCAGTGGGTCACCTTACCCTCCCTGTACGTCCTCCGTGTCACATCCACTCGATCCGGAAGAGTTTCCTCTGCAGTTTTTCCCTCTGAGCCTCTTCTTAAGGGTGCAGTGTCTCCACCCTTGTTAAAATTTCTTTTCCCAAATTGCTGTGTGCACCCTCACTCTTCCGCCATCTTGGCTCCGCCCCCACACATGAGTTATTTTGAAATACTATATGCTTGTCCCCTATCTATCTGCATATAGAAGCAGATAGATGCTCAGAGGAGGGGAAGAATTCAGAGCAGCATCTAATGACACATCAACTTTTCATTTGCTTTAGGGATGGAGTATTTTACACAACTTTAAAAGTTGCCTAAATTATTCACAACTCACAACTAATTTATGTGTAAAAATTAGTGAATTGAGAAAAAAAAACTAATAGAATTGAGACAGGGGCCAGCGCTGTGGCATAGCAGGTAAAGCTGCTGCCTGCATTGCCAGCATCCCATATGGGCGCCATTTCCAGTCCCGACTACTCCACTTCCGATCCAGTACTCTGCTATGGAAAGCAGCGGAAGATGGCCCAAATCCTTGGGCCCCTGCACCCATGTGGGAAACCCAGAAGAAGCTCCTGGCTTCTGGCTTCAGATCAGCACAGTTCTCACTGTTGCAGCCATCTGGGGAGTGGGCTGACGGATGGAACGCATCTCTTTCTCTTTCTCTCTCTCTCTCTCTCTTTCTGCCTCTGTCTCTCTGTAGCTCTGCCTTTCAAATAAATAAATAAATCTTAATCCAAATCAAGATGCTACTTGGTAGTAGCATACCTGAGTTTTGTGGTCCCAACTGTACAATTAAACTAAAACTGTAGTGCTAAACTCATAAATCTAAGTGAACACAAAAGAGCTGATGGCCCAATTTTATTTATTTATTAGGCAGAGAGAGAGAGAGAGAGAGAGAGAGCAAGCTGTAATCTTTAATTCACTGCCCAAATGCCCTCAATGGCAGTGGCTTGGTTGGGGCTAACTCCAGGAGTCTGGAAGTCAGTTCAGGTCTGCCACATGGATGGCAGGAGACAAATTAATTGAGCCTTTAACACTCCTTCCAGGGTTTACATTAGCAAGAATCCACAGTCTGGAACCAGAGCTGGCAATCAAATGCAGGTACTCCAACATGGAACTTGGGCATCTTAAGTGGTGTCTTAACCATTGGGCTAAATGTTCACCTCAATAGCTCAATTTTAGAAATTTATATTCACTTTAACAGACATATGCTAAATGCTGACTGGATTAATAAAAAATACAAAAAAATTTGTATTTCTCATGTTTTTTATTATTTAAATTATTTTGAACCTTCTTTTATAGTTGATTATTAGTGTTCTTAGAGGGAGAATTCTGTATGTACATTTCTTTGTTTCTCAACAGAACAACTAGCACAGTGTTACAAAAATAAATACATATTCATTTATTTACTAATAACAGGCTCTATATAATTTTGTCATTAACTGTATTTTGCAAATCTTATGTATCTGACATAGCTGGATTTGAAATATATTCATTTAATCACTTTAATGTTTAGAATGATTTGAGGTTCAGCTTTTCATGTGAAACCACAGTATTTCCAATAGTCAGATCAGAAATATTTTATAATCATGTAGTAATAAAATTTACAATATTCTTTTTCCACACTATTTTCTCATGTAGTCACATTTAAAAATATATTTATTTATTTATTTATTTATTTATTTTAAGATTTATTTATTTACTTGAAAGTTACAGAGAGGCAGAGGCAGAGAGAGACAGAGAGACAGAGGAACAGAGATCTTCCATCCAATGGCTTACTCCCCAAATGGCCACAATGTCCAAAACTGAGCCAATCATAAGCCAGGAGCCAGGAGCTTCTTCCGAGTCTCCCACATGGGTGCAGGGGCCCAAGGACTTGGACCCACCGCTGCTTTCCCAGGCACAATTGCAGGGAGTTGCATGTGAAGTGGAGCAGCCAGGACTCAAACCAGCACCTATATGGGTTGTCAGCACTTCAGGCCTCAGCTTTACCCACTAAGCCACAATGCCAACCCCAAAATAAATTTATTTTTATTTGAAAGGCAGAGAAACAGAGATAGACAGACTGATAGTTCTCCCAAAAATTGATTCATGCCTCAAATACCTACAACAAGTTAGGGCCAAGAAGAAGCCAGGAGACTGACACTCAACATGCGTCTGTCATATAGGTGGCAAGAACCCATGTACACGAGCCATCAGCTGCTGCCTACCAGAGTGCACAATAACAGGAAGCTGGATTTGAAGTGGAGGAGCCAGGACTCAAACAAGGTGATCCAGTATGGAATGTGGGTATCCCAAATGACTTCTTCACCACTGCATCAAAAACCCACCCCATATAAACACACAAAGTAGATATGTTTAATCTCATTTTATAAGTAAGGAATCCAGGACTAAACTGAGGTTATTATAATCTTCATTGAAGGAGTATGTCACAACATTACCATCTTCTTGATCCACTGACCTTTATTAATTTTTTAAAATTTTTAATTATTTATTTATTTGGACAGGCAGAGTTAGAGAGAGAGAGAGAGAGAGAGAGAGAGAGAGAGAGAAAGGTCTTCCTTTTCCATTAGTTCACCCCTCAAATGGCCTCTACGGCCAGTGTGCTGCACCCAGTGTGCTGCGCCAATCTGAAGCCAGGAGCCAGGTGCTTCCTCCTGGTCTCCCATGCAGGTGCAGGGCCCAAGCACTTGGGCCATCCTCCACTGCCTTCCCGTGCCACAGCATAGAGCTGGACAGGAAGAGGAACAATAGGGACAGAATCCGGCGCCCCGACCGGGACTAGAACCCGGGGTGCCAGTGCCATAGGTGGAGGATTAGCCAAGTGAGCCGCAGCACCAGCTGATCCACTGACCTTTTAAAATATTTATTTATTTAAAAGACAGAATGCAGAGAGAGAATGAGAGATGTCATCCATCTGCTGATGTCACTTTCCAAATGGCCACAAGAACTGGGGCTCATCCAGGCCAGAGCCAGGAGCCTGAAACTCCATTTGAGTCTCCAATTTAGGTGGCAGGGGCCAAAGGACTTGGATCATCTTCCACTGCTTTCTCAGGCACATTAGTAGGGAATTAGATTGGAAATGGAGCAACTGGGAATCAAACCAGGGCTCATATGGGATGCCAGCATTGCGAACCATGGCTTAAATGCTGTGCCACAATGCCAGTTCCTTCCTATATCCTTCCTAAAAGCTGTTCCAGCAAGAAGGAATGTTTTACAGAATAAGGAACATGGTTTGAACCGTGTTCCAGCTTCCCCACTGACTTTACTGCCACTCTATTATGCCAACTTCACTTAAACGATCTGAGCCTCAGTTTCCTCACATGCCCCAGGAAAAACAGAATAATGAAGAGCTGACTTCACAAGGTTACAAAGATGAGGGGGAAAAAACAACCATGCATAAAAGCTGCCTAAAATTTATGGGTCTACATAGTTAGCAAATTGAACCAAATTCAAGAGCTCTACAGGAAGCCAAGATGGAATATGCCTGGTAATGAAAAATTTTAAGAACAAAAATGTATTGAGCGCTTCTCCTGTGCCAGTCCCTGAACAAAAAGCAAATGAGACAGACAAATATCCCTGCCTTTGTGGAGGTCACATTGTCATTAATAAGCAAAGCATATAGGATATCCTATGGTGTCATCTATCTCCTACTAAATGCCATGGATGCAAATAAAGCACAGAGAGCTATAAAGGAGAAGTGTGCAAGATAATGGAGGGGATATGAATAAAGACATGGAGGGAACTTTAGGAAAGGATTTTCCAAGCAATAACAAAGTCCCTGAGGCATAAAACTTTGAGGAGAGTGAAGTGAGAGAGAAGTAATGAGGGTGGGACAAGTGGGGACGAATGGCACAGGACTCTTAGGTAGCACAGGATCTGTGTAAAAGCTGACAACCTTGAATTATTTGGAGCTAGAGGAAATATGATTTCCATTTTACTGCAATGGTTGACCTACCAAGAATATATTATAAGGGAAAGTGGCACAAAGCCTCTGAGATGGCCCTCAGTGAACCCTATCTGGAGGTGTTCATGGCCAAGAGCGATACCCTCTCCTTGAGTGTGTAAGGAATTTATAGATTTGCTCTTAATAAGTACAATACTGTGGAAGTGTTGGAAGGTCACTTCCAAGATTATGATACCCAAAGATTGCTGTTTCCACATTAGGTGCTCTCTCATTCCAAGGGAAGACAATTGCATGGAACTGAATATGATCTCCACCCAACATCCAGCAAGAAACTGAGACCCTCCATCCAGCAACCTGTGAGGGCCAGAGTCCAGGCACCACCCATGTGAGTGAACCTGGAATCAAATTATCTCAAGTGCACCTGCAGATGAGACTGTAGCCTTAGTGTCCAACTTCACAATGACCTTGCTGATGAAAATTGCTTTTGAAGGAGATCTTCTAGGTCCTTTCAATCCAGGATTCCTTTCTGTTGAGAAGGCAGACAGATGAGTGATAGTATGTTCTGACACTAATTCTTTGCTAATGCTATTGGCCACCCAGTTGAGTCAATATTCAAGGTCCCATATAATATATGCATTTTTTAAATACATGCCAACCCAATTTCCACACATTATAATTTTTCTTTTTTCCTTGATCAATGCTGTCTTCTAAAGGAAGTTTAGTCACCGTGAATAAAAATGGAAATCTCCTTTAGAAAAGAGATGAAAGATTTTTCACACAGGCTTTAATGAAAATTAACAATTAATTAACCAGAGACTTGTAGTGATGTGAAGTCTCTCAAGTTCATGAATATTAGACAATGCACTGAAAGTACAGACATCAGAAATCTGAAATAGGTCACACACATAAAATAATCATATATGGGGTAGAGCCAGGATTTGTGGGGTCTGAGGCTTATATAGCTGAAAGGGTCCCACATTATGACCAACAACACAACATACAAATAAAAGTCTAATTTATTGAGAAAGGGAAACCAAAATAAGCTATCAATGTTAAAAATCTGATAAATACCACAAACATTACAAATTCCACAAGTACATAATATTTGCTTAATCGACCATCTGATATGTTTCTAACATAAACCTCCTACATTTTTCAGTTACCTATTCTAGTTATCTAGTTTTTCATAGCTTAAGAAAGTTCCAGAAAGAAAGGAAGAAAGAAAAAGAGGGAGGGAAGGGGACTGGTGCTGAGGGGTAGCAGGTGAAGCCACCACTTGTGATGCCAGCAGCCCATCTGGGTGCTAGTTCGTGTCCTAGCTATCCACTTCCCATCCAGGTCCCTGCTAACATGCCTAGGAAAAATAGCAGAAGATGATTTCCAGGTGCTTGGGCCCTTAAACCCACATGGGAGACCTGGATGGAGCTCCTGACTCCTGGCTTCAGCCTGTCCCAGCCCCGGCTGTTATGGCCATTTGGGATGTGAACCAGCTCATGGAAGATCTCTCTCTGTATTGTCCTGGCTCTCTGCCTTTCAAATAAATAAATAATTTTTTTTAAAAAAGGAAGAAGATAAATAAGAAAGAAGGAAAGAAAGAAGAAAGTTCCTTTTAACTTCACAATTACTTGTCAATAATAATAGGTAATATTTCATAGATTTCTTTACAAATTTGGGAAGATATCTATCAAGCACTTTCCCATATGAACATTAGAAATGTGAGAACATTTAATGTTTTCTTGTAACTAACTGTAAATCACATATATTTAATACTTCTGTTAGAAACTTATCTCTTCCTTTTCTGTAAGTTAAGGCTTTTTGCATGTCTGAAATGTCTGTACAACCTACTTTTCTATATGAGAATAATTTCTGTTGACGTCAGTGCTCAAATTTGTTTTGTTTCAAGTTCTGTTGATATTTATCTGATTTTTCTCTCAGTTTTTTTTTTTGGAAATAATCATAAAGATGATGAGATAAGGTACCAATTTATACTCACAAAATCACAAGTCTGGAAATTCTCACTTTATCAGAACATTCCAAAATGGCTTTTCAAATTGCTATTAAAGTGGCATAGCCCCAATTTAACTTTCTCTTAGACAAGCCTCAAAAATTCCTGTAGCTGCCACCACCAGCTGACACAGGAGAGATCCAACATGTGGATGTTGACATGAAAAGGAACTGTGGTCTATATCAGTGTGGTTATGTCCATTTGAAAAACAAAAATCCACAATGTGCAACCATGTGAACTCTGACAGGGAGCTTCCAAAACATCTTTAGCCTCATGGAAAATCCACCTCTTATTAAATACATCAGTTGCCTTCCCCAAAACACACACAAAAAAATTTAAATTACAATTATCAGATTCTGCTGCCTCAATAGGAAGAAGGTTAGAAACAAGCCACAAATCTTTCCATTCAAATCCCAGACCATTGCAACTTCTTTTTGAAACCTATGGCAAATCCAGTAAATTTCCACATTAGTCATCAGAAAAGGGTATGTGGCATAGAAGTAGTTTCAGAAACATTTTCCTCTAACACTTTCCAAATTTGCATTATTTGTGGTTTAAAGCAAATGTATAATTCACTCATTCACTGATTCATCTGATTTCTTTCATTCTCCATAATGGCCTGTATTGGGCACTCAATGCTGGTAGATGGAAATAAATACTGTACAAGAGATGGTCTATTCCCGGTTGTAGCAAGAGAGTAATGAGAGTCAACAGTGGCCATCAACACACTGGAATAAAGTGACATTAAAGGCATAAGAATAGCAGTGGGCACACGGAAATACCTGCCTCTGGGTCAGGCAAAGGATAAGATGTTTGAGTCATGTGCTACATGGCAAAAAAAAAAAAAAAAGTAATGTGGTCATAGAACATGGTGTGAGCTTGGGCAAAGGACAACATACAGGAGGAACGACAGTGTCAATAGTATCTATTACAACTCAGATTTAGTAGTTAATTTGTCCAACACATTATGCTGGTAAAAGATCAGCCAGGATAAAAGTAAGATAGGCTGGCTGCAGAGCCCTTTTATTGTTCCCCAGTAACCATGATAATAACAAAGAAAATAATAATACAATTATAGATAAACAAGATCAATGTAGACACAAGTTGGAATACCATGTTCCTTCCTATCCCATGGCCACAAATTTATTTTTGTTCAGATCTCTCCTAGAATCAGTTACCTAAAAACTCCTATTTCATTCGGTTCTCTCTTCTGTAGAAACTGTGAAATACTGGTTTATTACCTAAAGACTCTTTTTCTCAGAGGTGCACTGTTGATTTGAAATAAATCATTGCAATCCTGTATGAAGATATAGCCATGAATTTTGTGATCTGCTTATAAATAAGAAATAAAACACAGGGCAAGAGAAAAGCATCTCAGAGAAACCACACACAGGTCCCTGAGTGTCTCAATTCTTAGTCAAGACAACAACTTCATTGATTTGGCTATCTACTTCTGTGTAACAAATCATCCCAATTTTCAGCCCCTGAAAGCAACCACTTGATATTGTGCACTTGTTTTGGGTGGTCAGGAATTTGAAAAGGACTTGCATGAGCAATTCCAGCTTGGAGTCCCCTAAGGGTCTCAGCTGGCAGAAGATGGAGCTAGAATACCTAGAGTGATGGCTGGAGAGACTGGTAAAGCCTCTCTCTGTTTTTCTTTGCCTCCCTAACTCTCCCTCCTTCCCTCCCCCACACATCCCTATGCCCCACTAGAAGCTTCATGACTTCTCCATAGTTTTTTGTTGTTTTTTTTTTTTAAAGATGTGTTAGTTTGGGCTTCTTCCCCACCACCAATATGAGACTGTCAGCACAGAGAGACCATTTACATTTACATAACTACTCGGAGTATTCCAGAGTGCAAGGTGAAACTCCCTTGGCATTTCTCTGCTAGCCTCAGAAGTCGCTCAGCATCCCTTGGGCCATCTTCTATTTGTTATAAAAGAGACACACAATTGCTTCTTGGCCTTTTGGCTAAGATTAAGTATAAAAGAGACACATTCTCTGAGAGCAAATAGGAGAGGACATGGTCCCCACCTCTCAGTGGCAGCAGTGCTGAGGTCACACTGGAAGAATAGCATAGTGGGGGCCCAGAGCTGTGGCATAGTGGATAAAGCTGCCACCTGCAGTGCCAGCATCCCATATGGGCACCAGTTCTAGTCCTGGCTGCTCCATTTCTGATCCAGCTCTCTGCTGTGGCCTGAGAAAGCAGTGGAAGTTTGCCCAAGTCCTGCACCCGTGTGGGAGACCCTGAAGAAGCCCCAGGCTCCTGGCTTTGGATCAGCACAGCTCCAGCCATTGCAGCAATTTGGAGAGTGAGCCAATGGGTGGAAAATTTCTCTCTCTCTCTCTCTCTCTCTCTCTCTCTCTCTCTGCCTTTGCCTCTCTGTAACTCTGCCTTTCAAGTAAAAATAAATAAATCTTTCTTAAAAAGAAGAGCATAGTGGGTGGGAGATGATGCTGTGACCATCTTCTGAAAGCACATTTTCCCTGTTCATTCTCCTACTGATTTCCTGTTATGATAAGGACTACTCTCTCCATTTACCAAGATGGCCATTAAATTGGAAGCAGAATCCTTTTTTAAAAAAAAATCTAGTGTGTTTATTTTCATTTTATTTGAGAGAGAAAGGGAGAGACAGAGAGAGAGAAAGAAAGAGAGGACTTCTATGTGTTAGCCCACTCCCCAAATATCCACAACAGCCAGGATTGAGATAGGCCAATGCAGGGAGACTGGAGCTTAATCCAAATCTTCCACATGCTGGCAGGAACCCTAGTACTTCTTGAACCCTTATCTGCTGACTCCCAGGGTGCACATGTGCACATTAGCTGCAAGCTGGAATCAGAAGTAAAATACTCAAGTACTCAAGCAATGACTTAACTGTCACTCCAAGTGCCCACTCTTGTAAGCAAAGCCCTTGGTTCAAATCTATTTAGGTTTTTATGTTTTTTTTTTTCCTTGAAATGAATAAAAGAAGAAAATGAGCCTCCTTCTACAGATAGGTGAGGGAGTTAATAGTTTCAAGTACAGCCTACCTGGGTTTCAATGAAAGCAGAGCTGCTTCCTAAGGCTGAGGACATGGGCAGTTTGCTCAAACATCAGCTTCTTCATGTAGAAAATAGTATGCTTCCCAATGGTTAAGAGGAAATGAAGTGAGTCAATACTATATGCACAGATCTCAGAGCTGTTCATGATAAACGTTAAGTCTGAAGAGAAAAAGAGCTCTCATTTAACATGACTGCTTTGTCTCACCTCGCGCTGCCCTCCGCTACACCCTGATGCAGCACGAAAGCCCTCACCAGAAGCCAACCTGATGCCAGCACTATGCTTGTGGAGTTTCTAGCCTCCAGAACGCTGAACTAAATAAACACATCTCTCTCTTCTTGGTCAGTTACCTAGTTTGTGGTATCCAGTTCTATGGTGGCATGTCACAGTCATTTCACCATGTAAGTGGAAATCCCTGGAAAAATGGCAAAGAAACACACCTTTCACAAACTGCTTATGTAAAAATGACACTGCCAGTTAACATATCGAATATCATTTCTGAAATGCCTGAAATGTCTTGACCAAAGGAATTGAGAAATAACAGCATAGCAGAAGGTTCACAACAGAGGCAGCTGAAGCCATCCTGAACTGGGGAGGGCATGGATGTTGCTGGGTGAATTCAATGCATCAAGCCTGCTGCGGTGGGGTAGAGATGACTCTGGAGGGCTGGTGGTAAGAGCACTCCACACTGGGAAGGGAGGCCACTCCTTCTCATTAGGATCCTAGGCAGAGCATTTGAGCACAGCAGGTAACAAACAGTTAAAAGCAAATTAACAGCATCTGGCTTCCCTTGGAAACCTTAAGGCTTCTCACAGGTATAAGGAGTTGGGCAACTAAAAGGGTCTCGGATAAATATGCACATTGATTAAGCACTCCAATCATTAAGCTCTTCATCATTATTTTAAGCTGGCTAAAGCAAAGTATTAACATGGGGCCCAACATCATGGCATAGTGGGTAAAGTCATCACTTATGATTTCAGCATGCCATATAGGTGCCAGTTTGAGTTCCAGCTGCTCCACTTCTGATCCAGCTCCTTGCTAATGGCCTAGAAAAGCAGTGGAAGATGGCCCAAGAGCTTGGGCCCCTGTACCTGTTTGGGAGCCCTGGAAGAAGCTCGTGGCCCAGCCACGGCTATTGCAGCCATCTGGGGAGTGAACCACCAGATGGAAGATCTCTCTGTCTTTCCCTCTCTCTCTGTGGCTCAGCATTTCAAATAAATAAATCTTTAATGAAAAGTAATAAATTAGAATCTGTTTTCACCATCAGTTAGCGACCAAGTACAGAGCTAATCAGAAAAAAAAAAATGGTTAAAGGACAATTTCTGTTATGCATACCAAACCTGAAACCTAAAAAGTAAGCAAATAATAATTTACCAATCAAAAGGTACATGGGTAACATATTAGACATAGGGACATGAATGTATTTTAGATAGTATTAAAAATTGGTCACTTGCCAGCACCGCAGCTCACTAGGCTAATCCTCCACCTGCAGCGCCGGCATCCCAGGTTCTAGTCCCAGTAGGGGCACCGGATTCTGTCCCAGTTGCTCCTCTTCCAGTCCAGCTCTCTGCTGTGGCCCGGGAGTGCAGTGGAGGATGGCCCAGGTCCTTGGGCCCTGCACCCACAGGGGAGATCAGGAGAAGCTTTGGATCAGCACAGTGTGCTGGCCGGAGCAGCCATTGGTGGGGTAAACCAACAGAAAAGGAAGACCTTTTTCTCTGTCTCTCTCTCTCACTGTCCACTCTGCCTGTCAAAAAAAAAAAAAAAAAAAGATAGGTCACTCATTTGAAAAACTAATACAAAAAATCTCCAAACCCAAAAAGCATTGATGATAGTCATTTTTCTCTTTGCCTTGTTAGGAAACAGTCTTTTGTCTTTATCAACATCTAGCAGAACAATGCTAGCAGGCAGGTTAGGTGTCTGTTTATTTGACTTGACAGAAAGACACAAAGAAATTTTCAACTGTTAAGATCAGATTTATCAAAGAGGCAACATCTTCTTGAGGAAAGAGCCCTCACACAGAGTTTGGGCTCCACACAGAGTTTGGACCTTGGGCTAGTTAGTTGTCCTAATTCAGTTTTCCATCCTTCAACTAGAGATGATAAAAACCTCCCTTTCTAAGATATTTATAAGTTCATATGTCTTTAAAGTGCACTATAAAATATAAAGCACCAATTAAATGTCATTTGGCTAATGTTGATGGACAGATGCTTGTGGACCAGGTCCTCTATTTTTTTTTTTTGACAGGCAGAGTGGACAGTGAGAGAGAGAGACAGAGAGAAAGGTCTTCCTTTGTCGTTGGTTCACCTTCCAATGGCCACCATGGCTGGCGCACCACGCTGATCCGATGGCAGGAGCCAGGTGCCTATCCTGGTCTCCCATGGGGTGCAGGGCCCAAGCACTTGGACCATCCTCCACTGCACTCCCAGGCCACAGCAGAGAGCTGGCCTGGAAGAGGGGCAGCCAGGACAAAACTGGTGCCCCGACCAAGACTAGAACCCGGTGTGCCAGCGCCGCAAGGCAGAGGATTAGCCTAGTGAGCCACAGCGCCAGCCCCAGGTCCTCTATTAAGTGTCAGGTATAACATCAATGACACCAGGTTGCTAAGAAAAGACAGGGAAGAGAATGAAGTCTTACTGTAATGTAGGCTAAGAGAAAGCGATACAATGTAAGGGAATTATCTCTACAAAACCTCCCAAAGCCAGGAAATACTATGATGAGTCTGGAGGTTCCAAGCTCCAATGCCTACCTGGGCCAAGAAGGTTAAGTAATGAAAAACCACAAATTGGAAATAAGCAAACACGTACATAAATACCATAATGATAGCAAGAGACAATTGACCTCGGTGAGGGGAGTGCTGAAAACTATAGACAAGCAAAAAGCACAGTGGATACTCACCCACAGCCAATTACCGCACTGGGGAAATTTGCAACTAGAGTTGATAGATTTCTAACAGTCACCAGGAGAAGAAGAAAATCTAGATATGTATAAAAACCCTTCCATTTTTGAATGTGGCTTCATATTTTTCCCCTAAAACACCATGTGACTCAGTCTTGGTGTCCAGAGAAAACATGTAGATTGGGGTCTGCTTGTGGGTCTCTACTCTCTGGAAGTGAGAAACAAGAGATTGAGGAGTGGCCGGCACCACAGCTCACTAGGCTAATCCTCTGCCTGTGGCGCCGGCACCCTGGGTTCTAGTCCCAGTTGGGGTGCTGATTCTGCCTGGTTGCCCCTCTTCCAGGCCAGCTCTCTGCTGTGGCCTGGGAGTGCAGGAGGATGGCCTGAGTGCTTGGGCCCTGCACCCTCATGGGAGACCAGGGGAAGCACCTGGCTCCTAGCTTCGGATTGGCACAGTGCGCCGGCTGTGGCAGCCATTTGGGGGGTGAACCAATGTAAAAGGGAGACCTTTCTCTCTGTCACTCTCTATCACTGTCTGCCTGTCAAAAAAAATAAAAAATAAAAAATAAATAAATAAAAGAGAGAGAAAGATTGAGGAGCTATCTTATTGATATCAAGATTCATGAAAAGTGTTGATCAGATCTCATGGAATATGTGACTGTTCTGTTGCTATCAACAAAGGCAGATATAAGCTAAGAGAAGTGGAAGTCAAAACTTAGCCACTTGTGGGAAAGGACCTCTGAGATCATCTAGCCGCATGTGAAACTAACCTTTTCTTTTATTTTCCCTCTTGCTAAACATTCCTGAGGCCAACATGCTTCATTCAAGATGAAACTGAAATACTTTCCCTCTGGCCAGAGTCGGTGACAGCAAAGGGGTGGACGTGATGGATGGGTGCAGGGCAGTGTGGGCTGGTGGTGATGGCTCATCCTAATTAGTTCAGCTGAGCCCGGGAAATTGCACTGGGCCATTCAGGACACAGACTTCCTAAAGACATGCGAAGTCAAAGGAGTTCAACTCAGTGTCAGTTTTTATTCTACAGCAATATTTTTATAATATCTGCAACAACAGTTTGTAATATGTACCAAACAAATATCACCATGTAAGAAAAAGCGACATTTGTTGAAAAAGAATTGGCCTTGTTCTTAGAAATTTTCATTAATTTATTCATTTAATGAGAGTCTCGATTCCTTATGCCAGGAGCTCTGAAATAACACAGGAATTTAGAGCTAAATAAATTACTGAAAATTGAATTTACCAACCTATTTCATCTAACTTGTCCACAGGATGGGGCGGGGACATGGGGAGAGGAAGTTGCTAACAATTCATTAGAAGCTGTTATTCTCAGCTTTTTATTTAGATTTAGAATCATTGGTATTTTCTTATTATTAAAAATATATACATTTCAATGCATTCAAAATAAGATTCCATTGAAACTTCTAGTAAGATGGGGAAGTTTTTCTTATGCAGTTTCAGCAAGAAGAATAGAGAATTTAGGGAACTAAATAGGAAATGCAGATATTTACTTCTGATGTCCAGGAAACAGGTTTTCAGACTGCAACTACAAAATTACAATTGCAGAAGTAATGTGAACTTTAGGAGGAAATACATATATTTTCCACCCATATTTTCCTAAGAATCAACCCACAGGCTACCACATTGCCAGATGTATCAATGTCACAACAGACATCAGGTGTATCTTACAATACCTTTGACTTCATGTCAGGGTAACTATGACATGCAGTAAATGCTCCCTCTCTTGTTGCTTTAATTCATGCTCTTATTTAAGACACAAGTACTGATGGAGAGGTTAATGTACCAGGCACAATAATAAGCACAGAACCAACCAAACTAGGCTCTCCACAACCTTGCCTGCCTGCAGAGAACTGTCTCCCAGCCTTGCCATCTAACTGTGTATAAATACTTGCTTATTGGGGCCGGCACTGTGGCGCACTAGGTTAATCCTCTGCCTGTGGCACCGGCATCCCATATGGGTGCCAGTTCTAGTCCCGGTTGCTCCTCTTCCAATCCAGCTCTCTGTTGTGGCCTGGGAAAGCAGTAGAAGATGGCCCAACTCCTTGGGCCCCTGCACCCACCTGGGAGACCCAGAAGAAGCTCCTGGCTCCTGCCTTCGGATTGGCACCACTCCGGCCGTTGCAGCCATTTGGGGAGTGAACCAATGGATGGAAGACCTTTCTCTCTGTCTCTTCCTCTCACTGTCTGTAACTCTACCTCTCAAATACATAAATAAAATCTTTAAATAAATAAATAAATACCTGCTTATTTTGTTAATCCCTTGTGGACTGACCTTGAAATTAAGGACAATGATTTTCCTGGCTGTATCTTCAGTGACTAGAAAATGCCAGTGTGCAGGACGTGGATTGATGAATAAATGCATTAGCAGCCCCAGGAACCAGAGAGAAGGAGGACTGGAAACAACTTGAAGAATTTGAGGAGGTCAGGGCTGGCGCTGTGGTGTAGTGGGTAAAGCTGCTGCCTGCAGTGCCAGCATCCCATATGGGCACCGGTTCGAGTCCCAGCTGCTCCACTTCTGATCCAACTCTCTGCTATGGCCTAGGAAAGCAGTAGAAGATGGTCCAATTCCTTTGACCCCTGTACCCATGTGAGAGACCTGGAAGAAGCTCCTGGCTCCTGGCTTTGGATTGGCCCAGTTCCGGCTGTTGAGGCCAACTGGGGAGTGAACCAGCAGATGGAAGACCTCTCTCTCTCTCTCTCTCTCTCTCTCTGCCTCTCCTTCTTTCTGTGTGTAACTCTGACTTTCAAATAAATAAATAAATATTTTTTAAAAAGAGTTTGAGGAGATCAGCTCATGACTGGGGCAACCTTAAACCTTGGAGATTCATCCAACACAATCCTTGAACTGCAGTAATGGTCACTAACTCCAGAAGCTAATGTACAAGGCTCAATTTTGCCTTAGTAAGAAAGATGAATTTGTCCTAATTTATTATTTCCCCACACTCACAGGAGCCATAGGAAATGTCTGGACACTTGACCCTATGGAAAGCAAATAAAATAAAATGTGAAACACAGCAAAGGCTTTTGAGAATGTGATAATGAACTGGTGATAATGGCTATTCACAAAGTAAAGTAAAATATTTCACAGTTTGTCTGGCTTAAGCAGTTCCGTTAGGGGAAGAGAACACCTCAACAAACAGGAGAGGCATCCTGGAATTAGGGCTGGGATTTATAGATAAGCAGAGGGAACCTGAACTCCTCTGTTCCCATAGGGGTCATTATTCATTAGTTAGAAAAAACAAGTCATTTTATTCCCTGATTATGTGGCTCAAAGAGGAACTCTCAGGACACATTCTCATTCCTCACCTGTTGCTAGATTTTACCGTGAAAATGAGCTACCCCTACTTGTAGCTTTCATCATACTGCTGTGTATCTTGCTTTTCAAGCTCTGTAAAAGTTAATGTGAGGCCTGGAGTTCCCTATGATGTCAGTAATAACTGACCTATTTATCCCTGCCCCAGGCTGCCGATCTGAAGGTAGAGGTTTAAAAGAAAGAACATCAGAAATTCATTACCTCCTTGCTTGCGTAATTAGTAATAGGAAACACTGGCAAAGAGACAGAGAGGGAAGGAGAACTCCTGTGGGAACCCTATGTGTGCAGGGCTGAGCGCTTCTAAGCAGAAGTCCCTAGGAAAGTTAGAAAAAGCCTCCTTTAGGACCAGGGGCTTGTAATCAGGAAATCTCTCCTGTGTGAACAGAGAATGACCTTCAGCTAAAACCTACCCAGCAAGTCATCTAAGGAGAACAGGTCTGACCTAACATTACCTCATCTGGAAACAACTCCATTAACCATTCAGGCTCTGAGGTCAAAAATGCTTTTCCTCCATGCCCCCGTGCTCCGCCTCCAGGTCTTGAGAGTAGGCAACTCAAGGTGGCACCATCCTCATCAGCAGGAGGGAGTTCTAGAAGTGCTTTGCCGCTTTGTCAACAAGTCAGGAACTTCAATTGAGAAACAAAGCAAGGGGCCGGTGCTGTGTCACAGCAGGTTAAGCCACCATCTGCAGGGCTGGCATCCTATATGGCTGTTCTGCTTCAGATCCAGCTCTCTACAAACGCACCTGGGAAAGCAGTGGAAGATGGCCCCTCACCCAGGTGGGAGATTCGGATGAAGCTCCTGGCTCCTGGATTCAGCTTGGCACAGCCCTAGCCATTTAGGGAGTGAAACAGCAGAGTCCTTTCTCTCTCTCTCTCTCTCTCTCTCTCTCTCTCTCTCTAATTCTGACTTTAAAATAAATAAATAAACCTTTAAAAAAAAAGCAAAACAAAACACTATCAAGAAGATACATGTGAAAGAATTGAAAACAAAATAAGTATTTCACAGAAAAAGGAAGCCTGTGAAGGCTGTTCCTCAAAGAGTTGGTGGTTTAAAGATAATGGAAATGACTGAGTTTTCATCTCCAGCAGAAGCTGATAAATAGCTCAGGAGCAACAGGGAATTTTGCATGGTCCATTGACACGCACATGACAACCTTAGTCTCCAAGCAGAGCCTCAAACTTCGTCTTTGGCAAAGGAAGTGGGGAAGGCTTTAAGTCAACCATGGCAGAAAAATCAGGCCCTGTCGTTCATTGGTCCAGCCAGGTGAGAATTCCTGGAGGCTTCAGGCCTAGAGGACGCTGCTCCCTGGAAAGCAAGCCGTCCTCCAACGAAGCCCGTAAAAGTGCTTGAAAATGCTAACAGAGGTGACAGTCTGTAGCTCTTCCTGCTCACGAGGGAGGGAAACCGTGTTCGATGTTGGCTTCAAGTAAAGGAAACAGGGGAGTGATCAACTGTGGCATCCAGATTGTGCAGGTTTGCTGGACGCAGTCAAGTAAAGAGAGGAGTTATCTACAGGAAAGATTACTTTGAGCTGGAAAAGATCTTGAAGAAAGTGACTTTTGGATCATCAGTCGGCTGAGTCCAGCCCACAGATCACGCAGGGAATGCATCAGTGGTGCTGGTGAGGCCATGGGGCCCGACCTCAGAGTTGAGTATTTCCTTAAATAGAACCACAAGAGTCAATGTTATTCTAATGTCACTCTGTTGGCTTGAGCAAAATAAAAGCTTTACCCTTAAAAAACTAAATGCCTAAAATAATTCAGGAAGGTTGCATGCAATATTATTTCAATAAAGATAATTTAATAACATTAGACCATATTAATATTTTATTTGAAAGGTATGGTTATGGGGTTGGGGGAGAAATACAAAGAGAGAGAGAGAGAGAGAGAGATATCTTCCATCTACTGGTTCACTCCCTAGATAGCTACAATGGCCAGGGCTAGGCCAGACCAAATCCAGGAGCCATAGAAGAAATATCAGACCTCCCAGGTAAGTGCAGGGGCCCAAGAACTTGAGTCATTTTCTGCTGCTTTCCCAGGCACATTAGCAGGGAGCTGGATCAGAAGTGGAGCAGCTGGGACACAAACAGGCACCCATATGAAATGCCAGCATGGCACATGGTGGCTTGACCTGCCACACCACTGTGTCAGCCCCACCATATTAACTTTAAAGGTAGCAGCTTGATGGTGAGATTAATTAATTAATTGGTTATTTGAAAGGCAGAGTGATATATATATAGAGCCAAGTCTTGGCCAAGCCAAAACCAGGAACCAGGAATTGCAACTGTATCTCCCACGCGGGTGGCAGGGACCGGAGAACTTGGGCCATTTTCCACTGCCTTCCCAGGTGCATGAGCAGGAAGCTGGACTGGAGGCAGAACAGCTGAGACTTGAACTGGCACTTGGATATGGGGTGCCAGCAAGTGTGGCGAGCAGCAGCCTAATCTGCTGTGTCACAATGCTGCCCAGAGAAATCTTTCTTTTTTGCACACATTTGCTTCTCTGCGTGAGATTACCCATATCATTTTTTTCCAAGTCCTAGAGTCTCAAGATACTGACATGAAAACTTACTCTCCCTGTCATTATAAATGGTTGTGGCTTTAAAAGTGATTTTGGTTTCCTGTTTTATTTTCCTTTTTTCATTCATGCACTGCTACAAGTTTCAATCTGCACTTACCATTCTTTAAAAATGATTCCTCAACTTATTCCCCAAGTATTATCCCCTTCTTTTCTCCACAGACTGTTTGGTTTTGTTCAGTTTTCTCCTCCTTTCCCATGACTTCAATTTATTCTATCCCTCTTGGTTTTCTTTCTCCTTTCCTTGAAATTGGAACCAATATCATCTTGGAGCTGAAAGATAGCATTAGCTTTGCTATCTACTGTCATTGCTACCTTAACTTTATCACCATTAAAGTTTTGTTTGTTTTTCCTTAAGTTAGTATTGGACTATTTGCTTTTACCATTTCTCAATTACTCAATCCCATTAACCAAGCACAATATGATCTTATGGTTTCTCCTCCAGGAAGCCACCCGAGTGAACAACTTTGTCAACGCCCATCACCACTGTCTTTCCTACTTCCCCGAGCACTCGCTCTGTAGCACTGGGCTTCCCAGCTCTGTGGTGTGACATCGCTGTTAGTGTCATTCTGCTTCTCTGGTTGCTCCTCATCTACTCCTTCCTAAACCCCAATTATTGGGCTTTCTCCTGCATTCTGATGGCCCTTGGTTCTCTCTTTCTGATGTACATGCACGTGAGAACTACGTTTCAAAACAAAACTGTTTTTCTTAAGCGATACGGAGGATGTCCTAGCAAGACACACATCTTATAAAGCAAAATACTTAGTGTGGATGAAAGAACATTTACTTAAAATCATGCTTTACATCATCAGTGCAAACCACCTTTTCAATTCTTCTGAACCCTTAGCCCAGACCCCTGGGTCAAAACACTGTAAATAAGCTCCAAATTAACACGCAAAAAATAGAATTATACACTTCATTTAACATCAGAAGGATCTAAAACATCATCCATCATTTTGTCAGTAACTAAGTACAAGTTTCAAAGTACAAAATATGATCGATCTTTAGGATTTTACTAAAGGAAAGTGCATCGATGTGTGTGCGGATTTTGTTCCTCACTAAAATGTTCACTACTGTACCAGGAGTCAACTCATTGTCTCAGCTCCACATCCCCCTCTGTAATGCTGAAGCTGGGGCCCTGTAAGTTGCAACCGAGAGAACCCATGCCAAGAGGAGGCATGATGTGGAACCTGCATGTGGAAAGAGGAAGAACACGTCATTTTCTTCCTGTTTGCTGCCTATGGCCCTCTTGTTGGATTTCTCCTTCTGTGGCCATTGTTAGCAATCCTGCTGTTCCACCCAGACAGCACAGACTCTTCCTTCTAGCAGCAGCTGACTCCAGTGTGGAAATTTTCCAGCACTTCCAAGTCATGACAAAAGCTCCACTTCCGGGGATCCCATTTCCAAGCCCTGAGTCCTGGGGCTTGGCGTGGTGTTGTAGCAGATGAAGCCTCCACCTGCAATGCTGGCATCCCCCTATGGGTGTCAGTTTGTGTTCTGCTCTATTTCTGATCCAGTTCCCTGCTCACAGCCTGGGAAAAGCAGCAGAAGATGGCCCTAGTGTTTGGACCCCTGCCACTGACATGGGAGACCTGAAAAAAGGGAGCCACAGGGATGGTGTAGCTCTTCAGAAACCTGAGTGTTTACCTCTCAAGGAGTCTGTAGACACAAAGGGGGGTGGGCAGAGAGCTGAGGAAAATGTATGGGCAGGTGTAGTATCTCCACAGACTTCTACAGAGCTATCAGTCTGTTTCTAACCCCCAAAGATCAAACAAATAATGAGAGGAAGGAAACTCAGTAAAGTGTAACAACGGCTACCACTTAGCACGTGGTATCACACTGGTTATTTAGAACATCTCTAATCTTCCAACCATGCTACACAAGAGGCTGTGTTTTCCTTATTGTAACAGATGAGAAAAGCTCAAAGGAGTCCAGGCAGGGGTCCCCAGTCATGCAGGTAGCATGAGCTGAGCTAAGATCCATGAATTCAGACTCCATATCAACTCTTCTCCTTGTAGGTTCTCTCCCTAAAGTAACACAATAGTTATACAATTGCAAATTATTATATCTGCATAGGATCCCCTTTTAGTGCTAAACTTAGGAAGGGACATCTCTTTAAATATATTAATAAAGGAAGACAGATTCAAAAGGAAGGTGAAGAAAAAGGCTCCTGCAATGGCCTATTAAATGGAACAGAGTTTGGAGAACAAAGATCCAGTCTGGCACAGCTGAGCAGGTCCTCTCCAAGCAACTTGCAGAAAGTGGCAATGCCACAGGATTGTTCTCAGAGCTCCTCTTTACTTCTCTTGAGTACAAGCAATGGTCTCACTTCTGCTGTCCTGTACCTTGCCTGTCTTCTTCCCCCGTGTAAGCTAGCATTCACCTGTAGGAATCAAATATATTCAATTCAAATATATTCAATTCAATTCAATTCAAAACAATTATTGCACCAGACAGGTGTCCCCAGCTGGGAGTAAGGTTCAGTCCCCCTCTGACAGAGTCCAAAGGACCTGCCCCTGAAGGAAGAAATGATAGGTAATGATGAGCAAATCTAAATACAAAAATCACAAACCAGCTAAAGTTACTTTCTCCTTTGTTTTGTTCAGGGCAGGAGGGTTGGGTGCAGTTAATAATAAAGATTCCTTGAGGTCTATTTCACAACTGTTCCTGTGAGGCTGTAAAATAAAAGACAAAAGTGAAAATTACTTAAAACGTAAAACTGGCAAAGGCAGCTATTGCTGTGAGGAGTTATAAATGATTCTGGAGATTTGGGAAAGACTAAATCAGCCAGGCCAGCTGAACAACAGTCATTTTAATCTGAAGATGGTAAACTTCTCCCCATATATTGCTCATGTATTGGAACATCCTCTTATAATTATGGTATTTTATAACTAGTGGATAAAATTGGTATCACGTTTACTATGCAAAATCTCTGCTATTTTTCAAATGGATATATATTTTAATATGAAATTGAAATTTAATATCTAAAGTAGCAAGCAATAAAACCAACTCACCTAGTTTCAAACCCTGCTTAAATTATTTTTTGAATTTTGTGTCTAATAACAGAGTACAATAACACTGAAACAAGATTAACACTATGATACTATTTGTTTAGGAAACTGAGAGTGTTGCTATGGAAACAGACTTTCTGCATATCTATGCAAACAGCAGCAGTGTTGTAAATAATGATACTGAAAAAGCAGAACCTAGAAAACTTAGCATATGAATTCTAAGAAAATGAATAGATGAGGCTTGCAGTGAGGAAAATTATATTTTCTTGTAAAAGAAGCACTGTTGAATGTTTCCTGTCTCATGATAAGACTTTTAAGGTAAGCCCTTTGAAAGTCTTACTGCATCTTCCATAGTTTGCTGTTAGTTTTGTCTCCTCATTAACTGTCCAAATCCTAATCTATTTGCACTTAAAAAGTCATTGAATGCTATTTTTGACTCAGCTTTGTTTTGATAGCATTTCATAGGCCAAATCACTGCACCTAAAAATGTTAAAATGGAAAAAAAATTGCAGATACTGTATTTAACTTAATTACATTTCAGGGTTTTAGAGTAATGTGTTTTAAAAATTTAATATTTATTAGACACAATTTTAAAGTGAGCTATTAAAAGAAAGTGAATTTTTTTAATGTCATGATCAATGGAAATCGTTATTGGAGTACACATGACTTTGTTCTGTTTTTTTTCTCTCTGAATTTAATGAGTTTACATCCATGTACTGGTTTGTAACTTTGATTCTCATGCTGTATTGTGTTCTGCTGTAAGACAATTGCCATGTGTCATTCACCTTTCCAGCCTCTGATAGCTATAAGGTTTTTGCATATATAGGAGATAAACATTGTGGAATGAATGATAAAGTCATAAAAAGCAATAGAATATGATGAAACACTATAATACATAAAGAACAATAGAATGAAATACAGTGCCAACTCCCTGGAAATAATTACATGAGCTTGCTTGGGTATGAATATGTGGAAACTGATCTCATCTCATATCAGAAGGTAAGTAATGATGATAACTTGAACATAGTGAAATGAGTGGAGCAAATTAGAGGAAGAGAAGAAAGTTGGAGCTTGGCCATGCAACACAGATGAGATGCCCAGGCATGTTTCATCTGGCAAAACTCCAGCATCTCAACTTTCCTTTTTTTCATTCTCTTTTGTTTCTCACCATTATTAAAGGAGATGGACATCATAGGAGTCCTTTTGGAAATTAGAGTCATGTGGGTTACTAACGCATTACTACTAACACACTAAATTCACTTAGAAGATTTGGACAGTAAGGATTTTATTTGAAATCCATGATGTATCATTACTCCCGTATATCATGTTCAATCAAGTATTAGTGTTAATGTTACCATTATTTTGAATTGAGATATCAAAATTTAATAACTCTTTAAAAATAAAACTGTGTTCACATTTACAAAAAAAATCATGTGTCCTGGTATTGGTTAAAACTCTATGATAATGCTCTTTTTCTCTTATTTTTGATTTGGAATATTGTCTTTTTAGTATTTGCTTTCATCTATTTGAAAGGCAGAGTGACAGACAGAGATAGAGTGTGTGTCTTCTGTCCACTAGTTTACTTCTTAAATGTCTCCCTTAGCCAGACCTGGGCCAAACTGAAGCCAGGATCCTAGAACTCCAACCGAGTCTCCCACGTGTGTGACAGTGGCCCACTCATCATCTGTTGCCTCCTGTGATGGATGCATCAGCAGGAAACTGGATCAGAACTAGAGTAGCTGGGACTTAGATGTGGGACACAGGCATCCCTAGCAGTGGTTTAATCCACTGTGCCACAACACCCATTCCTGGAATGTTGTCATTTTTTACGATCCCTTAAGAGGGCAACAAATCAGTAAACATTTCCTATGAAGAGTTTGGACCAAATTGTTGATTTTCACATGCTATCTCAGGCAAGGGTGAAGACTGCAGGTGGGTTATGAAGCGTAGGAACCTCCATCACTGCCACTCTGTTTGCTTCACCTAAACAAAGGGTCTGCATCAAATATTTTCTTTGAAGTATGGAATCTGCTGCTAACAAAAACAAAAACCTGCAAAACCACAAAACAGGAGATTCCTTCCAGCTTTCTCTATCTGTGATTCTCTGTTTACTTTTCAATAAGTATTGAATTATAAAATGCCCACTGAGAAAATGTTCCCACCCAGAGAACTTTTCTCCCTGTTACACATGTAACTGAGTTACTTACAAACCATGACATATTTAACAGCAGGTTTGTTGAACGCCTGTCACGTGCCAGGAGCTCATCTCTGCAGAAGCAAATCGTATGTGAGACCTGTGTGCCAAGGCCAGGGATAGAGGAGCTGTCCAGAGTTGGGTCTGGTTTCCTGCCCAAGTGCTTTGTGGCATCACAGGGGCCCATCCTGCTCAGAGGACGGAATCATGTGCTTGATTTCATGCTTCTCTATCACTGCCTTGAGATTCTTAATTTTTTTTTTATCACAGATCTTTTTTTAAAAAATTTTATTTATTTTATTTGAGAGTTAGAGTTACAGACAGTGAGATGGAGAGACAGAGAGAAAGGTCTTCCTTCCCTTGGTTCACTCCCCAAATGGCCACAATGGCCAGAGCTGCGTTGATCCAAAGTCAAGGAGCTAGGAGCCTCTTCCAGGTCTCCCATGTGGGTGAAGGGGCCCAAGGAGTTGGGCCATCTTCTACTGCTTTTCCAGACCATAGCAGAGAGCTGGACTGGAAGAGGGGCAGCCAGAACTAGAACCGGCACCCATATGGGATGCCAGCACCACTGGCGGAGAATGAACCTACTGTGCCATGGCGCTGGTCCCAATTTATCATGGATCTTGTGTTGTATGTGAAGTCCAAGGCATAAAGAAGCATAAGCATAAACAGAGCAGAAAGTAGAGGGGTGAGAGATGCAGGAGTGAGCTTTTCACAAAGAGGTGTCGTGTGAGGCAGCTCGGACTATCATAACCAAACATCACAGATTTGGGCAACTTCCACGGAAGAAATGTATTTGTCACAGGATGGACATCAATTGTCACAGTCAGTTCTATTTCTGGTGAGGGTTCTCTTCTTGGCTTGTAAGTGATGACTTTCTTCTGTGTTCTCACATGGTGGACAGGATGGAGAGAGAGAGAGAACTTCCATCTGCTGGTTCACTCCCCAAATGGCCACAACAGCCAAAGCTGGGCCAGGACATAAACAGGATCCTGGAGCCTCTTCTAGGTCTCCAAAGTGGGTGGCAGGGGCCCAAGAACTTGGCCATCCTCCACTGCTTTGCCCAGGCACATCAGCAGGGAGCTGGGTCAGAAGTCGAGAAGCCAGAACTTGAACTTGGCCCATATGGATGAAGGTGCTGCGGGAGACAGTTTTACTCTCTAGGCCACAACAGCAGCCCCAGGAGTCTTTCTCACAAGCACACTGATTGTCCTGGGTCAGAGCCTTACCTTTATGATCGCTTTTAACTTTAATTCTTTCCTTTCCCCAAATACATCACCACAAGGGGTTAAGGCTTCAACATATGGATTTCTGAAGCACACACTTCAACCCAGCATGATCCCAGTTTTGTTTACTATGGTAAATATAAAATGGCAACATGAAAAGTGATTTTTAAGCTTTGGAATAGCCTCTTAACGGAAGCTTAGACGATTATTCAATATTATATTTTCCAAGGTTCTTCTATTACATGGAGGAGTCCTTGGGTTTATGATACAAGAACAAAGTTACTTATCAGTGTTTATTGACAATTAGGTAAAGAGACATTTGCCAAAAGAAAAAGACTAAATGTAAGACATAAAATTCTGACAAAGGTAGTCTTTAGATAGTAGGCATATTTGACAATATTGTCTTTCTGCTACTCTGTATTTTCTAGTATTCTTTCATGGATATTCATTCATTTTATAAAAATGTAGATTTAATTATCCTATTCATTGTCAGAATTTTTTAAGACTAAAATAAATATAAAGCTAAACACTTTCTACATTACTAAATTAATTTGATTCTTTGTGTTATAAATGTTAATTGAACCAAAATATTAAAATTCAAACTTGAAATTCTAAATTGAAGTTATTATCTGAGCATCAGTTCTCAAAATGTAATTTGAATGTTAGCATGCATCATTGACTACAAAAATAAATATCCATTACAAATGAATAAAACAGTTGTTTCAAGCTTGCTTTAGCAAGTTTTTGTCTTTTATCAAATAGGATCATATTTAGTTTTCCAATATACAATCCAGATGGAAGTAAAGACCAGAGGGTAGACGGTGAGATGGGTCTCAGCTACTCCTCTTCCACTATAGCTCTCTGCTACAGCCTGGGAAAGAAGTGGGAGATGATCCAAGTGTTTGGACCCCTGCACCCGTGTGGGAGACCTGGAAGAAGCTCCTGGTTCCTGGCTTTGGATGGGCCCAGCTCCAGCCATTGCAGCCATCTGGGAAGTGACTCAGTGGATGGAAGACCTTTCTCTTGTCTCTCCCTCTATCACTCTGTATCTAGCTCTACCTCTCAAATAAGTAAATACAAATCTAAAAAATAAAGAAGGATATAACCGCATCTCCATAACGCTAGTGGACTACATGATCTCTAGGACCTGCTCCAATTTTGTGACTCTCCACAGCTATCTCCCTGGGATTAACCCTGACAGTGTGTGCTTTTCAATGATCAAATGTGAATCTGAACTATTATAATAGGAACTAAGGAAAATCACCCCCTTTAATTTAGAAATACTGTCGAAGGATGAACCCTCATAATTGAGCACACAACTTAATATGAAATATAAACTGCACCTTCAGCCTAATGCCTTTCATAGTAATTTAATTTCCAATGTTTACAATTAAAGAAGACAGCTATACCACAACATAATATTGAATTTTACATGTGCCTGTGGCTGAGTCACGGTGCCCGGATATGTGGTCAGAAATTATTCTGGATGTTTCTGCAAGGATGGTTTTTCATGAGACTTTCCTAAAGCAAATTGATTTCCACAATGTGGATGGACTTTATCCAGTCAGTTGAAGGCCCAAATAGGATCAAAGATTGATTGATCTTTCTCCTAGCAAGAGGGAATTCTGCAGCTGATGGATTTAACTTCATCTGCACCATCAATTCTTCCTCGCTCTGCACTAAGTTGTCAACTCAAATTGTAACTCAATGTCCAGCTTGCCAGTCTCTCTCATCAGATTTTGGATTCAACAAGCCTCCACAACCCAGTGAGCCAACTTCTTAAGATAAATATCTTTATTCTACATATACATCAGACCTTTCTCAGTTTTTTACAGTTTATATCAATTATTTGCAAGACTCTATATTCAAAAATTTGTCAAATACATTGTGTGTTGGTTTGACAATCTTCTTGTCATCAAGTGGGGTTTAATTCTGCTCTGCTGTGTGAGCTGGAGCTAGTGACTCATTTCTACCACAAAGAATGTGGCAGAAAGGACAGCATGTGACTTCTGAGGCTGTCTAACCGGCCGCAGGGCATCCTCTTCCCTCTCACCTTGGGTCCCTCTCCCACTTTCTCAAAGAAGCTGCTGCCATGCCTGTAGCCATCCTGAAAGAGAATCCTCCAGCCCCAGCCAAACCTCAGGAGACTGAACATGAACCAACACCTTGACAGCAATCTAAGAAATCTTAGGCATGAACCACACAGTTGATCCATATCCAAATTCCTGAAATAAAGGGTACGTGAAATAATAAAGATGCATTCAGGCTGGCGCCGTGGCTTAACAGGCTAATCCTCCGTCTTGCGGCTCCGGCACACCGGGTTCTAGTCCCGGATGGGGCACCGGATTCTATCCCAGTTGCCCCTCTTCCAGGCCAGCTCTCTGCTGTGGCCCGGGAGTGCAGTGGAGGATGGCCCAAGTCCTTGGGCCCTGCACCCGCATGGGAGACCAGGAGAAGCACCTGGCTCCTGGCTGCGGATCAGCGAGATGCGCCGGCAGCAGCGGCCATTGGAGGGTGAACCAACGGCAAAAGGAAGACCTTTCTCTCTGTCTCTCTCTCTCTCTCTCACTATCCACTCTGCCTGAAAAAAAAAAAAAAAAGATGCATTCAGATTTTAAGTCACAAAGTTTTGAGAGTAATTGTACAAGAGAATACAATTGAGAGTAATTGTAGCAAGAGATAGCTAATACAGATCCCATACAACCTAATACTGCAATGAATCCATTCTCCTAGAGGATCTTGGAAATGAAATATGCAAAAACCCCTAATCACACAAATAATAGTATGCAGGTACTTAGCTTTAAAGATGGGTGTTGTCCAGGAATTATGAACTCTCTGTCCACTGTAGGACAACAAAGGACACATAAATCATTCATATAAATATTTATTGCTATTGTCCATAAAATGTGAAAAAATTGGGAGGGGAAGTCTCTTGTCTCTGGTCTTCTTACATGAGCAATGCATAGTGATAGGAAAAATAGCAACAAAACCTCTAAAACTTTAGCTATGGTAAGGTCATTAGGGCTCTCTGGTTTTTAGGGGACTTTTCAGTGAATAATGAAAATAGCAACACCTAGTTTGGGGGAATAATTTGATTATTAAATGAGAAGCATAATAATAGCATTTTCTATGTTTAAGTATGTTATAAGAAGATTTGAGTTATGACTCCATAACTGTAACTCTTTAATGTATTTAAAACATCTAGAATTGTGACAGTCCATGGTAAGTCACCTGCAAACCTTAGTTCTGTTTGTGCAGCTCAGGAGACTTATGGTTGATCCTAAGTCCATTATCTTGGTTTATACCCTAAAATAAAGTCCATGGATCTCCCCACTCTGTGTTAAGAAAAACATTTTGGCTGGTACTGCTGCTCACTAGGCTAATCCTCCACCTGCGGCGCCGGTACCCCAAGTTCTAGTCCCGGTTGGGGAGCCGGATTCTGTCCCAGTTGCTCCTCTTCCAGTCCAGCTCTCTGCTGTGGCCCGGGAAGGCAGTGGAGGATGGCCCAAGTGCTTGGGCCCTGCACCCACATGGGAGACCAGGAGAAGCACCTGGCTCCTGGCTTTGGATCGGCGCAGTTCGCCGGCCGTGGCGGCCATTTGTGGGGTGAACCAACGGAAGGAAGACCTTTCTCTCTGTCTCTCTCTCTCATTGTCTAACTCTGCCTGTCAAAAAAAAAAAAAAAGAAAAGAAAAGAAAAAAAGAAAAACATCTTCTTGTAACTGCTCTACCTAGAAGAAAATGATTCATACTTGGTGATTACAGAGCAATAACCATTAAAATGGATCACACTAATGAATATTGGTCAAACATGACTTTATTTCCACGATAGAGGAAACATCCTCACTCACCTGGGGTCATGGAAAGAACAATTCGTTCTTCCCTGAGTGTCCTGTGGAAACATGCAGCATCTCCGTTTAGTTCAAGGACCTCAAAAGTAAGGCACAGACACCGCAAAATCGGCATGAAGTGGGTGATTGGAACACTGGGGAAAGAGTAGAACTTCTACCTATACTTTTTTATCTGCTTTATTTAAAAAAAATTATGTTGCCATGTATCTCATAATCCTTCAAATGTAATGGAAGACTTACGTATCTGTAATTATAAAATCAATAAATGTTAACATACTTAGATGTTTATAGTCAAATATTTTTAATGGATCGGGTATATCTCTCCAAAACATTTGAAAATCTCTGTTGTAATTCATCAGTAAAATTAGAGTTGCAACTGACATTTAGCATTTATATGGACTTATACTAATTGTGTCACCTAATTTAGGACTATTGTGTTTCACTAAAATACAAAATGGCTAGATTTAAGAACTATTTTAAAGCTATAAATAAGGTTATTATGGGGGCTGGCGCTGTGGCTTAGCGGGTAAAGCCACCACCTGCAGTGCCAGAATCCCATATGGGTGCCGGTTCGAGTCCTGGCTGCTCCACTTCCCATCCAGCTCTCTGCTGTGGCCTAGGAAAGCAGTAGAAGATGGCCCAAGTGCTTGGGCCCATGCACCCATATGGGAGACCCAGAAGAAGATCCTGGCTCCTGGATTCAGATCAGCACAGCTCCAGCCAGCTGTTGTGGCCATTTGGGGAGTGAACCAGCAGATGGAAGACCTTTCTCTCTGCCTCTCCCTCTCTTTGTCTGCAGCTCTATTTCTCAAATAAATAAATAAATAATATTTTTAAAAGGAGTTTCCAGGTAAAGATCACCAAGCGTGAAGGCAAGAAGTAATAACAAAATGACACTGTCTTAAAGCAAGAGACACATTTGGAAACTTGTAACAAGTGACACAGTGTTTGCATTACAATTTGGGATATTTCCTGTCCCGTTCATGAAGAAGAGATTTTTGCACTTCCTGCATGAATCAGGACTTGGTCTTTAAAATATGCTAGATATTTCTAAGACAAATGATAAACAATAGTATGGTACTCACCCTGAAAAATGGTACCACTTTTTCACTTGTCTCAAGACACGTATTTCCACTGAACTACAATCACGTATTGACAGACGTATTTCCAAAATAGTGAACTACATCACAGGGGAAAACAATTTGGAACAGCTGATAGTAGGCTGCTGGTCCACTAGGCAGTCCAGGATGCCTCATACAGACTGCCTGTTTGTTTCATTAATTTGAAGGTCTACATGAAAGTTTGAGATTGCCATTTTATCAGATCCTATTCAGTCATTCCAATGATCATTTCCTGTTTGACATCAACTTTTCTGTTTGTATTTTTATCTGTTGCAATAAAATACTAGGATTAATTGGTCATTTTAACTCCATCTATGAACATACAAAAGGACTATTCTTGTAAGCACAATGGCCTATAAAAAGCTCTTCTATTCTTAATGGTGCAAAGAAGTAGGGGTAAGATCCTCTGCCCAGTATGATCCCACACAGCAGCTGCAGAACGACACCCCATGTAGCATTTGGTCATGGCAAACAGGGGAATTTAAGGAATGGTGAATTACTTGAAGAATTATTCACAATTATAGAACATCCAAGAAAAAATCATGCAAAGCATTAGAGATCACTATTTTTACTGGCACATGGCACATTTTAAGATTTCAGAATGAGTCAAATTTCCATTGTGGTTCCGCCCTATTGCCTTGTCTCTCTATCTTTGATATTTTGAATTACATATTGGGAAATTCGTCTGAGTAACAAAAATAAATAAATAAAACTACAATGACGCTGTGTGCACATGGTAAATTTACAGTTGAATGAGCAGTTGAAAGAATGAGATACACTATAATGTGTGGGAAACCACAGGCTGGCCACCTGTGGGAACCTCCTCTATGTGGTTTGCAGCAATCGGTCGACCACAAGTCCTACAAAAACAGCCAGGTGAAACAGATGAAACAATGGACTCTGCATAAACAACTAGGAAGAACCAGCTGAAACAGATGAACTTTTGACCTGAGGTTATACACGCCCTTTCATCTGATTGGACGATATCAGCATAAAGGGACACTGGGATCTGGGCGGGCCGGCGCTGCTGCCGCCGCCCCTCCTCTTTTCTCTCCCCACTTTCCTTTAGCCCCCACAAGTAAAAGCTCCTTGAGAAGCTATGAACAGTGACCGTGTCGTGACTGCATTGGACCCTCGCTGGCGAGGGTCCGACAAAATGGTGCCTTGACTCGGATAGTCGGACCAGTCGCTGGAAGCAGGAAGGAAAAAATTAGAATGTGTGGGAAAGCACGGGAATCTAGGCGGTTAAAAGTCTAGGGTTGGTACTGGGAAAAAAATAGAATATGTGGAAAACACGGGAATCTAGGCGGTAAAGTCTAGGGTTGGTACTGCAGAAAAAAGGGATCCCACCACAATCAAGTTGTCTTTTAAAGTAGCGGGGATGCCTGTGAAAGCAGCTGCTGTAAAGCGGTGAGTTAGAACAGGAACAATGGCGTAGGGTCGGAAGACAATTGAGGGCAGCAGAGCAATCGCCTGAAGTCCTTAGGTTGTGGCAACTGATCGACCAAGCTCTCCGTAATGACTCGGAGAAAATAGCAGCCCTCTTAGATGAAGGGGCTGATTTACTAGAGGAAACAGAATCTCAATCTGGGAGCCTAGACGGAGACAAAGAGGACGGAGACAGGACCAACATGGGTTGGGACAGAGATAGGGAGGATGGGAGACCCCTTCCTTCTGCACCCCCTATTCGAGCCAAGACTCTCCCCCCTCCAGAGGACTCCACGAGAGAGACAAATGGTGGGGGCTTCTCCCCGGAACCTCAAGAAAAATGGGCAGGAGGATGAGGCACTCCCCCTAAGTGGGAAGAATATTGCCACATAAATCAGGCTTTCCCTGTGATAGTGGACGTGCAGGGCAACTGGGGATGGACCCCCCTGGACCATAAATAGTTGACAACTATATGGACCACATGCTAACTTTACTAAAGCGGTCCTAGATAACATAGGCACCAATGGACTAGTCCCAGAGGACTAGAGGAACCTAGCTAAGGCAGTGCTTGGTGGGGGAGATTTCCTCCTCTGGTCCGCGGCTTACAGAGAGCTCGCGAGGGCTCAGGCCCATGCTAACGCTAGGAATGGTCAGCCAGCCTGGAGTGAGGATAATGATGAACAGGCTCAGGCTGGTTGCCCTAATGAGGTTTTGATGCAAGTGAGAACTAGCCTGGAGGGCATGGAAGGTCATTCCAAGGAACGGGCTAGGATGAAAATGTTTCAAGTGTGGAAAAGGTCACATGAAAAGGGAATGTACAGAACAGACAATCGGGACGCCAATCAGGACTGTGCCCTCAATGTGGTAAAAGCAACCATTGGGCAAATGAGTGTTATTCCAAGCAAGATAAAGCAGGCAATCCGCTCCTATCACCCACCAGATTAAATGGCCAGAATAGTACATTCCAAAAAAGTGCCAGGCCCCCACACCCAGGGGCCCGAAAACTCAATGGGTGAAAGGACAAACCATGGGAGGAGTAGGACCATCTCAAAAGGACCAGCAAGCGTTTACTGCAGAGCTGCGAGCCACCAACTATTTAGTATTAACACCTCAAATGGGAATCCAGGCAATAAATGTGGAACCTCAGGAGCCCATGGATGATATCAACGGTTTAGGCCTTATTATAGGAAGGGCTACAAATTCATTAATGGGGCTTATTCAGTTGCCTTGCTCACAGCTCAAAGTAATGTTCCAATCTACGAAGGGGATAGTGCAGCTGTTGCCATTGCAGCCCATTGCTCAGCTGCTAATAATAAGCCCTGTAAAGGATACTAGAGGTAATCAAGGAAAGCATTTTGCAGCCCTCACTATGACTCCTGGTGAGCGCCCACTATGGACTATCAAAAGAAAGGCAATCAAGGGGCTGTTAGATACGGGCGCAGATGTTAGTATTATCTCCAAACAAGACTGGCCTCCTTCATGGCCCCCCCAGGAAGGGGATAACACCTTGGTAGGATTAGGCACTGATGTTGCCCAATCCCGAAGCACAAGATTGGAAAGATCAAGAAGGCACCACAGGCAAAGTACAACCTTACGTGTGTGCTATCCCTGTAACTTTATGGGGGTGGGATGTTTTAGAGCAACTTCATTTGCAGACCTGTTGCTGGCAGTTGCGAGAGAAGACACCCTAGAAAGAGCGTTTACCATGCTAACCTCATGCTTGCAGACGGCGGGGTTACAAATTGCACCAGAAAAGATTCAAAAGGGCACCATGGTCCAGTACCTAGGACTAAGGTTAACACCAATTACTGTGGCCCCTTTAGGACTTAGGACGGTGAATGACTTCCAAAAACTACGTGGTAACTTAAACAGGTTATTCAACACTGTCTACAGTCCTTTGCCGCTTGAGGGGTGCCCAAAATTATCAAAACAGATAACGGGCTAGCGTACACTTTGGCCTGTTTTGCTACATTCTTAAAAACTCAGCATAAAGCATGTTACAGGTGTGCCCTATAATCCCCAAGGGCAGGCAATAATTGAACAGACTCACCTGCACTTAAAAACTTTAATAAACAAAAAGGAATAGGAGAATATGCGGTAGCTGATTGCAATGCATTGGCTATAACTCCATAAACTAAGTTTTTTGAATAGGAAAGTGTGGCAAAACTCTGAGTTCATGGTGTTTAGTGATGTACTTGCAGTATTGTTTGAAGAATTGTTTTGTCTTAAGGAAGAAGACGTTGCACATGACTTGTACTGCAGCAAATCAGCAAAGTGACCTGAATTGGATATATTTGAAGGTATTTTGAAAGTTACGTTCAAGGCTAACACCTAAGCTTTGTGTAATGTAAACAAGAATATTTTTGTATCAGTTTTTTCCTTTGTAAATGGCATTAACATTGTTACTCGAGGTCTTGCTTAATCACTTTTGTCCTGAGGACTTGAATTTCAAATTTCCTTACACTTCTCATACAAAAATCACAAATATCTGTAGTGGTCCGACAGGCTATGCTTGCTATGTATCGCTCTGACCCTCAGCAACAGATATGGCTTGGCATTTTGAAGTGGTAGCCAAAGACGGGTAATCACTGGCGAGTGCCCCTAGCAACCTAAGAAGCGGGTGGCTTGTGGCTGGGAACCTAAGACAGGCAGGACGCCGCACCATAAATAACAAAAGGGGGAGCTGTGGGGAACCACAGGCTGGCCACCTGTGGGAACCTCCTCTACATGGTTTACAGCAATTGGTCGACCACAAGTCCTACGAAAACAGCCAGGTGAAACAGATGAAACAATGGACTCTGCATAAACAACTAGGAAGTACCAGGTGAAACAGATGAACTTTCGACCTGAGGCTATATGTGCCCTTTCATCTGATTGGATGATATCAGCATAAAGGGACATTGGGATCTGGGCAGGCCTGCGCAGCCGCAGCCCGGCCCCTCTTTTCGCTCCCCACTTTCCTTTTGCCCCAAGTGAAAGCTCCTTGAGAAGCGAGAAAGGGGGTGAAAGCTCCTTGAGAAGCGATGAACAGTGACCATGTTGTGACTGCATTGTAGTGCAAACTAATCAATTAAAAACGTTCTCAAAAGCAGGGGGAAACTATGGGACAGGTGATTGGTATAGCAGTTAAGATGCTACCTGGTATACCCACATCCCATGTCAGAATGCCTGGATTTGAGTCGGTCTCTTTTTGACTCCAGTTTCCTCCTGTTGTGTACCCTGGGAGGCAGAAGGTGATGGTTCAAGTAGTTGGGTCCTGCCATCCAAGTGGGAGATCTGGACTGGGTTCCCAGTTCCCAGCTTCTGCCTGACTCAGCCCCACCTATTGTAGGCATTCAGAGTGAACCAGTAACTAAGAGCCCTCTTTCTGTCCATCTCTCACTCCCTCTCTCTCAACTGCCTTTCAAATAAAATACATAGAATTAGAAGGAAAAAACAGGTAGAAGCTATATTCAGAAAATTCTAATCCAGCTAATTAAACACAATTTTAACATTTGTGATTGAATATTGAAAATGTATCTGAGCTTAAACTCTACAAATGTAATAAATGCTTCTATCTTTGAGTAAAATGCAGTTTGCTTTAATGACTTTAAATGATGATCATTACCACACAATAAGCATGTTCCTGTATTTCATGCATGATACTCTGACATTTTTCACTAATTATAGTTATATGGAAGTCATCAGGTAAAGTTTTGCCTGTTGCTCTTCTACTGTAGTTTGATTCGTTTATGAAGTTAAACAAATGCACATGCTGCTAGAAATGTTAAACATCGTACGCGAGCATTCTGCCTGTGCAGCCTAACCTGATGCTACCTGCGAGTGTCTTCGTGCGGCTCCACTCTCCTGCCTCCCCTGAGAACATGTGATGGGCTTTTTCCACTGAGGTGGGGCCTTGGCCAGTATCCCCATCTTCTTTCTAGCTCTGAAATCCTAGCTTTCCTCCCTCACACATCCACACTTCAGGCCCTAGGGCTCTTCTAGGAGACTTCAGACTATTTCTCTTATCATCGTCTGAGCTCTAATAGTGTCTACTGTTTGAATTATTCTTGAGATAGTCAATGAATGATGTGGTTCTCATAGGAATCCCTCACTAAACATAACGTAAGCTCTAGTCTTACAATGTGTATTTGTATTGTTTGGCTTAACCAAGAGATTAGGCGTGTTTCTGTGCTTTCATTTTAAAATCGGGCAGCCTATTTTAACAGGCCCCTCTACAAAAGTGAATTCTGAGTTTGAAATCAAGAGGACAAGCTTCCACTTGTACTTCTTCCTCAAAGTCATCGTATTAAGAATAATAAGTCCTTTTCCTCTTAATTCCAATTTCTTTTATCTATGAGTTAATGAGTTCACCTGGGTTTAAGGAGATTTGAATGGATTTTTAAATCCTTACTATTATAACGTTAGGTTATTAATATGAAACTAAAAACGTCATTCAATATGTAAAATGAAGTGATAAGTACCATTTAGCTCTTAAGTAGTCCTTTATATATGAAGTCCATTATGAAAATATCTCAGGTTATAGCCTGTTCTCAAGAGACTTGGGAAATAAGATTTTAAGACCAAGATATTGCAGGCCATTATGACAAATTTGTAAAACATACTCAAATCCTAATATAACAAGTGCTCCTTAGAGTAGTTACAAATTGTACTAATATTGTAATTTCAAACAAAGACTGTCACCTGATGTTGATTACTAATATTCAACCATCCTAATACAAAAGTCTGCAAGATGTTCATTTACTATAACCTATGCTTCTGGGGACACCCTTGAGGGTCACCTGATGGCCATTCACTGCCTGTCCAACAAGTGGTGATGGTGTCCTATCCTCACTTAGGGCTCTCCTCCCTGCACTGTGAGAGTACATGGGAGCTGCTCTCCTATCAGCAAAACTACAGGCTCCAATTATCAGCCTTGGTCAGTGAGGTAGTGGGGAAAGGGAAGTAAAACTCCTGAAGACAGACGAAATGCAGAGGGGAATTGAAGGGGATAACTGAGGTCAAGGCTGCCCCACAGCACTGACTCCCCGAAACTTGTGGTCAACCCCACTCAGACAATGTGGATAGTGGAAGGTGAGAAACTTAGACAGAAGGAATCACAGGACTCGCTGTAAGGCCAATGACACCTATGACTGGGATACAGCTGCTCGGGACAGGGTGAACCTGGATCATACTATGATGTAAAATGCTCATGGCAGTGTGGGGAATTCTGCTCTGCATTAGGTGAAAGTTAGTGTCCATCTCCAGATGTGGGCATGGGCTTGGAGTATGTGAATGCCTAGCTGGTAAGGTAGCAAGGGTGTTCTTAAAAAGCAACAAGGAAGTTAACCTTTCTTTTCGCATTCAGATGTATGTTTCTCTATCAAACACAAGGAAACCCCTCTGCACATGTGTGTGAATCCAGGGTGGGGGGTCATGGAGAGAAAAATCTATAGATTATGTATAGAATCAGAAAAATATACTTTGGCTTTTCTTACATGTTTTAATTGGATAAGACCTAACAATCACAGTTTACAATGTAGAAGATGTATCGAAAAGGGGTCAGGAAATTCCTACTGTGGAAATGCTTTCAAGTGGAATTCACTGTACAAGGTGGTCAGGGTCATTGCTTTACCCAGAGTTAACATTCCCCCAGATAAATCACTGGCTACCACAAAGAATAATCCAAAGATTGTGTTTAAATAGCTAACTAATTTACAGACTCTGAAGGTTAAATGGACTTTGTAGGGCATCCAACAAAGACTCCAAACTGGCTCGAGCAAGGACACATCCTTGGCCTAGGATTCAAATTTGCTGGAATTTTCACTGCGTTTGAAGATTCAAGTTGCCATGAGACCTATGTACAAATCTAGCCTCTGGCAAAGGGGATCACACCCTTAATTTAATCAATCACATTTTGACGTTGTGTTGTCCACCAAATTGTTTTTTGAATGACTGTTTGACTCCTTACATAAAAGTAGAAAATACTTCATGGACTGTATCCTCAGGGAAAATGAAGTGCTAAATCAATTATTCAGACAATTAGTACTAGAATAAGAGTTTAATCTGTTTATTTTACCATGGCATGCAACAGTGGAAAATTCTGCAAATATCTCTTGAGTTAACTTGTAAAATTTTGCCCCTGTGTGTAACGTGACAGAGTGGTTTATTAGATGCTTAGTTTGCCCTATTTCTCTGTACTCAGTGAAGCCACCAAGGGAAAAAGTGATCTTTAAGTATCACTGGGGGCAGGCGCTGTGGATTAGCAGGCTAATCCTCCACCTTGCGGCGCCGGCACACCGGGTTCTAGTCCCGGTTGGGGCGCCAGATTCTATCCCGGTTGTCCCTCTTCCAGTCCAGGTCTCTGCTGTGGCCCGGGAAGGCAGTGGAGGATGGCCCAAGTCCTTGGGCCCTGCACCCGCATGGGAGACCAGGAGGAAGCACCTGGCTCCTGGCTTCGGATCAGCGAGATGAGCCAGCCACAGCGGCCATTGAAGGGTGAACCAACAGCAAAAAGGAAGACCTTTCTCTTTGTCTCTCTCACTATCCACTCTGCCTGTCAAAAAAAAGTATCGTTGGGGAACATTCTCTAACTCAAGAGCAAGGCAGCCAGAAATTTACACATGCATACATTGTGTACATATATGAACTTTTTAAAACAGGAAATAAGGAATTCATCTTAAATATTTCAAGAAGGATCAAGTAAAAATGTATGAGTTTTTAAGTACTCGAAACATACAAGGTTATATCATTCATTCCTGCTATAATTTTTTGGCAAAACTTGTGACAAATTTGCAGAGGGAATTTTTCTTGCTATCCAAGCTATATTATATTTTGAAACTTTTTAAAGAACAGGAATAATAAGACTAGAAGTCACCTGAAAGGCTGTCTCCATCTCTCTAACTTCATGCTTCAGATAATTTGGCATTAGAACGGAGTCTAAACTCAGACTCTGTTCTTTCAATATAACATTAAATGGGGTTCTTCACATATCTGAGCTTCAGTAAAATGAGACTGATAACATTCAATTTCCTATGAAAACGGAAATAAGATAATAGGTTGTGGGCATTCAGTGCAGCACGTGGGATGCCCACTTCACATGCTGGAGTGCCTTGGTTCAAGTCTCAGCTCTATTTCTGAGCCTGGCTTCCTGTTATACATGCCCTGGGAGGAAGCCAGTGATGGCTCAAGTCCTTGGGTCCCTGTTGTCCATGTGAGAAACTTGGACTGAATTTTTGAATCCCAGACTCTGCTATTGCAAACATTTGAGAAGAAAACCAAAGGATGGGAGACCTCTCTCTCCCTTTCTGTTTTCCCATCCCCCTCCTCTGTGTCTGCTTTTCAAATAAAATGAAATACATAATAAATTCCTTAAAGCAGTAGTCTCCTCTTTTAAAAAGAATAGGATTAAATGTGATGTAGGAATTATTCCCATTTTTATTCCTTTTTTAGTTGAAGGATTAAATTAAATAGTGCTAAGCTCATTGTCTGGCATTAGTAGTTACTGAAAAGGAGATAAATCACAGAAAGGGGAGCATTTAAATTTTTTAAATGTATATAAGGCAAACAAATCTCATGTATTTCATATACAGATTTAAGAACATATACTTACCACCCTATCCTCCCTTTCCACCCAGGCTTCTACCCTCCCTCCTCCTTCCTTATCTTTTAATTTTTTAAAAAGTGTTAGTGTTACACAGGAGAGGCAGAGAGAGGGAGACAGAGGTCTTCCATCCAATGGTTCACTCCCCATCGGCTGCAACAGCTGGAGCTGCACTGATCCGGAGCCAGGAGCCTCTTCTGGGTCTCCCACACGGGTACAGGGGCCCAAGAACTTGGGCCATCTTCTGTTGCTATCCCAGGCCACAGCAGAGAGCTGGATTGGAAGTGGAGCAGCCGGGCCTAGAGCAGGCGCCCTTATGGGATGCTGGCGCTTCAGGCCAGGGCATTAACCTGCTGCTCCACAGCGCCAGCCCCACTCTCAATTTTTACAGTGACATATTTTCAGTTTATTTTGTAATCACAAGCCTAACCCTCCACCAAACACAGAATTCAACAAGTAGTAAGTAGCAAAAAGCATTGTCTGGCAAGAGTATAGACAAGCACTATAAACAATAATCAAATCTCAATGTCAACTTCATTCATATACATTACAGTTTTAGTGCTCTGCATATTAATTACCACATATCAGAACACATATGATATTTGTCTTTGGGACTGGTTTGTTTCACTGAGCATAATGGTTTCCAGTTGCATCCATTTTGTTGCAAAAGACAAATTCTTTTTTACAGCTGAGTAATATTCCATATTGTGTGCTCGTGTGTGTGTGTATGTACACATTTTCTCGATCCAGTCATCAGATGATGAATGTCTAGGTTGACTTGATACCTTAGTTGTTGTAAAGTGAGCCAAGTAAACATGGGGGTACAGATAGCTCTTTCATATGCTGATTTTATTTCCAAAAAGGGAACTTTTGACAAATTATAATGCAATAGTTTTCAATTTCATATTTTCTGACCAACTTAGTAAGGTTGAGCTAGGTTATGCTGCAGTAAGAACCTCATCAGTGTGAAATTTCTAAACAGTGTGCACACAAAGGATGTCTTAACATCTTCCAGGGCAATAAAACAAATTTTCTCTGAAAGACTGAAATCAATGTGGTTACTGACTTCATAACTTTAGAACATAGAAAACCCTGGAGCAATGTCTTCAAATAGGAATTCTATGCCCAGTCAACTCGCTGCAATGTGGAAGTGTTAAAGACCTCAAGATCTGAACCTGCTTACCCCTCATGAACCCTTTCACAGGAAGAAAGTCAAACCTTGGTGGGAGCCATGGAGCATGTATACACACAGATGTCCTCCTGCACAGAGCCTCAGCAGCGAGCCCCAGCACCACTCGCTAAACTCCATCAGGTTCTCCCTGAGGGCCCCCTTTCCACGAGCTGCTTCCAGCCAGGCATTCCATGAGGCTGGTCTTCTTGCCTTCCTTGGACTTCTCTTCCTTTTCCCTATCTTTCTTCCTTCCTTCCTCCTTTTCTCCATCCCTTTTCTCCCTTCTCTCTCCCTTTCATATGAGATCACACATGTCTCGCACCTTGCTCTCTTGGTCTCTCAGATTCTTTCCCTGTTTTCTCCTACAGGTGTTTCCTTAGTAAATATCTTAGATTCTGCCTCTTTAAAAACCCAGAGTGACAGACATGCTCAACCAGACTGAGGGAATCCAGAACAGGGCAGCCTTAAAACCAAGAGATAGATGCAACTCAAAGCAAGGTAAAGGCTGTTCCCAAGATGCTGGTAAAACAAAACTCCAGTAAGAGCTTCTAGAGGAGGCCTAGGAAGCATCCCAGGCAGAATGGAGGAAGTGATATCTCTGCCAGGCGAGCAGTTCCCAGGAAGGTGGGCAACAGTAGGGTCTCTGTGTTTGAACATTTTAAGTCCATACTCTCAACTAGAGGAAAGTTTAGGGATCACTTGGTGATAAATATATAAAAAGGTAAGCACAGTAGAAATACTAGTATTAATTGCAGTGAAAACAATGAAAGGAAAATCATTATGGAGGACAAGGAGGAAATGAATTCTTGTTCTGCTCTAAAAGTTCAACAGGTGACTCCTGGATTGGAAAATTTTAACAACGGTAATGGCAGGATGTTTTCTACAACTGCCAGAAATATCAACAGAATCAATTCAAATGTTTGGAAAATAGCAGCTCCTGGAAGAGGGAAATATTAGGAAATGATTCTGCATGATAAACCCAATAGAGTAACTTCTTTTTCAAAGTATATTCACATAGGACTATTAAATATCACTGGTGTAAAAAGCTCTACCCTTGGCCCTCCCCCCAAAAAAGATCACCAGGATGAGTTGTCCAATGTGTTAGAATGTCCTGTTGCAATTCCTAGCTCCCTCATTGAATAGAATCCCAATCACTGGTTCTCCGGACTTCAACATCCTTATCTTTGAAGGGAGTAATAGCAATGTCTACAACACAAATGTTATAAGGATTTAGTGAGACAACTTGCTGCACAGCACATGAGAAAAACGGGCAAAGATTATTTATCAACCTGAGTACTCTTCCATCTCTTGGATATTTGAGTTCCTATTTTGGAAGAACCCAGGCCAAGTTGTGGAGCTCTTGTACTCAATGGATTAGGACACAGCCTTGGGAACTGGAGCACCTGCGTTTCAATCTCTGCCCCAGTGTTTTTTCAGGTCTGTGACCTCGGAAGTTGGTTTGACGTTGCTGTAGCTGGTTGTATTCTCTGAAGTGGGGAAAATCATCGAACTTGGCCTCCTATGGCTGTTGGGAGAGAAAATACAAGCACAAAATGCACAGCACACGAAGATCAGTGTCTCAGATAATAAATATCACAGGTGCTGGCTATTTAGCTATAGAACAATGTGGTATGTCTCTAATCATTAAAACAGCTCTTTGTTCATATGTTTACTTAGGAACTTCTAGAAAACAGGTTAGATTAGACTGACAGTGGCCAGAGTTAACTCTCCCCTACACTTCAGAAGGAGTTTTCCCAGAGCAAACATCCATTTAGCTTCTCTGCCAGTCTCTGAAGTAGAGTGCTGGCAGCTCAGGATCAAATCCCAGCTCTACGACTGACCAGTAGCATAACACTGAACAGGTATTAGAAATGTATTGAAATGTCTCACATTACTTTTCCTCATCTGCATTGTGAGTATAACAAAATATACCTTGTGATGTAGCAGGCAAAGCCGCCTCTTAAAATGTTGGCATCCCATATGGGCATTTCTGTGTGTTCCACCTCTGATCTAGCATCTAGCTCCCTGCTAATGTGCCTGTAACCATGTTACCCAGATGAAGCTCATAGCTCCTGGCTTCAGTCTGGCCCATTTCTGACCATTGCAACCATTTGGGGAGTGAACCAGCAGATGGTCTCTGTCTCTCCCTCTTTCTCTAACTCTGCCTTTCAAAATATTTTTTAAAAGTCACTTTTGTGTGTGTATGTAAGCACATGCATTTACACACAGACATACCTAATAAGGCCATGGTAAGGATCAAACTGGACATTGCATCTAAAGTGCTAGTTGCCATGAATGGCACGTGGTAAATTCTCAATAAGTGTCGTCAATAGCATTATTAGCATTATTGAATTATCTCCATTTGAGATCTTAAGGGATATGTTTTGGAGTTATTGTGATGTAGCAGATGGTGGCTTAACTTGCAACACTTGCATCTCACATGGGTGCTGGTTCAAGCCCAGCTGCTCCACTTCCAATCTAGCTCCCTGCTAATGTTCTGGGAAAGCAGTGGAACATGGCCAAAGTGCTTGAGCCCCTAACAGCCAAGTGAGACCTGGAAGAAGTTCCAGGCTCCTGGCTTCAGCCTGGCACAGCCCCAGCTGTTTTCGTTTTTTGGAGAGTGAACCAGCACATGGTCTCTCTATATGTCTCTCCCTCTCTCTTTCTGTAATTCTGCTTTTCAAATACATTTTTTTAAAAAATCTTAAGAGATGTTTTGTGTGAATTTTTTTTTCCAAGAGCTTATATTTATCTGGCTCTTGAAATCTTATGTTTCAGAGACTTGTGTCCCTTGTTTATGTACAGCTCATGGCAAGAAATGAATTGTGTATCTGAAGGGTAATAGACAGAATGCGATTTCCTCACTAGAATATGGGATTCTGCACAGATCATGGCTACTAAGCAAGTATCTGCTGTTTTGCATTTTTCCTGACAAACCTTTGCCATAGATCTGCATGGCACAACAAGGAACAACAACAGCAATAATCGCTCAGGCTTTTGAGTGTTTGATTTCTGCCAGAGACCTTACAGTTTAGTGCTTTATCCTGGCGGCAACACTGGAAAGATGATGGGAAGATCACCTCTTTGGTGCCCTCAATATTAGTGTATTAAGTTAACAATGTTGATTGTTTTTCCTGTTTTGGCATGTTTTCTGCTTAACTTTCTGTGGGTCCAACCTGGGGTCACACAGGCAGCGTCCATAACAAATAGGAGAGCTGTTCTTCCCTTTGCACCAGAACTTTCCATCCAAGTTTCTTCATGGAATACAGGCTCATAGCTGCTCTCCAGTGGGCAAGCTCCAATGGTTGTGTTCTTTCTCTTGGACAACACTTGCCTCTTGCTTGTGGCATTTTGTTTCCTTGCAATGTGTGTTTTCATATCCATGTCCAGGCTCTATATGGAAGAAAAGACTCCCCAAACCAGAGTTTCATCGGGATTATTCCTGTAGTGTCTGTCCCTTCAGGCTGCTATAACAAAATATTTTAAACTAGGTAATTCATAAATAATAGAAACTTATTGCTCACAGTTCTAGAGACTGAAAAATCAAGGAGCCAGTAAATTTGTCTAATGAAGGTTTGTTCCTCACAGAATCTGCCTTCCCTGGGCCCTCACGTGGCAAGAGGGGCAACAGGCTCCTTCAAGTCCTTGAACAAGGGCATTAATCCAAGCCATGACCCGATCACCATCCAAAGGCTCCATTTCTTAACACCATCACCTTGGGAGCTAAATGACAACATGTGAATTCCAGTGGGAAACGATCAGTACCTAGCTTGTTGCAGTCTATCAAAAGTGTAGTCTCATTTGTACAAAGAAAACTAGTTCATAGGCATGAATCTTGAATCTTGCCAGGTCCTAAGACAGCAACAGAACTTGATCCCAACATGGGTAATTCCATTTTACTTTCAGATCTAGTAAATTAGTACTAACTTGGAACTTTTTCTATTGGAATTTTTGTGTCAAGTCAACAAGATCTTAAGATAAGCCTGACTTGACTGCTCCTCATGCCTCCCACAGCACACACATGAAAACACAATGTGGCAGATCTTATGGGTTTGTTACCCACAAACCATTCTCACCTCACTGTACTTTTTTCCCTTTACCATAGATTTAAAAGTCAATTCCTGACAGTCTTTATAGCAAGTCATACCAGGTACCACTGTTCTGGATTGTGAGAAGTAGGCAGTATTCCAAGGAGGACTACACTGTCTAGATTTTAAACATTCATCATGAGAAATCGAACTTTTTTGCTTTTCTTTTTTAAAACAATTTTATTGAGGCATAATTGGTACCCAAAGAAAGTGGACGTGTTTGGCCAGCACTGCGGCTCACTTGGCTAATCCTCCACCTGCGTCACCAGCACCCCAGGTTCTAGTCCTGGTTGCTCCTCTTCCAGTCCAGCTCTCTGCTGTGGCATGGGAAGATGGTGGAGGATGCCCCAAGTGCTTGGGCCCTGCACCCGCATGGGAGACCAGGAGAAGCACCTGGCTTCTAGAATTGGATCAGCATGGTGCGCTGGCCACAGCAGCCATTAGGGGGTGAACCAATGGAAAAGGAAAACCTTTCTCTTACTCTCTCTGCCTGTCAAAGAGAGAAACACATACAATTTCTTATTAACATACACATTGATGAGTTTGGACATAGGCCTACGCCCATGGAACCATCACCAAAATCAAGGTAGTAAACATACCTGTCACCTTCAAAAGTTTCCTCCTATCCCTGTGTTATCTGCTGTTCTGTAGAAGAACATTTAACAAGAGATCTACTGTCTGTACAAATTTTTGCTATGTTAGTCTGGTGTTGACTGTAGGTAGAACCTGAGACTTTGAACAAATTGAACAAACATCTTCCCACTTTTTTCTAAATCTGAACATGGAACTACCTGGAAGAAGGAGCAGGCACTTCAGAACCATGAGAGTAAAACTACAAGAGAAGGGTGATAGATCAGACATCAACGAAGAGACTTGTATCCTTGACTATGTGACTGAGATGCTGCATCTGCCAAAGACTCCTCTTCTGCCCTTAATGTTGTACAACTACATCCTTGATCATACATCTTTGAATTGTGTGCTCTGCACCTTGCAGCTCAACGTACTCTCAACTATGACACAGTAATTCTCAGAATGAAATCATGGCGAAAGTCATTTCAGCAATTAGCAAAGTTAACAGCCCATGCAAAACTTTCACAGTGTCAATTATATTTATCATGTTTCAAATGCCAACTTCATTTTGCTGAAGAAAGGAACAATTTCAAACTGTTGAAATAAATTGGTTTTTTCCCTCATTTGTTTCCAAAGATTCAATCAATAGCAACAGTGCAGTGGTGCTCACACATGTCATATGGCTCAACTAGGATGTCATCTGACTTTTTCACTCAGGAGCTGGAACTTAGAGAAATGGTGACAGAAATAGCATTTCAAATATATTTTCAAAAATTCAGATAGAAGCAGATAATATTGTGAATAATAAACCTCTGAACATTCGTGTTGAATCGGTATAAGATGTCCCAAATACAGTGTGAACTAAAATTTAAGATTTATTTTACTTGAAAGTTAGAGCTACACAGAAGAGAGGCAGAAAGAGGTCTTCCATCCTCTGGTTCACTCCCCAATTGGCCACAATGGCTGGAGCTGCACCAATCCGAAGCCAGGAGCCAGATGCTTCTTCTGGGTCTCCCATGCTGGTGCAGGGGCCCAAGCACTTGGGCCATCTTCTACTGATTTCCCAGGCCATAGCAGAGAGCCAGATTGGAAGTGAGCAGCCAGGTCTTGAACCGGTGCCCATATGGGATGCCGGTACTTCAGGCCAGGGCGTTAACCCTCTGCCATAGCACCGGCCCCCTCAAATTTATTTTCATAATTTCACTTAAAGATCACACTAAGCTATGAATGCAAAGAAAAATCTTTTCATGTTACTTCAGACATACTTCTAGAAGAACAAATAGAAGTGTTAACCTCTTATGGCTTCACTTCATAGGAATTTTATTTTCTGATCAATTCCAGGATATTGCCATTAATTAAACTCTACCATTAGACTAAATTGCACTGCTGTCCTTTTAAAATTTATTCCATCCAGAGTGAAACGAGGGGCACTGTAAAAGTAGAGCAGAATCATTTCTGGCTCAACAGTTTTCTTTTTTATTAAACGATTAAACTATTATAATGAAAGATTGCATGCAATTCTTTGAAAGCTCTGGTTTTGACGTCAGACAACGGGGAGAGACTACAGATGCCACCACTTGTTCTGTGCATGCTTCGTCTACAGATGCCGCCACTTGTTGTGGGCGTGCTTTGTCTGTGGTACCCGACCTTAGTGGGCATCAGTTTCTTCGTCTGTGAAATAGGAAGAATTCTTTAGCCACTTCCTCAGACAGCTATTATGGGAATTAAAATGAGGCAATTTAGGGAAAACTGAACAGTATCCTATAAAAAACTGAACAGTATCTCAGTTTGCAGCTGTCATGCCTGTGTTGCTGCCTTGTATTAAGCCCCCGTTACCCCACTACTCTTCATCTGGGTTAAGCAGTAAGTTCTCAGGGTCTCATTCGCATTCACAAAGCTGCTATTGGCATTGCATTGCCATCTTTTCCACTTGTGCTGCACTTTTTGTAAAATGCCCGTGGTTCTGCTTCTTTATCTCTAATCCTGTAGAGGTTCCCCACTGCCTTTATGATACAACCTGCCTTTCTTTGTGACTCCTGTACTTCCCAATCAGCCGCATCCAACCTTTCCAGTCCTGTCATGGACTGTATCTTTCTCATGCTTGATCTCATGTTTGACCCCCCTCCCCCCATCAACAAAACACAGAGCCCGGACCACACTGAGCCTTGTCCATTTCCCACCTGGACAGTTCCATACCCAGTTCTTCCTGGGCAGCCTCGTCTCCTCCCTGGAACCCCGCACCAACATCCACACATCTCCAGGAGAGGAAATCGGTTATCCTAGCCCCTAGCACCAGGCCAGTGCTTCCAATGTAGTCCTCGTTGTTTCACGTTGCCACTGACTGTTTGCATTTTCTCTCTCCTGGACTAATCTTATTTTGTTTGTATTTCAAAGGGTCAGGCCATTTTAAGCCCATATATCCTTGCTGAATGAAGGAATATACTGAAAAGCACCATGTCGTTATAAAAGCTGTGCATCTTTGCAGTACTTGAATTCCACCAGTCCATTAGGGTAAATGCTGACAAAATTGTAATATAGTTTGGGCATTTTGGCTACTCTAGAAGTTCAATGCATTTTCCTTAGACTAATGTCACCATTATGCTCCATCTAATGGGAATTATGTGCCCTCTTGCCCCTAATCAGTGTGGAGGATTTGTGGTACATTGCATTTAGAAAAAAATTTTAAAGCAAGACACTATGGGCCAGCACTGTGGCACAGCAGGTTAAAGACGCCACCTGTAGTGCCAGCATCCCATATGGAAGCCTGTTCGAGTTTGGCTGCTCCACTTTCCATCCAGCTGTCTTATGGCCTGGGAAGGCAGTAGAAAATGGCCCAAGTCCTTGGGCCCCTGCACCCATATGAGAAGACTTGGAGGAAAATCCTGGCTCCTGGCTTCGGATCAGCCCAGCACCAGCCATCGTGGCCAATCGGAGGGTGAATCGGCAGATAGACTTCTCTCTCTCTCTCTGCTTCTGCCTTTCAGTAACTCAGTCTTTTTTTTTTTTTAAGGTTTATTTAAAAGGCAAACACAGGAAGGCTTGTGATCCATACAGACTCAAATTCTAGAGGAGTGCCATACCAGAATTGGATCCTGAATTCCTTTTGCCCAATATAAGGCAAGAGAATGAGTGACTTTGGGGAATTCTGAAGCTATATGTGTGGCTCTGCTGTCTGAAAGCTAGAAATCAACAGAAACTTCCCAGAGAAGGCTAAGGTTTGATCATTGGCATGAAACCTCTATGGAGCACCATTAATCTAATGGGGATGATTGAAACCACTCACAGATGTAGAAAGTTACCATCAGTCACAAATTCTGTTGTCACTGAATAAATGAAGCTGATGCATTGCAGGAAAAAATGCTCAAGGGGTGGAGAGCTGGCCCAATGTTTAAGACACCACTTGGGATGCTCTCGTGCCATTTCTGAGTGTCTAGGTTGGAATCACAGCCCTGCTTCCCATTCCAGCTTACTGCTAATGTGCACCAAGGGAGGCAGAGAGAAGGGTTCAAATATCTGGGCCCTTGCCCTCGTGTGGAAGCCCCAGATTAAGTTTCAAAGCCCTGCTTTCAGTCTGGCCCAACTCTGGCTGTTTCAAGCATCTTGGCAATAAACCAGAAGATGGTTCGCTCTCTTTCTCTCTCGCTCTGTGTATGTGTGCGTGTTTCTCTCATTTGCAAATAAAATGAATGCAAGTGAATTCATTTGACTTCAATTTAATTTTTCTTGCATTCTCTGTATACCAAGATACCATCTAGAAAATTCATTATTTTATGGCCTCTGTTTATGCTTCAGTCTATATTTCCATAGTTTTTATTGGAAAGTGTCTAGCAACAGAATAAAATTGAAATTATTTAATTTTTTCATTTTGTTTTAAAGCTGCATGTGTAGGTTTCTCTTTAATCTTTGCTTCATGACAAATAGCTTTTCTATGTTTTTCTGAGCTTAATCCAAATATTTGAAATTGAAAATGGGAGCTGCTCAACTTGTCAAGTCTGCCAGTGATCTTATTATTGGAAATAATAACTTATAATTACTTTGGGAAAGTGCCACTCTAACAAAGAGCTCCTCAGTCTCACCTGGACCAAATGAGAACCTCATGATGCAATACTCTCATAGTACTTATATTCACATTGAGGCAGAATTTCCATATGGAGGTAGCCCTACACACACACACACACACACACAGAGGCATGGGTTCCCTCTCTTGCTTCTATTTGGAACAAAACCCGATTGGCTGCAAATATTTAAAGCCCCTTTCACAGATGCCTACAAAGACTTTTAGTTTGATTCCAACATTGTAAAGAGCTGTGCTAAGTTATTTGTTCAGTCACTTTGTCTCTGCTCTCCATATTCTTGAAAGGCAAAGAGAGATCTTCCATGTGCTGATTCACTACCCAAATAGGCTGCACCAGGTGAAAGCCAGGAGTGAGGAACTCCATCCAGGTCGCCCACATGGTGGCAGGGACCCGAACATGAGTCATCTTCTGCTGCCTTACTAGGTGCATTGGAAGGGAGCTGGATCAGAAGAGGAGCAGCCAGGACTGAAATGGACACTCTGATATGGAATGCCAGCAGCTTAACCCACCGAGCCACACCACAGGTCCCATATTTGTATAACCCATGAGAATGCCCTCAGAGCATTAAGGAAATGCTGTGTCTTAACAGCATGGACACAAAGCAGTAACGAGGTAAAACCAAACTAGGATACAATTGTTTCCAGCAGGGAAGTCCTGACCAGAAAGTCCAGTTGTATCTTTGTTTTCCTGCCTTTATTTAGTCACTATCATCTTGAGGCTGCTTCTCTGTAAACTTTTGCTGATTGCAGTTTTCTGTAGAATTGCTTCCTGCTGGGAATGGCCCATGGTGACTTCTGCCAAGCTCTGGCAAGCAACAGAGTAATAAGTGCCTAGTTTTATTTTAACTAAAAATGATTATTCAGTAACTACACATTTTCAAAAGTGTCTTTGAAATTCGGAAAGTTGTTTGATTAAAGCAACAACTTTGAAGGGGAGAGGGAGTGTGGCTCAGCGGTTAAGATGCTGGTGCCTACGTTAGAGACTTGGGTTCAATGCGCAGCTCCAGCTGCTGACTCCAGCTTCCTGCCAAGGCAGACCCAGGGCGGCAGCAGTGATGACTCAAATGGTTGGGTCCCTACCACTCCTGTGGGCGACAAAGGATTGAGTTCCTGGTTCCTGGCTGTGATCCTGACTCGCTCCTCAGCATTTAGGGATTGAACCCACAAATAGCAGTACTGTGCGCATGTGTGTCTCCCTCCCAAATAAGTAATTAAAACAAACAAATGAAACAACTTTGGGGTGGGTTTTGTGACACAGTGGATAAAGTCACCACTTGGGACATGGGCATCCCATATCAGAGGGCCTAGTTTGAATCCTCTGTAATCCATTTCAGAGCCAACTTCCTGCTAATATGATTCTTGGAGACAGCAGATGATGGCTGTAGTGGTTGAGTGCCCACCATTACCCACATGGGCTACCTGGATGAAGTTTCTGCTTCTGGCTTCTGATTAGCCCAGCCCCAGCTATTGTGTAAATTTGGGAAGTGAACCAGAGAACAGAAGCTCTCTCTTCCTCTCCTCTCTTTCACTGTCACTCTGCCTTTCAAATACATAAAAATAAAGAAGCTCAACAAGATAAAGTGAGGTTTAAATAAACCAACCCTGAATAGTACTTTCACTGAAAGAATGAGGGGGAATTACTTATTTAAATAGTCGCAATTAAGGCAATGTATCTCAATTCAAATATAGAGAAAAAAATCAACTATTTTGTCTATTTTTCTAGTTGAGCTCTTTTCTTTCCTTTTTTTTTTTTTTCAAAGACATACTCATTTGAGAGAATGATAGTCAGAGAGGAAGAAACAGATCTTCCATTCACTGGTTCACTCCTCAAATGCCCACAACCATGGGGGCTGGGCCAGGACAAAGCCAAGAGCTATGAACTACATCAGGGTCTCCCACAGGTGGCAGGAATGCAAGTACTTGGGTAGTATCTGTTGCCTCCCAGGTGGATCAGCAGGATGCTGGGTTGACAGCAGAGGCAGAACTTCATCCTGAACATTCTGATACGGGATGCAGATTCCCAAGCAGCAGCTCAACCCACTGCATCACAGTGCCTACTCCAGAGGAAAAAGTTGACAAATGGTTTAACATTACTCCACAGGTCAATATATTTAGATAGTTACCAACGTTTATTAACAGACTTAATACATCGATTAAGAGACTTAGTACATGATTAGAAACTTTATTTACTGAATTAAGCAATATTTAAAATTCATTTTACAGATGTATAAGTCATGTTGGAACAACTAACAAAGACTTATACATGCATAGAACTTCATGCAATAAAATATTAAGTATATAGAACATGTACAAGAGAAACATTCAATTGCTATGTCCATGTCATGGACAATTGTCAGCAAAATATTAGATTTTTAAGATTTAACTCAAATTTTATTTGTTAAAATAAAAATTTCTAGGGCCGGTGCAGTGGCTCAATAGGCTAATCCTCCACCTGTGGTGCCAGCACCCCGGGTTCTAGTCCCAGTCGGGGTGCCTGATTCTGTCCTGGTTGCTCCTCTTCCAGGCCAGCTCTCTGCTGTGGCCCTAGAGGGCAGTGGAGGATGGCCCAAGGGCCCTGCACCCACATGGGAGACCAGGAGAAGCACCTGGCCCCCAGCATCAGATCAGCATGGTGCGCTGGCTGCAGCGGCCATTGCAGGGTGCACCAATGGCAAAGGAAGACCTTTCTCTCCCTCTCGCTGTCCACTCTGCCTGTCAATAAATAAATAAAATAAAATCTTAAAAGTGTTTAATGCTGAATGACTTGATTAATTCAGTCCAGCCTGTGCATAAATTCTTGACTAGATATGTCATTTTGTGGTTCTATACAACCTCAGATCTTAAATTTTTATGAATATTCTTTTCAAATATTACCAACTTTAATTCTTTGTCATTGTGTATTTTAAAACTTTTATATACCCCTTTTTATTGTAAATTCAATCTGATATCAGGAATGTTTTCCAATGGCCCATATAGAAAAGAACTGTGATACATGTATTCAGTGAAACAAATGAATAAGCCCAATGTCTCACTACATAGATCATAAGCTAGTCTGCAGTAATTCATACCTCTAATCTGCAACCTATTTGTTTGTGCTTGGATGACAAAGATTTCAATCTCTTGCTAATTCCTACCATTAATCTTAAGCACTTTTTAAACAAGGTCAAGGGGTAGTTATAGTTTTAGAAATTGTCTTTTACATGTAAAAAGTTGCCTCTGTTTTAGGCATATAGATATGGTCACAGACAAGCTTGATCCTACCACATGGGATAGAAGGTTAATGGAAATGAAAGATAAGGATCATCACCAATACTTCAACACCATGCATTTCTTCCTCTGCCCTAATGGAAGAAGCAGTGACTCGACCTTCTTCCCAGGAACCTCATCTCTGTCTCAGACAGAAGAAAGAATCTTTCAGAAAAGCGTGTAGAATTTGAAAGCTGAAACATTTGCATCTGTTTTAAACCCTCTCTTCAACCTGTGAGTTCCCACAGTGTGATAGCTCCCTGCCAACCTGTACTGTTGCTGGTTCACTTCAACACTACTCCAGAAGCCATCTTCCCATCTCAGAAGTCACCAGTTCTCCATCCAGCCCTGATCCTCAAGCAGAAGCATATCCTTGATTACACACTGAGTCTGTCTTGCCTTGAGGATGAAGTAACACTGACCTCATCCAGTGTAACTGATGATTTACTAATACAACCTCCACAAAAGAAGGCACTATAGTGAATACGTACTCATCTCAGGAGGAGAGCTATGCACTTTACATGGCTTGTCTCCTCTTGCTGTCCCCCTAATCCAGGAGGTAGGTGGTACTACACCTTCATTTTAAATTGGCAGCTGTTGGGTAGATGGATTAGACAATATGTCCTCTACTACACAAAGGGTCAGTGAGAGAATGCACTTTCCACCCAGGCAGCCTGTTTCCAGACCTTGACATATCGTGTTGTCATTCATTCTACAGGGGAAGCCCTGGCAGAGTATTTGGAGCATAGTAACTGCTCAGAAAAATCCTGCAGATCACATCCTCTTTGAAGTAGCAATTGCTGGTAGTACTTGAGACAACTGTAAACCCTCCCAATCCCTTGAAATGGCTTCTAGGTCACCTTGGAAGCATTTCGGGCACATTCTGGAATATTTGAGCACCCACTCTACTGTGCCCTTAGCCTACCATCACTGGCCAGACTGCAGTCAACCTCAAGAAAGGAAGAAATTTGCCCTGCTATGGAAATGAGGGGCTTCATTTGCATCTGCAAGCTTCGTGATCCTCTGGTTTTCCAGGAATACTAGCCTCTTTTCTAAAGGCTATTCTACTTGTTTACAAGTCTTTATTTTTCTGGCTCTGTAGAGATTCTGCCTCTCCTAATTTGATTCCCAGAAAAAGTCTTCCATCCTTCACAGGATCATCTAGACACTCTCTTCAGAGAACTTTTTCCAATCGATTTCAAATAACACTTTATACTTTGATAAGATGCTTTTAAAGAAAGATGTAAACTGAACTTCAGGCTCTACAATATTTGCCACTTTCAGGAGACACTGAAAGAATGTTATATTTCAGGGAAGGTCTATTACATTTCTTTGTTATTCCTGCTTATCCCCTGTTGGCTGAAAATAATTTCTATTGCTACATTTCATGAAATATTAATATTTAATAAAGCTGAAGCATTGAAAAAAACATGCTACTTGGGTTGTGTTCTTCATCCTGAAAATACTAACCCTAGAAGTCTTAATTTTCAGTGTCTATCTCTCCATTGATAAAGTGGGAGTTATACTATGTTAACTTCTTTATAGCATAACAGATTTAAAATGGTTAGCTTATGGAAAAGTTATGAAAATGGATACACTATCACTTGGTTGTTGGATCATTCTGTTGCAATTATAAATTTGTTCCTATATTCCCATTGCCTTATACTTTTGCTAAACAGATACTCAGTCAGGACTTGCTGACTGAAACTGTGCTACTGTGTTTCTATGGCCAGCCATGGCTTTTGAAAACCTAAAACTGCTTCTACTACAGTGTCTCCTTAATGCAAGCTAAATTGGACATAAGTTTATTGATGAGATTTTGGTCACATTTTTGCAGAAAAAGCATTCCTTTTGTGGGGAGGGTGCTCTTTCTGTTAGAGGAGAACAAACATTTCTCCATTTGGAAAACATTCAAATGTAATCTCCCTAATGGGAAAAATTACATCCTGATTTGTACATCCTGCCATCTCTGTTTGGAACACAAACTGTTTTTAGACCATTTTTGAAATTTTGTGCTGGACTTTCCTGAGTTCAACGCAAACTGTGGAATTTCAAGTGAATATATGGTTTAATTTTTGAGTATGCTGGGACCTGTTTTCTGGAACCATTTGTTAACTGGCTTAGATGCTTATTTGAATCAATAATAAACTATCACTAACATTAGTATTTCTCAAATAGCAGACACTAATCTAGATGAAGAGGTAGAGGTGTTGTGTGCATAGCCAGTTTGAATGCCTCAACACATTATTTCAAAAAAGATTTGCCTTTTTTTATCACAAACTTTTATCACTTTCTACTACTCATTCCCTACTAGCCTGTATTTTATTAAGTGATCACTGTGGTCCAGGCAATTTTGTATGCCTTTTGAAGAAAGGAAATCAACTTAGAGAAGATACAGGGCATGCCCGGTCATTCCGTGTGCAGGGAACTTCGGATTCAGGACTCAACAAGTTTTGTTGTAGTGCATCTTGTATTGCTATAAAAATATATCCAAGACAGGTACTTAATTTACAAAAGTTTAGTCAAAGTTCTGAATGTTTCTGGTGAGGGTTTCATGATGAATGCCATCATATCATGGGAGCACAGAACAAGAGTAAAAACAGAGGACAGGTGAGCTTTTCTAAATTTTTTAACTTATTTAATGAATATAAATTTCTAAAGTACAGCTTATGGATTACAATGGCTTCCCCCACACACACATAACTACCCTCCCACCTGCAACCCTCCCCTTTCCCACTCCCTCTCCCCTTCCATTCACATCAAGATTCATTTTCAATTCTCTTAATATGCTAAACTGATCTTCAGTACATAAAGATTTCAACAGTTTGCACCCACATAGAAACACAAAGTGAAAAATACTGTTGGAGTACTAGTTATAGCATTAAATCGCAATGTACAGCACATTGACAGAGATCCTACATGAGGAGCAAGTGCACAGTGACTCCTGTTGTTGACCCAACAAACTGACTCTTATTTATGAAATCAGTAATCGCCCTAGGCCCTTGTCATGAGTTGCCAAGGCCATGGAAGCCTTTTGAGTTCACCGACTCTGATCATATTTAGACAAGGTCGTAGTCAAAGTGGAAGTTCTCTCCTCCCTTCAGAGAAAGGTACCTCCTTCTTTGGCCCCATTATTTCCACTGGGATATCACTCGCAGAGATCTTTCACTTAGGTAATTTTTTTTTTTTTTGCCAGAGTGTCCTGGCTTTCCATGCCTGAAATACTCTCATGGGCTTTTCAGCCAGATCCAAATGCCTTAAGGGCTGATTCTGAGACCAGAGTGCTGTTTAGGACATCTGCCATTCTATGAGTCTGCTGTGTATCCCGCTTCCCATGTTGGATCGTTCTCTTCCTTTTTGATTCTATGAGTTAGTATTTGCAGCCACTAGTCTTGTTTATGTGATCCCTTTGGCTCTTAGTCCTATTATTATGATCAATTGTGAACAGAAATTGATCACTTGGACTAGTGAGATGGCATTGGTACATGCCACCTTGATGGGATTGTATTGGAATACTCTGGCACATTTCTAACTCCATCATTTGGGGGCGATTCTGATTGTGCATGTCCCAAATTGCACATCTCTTCCCTCTCTTATTCCCACTCTTATATTTAACAGTGATCACTTTTCAGTTAAGCTTCAACACTTATGAATAACTGTGTATTGATTACAGTATTCAACCAAAAGTATTAAGTGGAACAAACAAAATACTAAGAGGGATAACGTATTAAGTTGTTCATAAATAGGGAGGACAAGGGCTGATCAAGTCACCATTTCTCATAATGTTCATTTCACTTCAACAGGTTTCCTTTTTGGTGCTTGGTTAGTTGTCACCGATCAGGGAGAATATATGGTATTTGTCCCTTTGGGACTGGCTTAATTCACTCAGCATGTTTTCCAGATTCCTCCATCTTGTTGCAAATGACTGGGTTTCATTGTTTCTTACTGCTGTATAGTATCCTACAGAGTACATGTCCCATAATTTCTTTAGTCTATTTTTTAAATGCCTAAGAATGTGCATTGATTAGAGTTCAACCAGTGGTCTTATGTAGAACAGAGCAAAAACAAAAAACTAAAAGGAATAAAATATTAAGTTGTTCCTCAACAGTCTAGACAAGGGCTGATCATGTCATTGTTTCTCATAGTGTCCATTTCACTTCAATGGGTATCATTTTAGATGCTTGTTTAGTTGTCATCGATCAGGGAGAACATATATTTGTCCCTTTTGAACTGGCTTATTTCACTCAGCATGTTTTCCAGCTTCCTCCATTTTGTTGTAAATGCCCGGATTTCATTGTTTATTGCTGTATAGTGTTCCATAGAGTACATATCCCATAGTTTCTTTATCCAGTCATCTGTTGATGGACATTTAGGTTGATTCCATGTCTTAGCTATTGTGAATTGAGCTGCAACAAATATTGAGGTACAAATGGCTCTTTTTTTTTCTCCCCTTTAATTCCATCTGGGTAAATTCCAAGGAGTGGGATGGCAGGGTTGAATGGTAGGGTTATATTCAGGTTTCTGAGGAATCTCCAGACTGACTTCCATAGTGGCTTAACCAGTTTGCATTCCCACCAACAGTGGGTCAGTGTCCTTTTTCCCCACATCCTCTCCAGCATCTATTGTTAGAATGGCTCACATTCAGAAATCTAAGCAGGGTGAGGTGAAACCTCATTGTGGTTTTGAATTGCATTTGGCTGATGGCGAGTGATCGTGAACACTTTTTTCACGTGTCTGTTGGCCATTTGGATTTCCTCTTTGGAAAGATGTCTGTTGAGGTCCTTGGCCCATCTCTTAGGTGCGTTGTTTGTTTTGTTGTTGTGGAGTTTCTTGATTTCTTTGTAGATTCTGGTTATCAACCCTTTATCTGTAGTATAGTTTGCAAATATGTTTTCCCATTCTGTCGGTTCCTCTTCACTTTCCTGACTGTTTCTTTTGAAGTACAGAACCTTCTCAATTTGATGCAATCCCATTTGTTAATTTTGGCTTTGACTGCCTGAACTCCTGGGGTCTTTTCCAAGAAGTCTTTACCTGTACCTATATCTTGCAGGGTTTCCCCAATGCTCTCTAATAATTTGATGGGGTCGGGTCATAGATTTAAGTCTTTAATCCATGTTGAGTGGATCTTTGTGTAAGGTGAAAGGTAGGGGTCTTACTTCATGCCTCTGCACATGGAAATCCAGTTTTCCCAGCACCATTTGTTGAATAGACTGTCCTTACTCCAGAGATTGGTTTTGGATTCTTGATCAAATATAAGTTGGCTGTAGATGTTTGGATTGATGTCTGGTGTTTCTATTATGTTCCATTGGTCTATCCATCTTTTTCTGAACCAGTACCATGCTGTTTTGATAACAACTGCCCTGTAGTATGTCCTGAAATCTGGTATCGTGATGCCTCCGGCTTTGTTTTTGGCTACTTGAGGTCTTCGGTGTCTCCATATGAATTTCAGCATCATTTTTTCCAGATCTGAGAAGAATGTCTTTGGTATCTTGATTGGCATTGCATTGAATGTATAAATTGCTTTTAGGAGAATGGATATTTTGATATTGATTCTTCTAATCCATGAGCATGGAAGATTTCTCCATTTTTTTGGAATCCTCTATTTCTTTAAGGTTTTCTAGTTTTCATCGTAGAGTTCTTTAACATCCTTGGTTAAGTTTATTCCAAGGTATTTGATTGTTTTTGTAGCTATTGTGAATGGGATTGATCTTAGAAGTTCTTCCTCAGCCGTGGCATTGCCTGTGTATACAAAGGCTGTTGATTTTTGTGCACTGATTTTATATCCTGCTACTTTGCCAAACTCTTCGATGAGTTCCAGTAGTCTCTTAGTAGAGTTCTTTGGGTCCCCTAAATAGAGAATCATATCATCTGCAAAGAGGGATAGTTTGACTTCTTCCTTCCCAATTTGTATCCCTTTAATTTCTTTTTCTTGCCTAATAGCTGTGGCTAAAACATCCAGAACTATATTGAATAGCATTGGTGAGAGTGGTCATCCCTGTCTGGTACCAGATCTCAGCGGAAATGCTTCCAACTTTTCCCCATTCAATAGGATGTTGGCCGTGGGTTTTTCATAAATTGCTTTGATTGTATTGAGGAATGTTCCTTCCATACCCAGCTTGCTTAGGGTTTTCATCATGAAAGGGTGTTGTATTTTATCAAATGCTTTCTCTGCGTCTATTGTGAGATTCATATGGTTTTTCTTCTGCAGTCTGTTAATGTGGTGTATCACGTTGACTGTTGCGAACGTTGAACCATCCCTGCATACCAGGGATAAATCCCACTTGGTCTGGGTGGATGATCTTTCTGATGTGGTGTTGCATTCTATTGGCCAGAATTTTACTGAGTATTTTTGCATCTATGTTCATCAGGGATATTGGTCTGTAATTCTTTCAATGCTGCGTCTTTTTCTGGCTTAGGAATTAAGGTGGTGCTGGCTTCATAGAATTTGGGAGGATTCCCTCTTTTTCAATTGTTCTGAATAGTTTGAGAATTGGAGTTCTTTAAATGCCTGGTAGAATTCAGTGGTGAATTCATCTGGTCGTGGACTTTTCTTTGTTGGGAGGGCCTTTATTACTGTTTAAACTTCTGTCTCAGTTATGGGTCTGTTTAGGTTTTCTATGTTTTCCTGGTTCAATTTAGGTAGGTCGCATGTGTCCAGGAATCTCTCCATTTTTGATAGGTTTTCCTGTTTGCTGGCACACAAGTCCTTGTAGTAATTTCTGATTCTTTTTTTCTGTGGTGTCTGTTATGTTTCCATTTTTATCTGATTTTATTGATTTGGGTCTTCTCTTTAGTTAGTTGGGCCTTGGTGTCAATTTTATTTTCAAACAACCAGCTCCTCATTTGGCTGATTTTTTTTTTTGTAATTTTTTTTATTCAATCCTGTTGATTTCTTCTCTGATTTTAATTTCTCTTCTCCTACTGGGTTTGGGTTTGGTTTGCTGCAGATTTTCTAGATCCTTGATGACCTGAAAGTTCATCTATTTGGTGCCTTTCCAAGTCCTTGATGTAGGTACCTATTGATATAAACTTTCCTCTTTACACTGCTTTTGTTGTATCCCATAGGTTTTGGTATGTTGTGCTTTTATCCTCATTTACTTCCAGAAAATTTTTTATTTTAATCTCTTCTATGACCCATTGTTCATTCAGGAGTATGGTGTTCAATCTCCATGTGTCTGCATATGCTCTAGGGATTCCCGAGTTGCTAATTTCCACCTTCATTCCTTTATGGTCTAAGAAGCTGCATCATATGATTATAATTCTTTTGAATTTGAGACTTGCTTTATGGACTAGTATGTGGTCAATCCTAGAAAAGTTTCCATGTACTGCTGAGAAGAATGTAAATGCTTTCTGTATAGGATGAAAAGTTCTGTAGATATCTGTTAGGTCCATTTGGGCTATAGTGTCGTTTAAATCTACTGTCTCCTTGTTGATCTTCTGTCCTGTTGATCTGAGAGTGGAGTGTTGAAGTTCCCCAGTACTATTTTATTGGGGTCTAAGTCTCCCTTTAAGTCCCTTAACAAGTCTTTTAAATAAGCTGGTGCCCTGTAATTAGGTGCATATACATTGATAATCGTTATATCTTCCTGTTGAATGGATCCCTTAATCATTATATAGTGCCCCTCTTTGTCTCTCCTAACAGTTTTTGTGGTAAAGTTTATGTTGTCTGATATTAAGATGGCTACACCCGCTCTTCTTTCATTTCTGTTGGCATGGTATATCTTTTTCCAGCCTTTCACTTTCAGCCTGTATGGATCATTGTTGGAAAGATGAGTTTCCTGTAAGCAGCAAAAAGATGGGTTTTGTTCCTAAACCCAATCAGCCAATCAGTGTCTTTTAACTGGACAGTTCAAGCCACTAACATTCAATGTGACTATTGAGAAGGAGTAACTTTGCCCTGCCATTTGCCAAAGATATTTTCTAATATATGGTTTGAGAATCCTGTGATCTTTTGCTGTGAGGTTTCCTTCCTTTACCTTCTTTCATATTGGTGACCGTGTTTCTGTGTTTCTGTATGTAACACATCATTAAGCATCTTTTGCAGGGCTGGACGAGTGGCAACAAATTCTTGCAGTTTCTGTTTGCTGTGAAAGGTCTTTATTTCGCCTTCGTTCACAAATGAGAGCTTTGCAGGATATAATATTCTGGGCTGGCAGTTTTTCTCTTAGTACCTGGGCTATATCTTGCCATTCCCTCCTAGATTGTAGGGTTTCTGATGAGAATTCAGCTATGAGTCTGATTGGAGATATTCTGAGAGTAATCTATTTCTCTCTTGCACATTTTAGGATCTTTTCTTTGTTTCACTGTGGTGAGTTTAATTACAACGTGTCGTAGTGAGGATCTCTTTTGGTCACATTTTTAGGGGTTCTATGAGCTTCCTGTACTAGGATGTCTCTGTCCTTCTCCAAACCTGGGAAATTTTCTGCTAGTATCTCACTTAAAAGGCCTTCTAATCCTTTCTCCCTCTCCATGCCTTCAGGAACTCCCAGAACCCGAATGTTGGGTTTTTTAATAGTATCCTGTAGACTCCTGACAGTATTTTTTAGATTTCTAATTTCCTCTTTTCTGTGGTTTGACTGTATATTTTCCTGTTCTGTCTTCTAAGTCCAATATTCTCTCCTGCTTCACCCATTCTATTTTTAAGGCTCTCTAATGTGTTTGTCATTTAATCTATTGAATTCTTCATTATGATTTCTCATTACTATCACAGTTTCATGTTCTAGTTTCATTTCATTTTGATTCCTCCTTAATATTTCATTTTCACAAGAGATTTTCTATCTTGTCCATTAAGGATTTCTGTAGTTCAAGAATTTGTTTTTGAGAGCTTCTTAATGTTATCAATTTTTTGAGATCTGCTTCTTGCATTTCTTCTATCATCTTCATAATCTTGAATTGGTGTGTCTTTCATTTGGGGGCATCATAGTGTCTTGTTCTTGTTACCTTGGTTTCTGCATTTGTTTGGCATAGTGGAAATATTCTTTGGTTTTTTCAGTGTGGTGGTGTTTTTTCTCATTATACTGTGACTCTAGATTAAGTGGACTGTCTGCTTTTGATGGATCCTTAGAATCTGTGATGGGTGTGGCCAGAGATCTCTTTGGTTCTTCAGGGTTGAGGGTGTGCCAAAGGTGACTCACCCAGATTGTTCACGCGCTTGCTCTTTTTTTTTTTTTTTTTTTTGACTCAGTTGGGAAGTAATTCCACACAGCTGAGTGGAATTGAAGGTAGTTGATGTATGAAATCTGGCCCCTGTGGGTATTCATCTGCTTACCCCAGGGACCACACAAGTGTGGTCTCAAATTTCTCCAGTCTCTCACCAGGTTGCCCAGGTTACCGAGTTTGTGTACTCAGTGAGTTCTCTTGCCACCCCTCCTCAGATTTTCAGTCTCAGTTTGTTAGCTCCACACTCTCACTAGGTTTTAACCTCCTGTTATTTCTCCCCACCAGAGTCATGTTATTCTGCTTGGCTAATGGTGGGTGCCGCTTTACATATGTAAAATGGTGCCTGCTCTTTGTCTTGCTCGGCTTTGTAAGGTGAGTGGAGAGAGAGGCTAATGTCCATGCCGGTTCCCCTTATTCATTTTTTTCTCTCCTCCAGTGAGCTTGGTGAACTTTCCCCAGTGGGGCTTCAGGCCTCGTTCCCTGTTTTTGTCTCCCCTCCCCTCCAGCGCTGGCATGCAGACTCTGTGGCTCAGCTTCTGCTGCTCGGCGGCTCCTATGGTTCAGCTCCTGCAGCTTGGCTTCCATGCAGTGGGCGACCTTGCTCTCCCCGTAGGTCCTCCATATCACATCCACTAGATCTGGAAGAGTTTCCTCTGCAATTTTTTCCTGAGCCTTTTCCTGAGGCTACAGTAACTCCACTTTTATTAAACTATCCTTTCCCGGACTATTGGTGCACGCCCTCACTATTCTGCCATCTTGGCTCTGCCCCATGATTATTTTTATTGATAAGTCGTCTTTTAGTATTTTTCCTTTATTAAGTTACAGATTAATAATCCATAGCTATTAATTATGGCCAAAGAGTAATTATCTTATTGAACTCCCCCAATTTGAAAAAGCCCTGGTTGAACACTGCCTATTGAAAACTAGGTGGGGCCAGAACCATGATTCACTTGGCTTATCCTCTTCCTGCATTAATCCTCTGCCTGCAGCTCCAGCATCCCATATGGGCACCAGGTTCTATTCTCCATTGCTCCTCTTCCAGTCCAGCTCTCTGCTGTGGCCCAGGAGGGCAGTGGAGGATGGCCCAGGTGCTTGGGTCCTGCACCAGCATGGGAGACCAGGAGAAGCACCTGGCTCCTGGCTTCAGATCAGCGTAGAGCCAGCTGTGTCAGCCATTTGAGGGGGTGAACCAATGGAAGGAAGACCTTTCTCTGTCTCTCTCTCTCTCACTATCTATATCTCTACCTGTCAAAGCTTAAAAAAACTAGGTGAGCTGCACACTAACAATTTTGAGGCATCTGCTGAATGTGGACAGTGGGTGGCCCGGCAGTCATATGTAAAGCTTTTTTTTGCAAATTCAATAATATATATAATGATGTATTGGAAGAGATTGCCATTTTTAAAAAAAACTTCAGCAATAAACCATTTTATGTGAATACCCTGTTCCTAGTTGTGTTGGTATTGAATTTTTGATTTTTTTAAATTTATTTTTCTTCAAGGAGGGAACTGGAGAGGGAACTGGAATTTTCATTCAGTCCCTAAATGCCTGTAACAGCCAATGGAAGGTACAGGTTGAAGCCAGTATCCAGAAACTCAATCCAGCCCCCCCCCCCCATAGGTGGCAGAGCAAATTACTTGACCCATGTGCCACCTCTCAGGATGTGTATTAATAGGAAGGTGGATCAGAAGTTGTACTGGGACCTGAACCAGGCACTCTGATATGGGATGGGCACATCCTAAGCAGCATCTTAATCTGAGTGAAACTCCTCTAAAGTTTTGATTTTTAAAAAGTATCAGATTTTGGCCAGCCCCATGGCTCACTTGGCTAATCCTCCACCTATGGTGCCGGTACTCCAGGTTCTAGTCCCGGTTGGGGCACTGAATTCTGTCCTGGTTGCTCCTCTTCCAGTCCTGCTCTCTGCTGTGGCCTGGGAAGGCAGTGGAGGATGGCCCAAGTACTTAGGCCCTGCATGTGCATGGGAGACCAGGAGGAAGCACCTGTTTCCTGGCTTCGGATTGGTGCAGCACGCCGGCTGTAGCGGCCATTTGGGGGGTGAGCCAATGCAAAAAGAAGACCTTTCTGTCTCTCTCACTGTCTAACTGCCTGTCAAAAGAAGCAACATGAACAATCCAAGAAACCTAAGACCATCTGTTCAATTTCTATACTCAGGTAGGATCTTCAGTAGATATTGAAGATGAACAAGTGGGTGATGGGTGTGAAGGCAGAGGTTTCTGACACTTGACAGGGGTAGGGCACAGGTACAGCTAGGTCAGTGTGGTAGCAAATAAAGATTTCATAAAGTTCTTGAGCAGCTTTAATATGTTTACTCTTTAGGGATCTGGCATTTAGGCTTGGTAATTAACATGCCATGTGACATATGGAGTACATGCAGCCAATGTCTGTCTGGCTCCCGACTCAACCTCTTGGTGATGGCTCAAGTGACTGGATTCTCTCCTAGAATTGAACTCGCTCTCCCTCTTTCTGTCTCTAACAAAAATAAATGTAAACTTGAATAATGACCATGAAGAGATTGTTTTTAAAGAATATATACATGTCTTGGAAACATGCACTGGATTTTTTTTTTCTCTAGGTACCTGTGGGCTTTGATTCTCTTCACCTACCAGCTCCAAGTTTTCAGTGCTAACTTGTTACCAGTGTCTGAATATTAAAATATCTTGGACACCACCTTGTAGTTCGGTTGTCCTCCTGTGGATAAAAATGCTGAGGCAGTTCATTTGCTCACTAAATCTTGTGTAATTACAGCCTGACTCATTTATGGTTACAAGCAACATGGCATGTTAAAGGTCTCATGTGGTCACAGGCAAGTTTGTGACTGCATTTAGTTTGTACAAACTGCATACTTTTAGTCCAATCATTTGCAAGTACAATAAACTCAGGATGATATGATTAAATACTTCCTCCCTTGTTCTTTCAACCTTTCTATTGACTTTGCTAACATTTTGGCATGGTTGCCTTGGTGAGGAGACACAGCACAAACTAGACTGTACTGTTTGAGTCATATTTTACCAGCCCCTGTCCTTGGATACTGAGAATGAAAGATGAAAACCCACAGACTGCAAAACTTATGCCTACACAAAACCTGCACATGGATGTTTACAGCAGCTTTTTTCACAACTATCTGAACTTGGAAACATTATTTATTCATTCATGTAATGACATCCTAATGTGTGATATGTTTGGATAATAGGGTATTACAGCATTTACTGGACTCTATCTGCAGCCAGAGGTACTGACTGCCTTCGGATTTCACCTGTCACATCGTCTGGACTCAGCCTATAGATTGCAAAATCAAAGAAACATACAATGTCATATGTAAAGTCTGGAAGTTTTAGAGGTCCTCTTAATGTCATGTTTGGAGGAAGTAGAACCAATTCCTAAGAACTGGAGGAGGAAGGCCAGAAAAGAAACTCCAAGAGCCTGGGTGCCTGGGTGGAGACAGGGCCGAGGGCTGGGAAAACCAGGCTCCACTGGAGAAGGAGGAACAGTCAACAGTACTTCTCTGCAATCATTGAAAGGCCGCGGGTTCTCACTGCTCTGCTCCCTAGATCCACTTCAAAATATCCCCTTGGCTGCTATGCATCTTCTCTCGCCTAGATGTGGCTTCATATTTGTTTCCTCTTGAAAACCAGAGGCATGGCTGAAGTCTTTGCACACATACACCTAAGCTGACAAAATTCAGCTCATGTTTGGAAGCAAGGAGAAAGACAATCAGAATTCTACCCACAAAGTGACCCACTTCATCTGTATGACCAAGGAAGCAGAGAGAATGGGCTTTTTGAACAATCATCCCAAGAGAATGCCAACCTCAGAGCACTGAGTTTTCTAGGCAGCTTTGGGTATCAGTGCACACAGCATTTCATCATGGGCTCTCAACAGGCTCAGTGGAGCTAGTTCATGGACAAGAGCCAGAGCACCAGGCATAGGAAGATCTGGTGGGAAAGGTGGCATCCTCAATTGTGCTGTGTTTTCTTTTGGTGGAAAGAGGAATAAAGTGGTATCCAATGCTAGTTAAGCCAAACATGGGAGATTTTCATCCAAGATGGTCTGAAACATTGTGCTGTGGCATGGTTGAAGTCTCCAGGTCTCTACTCATAGGCTGGTCAGCTCACAAAGACTTGCTCTTCACATGGAAGAGGCAAATTCGCTGCTAAAGAGGAAAATGAACTGCTCATTCTCAGAGGGTGGGGAGCAGAATGCTGGTGAGGATGTTTTTCAGCTACAGTACCAGAAAACCCCGAATCATAGCAGTGCGTTCCCACTGAGCACCTGCTGTTAACCAGGCACTGTTCTAGACATCTGGGGATCATGAATGAACAATAATGAATAAGCAGTTTATATTATGGGGGGGGGGGGGGGATGCGGGTAAGATAATGAATAAACAGAACAGAAAGGGAGAGAGGAGAGGGCAAGAGAGGAGAGGGGAGAGGAGTGGAAGGGGAGGGGAGGAGGGAGGAAAGAAGGGAGAAAGGGAAGGCAAGGAGGGAGGGCATGGATTGATGAGCTGGTGATGCTGAGCTGGCTGGTACTTAAGCATGCAGAACAGTGTGCCAGTGCGTGCACCCCACGCAGCCACCAGGTGGTGCTGTTTGCCCTTGTCCTGTGCTTCTCTGCCTCCTGAAGAGTGAACAGCAACTTGCTCAAATAATAGAAAATAAATCATATGCACTCTCTCTCAATAGCTAGAAAATACCACTTCTTGTAAATATTAAATGTTCGGCCTTCTAATTTGTGATTATCAAGGCTTAAAAGGATAGGAACTTGAGGTTTTAAAAGCAGGACCTGGAGCCAAATGTCTGTCTTGATGCAGTAGTGATTGCAATGACACATAAAAGCCATTAGAAGGCACGATTATCAAATTAGGCTTGATGAAGCCCTTTACATTCCTGGCGAAGCCCTCCACATTGCCTGTCTGCTGGACAATTCCACTCGAACTCTTTCTCTTACCAAAAACCATGGTCTGAACATCATAGTAAGGAAGTTTGAAAAAAATCATATTGCCAGAGCTTCTACACGACTAGACTTTACTCTTTAAATAAGGCACACTCATGTAGCTAAAGGAAAGACTGCCAAGGTGTTCTGAGTGTAGGATGCTAAGAAATGTGACAAGTAAAGTTAATCCATGGATTTGAGTGAGGACCTTTTGTCATAAAAGGCATTATAGTGAGGTGGCAAAACTAGAAATTAACCTGAGGATTAACAGACTGCATCGGGGGCTCCTTTCTCATTTTGCAGTTTGTGTGATAGGTATGTAGAATGTTTTCACTTGTAGGAAAGTCACCCTAAAGTCATCTGCACTGATGGCCTAATGCCATCACCAGTTTATTCTCAAATGGCTCAGGGGGAGACATTCTTTGTACTAGAACTTGAGACTTTAACATTGTTTCCAAAATATTAAATAGTGCTTGCCTATGCTTCCTGGATTTTTTTGTCTGAGGAAAGACTTATTTATATCAATGTAAAATTATGTAATTTTGACATCACTGTAACAATGGTAATACATCCAGACATAGACAATGGTCGCAGTACCAATAAACTGCAATGATGTCTGTCAGAATAGTAGATGATGCTAAAAATTTGAAAATACACCCGCATGGGAACCTGGAAGAAGCTCCTGGCTCCTGGCTTTGAACTGGTGCAGCTCCAGCCATTGCAGCCATCTGGGGAGTGAACTAGTGGATGAAAGATCTTGCTCTCTCTGGCTCTCCTCTCTGTGTAACTGACTTTCAAATAAATATTAAACAATAAAAAGACCCATATACACCAATTTATTTAGTCTGAAAGTGAAAAATGTCTATGGACTCTTGTTTTTTCTAAAGACTTATTTCAAAGCATTACAGAGAGGATGAGAGAGAGGTCTTCCATCCACTGGTTCACTCCCCAGATGGCTGCAACAGCCAGAGCTGCACCAATCTGAAGCCAGGAATCTGTTTCTTCTGGGTCTCCCATGCGGGTGCAGGAGCCCAAGGACTTGGGCCATCTTCTACTGCTTTCCCAGGCCACTGCAGAGAGCTGGAATTGAAGCAGCCAGGACTCCAACCAGTGCCCATATGGGATGCCCACACAGCAGGCAGATGCTTTATCTGCTGCGCTACAGCACCAGCCCCTGTCTATGGCCTCTTAAATTATATGAAGCATAGTTTATGGACAGATGGCTCAATTTCCTTGATGAAAAAGAGCCACACGCTGAAAGTGGAAATGCTTTATCAGTAGTTTACTGTAGGGCTCAGCAACACCAGGGCAGCTGTGGTGGTGGTGGGGAGACAGGGTGAAGGGGCTTGGGCCTTGGGCGTGGTCCCTTGCCCTGGCTCTTTGTGGCATGATTATGTGCAGGGTGTAAGTTGGGAGTGTTCCAGTGCTGGTGGCCAGCCCAGCGGGTCCTCGAGCCGCGAAGGCAAGACAGAGGCCGGCTGAGTCGTGGTTGCCCCTCAGTTCCATTTGGGCGTAGGCAGCCTCTGATGGGGGACCACCTGTGCCCATGGAAAAGTTGGTGTCTGCAAGCAGAGGTGCAGAAGCCACCGTGTGAAGCCACAATGAAATAAAATGAAAAGTGAGTTTAAAAACAAAAGTTGCCTTTTGAGAAACTTGAAATCAAGGTGCTCACAGGATCTAAATGCAAAAGGTAAAATGTGTACCAGCTAAGTGATCTTGGGTATCAGTTTGTTTTCAGCGCCACATCAAAGGCAAGATCTCTGCCAAAGATTATCAACTGCACTTTATGAATGTGAAAAACTATGCTTTGTGATCTCATCGAATTGGGGGTGTGAGCTGGGGTTGCCAGGTGTCAAGATGAGAATGGGGTTAGATGGGATGAAGGGGGTGGAGCTTCGGGCTGAGGGGCGAGGCCAGGGGTGGGGCCATGCCCCACCCTTTGTGACGTCAGGACGTCAGTGCGTGCCAGGGCATAAGGCGGGGCCGTGTTCCAGCGCAGGCGATCAGTGTTGTGATCCCGGAGCTGTGGAGGCAGGAGCGCTGGGCCCAGTTGTAGGTGACCTCTCAAGGAACCTCCTCAGCCCAGGGTGCGACCTCGCCTGCCCCCCATCGTGGGACCACCTGTCTTTGGAGCCCACGGAAATGGTGAGTGTCAGTGAGGGGAAGTACAGACTCTGCGTGGCGGCCCCCTACACTGCGCCCACGGGCGCCCCTGGTTGAAGTGGGGCAGGCATAGGTTGATCTGGCATGGGCTCCCACTATGCCCTTTGAGCCATCCATACGAGGTTTTAAATCACTGAATATGTAGGCAGGTGCATATTACACTTGTCTGGTTTTCATTTTCAGGGTCCTGCACTTAGGGAACTCTTTGTGTATCTTCACAGAACACCAGAGGAATTTAAAATCGTGTGTGGTTAAAATAAGAATTTATTCAACTACATAGGCTCGATGCTAGTTAGCCCTTGGTTCCTACAGGCTGGCAACACACAATTCGTTTCACCCGGTTTTTTGTTTTAGTTCCATGGTAGTATTTTATTACTTCATTGCTCTCATAGTGTGGAGTGGGTTGGCACTTTTGATGTCTTGTTCTTAGGGATTTTAGTTCAGACTTCAAAAATGGGTGCCGGTTGAAGGCCTGGCTGCTCCATGTCCAATCCAGCTCCCTGCTAATGTGCTGGGAAAGCAGGCAAAGATGGCCCAGTGCTTAGACCTCTGCACCCATCGGGGTGACCCAATGAGGTTCCTGGCTCCCGGCTTCCGCCTGGCCCAGCCCTGGCTGTAGCTGCCATTTGGGGGGTTAATCCACAGATGGAGGCTCTCTCTCTCTCTCTCTCTCCCCCTCTCTCTCCCTCTCTACCACCCTCCCTCCCTCTCTCTCTCTTTCCTTCTCACTCTCCCCTTCTGTGATTCTGACACTCAAAAAAATAAGCCTTTAAAACATGACTTCTTTCTTGGGACTCCATTGTGAAGTTCTTTTTATGTTTTGAATATCACCGAGGCTTAATGTAGAATGTTTTGTGTTGCAGATATCCTTTCCTTGAAAAGGGAAAGTTATTTTTAGAGACTATTGACCAGAGGGGAATATTTAAGCCCCTTGTCCTTGGAAAACTTGAGAGTGGAAATAAGAGGGCAGATTTGAAATGTAATGTCTTGTTATTGGAGGGTGTGTGATTACCTAGAGATGAAGCTTTTTTGCTATGGGTGTTTCTGTAGCCTCAGGGTGTTCTAGAAAATAGAACATGGTATGTAGACTAGATATAATCTACAGTAGGATCATCATTATATAGTCTCAGTATTTTTTATTAAGATATAGGAATTTTATGAGTAGTTTTAGAATTTCTTAAAAATTTTAAAATATTCGCTTTTAGCACTCTTCATAAACCCATTTTAAACAAATGAAGGACAAAGCCTAAAATACAAAGTATGTGATATTTGTTAGTCCTTAAAGCTCATAGACTTAAACATTTTCTCTCATCAAACGAAATTTTGTACACCATTTGTCATTTGTTGGTCCTTTCTACCAGAGATCACAAGTCCCATTTCATCAGATGGCCACATTTAATAGAAACAATCCCACATCATATTGAGCCATGTGAAAATTTGGGCTGGATTCTTTTGACTTCTTTCTGTTTTTTCTTTATCATAAACATGCATATTTTAAAACATATGACTGTACATCATATAGAATTTGATTCCTTTAGGCACATGATTTCTATTATAAAACTTGCAGATTTACTGACATGCTTTTGGAGGAAAATTATTTTTCAAATGGTGGTGAGGGAGGGAAAATAAAACGGTGGATTTCCAGTCGTCACCCATTAAAGTTATCTGCACATATATCACAGACTTCATTTATTTTACTATTGTTATTAGTGTGAATCTGGTCAGCTAAGGCAGCATGCTTTTCTGCTGTACAAGAACCATTGGTAGAGCAGTCTAATTTCTGGGTTTGAATGAACTTGAATTTTCCAGAGTGGGTTGCTGCTGGGAATACCGAAGGCACAGGGCAGGTGAGACTCAAGTCCCTGCTCGCACATACTTCCCACAGGGAGACATAAGCTAATAAAGAAGCCAAAGATAGCACTAGATGTGTGACAGTGCTATGAAGGATATGGTTTTCTTGGGGGGTGAGGATTTGATGTGGGCTCACAGAGGAGTTGACACTTGGGATGATGTTGAAAGAGAAGGATCCAATTGTATCAGTAATGGGGGTCATGCTAAGGAATCAGAACAGCTACAGCAAAAAAAAAACAGAAGAAGGAAATGGAACTGAGCCATAGGCAGTGTCTGTGTTTGGGGCACTATACGGGAAAAAGAGTGGCATAAGATGAACTTGTAGTCTTGACCAAGGGATATTGGTCTTCAACCTAACACTAAAGCCAGAGCATTGAATGAGATTCTGTAGGATAGAATAACAATACATTAAATATTTTAAAAAGGTGGGGAGGGTGGTCTGAAAAGCTGGGAAGTGAAACTAGCAGGGCCAGTTTGGCAGGAAGTGAGGTCATTCAGACAAAGCGCTGCTGGCCCTGCCCAGGAGCAGTGAGAAGCGAGGGCTTCAGTTTGGGTTTTAGAGGTGGAAGAGATGCATTTTTGACTGTAGCATTTTGAGCCAGTTTCCAGCGTGATACATAGAACTGCCTATTTGTTGATGGAATAGATGGATTCTAGTGACCTTTCCTTTTCACCCGAAAAATGTTTGCTACAAACAACCTTGCATTGGCTTACCAGGTTGGCCACTGGTAGCCAGAAGTTCATAAGCACTCAAGTGAATCAGATGGTAAACAGAGGAGATTATGAAGTAGTATCTGATGGTCTTTCCCAGTTTCTGCCAAGGGCAGAGGGTGAGGTTCTTCACTGTTTTTATTCTTGGCCTTGTCCGGGAAGAAATGTTCCTAGCATTTGTAACCTTGCAGGCATGTGTTTAGGGGGGTGGGAGTATCCATGAACTTGGAACTGGACTGCCTCTATTTCTGCCTGTGCTAGGATGCTGGCCCCAGGGAGCCAATGGAAAGGGCATAAAAAGGCCCCTCCCAACCTTCACCAGGGTGATTACAAACAAGGTGTGATCATTGCCAGGTTTTGATGTCAATGTCATGTGCAGTGTCTGTACTCCAGGACTCTGTGCATATTCCTGTGGAAGGGACTGTGCTATGGGTTACCTATACTGAGTTGGTTGCCACCATGGTAATGAGATCCAAGACTGTCTGGGAGGTATTAGATGGAAGTGGGCCTGGATGTACAGGTTGGGGCCAGATTCTGATGATTGGTGACTCTACTAGTCTGCATCTGGGGAGAGGTCAGCGACAGGGCCTGTACTGAATGAATGAGTGGACCAGATGAGAAGCCATTGGAAGCATCAGAGCTCTGGTGGGACATTGTTAGCCAGTGGGAGAACTGGGAAGACCTCTATACTGTATACAACATCAGCTTCTACTGATGGTGCTGCTGAATCCTTCTCCTAATCAAAGAAAGATGCTCTTGACTTACGTACCCCTTCTGTGCAGTCCACTTGGCAATCTGGGCATGCTTAGGCATAGGAGGTGTTTTTCAGTCCATACCTGCCTGCCTTAGTGTGGAGCCAAACCTGTGATTGCTTTGAATGGATGGAGCATTCCTGGACAGTTGATGGGATTGGTCTTGAAGTTGATCAGTCCCATACAACAGTCCCACTAAACAGGAATTATGAGACAGCATTAGTGTGTGGGATGGTGTGGAGTGGTGAGCATTTCTCCAAGGCAAAAAGTGGGGACACTTAAAAAAGCATTTATTTGAAATGCAGAATGACAGGGAGAGAGGGATAGACACACACACACACACACAGAGCATGCTTCCATCCACTGCTTCACTCCTCAAATGGCCCCAACAGCCAGGGCTGCACCAGGCAGAAACCATGAACAAGGAGTTCTGTCCAGCTTTCCCACGTGGAAGGCAGGGTCTCACATACTTGGGCCTCCTCTGTGCCACCCAGGTGCATTAGCAGTGAGCTGGATCAGGAGTGTAGCACCTGGGACTTAAACTGGCACTCCAAGATTGGTTGCTGGCATTGCAAGCTGCACCACAATGCCAGCTCCTGTCATTTTGTGTTCCAAGGTAGTGTTTCTGAAGGATTTAGTTTCTTGGAGAAGGGCCTCAGTGAATCTGAAGTACTTTTTATTGTAAAATCCTAACTAGTAAAGAACTGAAAGTATTTTAATGAACATTTAGAAGGCCAGGGTCAGGGTAGTGAAGCTAAAGAGTTTCATATGTTATTGTAAAATATTAAGCTGAAAAGTTACATTTGTGTTTTTTAATGTGTTAAATAAGGTGTAACTATTCAGATTTCTGATGATCATATAACATGGCCTATGGTTACCTGCTTGGCTCTGAGTGTGTTCTTGAAGTTATGCTGGATGTGGAACAGGAAGGGCTAAGTCTGAGACCTTCTGCCTCTTGTGTATTTCTAATTTCAATTATCAATTTCTAATAACCCTCAAGTTCTGTTTTTGGGTGTTAAAGTGAACTTTATTGGGGGTGGATTCAGATGAGATCCAAGAGGATGTTGTCTTTGATGCTGGGCTGCAGGCCTGGCTGGGAGACCGGGCCCCAGGGACACCCTACTCAGCAGCATCTGACCTGGCAGTGGAGACCACGGACAGGACTCGGTGGGTGGCGGGTGCAGGAGCCGGTGCCCCATCTGGGGCTGCCCCAGGCCCTGGTGCAGTGGGGGCAGCAGCATGGGAGCCCCTGGTGGCTGGAGGTGGTGGAGGAAGGCCTGGGGTGGGGGAGGGTTGAGGAGGAGGCTTTGCAGCTGAGGGCTGGCCCCAGGGTTCTGGGGCTGGAGGATGGGTCCAGGAGGGGGTAGGCCAGGTGCTGCTCCAGGAGGACCCTGGAGGACCCTGGGGGGTCTGGGAAGTACCCTGGGGCTGGGGTTGCCCAGTAGTACCAGAGGACCCCACGGTGCCCTGACGCTGGGGCTGCAGTGGGTGGAGTTGGAGCAGATTCTGCCAGGGCCTTGCCTGATCCTCCAGAATGGGGCCCAGCCCTGGGGGTGCCTGCTGCGCCCCCATCCCTCGTTGCTGCTCCAGCTTCTGCTGCTGCACCTGCTTGTGGCTGGTGATGACCTGCTGGATGCCATTGACGAAGCTGCTCTGATCGTAGGGGATGAGGCCCATGAAGATCATCTTGGACAGCAGCATAAGCACACGCACCTCACATGGGGCCGTGTGGGGGAAGTGCACATAGCCCGCAAAGCTGTTGCCCATGATGTGGTAGAGGCCTTTCAGGGACTCCAGGTCACTGGTGAAGTGGAACTGCACCATCCTTGGGTTCCAGAACAGCGGGCCCAGGGTGGTCAGCAGCTGCATGATCAGCTTCTGGGGCCACTGCTCGGTCTCCAAGTTCCCCCTGTGATTCACATAGACCTGGCAGGGCAGGGATCGCGTCAACTTCGTGTTGGCGTCCACTGAGGCGGGTTTGGGTTTCTCCTGCCACTCAAGGACCCCGCTCTAGGCCAGGAGCTTGTTGGAAACTGCTGCCCGCCGAGGGCCGAGGTCCCCACCTGGGCTGGGGAGGGGCCGCTCACCCCACCAGGGGCCACTGTGCTGGCCATGGGTGGTGCCCCAGGCTGTGCAGAGGGCGCCGGGCCAGGGGCCACAGTGGAAACTAGGCTAGGCTGGGAAGCAGGCGGTGGCTTGGGGGGCACCAGAGAGTCCCGGAGGTAGTGGGGGAGCAGCAGCCTGGCTGAAGTGGGGACCCACTCCCAAGGCAGCTTCTTGGAGAGGGTTGATAGTTGAGAAGCAGGGGTCCAGTTAATCCTTCTGGTTCTTGGCAGCCTCCACGGCATTCTGGGCAGCGACCTGAGCTGCACTCAGGTTCCCAGGGACCTGGTACTTCAGCGGCCTGGGCAGCAGAGGCTGCTGGGGGCGTTGCTGAGAGTGCAGCAGGCGAGGACGGAGCGGAAGGCAGTGGGACAGGCTGCTTTGGCTGCAGGGGACCTGGTGCTGAGCCACCCCCAACAGGCAGCACGAGGCCCCACACAAGTACCATGTGCCTCAGGTCCTGGCTCACATTGGCCAGTGGCTGCAGTGGCTCCAGCAAGGATGGGAGTTGCAGATCTGCAGGCAGACTCAGGCCAGATCCAGTTGAGGATGGACGGGAGCCACACCTGGAGTCAGGGGGTGCCCCACCAGGGCCCTCAGGAGGCACAGAGCCCCCAGCCGCACACCCTGTTTGTGGGGGTTCTCCCAGCCCACAGCCTCATCCCCAAGCTCCCAGTGTCCACGGGGTTCAGTGGCTGCATGAGGAGACTGCGGCTGGACGGGCAGTGCCTGGGGACCCCCACAAGAATTGGGGTCACGCCCTGCGCCTCGGGCCCCCTGGAGCAGGACCTGTTCTTCCCAAGCAGTGGAGGGGTCATCTCCATAGGCCTCCCAGGAACCGCACTATCCAGCCTGGAGCTGGAGCTGCGGCCCCGAGCAGCCACGGACCTTGTCTTCTACTTGGGCCAGGTGCAGGACACCCCCTACCTGCAGCTTCCTGTGTTTAAGGAACAGGTGCTGCTGCAGGCGGAGGATGGAGCAGGCCTGATCTCCACGTGGGTGACATCGCCCGCGGGGCTCTGTGATGGGCAGTGGCACCGAGTGGCAGTGATGAGAGCCAGCAGCGTGCTGATTTGGATGTCCAGTAGCACTAAAATAAGAATGTATAGTTTAAACTCAAATATATTTCTAGAATAACAACGAAGTGATTTCCGTGAATTTATCATTAAGGTTAATAGTTCCATTTTTTGTAAAATCATAAAATCTGTCATATTCGTGTGCATACCTTTATAGTACATATCTTTAATCATATAACTTTTTAAATCATAATCCTTCACCTGGAATTAACATAGAGCACACAAAATAAAAAATTTAATCATATTTCTCTCCTTTAGGTGCATCTTTCAACAATGTGAAGTGATACTCATTGCTTTCTTACATCAAATACTCAAGAAGGAAAGCAAAAATAATAGGGAGAGGGAAAGAGGGAGATTGGGAGGGAAGAAGGGAACATCATTATATACTTAGAAATGTATATATGAGCATATTGAATCTCTTTGTATTAATATTACATTAAAATAAAAACCTAAAGTGTCTAAAAAACACATTTTCAAGCAAAATCTAATTTACTTTGTTTTGAAAATAGACACATTCAGATGCTATTCAATACTAAAAAAATTTCAGGGATATAGATTACTGTTAGCAATTTAACATCCCTTTTAGTAATTCTTTCATTGTTTGCTCACTGCCCATCAGATATGACAGTGTATTAGATTAGGAACTGGAAAGAATGCTGTTAAGACAGAGTTCCATGTCGAGAGTTTCCTGCATAATTTACATATATCTATATTTTAGTGACTACAGAAAACACAATGTGTTAAAAATCAATACTTACTAGAGTATTTAATAGAGAATAGGAATTATTCAGCTTGCCACTCCCTTTGTCTCTGCATTTTGTCCCTACTTCAATCTTCATTTTCCCTAATACTAATAAAAACCATAACAATCATAACACATGTGCCATTCCGAGTACATTCAATTTTGCATTATACTAACTTCTTCCTTTATAATAATTATTACATTTATTAGTATTACAAATTCAAAGTCCCACAAGTGCATATCCTTTGCTACCCGCAAATATAATATTTTTTTTGTCAGATTCTAAAATCTTGCAACAAGAAGAATAAAGATCTCTTTAGTGCAAATTCACTCCTGTTATTTTTTTAGCACACATCCCCAGTCCTTGATTTTAAATGTGCCTTTAAGAATTCATTAGCTGGGTTGAGATGACCATATTTTAGAAAACCACAATGAAACATTTCTATTAAAATATTTGGCCAGCTTTTTTCAATACAGATGCCATCATTCTTTAAGAAATATGCAGTAAAGTTTTCATCATGAAAGGGTGTTGTATTTTATCAAATGCTTTCTCTGCATCTATAAAGTAAATCATATGGTTTTTCTTCTGCAGTCTGTTAATGTGGTGTATCACGTTGATCACCCTTTCATGATGAAAACTCTAAGCAAACTGGGTATGGAAGGCACATTCCTCAATCAAAGCAATATATGAAAAACCCACGGCCAACATCCTATTGAATGGGGAAAAGTTGGAAGCATTTCCGCTGAGATGTGGTACCAGACAGGGATGCCCACTCTCACCAATGCTATTCAATATAGTTCTGGAAGTTTTAGCCACAGCTATTAGGCAAGAAAAAGAAATTAAAGGGATACAAATTGGGAAGGAAGAAGTCAAACTATCCCTCTTTGCAGATGATATGATTCTCTATTTAGGGGACCCAAAGAACTCAGACTACTGGAACTCATCGAAGAGTTTGGCAAAGTAGCAGGATATAAAATCAATGCACAAAAATCAACAGCATTTGTATACACAGGCAATGCCACGGCTGAGGAAGAACTTCTAAGATCAATCCCATTCACAATAGCTACAAAAACAATCAAATACCTTGGAATAAATTTAACCAAAGACGTTAAAGATCTCTACGATGAAAACTACAAAACCTTAGAGAAAGAAATAGAAGAGGATACCAAAAAATGGAGAAATCTTCCATGCTCATGGATTGGAAGAATCAATATCATCAAAATGTCTATTCTCCCAAAAGC